>NC_079342.1:3048591-4531091 GCF_029582105.1 Oenanthe melanoleuca | reverse complement strand
AGAGGAGGTTTAGATTGGATAGCAGAAAAAAAATTCTTCACTGGGAGAGTTGTCAGGCATTGGATCAGGCTGCTCAGGTGGAGGAACTACTCCTAAAGCCATGTGGATGTGGCACTCGGGGACAGGGGTTACTGGTGGCATTGGCAGTACTGGGGAAATGGCTGGACTCATTCTTGAAGGTCTTTTCTGAGCAAAAAATTCTATGATTCTACAAGCTGACATCTACCACCATCTGTTTCCTGCTCCAGGATTACCAAGCTCAGCTGTAGCCAACCAGGCTACTGGGTTTTAGAGCAGTTACCCCACATCAAAGACTGCTCAGAGTTCAGAAAAATGAGTTCATGACAGAGACATAAGAAACATAAGCAAGCTTTTCTGAAGTTTAAAAAAATTTTTAAAAATTGACAAATATCAGAAAAGCTGAAGAGGCAACAAATATCAAGGTATCCAGTATGGTAGAAGGTTATTGTTAATTCTAGCACCTAAATCTCCCCGTTTCCCCAGCTGTACCTTGGCTATTTCTGCCAACAGTGAATTGCACACACTTAAGAGGGTCACCTCATTTGTATCCAGATGATTCCATTCTAAACCTGATACAGGTTCAGTTAGACACATGCCTAAAGAGAATATAAAATGCTTTCTGCCTGCAATTTCAATAATTTAAGGCCCTTAATTTAAACAGTGGTTTTGAGCAGAGATCAAACCCAAATTGCAGCCTCTGAAAAGGGAGATGTCAGTAAGCCAAACATTTAGCAAAAAATGAATAAGAAATGACATTTTGCAAAGCCAAATGCCAAGACAGCTTAAAGACTCCATTTAGATTAGAAATCTTGAGAAGCAGTTCAATTACTTGCTAGTATCTGATTTTACTGAGGGAAGATCTTTTGACAAGTTTACAAGTACAACACTCACCAGGTTCCTCAGGCTCTGGCTCGCTCTGGATACAGCAGTGCCAAGTGCCAGAGTGCCACAGGCACAGAGCTCTCTGTGACCCAAGAGCACATTGCTGAATCACTGGCTGCACTGCACAGATCACTCAGCTGAAATGTCATTAAACAACGAACAAAAGACAAAACACCCAATGAAAGCACAAGTTGTTTGATTAACTTGAGCCCAGGGCTGTAAGCAATGGAGTTTTGAAGAGAAAATGTTGTGAAATCAAGTCATCAGCCTAACAGAGGTTGTGCTGTCCACGCTGGAACAGGCAAAGAGCCACGTATGCACTGAGCTGCTCCCTCTGCAACCACGTGTAATGGTAAAGGAAAACATTTTAACAGCTTGCAAACATTTCCATAAGCTATTCAGTTAGAAACATGGGGAGTGCTGAAATCTCTCCTGGAAATCCCAACCACCACAGTGCTAAGATGGGCACTAATCCCTGAAGCAAAGCCAGCACTGGCAGAGTAATTGCTGAACAGGGTTGCACAGGTCACATCTGAGCTCTGGCATCCCCAGCAGAGGGGCTGGGCTGGGCTCTGCCTGCGCCAGCAGAAACGAGGCTGCAGCAGCTCTGACACAGCAGCTCCTGTCCCTGCCCAGGGAGCAGTGTCCCCACACATCACCCTGTCCCTCCTCACAGCAGGCTCTGCAATGACTCCTACACACAGGACAACGGCTGCTGGCACCCAGATTTCTGGGCTGTCCCATTGAAGAGTTCAGCATGAAGAGATACAGGCTTCAGAGGGTAGTTCCTGCAGGCAGAAACCTGCTTAGAACAAACATCCTCCAGGATCTGAAAGCTCCTGACAGCCACACTGCTGGGGTCTGCACATTCCTGTCTGGTGGCCCCTGAAAGCCTCCATCAGCTGCAGTCACACCTGCTCACAGACAAGCTGGGAAGGACCACTGAGCCAGGTTTAAGTAAGGGAATACAACACTGTAGCACCTAGCATCTCAACAGTTCTTCATTTTTTAAACCTTTGAGGGAATTCTGTCTAATCAACAAAAAATTGACAGTTAATTGAAGACTCTGCATTCTAGCCAGCATTCACTTAGACACCTTAAAATAAATCTCCAACACCCCCAACCTGCCAACACTGTGGGAATCAGCATATAATAAGATCCACAAAAATAGGTTAGACATGAGGGACATTGTTAGCTGTTGTTGCTGTGTTAGTGAATCACAGCAAAATCAGGTCACATTGCCCATGAGAGGAAGGCTACAGCCAGGCTTTCACACTGAGCCTGTTGTGGCTCAATAATTAACCATAGCAAAAAGCTATATACACAACATTTTCTATACAGTCAATTTTATTTGTCTGCTCTCATTTCTCAGGAATCAACTTGTTTCTGTAAATGAAGTTACAAGACCAGAATAGTTAATTAAGAACAGAAAATAGAAGTTTTCAGAAAACACAGGTGCTAACTTTACAAGCAATTTAAGATTTAAAGGCTAAAGTTTGACAAAATAACTGACCATGTAATGTTCTACATGTGAAGGGATATGTCCGTAAATTTTAACAAGTTTCCAACTTTCACAAGCTGAGTTTTAGCTTACAGTACCTCACAAATGCTTTCCACCTCGAATATTGCCACACTGTAGAAAAAATAGATTCCTATTTTTGAAGACAAAGTTGTTTGTGCATGGACATTAACAAGTACAAAAAAAATTCAGCAGATAATTTTATAATATTTTCTCTTAACTATAACAGAAAGTGCAACACTAGAAAGGCATCTCCTGCCTACTTAAAATGTCTTATACCTTTACAAAGCTAACTCTGACTGTACACATTACATCCTAGAACACACAAGTAAGTTTGAAAGTGTCCTGGCAGAAGTATGGAAAGCATGCTTACAACTTTTGTAAGCAAAAAGACACAATAGCAAACACCAGTGAAAAGTGATTATGCCTGGAAACAAACAAATTCATGTCTGAATGTCTGAATCTTCTCTACTAGCTGAAAACAAAATCCCATGACATTTGTTGATTTTGCAACTTTATTTGCATTTAAAGACTGGCTGCTAAGCTTCTCATCTGAAGAACCACCACAATCAATCAGGAGTTTCTAGCTCTGTTAGAATTAAGTCTATCAGATCCAACGGATTTAAATTGCAGATTGATCCAGATTGACTTTTGTAGGAAGAGGTCCTGCTTCTTCATGTTCCTCAGTCTTGCATCTAACCACAACAAGTGCAGAGGGTGGGTATCTGTTGAGTTTTTGCTCATTCATGTATTCCAAATCTCCATAGATGCTCAGCTTCTGAAACATTTAAACAAGGTACTTTAAGACAAAGACTCTCCATATTGTGAATAATATGAATTTCATTATGCAGCTGCATTCCAGGTTCTGATGGCTGCAGCCCTGCAACACCAGGCCTTCTGTAACATCTGAAATTCACAGCTAGAACTAGACTTGCATCCAGAAGAAATGTATGAAATCTGCCAGAAGAAGGGTGGATGCAGTGTTTGTGTAACAGCTCCTTTGGTGTGCAAACACTGAGTCAGGGCTCTCTGGGCACTGGGAGAGTGCCTGCTCCCCTCAATGAGACTCTGCACTCACCAAAAACTGTTCTGTCACTCCATTCTCACTATTGATCCTCCTGCATTAAACCCACAGTGGGTCTCCCCTACCCCACCCAACTCCCAGAATAGATTAATTCCCAGAGAAATGGGAATCAGCCTCCATTTGTTCAGAGCAATCTGAAGTTTGTTGAGAGTACAGCATTACAAACCCAAAGACATCATGTCTGAATATGGCTCAGAGCTCCTGTGAGCCACAGGAATGAGCATTCTTGCTCATCAGCTATAAAACCATCATTTAAATAAACAAAATTGGTTTGCCATCCACAGCCAAAAAATAAAAAAACCCTCCTTAACTGAACCTCCCCTAAATATTTCTTAGTCTCCAGACAGCTGTAACATAAAAGCAATATAATGAATAAATTCCAAATACTGTAGTTCTGAAGTGCAGTACCTCAGATGGAACATACTGCTCCACAGCTGTAGCTACAGTGGCACAACAAATCCAGAGCAGCACCAGCACTGACAGGACGAGCGTAGTGGTTAAAATCCAACTGGAATTTCTGAAATGAGAAGAATGTTGATAGATTTCATAGACTGAATAAAAGACAATGAACCTCTAAAAAATTTGGCTCATTTCTGACTGCCTTTCCTGCCAATTCATTAGTCTCTGGCTCTTCCAGCTACACAGCCCACTGCAGACTCCTGTGTACCAGTATCACAAAAGACTTGCTGGATTCTGTTATGGGCCCTAAGAATCCTCCTGTTTACAGATAGAAAAACAGATTTTTCTCTTATGCATCTGCAGGGCAACTCACTGATCCTTCCTGTGTGAACTTTTAAGGAGAAAGTAAGTAAAGCTTTAATAAATACATACTGAGTATTTTCAGCCTGGAAGCAAGGCAACCCAGTGTGCTACACAACACAATCCCAAAACAAAGTGCTTTGCCCTAAAACACATCCAGAGCTAATGAACAGGCAAAACACAGTATTGATTAAACAGTTCCCAGAACACACTCTAAAAACAGAGCAGGAAATTATCAATATGTTGTTCACTTGAAATGGAAAGGAAAAATCAAAGTTGGCAGGACAGCCTGCAAAAAGCATGGGGCCAGCACAGCAAAGCAGTACTAATGGACAGATACAAAACTGTGATGCTGTGCATTCTGAGCCTACAGACTTGGAGACCTTGATACCTCCCAGCAGTGTACACACACAGAGGAAGGGGCTTCACCCTGCTCAGTGGGCAGACATGTGACAGAGCCCAGGACACACGTACATGGACAGACACTTGAAGAAGCTGTCGTTGGCTCGCTCCTCGAACAGTCCCCGGAATGTCTGAGAGCTCCCAGGGCGTCCGTCTGCTGAGGCACAACAGCACAAACAGGGTCAGGAGAGCAAGGAAGGCAAAACCCAAACCCCACACACTCTGTCTTACAGACACATAAAATGAAGCTTTTAAAACAGCCCCAGCTTGCAGGCTTCCATTTCCAGCAGAGCTTGGTTTCCACCACACTTCGCCAAGTGTATGCAGTGCACTCTGCACAGTAAATAATTATACTGAAGCTTTCTAAAAATTTGCTTTCATATGCCACCTGTATTGTCATTTTAAAAACTTGCATGACAGGGAATATTTACATTTCCTCTTCCAAAGCACAAAGAACAACTTACAGGCTGTTTTACTCAGCGACAAGGATCCTTTTGTATCTCCAGCTTCCTGATCAAGCTGTGGAACATACTGCACTTCTGGCTTTGACTAAAACAAAATAAGGAGTTAGGAGATCCTGCTAGAAAGCTTTCACTGATTTTGGTAATTTACGTTTTCAGAACTAATACAGAAATTAACCTGAAGACATGTTTGATTTTTTAAGTCTGAATTTTAAAATGGCCCTAAAGGCAGTGAAATACTAGGAAAAACTAAATGCTTTTTACAGTGCTCTACAGTCTTTTCTCTGTCTGGAAGGAGCAGAGTTGAAATCAGCCACCTTAATGAAAAAAGGAAGCACCTGGAAAATGACAATTTTGCCATCATCTGCTTGAAGGTAGAAAGTCCATGAGGATGTTATGAAGCTCTGAGCTGAGTCCATCATATCACTCCAGAATGATCTCACCAGTGTCAGAGGAAAGAGGAGATGAATTCTTGGCATCAGAGACATTAACTGCAAGCACAACATTAACATTTTTTCCATTTGTTTTCATATGAAAAGGACAGAAATTATGTTCTTGCTCACCTTGTGTCTAGATTTCAGTCCTTTGGAAGATTTATTTTCCATTTGAAGAAATTTTAAAAATGAAGACACACTGAACAGAAACAAGTAGGTGGTATTTGAAAAACATGTCACCTACTTACTTGCTCTTGCCTTAACTCAGCAAATGGCAACTGGTTCTGGCATCCAAGATGGCAAGCATATTGTTCATCAGATTGGGAGTATGCTTCAGTGCAGGCTGCAAGGGAGAAATTCCCCAAATGAGATGATAAATTCTGCATTTTAGTTAAGAAAACATTCTCAGTATAAATTGGATCAGAAACAAAGCAGCAGTTGACAACTCCATTTGCAGAGGAAGCTATGGTAATCCCAAGGCAGCATTTGCTCTGAGGTTTAATGACAGAATCAGAGCTTCAACAGAGCAGGGAGTTGAAATCTGGCTGCAATCAGAGCAAATGATCAGCAGTGTTACTCTGGCTGAGCTCAGGGATGCAAGTTCTCATTGATCCTCCCACCACCACTATAGCTTTCCTCTACATATCACATAAAACATCAGCGAACAGAGATGGAACCCCAAAGAGAACAGAGGGACCATCAGTCCATTAAATCCCTTTGAGGTAACAGCAGAAGCCATGGTAACACAGGAAAATCAAAGGAGTATTTCCTGCTAATACAGAAACTGCACTGAAAGTATAATGGAATAGTTTCTTATGAAAAATTAAGCCAATTCTTTGTTTTAGAGAGAGCTTCTATTAATTGCTCACCAGAGACCATAAAGACCAAGAAATCTAAATTATTTGGAGAGAATAATTCAGTTTATTCTGCCCATGGACAAATCAGGTTGATGATACAGAGCTCTCCTGCACAATTCTAAAGCTTAGGTGGACAGTGTTGCAGTAGTACCTGATCTAAAGAATTAAACCAAAGAGCAACATAGAGGACAGCAGCTCCCCCAGTTTTCCAGAGGAACAAATGGACCATCACAAGGACTAAAAAGCTGGCAGGAAGTGTGGCAGCAGCAGCTAAAGATTTGAGTGTTCAGCTCATGGCACCTGAGCAGCCATTCCACGCTACAACTGCCACCGAGTCAATGTCTGCAGGAAGCACCAGAGACAGAACTGAGCAGAGCAGCCAAGATGGATCTGCCAAGCACACAACACTCACTCAGGGCACCCACCAGCAGATCACAGAACATAAGCCAGCAAAGACAACAGCCCCAGAAAGGAGAGTTAAACCAGAAAGAAGCAACTGTTCCATTACTCTACATGTGCTCTATTGCTACATTACCCTGCTTTATGGCACTCTCTTGTGTGTGGTTTGACAACTATGCTGACAGGCTGTATCACAGCTACTCACACTGTGACAGACTGCAGCATTAGCCCATTTCTGGAGTATTTACTGCACTTTTGTAACATTAGCATCTTTGTGTGCCAGGCTTTCTGCTTCCCTACCTGAGCTGGCCACAAGCTCTCTTGCTTTCAGGAGCTACTGAGAGGACAAAAGCCTCCCCTAAGTGCTGGCCTGGTGCATTACTGTATTGGTAGTAAAGGTGGAGAGATCCTACCTTTCCTTTCTGAATAAAACTGTGAATCAGCTACCTCAATATTATTGGAATAAAGTTCTATACAACTCCAAACCCACTATTAATTGGTCTGTATCACACTCCATTCCTCAAAGGTGTGGCACTTGGGGACATGGTTTAATGGTGGGGGAGTGGTTGGACTTGATGCTCTTAAAGGTCTTCTCCAACTTAAATTATTCTATATTTCACCTTCACTGTTAAATCTTTGCTCTAACACAGACAGCCTGAGAGGATTAGTAACCAGTACTTAAAGGCCTATTCCAAACAAAATATGTATCTCATTCCCAAGGGTTTAGCTACAGGAAAAGCTTAATATGTACACTAAACCACAAGTTACAATGCACATTAAGATCTGTGCTCTTGCTCCACTGAACAATTCACTTCTACAGGCAAATTTGTCAAGAATGGCAAATGGGACTGATTGTCACAGGGAATTATTAAAAGACAAGTGTTCATTTGCCTGCATTTCTCCCCAGGCATTTTGTGTTTTCTATGACCAACTGTTTATAGTAAAATGTAGTATTTCTAATTTATTTACAGAAACTGATGATACTTGAGAAAACAGCATTCAGGAAATTCAGGGAAAAAATCAGCAAAACAGCAACACTGAGGAGAAACTCAGGAGAACAACTTTCCCATAAGATTAATATAAGATTAATTTTAATACATCCCGTATATAGATTTTAAGAAGCTGTTAAACCCAAAACAACTAAAAGAATGCCACCAATTCCAGACCACCCTTTCAGGCCCTGCAGCTCTCCCCTCCACTATGCCTCCAGCTGATGGGATGCTGAAGGGGCTCTGAGGGCTCACCAGAGTCACATTCCTGTTTGGTCCGATTCAGATCGGCGCCATCGTCCACGAACTGACAGATGGAGAAGAGTCGGCAGCCACGCTGGCAAGCAAACAGCTCCTCTTCCTGGGGAGGCACAAGGAAAGGCTTGCATCCCTCCAGCCCACAACAAAGTGTCAGAAAACAAGCATTTTTTTGTTGTTTGGTTGGGTGGTTTTGTCCTCCTTCCCTCCATCAGACGCACAAGCCAGCTCAATGTGAAACGGGGTGAGCTGAAACAAACCCAAGCCAGCAGCACTAACCTATGGATTTATCTCAAACAGAGCTTTTCCTTCTGCACTGGGCAAACCTGGAACAGCAAATGCTATTTTGTAATTCCACAACTCACAAACAATTCCACAAAACACAAACAGTTTTAAAAAGTATTGTGTTTGAAATAAGGAGACAGTGCTGTAAAAGATTTATTGATGCTCAACCTTAAAAAGAGTAGAAAATCTCCATTCTCAGAACTTAAATGGTAAAACTCAGCAAGAAAGGACAGAAATCCTCTAAATTTGACAGTGGAATACAATGTATCTAAACAGATTAATGACTCTAATCAGAGCTACAACAAAACTATCAGAAAAAGAGATTATTTTCTGATGTCCTACACAGCATCCTGGTTATCTGCCTGCTCCACAAACACAAATGTTTATTTATTATATTGAACTGAAGGGCAAAAGTGCTTCCTCATTGCCAACAATATTAAAATTAGGCAAATATAGAAATCCTACACCTAGTATTCTGTCCACAGCTCCAGGGGGATGGATGTGAACTTGAGCCTCTGTCACAGGAGTGTCTCACTGACCACACCCTGCCACTGACCCATGAATCAGAACTTCAAAGCCAGCAGCCACACAAACTGCACAGGTGCAAAACAGGCTCTGAATTAATCTAACAACAACCAAACACACCACACCTCTTGTACAGCCTGCTGTAAATGACCTGGCTATTGTAACTGAGACCACGAGCTTTAAAGGCACAAGAGTAGAAAATTATTAATATAAACTAAAACCTAACACTGACAAGGTGGGTGGTGCTGTAGCAGAAAATGTTTTGTAATTTGATATCCAGATAAATGAGCTGTACAGATTTATTTCCACCACAGTTTCAGTGAAGTTTCTCTTATTTTCCACTCACAAATAAAAGAAGTTTCTTTCAATTCCACCAGGAGTTTTGTGACAAACAGAACAAACACTACACATAAAAGATGTGGCTGTATTAGTGGACAGCACCAACAATACAAAAAACTTATTCAAAAAGTGAAGTAACAAAATTCAAGAGTGCAATAAAAATCACGTAAATATCAGCCCTCCTTGAATTTCAAAGGTCTTGCAAGAGAAACAAGAGTAATACACCAAAACAAGCCGTAATACACATGTAAATTTATTCATATTCCACACAACTCCCTTCTTTCCACCTAAAAAAATCCAACTGAATTCCATGGGGAAGCTGACAAAGCCCTGTTACCTGATCCTGGCACTGATCCACTTGCCTGCTGCATTCCTTGAAATCCCAAATACAGGGTAAGAGTTCCACCTGCTACACAGCTGCAGCTGATAATGAAGTTTATTGCCAGCAAAGAACAAGGAAATATGAGATTTTTGAACACGGATTTTCCAAATTTAAGCTCGTAGTTCAAAGGCATGCATGCATGAACAGCAAACTCTGGGGGATGAAATTAAATTCCTATCAGACAACTTCAATATTTTATAATGAGATAAAACATGCCCATGAAGGCTTGCTGTCATCATTTTATGCTTCATTCTTCAACACCCAAGAGCCACAATGGCATCCTGACTCAGGATCTTTGCCCTGCCACGAACACAGCACAGTTTCAGTGCCCAAAATACGGAGCAGCCCAAGCCAAATTATAGCTGCCTTTTTAGGAATGGAAAGGGGAAAAAAGAGCGGCCAAACGCCCTAAACCCACAAAAGCTCCAGCACTGACAAAGCTGTAGTTTGACAACAGCGCTTCACTGGTAAGCGGCAGCCTACCCATGTACTGACATAAGGAAGTCTCTGTCTTTAGAGAGAGCCGGGGCTGCGGG
Source organism: Oenanthe melanoleuca (assembly GCF_029582105.1). Lineage (NCBI taxonomy): Eukaryota > Metazoa > Chordata > Aves > Passeriformes > Muscicapidae > Oenanthe > Oenanthe melanoleuca. The sequence continues at coordinate 4,520,959 of NC_079342.1, read as the reverse complement.
GGGACGGGGGCAGAGGAAGGGCCCTGCCAGCCCCGGAGCAGGCGGAGGGAAGCGCCGCAGGTGCCGGGAAGGGCCGGCCGTACCTTGGGGTAGGTGTGCAGGGGGTAGGTCAGCTGGCAGGCGCGGTGACACGATGCCGTGTTGCCCAGCACGGAGTCGAAGGCCTCGGAGGAGGCTGCGGGGAGCGGCCCTGAGGCGGCTCCCGCCTGGATCACCAGGAACAGCGGCAGGAGCAGCAGGAGGACGGCGAGGCCTCCCCGCCGCACCGCCATCTTCGTTCCTCCGGCACCGGCAGCCGGCAGCCTCTCGCGAGATGTGCCTCTCGCGGAGCCTGCTGGGAGGTGTAGTCCGCGCTGCGGGGCATCCCCGCCCATTGCGTACAGCCTCGCCCCCGGCGGGAACTACCATGCGGAAAGGGCGAGGCAGCTGCACCGGCTTCCGCGCGATGCCTGCTGGGAAATGTAGTCCACACGGCGGGGTACCCCCGGCCATCCCATAGGGCCTCGCCCCTGATGGGAACTACCGGGCGGAAATGGCGGGGCCGCGGTGGCGGCTTCCGTGAGGGAGGGAGGGCGGCAGGGCGAGCATGGATCGGTTCGTGGTGCGCCGTGCCCGCGGCCCGGAGAGCCCCCGCCGGGCCGCGCCTGGGCCCCGCGCCTACCGGCAGGTCACCCTCGAGTCCCTCAAGGCAGGTCACCGGCGGGAGGGAGCGGGGGCACGGCCCGGCCTCCCGCGGCACCGGCTGAGGCACGGGCGGGCGGCGCGGGGCGGCGGTGTGTGATCACCCAAATCTTTGCAGCGTTTAGGTGGGATCCGAACAGGGAAATGGTTGTACGGGTGCAGAGGGCTCTGCTGCCTTGGGAGGGGTTCCATGGGTTATAACTGGGTGCGGTGCAGGGTCAGGCTGTCTGACCACTGCTGGATGAGATGCCTCACATCCCAGATGTGAGACTTGCACTGTCTGCAGTCTGTTCTGTCGAGGTCTGTGGCAAAACCAGTGAAAAACACTGCAGCTGTGCAGTGTATTCAGGTCTGCATTCGTGTTCCCTAATGCTTTGTTTCTCACCTTGCTGGCATTGTTTTACTTCTGAAGTCAGTCTGAGCTGGATTAATAATAATAATAATAATAATAATAATAATAATAATAATAATAATCAGCCACCTCCCTCTTAATCCCTTTTCCTATTTAGAAACATTTATACAGTGGATTCCTTAAATCCAGAACACTTCTAGGAGATGTTTGTTACGTCCCCAGAGTTTGGCAGACCAGGGTGAAGCCTCTCACTTTGTTTGCTGATTACTTCAGTCTTGATTTGCAGGAGTTTCCTAATTCCAAGCAAGTACCCATCATATATTCTGTGCCATGATCAATAATTCATGCACTGATAACAGCCCCATTAGCTGAGATGAAGGTGGTGTCCCTCTTTATCATAACAGTATTCCACTTTCCTAATGGCTTTTCTCTTTCCCAGAGAGTTGTGGTTGTGGAAGACATAAAACGATGGAAGTCTATACTTGAGCTTCCTGGGCAACCAAAAGAGAACCTGATGGAAGCTTTAGAGGAGCTGAAGAAGAAGATACCTTCCAAGGAAGTGTTACTTTCCACTAAAATAGGTACATCTGGTCTGTCTAAACTGTGAATATTAGGCTGTCTTGTGTCTGCTTGGCTTGTCAATACACTAGAGATTAGTCTGGAAGCTTTGTAAGAAATGAGGAAATTGCTGCCAATGGAATATTGTTGATATCAAGCCTGCAATTTTCACAGCTTGTACTGAGAAAGTCAGCTGTCCTGTGATTTTCCTCCCAGGAAATACTGCATCACCCCTTTTGTGGGTTTGTGAGAGTTTTGAAGAGCTCTCCTTGCTAACTCTGTGTTTTATTCCTGCTGTCCATCAGGGCTCATTTATCTGATTTGGCTGAATTCTCTGAAAGTATGAGAAAACCTCCTTTCAGACTGGCCCAGAACTGCTTCCTGCATCCTCCCACTGAGGAATCCCCAGCAGATGGGCAGCTCCCAGCAAATGGCAGAGCCCGATGCCTGCCTCTTCTCCACGGGACTCGGGGGAGGGATAACGTGTGACCACATGGTCCCTGTCCTTCCTGAACAGGGAGAGAGCATCCCGGCCTTTGTTTGCCATCAGAGCAGCCGGATCTTTGTTCACAGAGCCCTGGAAAAGGAGCTGTGATCCGCCCCTTTCCCCTTTCATCTGCCTTGTTCAGTTTATTCGGGGTTTTCCCGGGATTTTTCCCTATGCCTGCCTGAATAGCGCCGGCCTGGGAGAGCCGCTGAAGCCTAACAGTGACATCTCCTGGCCAGGGAAAAACATCCCTCTGGAAGCAGGAAGGTCCCTTTTGTCTCCTCACAGGAGAAAGCCTCTTCCGCACTGCCAGGCCCTCTCGATGGGAAAGATTCCGCTTGGAATTACCATGGTGTTCCCATGTTAAAATGCTACAGCCATCACCAGCAACATCTGCTTCCTTAAAGGGGTTCCTAGTTAAAAACTAGGCCAAGCTTAAAAGCCTTCACCAGATCTAGGATCAGTGTAAAAAACTAGTCTTAGGCCTGTGTTAAATGAGTGTCGCTCCACACCTTGGTGACTTGGGAAGGTGATTTTCACAATTCCTTGCTAATTTCTCAAGCTCCACGCTTAAATCCTGGTCATTTTGTATTTATGTTTGTGTCAGTGCTTGGTTGTTTTGCTGAAGAACAACGTGTGTGGCTGCTTTAGCACGGATATGAGTTGACAGGCTGTGTTTTTCCCCAGCTGGCAGTCCCAGAGGAACTGTTCTGTTTTCCAGGTCACACCGTGAACTCGATGCGCAAACACCGTGACCCAGACGTGTCCAGCCTCGCCAAGGACATCTACAGGGAGTGGAGAACCTTCATCAAGGAGCACTCCAACAGGCCCAGCATTGAGGTCAGGAGTGATCCCAAGACTGAGGCTTTCAGGAAGAATGCTCGGAAGCTGCTCTGTGAAGCTCTGGAATTAGAGGTACAGTGTAACAGTGGTGGGTGTTTTTGCACCTGATTAGTGCTTTGTCTTAAGTCTCTTCTATTTTCACTCCAAGCCAGGATTAAAAAATACAAGAAGGAAACAGATTTTCTTGTGTTTCAGGCTTGGTTGTTTATTAAATCTTATCAAAAGATTTAATAAAGTGTTCAGTTTTTTTTAATGTGTTCAGCAACACTTGTAGCCACCTGCTAGAAGCGAGCTAAATCCAGCGAGCAAAATCCAGCTAGCTGCAAGGTCTCTTAAAGCTAAACAGTCCAACAGAGAAATAACACCTACATTACTTATACTTTTAACTCAATAACTGAATTCCTGTGACCCTCAGTGTGGCACTAACTGTCCAACCAGAAAATACTGCCTGCAACCATGAAGAAGGAAGATGAACACTGAAAGAGACACCACTCATAATCCTCCATCTTGTCCCATACCTATTAATATATTATAAAAACCTTACATTTAAAACCCTTCACCATGTGAAAGCACACACTTCTATTTAACTACACACCCATGATTTTAACTTCATCACTCAAATTTGGAAGCCTTCTCCAAGGCCTCAGGTCAAAAGCAGTGTTCTCCAGGGGGTCAGTGCCAGAAAGCTCAAAAACCCCAGGTTTCTGGGATCCAGCAGTACAGTTCACAGCCACTTGTCCATGGCTCCAAAAATTCTTTCTTGTGGGAACAAGTCAAACCTTTTCCAGCCAAAGCTACTGCCAAGCTGGTCCTGCCTGCAGAGTAGGGACAAGACCAGGTGATCTGTTCCTATTTTTAGGGATTCCCAGCACATCCCTATTTGTAAGTAACTTTATTTGCAAGGTAGATAATGTTTTTTGGTTGTTAACCAAGTGAACCTGCTAATTGTAAGCAAGGTGTATTTGCTGTCATTTCCATAACCTGTTTACTTGTGTAGCCAGAGCAGTTGGGCTGTACAAGGAGGAAATTAATAGAACATTAAGTTTTTCCTACTAAACAGCTATAAAAGCAACAGTGGGACTTTTTGGGTGTTTCCTAATTAAGTATTTGTAAATTTAAATCTATAGCAAGAATGGAGAGGCAAGGTTGACAGTATATAAAGTGGTGATAAATACCAGATCCCTCAGGTATGTTTAACTAAATGAACAAGGCTTTGCTGGAAGGCCTAATAACTAGTTTGCTTGGTCTATGAAATGCCATAATAATTATGATTTTCAATTTATTCATTAATTATCCTCTAAATGATAAGTCAAGTGATAAACATTCAAGAATTGCAAAGTTGTGTGTTTGCTAGCTGTGAGAACAACCTCTCCAGCTTCCAGTCTGGGGCAGCACAGAAGGATGGTTTGCTGTAGGAATGCTTCAGAAAAGTGGGAGCTCACCTTTGCTGGGTAAAGAAAGCACAGCTATGCATAGTGATTATAGTGGCAGTAAAGTCTAAATCTGTGGGACATAAAGACTCTTGTACACCCTAAACGAGTAGAATTGGGTAAAGCAGAATTGCTTCTGAACAGGACTCAGCTGGAACCACCTGCAGCCACCACATGTGCAAGCAGAGGTCACAGCAGTTGAACTGCTTATAAAAGCAAAGGGAGTCACAGCTGCTGCACTGACACCTGAGAGGCTGACAAAAAGGAGAAGGGAAGGTGGGATTGAGTGGATCCAAGGGGCACTTTAGTGATGGGTAGTAAGACCTGTGTGGTGAAGGACTTGTAGGAATACCACTTAGCTCACTGTAATCTCCTGCATGCAAAGCATGGGAGATTCCCCATCAAAAAAGGCAGAAGTGAAATTAAAACAATTTCTTGAAGAGTGAGGGATTTTTTCCTAAACTGTACTGAATTACAGGTTTTGGCACATGTTGAAGCAATAACTACATAATTAACATTTAGCAAATCCCTTTCTGCGTTCTTAATTACACCTCCCTTACACACAGAGAGCCCACATTTCCCTTTATAGCACCAGGCAGAGAGTTGCCAAGTGTTTGGCATGTCTTAGAGTTGCTGTTGGAATTGAGTTTAAAATAGTATCCAAGGTACCTTATATCAGTAAGATCAAAAGTGAGCTTTATGGAGACACTACAGCATAGCTTATAATTGCAGTGGAGCTTGATACCCAAAGCTTGTCACAGATTAGTTTCCTGTTGTGATGGCAAAGTACTGCCACCCAGCTGGAGGTGGGAATATGTTCCCTGCCACTGACCACGTTGCCTTGTCCCTTAATTGCCAGGGTGGAATTAAATTGCTCTTCCTGTTACACTTGTGATGGGAAGCAGATTTCCTTGAGTCTAAGCTGATTAACGAAGAAACACCGAAAGGCAGCAAACTCCAATTTCAATCAGCTGGCCTCCTTATTAAATGTAAAGATCTAATTTTATACTTTGCTGTTTTCAGATTGATCACCCACTGGCTGAAAATATTGAGCGCGAAGCTTTTCATCTCTGCTCCCGCCTCATTAGCGCTCCGTATCGCAGGGCCGTGCGAGCCCTTGTCTTCTCATTAAAGCACAAACCTGAGACCCGAGCAGGAGTCAGGGATGGCACACTCACTGTCCCTGCCTTTGTACAGAGCCATAAAAAGTGAGGTGGTGTGCTTGATCCTGAGGGAGAACTGCCTGTGCCTGCATCTCCGTGGAACTGGAGCTTTTCCTGCAGTGAGGGGAGTGCAGGTGACTCCCTGGCACCACTCATCAACAGGGCTGCTGGAGAAAAGAACTAATGATGGAATGGGCTAATCTGTAATCTGTAAATCTGACTTGGTAGAAATCCACGTGGGTTTGTTGCAAGGAAAGTTTCTTCTGCTCCTCTGTGTATTTTCCATCCTTGCTGACTCACCTGTTTCTCTCTTCTGCCCGTTTGTTGTAGCTCAGTTTAGCTCCATCCCTGACATGGATGTTCAGGTGTAATCAGCTGAATAACCCTTTTAAAGGAGCAGCTCTGTGCTGTGCTGACTAAAAATACTGGGAACTGTGGGTAATTGGTCCATGGGAGGGGATTCCTGGGGGATAATTGCAAACTCGAGTTAGCTCTAAATCAGCCAAGTCTGCTGCAGCTGGACCCTGCCTGTAGCAAGAGCTGTTTTCCCTTTGCTGCATTCCAGAGCTGGATGAAGAATGGATTTCAATAATTTCCATCATCTCAGTCATCCTGTGATTTGGGGCATTTTCTAAAGCCCCAGGGTAAAGGTGCTGTCTAATGCCTCTGCTGTTCAAGGAGCAGCTTGTTCAGCCTTCCATACCTCGCTCATGATGTCAACATGGTGCTTGTTCTTACTGTAATGTGACAAAAATCTTGTGATGAATTTTCTAAATAAAACAAAATATTCCTTTTAAAGGCTTTTTTTCTTTCTCTAAAGGGAACATGGTTCAGAATGATTGCATGAACAAATCTAAGCAACAAACGATTGTTTAAATTCTTTCTGGTTATTGAAAATTGGAATTCTTGGCTCTATATTTGCTCTGATTTCTTTTGTGTCACAAGTTGTCTTGTTCTCTATAAGCTATTACTACAGCTGTTCCAGGCATGGTGTTCATACCTTCACCTAAAAAATGACTGGCTGTCATTACTTAGACCTACTAGATATTTTTTCATCTGTGGACCCTTAGCAGAAACTTACCTGAGGTGTTTTGTAAACTCCATAAATTTAATTAGATAACTGCAGGTTCTCTTAAGAATATCTTAAACCTAGTTTTGTTTGCTTGGGTAGTGCGAGACGTTTTGCCTGTACACGTTGAAGGTGTCCTCAAACTGCTGAACACAGAGGTTTCATTTGTAGGAAGTTAATGTCAGGAGTGTTGGAGGCAGAAACTGGCAGATCCGTGGGTGGTGATGGTGTGGGTGATATTCAGTAAGATGTAACACTTTTTGACCAGGCTGTAGCAAAAAATGGGAAAACCCTCAATTTCTTACAAGCAATCAGCTCAATTTCCAACTTAAATAGCTACAAACTGCACAGCTGTAATTGAATTTGTGTATCCTGGACCATCAGGAGAGGTTCAAGATCAATGAATGACACAGCTTTTGCATCAGAGCTGCAATGCCAAGACCTGCAATATTTATTTTCAGCTTCATTTTCCTGGTGCCAGGCTATGTTTTTTTCTGTTTGGGTAATGTAACAAGCAAAATTCCTGAAAATGAGGAACTTCTGGTCTAATGAAAGCCAGGCTAAAGAAGTTTCCCACACAGGTCAGATACAGTCTGGTTGTGCCAAATTATGTGCCAAATATTTTTCATTTAGAAAGTAACTTCAGAGGTGCAGAGTTGTTGCATATAACAAGAAAACTCTTATAAATGTACTCTATTTAATGGTTGATGGTTTTGACCAACTTGTTTCAAGCTGGTAGTAACATTTGGGCTGAGGATTCACAGACTCAGCTCTGCAGAAAACTGACTGGAGGAACTGGAAAACAGTCTGGAGAGTTGGACTCAAGACCCACAGCAGGAGGAATTCAGGGAACCAGGGGACATTTAAAAGACAAAAAACAGAAAATAAGTGGGCAAAGAAAACAAAAACAGAGATGGGAAAGCAATAGGCCAAAAAGGGCTTTGTTCTCCCAAAGGGTGATGCTGAATGTGACAACAGGACACTTGATACCTGGCACTAATGAAGTTTTTAATGATCTATAAAAAACAGATTCCCTCAATGGAGCAGCCTCACCTGCACTCTGTTTTTTATGCCTTGGGTTACCTGCTGAATCATTTTGCTGCTCCTTGGCTCTTCCCTGTCTTCATGCAGAGGAAACCCAGATGAAAAAGGAGGATGGAATGGCTGAGCAGTGGCACTCCTGTGCTCAGTTTCTCTGGCATGGAGACTGAAATCACTGTTTCCCATTTAACAGGGGAAATGCTAAATGAGGAAGGCACCCAATCTAGAGAAAAGTTCTTATTTTTCTCTTTTTTCTTCCAGATTAAGCCCATCCCACAGATTCCTTTCAGCAAAGGATAAATAAAGCTGGCAGACTTCTAGAGACCTGCTACACCCAGCAAAGAGAGGAGGGAAGCACCTCTGGTGTCCCCATGCTTGGGGAATTCAGCCTGGGCTCAGGGCAGCACCAGGAGGGGTGGAAGAGGGAATTCACTTCTGCCAGAGCTGACTTCTGACCCTGGCTTTGAAGAGCAGATTTGAGAAGGCAGTAGGTGACAGCTTGCTCTGTTCCCCATCAGCAGGCACAGCTCAGGAGAGCTTTGTCCTGCTGCAAATTACTTGGGTGAAAGAAGATGGGAGTAGATAAGACCCTCCCTGTTCTTTGGAAAAGAGAGAGCTCAGCAGCTCACCAGTTTTCATCTTTCAAGAGTCTCTTCAAAGGTTTCTTCACAAAGAACCCAAACTTTTAGATCTCATTTGCTTCCCTGGCAGCCCTGTAATATGAAGGGTTGGCTTAGCTGGCCCTGAGAGACATTAAGGGAAGGAGCAGCCACAGAAATCCTTGGAGTCCAAAGGATGCTCCAGGAACTTCCAGGGTATGTAATGGAGCAGAAGCAGGGGGGTGGAGCAGTGGAGGGACAGAGGGAAGCAGAAAAGAAGAGGTAGAGGGAGGGAAACACATGAGGGAATTCCCCAGCCCAGCTGACCACAACCAGCAAAGCCTTGTTCCTCCATGCAGGGCATGGCAACACTCAGGTGGGTGAAAGTGGCACCTCACAGGAGGGGAAACTGAGGCACAAAGGAACTGTGATGTGTCACAGTATCAAAAAAAAAAAAAAAAAAAAAAGGGAAGCCCATGCCAGGGTTACACTGCAATTAATGATGCTCCAATTCTTGTGCTGGCAGTTCCCTGAACAACATCCATGGTATCTGTCAATTAAACTAGATTATGGAATGATCCTTGCTAATTATATATTATTATCTAGCAAGCAGTTATCTTGTTATAAAGGGTGCTCCTATAATGGACAAACACTGTTCCTCTAGCACAGCCAGCCCCAATGGCATGAAAAATAGAAAAGCCAAAATAATTTCTACTGTAGCCAATATTTTGCCTGAGCTGGAATGTTCACATTGCAAGCACTGCACTCCTGTCCCAGATAGAGGGAAGAGGAGGAGGAGGGCTGCAACATGCAGAGCTAGCCAGAGGGAGAAGGCAGGATCAAATCTGTTATCCCCAAAGCTGCCACAAAGACATGACTGTAAGCTCAAAATCCAGCTGTGAACTCTCCCACCCATCATGGAGCACAGCCTCCACACACCAAAATCCCCACGAGCAGGGCCCTTGCTGTCCCTGGGGCTGTGATGATCAGGAAACTGGGCTTAAAATAAGCTTGGAAAACAGCTCCTGGTAAATGCCGTCATTGCATTTTTAATTGTCCATATGCTTGATCCATTATGTTTTCCCAGATGGCTGGGCTGCCTGACTACTGCTTCCTCATCTGTGCCACTCTGGCCAGGGTCTCCAGTGGGTACCTGTGAGCTCCATCCTTCCCAGCACAAAATCACACCCACTGACCTATCTTTGCCAAGCTCCTGGCGAGCCATGATTTGCCATGAATGGCAAAAGTGGCTGGTGGCCTCCTGGCCTTACACAGTAACCCCCAAGAAAACCACCCTGAGGAGCAGCAAACCCTGCTCCAGCCCATGAGCTGCCCTTATGCTTGCCTAAGGGCCAGTCCTTGCTAAATTACCCAAAAATGTTTGAGGAGAGGATGCAGAGGATGTACACCACCAGCATCCTCAGTCATGGGCTCAGCTCCAGCACTGGGTCCCTGGGCATCATAAGAACCCAATTCTGACTGGGATTAGAGAATAAAAACTGAAAAGACATAACTAACCCTCTGAGCAGAGCAGTGGGGGAAGGTCCACCCACAGAGGACCATGGGTCACCACAGAAAACTTACAGTGAACATTACATAGAGTAAATAGCCTGGGAAGGGGTGGATTACACCCTGTGCTTGCTGGGCTCCCCAGTGGGATGCCCAGTCCTGCCCAGGGTCTCTGGGCAGAGGGAGCAGGGTCTTGTGCCAGCAGCAGTGCCCATTTTGGGGCACTTCCACCATCATTCTCTTGTCCAGTGCAGCAGCACAAAAGCACATTCCCCAGCAGCACACCCTCACAGTGTGACACATCAGGAAAACCTTCCTGGTGAGCAGAGAAAACGCAGAGAGCATGGCTGAGATTTTTCGGATATTTTAGCACAGCTTCTCTCCAGTAGGAGCAATCTCCCCAGGGAAAGAGAGGAATAAACCAATTGATCCCCTGGGGGCTCTTGCAGTCCTGTTTTCTATGATCTACAATTTCCCAACAGTTCTTCACTGGATTTGCACGCAGACGCTTGCAGAGGGATAACAGAGGCTCTCCCTCCTGCACAGCAGCCAAGCCTTTGTCTGCTCCAGAGAGACACGACTCCACGTCCATAAGCAAAGTCAGGAAACAAGAAGGCTGCATCCAGCCCAGCTCAATCCAGTCATCATGGATTTATTTATCATCAATAAATAATCAGATGAGCAATGGGAGCACTGCCCGTGCCCGCCGCTCTCCCGCTCGCTTGGGAAGCACCGGGCAAACTCTGTGGAGGGAACTGAGGCTGATGTGTGAGGACCACAGGCATGGTGGAGGGAAGGAGTGCTGGTGATAGATTCCTGATACCTGTCTGCCACTCATCTGAGCAGCTTTTACACAAGAAGAAGGGTTTGTTTCAGGAAATTACCTGGGCAGTCCCTGTCCCCTACTGGTCTCCATCCCCAGCTAGGACAGTACATCAGGGAAGACCTTGTTTAACAGGGGATGCCAGTGAGCAAACTCCTGCAGGGCAGGGAGAGACTGGACACCTAAATCCAGTGGAGAGGCTGAGGCATGGTGGAGGAGGACTGGAGGCTGAGGAGGGCTGGTGTTTGGTGAGCACCAGAGGTTTCCTCACTTCAAGTGAGATGAGTGGCTCGTGTGGCTCACTGCTGGTGGCAGGTGCAGCTGTGAATGCCACAAGAAACAAGTGGGTAAAGGGCTTCTGGAGCCATTCAAGTTGCTTTAATCACTCTGTCCATGATCCCTGGACAACACCCTGCAGCCCTGGGGCTGCTGAGGATCCCCTTGACTCAGGAGCAGAGCTGCTCCCACAGCACCAGTCCTGCATCCACAGGGATGTGTGCAGGGGGAGCACTTCACCCAGGGATGCTTGGATGGCTGTGAACTGGAGCCAGAGCTGGAAACCCTCCCTGGGTGACCAGATCCAACCCCTTATTTGAGTGCAACACCAACAGCTATCCAGAAAAGCCTTTTCCCCTGCAAACTGCAGGGCTCTGGAGGCTCCAGCTGGGCGAGGAGTGCCTGTCCTGCAGCCACGGGCTGGATGCTGCTGGGTGCTGTGGGCTCCCTGCCAGGCATGAGCAGCCACAGTGCTCACCTGTTTCAGCAAGATCTGGGCCACCAAGAAGGTTAATTATATCTTTAAGTTTCTTTCAGTTGTCAAATCTTGTCACTGTGGTCTCAAGCTGACAGTTCTATACCCAGCAATTAACTGGCAGTGAGGCTTTGCAGGCAGCGGGGGAGGCTGGCCTTGTTTACCATCCTGCACACAACAGGCTCTCAAAACATTCCCTTAATGGAGCTGAACGGTGCTGGCAAATATTTCCCTCGGAAATCTCGCATTTGCCGATGTGTTGCACCAACAAACGCCAAATCAATCCAGGCTCCGGTAACGAAGGCTCCTCCTTAGGAGGCATGTGCAGCCCTGAGCCTCCTTCCCTCCCCATTCTTTCAGTGCAATCTAGGAGGAAAAGCTGCTGGATCATCATCCTATTCCTTTGCTGCTGCTTCCCCTGATGAACAGAATTGTCCCAGAGGGAAGCAGGACATCAGTCAGGGCAGCCTTGCACCGGTGGGACTCTCCTGCCAGTCCCTGCTAAATGCTGGATTCAACAGCACGAGGGGTTTGCTGTGCCCCAAATGACCACACTGGGATACTCCTCTCCCTGCACTGCAGTGTGTTTCACAGAGGAGGAGGAGGGGTGGTCTCTTTCCACAGCAAGATTTCATATGGCTTTGACACACGCTGGCTCTGACCCACAGAGATGAACACAGGCTGCTCTGTGACAGCCACCCCCTCTCTGATGCTGAAGGGGAATGTCCTTTGTGCTGGGGTGGCACAGAGGCAGGCAGAGGTCATTCTGCCATCCATCAGGGCTCTTGGTGAGGATCCCCAGATTTCTGGAGGGGCAGATGATCACAGGACTCCTCTTTTCATGCTCACCTTCTGCAAGGACCACGAGTGGAGATCTGGTGTCACTGAGGTCCCAGGGGAGCCAGCCCCTCCTGCCAAGGTTGTCTTTACAGAGTTACCAAAACCTCTGCACTCCAACTTCTCCCCAAGCCATAGTAGGATTTGCCCACATTTTCAAACTTCAGGAGTAATGCTGGTAGAGAGTTCATAGCCATGGACACCTGGATATGCTGCAAAGGAGGAAAACACAGAGAGAAGAGGATTGTTCTCCTCCCCTCCAGCTGCTGGTGGCTGAGGCACTCAGGTGAGTCCTGCGAGTAGGTGAGACAACATGAGAAGATCAAACGAGGAGCTCCAGGGCACAGCAAATGCATCTCATCACATCACCCAGAAACATCACCTGGGAGCACCTACATGAGCTACATCTGTGTGTGCCAGGTGGAGATCCCTGTAACACCGCTCCACAGACCCCCCAAGCATGGGCCAGGAGCACAGAGAACATTTGTTGGGAATATAGCTACATTTGGGGATGGTTTGTACCTCCAAGAATTCAGCTAGAAATAATTGACAGGAAGATTTGCAGCCATCGGCAAACAATGTTACTTTCCTGAAAGCAGCAGCACTACAGGGAAAACAAATTGAAGCAGGTGCGGGAAGAGTTAGGGAGCACAAGAATTGCATTCCTGAGCCAAATGGACAGATTGAGACAGAGGAAAACAAATTGGGAAGGGAAACGGCTGCCTATTGCCCAGATTTTTCAGGCACTAAGAGAAGGTGGAGGTTGGGTTCCGGCTCAGTTTCAGGGAGCTGTGTCTCTGTTTGGGCAACTGTGTTAGGGCTCAGCCTGGGGTGAGGGTGGATTTTGGGGTGCCTTTCTGCCCTGGGCAGGGCTGGGACTCAATCCCTGGAGTCTGGAAAGAGCATCCTAGAGAAGCACCAGCCCCACCACGGCGATGACCATGAGGAGCCCAGCCAGGATGCAGATGCTGATGAAGATGATGTCGCTGGTGTCCTGGCTCTTCATTTCACGGGCATCCATCGCTTCCCCCTCCCACTGCTGGGCATCCACCAGGTTTTCGGCCTGGCTCAGCCTGGATGGATCAGGGCCAGCAATAAGGGTCACTGAGGCTTCCTTCCTCTTTGGTTCACACTGCACCTCGTACTGGTGGATGTCCTCCTGATCTCCCACTGAAAAATCAATGTACAGGGTGCTGACGATGACAGAGGTGTTGTTGCGTCTCTGCAAGAAAGGGACATGGCTCATCAGGGCTTTGTGCAGCTCCTTTCCAAGGGGTTTGGAGGGATGGGCCAGGAATCAGGCCAGTATCTACTGGGAAAATGTGGGAGGGACTGGGAATACCTCTCTGCAGCCAGCACAGGGCTAACCATTTACTCAGCTTGCTTTAAAGGAGGGTTTGCTGGTCACTTACCTGGGATTCAGTGCCACAGGTGTCAAACCTGGTGTGTATTTTAAAGTTCCTGCCAACCACCTGGGCTGCACAGGAGGGGGTTCCCAAATAAATCCTATTCCTCTCCAGCTGGGCCAGGGACTGCACAGGGATCTGGATGTGGAAGTCTGTCCGGGTGCAGCTGACGTTCATGGGCACAACTATTGAGACAGAAAACAGGGTGCATGTGTAGGTTTTCAGGAAAAAGCTACCTCCAGAATTCAGAAAGCAATCAATACCAGTATTTTAGCCCTGTCCCATGCCAAGGGCAGACATGGATGGCTCCCAGGCACTGCTCTGCTTTCTGCCCAAGGGAGAGATCTCACCATCAACCCTTTTGAACCTCATCCTCCTTTTTAGGTGTCCAAGTGACACACAAGTGCCATTATAGGCAACACCATCCTGCTGTCACTGCCACTCTCCATCACTGCAAAGCCAGCAGGACATTTGAGTTGCTGCCCAGGACCAGATCACGAGAGCTTTGTGGATGGCTTGCCATGGGCACAGAGCTCCCCTGCATCCTACAACACCCCTGCAAGAGACACTACATTGATGAAACAGAGGAGACACATCTTGGATGCCCTGCACCTCCTGGAGTGATGCAGCTTCATAGCTGCCACGTGGCCCTCCTGAAAGGCTGAGCTGGGTCCATGGCCTTAGGGCATCCTCTTGGGGAATGGCCCAGCCCAGTCACAGTTTCAAGCATCACCAGCCACCCCAGTCCTCAGAATGCTAATTTTGATGGTGAGCTGGAAAGCAGTGTGTGGAAGGAGCTGCTGTTGGGCTGCCCATGATGCCATGATGAAGAGCAAGGCAATGGTGACTCCAGCCCTTCTCCATCTCTCCTTCTGGCACCATGTTTGGCCTCTCTGGATGTAGAAAGCATCCACACAGGGAAAGAAGTGGGAGGAAGAATACCCCCCTCTTTAAAGTGAATCCTTGCTCAGCTTGAACTAACCACTTGGGCAATATGAATTATTGAATTATTCCAGCTCCCTCTGAATCTCAGCCTTATGAAACTGGGAAGATGCAATAAAATCAATATGAAAAAATAGTGTCACTTTGCTTCGCTTAGTGCATTATAAAACCATTAGAAGATTTACCAAATAACTAAAGTGCATTAGATCAAGAGGAGGAGAAAGTGGATCCTCTCTCCTGCCGTGAAGGCTTTCATTTCAACAGCCATAAATCACACACGCCCCGCCCAAGCCATGCCTTTTGGAGGGCCTGAAAGGGAAACATCTGCATGGCTGAAGGGCTGTGGGTGTGGATGCAGGGATGAGGTGCCCCTTTGGCTCTGTGGGCTGCTGAGGAAGGTGGTGGCAGGGAGAGGCTGGTGTGCCCAGGGAGCAGCTCTCCCGGCGGTGCTGGCAGCTGGATGTGACACGCAGGACGTTAATCACAAGCAGATGCTGGAGTCACTGGGCAAACACAGCCAGCAGGCTCAGCTCTGTGGAGGAAGGATCAGTTTCACATCCAAGCCTTTGTCCTCCCCTAGCATGCATCTGGCAGTGTGCACCAGGGGATGCAGGAGCCTTGGGCAGTTGGGGGATGTCACACCCCTCTCTCTCTGTGATGAGACATCCCCCACTCTTCAGCAGCACCCCATCTCTCTGTCTGCAGCCTGCCCCTCTGGAGCAGTGACACCAAGATTCTCTCCCTGCACACAGCTGTAAACCAGTGAGAAATCAGTGGGACTAGGACAGGGACAGACCTGCTGGGCACACTACAGCCCTACTAAATTTCAGTACCACGTCTCTCCCTCCAGAGGTTGCAGAGGCTCAGGACAAAACTCTATCCCATCTCTAACTCCAAGAGCCACATACCTCCAAATCTTTTCTGCTATGCTGGAAGTGAAGAAAGATTTTGCATCTGAGGGCTAAAACCCAGGGCCAGCCTCCCCAGTGCCTGTGCAGCCAGTCCAGCAGCCCTTCTCTGGCTCCAGCCCTCTGGAAAGGCTGGCCCTGGCTGAATCATCCCTGACCCACAGGTCAGCTCAGATGTAATTACACTGAAATACAACAAACACCATAAATTTGCTGGCGTTTGAGGTGCAAAGGTTGGCAAATGGAGCAGGAAGGTTACACACTGCTCCTCCCACCAGCTGTGGACATGCCAGGCATGCTGGCTGGGACAGAGCATGCCAGCATGCCAGGCAGGGCTGGCCAGGTGGATCTGGGAATGCTGCGCCCCGGGGGTCCTGCTGCCAGTGAAGCAGGGGACACAGTTCATTTCTGCTTGCTCAGCCACGAGCTGGCATGGCCAGAGCATCCAGATCAGGGAACAAGGCTGTGATGCTGGAGCTGCTCACCTGCTCTGGGGTTTTGGCCCATTAAAACCCCCATGTTTTCTCTCCCTCACCCCCTGAGAGAGGAACAGGAGCATGGCAGTGGCAGACACACAGGAATCTGAAGCTGGAAAGCATCTCTTGAATACTAAAAAAGCATTTCTTGAATACTAAAAAAGCATCTCCTGAATACTAAACACAACGTGCAGCTCACTGCCACGTCTCCCTCTGCCCCATCCCTAAGGAGCCACGGGCTCTGCTCCTGCAAACAGGAATCTTCACTGACGATCCTTCTGGAATTTACATGGTCTCAGGCTGATCTCAGCTGCTGAGGAGCACCCAAGGGGGCCCTTACCTCCCACGTAGGAGATGGAGAAGCCCCTCTTGGCCGTGTTGCGGTCGGTGTGGAGGACCAGGAGCAGGCGGTTGCTGCGGGAGGTGACGGGGGCCAGGCTCTCCCGCCCACACCAGCGCCCCAGCAGGGATCCATGCTCAGTGCCACCATCAAAGGCAGACAAGTGGTCATAGTCACAGCCACCTGTCAGGCTGCTCCGGCCCTCCAGCTCCATGTCCAGGAAGAAGACCTTGACCCGGTAGCCTGGGGGCAGATGGATGCTCCACTGGCACTTGAGGTTGTTGGGGTAGAAGTTGGGGTACTGAGGGCTGGAGAAATTCCCTTTGATGGTGGTGAACACCTCCTGGCACTCGCCTGCTCAGGGAAAATGGGAAAGGAAAAATCAGAAGCAAACCTGAAGCCTCCTGGGTGTGGATGAGTGAGCACTTGTTTTGCTGCTAAAGGATGCTCTGCCCTTCACCTCGCTGCTCCCAGCCTTGTATTTGGCTAATGGACAGCCAGCAGTTTTGGGGCACAGAAACTCCCAAGGCAGCAAGAGTCCTACAGGAGCAATATTCCCATTACATTCCCATATCCCCAGGGAATGGCATGAGCAAGGTTGACTCCTGCTCAAGAGGGCAGCCCAAGGCTTGGAATAGCCACAGTGATGCCATTTGCATTGTGTGGTGGTTTATATTCCCACCATCACCTCATGGGCTCTCCCCAATGGAACCCTGCCATGATCATCTCCCCTTGCTGCTGTGGGAGGGAGAGAATCACCACCCCACCCCAGTGCCTGCCCCACGTCCTTCCCAGTGCCCCACCACCCTGAGACCCCCGCACCCGAGTAGAAATGGGCCTTGAAGCCCCTGCCACCGATGTTGAAGTCCGACTTGAAGACGATGAGGAGGTGTGGGGTGGAGGAGACGGTGCGGGGCGGGCGCTTGCTGCCGCAGTAACGCCCCAGGTGGGGGGCAGTGACGGTGGGGCCATCAAACAGGGCCACGTAGTCGAAGCCACAGCCTTGGCCCCCCTCCATCTGGAAGTCAGCAAACACCAGGGTGAGGGGGCCACCACCACCGGCGGCCCCGATGCTCCAGCGGCACTCGGCATCGTTGGGGTAACTCTCGGGGTAGCGGGGGCTGGTGATCTCCCCAGAGAGCCCCGTCAGCTGCCCGCCACAGGCGTCTGCAAGGAGGCAAGGATGGTGAGGGCAGTGGAAGAGGAGAGGTGGAGGGATGGATGGGTGGATGGATGCTCAGTGACCAGCACACCTCCCTGCTACCTTTCCTGTAGGCGGCGGCGAAGCCGTGCTTGGCCACGTGCCGGTCGGAGCGGAACACCACGGCCATGACGTGCCAGGCGGAGGAGAAGGGCGGCGGGGGGCTGTGGCCACAGAAGGTGCCCAGCAGGTTGCCCCGGTCCTGGGCAGCCCCGTTGTAGACCTGCAGGTAGTCGTAGGCGCAGGTGTCGTGGTACTCCAGCTCGAAGTGGCTGAAGGAGAGCAGGACGGAGGAGCCCTCGGCCACCACGATGAGCCACGTGCACTCTGTCTCGTAGGGATACAGCCCCGGGAAGTTGGGGCTGGAGAAATTGCCAGAGGGTGCTGAAAGTACTCCCCCACATTTGATGCCTGAGGGACACAGAAGTGGGTGTGATGTCCCCTTTCCAGGGGAAGCCTGAAAGAATGGAGACAGGATGCACGACACCAGCTCCATCCCACCACCACAGTACCCAAACATCAGCATCCTGCAGAACTCCACTGGGCTCCCACCCACTCTCTCTAGAGGACATGTGTGCCCCATCACCTTTCATCCCTCTGTGTAGCCCCTTTGCCCCAGCAGGGCTCAGCTGTGCCCTTTAGCTTGTCCTGCCAATGACAGCACAGCATCCCCACTGTTTATGGCTGGGGAAAATGAAGTTGGGAGTGAGTTTTAAAGGCTCAGTGGTACCAGGCTCACCAATGCCCAAGCCCTTCAGCTTTGTGCTTCTCACTGACCACACTCCCTCCATACAATGGTGGTACCAGAGAATTCGAGCTGGGGGAAACAGGGGTGAAGGGCTTGATATTCTGAACAATGAGTTATGCATGTAGGGATCGATTTCCTAATGAAATCTTTATACTGAGACATGGTTATTATAAAATAAGGCAGAGAGGGGGCCGGCTGTCACCTGCCCCTGGGTCTGATTAGGGCTGGGTAAAGAGGCTGATACAGGGGGAACATACATCATGTCTGGGAGGGATGCAGACCCTGCACAGCCCCCAGGAGACGTGTGGGTTCCCAAACAAGGCTGGGCACTCGCTGCCATCAATCTGGGCCAAGTATATTGCAAATCAATAGTCAGCCTGTGCACATTGCTTTTCATTGTGCTCACTGGCACAGTGACCTCCCAGTAAGGGGGTCCTGGGATGTGTGGGATGCAGCACCACGAGTGTGTGTCTGGCCAGATCTAAAATCTCCTTGCTAATTACTTGTGATAGGCAGTGAAGTAATATGGGGCTGGTACTAAAGGAATAATGTTGTTGAAATAAATACCCAAGAGGGAGCCTGTGAGAGGTGAGTAGCCACGGTGAAGACAGATGGATGGATGAAGGGCTGGGAGCCTTGAGGTGCTCTGGGAAGCCCAGGTGGGTGTATGTGGGGGATGAGCAGACACCACAGGGCAGTGGTGCGGCCTGAGGAGCACCTGCACCAGGGTCAGGGATGGGTTTTGATTTCTGGCTTAGCCCTTCTGTGAGAAAGGTTCTGCTGTTTTGGGATGGGGGATTACTAGGGCCACCCTATCCCCTGAATTACTGTGTCATCTGCTAACCCTGCCCTGCATCCTGGGGGAGCTTTTATCTGGGTAAAGTGAGAGGTTTGTTGCATGCCTGCCACATACACTACATGCATACATTCACATATAAATATATATGTGTATATAGATTTATATAGGCAAGTGCAACTCCAGAAGCTAACAAAGCACCTGCACACCACAAAAGGACAACCCCTACCTGCAGTCCTCAGTAAGGTACCAGTACCTCAGTAAGAAATCCAAGCATGGAGCAGTGTCCCACACTTGCTGCCACCACAACAGTGACTCCAGATCCCAGCTCCTTGCCCCTGGCCTGAGCCAGCCCCTCTCCCTGCAGGACAGCTGGAACCCACTCACACCCCAGAGCCACTGTGGCACCTGTAAACAGCCCTCCCCTCCTCAGGAACCACGGATGCCCATCCAGCCCACCAGGAGCTGGGAGCAGGCTCTTACCTCTGCTGGGAGCATCCCCGAGAGCCCCGCAGAGCACGGCCAGCGCTGCCAGACAGCCCAGCCCTGTGCACCCCATCCTCCAGCAGGCAAATCTCCCCTCACCACTGCCCGAGCATCCTTTTGGAGCTGTCTATCTGGGAGGAAAAAAATAAATAAAGAGAGAAATAAATAAAAAGCAGGAGGACTGTAGAATTAATAGCGGAATGAATAATTCATCGCTTGTTTGAATTAAGAGCAGCAAGGTAACTTGATCTATTCCACCCTCCCTTCACTCAGTTTTAATGATCTGGATCAAATGTCCCAAGGATTTACACTATACCAGATACCTTGTCAATACACTATATTTAGAAGAGATATTAATGTTTCAGAAATGGTGTATAACTGCAGTAAGTCTGGGCTGACAATATGCCCTTAAGGGGCTATGAAAATAATTTAGTTCGCCAGGCACGCCGGCGAACCAAAATGGGAATTTCAGAGTTACCGCGGAAAAGCATCTCAGGAATTAACATGATTTATACTGCGGCACCCAGTGCACAAAGCCAGCTGGTGGTGAAGGCTGGAGGAGCAGGGAGCAGGGGTGGAACGTGGCTGCCAGGTCAGCATCCCTGCAGCAGGAGCCCAGGCTCAGCGGGACGCTCAGCCCGGGAAAGCGGCAGTCGTGAGCACTAAAGATAGCAAATCCCACCTCCCCCGAGGAAGATTAGAGATGAATTGTGACTCATGGGCAAAAAGCATTGATTATTACAGAACCTGCTAAGGCCTTGGAGAATTGCCATGTTCTTCCACGCTGGCTCACGCTACTTCTCGCCCAGGCTCTTGGATGCGCTCGGCTGAAGGTAATCAAGCCTGTGGGTTTGGTGGGAATGATGTGCTCCTTGTGCTGTGCCACATTAGCTGGAGAAACCCCAAGCCCAACAGCAGCTCAGTTCCTTCCCTCCCGCCCAGGAGAGAAAAGACTTTCCTGCTGCCACAGCCCACACCCACATGAATGCCAGGAAATAAAATCCCACGAGGGCCTCCCAGCGTGAGGGACCTGCGCTAAAAAAGTCACCTTCAAAGCAGCAGGGAGAGAAGCAGTGAGTATCTCTAAATCTCAGGCAGGAGACAAGTTGCATTTATTAATTAAGCAATGAGGATCGATGCCCGAGACATTTCCTGTGGATTAATGATGGGCTGGGAGGAGCTGATGGCCTGAGGTGCAGCTAAAGACCATTAACACCAACTGGTCATGAATCCCCAGGAAATGCTCCATGCCAAGGTCATTAAGTGCCTGCATATATTTATGGGGAATAACAACAACAATAATATTTGTGCAGGCTCTCTCCCCACTGCCCAGCCTTGCTGGAGCCATGCCGAGGGCTGCTGGGAGCATTGGGACATCCCAGCCAGGAGCCCTCTATCCTGAGTCAGGGAACATTGGGTTCTGTCCTGGGGCATGGTGTCACCCCATCAGCACTAAGAACATGTGGAGGAGGAGCAGGGCAGCTCCCCCTGTCCCTGGGCACTGTGTGAAGGTCCTGCCCCAGTGCAGGCTCTGGGAGATGCTGCAACGCTGGTGCATCTCCTGCTGATCTCCCAGGAACATCACAGAGCTTAATTACCTGCTTCCCTCACGGCTTGAGAGGAGGTCTGAACTCATCAACAAGTGTGGGCCCACACAGCAAAGATGCAGGCGAGGTCTGGCCATGGCACAGGAGCCTCTCCTGGGTATTTTCCATTGCCACAACCCTGGTTCATCCAGGAGGAGTGCTCAGCCCTCCCAGCCACTATTCCCTGGGCTCAGGAACAAAGTGCTCCCCAACTTCTGCATCACTCCACTATGGAGCAACTTGTTTATCCCCATCACATCCATCCTGGGCAACACCCACTGTCTTCCAGCCTTTCCACCACTGCCTCAGCATCAAGACAGTGCCCATGACACTGGTACCTGCA
The DNA here is from genome assembly GCF_029582105.1 of Oenanthe melanoleuca. Lineage (NCBI taxonomy): Eukaryota > Metazoa > Chordata > Aves > Passeriformes > Muscicapidae > Oenanthe > Oenanthe melanoleuca. Next base: position 4,499,584 of record NC_079342.1, on the reverse strand, counting down.
CAGCTGCTCCTCTCCCTCCCCTTGGCTGTGCTCTGCATTGGTGATTCCCAGGAGATGGAGGGCCAGGGCTGTGCACACAGCAGCTGTGCCCCGCTCCCAGGAGACAGCATCCATCAACCCCCGGCACATTCACCCTTCTGCTGACCCGGGAATGGCCATTCCCAGGCTGGGGCTGAGCCCAAGCAAGCGGCTGTCAGCTGAAGAGTGGGTGGGAGGGTGGAGGGAGGCAGGGGGAGAGTGACTTGCAGCAGGGAAGCAGAGGAGCCAGGCACGGAACATGCTCTGGATCAGCCCAGGGCACTTCTCCTCCAGCCACAGACGTGGTGGGTGATTTCAAGGTGTGCCTCTGTTCCTCTGTGGGCAAATTTATAAATCATGAGTCAAAAAGGCGTTTGATTCATTTAAACAGAAAGGATGTGATCAGGACTGTGAGACTTCAGAGAAGATCAAAGGTTTAAAAACGGTCCCCAGGAGAAACGGGAATTATTTAGGCAGGAAATAATGAGATGAAATTAAGAAGGTATTTAGGCTGCACATGAGGAAGAAGAAAGGAAGCGAAGCAAAGCCCCTCTCCCCTGCACAGTGCTGCACGGGTGGCAGGGGCTTCCTGGGGGCAGCCAGAGATCAGGAGCATCTCTGAACATCCCTGCCCGGCAGGAGAGGCAGGATGTGAGCCCCTGCCCTGGCTGGGCATCAGCCACCCACCCAAGCTCCAAACTTCCATCTCCACAGATGCCCCAGTTGCCAACAGCACCGACACCGATTCCCCACGGAACTGCCACCACGGGGTGGTTCTGGACGTCCAAAGGGAAGGAAATCTCTGATCTTCACCTGGCAAGGAATATTCCACTCCACATCCCTGCGCTTGCAGGAATCCACGGCATCCTCTGAAAGGGGCTGTGCCCATGGGGGATGGTGGGGATAAGGGGACTCGTGTTAGAGCCAGCCTGAGAAACAACAAAAGACGGGAGGGGGAAGGGAGAGAAGGGCAGAAAATCGAGAACAAAGTGCCTGCGGGCGGTTTAAAGGGCTCCTCCGAGCTCCTGCTTCCAAGGACATGGTGTCCCCCGCGGAGAGCGTCTCGCAAAGCCGCTGTCCCCGCGGGCAGGACAAGCCCCGCTGCCCCCGCTGGCCCCGCAGGATGGCAGCCCGCAGCACTCACAGCTTGCTCCGTCTCTCACCACCCTCCCTCCGAGCCGCGAACAAAGACGGAGCCGCGCGGCAGCACGGCCGGACCAGCTGGGGAGGGTTTAAGCATCGTGGCCCATATGTGCTGAAATACCCAGACATATTGGGGTTGTGTTTAAAGGAACAGTCCCAGCTTTCACGCTGAAAGCCGGCGCTCTTCCAAGGCGAGCGGGAAGTTTTTTACCTTGGGCCTTTGCAAAAAGGTGGGAAGTGGGTTTAGCAAAATCTCAAAAAGGCATAATATTTAAAGCTAGAGGACTCGAAGCAAGGTTTGCAAATACTTAATATCTGACAAAAAATATTTTCTTCATATTCCTAGCTAAGGCCAAAGTAGGGAGAGCTGAAGAAAGCATCTCATTATTTTATCAGCCTGTGTGCAAAGAAGCATCTTCACTACACAGTGACTTAGAGGAAATGAGAGCTTGCCTTGGACTGACCATGGACAACTTCCCTGGATCTCCATGCCTTTAAAGCCAGAATCCCAGTTTAGGTTAGGAAGATGGCTTTCTTGTCATCCCTTTCTCCAAGGAAGTTAACATAAAAGCTGCAGCTACACTTGATTAATTCCAGGCATTTGGTAACTGGAGACAAATCTCAGCAGTGCAAAGGGAACTTACACTCTCTCCCAAATGTGTGAATCAAGCCACCACTTCAGTGCACATTGTGGGTTTTGAGTAACAAACTACATTTCCTTTGTGTAAGGTGCAGTGTTAGACACAGGTACAAAAGAAACATGAATGATAATGCAATAACCATCTGACACAGCCTGGAAAAACCCAACACAGGATGAACTAGGAATAAACAGAAAAACAAAAGGTGTGCAGGAAAGTTGTATTTCCAGGTGTAGATGCTAAACACAGCAGTCTGAGAAGGTAAAAGAATGGACAGCAGATACCTCAGAGGAAAAGCAGCAGCATTTTGGACTGAAAAAAAGAGGACGAGGACCAGGTGCCCAGGCTGGGTGCTGTGCCAGGCTGCCATCCCTGAGGCTCTGCTCCCTGTCCCACAGGGAAGCACCCCAGCAGACCCCATGCAGCTTTCCCTCCTCAGGTGGTGCTCCTGTATGCTTAGGGAGCCTCCTCAGCACCTGAGAGAATCCTGTGACAACACCAAACAGCTGCTTATTTGTAAAGAGGTTCAATTTAATGAGCCAGGGCTATGATACAACACTTAGGGGACATGGAAGCAAACAACCATCCTCCCTGACAGACAGCAGCCACAACCCAGCCACACTCTCCCAGTTTTAGGATGTGTTCTTTGTCTCCCCAGGTAGTATTTCAAGGGCTAAGCACAGGGTAGGTGACACAGGCTGTGCCAGGACAGCAGCTCAGCCTGCCTCAGTTCTCACTAGACAGAATGTGTCATTCCATCCTTATGGATACTTTTTCCATATATAGTTGGAAAGGCTGTTCTCAGACATTAGTGCCACCTTCTCTGTATTACTGTACAATGGGCAACTGAGGCACAGTGAGGTTGAAGGGACTTGCCTGACACCAGCCTGCACATGACAGAACCAAAATGATTCCAACTCCACTGTCCCCTTGTCCTGGCAAGGACCCCTGAGGATTTTATCTCTCCTCTGGACACCTAACAGGACACACAACCACTGCAGAATAACACAGATTGCAAAGCAAGTCACCAATCTTCATATTACAGTAGAGCTGTGTGCATGGATGCTTTCTAGCACCCCCTTAGGAGATCTCTCTCCTAAAATTGCACTTGAATATTTCCATTAAAATTGCCATGCTGGTCCCTGAGGTATGGGTGGCACACCACGTACCAGCCACTCTGGAATTGCACCTGTTCCTTAAAACACCCCAGAGTGAGGATCAACCAATAGTTGCTCCAAGGAGCTCAGTCTTCTGAGCAGGCCCATTTTGTGCAATGTCCGCAAAGAAATAAGGACATCCAAGGCTCAGCCTAAGGTTCCTCAGGTCAGGAATGTACTGCTAAAAGACAAAACAGGAATTTTCTTCAATTCCTGCAGCTTTCAAGTATCTACTCATATCTTCATTGAATGCAGAAGAGCCACAAATTAGTACAAATGGCTTTCTTCGACAGGAATTTACTATTGTCTTCATCAAGTCTTCATTGAGACGACCAGCGTACGTGTTTTCCTGGTAGCTCTGAGGAAGTTTTTCCAGTGAAGATTCCTGAAAAAGTGAAAGGTTTGCTGTGTGTGACATAAAAAAGGACAACACTGCTTAGAGCTGAATCTTCTCTCCTCCCCTCAGAGTAGTGCACATGATGGTTTTCACCTTTGTGACACCATGTGGGTAACACTGACCCTTCCTGAGAGCTGCATTCCTCTTCCCAAGCCCAGATGAAATCTTTCCCTTGCTCAGAGGGGACTGAACAAAACCAGAGTGTAACTATCACTAATAAACCCTGCAGAACCTTCTCCATGGAGAACACCTCCCAGGGCACCTTTCTATTCCCAAGTCCCAAGTCTATTCCTCTCTATTGCCTCCCCCATTCCCAAATCTCTTTCAGTCCCATCTCCCTTGACCAAAGCTGAAAGCAGCCAGCTCTGCTCCAAATACAGCTCTGATCCCAGGGGAAGTGTCAGATCCTGTGGTGCTGGATCCAGCAGGGACTCCCCTGCTGCAATTAATCAGGAGCAGAAGGTGCTCAGATGTGGTGGTGACAGGCAGCACAATGAAATACAGACAGATACATAATCCCAAGAGGGAGGATGCACGAGTCAGCCTTGGACTACCACAAACCCACTAAGAGAGGAGGAAAAAGGGAGAGAGGAGGGGCAGACAGTGTTGACAGGGGTCAGGTGGGCTTCGTGCCCTTCACTGATTGAATTTCAAGACCTCCTCATGCTCTTGAGACAGCAGTCAAAGAGTTTAAACACCCAGAAAAGGGTATTTAAGCCATGTCACCAGAGATAATTATGGTTATGCTCCCACAGAGCAGCTGAGGGGGTGCCCAAGTCACCAGAACTTTCCCCTCTACCAAATCTCATCTTGCCAAGGCCACATGTGGAACAGAATGTATGAGACAGTTCCACTGTGAGAGATACAAGAAATGATTCATCTGAGAAACTAAAAATGCAAAGGGATTCATTCCCTTAGCATAAATAATTCTTTCTATATCCTCCCAGCAATGAATCCTCATTTCTGACGGAAATAATTTTTCACCATCAAATCCATGCAGAACACAGGCAACTTTGGGACCAAATAGAAATGAAAAAGACTGCTCAAAATGTAAGACCATTGAGAGGTATGCCCTCATCCCATGAATGTGGCAGAAAAGTAATTTTACAGAGGGGGAAACAACTTTTAGAAGTTTAAAAATGGGTCAGCAAGGAAAAATAATTGCTGGGAAGTTGGTGCTAGCACACCAGAGGAGAGCTGTAGCCATGAGCAAAGAATGGAAGGTAAGGACAGATTAAGGCACTGGTATTAGGAAGGAAAAACCAGCTTATTTGTTGTTTAGGTGCAGCAACAACTGTCTGAAATAGGGGGAATAACCAACAGTGACTGTGGAACAGCAGGTCCATCCCAACAGAACAGGAAGGCAGAGAGAACAGTGATGGCCACTTCCCCAAAATTCTCCAGACTAGTAGCAGCGTGAGTACATGTAGCAGATTTAAGAACAGCAGCTACTGGATCACAAATTAGTCTGGATGACTGGGAAATAATTAAGCTCATGCTTCTGGAAAAGTGGAGGAGGCAGAGGCTCATCTAGCACACAGAACCCTCACACAAACACACTTCATATCCATTTATTTACCTGGCTTAGGACATAAAATATTCTGATATTCCAGTACCGAGCCAAGTCCTGCAGAAGAGGTTTTAAATAAATTCTGTCAAAGGTAGGGAAGCAGCCAACAAGAGTTACAAAGGTTTCATCCTCTTCATCATCTGTTATGGACTGGAGGATAGGAATCATTGGTGCAAGGCCGGTGCCTGAAGCCAGCATGAGGAGTTCTCCATGCTAACAACAAAACAGAGAATTTGGAATGAGCTGTGGTGGCTGGAAATGGGTGTGCTCATGGAGAGTTCCTCTTGCTGCCATCCTGGTAAAGGGTCTCTTGAGAAACAATATACCAGAAGGTTAAAATCTGGTAAATTCAGATCCCAAAATGTATTTTTCTGCAAAGGATTACATATAGCACTTAAGGGTTTACACATCAAATCTAACGAAACTGGATTTTATCCAAATATAATTTATCCTAATTTTAGCCTTGATTTCAATTAATTCATGTTTCAGTTTCAATTCTGCATTACTGTCTGCTGACCCACTGTGTGTTTTCTTCCACTGGAAATGCTCCCTGGGTTTCTCTTGGTTGCTCCAAAGAAAAATCCTGAATGTCCTCTGGAGGAAACAATTGCTCTGCATAGAGCTTGGCCTCTCAGATTTTACTTATTTTTGTTGGGGTAAAAAAACCAAATAAAACAACCCAAAAACAAATCCACCAAAAACCCCAAAAAGCTTTGGGTTTCAAATTTGCTCCTCATTTGAAAGGTCAGAATTAAGTAACTGAATTAGTGTGTGTGAGAAGCCTCCCCCTGAAACCAGATCTGCCTTTCCCTGCAGCCAGCCTGGTATTGGCAGGTGGGATCAGCGTTTGGGGAGAGACCTGACACCTCAACAGCTCAGGGAATACCCGAGAGAGGGAAGATTAACACCTCCCCTTCAGCCCTACTCAGTCACAACACAGAGATGTGGGTCAAACCAGGCAAAACCCCATCCACACTCATTGCTGGTGCAAAGCTCCCTTTGTTAGGCACATCAGGAACTCCTAATGCAAGTGATGAACACAGAGCCTTGCTAATATTTTCCTGTCTCCCATCCACCTCCTCTCCCTCTTAAATATTCTGCAGCTCAAGCAGGTGCTCCAACTGACTGCTAATGCTGTCACACTGTACAGTAACCCAGGAAGTCTCTAAAATAATCATGAAAACAGTAATCAAATTGATGTCTTCCCTTCAGAGTACTGAAGAAAGCTTGCTGCCACAGGCTGAAGCACCCTATGGCTCTTAGGAACTAACCTTATTAGGCTGATATGGGAACCCTCCAAACGGCCCACGCCAAAAGACCACGTCTCCTCTTTTCCACGTTTTTATGTATTGTGACATTAGCCCAGCTTCATAGCACTAATAAAAAACATAGCACAAAAGAAAAGAATAATTATACTCCATTGGAAAGTTTCCCAGCTTAAAGTCGATTATAAAGTTATCTACATTTAAATGAAAAGGGGACAAAAAACATTCCGTGTTTTTAAAAAAGAAAGAAAGATCTTTCTGTTTGAAAAATAACTCGAAGTTATACCCAAAACAAAGACATTTAAATTAAATCATATTGGAACCACTCCAGCTTGAATATAATGTAAACACAACCCCCCTCTCATGCAGCCTGAATTTCCAAAACTGGAAAAAGCTTATCAGAGTTCTTGCTTACAAAGCACACAGAGAAGAGTGTCTTGAATGCAAAGCACAGTGCAGGCCTTCAAGTGTTCTCCAAATCTCAGGGTATGGGGTCTGGAAATGCCCTCTGGGTGCTGTTAGTTATATAAACATCACATAGCTCTTGCTTTGTTTCAGTCTCTCAGATGCTGCACTGATACAATTAGTGACCCAAAGTCGGGCTTCTCATTTGTAAAACTCTTTGTTTTCAGAACAGATCATCTGGATGCTGAGGGATGCCTCCACAGTTCCAGGAGAATATGTTAATGTTGGCCACATGGAAGAAAAACACGAGCAAAAAACCTGCCTCACTTTCTACCAGGCACAAACAACATTATCCAGGCTGTTGCCTGCAGGAATGCTGATCTCACTCATGACTGAGAAGGGCTCAGTGCTTGCTGGAAACAGAGAAGGGACAAGAGGCTGGAAAATGAAAGGCTTGTCCAAGCAGTCATGTTGCTATCCATGCCCTGAATGTATGACTACTGAATGTTTTAAGAGAAAAATGGGAGCAAAAGAGCAGCCACAGTGCAAGATGGGGCCAGAGAACCAGGACTGGCCCAAGCAGCAAGAGCTGAAAAGCCCAAAGCTGCAGCACACAAGGATAAGCCTGGGGAAGAGCAACACAACCAGGGGTCAGAAAATGGGATGTGATACAAGCCTTTGGCAACTCCAGCCCACACAAAAGAAGCGTATTTGGGGGTATTTCCTGCACAGGCATTGGAGAGAAGCCCGGCTCCACACCCCAGTGCCTTGGCTGGCCACCAAGCTGCACTGCAGGCAAACAAAATTGGTGAACCACAAAGCAGCTCAGAAAAAGCAAGTGAGGGAGCCTGTGCTTGTGCTTGCAAGCAGTGTTAGCTAAGAAAGAACACAGATGCTCCTCCCTTCCCAGCCTCTCACTTAAACCTGAAATATTAAGAAGTATTAGCACCACTTGTTACATTCAAAAGGTAAATCACACACACATCCAGCCTCTGAGTTATTGTCAGAATTCTTTTATGTTTAGAAGGCTCTGGGCAGGTGCTAAGTCTTGTGCAAAGAGTGTGTACTTGCTTCAAAGAAGCAAATTTTTTACCTCCCTTCTTCAAATACATCTGGAAACCCAAGGCAAGAACAGAAAAGTCAGGCCCACTTACTGCCTATTCCTAAAGGACTGGGGTAATGGAAACTAAAACAATCCTTCTTTCATGAAAATTATTTCCAAAAAATTGAAGCAAAAAGTGATTGAGTGGGTTTAAAATGAGTTTTTCTAAATAAAAAGAAAAAAATTATCTCCTGGAGTAAAACGTCCACGCCTCATTTTACATGGAGAGAAACCCTAACATTATAAAATCACTCAAAAAGAGGGTTATACTCTGTAAATGGCAACTCCCTCACTCTTTAACTGTAGTATCACAAATGCAATGCTGTAATAACAGGAGACAGAAGGGTTTGAACAGTGCTTGGATTGCATAGTAATAATAATATACTACTTTCCAAAATTGCCTCAATAGTGTGAAATATACCACAACCTACAGAGTGAGTTATAAAAATGGCTGCTTTACACTGGGTGTTACCAACCTCTTTTGTCACTGCCAGAGAATAACTATAGCTCCTTTTGGGATGAAAGGTTCTATATAAAGGAAAGGTATCATTACAATCATTACTATTATTATTGAAATGCAAAACCTGTGAGTAATGAGCCGCTATACATGAAATTTCACAGTCATCCCATGAATGTATCCTATTAATGCAACATTTCTCTCCCCTACCACACACCAATTGCCACCAGAATGGGGAAATGACCCTCCCACAGGTGTCCTAGAGAAGCTGTTCACTTTTCTAAAGAGCAGGGTTTGTGTTCGAACATACAATGCATAATAAACCCCAGAAACACAAAATCCTGCAAGACAGGCAGAGGACAAGTGGCCTTCTCTGCAAGCCACCTGGGATACCCAGCATTCTGAATTTCACACCTGTACTGAAGTCTGTGTCTGCCCTGAGTCCCTAGTGACATACAGATGCAGTATTGGAAAAATGTTCAAGACAGTATTTGCCACACAAAATAATCATTTATGAGAACCCTGAAGACTTACGTGAGACAGATTTCAAGCCAAATCTCCTAAAAAAATCTTTTTGAACTCAACCAGCATTTTGTGGCTGACTCCATAAAGGTAAGGACACTTGTCCAAAATGGGCTCTGCCACCATATCCACCTCATCAGGTGCACCTTGTGCCTGTGGGACACCTCTCTGCCCTGTGGGCCACAAAACAGACTGCAGCTCCAGAGCCCTGTCAGCACACCAGGAGCAGCTGCCCACTGACAGAGGGGTTCTTCAAAAAAAATACAGAGGGGAGCATAAGGGCAAACATTTCCCAAAATTAGTGGTTCAGCTGGGCTGACAAATGGCTGTGATTTCAAAGACAGCCTGAAAAAGCAAAATGAAAGAAGTGGAATGGACACATCTTTCCATCCAAGGGGCTCTCCCAAGTGATCCCAGGGCTTCACAAAGCACTTGTTTGTGTATCAACGTATTCTGCTTTCAGTTTTGTGGGAAAAACTGCAATTTTTATCAGCAAAGCACAAATGCTTCAAAACCTCAGAGAAACAATTCATGAGGCATTTGAGAGAATCTCACTTGAAACACTGACAGCATGCTTGGTTCCTAAAGAAAACACCTTATACTCTAATCCATATTGTCCAGACTTACTTACTTTAATTAGAACTTCAAAGTAACCTTCTGCATTCCTGGGGCTAATTGGAGTATAGGCTCTCTGGATCTCCAAACCATTCACCACTCCTCTGAGAAGAGAAACAGGAAACCCCTGTGACTTGGGTCATCAGGAGGGCTCCTGCAGCTCCCTGGGGGACAGGTTTTCTTCCCAGTGGCCCAGCCTGTGCACAGATGCAAAACATTTCCCTTCCAGAGGCAAAAATCCAGGGGGAACATAATGGCTAATAGCACCTTTTGTTTTCCCAGTGGTGGCCTCAGCTGTACCACATCCAGTTCCTGGACACACCCCTGAAAGGGATTTTGTAAAGACATGCAAGAGTGGCAAAGGGGAGAGAAAACACTTAAGCTTGCTGTTCCTTTTGAGCTGGGGTCACTTTCTGCATCTGGTAATCAAATAAGAAAAGCCAAGGCACAGCCTTGACCTTGGGCCTTGTCAATATAGACTGTATTTTCCTGTAAGTCTTCCCTTTCCATGGAATTATCCACCCTGCTCTTTGCTACTGACCACGGGAATTGATTGAAGTGACCAAACCTTTTTCTGTGCTGTGTGATGAGGCAGGGCTGGAGGGAGGAGCACGTGCTGCCAGCAGAGCCAGCTGCACACACCAGCCCTGAACGTACCAGGGACGTCAACAGATGCACATCAATAGCATCCTAACAGGACTTGCTCTGTCTGGCAATGATCACCACAGATGGCTCAGAGACAGAAACTTTCCCCAAGTGGCCCCTTCCTGGCAAGCAGCAAACTACATAGGAGGGTTGTTTTGCTAGAAATCAGTCAGGCAGTGCCTGGGTACTGGGGTGCTGAGTTACCCCAAGACACAGGGCCTAAAACACTGAGCTCTGGGGCAAGAGCAGCTCATTGTCTTCATTCCAACACGCTGGAGTAAATAATCTGTTGTAACATCTATTCTTTTAAACCTCTCTTTCTGCAAATGTATTTTCTTAATCACACCTAGTTCTTTCTGAGCCACCAACGCAGGGATAATGCTGAAGAAAACTACAGCTTCTACCATAGAATTAGTAGAGGCAGCGAGCTCACGAGCTCTTTCATCTGTGTCATTGTGGAAGCACAGAAATCATGATTTGCCTGCTATGAAGCCTTTGTCTATTGACAAAACCCTACATATTAGGTTACATAATGCAGACTGTTTAACTAGCACAGAGAACAATACCTTAACACGATATGTTGTCCTAAACTCAATGGCAGGCTGCTCTTTCCTGGTAATTCAAATTTGTACTGGTAGGTGTCCTCTGTCAGCTGCTCCACCGAGCTCACGCTGAATGCAGTGAATGTATCTGGATTCAGCTCTGAATTATTGCTCTGCAAGAACAACAATAAATAATTACTTGGTTAGATGGTGTCTTTTATTATTTCATTTTTCTCTGGAAGCAAACGTGCGTGCTAATTTAGTGCCAGAGATCCTCAGGATGTGTATCAAACACTGAGGCCCAGCTCAAATTCCAGCTCTCTGCTGATTCATTATCATGTTCTGCAGCGTGCACTTTGGGATCTTGCATTTCTCCCCACCACCATCTTTTTAAATTACATTTTTTTACACCTTACAGCAAGGTCATCCTATTATGACTCACTGTGATCATTTTCTCATGTCTGGAAACAAACAGAAATAATTCTGCTAAAAGAGCCAAGCGCTGCTTTGGGGGCAACTTTGCAGCCTGCTGATGGCCACAGTGAACAGAAAATATTGTCAGTTGTTTCAGCTGATCTCTTTTGCTTGACCCAGCATAGTTAATCTTATGTAAAAGGGCACTGACAGGCTTAAAAATTACACTCTGAAGAAAACTGCTCCACCACACACAACACAGCTTTTTCTCAGCATCAAAATACGAGTCTAAAAAATCAGGCAAGGATGAGAAAGGTGAAGAAAACAAGGCTTCTCCGAGGAAACTGGGAGAGGAGAAGCTGCAGAGCCAGAGCTGTAATGCGACACCAGGGAGAACTCTACACTTGGAAAATCACATTACAGCAGGGAGAGAGTGGCCAAGGGGGAGGGCGAAGGCTGAGTTTGGGGAATTGCATTTACAGCCCTCTCTTAAGGCACCACTTGAATTTATCCCTGCATCCCTCACCCATCACCACAACCCCACACCCGAACAAGTACGATCAAAGCACAGGCTCCAGGATGTGATGAAGATAAATGGACCTGCTCCTTTTTTCCCATGAGAAGGCTTTTGTCTTGCATTGCTTTGGCTCTCTCCCACTGTGCGAGCTCCTTCTCGTACGCATCGTAGATGCAGGGCTTGCAGCCGCTGCCGCAGCACTGGGATGGAGAAGGTTCCTGGGGCCTCAGAGCCAGCCAGTCCTGCTCGTTGTCACCCATTGCCTGCAAAAAAAACACAAGCCCTGCATCAAACCCAGCACGATGAAAAGCAGTGGGTGCTCATCAGCTGGGTGTTTTCGCAGGACTGAGAAAATGTCTCTCGAGCATGTCGCACGTGTATCTAACTGAAAACCTGGGGCTGATGTGTGTTTGCAACAGCGGTTTTTGCTCGACGCCTCTGCACATACGCCAGACCTCGCCACCAGCCCAGAGCAGAGCCTCACCCAGCCCCAGGCCCTCCTCCCCAGACAGGCTGCCCAGCCAAACCCTCTAATCCTGCTCGTTCCGCCGCGCTGATTTCCTACAAAAGAGCCGCTTGGTCAGCCGGAGCAGAAACATCTTAAAAATCTGCTGCTGTGTCCAGGAGAAAGGGGGACAAAGCCAGGCACCAGGACAATGGGTGACAAACCCAGGCACCAGATGTGGCCTGAGTTTTGTGCGGGTCTGGAACAGGGAAGGGCAGCAAGCTGAAAGCAGCGTTCAGAGCCGAGACACTCGAGGCAAAGAGGGCAAAGTCTCGGGCAAACAACACTGGTTATGGGCTTCGAATATAATGCTTTAAACGCACAGGTAGGGGAGGCCGAGCAGCACAGGATTTCATCCCTCGCTGCCGTTGCTTCCCAACGAGTTGTACCCATTGGACACTGCTCAGGTCATGCTGCAGACCCCGCTGATTTTACACACGGCCGAGTTAAGGCTGCTCACAGCGCACTTGTGTCCGCATCCCCTGGACACAAAGCGGCCCACAGGAAATTATGAAGCCACGGGTGACGAAGCGAAGGAAGCGAACATTTAGCGCTTCCAGCAGTTGCATTGTCAAGGTCAATTAATTAACTAACCTTCACCCCTGTAAGAGAAACACACTTATTTTAAGGAGGGGGGCGGGGAACGGAAGAAAGAACCAAAGGCGACTGGTTCGGCTTCCCACCGCGTCCGCTGTCCAGGGACCCGGAGCACCCAGGGGCTGTGAATGGGGGGTAACCCGACGTGGCCGCGGGTGAATCCCGGGCTCGGGGTCGCACAGATTTACGGAGCCCCGAGCACTTACTGTGCGCGCCCGGGGGCCGGGCCGGGCGCGGCCGGGGCAGAGCGGCCCCAGCCCCGGGACACGAGTGCCCGCCCCGCCGGCTCCCAACCAGGGACGGTCTCTCAAGTGCCCCCCCGCCCCGCAGGCGAGGAGGTGCCTCTCCCCGCCCACCTCCCCAGTCACCAACCCAGCGCCTGCCCTCACCCGCCAGGAAATTTGCCGACCCTCCCTTACGGCGGGGCGCGCCTGCCCGCCATTGGCCGCCGCCGCCGTCAGTCACGGGGGTGACGGCGGGGGAGAGCCCTCGCCAAGATGGCGGCGGGCGGGCGCTGAGGCGGCGGCGGGAGGAGGAGGAGGATGGCGGCGATGGCGGCGGGGCCGACGGTGCTGAGGCGGGCGGGGGTGGCGGCGGCGGCGGCGGCGGCGCGGGGCCTCACCCGCGGCATCGTCACCCGCGGGGGGCGGCCCCGCCACCGCGTGGCGCTTCCCCGCACGCCTTGGACGGTGCGCGGGCCGCCGCCCGAGGTGCTGGCGGAGATGGTGGAGCCGCGGCCGGTGCGGGAGCAGGTGGAGCTGGACACCATCACATACGCGGAACGGCTGCACTACGTGCCCGGCCTGGCCCGGCCACGCTTCCCGCCCTGGGAGCGGGGCTGGCACGACCCCTGGCACTCGCCGGGGCCGCGCTACGAGGAGATGCCGCTGTACAAGGAGCGCGGCTGCTTCATCTGCCACCAGGGTGTCCGCATGCTGGAAGGTACACACACCCCGCCTGCCCCGGCGCTGCCCCTCCCCAGCGCTCCTGCCAAGGGTTCTCCTCGCACTGAGTGTAAAACACGGGCTGTGTAGAGCCTGCCCAGCCCCATGAGCTGCCATGAGCCTCGGTCACATCTAGAGTGGTTTGGGTTGGCAGGGATCAGCACTGTCCCATGACAGACCCTTTGGGTTGTGTTCCAGGCGTGCGGCAGGCGCAGTGGCTCACCAAGACGAAGCTGGTGGAAGGTTTGCCCCCAGCCGTGCAGGCCATTGTGGATAACCCGGCTCTGGGGCTGCAGGAGCTCGAGGAGAGGGCGAAACATGTGGTGTCCCACGCACGGCTCTGGGACACGGCAGAGGCTGCTCCCAGGAGGGAAAAATATTGGTGAGTCCTCAGCTGAAGGGGAGGTTTTAAACGCTACAGAGAAAATTCATACACAGCTCTTCTGTGGAAAGAGGGTCTGCTGTGTAAGACCAGATTGTCAAACAAACCAACAGCCAAAGCAACAAATAAAACCCAATTCTGAATATTGACAGTAGCACTGACATAAATACTGTGATAGATCAAAGATGCTTTCAGGCCAATGTCTCTGTTTCAACTCCAGATCTACTCCTAGCTGATGCAGAGTATCAATTTTAAAAATAATTATAAGCATATACCTCTGCCAACTTGAAACAGGCCTGGTGTGTGTGATACCAATCTGCAATCTCTGTTAACTGTTTGGGAGTGTTATGCCATTATATATTGTACATACAGTAATTTTACAGCATTCATGCCCCAGAAGCATCTGCCTGTTATTATGATCTCATTTTTATGTAACTGTTTCCTTTCTTGTTTTACAGCCCGGTGCTGTTTGAAAACCTGATACATATATGCCGGTCAATGTCTGGGAAGTATCCTTCTCTGAGTAAAAGGATGTTGGCTAGAAACTGCAGGATAGCAGCAACGTGGGAAAGAGGTCAGTTGCTGCTGTGGTGGAAGCATTTAGTTCTGTAAGATAAGAGGGATAGCAAAGCTCCTGGCTTTAAGGCTGAGGACTTGGAGAAAAATTAAATAATTTCTAGAACCAGGAAATTCTTTCTGGTTTAAATGTTTCTGGTTTCTGTTGGCATGGGCAGCCTTGGATGATGGTAGGATGTTGTCCCTGAGGAGATTATTAGGTGACAAGATGGTGGGAGAAGGGAACCAGTGTCTTAGGCCTGATTGTTTATTTTCATGTGTCCTAAGTCAGTGCTGTTGTTCCTCTAAGGATGTTTAGTTAAGAACTTAACCCTAGCAATTAACATTGGCATTTTAGAAGAAAAACCTACAGCTGAGCTACTATTTAGGATGGGTTTGGTGGTGATGGAGAGAGAGTGAGCCTTGCAGAACAGACTGGCAGAAGGAAATGTACATCTTTTCCTGATGTTGTTTCACCAGTGTTTGACTGTAGCCTAATTTCCCTCCCCAGAATCCACCCTCCTTCAGGTCCGTGGCCTAAGTGGAATACTCATGAACTCTATGACCCCAATTCCACCAGTAGCCTCCAAGGAGGAGATCCTGGCCACCAAGGAACATGTTCTGGAGACCTTCTATCCCATTGCACCTACAATCGATCTTCAGGAGGTGAATGTGTACAAAGAGCTCAATGATACAGGTCAGTGTTGATGGTAATTGTCTGTGTTTGGGTCAACTTGGGAGTCCTTGTCCTTCTGGGGGCAGCTGAGAGTAGGGAGTGTGTGGGAATGAGGGGACAGAGGAATGGGCACAGGTTTGTAGTGCAAGTGCTCCAGACCTGTGGTGACTATTTTGTTGCCTAAGCAGGACTGAGGACAAGAACTTAAACCCCAGCAAACTACTTGAACAGCTCCTGAAGATAATGGGAAGAAACCTTGGCTGAGTAGTGTCTTCCTGAGCAGTTTCTGACATGAGTATGTGCCCTTTAGGTTTCAGAGATGGTTATCCCTACTCTCATCCTCACACCCTGTTCTTCCTGGAGTCTGCCAACGTTTGCACTGACAGGTTCAGACCAGAACAGCTCCGTGCTAAAATGCTGATGTTTGCTTTTGGCAACGCGCTGGCCAAGGCCAAGGCACTCCACGGGGTACGTATGGGAGGCTGCTGTGCCTCTCTCCTTCCTCTGCTGCTGCAGCCAGGCCTGAAAGCTCCTCACAGTAATTTTCACATCTAACCTTCCCTATCCAGAGGTGAAAACCCAACCTCCAGAAATCCAGAAATCCACTGCTCAGCAATGAGCATGTTTGTGATGCAGCAGGGTGGTATGGGCAGGAACCAGGGAGCAAGTTCAGCTGTAAAACTATAACCCATCCCAGAGCTCAGTATGCAAATTGACACTTCATTGCTGGCTGAAGGAGGAATTTTAATTAAAATACAAAATCTGCATTCAAAACTAGTTTGACTAGAGTAATTTTCTGGGCAAGGTAACAATATATTTATTAAAATCTTGGCTTTAAACCAACCCAAAGATGCAGAATCAGCAAGTACTTATACAATTTCTGTTGTAACTAGCTCTTGAAACATTCTCCCCCACATGCCCCTTCTTTTCCTAGAATGATCCCAAGGTTTTGGAGCAGCCAGTAGTGGTGCAAAGCGTTGGCACAGATGGACAGCTCTTCCAGTTCATGGTGTTCCAGTTGAACACAACAGACCTTGTCTCTAATGATGGCGTAAAAAATCTAGTCTGGATTGACTCTGATCAGAACCTGTATGAGAGAGCCCAGTGTGTCCCAGAAGTCAAGAAAAGAGTTGTTGTGGTAAGGAAAACCTGGGAAATGGTTGTGGAAATGCTGTCCTTTCACCAGAGCTAGGGGTCTGGGAGCTGGCACAGAGCTGCAGCAGGTTTTAAACCAGCTGAAGTGGACATTGGCCTCATTTTTACCTAAGCAGGTGTTTCTGAGGGGGCCAGTTCCTGAGTATTTGTAGTGCTGATGTGTGACATGCCAAGCTTAACATGAGCTCCTGCATAGACACCCCCAGCTGTAATCCACCATCTCATCATGTGCTTGTTTAAAACCAGCCCTGAGGAAGGGAGCGCTCACAAGCGACCGCCAGCCTCTCTGGGGACTAAACAGAGCACAGGGCTGCCAGTACTGGTTATACTGGGAGGGCATCTCACTCACAGGCAAAGGGGTTCTGCCCTCTGAGATTGACACCAGTGGAAGTACCCCCACACAAACCCTTCTGGGGAGGGAGAGCACAATTTGGAAGCTGCCATGCCTGAAAGTCTTATTCAAGCATGTTTAAAGCCGTTGTTTGTCTACATTAATCACTTCACTGCAAACTGAGCATCCGTGTCTTTCTCTGCAGAAGCCCGCTGGAATTTCTGGCTTTCAGCCAGACACATTCAAGAAGTTTCTGGCACTGTATCTGCATGGAACTGTGTGAAATTCAGCTCAAATGAAAATACTTCACCAACTGTACCTGCTGCTTCTCTTTGCCAGAACCGTCATATAATTAAAGAAAGGTGGATTAATTTACTTTAAAAATAAATTATATTGTTACTGAAAGTAAAATTTTATTTTAAACTAAACAGTGCATGAAGAAACTCTTTCATTTTAGGGGCTCACCTCTGGATTTGGGTTAGAGAAGCCATCAGATACATCCTCCTGCACTCTTCCTCCATTGCCTGGGAAGAACATAAGCCAGTCATTATTCGTCTGCGCAGGCTCTGCTCTCAGTGTGCTTCTGCACAGAGCCAGACTCAAACCTATTCCCGAGGTTGCTTTGAGTCCCTCTGAATGCAGAAGAGACTTACAAAGCTTCAAGGGGAAAGCCTGAGCCACGAGCCTTTTTCATTCTGCCTGCCTTTGACTTTGTTTTACTCCTGGCTGCTGTGGGATGTGTCGTGCTGCCCTGTGCTTAGTTCCCAAAGCACTTAATCGGAGGGATTGCTTTGTTGGATCTGTAGAACTGCAGTCCTTTTATCCCCCAATCCTGGATGAAGAGACCTGTGCATTTGGGGAAAGTGGTGTAGAATGTAGCAGGGAAACTTTGGTGTCTGTAGCTGGTATTTGCTTCTAAAAATACAAAGGAAGAATTTCTTCCTGCCACACAGAGTTAACTGAGCAGGAAGCGTATTCTTTTTAACATGGGGGGATTAGTGTGGGTTTTGTAAAATGAAAGCTAAATTAGCTGCAGCCAAATGTAGAATGTTTTGCAGTTCTGATACCCTCCAGCACATGGGAAGGGAGAGGACAGCCTGCGCTATTTTAAGGTGTGGAAGAGCACATTTCCAAGAGATTCATCTCACTTCAGTGTCTTGTGTCAGAGGCTGGTCTGTGCTTTGTGATCCCTGGCCATCTGGATGAACACCCCAGTTGTGTGTTTCAGCCCCAGTCCATCAGGCAGCTCCTCTCTGCAGGTTTTGGCAACATTCACCAGTTATATTTGAGATCGTCGACTGCACCCCGTAAATTGGGATGCAGTGGCTGCAAGCTAAATTAACAAATCCCCCCATAGTTAGAAGTGCTTGAAGGAGAAAAAGCCCCCTAAGTGTTGCATTGCTCTGCATCGTGTTTATCCTGCCTGCTCGAGGGACACCTCATTCAGCTGCGAGTAAATCTGCTCAGGTCTGTGATTTGCACCCAGGTGTTTGGGAATACATTTTAACAGAGCTGTGCTCTGTGGAGCCTGTCACACGCAGTGGGTGTTTCTTTCTCGGGCTGTTGGCTTCCTGCTGTGTCACACGGACCCTGCTTGACATCCCCTCGCTCTTCCAGCTTCGGGTCATTACCCGTCCTAGGGAGGAAGCCCTGTAGGGCAGCCAGCTGCCTGTTAGCATTCCTGAAGAGAGAATTTCCCTGAGGAAGCCTGGTGGAAGAGCAGCTGTGGTGGGGAGGGGTTGTGTAGAGGTGAAACGTCTCATGTGCTTCTAGTAGGTGTGGGAATTTATGGGGATGGTCTGTCTGGAAGAGGCAGAGTCCCTTCAGCTGCTTTCACCTCTCAACAAAGACATCTCTATCAGGGCAGGCAGTTGAAGGGGAGAGGCTGAGGGAAGCTGGAACCCTGCTGTGTCCAAGCTGAGCTGAGACAAAGCACAAGCACAGTGAGGGATGGACGAAGGCAGAGCGAAGGGAGTTTTGAAAAACAGCTGGAGCAGGGAGATGTGGGATGGTGAGCAAGAAAACAAGGCTCCAGGGTTGTGTGCAGCATCAGGGATCCTACACAAACCTGTGAGGCCATGTCCCTGCTTTGCTGAGGCACAGCCACTCTCATTTGAGGCCAGGGACAAGCAGTAGTTGTGTCACTGGAAGGAACAGCAGATCCTCGAGCAGGGAGTGCTCCTCTGAGGGCCTGGAGGGGAGCTCAAGGTGGGGGTGAGCAGAGCTCCCAGCTTGGCACCTGGCACGGATGCTCAGGTGGGCATGTCGTGGTCCTTGAACCAGGCAGCCCCTGCTCCTGCCCCCGGTGTCCTGCTGCCTTCCCAAGTACTCTGTGCATGGCTCAGCTCCTCCAGGGTGACCTGCTGGAACCGGCCCAGCTGAGGGAGGTGGGATGGGGAGCCCAACAATGGGTCACAGAAGCACATCTGGGCTGGCATCAATAAGTTATAAAGGCTCGTCAGCAGACGAACGGCGTCACCTCCGCACGGACCAGGGCCAGGCATTAACTTTTCATGAACAGCAGCCAGGGAAGCAGAACATGCAAGAATGGGGTGGCAGGAGCCCGAGATGGGGAGGCAGAGGAGCCTGGCTTGCCTGCAGCAGAGCTCTGCAGGACCCAGAGGAGCCTGCCTGCCCGCAGGAGAGCTCTCCACCACTCCACACTCCCTTCCCCTGAACCGCTCCCACTGCAAAATCCAGCTCCACAGGCTGCACACATCCTGCCAACAAGTACACACCGTGCTCAGCCTGGAGCCCCTGGTTGTTCTGATCCTCCTCCTGCATTTAATTTAATGAAAACTAATGGGGGAGACAATTATCCCTGAGGCTGGGCTCAGGAGACATTTCGAGGAGGGAACTTGGCAGTTTCATGGTGATATTTAATCATACCAGCCTGTAACCCTTCAGAACCAACGGGAAGGACTTTTCTATGCCCCACAAGAACATAACAGGCAGCCCTTCTGCTCCAGGAGCATCCACAATCACACCATGCTAGCTGCTGGAATTCCAGCACTGATGTGGCTGTGGGTGCCAGTGCCAGCTGGGAGCATTCCCCAGGAGCAGCAGAGCTCCAGGATGGTCCAGAGCCCCCTGAACCCACAGCCCACACCTGAACATTCCCACAAGGAGGGAGAGCCCCCAGCCAGCCACGTCCTGCCCCAACTAGTCCAAGGGAGAGAACAAGTCTCACACAGCAGCTCCAGGAGCATTCCAGGCACCTGGCACTTGCAACCACCCATCAAAAGTCCAAAAATTCCCAGTCTTTCCCCCAGCCTCTGATGCTGCCCGTTGGGGAACCAGGTTGGGTTGCCTGTGTTTCTCCATCCCCAGCAGCTCCTGGAGCTGTTTGTTCCTGCAGTGGTGCACACACCCACCCCGCACTGCAGCTCATGCCCAAGGAGGGGGTCACAGACCCCACTGCAGGCTCAATATTTACAGATTTACAAACAACACTTGTGTATTCCTCTCTCTTTCTTACCTCCCAGCAGTGCAGGACTCTGGCAAAAAGGGAATTAGCAGCTCCCAGCTCCTGGCTTAGGATGCTGCTGCAGAGCAGAGCAGCCTCCATCATCACACTGGCATCCCAACTCCTGCAGCCCCTAACAAGCAAAGCCTGGGGAACTCCTCCAGCCTCTAACGAGCAAAGCCTGGGAAACTGTACCAAAAAATTCCCTTTTCAGCCCCTAAAACATCCCTCTCTGTCTGCTGATGGGCTGGGTGTGGGGAGGGCAAGAGCCTGCCCGGCACATCCTCAGCCCAGTGCAGACAGCATGGACCATTTTCTAGGCTGAATTATCAAAATGCTTTAAAAAAACCAAAACTCACTCACCCAAGTCCTAACTGCATCCTGAATCTCTCTGGGATATTGAATTCCCAGGCTCAGCCAGACCCCCTAGAAAGCCACCTCAGCTCTGCATCACCTCTGCTCCCACACCCCAAATCTGGGGTTTGGCTCTTGATAAAGGTTGGAAAAAAATACCCAACTCCCACCCTGGGTCTGGCAGCAAACACCAGGAACAAACTGCAGAGCACCAAAATCAAATGTTTATGTTGATATTTATTACAGCAGGGGGAGGGGGGAGGAGGGGGAACCGTTTCATTCAAAAAACCATCCCATACCAATGAAGACAATAATTTACCTATTCATTTTAAAATACATTAAAACCGGTCCTTTCATTTCCTTACATCAGAACAAAAAAATTTTAAAAAAAGAAAAAAAAGAAAACCCCCCCCCCAAACCTGAACAAGATGTAAAGTGGAAAAGGTAAAAATCTGACTCCTTGGGGAGCCCCAGGGTATGCAATGCAACAAATCTGCATTACTTGGAAAATATTAACCTGACTGTAACTATGAGACTGACACCCTCAGACCCCCCCATCCCACCCGCCCCTCCCTCCCTCCTGACTTTCTACAGGTAAAGCAGAATGAAAATGCCTAGGAAAAAGAAGGCAAACATTAAAAAAAAATATTCGTATTACACACTACAAAAAAAAAAGTTGTTTTGTCATCTCATGTCTTGCAGTCAGAATAATAAAAACAAGCCAAATGTCCCCCAAAAACATTTCAATGAAGGGGTGCGGAAAAAAGACATCCCTTTAATAAAACATTATCAACAAATATCATACACAAACTACAATGTATAATAATTATTTTTTTTTTCCCCTCTCGGTAATTTTTGAACCAGACTACAAGGTAAGAAAAAACACTGAAACAAGATACAATGCTTTCAATAATCCGCACAAAGGTCAAATCCAAGGGAGAGAATATTTTACAGAATATGATATACATGGAGCAGAAATGGGAGCTGGAGAAAAACCAAGACCAAACTACAGGGTAGTGTCATGTACAGAGATCCCAACCCGCCGCCTTGGCTCGTCCCTTCCTCTCCCACCAGAAGGAAGGGCCTTTGATGCTTGCCATTAATTTTTATTTTCTTATTACAGAGCGAGCCTACAGAATAGCAAGGTTACATTTTAACAACAAGAATTCCTTAAAAAATATCTCCATCCAGTTCCAAATCATAGGTAAGTGAAATCCTGACAAGAGCACATCTCTAAAGAAAATAACCCCCCCCTGCAAAATACCCCCAAAGCAAATAAAACCCCCAGAAAATCCCAAAGTTAGCTGGAGATCACAGTTTCAAAGTCCCAGGTCAGATTAACCCCCTTTTTTTTTTCCAGCGGATTTTTAAAAAAAATTATTAAAAAAATCAATTTTTGCAGTGAACCAGCTGAAGGACTCTGGGGAAAGGAGGGACAAGAGATTTCTTCTTGTACTCAGAGGGGGGGAAAGACTAACACAGTGCATGCCACAGTCACAGAGAGCAAGATCACGATTCATTCGAGGATGTGATCCTAGAAGGGGTCACCTGCGTTAACAAGTTTATAACGAGGTGGTGGAGTCTCTTCCCCAAAGCAGATCTTGTTAACTGGAGGAGGAAGCGTTGTGCTGCAAACGAACAAAAAAAAAAAAAAAAACAACAAAAAACAAAAACCAAAAAAAACCAAAACCAAACCCAAAAAATACAAGGGAAAAAAAAACCCCAAACAGAAAAAAAAAGAAAAAAAAAAAAAAAGAAAAACAGGCCTTCTGAACGAAAACCACCATTGTAAACTGTCCAGTTTATTTAAAAAAATGACTACAACAGAGACAACATGATTTCATATCTAGACTAGCTTCCTGGTGTCGCACGGCACAAACATACAACAGGTTCGGTTTCTGTCTTTATTTAAAAGAACAAAGCAAAGAGATCGGAGTTGGGTGCTAGAGGCTTCCGTTTGTTTCCAAAAAGAAGTGTCATGTACATATATAAACCCTTCTGCACAAAGAAGGGTCTTGTCATGTCTTGAAATATTTTAAGTTTTGTCCTTCATGTTTTATGGAATAAAAAGTTCAGCCTTTTTATTGCATGAAACTAAACCTGGGGTTTTGGCCCCCGCCACGCGTGTCCCTGCCCATACACCTAGCTTCTTCTTCTTCTTCTTCTTGCATAATTCGTTGAGATCCTCCGAACGGCAGCTGACTCTCTTGATCCTGGAGAGGAGGAGGGGGAGGGAAATCACACACTCATCGTCATGCTGGGGGAATACTGCAAGAGAGACAGAGCCACGGTGAGAAAGCAGGCGGGTCAGAGCCCTGGACATCCAAGAGAGGGCTGCAAAAGGAGGCTGATGACAACTACACAGCAACCTAATTGGATCTAATAAACCAGGAAGAGAGGATATGCTGGAGACTCCAATTTATCAGGGCCTAATCTGCACTGTAACTTGCTTTTCCAGGAAGAAAATCATCAGAGCAGTATGGGGCGAGATGCAATTTAAAACAAATAATTAACATGCACATGTGTATATGCTGCTAATAACAGGGAGAAGAGGAGGGATGTCTGCAGCCACCCACGGAGCCTCCAATCAGCCAGGCCAGCGCAGCCACCTCTGCACCAGCTCCTCTCCACCTGTGCACCCTCATCCCACCACACACCCCAAGCTTCCACCCCATCTTACTCCCTCCTGCCCACTTTTCTGTCCTGGAGCAGCCCACACACGGCAGAACCCAAGTCCAAAAGGCACCCACTGTGCCAACCCACCCACCCCAGTTCTGGGACACCTTGGGGTCTGTACCCCATCCCCAGGCAGGCACTCACTCACATTGTCATTTTGGAAGGAATGGAGAAAATTGCCTCCCAGCTCCCCGTCGTCTCTTGGAGTGCCCGGGGGATTGCTAATGCCACTTATGTTGTTTGGAGAATTCTGTGGGAGATGGGAAGGGTGGTGGTGAGCGGGACCCCCCAAAATGCCAGAGGGACAGGACACAGCCCTGCCCACCCCAGCCACATCCCCCGTGTCCCCATCCATCAGGGTCACAGCAGCACCCCAGTGCTGAGGAAAGGGGAGAGCCCACATACCCACCCACCCTGCAACCAACCCCACACTTACTTTTGGAAGTCCATCTATGTCTCCTGACCCTGCAGAGAGGAAGGAGAAGAGTCTTACTGGGCCTGCAGCCATGGCCCTGTTCCCCCCACAGCCCTGCTGATTTCCACCCAGAGGCTCTGCTCTGAGCACTGGGGGCTGACCCCAGGAGGGGAGCAGGCACTGGGATGCTGTGCCAGTGTCCCCAGGGGATGAAGGACCATCATGGCTCACCTAATGATCCGTTCATGTGATGGGGCTCCATGCCGCCCATGCCGCCCATGGGGCCGTCAGAGCCGGGGCCCATCGGGAACTGCCAGGGAAGAGGCAACAAAACCAAAATCAGCCACAAAACAACCCCAGCAGCTGCCAGGGTGGCTCCTGAGCACTGTCCCTGCCCTAGCCATCCCCTCTGGGGCAGGGCAAGGAGGGAGGTATCGTAGAATCACTGAATTGTTGAGGATGCAGAAGTCCTTCGACATCACCCAGAACAACAGTGAACTCAGCAGCACCACTAAGCCACACCCTGAAGTGCCAGATCCACACATTCCTTGGACACTTCAGGGATGGTGACTCCAGCACTGCCCTGGGCAGCAAATTCCAATGCCTGGCAACCCCTTCCATGAAAAAATGTCCTGAATATCCCATCTAAACATTCCCTGGCACAACCTGGGGCTGTATCACCCACCAAGGCTGCAGGGTTTATGGTCCTGTGGGTTCACCTATAAAATCTGGCTGGATGGCAGACCTAGAGCTGCAGCACAGCATTCCAACCAGCATTCCACAGGATTTAGGGTTGCCCATATCCCAAAAAACCCAGCACCTTGGCCGGAGCAGCATGACTGCTGCTCTCTTAATAAGCATAAAAAATTAAGAAAGTCGCCCAAGAGTTAATCGCTTTTTGATGGTTTGTTTTATTTCTGTTTTGTAACAAATGGCTGAAATCAATTAAACTGCTTTACTCTCAACTGATGAAGTTAATTATGATTTGTTATGGTATCTGATATGTAAATTATTAGAAAGCAGACTTACATTCGATCGACTGCCTGCGGGCGGTACTGGATTAATCATTGTGTAGATGTTGTCACTTGAATTTGTTGAATCTGTGGAACAGTGAAGCCCAGTAAGTCGGGTGATTAATTCATTTCTTAATTAAAACAAACTCATGCCACTTGAACTCATTCTTTTGTATTTTATCACCCAAAATTCCCTCTAACTACCACCATTTTCTGGCTAATTTGTATTTAATGAAGATCCACAAAGTTTTTAATCACAGAAATTCAACTGTGAAAAATAATTCAACTCCTGGCTGGGAAGAGTGGGGAGGTAATTCCTGAGCCCCACAGCATCCAAATGCACAGGGGGATGTAGGAACATCCCAAAATGCGATCCCGAAATAAAGAAGCCCAAGCCACTCACTTCCCAGAAAGCCAAAAGCCACAAAAATTGGTCATTTCCAACAAGGCAGGGATGGCCTTGGAGAGAGAGGGGTCTCAGGGGGCCCTTACCTGCAGGACTGGGCATGATGGGTGTCCCTGGAGGGCCACCGCCGCCGGGCGGACCCTGTGGAAACAAGTCGGGGTCAGAGGTGCAAACATGAGCATTGCACACACTCCTGTGTTTTCAAACACCTCTCCAAACTCTGAACCCCCAAACCCAGCCCAGTCACCTCCCATGGCACTGATTCCCCCCAAAGAAAGGACAGACAGCTGGGGCAGGAGGACTCACCACGTATGTACCAGGTGATGAAGAAGAGTATGGGATCTGCAAGGACAAGAGAGACAGGATCAGCCATGGGCTGCATCCCATCAGAGCCCCCTCAGCCTGGATGGGCATCCCAGGAACCCCCTCTCATTAGCAGGGCTCAGCTAATCCCATCTGCAGGACACTTCCCAACCCACCCTGCTCCTGCTCTGGGATACTCACTGAGTTAGCACTGCTGGGGTTCGGCCACGGTCTGCCAGCGCCCGGCCCCCTGGGGACAAAATTAAACAGGGGAAAAAATAAATGTTGTGTTGTTCTGCAGGCAATCCCAGCTCAGTGGTGAAACCTCCCGGTGTGGGGATTGCCTTACATGTTAATTCCAGGCATGCCAGGACCTAGGGAGTTGGGTGGAGGTCTCATGCCGCTGCCGTAGTTCTGCAACGATAACCAAGGGTCAGTCTACTGGAACGGGAAGGGACACCAGAGACACAAGAGAAAGGGGAAAAAAGCCAACGAACAAACAAAAAAACAAGTGGGTCTGTGTGCAAAAATGAGCTTTAAAAAAAAAAAATAATGATGATGAACATAAGAGGCGATTGTGTTTATAAAAAAAAAAGAAAACAGGCAGCTGAATATGGATGGGAGCCAGGCTGTGCCCCAAAGTTCCCCCTCCCCGCTCTCTGTGGAGGGAAAACATCCCCCTCCCAGCTCCAGGAGACTATTCTGTTCACAGCCCCCAGCGCCAGCAACAGCCTTTTGGATTTTTCCCTTTGTGCAGGAGAAAACAGGGGCAGGAGGAGGAGGAGAAAAGGCACCACTTGGAAGGTTCCTGCTGCAGTGTAAGGATGAGAAAAGGCTGCATGAGCTCCTCCTGAGATGGAGCACTCCTTGCTCCCTGGATGACTGCTGGAGTAGGGAATACCAAGCCAAGCTTGTTTTTCTGTTGCTCCCTAGCTCTGTGCTCCATCCCCTGGAGCAGATCTGCAGCCGTGGGGGCAGGCAGCCCCCTGGGCCTCCTCTCCTGCCTTACTCCTCCCTGGCTTAGCCTCCAGCTGGGACTGGGAGCCTCAGATCTGCATCCCTCATCTCCTAAAACCAGCTCTAGTACAAAGCCAAGCCCAAGGCAGTGGAGGAAGAGGAATCCCCCCAAATGCTGCGCTCCATTTGGTCTGTGCTTTGCTCCCTGTGCCCTCCAGGCGACGTGCAGCCAGATTTAGGTCGCGTTGCTGCTCTTCCCCTCCCACCTCCCTCTCTTCTGTAATGCATCTTTTTGGACTGTGTTTCTGCCATTTAAAGAAAAATCTGCTACAGCAGGAGAAGGGATGGCTGGCTACTTCCTACACCACAGCCCCTTGGAGTGCTCTGGACTGGATTTCAAGTACAATACTTCAGTGCTGTCAATTTTTACCTGGATTTATGGATACACCAGTGCTTGGTGTATTGCTAAGGGCATCACCAAAGTTTGTTTTGAAGAGGCAGAAAAGGGTTTTCCCCAAACAAATTACCACCAAGTCCTTAATTGATTGAAATTTCAGCCATTTACAATGAATAGCAGCGCATCAAGCCCCTTGTTTAAGAAAAAAAAAAAAGAAAAAAGAAAAAAAAAGGCTCAGCGTTTTAAATTGGAGCTGAAAGGCTGGAAAACGAAGCCAGCTGAAAGATGCTCAGGGAGGGTGAGGAGGGAACGCAGCTGTGCCGAGCGACCTGGGCAAGGCACCACCAAAACCAGAGAGCTACAAACCCTCCTCATACTGGCACTGGCAAACCCTCTCCTGGCTTCTGCATAGATACAAATGGGACTCTTAAAGGGAAAAAAGGCAGCAGCAATCAGCTGAAAGGGATGATTCATCAATGCTGTGCAATACGGAGCTGCTGTCAGGACGCCTGGATGTCCTGGCTGGATGTTCTGCAGCCCTCTGGAATCGTTTGAGAAGCATTTAGGAAGGTCCCAATGCAAAGCTTAAAGGAAAACAAGCCCTGGGCACACAAGGTGTGAGGGGCTGCTGGGTCTGGGTGGGTATTTTTGGAGGCTGCCAGCGCAGGCGCCGATTCCTGGATGGCTGCAGGGAGGCAGCGCCTGCGGGTGCCAGATTGGGAAGCCCAGCGCTTCTCCAGGGAAAGGCTGCCTCTTCAAAAAAAAAAAAAAACAACCCTCTCCCTAATGTACATACACAGGGAACGGTGGAGTCAAAAATAAAGCTCTGAACATTTCACAACTCCAGCCGGCTCCGGAGCCGCCGCCATCCCACGCGGCGCTCAGCGCGCTCACCGCTTCCAAGTTTCTCGGCGAGCTCTGCGAGTGGGAAGCAGCCTCCCCCGGGCAAGCCGCTGCCACTCGCCTTGGCACAGGCCACGCTTGCAAATGCCTTTTTTTTCTTTTTCTTTTTGGGTGTAATCCTCCAGGAAAGGAGGATTTTAAGCCCGGCAGCAGCGCTATGGGAGGGCTCGCCTGCGAAACGATGCTCGCGCAGGTTTTTTAGGATGGATCTGGGTGGACGCGGCCGAGCAGCCCTGAGCAGCATCCTCAGGTTGGTGTTAAAGACATGACACAACTCCCTCTTTACACAACATTCACTTATCTCAACAGTCTCCGGGGGAAAAACAAAACAAAACTGCAGCGCGCCCGCTCGTCTCCTGACAGACTCTGATCCTCGCGCTACAAACTCCTCGTAGGCGACGATGCAGAGAGGATAAACCTCCAACCAAAATATGGTAATCTGGTTTTGAAGTCTCGTAGAAGGAACAAACAGGAGTGAGTCAACAACAAGCCACTCCATAAAGTGAATCAACGGGAACGACAGCATATATTAACCCAGATCTGCTTAATTTCAAGAGTTTACTCCCCTTTCCTGAAACAGAGAGCTCAAGCAGGCAGCAGGAGGGGCAGGTGGAGGGGAACCTCGCAGGGGAAAGCCTTATTCCCTTTGCTAAAGGGATCTTTTCCATTTCTTTTTATTTATTAATTTCAAATGCAAGCCTCCTTTCCCTTTCCTGCAGTTAGGGTCGTAACTGTTTCCCAGGCAGGCAGTGTAATGCACTCAAAGGCTGCTCTGGTGCAGAGCTAAGTGCCATCCCCTCTGACAGAAGGGCAGGAGGGAGGCTGCAATACCCTTAATGAGCTCGGAAGACCTCACTCCTGTTAAAAGGAGGGATTTCCAGATGCAAGACTAATGCAAAATGCATTAACACTAATGGGGGCATAGGGTGTGGGGGGGGAACTCCCAGCCCTCTGAGCCCCTGGAGGTTGCTGCCATGGCTTGTAGGATGTGCTCTGGCACCGGGCTTACCTGCGGACCGGGACCCATGGGGCCCATCCCTCGCGGAGGATTCATCCTTTGCATGGGGCCGCCCATGTTAGGGTGCCCTGGGGGGAGGAAAGCAGAGGTGTTACACGGCACCACAACCACTCTGGGTCCCGAATGAACAGCTAATGAGGAGCATCAGTGCCTGACCCTCCTCTGCTGGGTTTACCTTGCTGTCGCGTGGGATCCATCGAATTGGGCAGCAATGGCTGTGTACCAGGAACAGCACCCGGGGGCTGTGAAAGAAAGGGAGCAAGGTTAAAAAATAAATCCTGCCTCCCCCAGCATCCTGCTGCATCCCACATCCCACTGCTGAGGAGGTCTTTGCCTCCCTCATCCTTCTGCAAACTCTCTCTAAACCCCAAACAAGGCATTTCCCCCTTCCCCCAGGCCAAATGCTGTTGTATTTTAGGAAAGCAGGGGAAAACCCAAGCTGAGCAGGGTCAAATCCAGGAGGGAAAGGTGATGAGCAGCATGGCACCCTGGTAACACACAGCACCAGGGCCAAACCAGGCAGGGATTCACTGGCTGTGGTGGGGAAATGCGCCATGTGCAGCAGAGCAAGGCTGGGACCCATCCCCACGCCAGCTGAGAGGAAGGCAGATTCTCCCCCTCCCCAAACCCACATTCCACTCGGGCAATGCTGCTATTTAAGCTTCAAAGGCTATTCCAAACAGATAAAGGGAAGGAAAAATGCAGATACTGTCTGCCTGAGGGAAGCAAACTGTAAACAGCTTTGCTAAGGAGCTCCCTTTTATTTGGATGCTGACACTGAGGGTCCCAGTGCTGGAGCACAGCACATGGCTGTGCCGAGGCACAATCAGCCCAATCCCAAGTTTTCTGCAAGCTGGAAGCTGGCAGCAGGAGGAAGATAAACCAGCAGGGTTGCAGAGGTGGATATTTACACTTCTGCTGCCTGACCTTCCTGCCTGCCTATTTATTCCTCTTGTCCCTCAGGATGTGACCATAACCTCACTGAGCTCTGCCTAGGTACAAACATGTGTTTTATATGTGGTGTTTGGGGGAAAAAACGAAATCCTTCTAATTAACTTTACCCATTCCCGGATGCTTGATCCTGCTGTGGGAACTGCCTCCTCAAACCAGACCCCCTGCCTGCCCAGCTCACTGTGCTCACCTCCAGCAGAGCTTGGGATGAACTGAGAACCACTGCAGGATGGGGTGCTGATAAAACTGATCCATGAGGAGGTGCAGTGAATTAGCACCTCGTTAGATCATCCATCAGTGCCCTGGGTTTCCAGCCATCCATGCATGGGGGCTCTCCATTAGCCTCTCCTGGATTTTTCTCAGCTACATCTCAGCTGTCTTAGCATCAGTTAGCAAGTTCCAAAGATTCAAGTCTCAAACCCAGAGCAAGCTGATACATCCTACTTCCTGACTATCCTGCTCTTTCTGCTAATTAGACCTAAAGGAAAATAACGCTGATAGCCAAAAAACAAGCTCCCAAGATAATTTTTGAACAGACACCTTTGCTGCTCAAAGGAATTACAGGTTTCCTTTAATTTCCTTTTAGTGACAAATAACCTCTGGCTTGGTCATTACCTTATGGATCTGCATGGCATCGTTGGCAAGGAGATGAATTCCTTAACCAAAGGCCACACGTATGTCTGGGCAGGGTGTGGGGTGGAAGCCTCCATCCACAAGGCCAGAAGCAAACTGCCCTTGCATAAGCTGGGATAAGAGGATAAACTCAACCCAAAAAATTCAGCTGTGACCTGCCCTGCTTGACCCCGCTGCTGATCTAAACGCTCGGTCAACCCAGCAGCAGGATTATCTCCATCACTTTAATTTTCTGCGATTGCAGGGAAAATCCAGCCGGGCAGCGAGCATGCAGCATGGCACAGCCCTGCTGGGAGCACCACGGATGGGAAGCAGCACATTCCCCACTGCTGTTTCCACCCTGCATGCACCCAAACCCCAAAATAAAAACAAACTATTGTCGGTAAGCGACACCCGATGAAAAGGAGGGTGACCACAGAGGTGACGCTCGCCACCCAAACTCATCTGCAGCACACCTGGCTCTCCTCCCCCTTCCCAAATAACAGCTATCCCTAGGAAATGCAGGATCCTGAGAGCACAGTACCTGGTTGCCCATCCTGATGGGGGGCCGGGGGCCTCCGGCGTAGCGCGGCGACATGAACGGCTGCGGGGACACAAAAGGGGGTCAGCGCTGAGCCATGGGAGGCACACGCTCCCCACGCACGCTGGTTAGCCTGCACACAACTGCTTTTGGCATTTTTGTTTGGTTTTTTTTCTTTTTTTTTTTTTTTTCTGGAGACATCCTTTTCAAAAAAGTTATGTTTCAAAAGGGGAAAAAAAAAAAAAAAAAGAGAAAGGTGTCTGGAGTCTGTTTTTTAGACATTTTCTCTGTAGGTTTATTGTTTGAGAGCGTGTTTGACATCGGCAATACTAGGTGAGGCTGTTAAAATTAGTGCATGGGAAACCCTGAGTGTTAGATAATGTTCAAGTTTAAATATATAGAGATATATTAAAAAAAAGTGGCAAATAAGCACATACAGACACGCACACATAAAAAACCCCAGTGCTAAGTACTGAAAAAAAAAAAAAAAAAGAAGAAAGGCTTAACGTTACTTTTTTTACAACTGCTGCTACTAACAAAAGCTTAAAAACCCACATCAAGTTAAATTTCTCAGGCTACCTTGGGAAGGTAAAACAGTCTGATACCCACGATTGACTTCTCAGTCCATTGACAATTGCATATCCAAAAAACACAAAAAAAAAAAACCAAAAAGAAAAAAAAAAGAGAAAGAAAAAAAAAAAAAGGAAAAAAAAAAAGGGAAAAAGCCAACATTTTGCTTCAGAGCTGGGGTGCCCGGGGGGATGCTCCCCGGGGAGCGGGTACCCGCTGCCCAGCATGCTTACAGAGGGGGAAAAAAGAAGTAAATCGAGCGCACGTCCCGGTTCACAGCCCTACCCATCACTAGTGTCTTTACCTGACTGTGGGGTCCCATCATGCTGTTAGGATTGTGGGGTGGAGGCTGTGCGTGTGGCGAGGGCTGTGACCCAGGCGGTCCCTGTGAGGTCAGACAGTAGAAGGAGGTTATGGATTAGCACATGAAAGCGCAGAAAGAGCTAAAAAAAGGATTCACGGGTGGACCTGTTTAGTCAGGGAGTCAGTTCTCCCGGTTTTAAATCCATTTCTTTTCCTTTTTTTTTTTTTTTAATTGAGTTTCTATTCATTTGCAGCTGAACAATGAGTAATGATATATGCAAAAAAATATATATATTCAAAATCAGAACATCTGTCAAAATACAGTGGCCACATTGAGAGTAAACGGTCCAGTGGTTCAACCAAGTCTGCAATGATAAACACACAGGGAAACACTTTGCAGGGGCGTGCAACGAGGAAAAAAAATATGTAAGAGAGGACCAGAGAGGTTGGGGGGAAATAGAAAAACTACCCCCAAACCAAAAAAAAAAAAAAAAAAAAAAAGAAAAAAAAAAAAAAAAAAAATCTAAAAAATAAAAATAAATTTTTTTCCTCTCTCATCCCTAAGGCTGGGAACACCTCCGGGTTTGTGATTTGACCGTGGTTCACTGGAGGGGCTGGAGCGAGCGCGGAGGACGAGGGGCACGTCCCAGCTCATGCTCGGGCAGCGTTTGGCCGGCACCAGCGGGGCTGCACCGCCACACTGAAGGGATGCAACATCCTTCCTCGAGGTGGATTCCCTAAGGAGCGAGTAAAATGGCTTGCGAGCAAAGAAAGGATGTCTAGGGGAAAAAAGGAGAGATTAGTTGGTGCAGGTTTAAGGCTGCAATGCAGCAGTCGGTGACATTTTGGGCTTGAACGCCCACTTCAAAATTTTTTTTTATTTTTTTTTTTTAATTTCCCTTAAAAGCACAAAATGAAAATTTGCTTGGAAAAACCGCGAGCTCGGTGCAAGAAATATACGGGTGCGTGTTAACGTGAGGAAAAGAAAAAAGGAAAAAAAGAGAAAAAAAAAATTATTTTTTGAGTCAAAGGAGGTGTAATTGGTAGAGAAAGCACAGGAGCTCTGTCAGTAGGTGATGGGAAGCGAGGCAGGCTCCAGGACCGGCGCCGGAGCAGATGTTCTCTACCTGCCTCGTTACTAATTTCAACAAGTGTTCGCCTTCTAGCTGCTGCCAGCAATGGCATGGTTTGTTACCATGAGCAATTTTCTTAATTAACAGACATTAATTAGCCATTTAGCAATTTTGCAAGCATTTGTTTAGCAGCTTTCCTAAACATGAATACCACTGTGATAATGGTACTGATTAGAGGGTCCCCTAATTAACAGTACAGGGAAGGAAAATTGAAATCACATAAATTAAAAAGGGAGGGGAAGTTAATGAAGGCAGGACATATTTGCACCTGCAAATCTTTTGTACGGCGGAAACTTGAGTGCAATGTAAATAAAGTAAGAGGGTGGGTTTTTTCTTCTTCTTTTTTTTTTTTTTTTTTTTAATTTTTTTTTTTTTTAAATTTCAATGGTTTGGTGGCGAGATGGAGCCAAGCAGATTTAAACCAACAGCCTCCTGCCAGCCTCTCTGCTCCAGCCTCCAAAATCCCACCACTCATACCACCATTTATTCTCCAGGAGCCAAAAGGAATCAGACCCTGCCCTTAGTTCCTGGCCAACCTCATCTGCATGAGGTCACAGCACCTCAGAACAACCCTCCCCACTGCCTTCTCCATCCAGTCCCACCAGGGCAGAGAAGGCAAAGCTCTGAGGTCCAACTGCAGCATCAACCTCCTTTAGCAGAAGTCCTCTCCAGGCATGGAAGTTGACTTATTTTTGCTGCTGAGTTGCTAACTCTGTCTGTGAATGCAGAGTGCAGCAGGGGCAGCACACACCTCCCACCATCCCCCAGGAAGGTCTGGCCACCCCCAAAGCCCTTCCTACATATCTCAGCTGCAGGATTTGGGGCAGGGAAGATCAGAAGAGGTGAGTGAGTGAGGAAACTAAGTGGAAGGTAAAAACCAGGGCTGGCAGAGGCCAAACCTCAAGCCCCATCAGTGCAAGAGCCAGGGTCTGCATTTTGAGCTGGAGAGCAAACACTGATCACTGGAGAAAATGCATCTATGAGACATGGCAGCATTTCCACCAGAGGAAAAAATGCCCTGTGGCAGCTGGACCCAGAGAGCATCCCTCGTTTGTGCTGCTGAGTGCATCCTCTGGAGTGTGCTCCTGCCCCAACACCAAGGCTGCTCCCGGGATGCTCCAGGCTCAGCACCACACCATCCTTGTCCTTGCATTATCCCATGTGGTACCACTCCCAGAGGTCACTTCTGGATAAGGTGACACCCAGCTTGTGCAAACGTTTTGGCAGGCAGGGAGGAGCTGAAAGCAGCTTTTAAATTTTTCCTTATTTTCTTGCTTCTCTGTGTAGCAGCATCCAGAATGTTCACTCCAAGCTGTGACTGCCACAGCCCCCTCAGCACGGCTGCCCTGCTCTGTCAGAAACACACAGCCCCTCTGGAGAGTGTCATCTCCATAAATATCTGCAGTTGTTTCAGGGCTGGGACCCGTGTTGGAGTGGTTGCCTTTTTGCACGGGACTGCCTTGCTGCAGAGGGAGCAGCAGATGATCCCAGTGCATCATGGCAGTTGAGACAAGTGTTTTGCAGAGACAACATGTGGGCTCCAACCAACAGAACATCCCTTTTTTCTTAAAAAACCCCATGTGTTTAGCAGTTATTAACTACTCCTGTTAAAGGAGGAGGCTGAACACATGCTGTCCTGCTTCCTCCACATCCCTCCATCCAGCCCAGGAGTCACATCCCTGTGGAACAGCTTCTTCTGACACACCATGCTGGGCCAGCAGGACCTGCTCTGCAGTTGCTTTACTCACATCTCCAGACCAGAACTATCCCCAACCACAGAAACTCCATAATGTCTCAAGTTTTTCTTCTTTTTCCCTCCAAACTGGACATTCTTTGTATGGAGTTATTCTTCATCTTCCTGCAGCTGCCTCAAAACACCCAAAAAGAAAGACCCCAACAGCTAAAATGGTGTTAGAGGAAACTGTTTCCAACAGCTGTCTGTGCCCCAGTCTCCACTCTGCTTAATTTTTTTCTCCCCTCTACACTCCAGGGACTTTAAAGATCCAACCTGGCCTGCAGGACAGCCAAAGTTTGCTGCCATAGATGCTTTCCTTCAGGGAGTTTCCAAGAGATCAGGTTATTTCCACTCTGTCTTTCATGAGCTCGACTCCTCAAACTTCTTGTAAAATATTAAAGATGGAAAATGGCACGAGCGATCATAGCTCTGTGTGTGTCAATTTATGTTTCCAGCGTAATTCACCACAAATGGATCATGTTTTATGGGCTACATACTTTCAGCTAATGGGGGAGTTTTCCTATTTAAAAACATTTTCAAGCACCTCTGGGGGTGGCAGAACAAGGCAGGATGGTAAGAGAAGGCAAAGCATCACTGCCACGAGACACCAATGGTTTCGAGTTAGCAACAGGGAGGCATCTGTGTTTAAAATACCTGCCCCTGCCTCCCAGTTTTGACTCAGAAAATACTAAAATTAATTAGATGGATATTAATTAAAGCCATGCCTGGGTTTATTGGAGAGGAGATTTATTTCTACTGAAGGAGAGAGATGTTTTGCAAGTTGTCAAGGAAAAAAAAGAGGTATCTCTGAAGGAGCCTTTAGGAGAGATGCTCCAGTTGACTTTCCAGCACGTGGTGCTGGGTGAGGACCTTCCCGAGACAGGGCAAGGCAAGGCCAGGAGAGGTTAGACAAGGCAAGGCAAGGCAAAGCAAGGCAAGGCAAAGCAAGGCGAGGTTAGGCAAGGCAAGGCAGGGCAGCAAGGCAAGGCGAGGCGAGGCGAGGTGAGGCGAGGCCGGCCAAGCTCCCCCGCAGACAGCGAAAGGCAGTCGTGGGCAGGAGCTCTGCCTCGCCTGCAGCTGGGGCTCCCAACTGCAGAAGCCTGGTTTTAAGGAATATGTTTAACACAAGCTCTTCAGGAAACAAACCCGTGTCAGCCGGAGCCAAGAACAGTCACCTCCATCTGGCTGGAGCACCCGAGAGAAAGTTGACTGCAAATCCCACCATATGCTCCAGACGCTCGGTACAAAAGCCTCGGGCATCCTACTAAACTTCCAGAAAAAAACTTTCTCTGATGCTTGCTTTTCCTTTCCTCCAGCTTTTAGGCTACCATCCTTCAAACCCTGGCTGGTACCAAGTTCTACCCCAGGATTTTGGCAAGAGCAGCCTGGTTTTATGGCTCTCGTGCTGCCTCACTGGAACTGGCCGACCAGAGCTGGTGGCACCCGCCGAGCAGTGGCAAATCCCACTGAGACATCAGGACAGCAGGGGGAAAATGGTGGCATCCAAGGAGGGATCAGGACAACATGGACCCCTTCCTATTGTCCCTGGCTTCACCATCCTCACCCCACGGGCATCCTCACCCAAAGAGGGAGGTTTCCAGGACGTGGGGAGGAGAGGTGGGGAGGGCAGGGGATGTGTGGGGGGAGCCCCCCGGGCTCTGGAGCCCCTGTCCTCCCCAGCTCCCGAGGTCTGCCTGCATTAGGGGGCAGTGTGGGAACACGGAGCAGCCGGCGCTTTGTTTTGGTGCATCTCGGCGCCGAGCTGCTGATGCATAGCTAACGCAGCGCCGACATTGATTTATGGTCAACTTTCCATTTCATCAGCACGGGCTACTCTGCGCTGGGGACAGCAGGCATGGCTGGGGGGCTGCCGACTCGGCCCCCCCCACCCATTTATTAGTGGTATAAAGGTGTGGTATTAATTGCTTTCAATTTTTTGTTTTCCTTCCTATGTTTCCCTGGCACACCCCCACCACCTCCAGTCCCTCTTGAAAGGGATCTGCACCCCGGCATCAATCCAGCTTTCAAAACAAAAGCAGGAACGCCTCTGATGACCTTTAGGAGGATGAGCAGAGGGTTTGTTTGCTCATCTCAATGGGACAAAGAGAGAGATTTAAATAAAAGCATCTACCCATGCTGGCCATCAACCCAGCCAACCTTTTGTCCGGAGTGCAGCCGATGCTGTGCCAATGCCTGGCACCATGAAATGACCCAGCAACCCAAAAGTGCCATGGGCCTCTCCTTTCCCATCATTCTGGGAGATTCTGCAGGCTGCACTTCCCTTGGCCCCCGGCCTGAAGGTTGCTGCTGAGCCCTGGCATGGGGAAGGGAATCTCACTGCAAGGCACTGGCTGTGGATGGGCGCTGCAGCCTGGAGTCCTCCTTGCTTCTCCCTTTCCTGGAGCATTCCTTCTCCTCCAAACTCATGTGTATTGGGGCTACAAAGTCCCAGGAATGGTCCATATAATTTTTTCCCTTTGCCAACCTGGAGTGGATATCCTCCCATACAGGGCTGGGGAGGTTCAGGCACCCCCAGGGTAGCAGTGTGGAGTTTCTGCTACCCGAGCTCTGCTGGTGACTCATTCCTCAGCTCCCTCCCCACCATGCCTGGACATGATCAGGCTAATTCCTCTCAAAAACTATTTGCCCAAGCCTGCTACCCTTGGGGACATCCCTTGCAGGTCCTTGGTGCAGAAGAGTGAGATGCTGACAACCCCTGAGCCCTCTCCAGAGCTCTCCTGGCATGAGGATGGCACTGGCTGAGGTTGTACCACCTCACTCACTGCCAAGGCTGGCATACCAAGCGTTGGGAAAAGTCCTTTCTATCTTCTGTGACCTTTTTGTTTTTGCCCTCTGAATTTAGGCACTTTAATCTCCTAAGATAGGAAATTAGCCCCAAGCTGTGACTGGCTTGACACTGAGCCTCCAGCCCACCTCTGCAAGAGCTGCTCTCCAGCATCTCCTGAAGCTGGAATGAGCTCCAGCACCCACAATAAATCAGACAGGCTTTCATGGAGGCGATGTTCAGACTGTGTTAAAAGGTGGGATTTTTCTTCTGCTTTCCATCCCAAGGGCTGGGAGGAGAAACCAGATGTTGGAGAGCTTTCAGGAAAGGCAAGCCCTTCAGATGTCACATGTGAGCCATATGCACCAGCACCCATCCTCTCTTCCCCCTGGCAGTGCTGGGGATGGGCAGCATAACCTGTACTGGTGTTACTACATTGTCTGGGGTTTCAGGATCCACTCCTGCTACTGAGCCACCCCTTTCCCCAGCAGCTCCTGGGCCAGCTGCACGGGAGGCAGGGAGCTAGGATGGGCTGCTTGCTACAGGAGGGCAGAAAGGAGAGAGGGGGGACAGCTTGGAGGCTGTCAACGGGAGAGACAGCAGCATGAACAGTAAGTCTGGAGAGATCTGACTCCTCTTCCTCACCTTTCCCACTCTGGGAAAGCCAAACCCACACTCTTGATGCCTTGCCCTAAATTCATGCCAGTTTTGCAGCCCTCGCAGCTCGGCGTGAAGCAGAAGCCCCAAAGGACAGTCAGCTCCACCGCAGGGCGAGATCAGGACGTTTTGGAGACACATTTGTTGGAAGCAGCAGCTTGGCACTCGGGTTGCTGGCAGCAGCTATGACCTGCGAGATCGCATCCCCGCCGTTGGCTTCAGCCCTGCTGCCGAGCGCTGCTACAACATTCGCCTGTTTTAGGGTTCCCCATCAATATCGGATATTCTCACTCTGTCAGAAGCGTGTTCAGCAAATGGGATCTCTCTTTCTCTCTCAGAAAAAAAAAGACAGGACCCTCCTTCCCCCTTCCCACGCAAACGCAATCGTCGATATCGCGCTCAGATATCGCCACAATAAATCACAAGCTCCTTATCGAGCTCGCCTGTCTACTGCCCGAGAGGTTCTCCCATATACAAATCACAAGCCCAGATTAAAAAAAGCCCAGCTTGCCAAAACAAATATTCCTTTCAACTCTTATCCCATTTTTTACACGAACAAGTGTTTCATCCTCAAGCAGGAGGATTTTAAAGCACCGAAAGTTAATGTTGCTGCTAACCAGTGCAGCTCACTCTGGGCAAAGAGATTCCTGAGAAAACCCCCAAGGTTTAAGGCTTAAGAACTCCTTTTCTTTGTGCTTGTTGATATCCTTTCTGTCAGTATCACTCCAAACACGTTACCCCCTCCTCTGTCAGAGCCTCTTGTGGGATAAGGAAGGAGTGAAGGGACTTTGGGGACTATTTGCTTACAAGGTGCCTCCATGGCATTCAGGGATTTGGCTGGAGCCCACTCCTGCCTGCAGCCGCAGCCAGGGTTTGTTAATGCATTCAGTGATTGCATTTGGAAAAAATCAAGTGGTTAACCAGAGGAGGGGGGAAAAAGTTTCAGGAATCAAAATCCAGAATGTTTTCAATTACACACGTCTGTTAGGACTGGAGAACAAATACAACCCCAACCCAAACACAAACCAAGCAGCTTTGGAAAAAAAACACTGGTTGTAAATACACAGTAACCTCTTCGAGCAAGAAAGGAATTTGCTTTAAGGCCACAAAAGATAGAAAGCAAACATGGAAGGACAGCAGAACACAAGTTATTCCTAGACAGGTCAGCTGTGCAGGCATGCTGCTTCCCTAGCATCCTCTTGGGGACAAAAAAAGCCCAAAACAACACAGGCAGGGCAGCGCTGACACCCAGAGCAAAGCGAGGACGTGCGCGGGGTGGAGGGGGCAGCAGCAGGAGCCTACCTGGAAGAAGCCGGGCGGGATGGGGCCCCCGGGCATCCCGTCATTCGGGGGAATGTTTCCAAGCACGGGACTCGGGGCGGCAGCTGCGCTCTGCGGGAACAAAACCAGGGCAAACACGGTCACAGTTATGACAAAAGCACGTTAAAAATGCCACCTTCTCCTGCCACGTCACACTGAGTCAATCTGCCTCGGATCTCCTGAGCATCTTACCCCATGGAGGATGCTCACAGCTGTGAGCCTCTGCGGCTCACCCACAGAGGAGATGGCCACACAGAACCTGGAGATGATTCTGGGGTCTGTTTATTCATTTACCCAGGCACTAATCTACCAAGGAGCCTCATCCAACGTGTAATTTTAGGCAGAAGATGTTTGAAAGCTTTTAAAACGTGTTTCTCCCACCTCCCCACCATGCTTGCTGGTTTAGTCCTGTCCTTTGAAAATTATGCTTCCCTGACCTCACCAGTATGCCAAGCCTTTACTATTCATTACCAAATTCACTGCATTCAACCTGTGGAGTTCCACGTTCCTCCTTGTGCCTCCCCAGAATGAGCCATCAGCACAGCTCCAGCTACAAAAAGGAGGGATGGGGACAGACATGGGGTACCTGGACACCCCACTTGCCCCTCTCAGCATCCCTGTTTGTATTTATTCACTTCATCTGGGAAAGCACCAGCATGATGGGAAGCTCCTACTCTGAAGGAAAATATAAGAAAAAGATCTTGCTCTAAAAGCCACTGCTGGTGACACATCCCTGTGAGATTAGGAGCAGCACCTGTGCCATCCAAGTGCACCCCACTTTGCCCACCACCAAGTGGGCAAAGCCCACTTCCAGTTGCAGGGCAGTTATAAAGGCACCTCAGTGGTGTTAAGTGGATTTGGATCACTGAACTCCACCAATTTTTATGATAAACGTCCCCACCTAAAACCACAGTGGAAAAATTTTCCACTGAGGAAATCCCATGAACAGATGGGGTACATGTGAGGCTGCTCAGGCTTGGTTTTACCCAACAAACCCCACGTCCCAACAGCAGCCGAGCCAGCCCTGGCTCCTGACCGCATCCGATGCAGCAACAACCACAAGATGTGAGCAGAGGGGGAAGCCAGGCTGTCAGGGCAGCCTGGAAAATGAAGGATGATTACTAAGGACTGAGGATTGCCAAGACAGGATCCCCATGTTTGGTTGGCAAGCTTGGTATTCCTGACCAGAAAGCCCTGCAGAGGCAGGGGAGAAGCACCAGACTAATCATTGCCTCGTGCCTTCCCAGGGCATCCCTTGTGCTCCTTGTCATGCTCTCCCAGCAGGAGCTGGCGTGCAGGATGTGGGATGAAGGCCAGGACCATGCCAGATGAGTGGCTGGTTTTCCCACCCCAGCATCTCAGAGCTGCAAGTGTCACAGGCAGCAGTGGAGGCTGATTCCCCAGTAAGAGCCTCCCTTCCTGAAATAACCAATTCCCCCTGAGACTACAGGGTCTTGCACCTCCAGGCACAGCCCAGGCCACGCTTCCCTGTGCCCCTGAATAAGGAAACCCGAACAGCCTTCCCCCCATCAGCAGCAAAGGCCAGATCTGAGTGTTTTTACAGTTAATAAAAAAAAAAAAGTCCTGGCAGGAAAAATAAGCCTGCCCATTCCAGGCTCTTTTTATACATCAGACGGCAGCAAAAATAGATGGGAGAGGGAGTGAACCCACTTCTCCCCCTCCCTCCATCCCCCCAAGTGGGTCAGCTATAAAAGTAAAACCAAATCTTAATCCAAGGCCATGAACATATTGCAGTTTCTCTGCAAAGCAGATGACGGTTCTTAATGCAAAAATATATAAGACTGAGCCCCAAACTGCAGCGAGCCCATTTGGAATTTCCTTTATTAAACCCTCTATCACGCAAAATGCTTCTCTCCCAAGGCGGCAAGCACTGCAATAAAGCTGCCAAGGTGATATTTTATGGTTTCAAGAGATTTCCAGCACACTATAATCCTTTGCTTGGGGAATCTCCCGAAGCAAAATGGATCCCGAAGTGGTGGGGAGTGAGGAGGAACATGGATTTGGGAATCTGGGGGGAAAGGACGCTGCTCTTCTCCTCCCCTCTGCAGCAGGGAGCAGAGGGAGAAGGGAAGAGGAGCCAAAGAAAATCTTGAAGCAAATGCCCGTTTTTCCACAAAACCACAGAGTATTTTTCCGTGTTAAACACCCTGAAACCTCACCTATGCCTTCGCAGCGTAAACGGGGATTTAAAGTTCCTCGCACATGTGGCGCTTGGCAGAACTTGGTAATTAAAAACCCGCAAGTGCCCTGAGCATATTGTAGGATGGGAGCCAAATTGGTCAGCCCTTGATGAATGATTTACAAGGCTGCGAAGTGACATTTTATTTCTTTTTTTATTCCCCTCCCCGTCACCGCTGCTAAGGTAAACACCGAGGCACCTTTAGCCCTGGCGAAGCGATGGGAGCGCAGCCGTGGCTGAAGCAGTTCTCTAAAACACTTGGGTGTACCAGAAATGAAAGAAAAAAGGCAAAAAAGGACAGCAGGAACAAGTTTCCAAACCCTAAGGGTGAGCAACCCAAACCCTAAGGGTCAGCACCCAAACCTGAGGGCTTTCCAGCACCCATTTCCAGGACTTTTTTGGCTACACAGCTCCTCCCATGGGATTTATTTTCAACATTTTGTCCCAGAAACTCTTTTTAGGGACTCTTGGTTGCAGTTTGCTTTCCAAAGCTCTTTCCTTAGGTGAATATCTAAAACCCATCGAATCTCCCTGGTGAAGGTACAGACAATGTGCAGTTGCCATGGAAGCTGGCAGAAGATGGGCACAAACTGCTGTGCCACCACAACCAAGCTGAAGCTGAACCAGAAGCACATCAGCTACATGAAGGTCTCCATTGGCATGCGACACCCTGGATTTCCTTCCACCAAACCCCACAGAAACCACTGCCTGAAATGAGCCAGGACAGCTCTGGCAGTGCTGGCATGCCAGCTCATTTGCCTTTTGTAAGATGGCAAATTTTCCCTAGGTTGGAAATCAATATATATGTGTTCCTGCGGCGCACATGTACGGCTATATACACAAACACACATATGTATTTTTAATTCCCTGCCACATACGTTGGTATTTTTCCTCTTTTTTTTGGTGGAAACCAGTGGAATGACAATCTGGATCACCGTGTTTCGCTTCCAAACCAAAGCTCTCAGTTAACACACCGGCCTGGTACGCCAGCAGATGCCGTCTAAGCCTTTAAATCGCACACTAATTGCACTAATTGAGCTAACAGTCTCTGTTTCGTCTCCCTACCCTGAGTCAACCAGCATCTTCTGGTACTGCTGTAGAGATCCAAGCTGTTGACTGTAGTGTTATTTTGTCAGCCATTAAACGATTCATCAGAGTCATTAATTGATTTATTACCGCTGCCTGCGAGTATAGCTTTGCAAATAAAGAAGGATGGAGGTCAGGAGGCAATGGAAATCGGACAAAACAGCACAGCCAGGAGCTGGGCACTTGAATTATCGATGGGAGCCCACTTGTGCAGGACCGCTGGCATCGGGTTATGGAGGGGAAAAGAGGGAAAAAAGGAAAAGATGTGCTGTCTGGCTGTGCTACAAAGCTGGTTAGGGTCTTCAGCTACAATCTATGCAGGATGTAAAAGGGCTATTAAAGCCATCTTGTTTTCTTAACCTAATCCTTCAGGAGAAAGCAGGTTATTCTGCTGTATTAACTGTGCTGAAGAGCAGCAGGGAAGAGCACTGCCCCACGCAGCTCCCCAGCCTCTGGAGCATCCCCACCAGCACTTTGGCGTCACCCAAATCTGCTTTCCCAGGCCGGCCGAGCTGGGAACACAACTCACCTCGGCCGTCCTGCAGCCCTGGGAGGAGCTGTGGTCTGGTGCTTTTATTTATTTACTTTCTTTACTGCAGGGCTGAGGTCTTTGCTGGGCGTGAGGGTTTGCTGTGAGCAGGGTGTGGCGAGCCCGAGCTGTTTCCTGCCCCCCGCCCTGCTCAGCCCCAGAGCAGCCCTGAGGCACTGCAGGGTTTTGGGGGCTGAGATCAGAAAAGCAGAGCAGGTGGGTTGGAATCACTGCCACTGCCAGAGCGTTGCTGCTCCCAGCTCCCAGGTACCTGACTAATAAAAGTCAGCACCCTAGAAAAGAGGGCTTGGGAAGGTTTCTGGATGTATTGTCTGCACATGGGGCTGCTGGAAGGGATTCTTCCTCCTCATCTCCTTTGTGGACTAAGGCACTGCAGCCCATCCTGCAAGGCTCTCAGTGTCACGGTGAGGCAATGGTAGCAGGGCACCAGCCAAACCCCAGCTCACCACCCACCCAAACCCACCATGCTCCATCAACACAAG
This sequence comes from Oenanthe melanoleuca, assembly GCF_029582105.1. Lineage (NCBI taxonomy): Eukaryota > Metazoa > Chordata > Aves > Passeriformes > Muscicapidae > Oenanthe > Oenanthe melanoleuca. The sequence continues at coordinate 4,456,199 of NC_079342.1, read as the reverse complement.
TAGTGGTTCCTGTTAACCACCTATGCAAAACAGGTTGCAACTGCTGGTAGTAACTCTGCCATTAAATGCAAGCTCCAGGTGAGCAGCTTGCATCCTATGCTGGCTTTCACCAAACACCTACTTTTAATAAAAATAACATGCCCAGAGTGCTGCAAGGAGCTGGCAGGCAGCAGAGAGGATGCTCCATTCATGGGAACCACCACCAGCACTGGCTGCTCGGCCAGGCATAGCCTCCATCAGCCCAGCAGTGAGATGGGGAGAGCAAAATTATCTTCATGGCACAGACCTAAAACCAAACTAAGGATGGCTGGGTATTTCCTTTCTGAGCTCCAGCTCTTTTTGCCCTCTCTCCTCTCCAGAAGGATGGACCAGAGGATTTTGGCTGCATCTCATACCTTGCAGCCACCGTGGGAGCAGCACAAGACTTGAGGGCAGCTGCCTGTGGCAGGAGCACACAGGGGTGCTCAGGACATGCTGGTGATCTGGTATCTATCTGTCTCCTTTGATTTTATTTTTTTTGCCTAGAGCACAGGCTTTGGAGCCTAAAGAAGAAACCAGTGTGCGGGTCAGGACTTAAGCAGGCTGCGTAAACAGGTAATACGGAATTTAATTGGACTCCAGTTAAGCCTTTTCATCTCGTTAAAGCTGCCTTCATCTTATATAGCCAGGTTTAAAATTTAATAATAGAACCCTCCCACACCTCGCAGTAACCCGATTAACGCCGGGGAGGACGACACGGCGACCGCATCCTCCGGACCGAGCCCTCAGATCCTGGCCCTGCCACGGGTCGGTGCCAGCGCCTGTGTTGTATCAATGTGCACCAAAATAAATACAACACCAGCCTGCTGCAGGTTATGAGAGTGTGACTGCCACCCATTGTGGCACCCACCTTGAAACCATGGTGCCTGCAGAGCCTCTCCGGTGGGCTCAGCGTTTTTTTGGGGCATGCTGTTCTCTCCAGCCAAGGTATGCTGGAGTCCATCCTGCTTCCTCCAGTGCAAGCCACTTGCCTGGATGCTCCAGAAGACAAACCAAACCAATTTTGGTTTATTTTAGGGTAAGAGAAGGTAAAAGAACAGTGGGTTGAAGCTTTGTGTGCGCCCAAGATATAAAAAAATCCCAAAAGAGAATAAATGGGCTCATAGCAGTATCACCAACCCACCCAAAAACCATCACTGTGCTCCCATAGGACGCCACGCCGTGCATACAAGTTCAGCTTAATTACACTTGTACAACAGCACAAGCTTTTTGTGCTTATTTTAAATCCATCACCTGCAAGCTGCACGGCACACAAAGCTCCAGCACACACCCTGGTCAGGAACAGCCACGCTCGGCAACTTTTTCCCTCTCCTTTATAAAGAAAGAAACAACCCCCAGCCCCGTATTTTCCTTGAGCCTTAAAAAACCTCAAACCATTAAAAAAAGGCACAGCAGCTGAATGGTGTTTCAAGCTAATACAGGGTTTTTTTGTTGGTTTTTTTTTTTTTTTTTTTCTCCCCTCCCTTGTAAAGGATAATCTGAGACAGCAGCTCCGGCCACGAAACAATAGGATTTTAATCTCTTAAGTCGGCGTCCCCCTTATCCCCGGGAAGGAAACCCCTTCAGTCATTTACAAGTTTGTAAATAAGGCTCTTGGTAGCATCTCGCGGACATCTGCTCCGCCAGCCCGCCAGCGTTCCTGCTAACATTTACAAACATCCTTCCACAAACACCCAGCGCGCTCTGCTGAGCTGGCTTTCTCTAAATATATCCCAAGGAAATAACTTGGCAGGGCTGCAAAAATTTCACAGCGACCGAATTAAAGGGGGGTGGAGAGCGGGGAGGGGGGATAAGCATGGGAGGTGTAGAACAGACTAAATGCAATTAGGCTCCGTTTTGCACACGCGTGTGTACTGGGAGGTTTGCACAGGGAAACTTGTGGGAAGTGAAGCTGGGCTTGCTGGAAGTGCTGCTCCTGACTCAGGAAGGGCTTTGCAGAGGAGAGCACTCCAGGGCTTCATACCATGTGGTTGGGTGTGCAGGTTCACCCCAACCTTGGCATTTAGGGAAGCCCCATGGAGTGGACCCTGTCCCTGACTTGGAGTGAAGGTGAAGCTGATGGTCCTGGCTTTTCCACTGCCAGCATCTTCCCCAGCACAAGATCCATGCCCAGCTACTCCTTAAGACCAGTGAACGAGAACCAGTGTATGAACCCTCCCACTGCCAAACAGCTTAAATGGGTCCCATGCAATTAGCACCCTGGAAAATGCTGTAAATACACAGGTATTAATTACTATCAATTCTCCTCTAATAATTCCAGCAACAGACAGGCCAGGCTCTTTTCCAGCAATCAATACCATCCATTTCAGGGTCTACCTGCCAAAAAAGTTATATAAAATAATTATATAAAATTTTCATTAGATAATGCAATTGCTTAGGACTATTAATCTACTGCTCATCTATCAGTGTGGGATGCTCAGCTCTGTGAGGGCCACCCAGCAGCTGCTTGCACCAACAACCTGCATTCCCTTCTGCACTGGACACTTGGTGGTTCCACCTAAATGTGCTCCTGATGTTCTCACACAAGACATTATGGAAAGTTCACATATTAATTTCAGATTTTAAAAAACATCACAATTCTTAAAAGAAAAAAGGAGATGCTCCCAGCAAGCAAAGCTGCTGGCAGAGGTAATTTCACGATAAAGTCGTGATGGTTTCAAGTTCCACAGGACTTTACTCCCAGTGATGTCCCTTGCTCCATGCTGCAGTTTCTGGGGTGTAACAGTGGGATTGCATGGCTGAATGCTCAGTGCCATGTGCACCAGCTCACCTTCCATCCTTCCCTTAAGCATCACAGCAAAAATCAAGTCCTCTCTGTTACCAGCTTTTGAAAAGACTGGATTAAGGAAAATATTGCCTACTCTCACAAAAAACTAATAATAATGTGGTGATGAGGTGCAGGGGAGGCTGCTGGTGTTGGCAGCTGGACTTCTGCTTCCCAGTGCCTGCTGCTCTCTGCTCCTCTGCCTTCTTCCAGATTGAAACTGCTGAGTGCATTTTGGAAGGGGTTGTAAGAAAAGCTACATTTAAATTGTAATCCAATTCAAAAAGGAAAAATAATAATAACCCGTGACTTCAGAAAAATGCCACACCACTGCACCACGTGCATTTGAAGAAAACTAGTTTTAACCTGTCCAAAGGATTTACTGACAACTAACAAGGATACTGCCAATCCCAATGGCAAAACACCCCAAAGGCATCCGGAGTCCAGCAGTGATTTCCCCATTAAAGATGGGCGCAGATTACAAATGTATTTTTCAATATATTTTTTTTTCCTCAAATTTTTGCCACCTTGTGTTGTAGCCAGTTGGTTTCATCATTTGCTCTTTGCAATCAAAAATAACACAAAACCAGCTGTGAGTTTGCACAGGGAGTTAGTGATGCCTGGTAACTAACCCTCATATGAATCCAGGGAAGAGGGTGAGAGCCCCTTTCCTGGCAACTGCCTTGTAGTGCAGTGAAAACACTGTGACCTGCCTGGAAAAACATCCTTTCCCATTGTCTGGGCAGTTGGGTGCTGTGGGATGGAGCACTGGCACCCCAGCACAGCATCCAGTGCTTCCTACCCCCAATCCATCCAGAGAAAACCAGGCCCTGGCTTTACCCCACGGGAAAAACATCCCAGTTTTCTCCATCCTCTCCCGCCGCAGGGAAAGAGAGGAGAGAATTAATGCAAATACTCCCATTCTTGTCGTGCACTTGAATGCCAAAATATCCCATTTGCTTAAGCCTATTTTACTGCGAGCAGCTGCCCCGGTATTATTCCCCGACACCAAAGGCAAAGGGCAAAAGAAGTTGGTCTGGAGCAGGTGAACACCATCTGCCCGTCCCTGACAAGATGCTCGTGGCCACCATCTTCGGGTGGTGACACAAAGGCTGTCTGGGCGCCTGTGAGAGGTGACGGCGGCGCTTTCTGAGCAGTGCCCTGACCCTTCGCGCGTTCTGTGCGCCCACCGAGCGTCCAGCCCCGCTCGCAGCGGCCCCTGATGGGTTTGCCTGCTGATCTGGGAAGTTTTACCACAGAGAGACCTTCAAAAAAAAGAAATAATTAACAAACAAAATAATAAAAAATAAAAGAAAAAAAACCTCCGTCTCTAACAAAGCAGCAGGTTAACAAAAAGGAAAACAGCGCTTTTAAAAAAGGCGGCTCTGTTGTTGTTTGATGGTGCTTTGTAGCACCTTCTCTGCACAGCATCTTCCATCAAAAATGCTGCTGAAGGAGTGGAAATGCCTTAAATTGAGGTGGAGGTGGCAGCTGAACTTAACTGAGGGCTGTGACTTGCTGCGTGGGGACAAAGTCCGGCACATCCTATAAACCCTGGCAAGGTGGATGGTGAGGGAGGCAGTGGACTTTGCACGGGAGCAGCCAGCACTGCTGTAGCCAGACCTGGGGCAGCCTTCAGAGCCATAAATTAACTGGGATGGACAGACTCAGAGCAGATTTGAGGACTGCTGTACTCAGTAACAATGATGGCTATGGGCTTTTGTCCTTGCCACTATCCAAGTAACACCCATCCTATAGGAACTACCCTCCTGGGAGCATTGCCATAACTAACCCTCCATATTTCTGCACCCTTAATTCATCCCAAGAACCCTGTTAGGGCTTAGAAATCCTTCATGAGGCTGCAGCCGTATTCCAAGAGCCAACCCAGCTCTCAACAAGCCGTTGCTGGGACAGCAGCACTGGAGCACCACGAGGAAAGCTGCTGGCAAACCCCAACCCCAAGCAAGATGGGTTTTGTGACTGAGTGATGATGGAGAAAAGCCATCATGCCTTGGCATGATTCCCATGATTTCCAGGGTGATGTTTGAAAAATGGTGAAAATATTCTGCCCTCCATGCAGACCTTTTCACTGACATCCTGCCTTAGGAAAGGAACACCTTGCATGCTGGCATCCCTGCGGTGTTTTGCTGTGGAGCAATGGAGCTGTGGTTCATCCTGGATCCCCCTGCAGTGTTCCACTGCTCAGTTTGGAGCTGCAGAGCACCCTGCATCCCACAGCAGTGGTGGTGACCATCCCCAAGCAGTGGATGGCCACCAACAAGGTCACAACACACTCTATTTCCCCAGCGTGTGCCCCAGCTCATCCATCCCTGGGGAGCAGGTCTGTCCAAGCAGCACGGATTGAGAACCACCCATACTCTTTCCAGGCACCCTGAGCAAACAGCTCAGGTTGGAAACGCACCGAGTGCAAGGGAAGGTGCAAGATGTGGGTGTGAGGTGGTGGCAGGAGGAAAATCCCAGCTTTCCTCACCAGCTGCCAGCACAGGATCCCAGCCCAGGCCGTGGGCATCGCTTCACCCCGGCAGCACCGAGACCGAGCTGCGACTGCAGGGCACACACAGACCCAAAGCAGGGCTAATCACCCCAGAAATCATCTCTGCGCATCTGCCAGGGGTCAGAGATGAGGATTTTTGGGGAGGGGGAATTGCAGCAACTTTCCCCTCCTCTCCACTCATCTAATCCCCCAGGCTAATCCCTTGCAGCCATATGGAGCCCTCACATCCCAAACCTGCTTCCAGGCTGCCCCTTTGCACCCTCTATCCCCCTGGGAGTAATGCTCTGAACCTCAAAAGTGGTGTACGGGTGAGGAAAGGGTGTGATTTCCCCTCCAGACCCTTGAAAGATCCCCCAAATACTCTACACACACAGTTTCTGGTGAAAATTCACATTAAAACACTCGAAATCCAGGCAAGCACAGCCTCATGTCTGGTGTTCCCTCCCCTTCTTCAACGGTAGGGTTTACTGCAGTTATTTGTGGGTGCTGCCCCCCAGAAATAGTGTTTCCCAGGTTTGATAATTGCTCAAGGCATTTCAAAATTAATAGAGCAGCTAGAGCAAAGGACAGGAGGAGTAAATCTGACGTAAGCCACTGTGTAATTCAGTGTTGTTCCCAAGAACTGGTGTCTTTCTCCACTGCCAAAAAAAGCCAGGGGCTAAGCTAGCTTGGAGGGGGTGCAGATTTCCCCTGGCAGGCTGGGATTTCTTGGGAGGGGGAGGGTGAACAGGAAGAGGCATTTTAACCATTTCAGCATGTTCTGGAGGAGAAGAGATGCACATCCATGGGGTAAGAGGGAATTCACCACACCACCTCCTCTCCTGCTCTGCTGCCTCTTGCCTGCCTTAACCTGGGGATCAGAAACACCGCTCTAGAGTGGCCTCATGTTTTATTTACCTTAACACCAGCTCTCTGCACTGCTTTGGTGTCGCTGGCACTGGTGATCCAGGCACTGCTGAGCAACAGGACTTCCCCATGGAAAAGTTCTCCTGGGGTTGCACAACTGACAAGGTGCACATTGGGATAAGGGAGGATTTCTGATAAAAACATGTTTTCTTTTAAAAAAGCACTGTTTTCTGCACAGAGTGGTTTTGTTAGATGCAACTCCAAGCCACATTGCCCTTAAAGCTTACAAAACATTAATTATTTCTCTTCTAAGAGCACCTCTCCCTGTCAAAACACAGTGGTTAATACAAACCCCCCATTTATGAACTGGGAGCTTTTTGAAGCCAGCTCTGGAGGGACCCTATAAAACCAGCGTGCAAACCCCTGCCCCCTGACCCAGCAATAAACTGGTACGTGAGGCAGGAAAACTTAAAGTCTGGAGAGCAAGGGAAAAAAAAAAAAGAAGAAAAAAAAGAGCTCCAGGCTTTCAGACAGCAGAGAGGGGGAGGGAGCGATGTGAGAGCACTGAGCATCACTGCAAGGTCTTGTTTAGACTGGCAGTGCTGGGAAACACCTGGCTACAGAGCTGGTGAGTGGAGTTCAAGGGATGGACCAGGATGAGGAGTGGAGGGAACAGAGGCATGGTGCTCATGGCAATGAATTGCTGGTGTAAACTTCCTGATAGGTTTTTCTAAGAACAGCTCCTCCACTCCCCACAACCAGAGCTGCTCTTGCAACACCCCAAAGCGAACCCAGGCATGGGGTGGTGGCACAGCCCCCACAGCACCCTCCTGCCCATGGTGACATTCCTGGAGCACCAGCTTGTGATGCTGAGCATCCCAAAATCTTCCAGCTTTGAGAGCTGCTGCCTCTCACCTCCCTGAGAGCAAAACCGCCCTGAACTCCACAGGGAGCTACAGGCAGACCCCGAGCTCCCCAAAAGGCAGAGGACAGCCCACGGCATTCCAGTTAGTTTTTGTAGGTCTTTGTAAAGGCTGGATAGAGTCTCCCCTCCCCTTCCCAGCCCTCCTGGGGCACCCTGCAGATTCCCAAGCACTGGTGAAGCTCCGAGGCTCTTTGGGGTTCCTCCCTCCCCTAATCCCGGTGGGACAGGGCATCCACCATCGCAACCCCCAGCACCCACCGAGCTTTCCGTGGGCAACAGCCTCTCCTGGGAAAACTCTTCCCAGCTGCAGCACGGCAATGACAGGAGGGACGAGGGCCCTTTGTGCAGGCAGCACCCTGCTAAGCTGCACAAAGCTGGGAGCAGGGGGGTTCAAAGGCTCCCGGTGCAGGGAAGGGGCCCCTCCATCTTCCCTCTCCCCGGGCACCGGCTTTTGTATCGCCTTGGCCGGATTCGTCAGCTCCCCTGCCGGAGCTGGCTGGGGCCTCCTCCGCCTGCAATCCCTGCGGATTTTACCTCCGGGCAAGGGGGGAGAAAAGGGGGGGCAGCCCAGAGCCTTAAAAGAGCCTGGTAAAAACAACAGACTGCAGTTGGGGGATAGATACGCCACGGCTTTAAAAAAGCACACCGCGCCGAGGAGAGTTTGATGGCGCTGCCAAAAGGAAAGAAGTGTCTTCCCACTTGCAAACAAGAGTTAATTATAGAAAAAAAGGCCCAGGAAAGTGTTAAAACCATCTGTGCCATGAGGAAGAGGCTGGGGCTGGGCGGGTGAAGGCAGCAGCGCTGACAGCTGCTGTGTACAGGCAGCCTGGACCGCTCCCCCGGCGCCGCACTGTGCCCTGCCATCCTCCTGCCCTGCCATCCTTGCCCTGCCATCCTTGTCATGCCATCCTCCCGCCCTGCCCTTCCTGCTGTGCCACCCTTGTCATGCTGTCTTCCTGCTCTGCCATCCTTGCCCTGCCATCCCTACCATGCCATCCCTGACACACTATCCTTGCTGTGCCATCCTGCCTAGCAAGCCACAGGTTCTACCTGCCCTAGCATGTACTGTGGGTCCCCAGCAGGATCATCCCAGCAGAGGTACACAGGGCAGGAGCTCCAGGTTCATCATGAAAAGGCACCACCAAGACTCAGAACAGCCTGGATAGCACAGAAGGGACATCCCTGGGATGCACAGTGCAGCCCCACAAGGAGATCTCTTCTAAAAATGTCCCACTGAAGCATCACATCAGTACATACCAGGAGACAGACCTCTAGGCACCCATTTTTACCCCAAACCCTAGAGAAACACAGCCCAAATGATGATGCCCAGTGCCCTGCACTGCCTCCACCATCTCCTCAGCAGGGCTGAGGATGGACAAGCCTCCTGCCATGGAAGGACAGGATCCACAGGAGGCCAGAGCCGCCCGCAGGGCTGCGCACAGCGCCTGACCCCGCAGCCGGATCCCAGCCGCTTCACAAATATTTACCTAGCTGGTTTTTAAACAAACCCCAAATGCCAGAGAGTTTAAAGTCCATGTCCTAAACAGCTCCTGTCTTGCTCTTGCCTGCCCTTGGGTCCCCAGCTGCCTGCCCAGGGAGCCTCCAAGCCCCTGCACCCTGCCACGACCCCTGGGTTTAAGGAAACTGCAGGCAGCAGGCTCCTGCCTGGTCAGGCAGCTGGGCTGGAGGCAGCACTTCTGGCTCTGATTTTATTAGGGACATTCAGGCTGGATGATGCCTGAACATGCAACTGATGCATTTCAGAGGAGCCCTCATGTTGAGGAGCTTCCATATAGATTCATCGCAGAAAATAATTAGCCATAATTAAGGGCTTCTGGTTTATGGCTCCAACAATTGTTTAAACAGCAGAGCCCTGTTCAAATTAAGTTCAGGGCTCACCAATTAATACTTCCCTACCCTGCTATGGTTTAGTTTCAAACTTCTGCTCAGAGAGCAGCCTGGGCTGCTCAGACCAGGGCTGCTGCTCCTGTGAGCAGGCAAAGGAGCTACATGGCTGGGCCTGGCCCCAAAATCAGTTTATTTTGAAGCAAAAATCTGTTGTGGGTAAGAGAAGGGAAGAAGGAATGGAAGTATAAAACTGATGGGAGACATGACAGTGGATGAAGAGCAAGAAAAGGTGCTGCCAGCCTGTAGATGGCTCTGAGACGTGACATGGCACCAATGCCCATGGCACAGACGGATCAGCTGGAATCTTGGCTCACCAAGTCCGAGTCTGAGGCAGTTTCAGGCTCTTCTGTGTAGCAGCAACCCACCAGGCCAGCCCCCACCCCACCTGCGGAGCTCCCTCCCTATGGACAACATATGGCACGTCTCACCTCATTAGAGACATAACTAGCAGAAATAATAAGCAAGTCTTTACACAAAATCTGAACTAGTGCACCAGAACAGGCTCTTCAGCACTGAGGGTTTTTGGTGTGTCCCACCAAAGCCTGTTCCAAAATCCAGCTGTGTGTCCTGCAGCCTGCACGGCCTCCACGCCACCTGCCTGGGCAATATCAACTGGGCAAAGCAGAGTTAAATGTGGAGATCAATATTCATATCAAGGCAGCTTCTGAGAGGTTTCAGTTGGTTAAGTAGCCTTGAGATTTTGGCTATGAAAGGCAGTGCTGCTGACGTGGCTGTAGGTGCACTCCGGGGTCATCTATACAATTGTGATCTCCGGAGGAAGTTGCTGACGAGAGGGAATCATAGAATCATTTATGTCAGAAAAGACCTCTAAGAACATTGAGTCCTACCTTCCCCCAGCCCTGCCAAGCCCACCACTAAACCACGTCCTCAAGGGCCACATCTACACAGCTTTTAGATCCCTCCAGGGATGGTGACTCCATCACTGCCCTGAGCAGCCTGTTCCAAGGCTTGACAAGCTTTTCAGTGAAGAAATTTTTCCTAATATCCAATCCGAACCTCCTCTGGTGCAACCTGAGGTCATTTCCTCTCATCCTGCCTGCTCCAGCAGTCCCAGGCTGCTGGGATAGGATGCAGGAACCCCTCCTGGGTGGAAACCTGCAAGCAGCTCCACAACACATACACTAAAACTTTACTTTTTTCCACTTTTTAGTTAACACCCACCCTCTGTTAGCATTGGTGAAGGGTGTGCCACCATCCACTATGAGGCACCACACTGTGATGCAGTCCCACCAGGTAAAGGACAAGAAAAGAGAAACCCATACAATGGAGTTTTGTCCCCAGCACAGTGGGGACATCACAGGAGGATGCTGGCCCTCAGCCTGGACAGCTTCTCCTCTCCCAGGCAGACCCTGAAGCCACCCCAGGGCCACCAAAGAAAGGCCAGATGATGCTGCAAATCAGTAAAAGCCTTCTCACAGTTTGATTTGAGGCAAAAACATGTTTTCCCCTGTGTCTGCTTCCTCCAGCGAAAAAAAACTTTGAGACTCCTAGGAGCAAAACCCCAATGCTCCCGTGTCACCCAAAAGGGCATCTTCACAGACGTGCAGTGTCAGCTCAGAGGCACAAACTGGGAGCACTGCTGGCTCCTGCCAGCTGCAGGGTTTTCCCCAGTATGATCGAGGAGCACCGTGGGAAGCAGGCTCTGAAAACAGCCATATCATAAACCAACTCAACTTCATGACCTGAACGCTTTAAGACATAGCAGGAGCCTTTGTACTGTGGCCATAACTGCAATATATCAGTAAGCCATCGCTTCCACCAAGATCTAGTGCTCCAGATCTCACAGCAAATGCTGACTTAAAGACCCATATCAAATACATTATGATACCACTGTTTCCCGTTACCCACGCTGATGATTCAATTAATTTAAAAACAGCAGTGAAATTTAATTTCACCATTAACCCTGCAATCCCCAGCAAACACCAGCTGGGAAGGCAGCAGCCACCTGCCCAAGTTTGGATGGACTAGAGGGGTAAGAAGAGAGTGAAGGGGTAAAAGATGAGGAAATACAGATGTGAGAAGCAAAATGGGGCAAAGCAGGTTCTTTTCTAAACACTTTGAAGGGGCAGAAGCATAGGAAAGTTTGCAGGAGAGACAGGGAGCATATGGGGGGGCTGCAAAAGGTTTTATTGAGGCTCTTGCCAGGAAAGGCTCACTGTTCTCCTTTCACCTCCTTCCATCAGCACCACTCAGACTCACAGGGTCCTGCCCAACTCCAAAGACTGTGCAGAGCACAAAATACACCAGCAGACACCCTCTGAAAGAGCAACCCCCAGAGCCTGCCCAGGCCTTGCCTCGGATCCATCAGCAGGGCCAAGGGTTAACAAGAACCATCAAATGGAGAGCAAGCTGCTCTTTCACAGGGGTAAAAGGCTGCCCTTTGGAGCTCTGCAGTGATGGTCTGCACGTAGGCTCAGAGCCCAGGTCAAGTGGGGTTCACCCAGGGCAGCCCAGCTCCCCGCAGAGGAACAGCACAGAAGGGACACGGCTGCCCGACCAGCTTCCCTCCCCGACACGTGGCCAGAGAAGAATAGTTAGCCCAGGCAGAGCTCTCCCATCTGCTTTTGTTTTCCACTCTTCAGTCCTGGGCTCTGCTAAAGCCCCTGAAGTCACCGGGCATCTGTTCTCCTCCACCCATCGCAATCTGCCAGCCACTGCTGCTCTGACAGCCATCCATCACGCCGTAATACGCTGACCACCAGACCCACTGGGACATCATTTTCAAGTCAAATGCAGCAGTTAGCATAAAATAAAGCATTGCCCCTGGTTTGTTTTTTTTTGGCTTTTTTTTCCCCCCCTTCCTGATGATCCCGCAGCTGCAGCAAGGGACTCGGTATGCAACAAAAGTGAAGGGGGGGAAAAAAGGCACAGGAAAATGGCAATTCTACTCTTCTGAGTCATAACAATTATGACGTTGTGATAAGAAACGTTTTCTATGAATTTTTAAGTACCAGTAATCCTGTTTTGCAATTGTCCCCTGGGAACAAGGCGACAGATTGAATGGGGCTGACAGTTATTTCCATCCTGACGAACGCGGCTCCGACGCGCCATCCCCGCCCTCCGAACTTCCCAGCCCAGCACTCAGCCCACCATTCCTTGTTGGCCACTGGTGTGACTGAGGACATCCCCAAACACCCTCTGAAACCACCCCACTGGCTCCAAGCCCCAGGCATATACTCTTCTGTGCACCCACAGAGCAGAGCTGCCCTCCAACAGGGTGCACCCCTGACACTCACTTTCCCTGGACACACAGCCATGCCCTCAAGAAACCTTCAGCTGTGAGCTATGAGATGAGCTGAGCATCTTGGCTCTCCTGATCCTGCCACAGCAAACACCCTCGGAGGTCCAGGAAAGATGGGGATGATCAACAGGGAAAGCACTGCTTGACGTTCTGCTACTTGAGATTCCAAAATTTTCACCACCGCTCGAAAACTCTGCAGATTTATCTCATTGATACAGGAGAGAAGACGGCAGGAAACACCTTTTTTGTTCAAATCTTTCAGACTGGGAACAAAACCAGCTCCTTTTACCTCTTTTGTAAAATGAGCACCGTCATCAGAATCAGTGCCGAGGAGCGAATTTGTTTTGCAGAGGATCAAATAAATAATGGATGACGAAGGAAAGCTGCCACGGCGAGACTGCTCGGGAGATGCTCTGCTCCAGGCAGCCTTTCCCGAAATGCTCCTAACAGATCCTCACACTGGCTCCAGCTCCAGCAGTGCTCCCCAAAGCCAGGCACCAAGGGGTGCTCTGGCCAAAGTGACACTCTACAAGACATCACTGACTCGTGGCTGTTGTCTTTGGCAACCCTTACCAATGATGGGAATGTGTTTTAATTGCTGCCAAGCAAGGAAAGAGATGAGGGATGTGCTCCTGCAAACCCAGGGCATTGCATGGGCCCTGGGAGACCAGCAGCCTGGCACAGAGCAGCATCCCTATAAGAAAACCCAGCTTGCTGTCCTGTGTTGACCATTCTCACCACCAGCCTGTCAGTTAGTCTCAATCCTTTCAAAAACCAGCTGTGTTTTGGGTTTTTTTTAAAGGAAATACTAAGCTTCTGCTTCCCTGCAAGCAGCCACCCCATGCCTCTGCCACCTCCACCCTGGAACGACTCTGTGCCACCACACCAGCGCCCAGCAAGTGTGGGGGTGATGCCACATGCCCACCTACAAGGGAAGCCTGGGCCTTCAGTGCTCTATAGCCAGGAGACATTAACATCAGCCTGTCAATTTACATGCAAATTTATTTTAGATGTGACAGAGGGCTTACAAAAGAAGGTGTACTAGATGCTGTTTGCTTCTGCTAAGGCTGTTGTGGTTTGGCTCCCAAGGGTATTGCATGGGTGAGATTGAGGGATAGGTGCTGGAATGCAGAGGCTTTCACCCATGGATCAGTCTCTGGCTGAAACCGTGCTCCCCAAGGACCAAAACCCCTGAGTGTGAGAGCAGTGCAAGCTGCTGCTGGTGGAGCAGTGCAAGCACAGAAGCGCTGTGTGAATTTTGAGAAGCATGCCCACCACACCACTGCCCCTCTGCCTGGCAAGCCCACATTGCTAAGATTCCCCCAGCATCCTTTGTCTTGTGCTTTGTTTCCCTTCCCTGAGCCTGGGGAAGCTTTCCTCCTGTCCTCCTCCCCTCCTCCCTGTCCCCAGCACCCAGCAGCTCCCCGGGGCGGTTTCTCAGAAAGCGCAACCGTTTCTGCAGAAAGTTTGGCACTTCGGGCCAATGGCAGGAGTTTCTTTAATCAACTCAAATGGCATTTTCTGCAGATAAGTCTCCCACTCTCGGCCGCCAAGAAAAAGCCAGTCAGACAGCAGCAAGGAAAAAAAAAACCAAAAAAACCAACACAACCCCCCCCCACACACAGAGGCTGCAAAGTCACCGCACAAGCTCGCAGGGTGATTATTTATAGCCTTCCCCTCTGCAAAAGCCAAAAATAATTGTTCCAGCCCAATTAATGAATTTCTGAACGCTGGGCTCAGGGGTAGCCACCAAAGTGCAGCACTTTGAGCTACCTGCAACATCCTGGGCTCTAGAACAATGTATTTAAGAAGTGAGAAAACTTATTGTGCAGGAGCAACTGCAGACAGAGAAGAGAGGAGTGAGAACATGAAAGCAGTAGCCCTGCAGACCCCAAGGTCAGTGGGGAAGGAGGAGGAGGAGATGCTCCCTTAGCAGAGACTGCCCTGAGCCTGTGGTGCAGACCATGGTGAGGCAGCCCCTGGAACTCCATGGTGGAGCTGAGATCCACCTGCAGCCCATGGGGAACTGCAGGCTGGAGCAGAGGATGCCCAAAAGAGGCTGTGACCCCATGGAAGGGACTCACACTGGAACATTTGGGAAGAACTGCAGCCCAGGGGAAAGACTCATGTTGAAGATTCTGTGGAGGACTGTCTCCTGTGGGAGGAACCCCATGCTGGAGCAGGGAAGAGTGGGAGGAGTCCTCTCCCTGAGGAGGAAGGAACAGCAGAGACAACTGTGATGAACCGACCACAGCCCCCTCCCCTGTCCCTCTTCACTGCTGGCAGGAAGGAGGGAGCGAAAACCAGGAGTGAAGCTGGGCCCAGAAAGAAAGGAGAGATAGGGGGAATGTGTTTTAAGATTTAGTTTGTATTTCTCATTATCATTTTCTGATTTGATGGGCAATAAATTAAATCAATTTTTACTCAAGTTGAGTCAGTTTTGCCTGGGATGGTAGCTGGTGAGTGATGCTTCCCTGTCCTTTTCCAACCCATGAGACTTTTGTGGTGTTTTTTGTCCCCTGTCCAGCTGAGAAGTGACAGAGTGGCTTTGGGGGGGCACCCAGCACTTGAAAGTGGCACCTGTGAAGCTGTGACCATGGTCACCACCTGGGAACAGCTGTGGGAAAACACTGAGTTTGGATCCTTCCACCTGTCCCAAAGTCCAGCAAGACCAAGAGCCTTCTGTAGCCCCCTCCTCAGGAACCTTCCCCAGACATTTCTGCCCTCCCTCAGCTTCCCATTTCTCCTCACAAGCCCTCTGGTTTTGTTTGGAGAGCATTATTACTTCTCCACAAGCTCAACCCACTCACGCCACCACTGCCTTTTCTATCAGCAGGAGAGGAGCAACTTTTGCATGGGAAGGGAGGGGGGAAAGCACCAGGCATCCTCTCCAAGTTCCCAAGTTCTAAACACAAACATTCTCTAATATAAAAAAAAAAAATAAAATTACATTGTCCTGGTTTTGGCTGGGATGGAGTTAATTTTCTTCCTAGTAGCTGGTACAGTGCTGTGTTATGGATTCAGTATGAGAACAACGTTGATAACACACTGGTGTTTTTGCTGTTGCTAAGTAGTGCTTACTCCAAGTCAAGGACTTTTCAGCTTCCCATGTTCTGCCAGTGAGGAGGTGCACAAGAAACCATGAGGGAGAATGGCCAGGAGAGCTGACACAAACTGGCCAAAGGGATACTCCATACCACAGAATGTCATGTCCATGTTCCCCCATAAACTGGGGGAATTTGGCCAGGAAGCTCAGGAACAGGGTGGGCATTAGTCAGTGGGTGGTGAGGAATTATATAGTGCATCAGTTATCTGTTTTATGCTTTACTTCTCTCTATCATGTCCCTTTTCATTCCTATTATTATGTTTTATTTCAATTAATAAGCTACTCTTATCATAATCCATGGGTTTTACTCTCTTCTCCTGCCCCCCATTCTCCTCCCACCCTACTGGGGCAGAGGTGTGAATAAGATATATGGTACTTAATGTGGTTTAATCCCAACCAGCAAATCATACATATAAATATACCCCATATATATGGCATGTGTGACAAACATTCACAGACCAAAACTGCTGTTGGTGGAGCCAAGCCAAGGGGTAGCTCAGGGCTCCACAGTTGCTGTCCTTAGAGACAAAACTGATCTTACAGGATGGGTATCACCCATCCTTGGCTATTCCCTGAACAAACCAACCATCCACAACCCAGCACGAGCCCCAGGCACAGCTGCTGAGGACATGGTCACCTTTGGAGGGACAAAGCCTGGGGTCCCTCTGTATCCCATCTCTATCTGCTGGTGTGACCCACTGAGAAGCCTCAAAAAACCACAAAGCAGAGAGAAACCCAACTGCTCTGGTGGCTCCAGCTGAAGAGCCAGCAGAGGAACTCGTGTGGGAACCCAGAGATGTTCCCACAGTAAACCCACAAACAGACACATTTCTTTATTTTCAGAGACAGCATATACTTTTTCCTTACTGGGGAAGGAGTTTTCCTTTGGTACCCCCCTCGGGAGGACCAGATGTGTCCTGCTGAGCTGCTCCCATGACAGCAAACACCCGAGAGGTCCCTGTGAGAAGAACCCTATGCTACTGTGCCAGCAGGTGCTTCCAACTCAGGCAGCCAGCAGAGCTGCAGATGCCTAAACCCACCAAAACCCGCCCATTCCCTTCCACATCCCACCCCACAACCACCTTCACCCTCGGATGACCCACAGAGGGAGAGGCGCGCATCCTGCTGGGGACCCTCATCCACGGGACACCTCCAAGCAGCACGGGATGAAGCTCCAGCACGCCAGCGTGGGTTTCAAACCGGCCTGGAGGAGCCCAGATGGGAGAACTCGGGGCGGGGGGACCCTCTCTCGGCGCGCTCCAGCCGCTCGGCGATCCAAGCGCGGCAGATGGCACGCGCAACACTTACGGCTTCGCTTTCCAGCCGCCATCGCAGAGCTGCTTCTCGGCAGGGCGGAGGCGGGGGGTGGGGGGGGGGGGGGGGAGACGGCTTTTTTTTTTTTTTAAAATATATTTTCCCGTGGAATTTTGATTTTTAAAAAAAAAAACAAAAAAAAAAACGTAACATGTATAACCCTGTGCTGGAGCCCCTGGCAGCGGAGCACGGTGCGCACTGGCTGAGTGGCAGCCTGTCCGTCTGTCCGTGCCTGGGGACCCGGCTGACCGCCCGAAATCCCCGTCGGGAGGGACAAATCCTAGAAAGCCTCACGAAGCAGAGATAGGGGGGGAAAAAAAGGGATGAAGTGATAAAAAAAAACAAAACTGCTTTCTAGGGATTCTGCTGGCTCGCCTGGATTTCCTCCCTTTGCCTCCCTCCAGGCTTTGCCTCTGCCACCCAAGCCCTGTGTGCAGAACACCCAGAGGGAAAGCAGAGCTGTTTCAGCTCCCTGGGACATTGGTCCTCCTTTCTCCACCCGATAAGATGGAGCAAGGGAGATGCTGTCCCACCCAGGGTGATGACAGGCTTGGGGATCATTTGCCAGCTTGGGCATCAGACCTGGGCTCCAGTGTCACTGCACACCATAGTCCTCTCTTCCTACTCCGATGGCTCAAACCAGGTTTTCTACTTCCCACTGGAAGCCAACACCTCAAACGAGGCTGGGAAACCATAAATCTGGGCATCGCAGACACCAGATTGCTTTCAGCAGCCGCGCTCTGCACAGAGCTCAGCGATAAGTAACAAAAAGTCTGTGCTTTGCACTGCTGATTTCTTGTCTGGGGATGCATAAAACCTGGAGATGACAGATCAGCACCTCGATCCAAGAGCATCCCCGCCCTCGCTCTGCCGGAGAGGCGGGTAAACAAAGGCGGCTCTCCCCGCGTCCGCAGGCAGCTGCCACCGCCGCCGTGGAGCAGTGGGAGGGGGAAAAAACAAAAGAGGTCTGCACGCTGGGATCTGCGGGAATGGGATGCCCCTGGCGCTATCCCGGCCCTTTTATTCCGTGGGTACCCAGAGGGAGCTTGGCCCCAGCCCTCTGGACACCTTCCTTCCCTCAGGGTGCCAAGGGCAGAGCCACACTCCATAACCACTCAGCATCCAGCAAGGGGGAATTTGGGCACAGAGAGCGGCTTGGCCATCCTGGCAAAGAGCTCCATGATGATTTGGATCAGGATGCAACAGTTCTGTGCTGCTGGGCACTGTCGGGTGTGACCAGCATCCATTTGAATCCCATGTGGGACTGTGCAGGCACAAGTTTGAGTCTCCATCCAAAGGTGCACAGAGATTTAGAGAGACCAGATCAGGCAGGCAAGTTTTGCAATGAAGTTTCTGGATTTAGATGTCTCCACCCCTGCAAGGACAAGTGGGTGATCACCAGTGCTTTGCCTGGGGTGCTCACTACAGCACGGGAAAAGGGACAGCACTGGGAAACGCCAACTTAAGGATGTTTCCAAGAAAAAGAAAATAAGGTGGACATGGCTGTGGCATTGAAATGCTCAGGTCTTGGTCTATCCATCTGTGCCGGTTGTGCCACTTGGCCCCAGTGAGCCCATAAGAGCCTAAAGTTGCCAGAAAAATGCTGCCATACTCCTCCTAAAGCCCACCAACCTTCCCCAAAACGCTGGCTGGATGCTGCATCTCAACTCCATCGCCTTTTCCAACCACTGTGCTTCCCTGTTCATGCCCCATCCGCTTGTTACTAGAGCCTCACAGACCCCAAAACACAGGGTCTAAAGTGCCAATGAGCACACCTTCAGCTCTGGATTATTTTCTCTGGGGCCACTATGTCAAATCCTTTCAAAGGAAGAAAGGCAAGGTAGGAAACCATCTTTACAATCCTAAAGTCGAATAATCATCACCCGGGCTGCGGGAAGCCCTCTCCCCTTTCTGAGCACGAGCTCCCAGGACCCACCGTGGCCCAGGGAGGGGACAGTGCTGCCGGCCCCTCCGGGGCTTTGCCAAGGAATGCCGGGGGCGGCAGCGGGGGGAGCAGCGGCGGTGGCGGTGCTGGGAAGGGAACCAGCTGGAGAGCCGCAGCCTCATGAAATAATGAAATGCCAAACCAACCCCTGCATCTTCCACAGTCTCTCAGGTCACCTACCAGATTAGGAGGCCTGTTGCTAAGGCAACCATATCTTGCAAGTGCTAGCTGAACTTCCCCATCGGTTTTAACCCTTTAAGGAGCAAAAAAAAAAAAAGAAAAAAAAAAAAAAACCTGAAAAAAAACCTCCCTAAGAAATACATACAAAAATAAAAAGAAGGGGTAACACTGATGATGCAACCCACAGGAGACCAGCAGAGGCGAAGGGGGGCAGCTGGGAAGGGGAAGCAGAGGGAAGGCGCCCCAGCAGCCACCTCCTGCGCGGTGCACGCTGCGCTGGCTCCCTTCCAGGCAGCTAATAAAATTATTCAGCATCCGCACACGCACGCAAGACCCAGCAAACTTTTGATGCGCCTGGCAAGGCAGCAGGGGAGGGGGGGAAAAAAAAGGCCAAAAAAAAAAAAAAAGCCCCCCCCTTTCTCCCTCCTCAAAAGGCAACAAAAAGTCAGGTTATGCATATGAAATGGGGGCAAACAAAGCAAAAATGGAACTTTTTTTCCTTTGTGTTTTTTTTCCTCTGGTGGCCTCGCAGACACTGGGCAAGCCCTGATGCCTCGGCAAGCAGCCGGCAGCCCGGCGCCGCACAGGAGGGGACAGATGGCCGGCGCACAGACGTCGGGATGGAGGCCATGGGCACCCGTGGCCACCCCACCAGCGCTGCTGCAATCCATGGCCAGGAGCATCCAGAACGGGGATACACCACTTGTGCTCTGCGGCCATGAAGCACAATATTAACAGCCCCTTCCACATGCAAGGGATCATGTCCCAGTGGGGTGATGGGGATCACGGTTCCTTCCTCTGGGAGGATAAAATCCCACTCAGAATGCACATCAGGCAGGGAGCCCTAAATCTTGCAGCTTGCTGGGTTAAGAGTGAGGCCTGTGAGCAATAAGGCGGGGGAAAGAAAAAAAGGAGCAAGGCAACGCACAGGCAGCACAAGGAAGGAAAAAAAAAAAAAAAAAAAAAAAAAAAAGAGGGAGAGGAGAAAGAGGCATGGAAAGGAGGAGAAAATGTGGAGCGGCATAAATCAGGCGCGCGGGGGGAGCGGGAGCACAGCAGCACGTGCTGCGTTCCAGGCGCGCAGGCAGCGCACGCGGACGGCTCCTGCTCCACGGCGAGCACCGGCCCCACGCCCCCAAGAAAGGGGCCCCCAGCCCCTCCTGGGGCTAATTCGGTGTGGGGTACTGGCTCTGCTGGCCAGCACACCGGTGTTTCCATGTTAAAGTCTCTTTGGGAAGGAAAAAGCCTCTGCTGGTGCTGGTGTAGAAGATACTCGCTCGATGGCAAAAATTAGAAGGGTTTTTACACCCTTCTTCCCACCCTCAGGTCAGGCTGGAGACAGCAATTCATGCTGGATTCCCCTCAAATGGGAGCTGCAAAATGGAAACTTGCTCCCCAAAGCCATCATCTTCCCACCAGCCTGCTCCAAATTCATAATGAAGAGAGGGGCAAGGCTCAGTGCAAATCCAGCCTTGCTCCCACTGAGGGGCTGCAGTGAGATGAGCTTACACCACGCTAAGTGGCTGCTGGTATTGCTGCCTGGCTGTGATCCTGCCCTCTGACCTCACCTCCATGCCAGCACCCCTGCACCCTGCCAACCAGCTGACAGGAGAAACTTAATTAGTCATGTCCATCAACCCCAAACATCTGTAACCAGCAATATTTACAACCAGAAATAAAGAGGAGTGACCTTCGCCGTGTTGAAAGACAGTTGGGTTCTTGTATTACAACAGTGGGGACAGGCAAAATTCATTATCTCTAATAGCCATCCTTATAACCAGATTAAACACAAAGGCAGCAATTCCATATTCCCTGACCTGCCACCATCCCCATCCCAAGCAGAGAGGAACTCCCCCTGCCACAGCACTGCTCACACAAACCCCACAGCTGCATGCTCAGCTGATGTTTATGCATGTGGCCATCTCCACCCCTCCTACCCAGAAAACACAATACCCAAGGGCTGGGACACCCAGCTGGGGTCACATCTCTCCTGGTCCTTCTGCAGGCAGCTCTAAGGAGATGCTCAGTTCCCCTATGAACCTGCTACACCAGGAATGCTGTGCTGGAAATGTTTGCTCACAGGATGCAAGTGAAAAGCACCCAGTTTCCAGAGCACAACCCTCCAGAAATCACCATCATCATGTACCCCATGCTCAGACATCTCCAGACACAAGGGGTTTTGTCCTGAACACGCAGCCAAAGCTTTCACCCCTGGCTGAGAGATCCTCGTGGTGCCAATGGCTGTTATTTTCATCAGAGGATGTTCTCTGTGGGAACTTTCAGCTGCCAGCCAGGAGAAACAAGCCACTGGAGAAAACCTGAGCCTCCTAATGGTTTTTCCTCCACCAGCTCCCACAGCAGTGTGAGGGCAACTCCTTCTCCAGAAGATGAGCACCAGTGGGGCCAGCTGGTTTCTCCAGTGCTCAGCAGCAACAAGTCAAACTGTTTGGAAAACACTTAAGGTTGGGGGGGAAGCTTCAAACGGACCAGGCGGACGATGCACCGCGCTGGAGCAACGGTAAAAGTTAAAATTAATTAGCTGGCAGGATGACAAAGAAGCCATTGTGCAGCACGGTGGAACAATCCAAGTACAAAGGCTTTATATAAGTCATGTTGAAAACTCCTTGATGACTGCAGGTAAGGACAGACAAGCTGTCAGGACGTGCCACAACACCCTGAAGGGCTCTGGGACAAGCAAGTAAATCTGCTTTTAATGATGAAATGAGCCCTGGGAGCCTCAGCCTGGACCTTCTCTCCAGCAGAGACTGGCAAAGGTGTGAAGCACCTGGGTGTTATTGGTGCTGTAATACCCAGGATAAAACAAAACCATCTGTTTTGGGGTTTCCATGGAAAACTGCGCTTGAGCTGGGCTAAAGGGACCCATATGCACTATGAAGCAGTGTTTGCTTCCTTGTGAGCTCCCACCTCCATCCCCAGCTATATCTCACAAAGCACATCCCTGCCAAAAGACCCCCTGATGAGACCAAGCATTTCAAAGCTGTCCCTGCCCCAAACCAGACGCCAACAGGGTCTCACAAAACCAGACCCACCTCCTGGTTCACACCTTGCACAGGAAAACCCCAACAGCCAAAGTGTTTCCAGCACTAACAGGCAAACAGACCCAGGTTCTGTTCCTCAGGGAGGAGCTGGCACTCCCCCAGAGCTAGAGGGACACAGGAGCAGGGCTGAAGCTGTGATGGAGACTCCCCCAAGCTGCCCCCCTACCATTCTGCCAGCAGATGGGCACAGGGAGGCTGGGTGTGATTTACACCCCATCAGCTGCACAGCTCTCTGGCAGAAAGGGGGAGAAAAGCACTTGCCCCTTCTTCCTGCTGTGAGAAGGGCTCAAGCAGCTTCTGCACTAGAGGCTGCCTTACCCAATGGGGCTTCCCCCAAAAAAACAGGATGAGCACCCAGGGAGGGCTGGGCAGGGCAGGAGGGCAAGGAGGATGCTCTGCTGGGCTTGGCAGGGCAGAGGAGCCAAGTGTGACGCAGCACCCTTATCTGCCCACCCCAAACCAGGGTGCTTCAAGGAAGTGCCCTGCCCCCTTGCTCAGCCTGCCCTGCCTTTTTTTCACTTAAAAAAAAAAAAAAAAAAAAAAAAAAAAAAAAAAAAAAGGCAAAAAACACAACCCCAAACAACCAACCTCAAGGCTGAGCTAAAAACGCTGCCTGTGGCAGGAAGAGGCCACCAGCCTGGGGAGACAGCTGGGCAATGCCACTGGGTGACAGAGGGGCATTTCCCACCTTACAGTTACTAGAAATGGGTAAATAAGCAAAGCCAAGGCTTGGGACACCCTCGCAGCAAGTCTGTTCTGGAAGGAAGGAGATGCCAGCCAGCCACTTGCCGTGGTGGGCACCAGTCAGTGCTGGACCAGGTGACCCAGGTACAATAACAGCTGTGTAGGTGGAACCTGGGACAGGACTGGGACACAGAAGGAAATCTCTATCAGGTAGGAAAGACTGGCTGTGGGCTGTTGTACCTGCTGGGAATGCCATGGGATGCCAGCACCCCAGCTGTGTTGGGCAGGTCATGCTCACCAGCAAGTCAGAGCTGATGCAGTACATCCCCCTGCTTCAGTTTGTAGCCAAAAAATTCCAATTATAGGTGCGAGCTCAGCCTTGAGACATTGTAAAAAACACCAGCCCAAATCCAGGGAAAATGGGAAGGAAACCCCCCCCCACTCCAGACCCTGTTTGAGGCAGGCAGGAGGGGTGGTGAGAGCTCATTTTCACTACAGAAAGCTGCCGCACCCCAGGAGGAGAGGCACCAGATCAAATGTTTAAGGGTTGATGCAGAAACATTAAGGAAAAAAAAAATTAAAAAGAAAATGTTAGCTCAAGACACAGCCAGAGGTCTTCCTTTGGACTTTATCTTAAGGCAGCAGGCACAGCCTCACACATGGACAGACAGACAGACAGACAGACAGACCGACCACACACGCTCCCACCCAGCCCAGGGAACACAGAGGTGGAAATCACCTTGCTAAAAACCACTGGTGGTGGTGGCAAAGGCCACAGAGGAGGAAGAGTAAGGCAAGTGGGAGGGTGTTAGATGGCTGGGCACAAAGCACTGCTCTGTCCCACCACTCTAAAATATACAAGCACATTCCCCTTTATCCATCTGTACATCTTAATAGTGAATATTCCACAGATATAACTGCATATGTATACATTCTTTTTCTGTTTAATTTTGATACTAACAGTCCCCATGCATGCCACATGAAGCTCAAGCAGGAGAGTGAGCATTTCTCCTCTTACTAAAAAAAAAAAATATATTCATTAAATGCACAAACCCAACACAAAAGAAAAGCTGGTCTTACCACACAGACCTGTGCCCCCATCCAAACCCAAATCTTATCCAAGCTACACAGGAGCCCCTCTTGCCCTGACTGGCACAGGAGACTGGTGTCACCACTCTGGGGATGAGAAGGGGTGGCAGTGGGTTTGTGGGCAGGGGGGTCCCATCACACACAGGAAGCAGCACCCAGAAACTATCCCATATTTTGGAACTCCTCCCTTGACTGCACAGCTGTAGCTTGGAACACAGCTCCTGGCACTTGTGGCCACGACCAGGAGTTTTGAGAGAATTAAAAAAAAAAAAACCTAAACCCCAAACCGAGGCAGAGGTAAGGTATTTGTTTACTTGCAGAGACATTTTTGCTCCCTGCCAGCCTGGAGGAAAGCACTGTTTCTGCTCCACTGAGACCCCAGCTCTGGTGTTCCCCCAGGGATCTGCAGGACGAGGACTCAGAGGGAGAAGATTCTGGGAAATAAGGAGGAACATGCCCATGGGCTGAGCAGAAGCCTCAGCAGAATTTAGGAGGCCTCCCTGACCATGAGTGGGATGCTGGCAAGGCAGGAGTGTGATGCTCATGGGGATCAGCCCATTCTGTCCTGCGGGCAGGGCAGGGCAGATCCCAGCACCAGCCAGGCTGGACACAAGGTGCTGCGAGCGCTGCACTGCTCTCCCTCTGCCATCCCCTCTGCTCCTAAGGAAAACCAGGAGCAAACAGGGCTGCAGCAGCTCCCCAGCGGGGAGGGCTGGCACAGCCAGGTGCCATTCTGGTGATGCCATTCCGGCAGTGCCATTCTGGTGGTGCCAGCTCTGCTGCGAGGGCGTGAGCGGCAAGAGACGAGAATCAGCCAGAGCCCCCCGCCCGCTCCCCAGGACCAGCTCCAGCAGCTGTTTCCAATAGAACCAGGGACAGCTTCACAAGAGAAAAATAGGGAACAAAAGGCAGGAGAAAATCCAAGTTTCCAAGGTAAGGAAGGAAATGATCAGGAGGACAGGAAAGTCCCACTCGTACCCAACAGACGGCGTCCTGACCTAACACCTCCCTGCTGCCCGCCGGACAGGAGCGCCCGTGCCGGCCACGGCTCGCCCGGCACGGCACAGCACGGCACGGCCCCTGGCCCTCTTTGTTCCTGCAGAGGGACCCCGAAGGCAGGGAGGGCAGGGCTGCTTTGTGCTCGCCCGAGCCCAGCATCTGCCGGGGCAGCGCTCCCCGCCGCGGGTCCCCTCGCCGGCCTCACCGCGCTCGCCCACGTGGCTGCCGGGGCAAACAATGGGATGGCGCTGGGCTGCCGCGCTCGCCACGCAAGGCCTTCCTCCTCCTCCTCCTCCTCCCCGCTGCGGGCTCTGCCTGCCACTGGAAGCTGGCCCCTCTCAAGCACCAGGGGGGAGGGGGATTAAAAAGATACTATTAAAAAAAAAAAAAAAAAGCAGGGAAAGGAAAAAATATTCCAATCTGGCTCATCGCTGCACAAGGGTTTGTGCAAAGCGAGGGCTAGCTGACCCACGCACACTGGGATGCGGCAGCAGGGCAGGACCTCCGTGGGCAGTGGTCAGACCCCAGCACCCAGCCATGCAGGGGTCCCCACCTGTGGCACAAACCCCCACTTGCTCTCCCATCCTCAGGCAGGATGGAAGAAATCATTCCTCTCCTCCCATCCCGCTCCTGGCTTTTTTGGAGAACCCCCTCCCGGACTGGAGCCAGAGAAACTTTGCATGTTCGCACCATTTGTTGATATAAAATCCATCCCCTGCCTTACTTTTGCAGAGGCACTTGGGGTGGGGTGGAGGGGGGGAACGTCTGTTTCTATTTGAAACCGTCAAAATTAGCATTCAGTAATTAAAAATCACACCCTTTCTCTTAATAACCTAACCAGCATGATACAATCAGGTTGTGCCAACTCTTTAATCTAATTGACTAATTACAGATTTTAATTTAGTCAGTTACTGAACAACTGTTGACAATTTGTTTTCATTAGGGACAGAACAGGATAAATATTTAGGCTCCCCAGTCAAAGACTAAGACATAAGCTCTGGGCTCTGACCTCCGGTTTCACAATGGAGCCTTCTCCACGAGCATCACCCGTGGAAAGGTGCTGCTCTGAAAGGCCCTGGTCCTGCTGCTGGGCAGCAGGAAGTGTGGCAGTGGAGGTTGCTCTGCCCACAACAGCCAATGTTGTTTAAAGTATAATATTAAGCTAATCCGTCTCTGCATGGTACTCCAGCAAGTTCGGGCTTTAAAGGACACCCAGGCTCACCAGTACCCTGAACTGGGAGGGAAGGCTGAGCCCAGCACTGCCAGGAGAGGGAATATTTGGATTTATTTATTATTGCTGCAATTTTTTTTTTAAGTGATGTGGAGTTTTGCAGCTGCTCCTGGCAGCCTGCCACTCCTGAAGGAAACTCCTCTCTGGTTACCTACCAGGGAGCCCTGTCCCTGCAGCGTGGAGCTGGATGGATCCCAGAGCACAGTCCTGCATGGAAACAGGGCAGAGCTGTGTGTGCCACTGCTGAGCCACGTGCCCAGGGCTCAGGCAATGCCTGTGGGGGCTCACAGTGACCACACAAAGCTGCTCCCAACCCCTGTCCTTGCACTAACCCTGCCCCAAAAACACCTCTTCTCCTACACACAACAGAAGTTCTCATGGACCACCACAACCACCACAAAGGTACTCCTGGATCAACACTCTCACACCTGCTGGTCCCACCCTCAAAGCAATGGGTGCCTTCAACAAGGTCTTACAACCTTCACTGGTCCTGGAACAAGAAGAGCCTGACATGGGAGAGGAGACAGCCACACCAAACCCTTCATGCATGAAGGGCATCACTTCCCAGGGGTCCCACAAGGCCATGTCACCTGCCAGTGCACCACACCATGAGCTGGCCACACACCCTGGGGAGAAGATGGTGCTGTGACAAGGAAATGCTCTGCTGCAGCTCAAGAATGCCTAGGCAGTGATGCTGGGATGGGGTGCCTGACTCACACCTGGATGGGAAGTGATGGGCAGATTCAGCATGAAAGAACCACCCCTGGGACATCCCCAGTCTGTACAGCCAGCAGGCCAAAGTCCTTCCAGCCTCTTGGGCTTCACCTGGTTCCCACTGAGCACAGTAACTTCAGCAAGCCTGGATTCTCCATCCATCCATCCATCCATCCATCCATCCATCCATCCATAGGAGCTTCAGAAACCTGAGATCTCAATCTAAGGGGAACTGTTTCAGATGGGGGAAAAAAGAGGAGCCCTGGGTGTCCCCAGTCAAGACAGGAGGACAGGAGTTCCAAACACACCATCTTTTCCCACATCAACCGCTGCATTTCAGCAGCAACCACCCCCACTGCTGTAGAGAATCCTTCCAGACCCAAGTCAGAAAGAACTGCAGCAGCTTTCCAAAGTTAAAAACAAAAACAAATAAATCAATGCTTTGCGTTAATGGCAAGCTGAAGCCACAGCCCCGCAGATCTTGTGCTGCAAAGAAAACAGCATTTCAAATGCTCAGGTCCTTCTCAGGAAGAAACTGGGGGAGCAGAGTAAGGGAATGATGAAGCCAAAGTCTTAATCAGCTAAAGCTACCCCAAGTTTTCTCTCCTGCACATTGATATGAGCTGGCTGTGCAGGCAGAGCAATACCACAAAAAAAGTATGTAGCAACAGCCAACTAGATTTAAGTTCATTTTCTGTAGCTCGAGGCCAAAATCGACTGAAGTGGTTCTGGTGATCAAGTTTTCTGCAATTCCCCTTTCTGTGTATTAGCTCTTTGACAGAAATTCACTGCGGTATTTAAACTGGCAGTCATCACCGCTAACTCAAATTGTATTGGCTTTCAGGGCGTTGAAATGCTCAACTGCGAGCAGCCATCGGCCAATTCCCAGATAACGCGGCGGCTGAAATCCCCTGTCACGACGAGCGATCCCGTTGCAACTCGCCGGCTCCAGGAGCGTGCCAGAGCGCTGCCATGCTCGCCACGGGGCTTGGAGGAGCCTCAGTCAACGGCTACTGGTTGAGTTTTAGGAGTTGGTGAGTGCTCGTGGGGCTGTTACCTTGGGTAAACTCTTTGGGTACAGGTGGAAGAGGATGAGTAACGACCCTCCAACCAGCACAACTCGATAGTTGCGTTAACAGACAGACAGACCTGCCAGAGATGGAAGGGCAGAGCAGAGCAGGATTCCTCCTGCCTGTGCCAGGTGAATCCCCACTCCCATCACTCTTCTCCCAGCAAAGTCCTAGCAGGCTTTTGTCCCAGCTTGGGACAAAAAACCTTAGGGGAAAGGTAAAAAGCAGTATTTCCAAGTGCGAGCAAGAACCCCCAGTTTTCAAAAAAACAGCGGTGGGATTTCTCCTCACTTTAATTTCTTGCTGAAGATTTAAATACTCGAAACTGGAGGGGGAAACTGGCAATTTGTCGTAATAGTAGAATAGAAACTCCTAATAGTTTTCATACAGTTATGCCAGAAAATGAAGTGGAAATGACACACCATGCAAATCCCACCATCAGCACCCTGGTAACAAGAACTGCTCCCCCCTTCCCAAATATTTGTCTCCCAGGCAAGAATCCCTCCAGTGCTGGGTTTGGAAAGGTGACATGCCAGGCTCCCAAAGCATCCCTTCTTTCTGTCCTTACAGCAGCACAGTCTCTGGGTTAACATGCACCCTATACTGGGCAAACACCAAGCAGGACACATGGAGTTTGCTCATTGCTGGGCAAGTGTAAATACAATGCTCTACCAACCTGGGGCAAGACTTAGACCGGGATATTTTTAACCACAACCACCACATGAAGCAATCCATGACTCACTGATCCAGCCCCATTTGGGGCTCATATCCCATTTTAGCTGTCACGCACCACTGATGGGTCACTGGCTTTTGGGGTGGGTTTTTGTCCACCACACTCATTGGTACCAGGAGCCTGGCCCAGAAGCTGAAAAGAAACAAGGCTCTATTCACACTCCCACGGTTATCATTTGGCTCTTTGGTCAATATTTAAGTTTTGGCCAGGCAGGTCCCTCGCCCTGCAAAGTACACTCTGTGCCAGGAAACCACCACTCCTCAGAGAGGGACTGTACCGTGGGCATCCGTCACCAGCCACACCACAGAGAAGCTCAAGCACTGTCTCGGGGCCAAAATATGTCTGGGGAAACCAAACCAGAGCCACCAAGCCAAGGCACAGGGGAGTGAAAATCTTCTTAGGAGTCACCCAAAAGGTAAAGCACTTGGGGCTGTTACAAAACTGCATTACACCGAGAATTAAAAACAATCAGGATTGTGTCTATTTACTGTAAGCTTAAAGCAATGTGTATTAAAGAAGTTTATGCGAATCATCTAATGCACTCAGGCCTATTGTTAGAATTATTACCAAGCTAAAAAAAGATTAATTTCTCTAAATACACTAAATCCTCAGACACGATGAGGAGGCTGCTCTGGATGGAGCATTACATGTCTTGCTTGCTAATGTCACCTTCACCTGTGGCTCTGCTGTCCAAAGTTCTACCTTTGCTTTCCTCCTGATGAGCCCACTGTTCCATCTGGGCTCCTAAAACCCCCACAGTTTGCCCCCAAACATCCAGGAAGCGAGCAGAAGCCAACAACTGGTAGATGTGCTGCTGGTTGTCAGCTCTGACCCTTGGTTCAGGAGTTCACCATCTTAATCCAACTCAGTGAAAACAAGCAATGCAGACAGCGGCCGCAGGAATGGACAGACAGACAAACTCCACCTAGCAAATACCCAGACACGCTTCTCCCATGACCCAGTGGGGTGGGAAGAGACAAGAGGCAGCTCAGCAGCCAGCCAAGCCTCTCTGGCACTGCCTGTGCCCCAGGGTGAGCACTGTGCCCAGTGCCAGGGTGTGAGACGCTGTGGAGGTCCCCGAGACGCTCGCCCAGCACTGCTCGCCAGCAAACCCTCACACATCCCAAGCCAGGCATGTCGAGGCAACGAGAAACTTGGGAAGGGAGGAAAAATGGTTTCCATACCATAGTCTCCCCAGAGCAGACAAAACCAGCTCCTGCTACGAGGTTTAAACGCACTTGACTGGGGTCCAAGCCCGCAGCCAGGTGACTAATCCTTTGATGCAAATTCCTCCCGAGGCTGCGGGTGCGGGACTGGAGTGGGCAGCCCAGCCATCGCCTACTGGGGCAGACATGCCAGGCACCCCTGCCAAGAGGGGCTCTCTGGGACACACCTCAGACTCAAGCATGCCACCCCAAAAACATCCATCCCTGGGTCACACTGCCACCTCTGCAGAGAGCAACCCGAACCGTGGAGAGACAAGACGCACAACAAGCAACCAACGGGGGTCTGCAAAACCAGCTTCAACAAGACAGCAGCTCTCCCTTGCTGGGATCAAGGGAGGACTCAAGGAAACCAAGGAAGCCTCCATCCTTGCCAAAGGCAGGGAGATATTAACTGGGGCATTCTACAGCGGTTTGGGGAATTTCCCCTTCTCCTCCCCACCAAAAGCCAACCCCCGCCCACCCTGCGAGGTGTCCTCAGCATGAAACATCTCACCATCACAGTGTCCTCAGCATGAAATACCTCACCATCGACCCTCTAAAAACGCTTTGTTGTCCACTGCTATGCAAAACTTCTTAATTCTACCGCTAGCCCGAATGCCTCTAAGTGCTCAAGATAAGTATCTCAGCTCATTTACATAATTGCAACATTATAAAATACTGCTCAGTCAAATCAGAACATTGCTGGTTAAAAAAACCCCACGCTTTTTGCCAGTCGGTTATGTCAGGTTGGCTCCCGGTGCGCCGGAGCTCCCCAACGCCGTAATTACCGCGAGGATTAGAAACTTGTTACTCACGTAGTCATGAAAGGCTTTGGCTTCACTCGAATGTTCACAAGTGTCTCGCCTTTCGGGAGCTGCGCAGTACAGGTCCCAAAACACGCTGCACGGCAGGGAGAGACGGGGGAAGAGCAGTTACTCATCAGGGATCCGGCACCCAGGTCAGCGCAGGTGAGCGGCTTCCCACCCCACGGGGCCCAGGGCTGGGATGGGAGCGCAGCTGGATCCAGCTGTGCATCCCACGGCTGGGATGGGACCGCAGCTGGATCCAGCCGTGCATCCCAGCGTCACATCGCTCGGACCCGACCGACAGGAGCGGGGATGCTGGGCGCTTAAGGAAGCAAAAGTAGCCTTTAAGCAGCAACACCTCGGAGGGATAACACCCCCGTGAGACTTCAGGGACTTCTCGCAGCCTCGCAGCCGCCCAGCCCTGCTCCCCCGGGCACAGCCCGGTGCCTGCGGCTGGCCCGGCAGCTCTCCAGCGGGAGCCCTGCCCGCCGCTCCCGCGGGGCCGGGGGTGGCTCCGCCGCGCCTCGACGCCCGCGGGGAGCGGGAGCCGGGGCGGTTCGGGGCTCGCCGCCGCTGCTGACTCACGCCACTACCGGGGCTGCACCCCCCCACCCGCGACGGGACACCCCCGCACTTACCACCACCAGGAGTGCAGGAAGCCGGGGGGCTCGCCCAGCGTGATGTTCTTCTCCCACCGGATCTGCGGGCAAGAGGAAGGCGGAGGGGGGTGGGTCGGGAGGGGGGGCGGTGTGGGTGGGGGGTGGTCGCGGGTGGGCGTGGGCCCCCACGCGCGGCGACCCCCCGGCGCCGCCGCCGCCCCGCGCAAGATGGAGGGCGGGCGTGCGGCGGCGCACAAAGGGCGCGGGGGGCGGCGGGGCTCACCTCGGACAGGAAGGTCTGCGCAGACTTCTGGGCGCCGACGTGCAGCAGGTACTCGTAGACGTACAGCGCCAGCCTGCAACAGCCGAGCGGCGGGTCGGAGGAGCACGGAGAGCAGCCCCGCTCCCGCCCCGCACAAAGCCGCCCGCCGCCACCGCCGCCCCGCTCCCCCCGCCAACGCCGCCGCCGCTCTTACTTCTCCCGCGCCTGCCCGTCCGAGGGCACCGCCGAGCCCTTCCCTTTGGCGAACATGGTCCGCGCCGAGCAGGAGGGGGGCGGCCGCCGAGAGCCGCCGCTGCCGCCGGAGCCGCTGCGCCCGCCGCCGAGGGAGCGCCGGGGGCTGTCAGAGCGCCGGCCGCCGCCGCGCCCCCATCGCCCCGCGCCCGCCGCCGCTCGCTGCGCCCAACGCGCCGCTGGCCGCGCACCCGAACGTGGCCGCGCCGGGCGCCGCCCCCGCCGCCGACGGGCGCCCGCTGCCGCCAATCACCGTCCGGCGGGGGCGGGGCCTTCCCGCGCCACGCCCCGCTCCGGAGGCGGCGGGCGGCCTCCCGCGGCGGGCAGGGAGGGCGGGCGGCGGCGGCGCGCGGTCCTAGAGCGCGCCCGGCTCGGCCCGCGGGCGGCGCCGCTTCCCCAGCGCCGCGCGGGCGCGCGGGCCCTTTAAGGCGGCGGGCCGCGGCGCGCAGCGCGCGCTGATTGGCCGACGCCGCGGAGACCTCGGAAGGGGGGACTTGAAACCGCCCGTCGGGGGGGCGCGGGGGAGCGGCCGTGAGGGCGGGCGGGCGCTGCCGCTCCGCGGCGCCGGGCGGGACGGACCCGGCGGGAGGCAGGGACACAGAGAGGGAAGAAGGGAGGCGGCCGGCGACTGGGCACGTCGCTTTCTCCTCCGGACCGGCCCCGGCGGGTCCCGCCCGGCGCCGTGCACCCCGACCCCGCGCTGCCGGCGGTCACTCGGAGCCAGGCGCGCCCGGCTGCGCGGAGCCCTGAGGGGAGCCCGGGGCCAGCCTGTCCTGGCTGCCAGCTCGAGTCACGGGTCTTGTTCGCTCGGCTGACCTTAAAAACACGCGGGGAAAGCCACCCCCGCCGGGCTGGGTGGGGGTCGCGCAGGGTGGGCTGTGGGGAGTCCTTCTGCCTCTCTCCGGGTGCTTGGGCAAGGCCAGGCTTGTGTCCCAGGGCATCTCTAATTTAGAAGTCAGGGTTTGCGTCCCACCCCCCACCAACACCCGTTTGTGCGTGTGCCCACCAAACTAACCATCGGTGCCGACCTCGGGCGGCAGCGCCCATGGGGACAGATGTTGGAGCATCACAAAAATCAGGGCTTCAAACAGCTCATTCCCCCTACCCTGGCCTCACCTCTACTCCGAAGTGAGCGGCTGAACAAAAAGCAGCCGGGCGGGCGGCTGCGCGCTCGGCTGGGGCTGTGTGCGGAGTTACCCACCGAGAGCCCGGGGGATGCAGCGTGCGAGCGCAGGGAGGCTCGGGCGGCGGCGTGGGGAGCCGCGGGCCGTGGGAGGGACTCCCGCGGCGGCGGCGGCGCTGCGGCGCCCGTGGGAATGTTCACGGCCACCAGGACCTGCCTGAGCAGGGCCAAACTCGCTTCACAGTTTAAACTGAGGTTTAGATTGAACTGGGGAGTGGGGGGGGAGGCGGGGAGAAAAATGTTGCCATGCGGTAGGTCGAAAAGGATCAAAACCTGCGGGCGTCCGAGATCGTCTCAGCAGAAAAGGAAAAGCCTGGGGATTCGCCCAAGTTTTGGGTTTTATGGTGGCGGCTGGAGTGACAGTGGCGATGACAAGGCAGAGACCGGCACAAACCGGAGGGACAGGCACAGACTTTGTGTCTCCCGAGCTTTTGCATCCCTCTGCTCCTCGGATGGGTTCAAAAATAACTGGGAGTGTCCCCTGGGACTGAGGCTATGGGATAAATCTGACCCTCCAGCAGCACGTGAGAAGTTCACTAAATATCCCTGGTTAAAAATAATACCGTGATATCCTGTACCTCCTGCGTGGAGGTGGAAAGCACTAATACCACTGGAATGATGGGCAGCAAAAGGGCCTCTCTGTGCCCAGAATATTGCCCTGCCCTGCTTCTGTTCATCGGGAGCTTGTTTTCCTCTAACTCGATGATTTTCTGGGATAGGTGAGTAGGCAGAACCCAGACATTTCCTCTTCCCAACCCGTGGAGTAGTTTGGGACATGAAGCAAGAGATGGGAGACAGGATCCCTTCCTCTCCAGGTGTCTTCAGCAGTCTGGTTCCAGATCTCCAGATCCGAGTGGAGGATGCTTCAGAGATGCTCAGAGGAGAGAGGAGCCCGAGAAGGGAGACAGGAAACCACCTTGGCTTTCCCTCCTCTCTTCCGGACAGCTGTGGTTCCCAGCTTTTTTCTAGAGGAAATGGCCAAGAGCAGTGATGAAAAACTTCCCAAAGTGGCACCAAAAGAAATGATCAATATTGCCATCCCAGGGTGGCAGAGCCCAACCTGCCAGCTGCCAAACGCTGGCACAGCAAGGGCAGAAACTCCCAGCCCGTGTGAATTCACCGGGCACCGGCCCTGCCTTCGCATCTTCCGCGACCCGATGATTAGAGCAAATTATAAGCTGGTGCTTTGGACCAACTTAGCTAAAGATCAGAAGGGAGACTCACTTCATATTATCACCACCACAGAATGCAATTAAGTGGCTCTGCAAAGTTTTAACACAAGTTATGACAGGACATTTAAGAAAAAATAAATCCCCACACCCAAAGCGAGCAGCTTCATCTAGCCGAGTCGCAGGAGGATGTACCAAGGCTACCCAGTGCTCCCAAGGCATGGAGGGTGACCTGTGGGCTACCTTACTTGGCCAGACTTTCTCTTCGTCAGGAGTTTTTCTTGGGTTGCAGCAATTAAAGCACCAGAAGTCATTAAAAACCCCAAACCATCACCCAGCTGGTTGTTTTAAACACCTGCCTGTAGATTTCTCCCAGCTGTCAGGGTGTCTCCTGTTCCAGGGCTACGTTGCATGGCACCCACCTGGTGGGTACCCAACAGATCCTGCTCCGCTGAGCCCCAAGGCAGGAGAAGGTGCTGGGTGCCAAGGGGAAAAGGCAGCATCCCCTGGGCACAGCAAAGGGAAGGCTCAAATTTACTGCACACTGCCAGCAGCTCCGCTGGGACTGCTGTGGGATCCCCGTGGGCAGGCTCCCAGTGGGCAGGGATGTGCAGCAGGAAGGACAGGTTTGGGAGGGAGTAGCTGTGGGAAGAGTGGCCTCTCCACATTGCATATTAATGCTCCTTGTGCTTTAATTGCGGTGGGACCTCTTGAGCAGAGCCATTAGCATGCAATGCGGAGGAACATGTATTTTTGGGATGCCTGCCTGGCTCGCAGACTCTCAGCCGTGGGGAGGGGTAGGCTGTGGGATGCAGGGAGAGGTGTCTAGTTCCCCCCGCCCAGGGATGCCGCTGGAGTCGCAGCTCCTTCCTCAAGCCCCTGAATCATCCCCGCTGCCATCTGCTGCACCCTCGCTCTTCCCCACAGATGTCCTTCTTCCTTCCCCAGAAGGAGATGAGAACCAAGGACGAGGTGCCAAACACGACTTCAAACAGCATCTAATAAAACACGGGATTAATTTCTTCTGACTGGTGCTCAATGGCTCTGATTAAGCAGAGCAGGATTTAATTAGCTTGTTTGGACTGCCTCGAAGCCCGTGCCAAAGGTAGGGGAGTCTCAGTGGTTGACTCTCTCCAGGCTCTTACCAAGAGCTGATGTGGGCCTGCAGGACCTTCCCCTTGAAGAGCAGAGACCACTGCCTGCCCTGCCAGGATCCTCCATCAGAATCCTTTGACCATTCTTTTCCACCCAGGATAGGTGCCCTTAGCTCTGCTTAGTCCCAGTGACACCCATGGGGCAGGCACTGGGGAATGATAGGAACAGGGTGGGGTTTGATGGGGGACACAAGTTGGTGGACTCACCAAGGAGACACTACTGTCTTCCCCAACAGCATCTCACCCTCTGAACCCCGTGCCTCTTGGCACAAACCAAACTTGCCCTGCCACCAAGACCTTGAATTTAAAGTAACCCTGTCCTCTGCCTGATTTACTACCAGTTGCTGGCTCTTCTCCTCTCCCTCCGCCTGTCTCCTTTAACCCATTTCATTATCTATGCTAGCTTAGGCTTGTCTATGTGGGAACATCATGGTGAAGTTATTGCAAAATAGATGGGCTGTGAATGTAAAGCGTGGCAGCTATTCCCAGCAGCTCCCTGTGTGGCAGCTCCAATTCCTGCCCTAACCTCGGCTGCAGGCAGGCACTGCAAAGTGCCTAGCAGGAGCACCCATGTGGGACATGGCTCTTGGGCTTTCCCCAGGAAAAGCTGGGAAACCACCCTGCGTTCCCATAGCTGGCACTCCTGGGATTTTAACTCTGTGGCTTCCTGTCATTGCAGAGGAGACAAACAGAGGTAGAAGGCACAAAGGGAGAAAGCGACAGAGATAAAGCTGAGGAGCAGGACTTCCCTGTCTGAGGAGCACAGACAACTTGCAAGCCCCAAACTCATGCTCATGGTTTGGCTCCCGAGGAACGTGGCAAAGGCAAAACCCAAAATGTCAGACCCTGGTTACCGTGTGGCCCTGACAAAGTGTCACCTCTGCTCATCTCTTGCCAGTGCAGCTGCTCTGGGCGAGTCAGGTTCTCCTTGTTCCCACCTCCTTTGCCAGTAGCCTGCATCTCCCTGCAAGGGACATTTTGCAATGAAATATCCTCTCCCCAAGCAAACCAGCATGCAGGGGCTGTGGTCCTGCAAAGTAATAACCCCAGCCTGTGTCCCAGCAGTGCTGCTGACATTCCCATGTGGTGCTGTCTGTGCTGACCCTGCTCCTCCCCTCTGGCTGAGCTCTGGTGGCTGTTATGTGGGGCCAAGCAGGGCAATGGCATGAAGTGAGGATGCTTCAAGGAGTTATAAGTGCTGCCTGTCAGACTCCCATGGCAATGGCATAGCAGGGACCCTCCCAGGACATCCCCGCAGAGCTGTGTGTGCCTGCAGACCCTACAGACGATGGGATAGTGCCTGTGTTGGAGCTTTCTCAGTCATCCCACAGGACAGCCTAGGAGCTGTGCCCCATGCCAGTCATTCTCAAGTGAAGGGCCAAAGCCTCTCCAGAATAGCAGCAGTTTTCAGCTGCCTTGGGAGCCAGGCAGAAGCCCCACTTCACCACCTAAGTATGTGCTGAGTATCTGCACTCACCCCCCTGGCCTCGGCAAGGAGGGGTTTAGGCAGGGAACAGGCACCCAGCCGGCATTACGGGATCTAAATCCAGCTCTGCTGGGTCTGGTTTTGAGCCTCCTCTCTCTGCCGGGGCAGAACATTTGGGTCCTATCTCTCCTATTTCTTCTCCAGGCTGAGTCCCTTATCTGTCACCTCTTCCATCTGTCTCCGCCTGATACGTGCCGCCAGCAGTGCCCTGAGCCAGCCACCCCCTCCAGCGCCCTGCAGCGGGGCCAGAGCACCTCTGACAGAGGGTGACCTTGGGATTTGGAGCAGACTTTCCCCCTGCTGCCACTGGTCGCGTGGGTGCTCCCACAGCAGGGTGGACCAGTGCCAGGTGTGTGCACGGAGCTGTAAATCTGCTTGTGAGAGCGGTGACAGTTTGGGTAGGTACTTATTTTAGCAGCTTTATTTTAGGTAAAAAGCTGCTGCAGGGTGAGCTGTGGTCCAACTGGCTCTGCTGCCCACGAGGGTTTCCTCCATTGCTCCTGGGAGTTTTGTGGGAGGAAGGGGGACCTCAGGGCTATAGGAAAGGCTTTCCAGTCAGCAGCCTGCCATTGGAGCCAGTATCCTCAGGGACACTCGCATCTGCAACGTCCTCTAAGGTTTCAAACCCAGCTCTTCCCGCTTGGAGGGCTTGCTCTGCCTCTGCTTACACACCCAGCCATGCACGGCCACCTTGCTTCCCAGCAGGCAGTGAGGAGACCTGGCTGGTGCTCATCCATCCCCTGGTCTGCAGAATGCGGTATGGAATAGACTCACCCTCAGGCCATAGAACACGCTCCAAAAGGAGCCCTTTCCTGCTCCCACACAGCACTGAGCACCCCTTTTTCTAACTAAAAAAAAAACCCAAACCAACCCATTTTATCAAGCCCATGTTCTCCTGGCTTGCACCTTCACTTTGTCATATGGAAAGGCTGTGACTGGCTCTCCCCCTGGGACCTTCAGACAGGGAGCCACTTCCCCCCAGCCCAGCTTTTACCTTTACTGTTTTCAGCTCGGTCTCTTCCTTCTCCCTCTGAGCACTCACCGCTCATCCAGCCTGCACAACTTGCTGACCCAGCACTCCTGCCCGCTCCTCCATCCGTTTTGCCTCCACACGTAAAGCACTTTCATAATCTTCCCTAGGAAGGTCGTGCACAGCAGGTCACGGTGCTGCATCGGGGGTGGTGACAGCACAGGGGTCCCCTGCACCTGGGCTTCCCTCACCATCCACCCCACTGCTTGGCCCAGACACCTCCAGGGATGTATTTTTGGAAGTCCCAGAATACCTAGTTAGAGGGCTGCCTGCAGGATAGGTGCTCCTCTGCGATGGCCCCACTGTGCTGGCCATGTCGTGTCACTGGTCCCAGGGAGTTTTGCACTAAGCCAGGCTTAGTACTTAGGCTGCCCACAGCCTCCCCACATCCTGGCCCTGGTTGCTGCCAGATGAGTGAGGAGTGGGCAGAGGCTGGTGACTGCCTGCAAAAACAGCCCAGAT
The DNA here is from genome assembly GCF_029582105.1 of Oenanthe melanoleuca. NCBI lineage: Eukaryota > Metazoa > Chordata > Aves > Passeriformes > Muscicapidae > Oenanthe > Oenanthe melanoleuca. Next base: position 4,418,208 of record NC_079342.1, on the reverse strand, counting down.
GTGAACTCCAGCCCAGATGTGCACAACAGCCCAGATGGGAACTGCAGCCCAGCTCTGCCAATGCCACAAGCTGAGGGATGCTTTGTGCCAAGGCCACTGCCCCAATGCCTCCTTCTGTTCCCAAATCTCTTCTGGGGGCTTTGCAATGCCCACAGTATGCCATGGCCACTGCTATCATCCCACCCACAGAGAAACATGAGAGCCATTGCATGAGACCCAGCCAAAGCCTTTCCTATTCTGATCAGCAGAGGCGTGGGCTGCTCACCACAGGGCCTCGTTAGCTTAATGAATGAATTTCAAAGCTGGGCTTTTAGATGACATTTGGGCATACAACTTTGGGCAAAAGACTTCTGGAGTGCTAGGCTAGAACACAGTCTCCATGTCTCCAAAAATCCGCATCTTCTGGTTTCTGAGCGAAATAATAACCAAACCAGGAGACTCATAAAGGAAATCAGCAAAGACAACTACTTTTATATGTGCGCTTAAGTATTTAGGTCAGTATTTTTAGAATAAATAGCCGTGGGTTGGTTCCTATCTTTTCACTTTCATTTTTCACACTTCAGCTTCATTTTCCTGAATCTGGTTATACTGAACCAGCAATTGGGTTTTTCAAAGCACTCACACCTACCAGTGCGCTGACCTCACTGCCTCCTGCTTCTCCATGGCTCCTCTGGCCTTTCCTTCTCCTCTGAGATATCACCATGGTTAGGAGCTCTATCTGTCCCCCTCTGTTATAAAGATTTCCCCCACAAGCTGTCGAGGGAAAGGGGGAAATGGGCTGCAGTGGGATCAGCTTTGCAAGGGGGTGAGGATCTTTGCTGGTCTGAGCCAGGAAAAGGATGCACGTGTGCACTGCCATGGCCCACAATGGATGTGTGTGGCTCCCTGCACGTCCCCAGTCCTGCTCCCAATGCCATCCAGTCCCTTCCTGCTCCAGAGAGAGCCCTGGCCACGAGCTGGGCGTTGCACCCTGCAGCCTGCTATTAAAAGCAAACCATCTAGAAGAGTCCTTTGGAGTGAAAGCAGCTTTTAAAGGAAACATTGGCAGCCTCGTTTGGCTGCAACAGCGCCTGCTTTGCTAACGGCCTCCAAAATTAGAAGAGACTCAGAAACTTAGGATGGATGTTACTGCAGCAGAGTGGGGAGGGGGTATGAGGGGGAGGCTCCAGCCTGCTCAGCCTCAGCTGTGCTTCCCCAGGAATCAGGATGCTGCTCCATAACTCATTGATTCAACTTTTTTGAGGGGGGAGAAGAAAAGATTGGCATGGGAAGAGAGCATGGGGCACAATGCCTGGCCAGCATGGAAATCCCAGGCATGCACGTGCTGTTGGAAGAAGCAGCGATCTCTGCTGTGCTAAACACGCTCCACAGGAGCGGCGGAGATGTGCCAAAGCCTCTTCATGACTTAGCTCCTAATAAACACGCTGAGGATGGGAAACGAGCCCTCGGCTTCCCCAGCGTGGGCGAGTGGCGAGCTCACCCCGGCGATGCTCCAGCCCTACAAGCTGGGGGGCCTGGGGGGCACGAGGCACGTCTCTGCTGGTCCCTGGAACTGGGGCTGGCCTCCTGCCTGCCCTGCATTGCCCCTGGGAGAGTTTTTCCCGAAATAAAGCCTTACTCCTGCCTGGCTCAACGGCCGCTTCACCTCCAAGAGTTATTCACAGATAAACTCCATAAATTTGGGGGACAGCCATTTTATCACTCCTGGCAGCTCTGTGCATTGCCTGCCACAAGGTGAAGCCGCAGGAGCTGGGAAGGAATGGGAAAAGCAGCTCCCAGGAGAGCTGGAGCAGCGGGGCGCCTGGCCAGGACCAGCTCCACTCTGGGACAGCTGGGGCCATGGCCGGCCAGATCCTCCCCAGCTCCTGCTGCCCACCTGGGGTTTCTGAGGCTTTGTTAGATATAGGGAGGCTCCAGAGCAGCAAACCTCCTCCTCCTCCCTGCCTTGCCTCCATGGATGATTTATTTCGACACGCGACTCCATCCTGTTTTGCTGCATCACTCCAGGCGCGTTATTGCTTCTGGCCTGGGCTGGCGACATCCCTGCACCCGTCCCTGACTTCCCGGGGGCAGAAAGGAGCCCTCAAGCCCCTGCTGCTGGGGATTGTCAGGATATCAAAATGCTCCCAAGTTTTGGTGGTTAGTTGGCCTTTCCTGACCTCCCAGAGCAGCTTCCCTTCTGCTGGCCCCTTCCTTGAACTGTTGGTCCATCACTGCCGGGCAGCTTCTACCCGGGGCTCTTTTGGGTGCCCATTGCTGAGAAGAAAGCCTGTGCTTGTCAATTCACTGGGAATATTCTGCTGCAACATCACCTGTGAAAATAAACACATATTAAAAATCTCCATCCTTAATTGTGCCCTGCACTTACAAAGGTGCAGTAGCTCTAATGGCTCTGTGAGCCTCCAAAGTGACATTGCCCTTATCCATAGTGGGTGTGTGGGCAGTGTGCTCTTGCAGATGGACACAGAGCTGTACAGGCTGCAGTCCTGCCTGGCATGCTGCACCCCAGCCTGTTGCAGGACTGTCCTCCCAACAGGCACCACTGCTGGCAGTTTGGATTTTGAATTTTAATTTTGACCAAGCTACAGGTTTTTATTTTCACGTTGCTCCCTTTCCCTTTTCCCATGGGAAAAACCAAAACTCTACGGCATGAAGACTGCTGGAGGTGCTAATGGGGAGGACAGGAGAGGGGCTTCCATCCAACACACTCCCTGCACCCCTCCAACACCAATTCCTTCATTTCACAGCCTCCCTGGAATGCCGCACAGCCATTGAGAGCGGCTAGATTTCTGTCTAAAATTCCTTATCTTCTAATAAGGCTTTTCTCCCTCTAAACCTGTGAGCAGGAAGAACCCCCTCCTCGTCTGGGCGAGATTTCCACACCTCAGTGGCGGTGGCGAGCGCTCTGCATGGCTCGCATTCAAATGAACTGGGCGCAGGCAGGCGGGCAGCGGTACCGCGGAGCTGCCGCCCAGCCGCGCTCCCGCCGGCCCCACGCTGGTGTTTTTGGGAAGCAGTCATTTGCCTGCCGTGGGGTCGGGGTTTGTGTGTCTGGCGGGAGCTGCGGTGTTGGGGTTTCCTGTTTACCCGCGCAGCTGTGCCGGCGGTTGGAGGAGGCCGGGGCCGGAGGGAGGGCGGCGTTGGCCCGAGCATCACAAAACCAAAACATCGCCCTGAGCGGCTCCGGGGTGCAAGGCCTGCCTGCAAACCCCGACCAGCGAAAGGCTTTTTACGAAGGCAGCAGCAGCCATCCGCTGGTAGATGCTGCGCATAATTAATTAAATTGCATAATTAATAACGCTGCATTATTGATAAAGCCATGGGGGGCAACCAGGGGGTGAATGCCACCCTGACCCGGCAGCCCCGGCAGGGATGCGGAGGTGAAGCCCGGCGCTGGCAGCACCCGAACCCGCACGGTCGCGGGCACGAGTGGGTGCGATGCCCACCCGCTCCTGCCCTCCCCAGCGCCAGCAGGAGCGTGGGCAGGAACGTGGGCAGCGGGGCCGTGCCCCGGTCCCGGTGCCTCTCCCGGCCCGGTCCCTCCCCCCTCAGCCCCGTCCCCCCCGGGGCCGCGCGGCGCCGCGCGGGCGGGGCGGGGCGCGGAAGGGGCTTCTTGAAACCGCCGCGCGCTGATTGGCCGAGCCTCGCTCCGCCCCGCCCCCTCCTCCTCACGGCTCTCCGGCCCTCCGTGGGGGCTCCGGGCGTGCCGGAGGGCACCGTTCCCCCGCGGTGCCCGCCTCCGGCCGCGGGGACAGGCGGGGCGGGCGGGGACAGGCGGGGCGGGTCGAGGCTCCGGGCCGGGGCGGCCGCGGCTGAGGCGGGGGGGGGAAGCGGGGGGAACGAGGGGGGTGCGCGCCTCGCGCCGCCGCTCGGAGCAACGGCGCCCCCTGGCGGCGCGCGGCGGCGCCGGGACCGCGCGGGGGTCCCATGTCCGTCTGTCCCCCCCGTGTCCATGTGTCCCCAGTGTCCGTATGTCCCCCATGTCCGTGTGTCCACGTGTCCTCCCGTGTCTGACTGTCCCCCTGTGTCCATGTGCCTCCCCGTGTCCGAGTGTTCCCCCGTGTCCGTGTGTCCTCCCGTGTCCGAGTGTCCTCCCGTGCCCGAGTGTCCCCCTGTGTGCTGTATCCATGTGTACCCCCGGGATCCTAAGTCCCTGTGTCCAGGGATATCCTGTGCGTTTGTGTCCCCGTGAGTGTCTCTGTCCCTGTGTACCCCCAGTGTCCTATCCCCGTGTGCCCACGGGTGTCCTGTGTAACCCTGCCAGATCTCCAGGTGTTCACGGACTGTCCTGGGATGGCCCTGTCCTCATGTACCCCCTGAGTGCTCCTGTCCCCGCAGATTTCTCGGGACTCTGCCTGCTCTTGTGGACACCTGGGGCTATTCCTGTCCCCATGGACCCCCGCCTTTCAGTCCCTGTCCACGTGGGCCACCAGCACCTCCCGAACCTTCTCCTGAAAGTCATGCTTCCTGCTGGGCTTTTCCTGCTGCCCAGGGAACCCCTGGTGCTCCCCATCCCCATCAGGCTGGGCTCTGCCTGGGTGCCCCATGTCACATGCTGTCCCGTTTAAACAAACCCTCTGAGCTTTGGTGTCTCAATTCAAACCAAACAAAACCCCACAGTGAGCCAGAGTCTGGCTCAGCCTGTGGCACACAGCCTCCCTCATCCTCTCCCTGGCAGGGTAGGCAAGCAGGCCTTGAAATTAAGTAAATACCAATGGAGGAGTTGAAAAATAGGTTACCTTGTAATTGATTTTTTTTTTTTTTTTTTTGCCTGCAGCTAAAGAAAAATTAGCCTCCCTGCTATCTTGAGGAGTGTGTTTGAGAATGTACTGGGGTATGTAGTAGCTGAAGGGGTGACATGACAGCTCCTTGGCCTAGCCTTTCCCGCTACCTCTCTTCTGAGATTGGCTTTTTTCTGTCCCTTTCCCCAGCCTTTAGACTCCGGGCGCTGGCAGGGAAATCTACAGCTCTGATAGCTTGGAGGAGCCAAGAACAGGACTCCTGGCAGAGTGATGCTGCCCTGATCCCATGCCAGGAGCCGTGGGAGAGCCCTTCTCTGAGGGAGACCCAGGCTCGTGGGGTGCCAGTTTATCACCCTGTCCTACTGCCACTGCCTCTGTGCCAGCCAGAGCTGCTGCAGCTGCCGTGGGCAGCACAGCCTGTCTGGATGAGAGCAGGCACCCCAGTGCTGGTCCCTGAGCAGCTGGAGGGCTCATCCTCCCTGGTGTCCTTTGTATTCCCAGCCCTGGTGGTGCAGAGCTCCTGATGCAGCAAGACATGAGAGTTTGATTTATGAAGTGCATTAATACCACTTTTTCTCCTTTTCTTCATAACGAGCCATTTGTATGGCGGTGCCTGTGTGCTGCCCTCCCTTCTTCCCATTGGTGCCCAGGTTTTGGGGGCCTTTTCCAGGGAAAAGAGCTCTTCAGCTCATCCACCCCTGCTACATTCTGGGGGTGAGGGGTTCGTGCACATCTCCTCTCAGGGGCTGTGGGTGCAGATTGTTGGGGGTGACTACACCCCATGGCTGGGAGTGGGATCCCTGCTAAGGGCAGTTTGGGACACCTGGAAGCCTGTCCAAGCCCCTGGTCTCTCAGCAGTACAGAAGAGTTGGGGTCTCAGTCTCCACTAACCCTGCTCCTAGTGTGGGTCCCACTCCACCTCACAGAGCGCTGGGATTAGCTGTGGCTGCATCAGCACCATCCCCTTAAAATCTGAGAAAACCTACATTTCAACAAAGATCCACCTCACAAATCCACCACACCTCGCCCGCTGCCGAGCCCGTGAGCAATTCATCCTCCCAGCTACTCCAAGAAGCGATAAAACCAATAGGTCATTTTTTTATTTTTTTTTCCCCCGCTCAGCAGTAATTAATGGTTTAATTAACACTCACGACATCCAATTCCCATTGCTGTGCATGAGCAGCCCCTCGCTGCGAACTCTCCGGTAGGTGGGGGTGGAAAGGGTTAGCCGGGAGCCGGTGGGAGCCGCCGGCTGGAGGCCGCCCATCTGGCCCGGGTTTTTCCCGAAGCTGCAAAGTTCTCCTCCTCCCGAGCAGCAGCGGCGTATCCAGCACGTTCCACAGCCCGCTCCGCTTTTGCATGGGCTTGTTTGCGCCTCTCGCAGCCCAGGCACAACCCGGGCGCCATCAGCACTCACGGCCCTCGCTATTTACCCCGAACGATTTTCCAGTGTTTTAACACCAATCCCTGAGAAATTTTAGCCGTCCCAAGGAGAATAGCTGCCTGTAACCGGTTGCTAATTACAAGTATGAATGTCAATTAATTCATTTAGCTAATTATCCACTCTCTGAGCATCACGCACCAAAGAACTGTAAAAGACGGGCATATGGTGATGGATCAGAAGGAGGGAGCTGGTGCCGGCGTGCGCTCGCTGGGCGGCCGGGGCGAAGGGATGCAGGCAGCCCGAGAGCTCGGGAATTACAACATTATGCTAATTGGGCCTGGAAAACATCAACCCTCTCCTTGCAACTTTTGTTTGGAGGCTCGAGCGTGGGTCAAGCATCTGAAGTGTTTCTAATTGTGCTGCTCCCTCTGACTCTGACGAGTGGGAAGAATCGTTTTCGCTGCACGGAACGAACCTTTTGATCCTAATCTCTGGCTGCAGAAACAAACAGTCCTAAGGAGGGAGGGAGAGATATCCCTGAAGAGCTCCCTGGCCAGGGGCCTCCGTGCTAAAGGTGGGGAGATGTTCTGGAGGATGCTCGCTGCGATCTGGTTTGCAGGGCAAGTGGTGAGAAATATCTTATTTGCTGTCCCAAAAGAGTATGTTTTAAAGGAAATGTTGTTTTCTGAAATGATGGGATTTAATCGCATCTGGGAGTGCAAAGGCACCTACAAGACATGGAAGGGGTTGTGCAGGGCAGAAGGGCCTCTCTGTTCCTGCTCCTGGAATGAAGAATGCAGATTTTATCCAAGTAGCTGAGCAGTGAATGCTCAGTGGGGTTAAAGTCCTCAGGCAACAATCTTCTTCCAGAGAGAATCTCCATCACCATAATCGGATCAATCACCTGGTGCAATGCAGGGCTGCTTCCTCCATCCCCCAAAGGCTCCAAACCCCCTCAGGGGGTCATCACCCTGACCAGAGCCCCACCTCCACCCGGCCCAGCCCTTGCAGAGGTATCCAGCTGTTCCACCTCCCCTCTGCCTGGGTCTAGGGCTTTGATGAACATTTTCCAAAACCAGCCTGAAATTTAGGTGGTTAAGGCGGGGGCTTTTGTCTTGTGTCAGTGCTTTGTTATTCTCATTTACCAAAAAAAGAATGGGGCCTTATTTCCTGTTGAAATTGCTTAATTATTTCTCTGCTGGCTTTCCAGTGGCAATACTTGTGCTGCCGGTGCCTGCCAAGAGCTTTGATCAAACTCTTGTCGGTTGATTACCAAGATTCACTTGTAAAAGTGTGCAAATCAAATACAACTACACCCAATAGTCATTAATGCGGTGACACGGCAGTTTGCATTTTATTTCCTTGTTTAAAAAAAAAAAAAAAAAAAAAAAAAGAGAGAGAAAAAAAAAAGAGGGGGGTTTTGTGACAAGCCTTGTCCAGCCCTTTCAAAAGCAGCAGTGTGGGTTGGATTGGCTTTGGAGAAGTTTTGCCGAGGCTTTTCCAGACAGCGAGCTTGGTGTCGGCACTGAGGCTGTGGGGAAAATACTGATATTTTGAGGTAGGTTTAACTGAGTGCCCCTCGCTGAGGTGATGGGGGGAGAAGAGGATGATGAGTGGGCTGGGGAGAGGATCTCACGGCAGGAGCTGCTCGCTGGGGAGGGATGAAGGAAGCAGCAGCACCCCGCTCCGCAGAGCTGCTGGCAGCTCTCCCCGGCTCCCCCCGGCTCTCCAGCCATCCCGACACATTCCCGGCTGCATCCCGAGCCAGCCTCCCGAGCGCCGGCCATTTTCCGGGCGAGCGCAGATCTGCCAGGCGCTACCTTAAGAAAAGTTGTGCGTGTCCGTGTTTAAGGAAGCGGAGGGGGTGTGCGCTGGCCCCGTCCCAGGGCTCCCCGCCAGCCCGGCCTCGACGCCCGCGCCCGCAGGTGTCCGGACGCTTCTCCTCCGAGCCAGCCGTCGCCTCAGCACCTCCCGCAAATGCTCAGCTTCTTCTGGCTGAGGTGAGGGCTGGGGGGAGCTGGGCACGATGGGGGGAACCCCAGGGCTGGCTGAGCGGCAGCTGCTGTGCATACTTCCACTGCCGGCGGTGGAGCGGCGGCTTGTCCTGGCTTGCATGGGCGCTGGGCGGCTCTTCCAGGGGGAAGATGTGGGTGAAAGGCTCTTGGGACCCCTTGCTCACCCGGGTGATGCTTTCTTGCCTTTGGGGTTTGCTGCTCCATTGTGGTCGGCACTGGCGACGTGTCCATGGGGACGTGGCATCCTCCGGCTGCAGCGGGGACAGCGGGCGAGAGCTGGGAATATCAAACTCCCCCAGATCCTTCTGGGTGTGACAGGACGAGTGCTGAGGGCTTTGGCTTGAATCAGCTTCTTTTCACTTAAAAACAGGGGCAGATATTTGGGATATACAGGGCTGCTGGGAATGGTGGCAGCATGGGTGCACTGGGGCTGGCAGAGGCAGTGTGGGTGGCACAATGCCATGGTGGTCCCCACCCCAGTAGCCTCAAATGAGGTGGTCTTGGCCATGCTGACTACCACCACGTCACCATGGTGTTCACCTGTGTTTTCCACCCCATGGTCTTCCCATTGTGGAGAGCACAGCGTTAAGACCACCAGGGTGTAGACCTTTGCACCAGCTTGTTCTCCACTATGGTGGTTTCCAGCTTGGTGGCCTGAAACGTGGTTGTGTTGATGTTATGGCAGTCTCCTCCCTGGGAACGCCGTGGGTGGCAGGGCAAAGGTGCCTGGGCTGGGAGGTGCTGTTGGGTGTCCCCATGGGTGTGAATTTTGGGCCTGGCGGTGTTGGCAGCTGCACTGAGGTGACATATGGCTCTGTTCTCCCCCTGCACTGGAGCCAGACCTTTGTTCCCTGGGACACTCCCTGGGGAACTTCGCCCCTGTGCCAGCAAATCGGCACCAGCCTTCCTGGGAGCCTCATGGGAGCTGCAGGGAGCACTCGGGCAAGGGTATGGATGGGGCTGTGGGCATGGCCAGGGCTGGGGATGCTTCACCCTGTGGTGGAGAGGGATGTGAGGGTGCTGGAGGTGTCCCTGCTGTGCTCATCCTGAAGCTTTCTCATGGGTGATGGCTGGAAACCATCAGCGCCTTGTAAGAGGAGTCATCCTGCGTCTCACTCTTGCCTTTGACCCTTGGTTTGCACTTTCCTGGCCACATACCTTGCTTTGCTCTATGAACTCTAAGGAAATGTGATGTGTGGTCCCACCTGCAGTGTGTCCTGGCTTTTCTTCTGGGCTGGCCACCCTCCTGAGGTCGCACTGAAACCCACTGCAGGGAGCTGCTGTGTTTCCTCACCGTGCTGTGACCTGGCAGTGCAGCCCTCTTGTCCCAGTGGGGCCACGTCCTGAGCAGCAGCTCTCATGCTGGGGACCCTGCTTCATCCTGATGTGCATGGGGTGATGGGGCTGAGCTGGACATCTCCAGTGCCATTTGCAGCAGGGCTTTGCTGCTGCTGGCAGTGGGACTGGCAGCCAGGTCTCAGGGATGGACAGCCCTCACTGCCCTGTCGAGATGGCAGAATTTCCCAAAGTAGGTCAGGTTAATTTTTTAACGTGTGCAGATTTGCTTGTTACCATGGATATTGCTCAATTATACACCAATAATCCGCCATGAGAACTTCATTGTCGCCGCTTTCTTCCCCACCTTCTCCCTCCTTTTTTATTTAAATATTTCCAGGGAGGGGTAAGGTTACAGGGCTGGGGTGGAGGGTAGAAGACAGAGTCAGGTGAGGGAAAATGGTGGCAGTGGGGTGGTGAGAGAGCTCTGAGGGCAGATGGGGCTGGCTCAAGGTGTGAGGCTGCCCTGCTTTGCCCAGACCCTCCCCAAAGCCCAGCACTTGGGATCCCTACCCCAGTTTCACTTGTCTCTCCCTCTCATCCACTGTCTTGGGGATGGCTGAAGAAAAAGCCCTGCTTTCAGTGGGCTCAAGGATTTGGGGGAACACTGTTGTCCTGCATCTCTGCCCAGCATCATCCCAGGGAGCTGCAGCACCCATGAGGACTTGCAGTGGAGGTTCATGCACAGTGGTGGTCCCCTGGTGATTTCTGAAGAGGCCAGCACTGAATTTCATAGAAGAAACCTCCCCTGGAGCTTGTGGGTGTTTTGGTGCTGTGGGACACTCCTCTGCTGGGGTATAGGAGAGCTGTGGGGTGCTGTGGGGTCTCTCTCCCCAGTATTTGCAGAGTTGTTGGTGTGTTTTCCTCTTGTGTCTTCCCTGGTTTGCTGTGTGAGCTCTTCGGCAGCACAGGAAGTGAGCGTGGCAGGAGGCAAGCAAAATATTCTGCTGGAAGGGATTTTTTTCTCTAATGCAAACTTTTTTTTTTTTTTTTGGGTAGAAGTGGGTCACTCGAGGGGTGACAGAGTAAGAGCATCATCGCCTGGGTACTGCATCCCGTTGCCATGGTGACCCGAGGGCTGCATCAGTCAACAGCTTTAAAAATGTGACAGTTGAGTGAGGCTGAAGATTCTAATGAGGACAGACACTTGCTCGCTTGGTTTCGATAACAAATACTCCGTAAATACCCGCTGGCTGGATGGATCCGGGTCTCTGGAGCGCGGCCGGGGCGCTCCCCTGCCCCGGGGAGGGGGCGTGGGCTGGGCTGCCTGGGAAAAAGCAGGGGGAGGATGCAAATCAGACAGCTCCGGGTGTTTTGCCCCCCTCCTTCTGCTAACGCAACCCAGGGGACAAGGTGACACGATTGCAGAGCCAGCGGCAGGTTTGGGTTTCCAAGGAATGTTCCTCTGGTGCTGTTGGCTGGGGCTGTGGGGTGGAGCAGGACCACCCCCAGCCACCGCCTGGTGTCTGCAGCTGGGCAGAAACCCAGCCTGTAAACAGGAGAGTAACTCTTGCACCGGGCCCTTGCAAGGGCAGGTGAGACATCAGGAAGCTCCCAAACCTCAATAACAATCCTGGAGAGGTCATGGGACTAGGGAAAAAGTCATGGGGTTGGAGAAAGCAAAACCCAGTGCTGCTGAGGCAGGGGTGGGAGGCTGTGAGAGGCTCAGCAGTGCTGTTTGTGTCTTGTTTGTACTGACCACTCTGTGTGATGCTCCAACTCCTGATGGTGCAGGAGGCAAATATACAGCTTCCACTTTTTTAATCCCACACGTTGGGAAAAGAGCTGCTATCTCCAGCAGCCTGGGTTTACCTGCATGAGAGGGATGTGTGCTGGGAAGCTGGGGGTATGGCAAGGGCCTGGCAGTGTTGTGTTTGAAAGCAAACTGTAAATATGAAGCCTCTTCCACTTGTTTTTGCTGCAGCTCCCACTCTGCTTTTCCTGGCAATGCCACTACAATGTCCAGCTGGGACACAGCCTGCAGGCACCCAAGGACACACGATGCCCTTGTGGAATGCCAGGGCTTCGAAAGCAGAGGGGCTGGAGCAGGGCACAGCAGCATTGCTGGAGTCAAGTGTTTCCCATTTGCTGTCCCCAGTACCACCCATGGCAGCCTCAGCCCTGCCTGCTGCCAAAAATATGCCCCTGGCTGTCTTGTGACTGTAGCAGTGTCACTGCTCCGGCCAGGGGAGCTTCAAGGCACAGTCCTCTGTCACATGTAGCAACACGGGAAGCACTGACAGCGTCACTGACTGAGGGGTTGGCCACAGCCCTGCAACGTGTGCTTGGTCCAGCTCCCCAAAATAGCTGGGATTCTTTCATCCAGGCTGGTGAGCGTGGGACCTGACCCCCATGGAATGGCAGGCACCTGCCCCAGGTCTGCCCTTCTCCGTTTCAGCTCTGACAGGCCCTGATAGGTGCTGAGAGGGGTCAGTGGTGTGGGAGGGATGTCGCATGGGCTGTGGGGACAGGGTGTGACAACCTGCCACACACACTGCCTCGTTCCCACCAGGAAACAGCCACCCCCGTCTCTGCCAGCCCTGCCATAACCAGAGCCACTCTTCTCCTTTCCAGGTGTCTCTTAAAAATGGTCAAGGGGAATATTATAGTCCCTGAAGACATCTTGAGCTTCTGTTGCAATGGCCTCCAGGTACCCCCCGTGCCGTGCAACTAACCCGTGGCTCCTGGTTGTGCCGCCGGCTACTAACCCAGGCTGTGCCAGGCAGGTGCCAGGCTGTGCCAGGCTGTGCCAGGAGCTGCTCCCAGCCCTGCACCGGACCTGGCTGCATCCCCTCCCATCAGCATCCCCAGCCTCATGCTGGCTACCACAGGGCCAGGGCTCTTCCCACGGCTAGCAGCTTCTTCCCTAAAACTCAGAGCTGTTAAAGGCCGGGAAAATGCCCGGCGGGATCTCGGGCCGGGCTGTCTGCTCACTCTGCAGCAGGAGGCTTTGGAGCTCTTTGCATTGCTGGCTCGTACCCCGGCTTCCCAAAATAGCTCTGTGCTACTCGTGTAGGCGCCTCTGCGTGCCGGGAAGCAGCCGGGGAGGTTCACAGAGGGGTCTGGAGGTTCTGGAGGGGCTCTGGTGGCCGGGGGTCGGTGTCACCGTGGGATGGGGACACGTTTGCCACGGGCCGGGCTCGGTGCGCTCGCTGCGGGCTCTGCTGGGGCGAGGTTTGTGCCGCTCCCGGGATGTCGTGTACCAGTAGCTATGGAAACAGAGGTTAGACCCGCTGGAGAAAAATGCTATTCTGAGAGGCAGCGAGCTCAGGGCAGTCAGGAAAGCTTCATTTTCAGCACAAACCAATCTTTAAAAGAATCAGGGCAGAGCAGAGGGCAGAGAAGCCGCTGCGGTGGGACTCTCGCTGCAAGCGCTGAGCTGCAGCGGGAGCAGAAAGCGGAAGGAAGGGCTGTGACGGAGCCCAGACAGCTCCTCGTGTCTCCTCAGTTACTCACCGGGCTAACTGAGTTCACCCCTTGTGTAACACGACTCGCTTGACATCTCCCACCAGCTGTTTTCCCTGCCAGCACCGCCACACCTCCTCTCCTCCCACCCTGCTCCTCACCGGGCTGAAAGGGGAAATGTGCCCAGCAAATGGACAAACCAGCAAGGAATTGATTTTACTGCCCCAACAACCCCAAACTGAGGGTGCTCCTCCTCTGCTGCTTGTACCACAGAGCTTCCAGCGCTTCCTTTGGTGAAAGGGGGATGTTGGTGGCAGGTGTGCCCCAGGAAAGCAAACCCACCCTGCTCTGCAGCACCCTAAAAATGAAGATGTGAGGGAGAAAAATTCCTTCCCAGAAAACTGATTCACTTTGGGAGGGTTTTCCCGTCGTGTTTGGGAGGGAGCAGTGGGGTTAGGTGATAAATGGAGTAATTCCCTACGGAGCTTTTTTTAGAGGGATTTTTTCCCTTTTGGCTGCCAGCGCCTTGTCTTTGGCAAGGCTGGGTGGGTTTGGTGGTGTCCAGGGGTGTGCAGGGCTGAGCTTCTCCCGGCTCTGTGTGGGGAGCATCTTCATGTGTGACTGTTCTCTCAGGGGATTTGTTTCCCATTTGGGTAAAACGCAGCTTTTGTGCCCCACAGGGCTCGACCTCTCCACGCCGCGCCCGGGAGCCAGAGGAGCGGGAGGAGGCGCCGGGGGCCATGGCGAGCCCCTTGGCGAGCCCCTCGCCCGCCCGCAACCCCACCGAGGTGCAGATGAGCCAGCTGGTGCTGCCCTGCCACACCAACCACCGCGGCGAGCTCAGCACCGGCCAGCTGCTCAAATGGATCGACACGGCCGCCTGCCTCTCCGGTGAGCCATCCCCTCCCTCTGCTGCCTTCATCCTGCTGGGCTGCCAGCACCGGGCAGCATCCCCAGGAGCCAGCCCATCTGCAGCATCCCTGGCAGCCCAGCACCGTGCCTCGGAGTGACGCCAGCTGGGGACACACGTCATGCCATTTTGCTGAGTAATTAGAGAGCAAACAGGAGCAGGACAAGAAGCGGGGGAGACGTGCACTGCAGCATGCATGCTGGCTTGGGGACAGATCAAAATCCGTGCCTGCTGCATTTATAATGCTGCCTTTTTCCCTGCCTGGTGTGCAGGGCATGGGGAGACCGGGCTGGTGGCACCCCTGGCATCCAGCAGCAGCCAGAATGGGCTGAGCTCCTCCACTCAGCAGGGAGCTCATCAGCTCAGCCAAGCATGGTTATGACAGGGAAATGGGTGCAGTTCTGCAGTTGGACGAGCTTCCCAGAGCAGTTTTGCAGCCTGAGATTCCTGGCGTCCCAAGGGAAGCCTCACCGGCAGAGCAGCTTTGAAATATTTGCTGTTTGTGGGGAGATGGAATCAGCTGCTGCTGCATCTCCACAACTGCAAACCCCTGGAAGGAATGCAAGTACCAGCACACCCTCCAAACCATTAAACATCTGCAAACCCTGCTGTGGGAGGAGAAGCCCCAGACCCCACTCTGTGTGCAAACACAGCAACGGGCATCAGCAGGGAAAGGAACCCTGGCTGGGTGTCACCGGTGTCACCAGCGGGGGCAGAGGAGCCCTCGTGCCCCTCGCACCCTCAGCACGTTGCTGCAGGTTGCTGATGCGGTTTGTTTTTCCTTTCCAGCCGAGAGACACGCCGGCTGCCCGTGCGTCACAGCTTCCATGGATGATATCTATTTTGAGCACACCATTAGGTAAATACTCCCCACGGCAGGGCATGCGCAGGGATTTTTCCCATCTGCCAGCTGCAGCGTGGACAGGAGCTGGAGCTGGAGCTGGAGCAGTGCTCCTGGGAGAGGAGGAGGTGTGGTGGCAGTGCCAGGCTCGCAGGGCAGCAGGGGCTGGGGCTCAGCCTGTGCTGCAGGGCTGTGGAGGGACTGTCTGCTCTGATTTATCCGCTGTCTGGTTGCCTGGGGAGCTCCTGCTGCGTTGGCTTCCCGGTATTTCCCCCAACGCCAGCTCCTCCCTGGCTTTGTTCAGGAAACAGCTCTGATTTAGTGCTCTGGAAAACTCAGATCTTGCAAATCGTGCCTCTGGAGTGGCCGTGTGGGTGGCTGAGGCGTGGTGGGGCTCACCCACCCAGCGGGTGCTGGGGGACGTGGGACCTCCCAGCTTTGTGAGATGCATCAGGCTGGGCATTGCCTGGTCCAAACTCCATCCCAGGCTGGTCCTGGCATCCCCTGGTGCTGCCTCACAGAAGTGCCCTCTCTGATTCATGCAGCCTTTGGGATGTCCTGTTTCAAGAGACAGTTTCTCCTGACCTGAGGGGAAAAAGCCCTCCCAAGGTTCCGCCCTTATCCTTCACAGGCTCCCAGTATTGAGACCATCCCCACTCAGCATTCTTCTCCTTTTGTATCCCCAGTAAGCCCAGGTATTGCCACCCACCTTTACTCATCTCTCAGAATCCCCCACCCCACTGTACCTGTCTGTTCCCACCTGGGTACCATTCCAGGGGGCTCCCTGGGGTTTTGGCATGCTGTATAGGATCTTTGCAATATAGGATCCACGCTGCCCAGCAGTTCCTGCCTTGCTCTAAGGGATCCCTGCAGTACAGGATCCATACTGTGCAGCTCTGCCTGCTGGGGCAGGCACCAGTGTGGGTCCCCAGGGCTGGCATTGGGGTCCCTGGCTGTCAGCTGATTTGTTTGGCACTGAGAGGTCTGACTCACTCTGTGTTTTACATTCCCAGGAAATGCTGAACTCACACTTTAGCCCTCTGACATGAGATGCCCATCACCCTGGGGCTCAGCTCCATGGCAAATCCACAGTGTGGGGATGTGGTGTAGCCATGCTGCAGAGCATCACTGGGGCTCATACTCTGCTCCTGGGACAGCTCTTCCTGGGACACTTTTCCCAACCCTCCTGGGTTTCAAGAGCAGGGAGTAACAGACCCAAGGCCACTCCATAGCATTACATCAAGCCCTGCAAAGCATTTGTCCCTCCTCGGGGGTGAGCTGGGCACTGCTCCAAGGGGGCAGGGAGTTTGTGATGCTCCTGGCTCAGATCCCACTTGCTGTGGTCCAGCTTAAGGCTCCAAGCAAGGGGCCTGGCAAGGATTTCCTGCAGAGCTGTGGGAAGGTGGAGGAGTTTTGTGTCACATCTCCTCACCCTGCTGTTTGTGCTTTCTGCTGCCCTTGCACTGCGGGGGAGAGGCAGGGAAGAGCTGGAGGCACTTGAGGGCACAGAGGAGACCCCACATTATCGCTGGCTTAAAACTCCCTGGCTGGGCAGCAGATTGTCCCCATCCCTTCACCCTGCTGTGTGGAAGTGCAGCCTCTGGAGAGGATCACACGTACTCTTGAGTGGGGTTTTGTGTGACATTTATGGCTCTGGCTTCTACTGTTTGATAAGCACAGAGAAGATAAAGCATTTTTGGGGCTATATATAGGCACGTGGGGCTGCCAGTCTGCCTGCCTGGCCCCTTGCCCTTGCATGCCCCTCTCCACAAACCCATCCAGAGCATCCATCTGGCTGCTTCCATCGCCTCTAACCCTGTCCCCACGTTTGCTTTCTCTTTCTGCCCAGCCAGCCGTGTGTAAGCCCTGCTGGGCCGCGGGACGGGAGGAGCGGTCTCGGGTACGGACGTGTTTGGCCCTAGAGCAGCCAGCCTAGCACAGCACTGCCGTGAGTTGGGAGCCTTAACCCCACTGATGTGGCATGGCATGGCAGCAGAGGCTGCTCACCTAACCCTGCTAACGTTCTGGCATCTCACCAGCCTGGGGGACAGCCAGAGGCACCAGCTCCTGCCACTCCTGCTCCAGCCAGGGCCAGCGTGCAGAGTGTCATTTACAGAGCTCAATTGTAGCCTGAAGTCACGTGTAAAGGCACGGGAAAAATCTGGTGTCAAAGCACACTCTAAGTCTCCCTCTCTTCTTGTTTTGAGAAGTGCTGGTTACAGGGTTTATTTTCCTGCTGAATTTTTTGGCACTGGCCTCTTTTGGGGAATGAGGAATATTACTGCTTTAAAAATGTATTTGGTAAACACTGCTGTTGGTGTCACTGAAAAGTTAAATTTGCTCATTCCATGGGTGCCAGTCTGGAGTAGCTCAGGCTGCAGGGCCAGAGTTGTTTGTGTGTGTGCTCTGAAGCCTGCTGAAGGCACAGAGGAGAGCAGCAGTTTGCTGCCAGCAGATGTTTCATTTAAAAAATGATGTAAACTGCCCTTGGTTGGACCCTGCCTCTTGCCATCTCCCAGCATCTCCATTGCTTGTGGGGAGACCCTGTGGCTGGTCCAGTTGTGCAGGACAGTGGATGCAAGGCTGGAGGAGCTGTTTTTTCTGGCAGGAATGTGCATGCCCACGAGGGGAGGGGGTGCCAAGTCAGTCTCAGGCACCTCTGCACCCCTGAGCAGCACCCCAGACCTGGTGAACCACCTGCACACAGCTGCTCAGGGTGGCATCTCACTGCTCTCATGTCTCAGGGGTGGCTGTCCCTGTGTCCTGCTGGCCATCTGGCATGTCCCACAGTCCCAGGAAGCCTTACCACAGCCTTACTAGTGGAATGTTGTGGCACCTCAGAGGGAGCTGCACAGTGACTGTTGTCCTCCAGTAACCCCTCGCTGTTTCTCCTCTTCCTGTTTTTCAGTGTTGGGCAAGTTGTGAACATCAAAGCCAAAGTGAACCGAGCCTTTAACTCCAGCATGGAGGTTGGTGTGTCCCCTGCCCCTTCCCCCCTTGCTGTGTGCCCATCCCCACCAGCCACGTGGCCAAATCCCCAAATCCTCCCACAGTTCCTAACTTTAATCCTGTGTGTTCACCATTTTTGGCTGGCTCTGGCCAGGGCTGTGTGGTGGGTCCCTGGGGAGCAGAGCCAGCTCTCAGGGGTGCTGTGCCCTCTCCCAGGTGGGCATCCAGGTGAGCTACGAAGACCTGTGCAGCGGGAAGCACTGCAGCATCTGCAAGGCGTACGCCACCTTCGTGGCACAGGGCCCCTTGGGCAGCAAGGTGAGCAGTGGCTGGTGGCTGGGTGACAGAGGCAGGAGGGAAATGGCCTCTGGGCTGGGCTCAGTTTTCCATCACAGCAGCTGCTGTTAATGGGTCAATGATCTCTTGTCCCATGCTTGGGGGATGCATGGTGAGGGCTCTCAGCCCCACTCTGGGCATGGAGGGCACCTGCTCGCTGCTGCTGCTGGTCCCCAGCAGGACTGCAGCCTGCCCCATTCCTCTGCAGGTGAGGCTGGAGCCGCTGACCCCGCAGACAGAGGAGGAGAAGATCGAGTACAGCATCGCCGCCGAGCGCCGCCGCATGCGCCTGGTGCACAAGGACACCCTCAAGGACCTTCTCACCAGCAGCTCCCAGGAAACTGGTACTGTGCCCTGCAGCCCAGGCTCCCAAAATAGCCCTGACACCCGCTGGTGACATCCCACTTCCTCAGCAGGATGCTGGTGGTGATCACCACATAGGAGATTTGGGAATGCCCTGGCCATGGTGGGGTAGGGATCAGCCCCACCATCCCAGACTCCAGGCCTGGAGGTTTGGGGGGGTTGGTGCAGTGGGAGGGCAGCTGTGGGGAGAGGCTGGTGGGGTGCTGGGAGGGGGGTCCTGCTGGCCACACAACACCCTGAAGGCTGTTTTCCCCGTGCAGAGCGGGAGACGCGGGACGGCAGCGGGGCGGTGCCGGCGGAAAGGACACGGGTGGAGAGCGTGGAGCTGGTGCTGCCTCCACACGCCAACCACCAGGGCAACACCTTCGGTGGGCAGATCATGGCCTGGATGGAGAACGTGGCCACCATCGCAGCCAGGTGACCCGGCAAGGGCTGCGGGCTCAGGGGATGGCAAGCCTGGAGGGGACACGTGGCTGGGTCTGGCCACAGCTGGAGTGCAGGGATCCTCCAAAGGGGTGGTCCCCAGCATGTCACCCTTGGGTGACACTGCCCAGGAAGTCCCACAGCTGTGTGGTGCTGAGGGACCCCAGGGAAAGGTTCACACTCATTGCAGTTGGCTCGTTGTTCCTTCGTCTGGAATCCATTTTTTGGGGTCGGGATGGGTGCATGGGGCTGCCATGGCATGGGGCTGTGGCCAGGGGGTGACACCTGTCCCCACAGCCGGCTGTGCCACGCCCACCCCACGCTGAGGGCCATCGAGATGTTCCACTTTCGGGGACCGTCGCAGGTCGGAGACCGCCTGGTGCTCAAAGCCATCGTCAACAACGCCTTCAAAAACAGGTGTGTGCCGGGGCTGGGGGATCCCCTTCCCACCCTCCCCACGGCCCTCTGCTCCCTCATCCCCTCTTCCTGGCAGCATGGAGGTGGGGGTCTGCGCCGAGGCCTACGGCCAGGAGATGTCCACCAGCCGCAGGCACATCAACAGCGCCTTCATGACCTTCGTGGTGCTGGACCAGGAGGGACATCCCCGCACGCTGCCCCTGCTGGCACCCGAGCCAGGGGTAAGGATGAGCAGGGCTGGCTGCCCCCAGCCTGGCAGCACGGGACCCCCGGGAATCCCACTCGGCAAAACAAACGCAGTTTATGATGATGGAAATGAAACTGCTCGATAGCAAGTGGATTAAATTGATTGCTCGGTATTACTAATAAAATAAACCGCTTGCCTGCGCAAGAGATGGAGATGTATTAGCCATGCAAGGCTTAACAGGGTATTGCCTGCAATTCCAGCTCATCTTTTCTGTAATTTAAGGGAAGGAATGTTGAGGTTGTTTTTTACCTTTCAAAGTATCCTAATCCATAATTTGCTGGGATCCAAATATTTAGGGAAATCTGTCCTGGGAGCACAGCAGCAAAGCAAACATTCATGTGTCTCAGCTTCTCCTGGGCTAATTTTTTTGATGCCCTAAAACTAGGATCTTCCACTGTGATGGAGATCATCTCATGGCCAGAGTTGGGACCCCTGAAACCTCTTCTCATCCACTTTAAAACGCTACACTAGCACTTTCTTCAAAATGAGCTGCTCAAAGGAGAGGACATTTGCAGGTGCTAGGGTGCACCTTTTTGTTTCAGGGTCTGTTTGCAGCTTTGCAGCCACAACAAGGGTTTTCCCTAATGAGCCAATGCCCACAACTTGATGGTGACAATGGTGACAATGCTGAAATAACTCACAATTAATCACTGATCACCACTGCAGTGTGGCCAGGTTGGCAGCTGGCAAGCAAGGGGGAGCTTCACTTTCCAGTCCTTCCTTGCTGAATGTTTTACCCACTCCCAAAAATGCATGATTTTTTTTATCCTTCTTTTCCTATTAACTTAATTGCCTTTTCCCATTTATCAGGATGGAGAAAGGAGGTACAGAGAAGCCAGTGCTAGGAAAAAAATTCGGCTGGACCGGTGAGAAACAAAAGGAGTGGGATGTGGGGAGGGAGGAAGGAGGAAAGGGGGGCTCAGCAGTGGGGTGCAGGGACAGTCTGGGAATGGTCTGTGTCCCCTCATAAGGAAAGCTGTTCTTTTCCTGCAGAAAATACGTCGTCTCCTGCAAACAGACTGAGGTGCCGCTCTCCGTGCCCTGGGACCAAAGCAACAAGGTAGGATGGTCCCTTGTGGGAGCTGCTGCCTCCTGCTCCCCCTCCTGCTCCCCCTCCTGCCCCTGACATGCTGCCCCTGCCCCAGGTTTATCTGAGCTACAACAACGTCTCTGCGCTGAAGATGCTCGTGGCCAAGGCAAACTGGGTGCTGGCCAGAGAAAAGGAGAAGGTACTAAATAACCCTGTCCCTTCTCCCTTGGCCCCAAACCATGGGCAGTCCCGGTGGGAGGGAGTCCCAGCTGTGCCCTGTGCTGCCCAGGTGCGGATGTACACGCTGGAGGAGGACAGGTTCCTGTCGTTCCGCATCGAGATGTCGGTGCGCGTCGCGGCCGGCCGAGCCTTCTCCCTGCTCTCCAACCTGCGGCGCCGCCACGAGTGGGACAGCCACTACGTGTGAGTGCTGCAGCCTCCCCAAAACACCCCCAGGATCAGGCCTTGTGCTTGAGCATCCCTCTGGGCTGCCCTGGGAGCCAGTGCGGTGCCTTAGGCACCCCTCACTGTGTGTCCCTGTCCTGGCTGCGTCTGGGCTGATGGCTGCGCTTTGCTGGAGCAAACACTTATTTTGGGTCCCCCCAAATATTTGTGTAAGGCCCAGATTCAGGGGGCACAGCAGGTTTCTGTGACTGCTCCCCTTCCCTTGCAGGAGCGCTGAGCTTGTCCAGAAGGTCGATGATGATGACATGATCTACCACGTGGTGAGCCAGAAGCTCAGGAACGAGAACAAGCCGCAGGACTTCGTTATCCTGGCGTCGCGGCGGAAGCCCTGCAGCAAGGGGTGAGTGTCCAGCCCCAGCCCTGCTCCCTGCCACCCCAGCTGTGCCAGCTGAGCGGGCTCTCTCGTCCCCAGGGACCCCTACGTGGTGGCCTTTCGGTCGGTGACGCTGCCCACCCACCCCGCCAGAGCCGAATTCACACGCGGCGAGACGCTCTGCTCCGGGTTCTGCATTTGGCCAGAGTCAGAGGAGATGAGCAAGGTGGGGTGCCCACAGCCCATGGGGGAGGCTCCTCCCTCCCCTGTGCCCCTGCTGACCTTGTGCTGTGCCTTGCAGGTGGCTTATTACAACCAGGCCATGCCAGGGTACCTCAACTACGTCACCACCAACGTGGCGGGACTGTCCTCCGACATCTGCTCCACCTTTGAGGCCTGTGAGAAGTTCCTGCTGAAGAACAAGGAGGACCTGATCTCACGGCTGCAGGACTTCTAGAGCCACAGCCCCCTGCTGACAGATGGACAGACAGATGAGGGGACACTTCTGTGGTGGAAGGGAATGTGGGATGGTGGCACCCAGACCCTGCCTCCTGGGGTGGAGGGCCATTACTGTACCACCTCATCCCTTGCACTGACATGTCATGTCATACCTTTTCTTCTTTTTTATTTTAAATTTTATTTAGAAATTTTATAAGCTGATGTACAGGACGTGGTTTTCTAGTTCACTTAATGCTACTTGAATCTTTATATGACCAAAATCTTCCCAAACGAGATTTTTTTTTTTTTTTATATTTCTTGGTGGGGCATAACTGGTTCCTTTTAAGGCAGCAAAGGGAGAGAGGGGCAGTGATGTGTGGCAGGTGCTGTACCCCTCCCTGGTATAGGGGTGGCTGCTGGAACATCCCACTCTCCCCAGTGCTGCTCCTTTTCCTGGGCAGGCCTGGCAAACGGCCCCTGCTCCTCCTGGGCTGAAATCCCACCCCATGGGGCCATGGAAGGAGCAGCAATGAAAGTGTTTTGTAAGGACAAACATCCATATGTGCTGTGGGTGAGTGTCTGCTCCAGGGCCTTGCTGTGTGGAGACTTGGAGCAGGGATCCTGCACCCACAGCACACCTGGGGCTCAGGGTGGGGTCCTGTGAGGCAGGGGTGGTGCTCCATGCAAGTGGCTTTTGGGGACTGCTTGGAGGTGTAGCTGTCATGTCTGGGACAGCCCTCCTTGTCCCCTGGGTGCACCAGTACCTTGAGATGTAAACCCCAAACTGCCTCAGAGATGCTGAAAAAGGAAAAGACAGAGCCTTGTGTCCTTTAGTCTGGGAAAGCCAACAGAATGGAGCAGGGGTGACAGTGAATTGCTACTCATCAGTCACAGCACAGGGGACATCTGCCCTCAGCCCCCTCCCAGGCTGTCCTGGTCCACACAGATAGAGGTTTTCTGATGGCATTGAGGTTTCTGGAAGGCTTGCTGCCTGCTGGAAAATGAGTGAGCCCTGGAGCCCTTAGGGACACAGAGCTTGGGCACAGCAGGTTTTAGAGGTGCCAGTTGTGCCCTTGCCTCTGGCTGCAGAGCTCTGTGCTTAACCCCAAGGATGGGTTTTGTAGAGCTTAACCATGAGCAAGTGATGGTGATGCTGTACTTGGGGTGAGGTGAGAAATGACCACAGGGTCTTTCCCAGAGCACCAGGTCTGCAACACCCAGTCCCTTTGCCACCCAAATTTATAAGCAGAAGGAGCTCCTGCCCCTCTCCTGTGGCCACCAGCCAGTGGCTCCCAGCCCTGTGGCCATAAACCCCTAATCTTTGCTGATCTCCCATCATAAACATCTCAGCTGAAGGCTGTGCCCCAACCTCCAAAAGATAAAGCCACCTTAGGCTGAACATAGTACAAAACATTCAATTTTTACAGAGCCCTCTTATCTCCCAAAACTCAGAGCAATCCTGCCTTTTTATCACTGGGACAAGAGCCATCCTTTCTACTAGGAATTGCTGCTGCTTGATTAAGTGGAGGGGATGATGTATTTGCCTGAACATTAAACTTTAACTGACCTCTCCTTCTCCTTAAGTATTGTGCTTTTTCTCGCTGGGAGGCCCTGGTCAGCCCTGGCTCCAGCCTGGCTGGGTCCCTGGGGATGCAGGGTGATGGAGCAGGAGTGACCTGGGGGCACAGCAGAGCGTGCTTTGTGCTTCTGGAAGAAAAAACTGCAGCCCTGCAGCATCCTGCTGGCCCTCAGGGGGGCAGGGACAGCAGGAGTGGGCAGCTTGGAGAATCCCTGGAGCACCCATATGCACTGCCTCATCCCACAGAGGAGGAGGGACCTGATGGTGACTGCCCTTACCAGCTTTTCCCAGAGCCTTTTCTTTGCCCTCCCCAAATGCATCACTCTGGGGCCAAATCAATCACCATTTTTTTAATCCCTTAAAAAATAAATAAATAAAAGTGAGTTACCCCCCTGTTCTGAGGAACCTTCCAACCTGCAGCTTCTTAGCGTGAGAACAACTTGGAGCTGCTATTTGGAGGCAAATAATTTGGAGAGGCAGATCTGGGATCTTGGGAGCAGCAGGGATGTGTGCTGGCTGCTGGCAGAGCCCATCTCTGCCTTCCTGGCCAGGATGATGCAGGGAACAAAGCCATCGAGGAGCAGGGAAAAATCCCAAAAACACTAAGAAGATTTTGGAAAAGGCCATGACGACAGCTGGGGATTTACAGGTCAGCAGTCCAGGTTGGATGTGGGCACCTTCTCCATGATGAGAAGGTTTAAGGACCTGATTTTATGGATGCCTAAATAAATACGTGGAGCTAATATATCACAAGACAGGGTATATTTATCTGCTTTGCAGGAGTGGGATAGAATTAGACAGCAGTGTCTCTCTCAAGGCCAGCCCCGCTGTAATTCATGCCCCGAGGCGACTAGCCGAGGGGAGGAGGAATTCTGCAGGCAGCAGTATTGATGGGCTACTCCCAGAAGCTTTGTTTTAATTAATTGTCAGAGCTCTCCTCGCAGTGATCAGGCAGCTCCTTCCACCCACTGCTGCCCGTGCTCTTCTGCAGCCTCTGGGGCAGAAGGGTGAGCCCAGAGCCCCTCTGCTCCTTTAAGCCCCCGGGCTTTTGGTTAAATCGTGCAGAAGCTGCTGTTTTTAAACAGGGGGGCTTCCCCTGGCCAAGAGGCCTCTTTGATGGCCACAGTGTGGGCAGGAGTGTTTGTCCCAGCTTTTCTCTTCCCGTCTTTATTGACTTTCTGCTTGTCCCTGCTGCCAGGGGTCAGTCGGGGCGTTGGCTGGACTTTGCCGAAAGTCCACCCCAACCATCTGGTTCCCAGGTGCTGACGCAGTGCCCTGCCCCTGAGATACAGGGGTTGGAACAGCAGCTTTGCAGCCCAGGGTGTGTGGTGGTGAGGCTGGAACGGGGCTGTGCCAGCTCCAAAGCTTTTCCTGAGCAAGCAGGTTTGTGAACCTGAACTGCATTTGCCCTGCGAGCAGCAAGGTGACAGCAGCCAGCACAGCTCAGCGCCGGACCCGGGGTGACCTGTCTGCCATGGAGGGACCTGTGCCCATCCAGGACACCATGGCAAGCGACACAGAGCCCTCCAACACCATCAAACTGCTGCACCTGCTGTTCCTCTCCACCTCCTGGGGAATGCAGGTCTGGGTGACCTTCGTGGCCGGTAGGTTGGGTGTGCTGTGCTCTCTGCCCAGGGGGGTGGCACAGGGGAGGGGGCTCTGCCCCAGCACTCACCTGCTCTCCCCCTGGCAGGGTTTGTGATGAGCAGGCACCTCCCTCGCCATACCTTCAGCTCCATCCAGCGCCAGCTCTTCCCCTACTACTTCCACATCAGCTCCACTTGTGCCTTCCTCAACCTGACCCTGTTTGCCATGTCCCACCCCAGCGAGCGGCTCGGCGAGGAGCACACGGCCCAGGTAGCCTCCCCCTTCCAAACACTGTCACTGTCACTGTCTGCGGGGTCTTCTGATCCTGAGATCCCCACAGCAGGACATGGTGGTGGTTTTTAAAGTCTGTGTTTTTCCCAGCCCCAGCGCCAAAGAAAATGCTGAAGGCTGTTTTTCAGGGTTTTCCATGGTTGTTTATTGTTTCTTATTTAAGGAATTTTTTTCTAGCTGACAGCAGTCTGTTCAGCACGTTGATCCAGGGCAGAAAGGCTCTGCCCTGGGCTGGGCTTATCTTTTATGCTTTAAACTACATACCTAATATTTACAATTATTTTCTAATATGCTACAATTTTATTACACTGTCCAACTTTGTCCCCATCCAATCTAAGGATCCCAGCGTGCTATCCAACATGGATGGCATGGAGAAGAAGGAAGAGACATACAATGCCCCAAATCCTGTATGTTAGCCATGAGCCCCCTAATATAAACATTTCTAAAAAGTCACTTTTCTATCTTTTAACAATCTAATTTGAACTCTACTTTTGTGACTTGCAATTCTTCCTGCAACGTTGGCAAATTTCTCCAGGGACTTAAATCCAATCCCCCAGGAATCCTGGGCACCATGCCAGGGCCTCTGAGATTCCTGCTGGGGGGTCTAGAAGCATTTAGGGAAGCCAGGGGAAGACTCTGGACTCCCACAAAACATGAACTGGCTTGCAGATGGAGACCCACGCAGGGCTCTGCTTAAAAGAACCCCCCACACCCCAGCTGCAGCGAGCCATGGGCCTGGGGTGTGATTGAAGTGATTTAACCAGCTGCTCAGGGAGGGCTCTGCTCCTCCGCAGATCATCATCTTCCTCACCTGCATCGCCGCCTCCGTGCTGAACGCGGCGTGGTTCGGGCCGGTCACCTCCGAGGCGGCGGCCGAGCTGCAGCGGGTGGAGAGCAGCCACGGGCTGGGCCAGGAGCCGGGGCAGGCGGCCAGCGAGCCCCGCCGGCGGCTCCGGGCCTCCGACCCCGGCTACCGACAGCTGGCCCGGCGCTTCGGCCTGCACCACGGCCTGTGCTCCCTCTGCAACCTGCTGTGCATCGCCTGCAACGGGCTGAGCCTGCAGCGCCTGGCTGCCCAGATCACTGCCCTGTGACAGACACTGCCAGGGGACAGCTGGCCCTGCACCACGGCCTGTGCTCCCTCTGCAACCTGCTGTGCCTCCTGTGCAACGGGCTGAGCCTGCAGCGCCTGGCTGCCCAGATCACTGCCCTGTGACAGGGACACTGCCAGGGGACAGCTGGCCCTGCCACCCTGCACCACGGCCTGTGCTCCCTCTGCAACCTGCTGTGCATCGCCTGCAACGGGCTGAGCCTGCAGCGCCTGGCTGCCCAGCTGGCTGCCCTGTGACAGGGACACTGCCAGGGGACAGCTGGCCCTGCCACCCTGCACCACGGCCTGTGCTCCCTCTGCAACCCGCTGTGCATCGCCTGCAACGGGCTGAGCCTGCAGCGCCTGGCTGCCCAGATCACTGCCCTGTGACAGACACTGCCAGGGGACAGCTGGCCCTGCCACCCTGCACCACGGCCTGTGCTCCCTCTGCAACCCGCTGTGCATCGCCTGCAACGGGCTGAGCCTGCAGCGCCTGGCTGCCCAGCTGGCTGCCCTGTGACAGACACTGCCAGGGGACAGCTGGCCCTGCCACCCTGCACCACGGCCTGTGCTCCCTCTGCAACCTGCTGTGCATCGCCTGCAACGGGCTGAGCCTGCAGCGCCTGGCTGCCCAGCTGGCTGCCCTGTGACAGGGACACTGCCAGGGGACAGCTGGCCCTGCCACCCTGCACCACGGCCTGTGCTCCCTCTGCAACCTGCTGTGCCTCCTGTGCAACGGGCTGAGCCTGCAGCGCCTGGCTGCCCAGATCACTGCCCTGTGACAGACACTGCCAGGGGACAGCTGGCCCTGCCACCCTGCACCACGGCCTGTGCTCCCTCTGCAACCTGCTGTGCATCGCCTGCAACGGGCTGAGCCTGCAGCGCCTGGCTGCCCAGATCACTGCCCTGTGACAGACACTGCCAGGGGACAGCTGGCCCTGCTGCAGAGCACCCCCGAGCTCTGGGCACTGAACTGCAGCAGCCTCAGTGGAGATGCTGTGCTCCTGCACCGTGCAGGAATTCAGGAATAGTGAAATGGAAATGTTTTCTCTAGGGCTGCCTGCAGCCAGCCTCTGTGATTGAAGCAGGAGTGTTTTATGGCTGAACAGCTTTCTAATGCCCCGTGCAGTAGCTGTGTCTGAAGCTGCAGTGTATTCCTGCAGTCACAGAGAGACTGCAGGAGAGAAAGAAATGAGAGACTGAAAATTACTTCTAATTAAAAGCCAAGCACTAATACAGAAGTGCAAAGACCCTGTATGTTGGCTGTGCCAGTTAATGTAATGGATAAGGGTGTTATGTTGGGGTTTACAATCAGTGCCTGTCATTCTCTGGTATTCCACAAGGTGAGAAAAAAAAGTCTCATTCATTAGGCAGAAGTCTGTTTACTTAAAATAGCCATGTTTATTCCAGGTTCTGTAGGACATTCAGCAAGGTATCAAAAGGGTCAGTCAAACACTGCTCCAAACAAAGAGCTCTGCTGTACCCTGGCCAGCAGCACGGCCAAGCAGTGACAAAACAGCAGCTGCTGAGTCCCAGGCAGGAACCTGACTGCATCCACCCCTCTGCAGCAGGCAGGTATCTCCCCAGGCCACTGCTGTTAAACCCCAGCAGCAACAGCCCACCTCTGAGCAAATCTGTGATTCTTCTCAGGTAAGGAAGAACATTCCCAGCTGCTGTTATACTGCAACCACAGCCAGTGTTTGGCACTGCTTCAGGTTTATTTCAAAACCACATGCAGCCTATCATAGAGGAGACCTTCTGCAAGCCAGCTGGGTTCCCTTTTAAACAAATAATCCCCTCATGTTAGCCCTTCCTCCTCCTATGCTGCTCCCCTGGAAACTTCCCTGTGTGCCAAGATTATTTTCCTCCCCTGAAGAGTGCAAGGTAGAAGCTGGAGCTGGGCTAACAAACAGCAGCCTCTTGCACAGGATCCCTTGTTTCTTTCTTGCTCATTACAGCCGATGCACTTTCTTGCCAGAGAAGTATTTCTTAGAGAAAGGAGAAAGCTTGGCAAATACCAAAACTGTCGGGGTCCCAGCCTTTACAAAATACCTGCAAAGATTAAAAGGAGTCCTTGGCTTCCTTGTAGCTGGCCCAGTGTCCTGCAAAGCAAGAGACTCCAGCCCAGCTCCATAAAGACTGACCTCCCAAAGGCTGGTGACGAGCTTTTGTGCTGATTAGCAGAGCCTCTCTGGAGCCAGGGCTAAGCACATCTGAGGAGGAGTGTTTTATGAATCAACTCGTCCCCCAACAGCTTCTTTTAATTAAGGCAGCTGTTATTCTCCCTCTGGAAGGAGGGCTCTTTTGCAACTGCCCTTACAGCCTGAAATCTGAGGGCTTATGGACACTGCAGAGTTTTATGGAGTGACAGAGATCCTGCTCCCACAGACCGAGCCCCCCTCGCTGTGCAGCAGCTCCAGCCAGCTACGAGACTGCAACTCAACAGCACAGCCTGCACAGGAACTTTCTGGCTTCACAAACAGCAAATTCTTCCCTCTCAGTAGCAGCAGAACTCTTCAGAGGCAGTTTCAGAGCAGAACAGTGCTGCATGCTGTGCCAGGGGCTGCTCACGCAGCAGTACGAACAGCGAGAGCATTGTTAACCTTCAACATGTTCTTTACAGGCTGCTGCCTGGTTTCGTTTTTTTTTTTTTTTTTTAAAGTAGTATTGTGTAGATGGGATCTGGAATAGCCCTTCTGTGCTGCTCAGCTCTGCCCAGCTCCCTTTCCCATCTCCATCCCCGGAAAACTGTTCATTTTTTGGGGGGTAAAACATATGTAAGTTGCTAAAGCCAGGCACAAAATCCATGCAGCTTTATACCTTCAAGAGGCAGGACTATCAAACTCAGAGAAAAGTTAGAACTATTTAAGAACAAACTGGACTTAAAGCTCATACTTTTTGCCTTTTTTCCCCTGGACATGGACAGGTACAGCCTCACCTTTCGTGCTGCAGCACTTGTAGTAATGTGTGCTCTGGGTTCACCTCATACATTTCTTCTCTCTCTTCATCTTCAAAATAGAGCTGGAAAAAAATTGGGGGGTTTATTAAATGCCTAAGGTACATGAAGGAAAGCACTAAGGTGCTGAAAGACTAGTACAGCACACCATTATCAGCTGGGGGTTTATCAGACCTCTGTACCTTGACCTGACTGTCAGATGCAAAATTCAGCAATGCAGAAATTGCTTTGTGTGAATTCCAAGTTTTCTCTCTATAAACCAGCTCAGGTTCTCCTGGCAGGAGCAGCAGGAAGGCAAAATAGACTGGCTGTTCCCATGCTTCACAGGCAATCAATCCAAATCTAAGGGCTGCTTTATAGCAGGTGAAATTCAGCAATGTTATGAGATAACTGAGTGGGTTTAGAGGTATTTGAACAAAACAGAGTTGATTTAAGAGATTAAAATCCAGCAATGGTGCCTTAGGCTGTAAATACATACAGGATTTAACCTGGAAAAGTACACAGCCACTGTCCTTCTGGACCTGTCTGCTCACTGTACACAGGGTTGTGCTGCTGCCTGGCACAGATGACAATGAAGTGGGAAATGAAAAATAAACATTCATATCCTTCTATGTACAACTTCAGAAAAATCTCAAAACCTGCTGCAGCCACAACCAACTCATAGCCCACCTTTGCTGAAGTGCTAATAGAGATATATTATCTTGATCTGATTATGTGCTTAAGTAACTCCACTTAGTTCTGAAAATAAATTATTTTAAAAATAATATTTTCTTATTTGCATTGAGCAATTCCACGATGCAATTAAAAAACCAGGCCACCTATCAGATTGATGGTTTAAATCTTAATTATTGTTACAAAGATGGAATCTAAACAATATCTATAAATACATTCTGTCAAATACAATGTAAGTGGAAGACAACTTCCTTTTTCAGAAGTGAATTCTGTCAGCACATGTGGGCAATGCTCTTTTGTTTCACATCTGTACACTGTAAACAGATGTCAACACTTTCATACCCTCAGAGCTGTGTATTTTCTCACTCCAGAAATAAAAAATCACAATACATCAGCCCTGAAATTGAAGGAAAGTCAAGCTTCTCACCTCGAGATTGTTGGGAAGGTATTTTCTTTCTAAATCCCAAGGAGGTAACTCAGCAAACATCACCATTAAATGATCAATAAACCTAAAAGCCAAAATATACTTGGTCAGCTTAGACAAAGTTCTCAACTTCAATAACTTGTATACTTGCATTTGAATGATGGCAAAAATAAATTAGCATATTAAACAACAGACTTGAAATAAATTTAGACCACCAGTAGTTCCTTCCCTTCAAACTCATCACTTTCCCAATGAATCCAAGGCTCTGTTGTAACTCAGGTTATTGGCTTCAAACTTAAGCAGTGCAACAACAAATTATTTTTAACTTTACATTTTCACACTGAAAAAAATAAACACCCTGCATTTTGTCTAAAATGGATTTTCCTTCAACACAGTCCCATGCTTTGCCAGATCAGAGTGATGAGAATATGTCTGTGTGTCAAAGGCTTCTTTATTTTGATACTTAAGGAGTGCTGGAGGCCAGTTTGTTCTAAAAATCCATTTCCACTTCCTTTAGTCACAAAAAGACTAAAAACACTACCATAAAAGTAACTTTAAACATAACTTTACTAATCTGCTTGCACTGTAATTTTAAGTCCTAAACTTACTAATAGATCTGAGGAATTCGTCTACCAACAAACAAAAAGTTACAAATTCCAAATTTACCACTACAAGATCAGAAATTGAAGTTAACATCAAGGGGAATGGAATTCCCAGCCTGCCAGTCACTCACAGTCTGAAAGATCTGCAGCACTTCAGTCAGATCTGCTGAAAGCCCTGAGGAGAACTTTGGGGTCACTGCTGGTTATGAGAGGTCCCCTTTGGAAGCTTTTCATAACTTTTAAGTTTAATCTTTATTTCTGAGACACCATATTTGGAGGGCTTTGAAATGGCACCTTAATGAATCTCTAAAACCCACACGTGTGGATGGGTCACAGGTATCCCTGGCCACTAATTAATTACTGGTCTGAGCTTGCACTGCAAGCCCCTTTAGCCACTCAGGCTAAATGTGTTTGTCTGCACTACAAATTGATGTAAATCACACAATAATTTGGGTTGGAGAGGACCTCAGGAGGCCATCTAGTAGAGCCTCCTGCTCAAAAGCAGGGTCAGCTGTGTGATCAGAAACCTGGAACTGCTCCACCAGCATGGCAGTGTTTCACCTGCTCTCATTTGCTCCAACACCTCCTCTGTGCAAGAATGCAGCTGGCAGTGCATTTACCTGGAGTGCTCATGAAAAGCCACAGTGAAATCTGTCTGCTCATGCTCAGGGTACAGGAACAGGACAGGCCAGTTCAGGTTGCCATCAGCATCTAAGTGCACCTTTGCCCCTGTGGCACTGTCAGAGTGGAACCCATCTAAGGACATCTCAGCCAGGCCATCTGACACCTCCTCTTCTTCATCTGAAGGCTCAAGAACCAGCTTGATATTTCTTTTCTGCAGGGGAGGGAGGGAAAAAAACAAAAAAACCAACTAAAAATCTAACAACTATAGTGAGGAGAATAAGAACAAAAAATTTGCAATCATAAAAAGTCACATTATGTTGTCCTTGTTAATGAGTCAGCTCTTAAACATGCCATCCAAAGGTTTCCCACAGTATGAGACCCAGGTGACTGGACCTCCCAGTGGAATCCAGAACCTCAGTCAGATATCCAGACTTCTCCTAAACAAATGAGGAGAGCTGGGAATCCAGAGGAGCCCACATGTGGAGAGAAGAGCCTGACAAAACATCTGAAAAGGGATGCATCTAAAATCCTTTTTTCTGGGGCCTGCCAGGCATCACTACAGGGTGGAGCTGCTCCTGAGAACATCTGCTCTTTCACAGAACTGAAGAAAGCTCACTCTCTTCCTGGAAAAACAACAGCAGAAGAGATCTGACTGCATGTAAGAGCCCAAAATATTTTAATGCAGTTTAAACATTCACTGAGAAAGGAGAGGATCCAGGACTGATTCCCTCCTCTACCCTGCTGGTTATCTTCTGTTCTTCCACAGAATTAATGTCTGTGGGCAGCAAAGAAAGACAGGTTCATTGGGCTGATGTAATGCTACAGCCCAACAGCCAGAGCACTCAGAAAGCTCAGCCCTAACACTGGGTCTGTATTTTGCACTAGTTATCTGAAATACAGAAAGCTGGGAGGTGGAGCTAGAGCCATGCAGACCTGGAGAATCATGGTTTTAACTCAATGTTTTTTGCTCTATCCCTCAAAAGCCAATGTATGAGAACAAACTTCTGGAGAAAAATGAGAGAGCTCTTTAAAAAAAAAAACCCAAACCACATAAAACCAGCCCCTCTCAGTGACTCACCTTTATTGCTGCAAGCAAAATTTCCTTCTGACACTGCTCTCTGCTCTCCATCACCTTTGCTTTCCTGGCATCCCGCTCCTGAATTCGCTACAGGTAAGAGAAGGATGCACTGTGGTCACACAGAGCAAGTCAGTGCCCATCACTGACTTGACATCACTGACAATGGGTGGAGAAATCAGTTTGGGTACCCAGGAAGGTCCCCTCCAGCTCCTTCCCCTGCACATCTCAACACCCAACACGTGGAACTAGCACTCAGTCCTGTCTGGGGACATCACACTACACAGAAACCTGGATGGAGCACCCTCCCTCCAAGGATCCCAAAAAGATAAGCACTGCAGATGCCAGGCTGCCTTCATATTTACCTTTAATTTGTCAGCTTTAGCTCTTATTTCCACAAGCTTTTTCTCTTTTGAGTCTATTTGCAAGCCTTCCTCACACCATGCTATTGCTTCCAAGAAATTCTTTAGCTCCATGTGGCAGAGAGCTCCTGGAAGGATTAATATTGTAAGTTTCCAGTGTTGGAGTCAGTGTACAACTACTACAAAAGTGGTGATTATAAACACAGCATTAGGCCTGGTGCTTCTGCACTAAACTTTTTTGTCTTGTGTGGTGATGTTCAACCAGAAACTTCCAGCAGGCCAGTTGAGAAGAAAATTTGAAATTTTCGTCAGTTCTTATACCACTTAGTCACAGAAATCAGCAGAATTATGCTAAAAGTGTCTGTTATAAACAAAATCTTATCACTGTAATTAACATTGCAGTATCTGTCTTGTAAGGAAAAATAAAAGGGGGATTGCTATGGATTAGGGAAAAGAACAGACCCCAAAAACAGTATTGTAGAAAACAGAAGTTATGCTGTACTCTACAGAAACAGGTCCAGTGCCTCTGACAGATACAGGAGATGAAGAACAAAATGATATTTTGATTGAAAATGCAAAGCAAAAGGCAGAGGTCTGTTTTGGGGAGAAACTGCAATAACAAGTGAAGAGATCTCTTTCAGTAAAGCTTTCCTTTCTGAAAAGAATTCTGTCCAGAAACAAAGTATGACGTCTACTCACAGTAATTTAAACTTTACAAATACAACTATTATGCACCCAGATACATGCAAAGAAACAAGGCAACAAGTATCCACAGCCTGTTTCAGGGCTGGCAACAAGGACAGCACAATCAGTACAGTTAACATCAGGCAAGTGTTTAGAAAAGATGCCCCTGGTGCTCCGTGCAGCAACTCCAGCTTTAACTCTCACCTCTTATGATGGCTTTGAGGTGGGTGGGCTTCAGCTTTTTGGCTTGGATGGCGTCATTCAGAGCAGAACGGTAGTTACCTGTAAAGCAAGTAAAAGTGCTCAGAACCTTTCACTTGTGTTTAAAATCCAACCAGATACCAAGGTGACAAAACAGTTTATGCAGAGACCCTGTAATTCACTGTTTCTACCATCACAGTGAGGTGAGGGTAAGAAAAAGAGAAAACTAAGAACAAGAAGTGAAAGGACAGGGATCAATCATACAGGTGAGAGGCAAATAACTTGGTGTGAGCAGACCACCTCCCTGCTGCAACACACAGGACACCTTTCCTGCTGCATGGACACTGCTGGCTGGATGGTGGCAGCTGTAAGAGAGTCACAGAATTATTAACGTTGGTAAACATCTCCAAGATCATCAAGTAATGGTTTTAAACTAAATGAGGGTAGACTAGAGGGTACACTAGATAAAAGGAAGACACTTTACAATGAGAGGGGTGAGGCACTGACAGAAGCTGTGCAGAGAGGTGGTAAGAGCCCCATCCCTGGAAACATTCTAGCCCAGGTGGGACAAGGCTCTGAACAAACTTGTCCAGTTGAAGATGTCACTGCTCCTTGCAGAGGGGTTGGACCAGCAGGTGACAGCTGGAAGGAACAAACCCTGCACGCAGCCATGTGCTGAAATCTTCAGGGCTCAAGGAGTCTCTTATGGGAAAGCCACTCACGCTGCCCTATCCCAAACCCAAAACGAGCGAAGAGGAAACGCCAGGCGGGGAGGAAAGGCAGCTGGAGGGCGGTGGTGGGAGCCCCTACCCAGGTGGAAATGTGCAGCCGCTCGGTTGGTGAGCAGCACCGCGTCCAGCGCCGCGTCCCCGCTCCGCCGCCGCAGCCCCTCCGAGTAGGCGGCCACGGCTCTCCCGTAGTCCTTCTCCCTGAAGTACTCGTTCCCCTCGTTCCTGTACATGCCGGCCAGCTCCGCGGGGCTGCGCTCCTCGTCGAACAGCAGCGACTGCAGGCAGGCCAGCTCGGGCTGCCGCGCCGCGTCGATGCGCTCCGGGCAGCGCTTCATGAACATGGGGATGGCCTCCAGCTCCTGCGGACGGACACACGGACACACGGTCACACGGACACCCGCTCAGCCCGGCCCCGCGCCCGGCCCCGCCGCCTCACCTGCTCCCACGTGTCGGGGTGCAGCGCTCCCCGGTACCGCGGCGGCGCCGGGGCTCCGGGCACGCCGTCCTGCAGCCCGGGCTCCGCCATGCTCCCGCTGCTCCTCCCGCTGCTCCTCCCGCTGCCGCCCGGCCCCGCCTGCCACCGCCCCCGCCGCATCGGGCCCGGCCCCGCTGCTTCCGATGGACACCGGCATCGCACTGGTACCGGCATCGCACTGGTACCGGCATCGCACCGGTACCGGCATCCCACCGGCATCGGCATCCCACCTGTACTGGCACCGCCATCGCACCGGCACCGGCATCGCACCGGTATCGGCATCCCACCGGCACCGGCATTCCACTGGTACCGGCACCGGCATCCGACCCGGCATCCCACCGGCACCGGCACCCTCATCCCACCCTCCCCAGCCTCAATTCCGGCCCCGCTCCTTCCGACCGGCACCGGCATCCCACCAGCACCGGCATCCCACCCTCCTCAGCCTCAATTCCGGCCCCGCTCCTTCCGAACCGCCCTGGCATCCCACCGGCACCGGCATCCCACCCTCCCCAGCCTCAATTCCGGCCCCGCTCCTTCCGACCGGCACCGGCATCCCACCGGCACCGGCATCCCACCCTCACCAGCCTCAATTCCGGCCCCTCTCCTTCCGACCGGCACCGGCATCCCACCGGCACCGCATCCTGCCCGCCTCTGCCTCAGCCCCGGCCCCGCTCCTTCCTTTGGGCACCGGCATCAGCGCCGGCCCCACTCCTTTCGACCCATCGTCCCCCCAACCCCATTGGGGATATTAGGAAAAAATTCTTCATCAGAGGGGTTGTCAGGCATTGGAACAGCCTGCTCAGGGATGTGGTGGAGTCACCATCCCCGGAGAGATTAAACAGGCAGTGGATATGGCACCTGGGGACACAGGTTAGTGGTGCCTTGGCATCTCAGGTTAATGGGTGGACTCAATGATCTTAAAGGCCTTTTCCAATTTAAATGATTCAGTGATTTTATTACAGTGGCACTGGTGTTGCTCATGATCTCTAGATCTCAGACCGAGGAGCTGTGGCACAGGGTGAGGTGACACCTTCCAAGCAGCTCCCTGTCCCATCAGTGCTGCTGGGATGGCACCAAGCTGTTCCTCACAGGACCTGCCATGGCAAGCTTCCACCTTCACAGGACCTGGGTGTTCCCAAAGAGATGCAAACAGAGGAAAGTCACTTTTCTTTGTCCTTGTCTTAGAATTCTTCATGTTGAGGATGTGACAGTGTCCCCCTGTGCAGCCTTGGCTGTCCTGTGCTCTTGACAGAGGCCATGGCCAGTCTGTCCCTGCCAGGCAGTGAGGGATGGCCCTGCCAGTGCTCTCAAAGCCACACAAGGCTACAAGTGCTGGAAAAAGCAGCTGCCAGGGACCTGTACCCAGAGGGAGGAACGTCCCCAGTCCTGTGGGGGAATGTGGGCTGATTCCAGCTCAACCCCAGCACCCAGCACACCTGCAGTACACCGTGGCTGGCTCTGACGTGTGCTGGATTTGCCTCTGCCCACCCAGAGCCACGGCCAGGGCTGCTCAGATAATCTCATTGCAGCAGAGAGGACAGATTCAGAGAGGAGGCATTTAAGGGACTTGCACTTTACTCAGCAGCTCTATGATCCCTTCTTTGGTGAGGAACAAAACCTCGCTGGCGTTCTGATTCCAAACCTCAAAGACCGGGGGGTCCTCGCAGACCCTCTTCCCAGCTACAACCACGTAGGGATAGCCCAGCCTTTTGGCATCCTTCAGCCTTTTGCCGATGGTCAGCTGGGTCCGGTCGTCCAGCACCGAGTCGCCAGCCAGGTGGGGCAGTGCTTCAGCCAGCTCATCGTACACCTGCTCCAGCAGCACTGCCCCCTGCTCCTCCCTGCTGCCCCGCTTGGGGGGGATGAAGCAGAGCTGGTAGGGAGCGATGAGGCTGGGCCAGCGGATGCTGTCCTCGGTGGAGAGCACCTCGATGGCGGCCGCCAGGATGCGAGTGACGCCCAGGCCGTAGCAGCCCATTTCTGCCAGCTGCGGCTTGTTCTCGGCGGAGGAGAAGACGGCGTTGGCGACCGAGGAGTACTTGGTGCCCAGGTAAAAGGTGTGCCCCACCTCGATCCCTTTGGTCTCGGTGAGCTTCTCCCCGCACGCGGGGCACGAGGTTTGCTCTCCGTTCAGCGTCTCCACGTTGGCTGCGAAATGTCCCTGAGGGCAGAGCAGCAGCCGGTCCTCGCCGACGTCCGCCGGGAGCTGGAACTCGTGGGACGTGGTGCCGCCGATGCTGCCCGTGGCCGCCCGCACCTTGACGAAGCGCAGCCCCAGGCGGGTGAGGAGGCGGCAGTAGGCGGCGCACACCTGCTCGTAGGTGCGCCGGGCCGCCTCCTCGGAGCTGTCAAAGGTGTACATGTCCTTCATGTAGAACTCCCGGCTGCGCAGCAAACCGAAGCGCGGCTTGGGCTCGTCCCGGAATTTCCTGGTGACCTGGTAGAGGCGCAGCGGGAGCTGCTTGTAGGACAGGCCGCTCTGCGAGGCCACCAGCGCCGTCACCACCTCCTCGTGCGTGGGGCCCAGGCAGTAGCCGTGGTTGTGCCGATCCACCAGGCGGAAAAGCTCCGGCCCCATCTGGTCCCAGCGGCCGCTGGCGCGCCACAGCTCGGCCGAGCACAGGCTGGGCAGGTTCAGCTTCTGCCCGCCCACGGCCTGCATCTCCTGGTCCATCACCCTGATCAGCTTCTCCATGGCGCGCACGGTGGGCGGCAGGTAGCAGTAGCAGCCGGGGCTGGTGGGATGGATGAGCCCCGCTTGCAGCATCAGCCGCTGGCTGCGGCAGGTGGGCTCCCCGGGCCGGCCCTCGGGCCCTGCCTGGCCGCCCACGGGCAGCGCCAGCGGCTGGAAGAGCTCCGAGAGCAGCAGGCGCCTGGCCCTGCCCGGGGAGCCGCCGTGCCGGGCCCTGGTCCCGCACTGACGGGCGGCCAGCGCCGGGACACGGCACCTCCTCAGCAGGGCCTCCATGGCGGGACGGACAGGGGACGGACAGGGGATGGAGAGCGCCCTGCGGAGGGACAGAGGACAGAGCAGGGGTCAGCGCTGACCGCACCGAGACTGGCCACCCCCACACCTACCTACGTGCGGCACAGCTCACACGGACCCACGCACACCTGGGATGTACAGCTACCCCTAGACACACGTGGCTGCTGCACAGGCACACCTGCACACACAGGTGCAGCCAGCCGTGCACACCTGCGCGGCTCCCGGCATACAGGTAGCCCGTCACACCTGAGCGCTGCACGGTGCGTTCACACACCCCTGCACGCTTTTTGGGACACGCAGGTACCCGGACATGCACCAGCGCGGCACGGACACACCTGCACACACACACGTGGGAACACCTTCCGGGATGTACAGGTACCGCTGCACGGGCATGGGCACACGGGAATGCCGCGGGGGAGCGCCTGAGCAGAGACACACACCTGAGCGCGCACACACCTGAGCGCGCACACTCACACACCTGAGCGCACACACCTGAGTGCGCACACACCTGAGCGCACACACTCACACACCTGAGCACGCACACACCTGAGCGCACACACCTGAGCGCGCACACTCACACACCTGAGCGCACACACACCTGAGCGCGCACACACCTGAGCGCACACACTCACACACCTGAGCGCACACACCTGAGCGCGCACACTCACACACCTGAGCGCACACGTGCACACGCACACACGTGCACTCGCACCCTCGCGCGCGCACTTACACCCGCGGGTGCGCGCGCCCGGCCCCGCCGGCGCGGCCAATGGGGAGCTCCTCCCTGTCACGTGGGCGGACACACGCGGGCGGCGGGCGGCGCGCGCCGCTCTCGGTGGTTCCGGCGGGCGCGGCGGGCGCCCCCTGGCGGCCGGGAGGACTATCTGCCAGGAATGGCACCGTCAGGATTCGGGCGTCCCTTCCTCATTAACAAGGGCTTGGAAAACTGAGAAAGTCCTAGTTCTTGGGAGAGGATGCTGCTGTGGAACCTGCAGCTGTCCCACCGGCTCAGAGGCACAGTGACCACTTGTCCATCCTGCTCGTGGAAGAACTGACCTTCATCACCTCAAACAGCTCCTTTGCCAGCTCCATCCTCCCTGCTGGTCATGGCTTTGGACAGCTTTGTCCAGAGGGTGGGTCGGCAGGAGGCACCACAAGGCCTCAGTGGAGCCACCCTGCCAGGCCAATGACCTGCTCAAAGCACTCGGTGACAAATGTTTGCTGTTTGTCCTTGAGGAGCTGCACTTTGGGAATGGCATCATCCAGGTCAAACTCCACAGCTCAGCCCAGGAGGTTCATCCACCAGGGACAGTTCTTGCACAGTGTCCACCCTCATGTAACAGTAAAAAATAGTAAATAGAGCCAGGACAGGACAAAATGGGGCCTTGAAAGCAATGAACCCATCTGTGTCCTCTTTTAGTCCTAGGGCAGAATGTCCTGTGTGTTCAGGGGCAGAAGCACTTGGAGGGAGCCTGAAGGAGGGCTGAGAGATCCAAAGCCACCTTAGCTCATTCCAGCTTTCTCCAGTCCAGTCTGGCAGATAGACATTGCCTGGCACCTCCACTCTTCACTTTCCAGCCTTCTCCCTCAGCTCAGAGGGAGTTTAACATCTCTGGAGCACATGGTAAAGTCTTCCACTGGAGGAGGAGACAGCACTTCAATGAAGAGTTAAATAATCCTGTTTAAATATTGAGAAATAAGAAAGAATCCTTATTTTAAAAATGAGATTTGAAGAAATCTTCACCATTCTTCTATAATGTGAAGTCCTCATGTGTACTCCTGTTTAGAGAGGGCTGGAAATGAGCAAAAGCAAGGAATTAAAGAGCACATCTTTGATGCTCTGGGTTATCTAGAAGCATTAAATTCATTAAAGTTGAGCCAGTTTTGGGAGGTAACTCAACGTCCTGTGTGCCCAGAGTGACCTGTGGGAGTCCCTCAGTGGCTCAGTGCTAGAGCTGGGAAATCTGGGCCAGATTTCCTGGCTGACAGGTGGCAACTTCCCTCCCTGACCAGCCTTCACTGGTTTTGTCATGCAGTTACTTCTCCCTACATGTTTGTCACCACAATTAGACAGGCACCACAAACGCTGTTTGGGAGAGGTGCTGTGGCTGTCTGGAGGATCAGGATGGATCCCAGTGAGAAGGGAGTTTGCTCACACCTTGGACATGCAGGTGCTGCTGTGTGTCCCTCCACACCCACACTGCAAACTCTTTGTCCATCTCCTGCTTGCCCAGGAATTGTGAGATATTCACCAGACAGCTCAGGATGGGGAGGCTGTCTCCATTTCTATTGTTGGAGCCAGGGAAGTGAAACACATTTCCATTGGTGACTTATTACCTGTTGTGCTGATCAAAGGGACAAAACCATCTTGGATTGATTCACTGGGGCAGTGTTTTAACCAGGAGGGGTTAAGGCTACACAGGAGATGTGGTCTGTGGGGAAAGCTGATCTCTTATTAAATCAGCAGACAGGACTGGATGTGGGGCTCAGCTCAGGGGTTATGTGCCTGAAAGCCTGTCTGGGCTCCTTATTTTTTCCAGCTGTGCTGGTGGAACCTAATAAAGGTATTGCTGTCCCTGCAGCCTTTCACCTAACTGCTTCCCTGCTGCTTTGCTGGGGCTGATTTATGGCATTGGGGCCAAAAGCATGGCCTGAGAGGGGCGTGCCCTGCACATGGTGAGACTGAGGGGCTCAGCTCCTGTCTGGGGCCTCCCTCTTTGCCCCGAGGGATTTCCGGGAGGAAAAATGCTGAGGATGGGGAAAAGATAAATGAAAGATCAAGCAGGCAGTAGCAGCTGTCTTGAATCAGTCCCTGGCACAGCACCAAAGAGATCAAGGGGTCAGTGTGAGAGTAGCCACTGGAGTGGTGGAAAATGGTTCTTCCCTTTCCAGCAGCATCCCCAGGTAGCACCAGGCCAGGGCTAGGGAAAAGAAGTCAGGACAGGTGAGAGGCCAAGGCATTCAGTGGTCAAACCTCTCTCCACCCTGCAGAGGATTTGCAGTTTGGGATTGGGGTTGGCACAGAGTGGTGGCACATCCCATCTGCCCGTGGATGTGCTCCTACACAGCTTGTAGGGTCTGTGGCCCCACAGTGCTGGCTCACACCCTTGGCTCACTGATTTGATCCCCTCCAGAGATATTACTGTAACTGCTGGACAATGGTTTTATGCCCAGTGGAGTGGTGGTTACAGGTCCTGCCTTTGATTTGCCCCCTAGGGAGCTGCTGGGGATATAAAATTACTGCACATCCCCCCTGCACCCCAGCAGGTTTTCCCTTCTGGATAACCCTTGGGTGCTTTTAGACAGCTCCTCCTGAGCAGACACTTGTTTTTTTCCTTGCCAGGACCCTGCTGTTTTCCAGCCCTGTCTGCACAGGGGAGGGGACATTCCCTGGGGAATGGAGATGCTGGGTGCCACAGTGATGGTTGCCATGGCAAGGGCTGCCACCATCCCCGTGGTCCTTGGGGACCAGAGCTGTCAGCATGTGGCTGCAGGCAGTCCTGGGGACATGGGCAGCTGGGT
This sequence comes from Oenanthe melanoleuca, assembly GCF_029582105.1. NCBI lineage: Eukaryota > Metazoa > Chordata > Aves > Passeriformes > Muscicapidae > Oenanthe > Oenanthe melanoleuca. The sequence continues at coordinate 4,376,734 of NC_079342.1, read as the reverse complement.
GTGATGTAGCTCTTCTCATCTCCCAGACTGTCTGTGCCTGCTGGGAAGCAGCTCCTTGCACAGTGACTTTTTGCACAGCATGGTCCAGGACACCCAGCTCAAGCTGGGAGCAGCCTGGGGTGGAAGCATGGGCTGTGCTGGGCACCCAGCATGGAGCACACACAGCCTGCAGCAGGTGAGCCTGGCAGGAGCTCAGCAGTGACCTCTGCCTGCATCCTCAGGCCTTTACCCTTTTCAAGGGATGCTTGGACAACCCTTCCCATTAGTTTTGCTCTGTTTCACCTGCAAGTAAGCAGATGCACTTCATGGATGAAGGCAGCTGGGTTTGAATCCTTTTAGGTGCCAGGAGCTCCTTGTATCCTAAAAATGTCATACTCTGCTGCTTAAAAGCCAGTTTTTCCTCTAGCAGCATCAGCAGCACATTGCAGAGCCAGTGCAGGTAGGAGCCCTTCCCTCAGTACCCATTCCTGGAGCTGTATTTATCTTGGCAGCTTCCCCACAGAGAACCAGAACAAAGCCTAAAGGGCTCAAAAGCAGACAAGGAAAGCTTTAGTCTGAAATAGCCCACCTTGGCTAGGGATGAACAGCAGGAATCCACATGGCTTCTCTCCTTTATCCAGCTGAGTGAGGAACAGGCAGCTTGAAAGAGGTCAAGACATCTTCGTAATTGGTGGGGAACTTTCAGATTACACTTGAGTGTGGAGGTTGTGACACTGCTGCCCTTCACTGCAGCTGGCAGTAGGTGACTGGTGAGTGTGCTCAAGCCTGCAGGAATAATCAACTCTTTATGGCCTGCTGTGGCCAGAGCTGCTCCTGGAGGAGACTGGCTGGGCTCTCACTGGGTACTGTGTCCTCCTCTCCCCTGCAGTGTGGGCTCCCTTTGGTTAGGATGTGCCACTGTTGTTGTATCACTTACTGAGGGAGTGGCTCTGGTGCTGGCACTATCAGCCTGGTCCTCAGGGGGTTTTTCAAACTGGGGGAAACTCAGCAGCAGCCAGGAGCCTGCAGTTCACATGACAGTGCCTGATGGGATCTGGGGAGGCCCAGGAGCAAAAGACAAGAGAGAGAAACTGCTGGAATTGTACCATGCCTTCCCTGGGATAGATAGGGCTGACAGGAAGCATGACAGACAGGATTCCCTGTCTGCTCTCTGCCTGGCTGAACACAGAGACTTAAAAGGAGGGGGGTAATGACACTGCAATTGAGCAGTAATTAACTATTTTCAGCTGGGACTTCAGAGAAATTACATCCATGAGAAGAGGATGCCAGATCCTGCACATCCTCCCAAGGAAGGTGTGATGGCACATACAGCTCACTCAGGGTTAAACACATCCTTTCAAACTCTGCTACTGCTTAGAAGAGTTGATCATACCTGTTGTGGGTGGTGTTACCACACCTGAGTAGCCCCAGGTCCACCACAACTCCACAGAGAACTGGGTCTGAAAAAGTGCTACCATAGCAAAGATGAGCTGGGAATGAAAACTTGAAAGCAATAAAGAAAGTGAGATGAGCAGAAAATGTCAGCAGCAACAAAAGCTGGCCATAAAAATGTACTGGAAGCATGTTGGCTCTCCTAGAGTTAAGCTTATCAGGTCTTGAACAAGTGTTTAGACCAGACAGGAATAATTAAATCTAGGTGTAATTACATGTTAGTTGTGGCTGATTAAATATGCTAATTAATCTGCAATTATCATTTGGTGGGGGGAGATAATGGAACACAGGTAAAACTGCAGCGATTTAAGGAAATCCTGGCTATTGTTCCAAAGGAGGAGGGCTCTGAAGGGAAACGCCTGCGAGGTCTCTGAAGGGAAATGCCTGAGCAGTGATGTGGGTGAGGGAGGGTGCAGAAATGCTGCTGGGGCAACAAAGCAGGGTTGTGAAACAGCCTAAGCCAAGGCCAGCATGGAGAGTGATTAAAGATAGGAAGGGCTTTGGCACCTGAACTGCAGCTTCAGCAGGGCTGAGGCACTTGGCAGCCTGGCTTTCTCCTGGGAAAAGAGCAGTGTACACCCTGGGAGATGGTGTAGCAGCTGTGATCAGGGAGGGGCAGAACACTTGCCACTGAGCCTACAGAGCTGCCATGAAGGTGTTTATCAAGGAGATAGAAGAGGTGGGTGTGAAACTCCTCAGGCTGAAGACTGCACTGAATCTTCACTTGCACATTTGGCTGCTCATTCAAGGCAGGGATTAGATTTATTAGCATGAAATGAGAAGAATGAAGTAACCACCCACTGCCAATGGGTAGCAGCTAAATGCAAAATGGAGTTTGTCCTCCTTGGACGAAATGTCACAGGGAAAGAATGAAGTGATTGCGTGTGTGTGTGTAAAAAATTGGGACAAATGGCATAATGAAGCTGTGTGGAGCTAGTGGGGCATAACTGAAGGGTTAAAGGCTCAGCTATGAGGTATTTTTTTTATTGCAGGTGTGTCTTGGGGCAAAGATAAATGAAGGTTCACAGACTTCAAAGACATTCCTACAAACATCACCTCCCACCACCTCCCTCACAATGCCTTGGGTCTCTTACCCAGACTTTTCTCAGTAATCGCTGGCCATGTGGAACGACACAAGAAGCAGAGAGAAATGATAAGCAGCTGTTGAAAAGCAAGCAATCACTCATTACAAGACACCCCTTGGAACAGTACGCCGGCCAGAGCTTTATTTTCAACCAAAAACCAAGAGCAACAGCAATGATGTGTGTGCATGTGTGTGACTGATACACTGCAGTACCAAATCACAGCATACAAAGTTTGCCAATAAATTAAGGAGTGAAAAAACAAACACAGTGCATACCTAAAGATCATCAGTACATAAGTGAAACACAGCCTAAGTAGAAGTATTTGCATATCCTCTAGCTGTTTTAACATTGCCCTTTCAAAGCTAACCAAACCATTCTTGCTCTGTGCAGACTATCATAAAAGCACTGGGCTAAATCGTAGCTTCACCCCAGAGACAAATCCCTCGTAGGGGCAGGAAGGCAGGTCACACCCTGAGAATCAACACTTGCCTTCCTGTGTACCCCTGGTGCAGCCAGGAGGCGTGGCAGGCACTCCTGGATCACTGACACAGCTCCAGGGCTCGGGCAGCACTGAGGACACTGCACTGGCTGTGTCTCCCCATGGAATGCTGCCCCTGTGCAGGGTTTGAGGGGGTACCTTACTTGCACACAGTGTGCATCACTGAGTTGCAGCCCAAGCTTATTCCTGCTACTGCTTTATCATTGGTTTCATCTGGACCTTAAACATCCATCTATCAATAAATAAAATCATTGGTTTAGCAAGCATAATAAAATTACACCTCCCACTGGTAACTCTGAGAAGTTCTCTGTCTTACCCCCTACACAAGCCTCAAGAAAATGACTTTCTTTTCCCTCAGGCTCAGTGAGGTTTCAAGTAACAATTTTCAGTACTGCTTGGACAAGACACAGGCTTGGTTTGGAACCCTGATTTTGCCTACAGGGTTAAAACATTTCCACACTTCTACACTCAACTGTATCAAGTCCACGACTGTGCCATTTTCACCTGTGAGCAGCAGAAGAGGGAACTAACAGTACTTGCTGTTATTTCCTCTCCAGGTGACTGAAACAGTCCTTTTACAAAGCCTATCAACCTAACCCAGCTAAAATGAAAAGCAAAAATGTCACTCAAGTCAGAACCGAAGCCTGTGTGTATCAAGTCTCACATCACCAGTTCTTATCCACAGCCACTTGCTCTAACAAACCTCCTATAAACACAGCCTTGACTTCCTCCTCCTACAGACCAGGACAGAACAGTCTGAGATAAGCCATATCTTCCTCCAACTGAGTACTTATAAGGCACTAAAATTAAGCCACAACAAAAAAAAAAAAACACCTCAAAAAACACAAACCCAAAAGAAACCCAAATAAACTGACCCACAAAGAAATTAAAATTTGGCTATATTAAATAGCAGCAATATTTTTTTTCAGTGGTCTACAAAGCCAGAACATTGATACTTTGGGGCAAAAAAACCAATGCACTGTTGGCCAACTACAAAACACCTAAAAACCTACATCCATTCACACTTCATAATCAAAATCAGTACAAATCTGATAGGCACAAGTAAAAAGCATCTTCCTCACACCTCAATGCTCAATTTTCCAGCAGAAGCCACGCCTGGGGAGCTCAGCTGCTGTGCAGGACAACGTGGGCAGCCCAGCACCACCATCACACAGCTGGAGGATGATGGAGTGTGGATGAGCCACTGCAGAGCTGCTCCAGGATGCTGACTGGAGGCAAATGTTTTTAACAACATGATTAATTAGACAATGTGTTCAGCTTTGGCACCTATTTCTGAGCCCTCCCTCCCGTTTTCAGAAGTCATGTTAAATATAGCTGTGGTACACAGCTGGTGTAACTCCAGTGTCTTCATCCATTCCCATTATTTTTGTTCTGCTTGGAAATAGGTGAACTCACCTATGTCACTACATTAGATACAAAGGCTAGCACTTCAGATTTCTTAAAAACAATCACTCTGAGTTTGGAAAACGTCTTAAAACATACGAAGAAATACTAAACATAAACGTGTAAAGCAGGAATTCATACCTTTAAACATCAATAAGAATGAGCTTATTTGGAGAGCAATAAAGCTTTTTTTTTTTTTAAAGGATATACTGACTAGCTATAGGTAAATTCCTCTTTCCCTGATTGCTTGGTGAGCTCAGCCAGGCTCAGTGCCTTGCAGCTTTGCAGATTTTGTCATACACTTCTGGAAAGGCATCCTTGCAATTCATCTGCTCCCTCAGCTTGTGGTACAACGAGCCATCAAACATATCCCAGAACTCCTCACGGGTCATGTAACAATCTGCATACAGCATCTGGAAACTGGAGAGAAGGGAAAAAGAAGAGACAGAGATTCAGTGTTCATTGAGACACAAGATTTGATACAGAATATTAAAAATAAATTCAGTGCAAGCTATGAATAGCAAATACTGCTTTTGAAAAACAAGCAGATACAATAGCTCACATGGATTATGCTGGGACACTAAGCCAATTATATTTTGTGGATTTACTATTTTTTTTCTGCCTATTTTCTTAGGATCCACGTAGGTGCAGTCATAGAATCTCATATTTGCCTGCATTACAATATCCATTCAAGAGAGATGTAACAATACATCCTTTGACTTTTTCATTTTTCTGGACATTGAGAATAGAGCTAGGAAAGCAAGACACCACAAAATGAGACCAGGCTAAGAAGATAAATTCATAGTGTAAACAAAGAATGGTATAACAAAGGTCCATTTACAAATTAAATCCTTCTTCAGCTGTGGACTCTTCCTCACTTCCATACTGTGCTCTATAAGCTGCAGCTACCATCAGAGTACAGAAGCAAAACACAACCTAACATAAAAGCTCTATTGTTTTGTGTGATTACAAAATGGCAAGATTAAGCATTTATCCATTGTTCATTTCCCAGTGACAGGTAGAAAACAGACCAAACTTTGTCAGTAAAGAGCTTTAAATTAAAATCTTAATTTCAAGTTAATGAAAAAAAGCTTAAAATCAACTTTGGGTTGCTTTGTTCTCTGGCAAATCACTTCATGCAGCTCAAAGTCATTTGCAGTCCCCAAATCATCTCAAAGCAGCCTTGCCATTATTGCTCAGCCACATGGGACATGATCACTGTTAGACTGAGAAGTAGGTCAAAATAGAAATGGGGATAAATTACCCTGATGGTGTAAAAACACCATGTTGTAGCTTTTTGTTCCTGAGAAACCAGCCTGTGGCTGCTTCTCCACTGACACCGCTCCAGCAAATTAGGCTGGCTCGAGTCCGTGACAGATGGTGGGCACATGGCTCACACCCACTGTGGTCCTGTGCAATAGGAACCCAGGCAGGGAAAAGGAAGCTCTGGAGCACAAGTTTTGAGGGAGGAAAGAATGCCACCAGCACACAGGGACTGACTGCAGGGACAGCCAAGGCTGGGCCCCTGGGCAAGGACATCGTGCTGCAAGGACGGGGCAGAGCTGCTCCATGAGGCTGCAAGGATGCAGGGAGAGCAGTCCCAAGGGCAGCCAGGGAAGCTGTCCAAACTTCTGGGATTCCTGAATGATGTATTCCAAGGATGTATTTTGTAGCAGCAGACTCTATTCCCAGAGCAGCCTGGAGCTGAAAGGTGACTTGAAATCACCAGCTCCAACTATACCACAAGAACTTCAGTGTGTCCTTTTGTTCAGTTGGTTTTGCAAGCAAATAATAAAGTGAAATCATATTTGAAACCCACCAAAATTAGAAATGTAAATTAGTTTTCAATTATTGTTGTGGTTAAATTAATGCAATATTAAATATTAAAGCTCTGTGGAGTAAATAACTGTGATTAAACCACATGGGTGTGAATTATGACATTATCACTATTCTGAGGAGTGGGGTCCTTACCCGTGCACACTTCTTACAAATTTCTCCATTTGCCTCATTGAAGCTCTGGCTTCAAATTGTTTGCTTTTGGGCTCTCCATAAGCTCCTATATCCACGTAGAGTTCAGTTTCATTTCCTTTGGGATGGACCATACCAGGATTGTTGGGCAATATGAAAGGACATAACCAAATAGGGTACACCTGCAGGGGCAGGAAAACACTTTATCACTTATTTTCAAACACAATCATCCTTTAAGTTCTTTGACAAATGTGGCAAAATGAAGAGAGTTAAAACTTCCCCCTTCCTTTCAGCTCTGCCTTCCCAGCTGACCTGGTGTTGTTTTTAGCTGGACTTTCTAATGACCATAACACAAACAGATTGAAAATGTCCTCCTAGAATTACATCTCCCCTTAAATATTTGAAATTAGAAGGTAAAAAAAAAAAAAAACAAACCTACAAACTGATCTCAAATAACAACTGAATAAATATTCTGAGCCAAAAGACAAGGAAGTGTTTTCTTTTTCAGGTCAGTCCAAAATGGAAATTATCAAAATTGAAATTCTACACTAACTAAAATAAACTCAGAAATAAAAGCAAGGGAAATTAAACTCTACAGTTGGCATTTAGTTAGACCACCAATCATTTAAAGTGAAGACCAGTTAAAATTTTAGTGATAAAATCTTTTAGAAAGTGATAAAATCTTTTAGATTCTACCAAAGCTTGGATCTTTTATTTAATTCTTCTCTTTTTCAGCAAGCTATGTTTATTTCTGCTGCAGCCTTGCATCATGGACTCACAAAGCACAGCACTCCCCAGGACACAATAATGACCTTTTTGCACAAGCAGGACATTATGTCTTAAGATCGTCACAGCTCTTATCACAAACAACCCAAGATTTGCTGTGTTCTAGGGAGATGTGTTCTTACATTAAGGTCAACGTGGAAGGTCTGGATGGATTTTTCAAGGCTCTTCATTGGCACCAACATGTCCTGCACAACGTGGTGCTGCTCGTACAGCTTCCGAATGGCTTCTCCTTGGGTGAGCTTTAACAGGGAGATTTTTGGGGGGACCATCCAGCCAAACAGGTAACGGAACACAGGGTTATTGCCAAAAGGAATGATATCCTTCAGAGAGGAGAGAAAAAGAATTTGACTCCAGAATGTGTGAGTGGACCAAAAGAACACTTCAGAGTCCTCAGGGCAATATGAAGCCAGATTTTCAATAAATTTAATTGCTAATACTTTGCTGTAGTAATAAAATAAAATACAAATTAGCAGATTTGGACTACAGAGCCCTGCCCCAAGGCTCCTCTGGTTAGCACTGATTTTCAGTTGTATGAATCACAACATAGCCAGCCCCAAATAATTTTAGAGAATAAAGTTCAGAAGCTATTATCCTGCAACAGCCAAGGGAGGAATGCACAAGGAGGTAACCTTCCAGAAATTTTGCAAGAATAATGAAATTTCTCAAACGTATTTTCAACCTGTAAAATTTTAATTACCACCTGCACAGCCAACTGCTGTTTACCTTCTGCAGGAGCTGAAAGGATCTGGTACCTCACTCCCAAAATTGAAAGTGTAGGAACAGGAGTATTTCAGAATGTCCAATCAAGTTTTGCGTAAGTACACATGACATTTATGAAATTCAATATAATGACCCAATGACAATTACTTTATATGGGGGAGTTTGTTAGCCAGCATTTCACATCCATGTTTTTCCTACCATCTGAATTTTAAAATCACTCAGTAGGTACAAAAATTTAATGCTGAAATGCATACTTAAGGTCTAAATTCAGAAAAGCACTAAACCAAAAATTAGGAGTTTCTGATACAATGCCTTGTATGTGAAGTGTCTTTGGATTTGCTGTACCCAAATTCAAGACTTGCCATAAACTTTGCTGGTTTTTCTGCCATGAAAGGCAGAAGTTGCTGCCAAAGGGAAGAAGCTACATTGTACCTACACTGTGAAAAGGCAGAGTACCTTCCTGCAGATATATTTGAATTTTGGAACTGGTCTTACTTGGAGCTCCCAGAAGATGCTGCGAGTATGTCTGTGGTAATAATGTCTGGAAGGAATGTATTCTACTCCAGTCCTGTCAGCTTTCAAATACTTCTCCACATGCTTAAAGAACCATGGCTTGTAGTAGTTGCCAATTCTGTTTATCTACAAGAAAACATGCATTCATTAGATAACAATTACACCTTGCTAGACAGAGAAAGTCCCCAAATTCCTTTCCAGGGAGGAATCTGTGTTATACCCTCTGGATAAGGCTGTCACAAGACATCTAGGGAGCCTTCACTCCACCACCTGCAAGGCTCCTTCTTACCTTTCTTGCCATTAAGGTTTAAGTAAGGCTTGCCACTGACAAACTATGTAATGAATGTGACAGAACTGAATTCCTAAAATGTCAATCTCTAAACCCACCATTAATCCAAAATCTCACATGGCAAAGAGGAAACATCTGGGTGGAGGATTTCATGAACACTTAGCATGACCCTCCTGTGCATGACCCTGATATGTTTTTATTAATATTAACAGAATTAAAAGCTTGCTTGGAAAAGTTACTCTGAATAACTGCAGTTCAAAGCAGCATTGCTCAGCCTGAGGAAAGATCCATCTCTTCCTCCTCAGGTACTGAAGTGAGGAGGCTGTAGACTGAATTATTTGCTAGAACAATGAAGTCAGTGGGTCATTTCTCATCAATGAAAGAGATTTAGAGAACAGACTCTGTTATAGTAGGAAAAAGGTTATGCTTTAAAATATTCTGATGGACTGATCCAAATTTTAATTAAGAGATCATTTCAATTTTATAATGGTTTTATCTTAGCACAGCTTCAGTTAGACTTTGGGAGTATTTTTTTCATTGTGAGCAACTTCCCTTTAGTTACCTTGCTTTGCTCAGCTTCATCAGTCAAGACTCCTGTCATGATGACTGCTTCATCCAAGGAATACAAAAGTCCTTCCACAAAACTATTCTCCTTTTTCTTAGACTCTTCAGTGAACTTCTCACAAATCTTCTGCAGTCCTCTTACTGGCTCATAATGTATTTTCACATATTTCTTGGCAGGAATCATTTTTATTTCTGCTGCAACCAGGAAACCCAGAGTACCACAAGACCAAGGCACTGCATAAAATAGGTCTGAGTTTTCAGTCTGCAAAAAGTATGTCATACTAAATCATATATCCACACCAATAACTGTCAATGACATTGTAAATGATAGCAAAGTAACATTTTGTCTTACTGGTGAACATCTCACAAGGCTTCCATCAGCAAGAACAAGTTCGTAGGCCACACAGGTGTGCTGAAAAAGTCCATAGATATGGGATGAAGACTCAATGCCAGTTCCCATGATCAGGCCACCTTGTCAAGAGAGCACACAACAAATCAAATGAAACACTCTAAAACGTGGGTGATTTATGACAGCAAACACCCACTTTATAGCTTTTTTAAGACTATTAAAAAAACAAGGAAATGCTTTTAACACAAATACCACAAAGAACATAAGGTTCAACAGAGTATTTCTAGAACCTTTAAAACACCACAATGTTTTACTGAATAAAAACTCTAATGAAAAGTGCAGCAGAGTCAGTGAGTCTCTGGTCATCAGTGCCCCTTACCTACTGTGAGATCATCAAGCTCTGGTACCACAGGAATAGTCCAGCCCATGGGATTCAGGTGTGCAGTCAGCTGGCCCATGGACACCAAAGGCTCCACACGAACGACCTAAAAAGGAAAAAGAAACAAACCTCAAGTTCTTAACAAACATAAATTAAGAGTTCGGCATTAATGATGACAAAATCTGGCTAACCGGATACACTTCCATCTGTTATCAGAACTCAGAGACTCACTTTCCTAACAGAGCTACTAAAAATAGTGGGAACTGTTTAGTGATTCCTCCTCTGCCTCAACATCTTGTTGCTCAGTGCCCAAACCCATAAATCAATCTGGTCTTTTAGACTTCAGCACATAAAAGCCAAGCAATTCCATATGCTGGGTTTTTCAGATAGAACGATCCAAGCACACATTGCAAACCCTTGAAATTTGATAGGTCTGCTCCAAAATTTTGTTCTTTGTAGAATCTAATCCCTTCAGCCCTGAGTACTGTAAAGAAAACGGTAAAATCCATTGCAGTGAATGCTTTGTGGTGGAATTTGTTACCTGTCTTTCACTGTCTACTTCCAGAATGTCCATTAAATTGATCATGATGTTCTTGTGAGTTTTCTTGTACTTCCCAACACGGAGTGACACGGTGAGCCAGCCAGGCCTGCCCGTGCACATGTATCTCTTGCTGCCTTCCTTCTTCCATTCCCGGACCTGCAAGAGCCAGCAACTGTCAGAGCAGGGATGCTCTTTGCAGAGCTCTGAACTTCTAAATAAAGTACAACCAGAGTGGTTTAGTTATGGAGAGGACACATTTCTAATATCCTGTAGCTCTGGGGTTTTCTTTTGGGAGAAGGATTAAGAAAGATAACAAGACACTAAGAGAGAGTTAAAAAACCCTTTCTCTAAGGGAGGTATTATCAGTGTTCCAATCTCAGTTCTAATCCAAAACACACAAAAAGTGGGCTGAGCCTGTAAATGACCAGGCAAAGAGAGAAAACCTGGCCTAGTGGAAGCAACCTTGAGCAACCTGGTCTAGTGGAAGATGTCAGGTTGGAATGAGATGATTTTTAAGGTCCCTTCCAACCCAAAGCCTCCTAGGATTCTAGGAAAAGCTGAGAAGGCAAATGTGTAAGCCATACATATGAGCCCTGAATTCTGCAAAACCACAGCGGTTAACACCTAAAGAACAAACAATTGCATTTTCTCCAAAGCTGAGTTGCTACTGGAGCTGTTTAATAAAAACCCAATCAACACTCCCAACCCCTCCAAGAACAACGCCATGCACACTAATATCTGTGATGCGAGACAAGGCAGGAAACAGAAGCGGACGTGACAGAATTACCACAAATACCAGAGGGCACAGAATCACCACAGACATCTGCATTTCTGGGTGGAGCAAAACTTTAATCAGCCCACGGAGCACCTCCGGGAACTTCGCTTTTCCCCGCTCTGGACTTTGCCCATTCCGGGTGCGGAATGGCGTGAGGGGGGGATGACAGAGGGACAAGGACACGCCGTGCCCCCCAGGCCGCGGTACCGGGGGGTCCCGCGGGGCGGTCGCGCCTCACCTGCTGCTGGATGTGCCGGACGCGCTGGGCGTGCTGCCGCGGCGCGCTGTGCAGGCGCCACACGGCCCAGGCGCGCAGCTGGTAGTAGATGTCGAAGAGGATGGAGAGCGGCAGGAGGAAGAAGCAGACGAAGACCCAGCGGTGGTGCACCAGCACGGCCTCCAGCCCGCGGTGCCGCACCCACAGCAGCAGGAGCAGCAGCCCCGCGCCCACCGACCACAGCGCCGACATGACGCCCACCGCCCGCTCGCGCTCCATCACGGCCGCGCTCCCTTATGGGACCCCGCCATGCCGCGCCCGCCGCTCGCGCGCTCGCCGCCCGGGCCACGCCCCCCCGCCGCCATTGGCCGAGGCGTGAGGCGAGGGGAGGGCGGCGGCCAATGGGAGAGCTCCGCCGAGATCGGACCAGGCGCTGAGGGCGCCGATTGGCTGCGCGCGGCCGGCCCCGCGCTCCCCCTCATCGCCGCGGCCACCGGGCCCCCCCCGGGGCGGGGGTGTCACCGCCTGGGGACAGGGGGGACACGGCTCGGACAGCGGGCAGGGCTGGGCATGGGCACCGGGACAGGGCTGGGCATGGGCACCGGGATAGGGCTGGGACACCGGACAGGGCTGGGCTTGGGCACCGGGACAGGGCTGGGACACCGGGCAGGGCTGGGGCTGGGACACAGGACAGGGCTGGGGCTGGGACACCGGGCAGGGCTGGGACACCGGGATAGGGCTGAGGATGGGCACCGGGACAGGGCTGGGACACCGGGCAGGGCTGGGACACCGGGCTGGGCTGGGCATGGCACCGGGACAGGGCTGGGACACCGGGCTGGGCTGGGCATGGGCACCGGGACAGGGCTGGGACACCGGGACAGGGCTGGGGATGGGCACCGGGACAGGGTTGGGACACAGGGCAGGGCTGGGCATGGGCACCGGGACAGGGCTGGGTCACCGGGACAGGGCTGGGACACCGGGCTGGGCTGGGCATGGCACCGGGACAGGGCTGGGACACCGGGACAGGGCTGGGCATGGGCACCGGGACAGGGCTGGGACACCGGGCAGGGCTGGGCATGGGCACCGGGACAGGGCTGGGACACCGGGCTGGGCTGGGGATGGGGACAGGAACGGGCTCAGATTCCGGGCAGAGCTGGGGATGGGCACCGGGACAGGGCTGGGACACAGGGCAGGGCTGGGGATGGGCACCGGGACAGGGCTGGGACACCGGGCAGGGCTGGGGATGGGCACCGGGACAGGGCTGGGACACAGGGCAGGGCTGGAGATGGGGACAGGAACGGGCTCAGACGCTTGGGCAGGGCTGGGCACTGGTCCTGAGGCAGGGCTGAGCGGGATACAGGGCAGAGAACAAGGGCTGAGGCAGAGGGAACCCCCCAGTCAGGGCCGGGGACAGACCCTTGGTGGTGCTCTGGTGGCCAGTGTCTCCTGGGCAAGGGGTGTCTTTAGTTTGAGGTGTGGAGCAAAACACCTGTGCATCTCTCACCTGTCCATCCCTCACCTGTCCATCCCTCACCTGTGCATCTCTCACCTGTGCATCTCTCACCTGTGCATCTCTCATCTGTGCATCCCTCACCTGTCCATCCCTCACCTGCGCATCCCTCACCTGCCCATCCCTCACCTGTGCATCCCTCACCTGTGCATCCCTCACCTGTGCATCCCTCACCTGTGCATCTCTCACCTGTGCATCCCTCACCTGTGCATCCCTCTGGTGCTGTAGGCACCAGAGAATCTGGCAGTGCAGGTGTCTCTGACAGAAAGTCCAAAGTGCTGTGCAGTTCTGTCAGGAAAATTAATCCCCAAACACCAGAGGTTTATGTTCAAAAGGAGAGAGAGGAGTCCTTTTTGCTTTATTTGTATCTCTCAGTGCTAGTGTTATCTACCAGCAGATCTACAGCTTGTTTGTAAAGACAAATATGACATTCCTCTCAGTTCCATTTCTAGCATCAAGAAGGGGGCATTTCCCTCCACAACACAACTTGCTCTCTAAAACCCTGGCAGAAAATTCCTATCTGTGATGGAGCCACGTGACAGAAGATAAAAAAAGTCTGTGAGAAAGATGAGGCTTTGTTTTTTGAAGTTAAAATCCCTCAAGGGATGTGGTGCTTGAGGGGGCAGTGGCAGAGATCCAGTGACAGCCCCGGGAGGTCCTGGCACAGCCAGTGCTGCCAGGGACCCTGGAATGGCAGAGACTTTGCCATGGCACCTCTGGGTTCAGAGAGGAATGTGGAATCAAGGTGTTCCCTGAGAACACAGCCTGGTGATGTAACACAAGTGTCAGGTGGTGACTCCTCCTTGCCAGCAGCAGAAATGCCGACCTGGTCCTTTAGATGGTTGATAGCTGGGAGATGGAAACTCCAGACAGAGAGGGATCGAGGTTCAGAGCTCAGCTGTGGCAGGCCAGCCACACCTTTCAGCTGTCATCAGACAAATGGAAGGCTTTGTTTTGAAGCCCACTTCATGCTTGCATGGAATCATTCACAGCATGGTTTGGGTTGGAAGTACCTTAAAGATGACCTAGTCTCAACCCTTCAGCCGTTAGAGCTGTTCCATTAGAAGAGTTTGCTCAGATCTCCATGCAGCCTGGCCTGGAACAATTCCAGGGATGGAAATTTTAGCACACTAACTTTTATGGGTTTTGTCCTACTGCTTTTATTGAAGCACTAGACTGAGACTTCACAGCTCTCATATTTGGAAAGGGTCTCCTAATTTATTTGTAGCCAAATTATATTTGTTGCACTTGTGCCTAGTCTGCTCACTAGCTCTTCTTACATCTGAGCTGATTGATGTTATCTGCTTTTATTTATCAGTTCATCTGCTGACGGAAATTATTCATGCAAAAGAAGGTTCCCATGCCCTAAGAGAGGTTATTTTAACCTCTCTGAAGGATCTAAATAATTATTCCTGATCTGAATATGATCAAGCACTGGGCTTATTGAATAACAGCATCATTTATTCATAAGGGGATATTTATGCCTTCAGTATAAATACTATTTTGAAATTGTTTTTATGAAGAACCATTAGAAATGCCTATAATGTTTTTCATGTTTTGCTCTTGTTTTTGTAAGGCCCTAGGCAACAAGAAGGGGGTAGATGAGCTCAAATATTGTGATTTGAAAGTACTTTAAAGCAGAGGAGTGAACCACCATTCAGATTATGGTCAAATTGCTCATGTAGCTACTGATGCCAGACATAGAAAACACAGGAACAAGAATGGAGGGAAGGGGAGATAGATATTAGAAATTATGATGGTTTTCAATCCTGGTTATTCTAATTATTTGAGCAAAACATCATCCAATGATCTCTGTAGGCTTAGGAAAACATCATCTGCAAATCTGGTTGGAAGAGCTAAGGTTCCCTTGGTAGCTTGGTGAGACTAAAATCCTTGGTTTCTTCAATTAAATTAACATTTTAAGTGTGTTTAAGCTGTTAGTGCTTCTTAAAAAAGCAGTCCTTTTCCCTTCTTCTCCTCCCTCCCTCCCTGCCTCCCTCTCCTGCCATCCCATCCGCCCACTCATGCTGTTCTGGGCATGCTGTGCAGTACAAGTGCTTCTGCTGTCACTCAGTAAAACAGGTTGGAGAACTGATCTGACTGAAGAATTAAACATTTTTGTTTTAAACCAGTTTTTTTTCCTGCCTGGATCAGCTCCCTGGTGGAGCTCACCCCACGCAGGCTGGGGGCAGAGCAGGGCCTGGCACTGACC
Organism: Oenanthe melanoleuca; assembly: GCF_029582105.1. NCBI lineage: Eukaryota > Metazoa > Chordata > Aves > Passeriformes > Muscicapidae > Oenanthe > Oenanthe melanoleuca. The sequence continues at coordinate 4,361,492 of NC_079342.1, read as the reverse complement.
ATGCCAGAGCTCCCCATCCCCTTGGGGAGGTGACATCCATCATCCCAGACAGCCCTGCCAGCCCTGCACAGGACTGCTCCTAACCCAGCAGGGCATGGTGGCAGCAAAGGCTTTTGGATAAAAGATGCAGCTGTTTGTCCAAGGAGATGGGAAAAGGGACACGGAGTCAAGGAATCATGGAATGGTTTAGGCTGGAAAAGCTGCTGAAGATCATCAAGTCCACTGCCAAATGCCACATCCACCCAGCTTTTAAACCCCTCTAGGGATAATTCCATCACTGCCCTGGGCAACCTGTTCCAGTGTTTGATAACTCTTTATGTGAAGAAATTATTTCTGATATGCAATCCAAACCTCCTTGGCACAGCTTGAGGCTGCTTCCTCTTGTCCTGTCCCTTGTTCCCTGGGAGAAGATCCCAACCCCCATCTGCCTCCAACCTCATTTTTGGGAGTTGTAGAAACTGAGCAGGTTCCCTCTGAGCCTCCTTTTCTCCAGGCTGAGCCCCCCTCCACTCCCTCAACCTCAGACTTGTGCTGCAGACCTTTTCCCAGCTCTGCTGCCCTTCTCTGAGCACATCCCAGCCTCTCAATATTTTTCTTTCCAGAAATGCACACAGGATTCGAGGTGAGGCTTCATCAGCACTGAGCACAGGGGACAATCACTGCCCTGATCCTGCATGGCCACACCATACAGAGCATTTGAGCTGCACACAAAAGCAGGATGAAGAGTCCTGTCTCCATAAGAAAAATATCAAGAGGTCTTCAGTGGCACCAAAGGAAGGCATTGAAAAGCATTAAAAAGCCCATTTTTTCTTGCAAACTCTCACAGCCCTGGTACTGACTGCCACAGAGCTGCTGCTGAGCAGTTCCAGGACATTGACAGGACAGGCATTTCACAGGAATAGTTATAAAAACTAATAAAGAATTTTGGGGAGACTGCAAGCCTGTTTAAATCCATAAACAAACCAGCTGATGGTGAGGAGTCACCTGCCTTTGGTTTACCTGCATGTGTGTTTGGTGCAAAGCTGCTGCTGTTTGGAGCAGGAGAGGGCTGGAGGGAGGTGCTGCTCCAACTGCTTGTGAGAAGCTCCCTCTGCTGAGAAATCCAAAGTATGTTTGGTTTCCCTGAAGGAAAAGCCTATAGGGGAATGGAGTGTCCCTACTCAGCTGACCAGCTTCCAGATGGGTTCTTTTGAAAGGTGTTTATCAATGGGATATCTATTTGCCCAGGACCTATTTCTCAGGTTTCATGTGAGGGAGTAGAGGTGTGTGGTGACTTGAAGAGGAGGAGGGCAAAGGGTTTGGTACAGCAGCTGTAGCTGGGGTGGCCCTTGGGAAATGGGTCAGAAAGGGAAAATGCATTTTTAGTTACTTTAGAAACTTCCAGATAGCTCTCAGGGGAAGTGAAACACCAGCTGAAGGCTTAGGCAAGGTTAGATTGGTGAGGCTGTTTTAGGTGTAGGTGGACCCAATGTGGAAGGACTTGTTTAACATCCCTGGTGGGGAAAACTCTCCATGTGGGTTGGTCCATCCTGTCCAGCACACTGAGTCCTTGGGGTGAATTTGCTCTTTTTTCCTTCCTCTGTCCTCTCAAGGCTGCAGTCATCGTGTCCACACTGGGAAGGGCTTCACCAAGAGGAGGAATAACTGGTGCTGAAGGAATCAAGGATAGCCAGGCTTTATTTCTTGTGCTCTGGTACCAGTCATGTCACAAGGCCCCAGTACTCCAGTGATGAGCTATTGTAGGTGGCTGGTGGGACCCATCCCCACCTGGAGGGGCAGCAGATGCAGGCTGTGAAGTGAAATCAGGAATACTGATGATGGCAGAGTGTGTTCTACCCTTCAGTGTCTGTGCTCTGCATCAGGAGGCAAGGTCAGCTGCTGGTCAGCACGTTCACAGAGCCACCAAAAAGCCCCCAGTGCTGCAGAACACACGAGAGCTTTCATGTATTCTCTGTGATGTGAGTTAAATCCAGCTTTACAACTGCCTCTGAAAGGATACCCTGTCTGGGATTTATAAAAAGAATCTCTTGTCAAAACAGGGAGCCAGACTGGGAAAGGATTTCAGCCCTCCCTTCATTGTCACCAGGGTAGTGTCCTCTGTGGCAGAAATGAAATGGCTGTGGCATGGTAGTGGGTGTGGAGAGCTGGCTACTGAAGAACTTGGGGTTCCAGCACTCAAACTACAGGCTGAGGGAGGCCATGCTCCTCTGGGTGAGCAGAGAGGGACAATGAGCTCATGGCAGCCATCAGCTGGCTTTACAGCCCTGAGAGTGAGGAGGAGAAGTGGGTGAAGAAACTGTGATGCTCCCCCATCTCTTTTATCAGTGAGATCCTGGGGACACCGACTGTGCTGGGCACCAGAAACGAGCTGCAGGCACTGAAAGGCAATAAATGCATTATTTCAGACTCGTGGCAAAATGGACACAAGTGCCAGTGGCTCCCAGGATGCTCAGGCTGAGCTTTGTCATGAAGGCAGCTGTGAACCACAGCTGGAGGGAGTGACTGCAGGGTGCCCTCTCCTATCACTTGCCTCTGGAATCTTCTTGCTTGGAGTGGCAAATGCTGTGGGGGCACCCAGGAATCATTCAGTGATGGTGAAGGCTTGCCAATGTCACCAGAGGAAAACACTACAGCTTCTTTTTCTGTACAGGCCAAATTTTTCACCCATTTTCAGCAGACCTGCCTGTGTGTTTAGCCTCCCAGTATCCAAATAAAGCTGAGGCTTGCACTGCCCTGGCTGTGTCCATTCTCTCTGTCTGGTGCTGTCACTCTGTCACCTGTCTGCTTTCATTTATTTCAACCTTTTAAAAATTTCATGGGCCCACTCTCAGATGATGTAAACTGATAAAACTCCAGGCCATGCTCCAAAAACATCAGTGGAACTGTAGGATCTGGCTCTTTGGGTTTACTTACTGATGCCAAAGAAAAGCAGAAAAGCTGTGAGCAAAGCAAAAAAAAAAGGAAGAGAATGGCTGGAAAAAAAGTGTCTAAGATGCTGGTTATGTAAGAGTTGTATAGCTGTTAAAGTCACCTAGAATATCCTTTTAATAAATGAAGAAATCGCAGCCAGATAAGTTAATAATTAAGGGTGACAAAAATACACCATTGTTCCAGTAATAAGGAACTGTATTGGTCTTACTGAAGATAAATGGAGGCGTATTTATCGTGGTTCTATGCTGATAGACTACAAATGTCCTTTTTTTTCACTAGAAAACTCAGTATAAAATCAGGTCGAAAGCTGATTGCCAGCATTTGTTCCCTCCAAGTTGCTCAGCTCCTTTCAACAGCAGATGTGCCTTGGAAGCGACTCCCACGTGTATGGAACTGAGCAGAAGGAAGCTGGAGGCTTTGAGAAGAGGTTCCTGCCCCTTTCTGTGGAGAAGAACAAGATGTGCTCCCATGTGTGCATCATCTCACGGAGATACAGAACGATTTTCAGACTGAGACTGGATAAATTGACTGGTCCTCTGCTCTGCAAATCAGTGGCTGGGAAAGGTGTCTGCACAGAAGGTGATGAGGATGTGATTGCTCAGTTTCCTTTAATACAGGAAATTTCTGTAGATTCCAGTTTGGCAGACTTGGTTGGAGCCTTACCTAGTAAAATGAGACAGCAATTTCTGTACCTCCTGACACAACCAAACCCCAATTTTTCTGTTCTTCCAGTAAGCATCAAAATATGATTACTGCAGCACCTTGCCCGTGGGGAAGAGTGGCCTTTAAATACCCATCCAACAGAAACCTAGTGACACACACAAAAAAATCTGAGAATGGGTAAATGCATTAATCCTGCCCCCAGCTCATGTTGAACTCCAGGTGCACTTTCAAGCCCCTCATGTGCTGAGCTGCAGACTCAGCTGCTTTCTGTCTCCTCCTGCCCTCTCCACCCTTGGCAAGGCCCATTTTTTTTAACAGAATGCTTAAGGAAAACATTGAGAAATAAGCCAGCAATAAACCACTGTTTCATCCCAGAGCAGTTAATTACCATTATCTATGGTATTTAATACCTTTAATAAGCTCTGAACTTTTATTGTATGGAGGTATCTGCTTACATCCAGCCTAATGCAGTTTATAGAGCTGGGATGAATTATCCCTCATGCTGGAACTGGCAGAGTGAATTAGGGCAGGAGAGTTTCATCCCTCTGTGAGGAAATCAGTCATCTGCCAACAAGAGCTGACACTCCCCTGACCAAAGGAAAGGACAGTTTTGGGGAGCAAGATGAACTCTCTGGATCCTGGGTGGCTTCCCAGGGAGGTTGAGTAGGGAAGCCTGTGTTCTCCATCTGGGATGGCAGGTCTGTGTCTCAGGGATGCTGCTCATGGTGCTTTCTGTGATGTCCTGTCGCAGCCTGAGATGCTGATACAAGTCATCTGCATATGGCAAATTGAGACCTTTCTTTTCAGTCTGAAGGTAACCAGTTTAGGCAATGTCTTTCCAGCTGTTTCTTCACATGCATCTTGGCAAATGTTACTCATCTTCACAGCCCCCTCTTTCTTCTAAGTCATTACAGAGTCAGTTTTTCTCTGACACATTGAGGGAAGAGATGGGAGCAACCTGCTCTTACACCTCCATAGGAGAAATCTCCTGCTAGTGATGCTTCTTTCAGGCAGAAATCTCCTGCTAGTGCTGTTTCTTCCAGGCAGAAATCAGTAAAATATCAGGAGTGGAGTCTCCTCAGAGCCTCATACCACAGAGCAAATTCCCCATTGAGGGAGCTGTGGCACTGGAGATGAGTCTTGGTATCCTCTGACTCTTTTAATGCCATTACAGAGAAGCTGCAGCCTGTTATTTCCCAAACTCACCTCCTGTCATTTCTTGCAGAGTTTCAAAATTGTCTTCAGTTACCTAGAAACCCGTGTAAGGAGATGTAAATGTTCTGGGTTAAAGCAAGGCAAGGTGTGCTGGCAGAAATCACGGAGCCCTCACTGGGTCAACTGCTGATGTTGCAGATGAGCTTTGAAGAAAGCAGACAGGCTTTTGGGCACAGCAGGGCACCAAAGGCATCCCAGGTGAGTATTTCACTGAATTAGAAGGGAATTTCTTACTGGTATCTTGTACAGACTCTTTATGTCAGTGCTGCATCAAATGTCCTGGGAATGCTGCTCTGCTGGATTCTTAAACACTTTAGATTTGTAAGAAGGTTAGGCCTGTAGGTAAGTTACTGTTGTGGTATAGTAAATAGTAAAAAAAATATTAATCCTTTGCTTTATTATTTGACTTAACTGATAATACAAGTTAAATCTGTTAGGTTTAAGTGCTGTTAAGTTTAAATGTTGTTAATTGAAGAACTGTTGTGCCTTTAGGATGTATTCCTTTTTATCCTTACCTTCCCCTATCCTTTTGTCTCCCCCTCCCCAGCCCTGCCTTCACATAGATAATGTTTGGTTTATATCAGTTTGGATTGACTGGCATTGGATTTTTTATTTGCTTTTTTTTTCTCTCTGTGCTTTAACCACCTAGTAAGTAATAGACTGAACCTTGTTACTTAGTTGTGCTGTTGCTTTTATATTAAATCTGATCTTGCTGATACCTTTGCTGGTGATTCTTTAAGAAACCTTGAAGCACTCCTCCTCTCAGCCATTCCTTGTATCTCTCCCCAGGCTGTCAGGCTTCCAACAAAATTTTGCTGGCAGCATTATAACCCTCAGCCCCCTCCCAGCACAGCACACTGATGTGAACAAGTGCTTGTGGGCAGCCTGATGCCAAGGCAGGCAGTGGGATAATGCAGGGGCACTGGAAAAGGAAAACAGCTGTGGAACATCTGGGCCAGGTGTGTGTTGGACACCGAGGGCTTCACACCTGGTGGCAACCAGAAGAGCTGGATGGCTGCTCCACCCTTTTCCTCTTAAATTTGTAATTAATGCTGCTTTGAGCTTCTCTTTTGTCATATTTTTGTGCTGAAAAATAAACAAAGTCCTCCCTGGAGAGCTGTGTAACAACTGCATGCAGCAGAGGCAGGAAAATGCACCAGGTCTTGGGGATGTCAGCGCAGCTGTAGTTCATCTCACATCTAATGCTGAGGCCACTGGGAAGCAAATTTAGCCAGTTTTGTGTTTAATCAAAGTTCTTGCTGCTTCTTTGAACATCAGCATTTAGAATCAAGGATACACAGGAGCTGCCAGCTCAGGTAACCAATGTGGGGAGTGAAGCAAACTGCTGCTGCGTTTCAGCAGCCAGGGCATGTCTCCCATAGCTGTCTCTGCTCAGCTGTGATAGATGTGACTGACATCCAGCTTGACTGAGGAGCCTACAGGGCTGGAAGTCAATGTTTCCTCACACTCCAGCAGAGCTGCAGAGCTGTGGCATGTAAACCACACTGTGTGGTGGGCTACCCACGTGTAACACAACCATGGTGCCTCTTCCTGGGGAAAGAAAGAAGCTCAGACACAGGGCTCCCCTAAGGCAAAAAATCTCCAGCAGCTCAGGAAAAGTTTTGTCTGACTAAAGACTGAGCTGAGATGTCAGGATTTAACTATTTTCTTTCCCCATCCTCTGTTAGGTAGGTTTCAAATCCTTTGTAGCTTTTGTTGGAAAGCTCCTAGGAAGCTCCTTCTGTCCTCATCTGCAACACAGAAATTTCCCTTACAGGAAACCCAAAGCTTTATCATACCAATCCTCTACACAACAGCCCCAAGAGGAGTTGGCAGCTCAGCCAGGTGCTCCTGTACTAGCACGAGTCCCACACGAGGAGCTGAAGGAATTTGAGAATATTGCTTGTCCATAAAGCCCTCTTTGGATGATTCTATCAGTGCTTTACAAGTCCTTTTCCAAAATTTCCCACCAGACTTGTGCTCTTCAGTGTAGTGCAGATTTACAGGCTGCTGGTTGGGACATCATGACAGTTGAGTAAGCAAATATTTAAGCTTTAAAGCACTCAGAGGTTTTGGGTCCTGTGGTTTGCTAGATGATGGGCATAGCTAATGGAGGAACCAGATCAGAAATTGATCTTAAACAACTTTATACACATCTTGTTCTTCTATTGTAATTCAAACTCAGTAAAGCCATTGGAACTAAATAATAAGATGTATTACAAAGTACATGTTGTGGTAGAAAAAAGACTTTGGCTTTCAATTAAGTATTGGCTCAAAAACACAGCTGGTCTGCAGAAGGAGTACTTCTAGGTGAACTACCCAAAAAACCACACACCACTTTGTGGTCAGGGGGCTGCTCCTTTTTCACATCCAAATGCTTGGCTTTTCCTGATGGAGACCACAAAGGAGACTCCCAAAGCCTGCAGCTGCCCATGCAGCAGGACTGCCACAGGCACACCCATGCCCAGCTGCAGGTCCAGCCCCAAAGGACACGTGTGAAGATGTAGGGCAAATACTTTCAAAGCCTGGCTTTGCTGACTGGATTAAGTAGGAGTGCCTGAGCCAGTATATCAACCAGCACGACTAATTAGGAATTTTAAGAAGATGCAAATCAAGGCAAAGATAAACAGCAGGAGGTTTCTCCTTTGCTTTACACGTGCTGGGTGCAGGAACTCTCTCCCATCTGCACATGCTCGTGGCTGTGTGCTGCAGCCCCTCATCAGCCTGGCAGAATGCACCCAGTGTGCCCATGCCAAGGGAAACACGAGGTGTGCCAGCCCCTGGAATGGCTACTCCATGGATCTGGACAGCATGGACACCTTATGCCTGCAGAGATGTGACCCCTGAAGCCACATCAGTGGCTTTTTAGTGACTCTGTCACAGTAGGTGTGACCAGAGCTGCTTGCTGGGGGCAGCTGGGCATGGGGTGAGTGCCCTTTGTGCCAAATCACTGATGGACACCTGTGGCCTGGCCCAGGTCCCACAAATCAGGTTTCTGGCAGGGAGCCTGTGCTCTGGACTTAGTGCATCCAAATTCAGTCTTGTCTTGGTGCTCTTGGTGTCACCCATCCTGTTGTGACAGGGCAGAGAGTGCATGCCTCTGCACACACACACCCCTAATGAACAAGCTGGCTTATTTATCTTGATTATACAGTGAAATGCACTATTTTACATGTGATTTGCTGCAGCAGCAAAATTAGGTGAACAGTGAATCAAAAAGCAGCACTTTTTTTGTGCCAGCAGCGTTGCTCAGGCTCAGCATCCTCACCTGGGGGAGGCAATTACTGGAACAATCTCTTTCCCCGTTCCTCCTTTGTTCTTGTTCTTGCAGGGGCTGTAACTGTCTTTTATATCTCCTTGTTTTCTCCACTGCAGTTTCACCATACATGGGATTTTTACATATTTTTCACAGATAGTCTGTCCTCATTCTGGAGAAGCCCTTTCCCTCTGCCCCATGTTGCAGCACCTTGTCCACGAGCAGGAAAGTTCTCAGAGAGGGAAAACACATTTTGGCCAAGGTGCTGCTAAGCAGGCAGAGGTGCTGGTAGCACTCAGCCCTTCCAGCCTCTGCTTTGTGGTGGAGCATTTGTCATGGGTTTGTGTCTGCCTGTAGGTCAGACCTCTGGGCAAGGCAGAAGGTTGTGGATGGTTATGGGGCTGAAAAACCAATGTGCTGGCACAAAGCCATGTCACTCTGCAGCCCTGTGCTGGGAATAGCATGGAGCCGTGCACTAACACCACCTTGAAGTGTTTCAGATGCTGTTTGACAATCAAATTCCAGTTAAATACAACATCTGAGCAGAAGAAGTTGTCTTCTTGTCCTTCCACAGGGTGACTGCTGATTCACAGTGGTCTCACACCACTGGGTGCTGGCCTTGGGGACTTCTGCCCCTTGCTGCTCTTGGATGGAGAGCCACCCTGCTGCAGGGCCACTCCTGTGTGAGCCAGCCCCCTGTGTGCCTCAGTTTGCCATCTGTAAAACTCCACAGTGGCTGCAGGGAAATGGGGCTGTACACCCACATGTTCTCAGCTGGGCTAAGCAGCTTCTGATCATCTGTGAAGCAGATATGGATTCCACAGCAGGGCTTTGCAGCACTCCCTGCAGCACGTGCAGGTGAACCTCGAGCTGGTTTAGAGCTGGTGAGATGAGAACTCAAACAGTGCAGGAACAGCAGCCCAGGGTAGCCACAGGAATGGCTCTGCCTGTCAGTGATGCTCAGCTGTAGCCCAGGGGCAGCGTGGAGGATCCGTGGATGTGTGAGTTTGTGAGATGCACAGCCATAGCACAGCACGGTAGGGCAGCTCTTGATCAAATCTCCCTCCAGCTCTGTGATGAGGAATTGTGCCTGAATCCAGATGCTGTCATACCGAATATACTGAAATTTGGATCACAGCACCCTAAACTTGTCTAATATCCAGGTGTCCTGAATGCTGCAGGTTTTAAACTAAAAAAAAAAAAAAAAAAAAAAAAAATTTAAACTAAAAAAAGAGTTGACTTAGATTAGCTATAAAGAAAAAAAGAATGAAAGAATGTTTTACAGTGAAGTTGATGAAACACTGGCACGGAGAGGAGGTGAATGCCCCATTCCTGGAAACATTCAAGGCCAGGTGAGATGGGGCAGTGAGCAGCCTGACTGAGTTATCCCTGAGATATCCCTGCTGGTTGCAGGGGGGTTGGACTACATGGCCTTTAAAAGGCCCTCCCAAACCCAAACCATTCTAATACCGCAAATGAGGATGTTATAAATGAGAAACAAATAGTCTTGATATTCAGCAAAATTTAGATTGCTTTATTTTATATAGACAGAGCAAAGCAGTGCTGGGGAGATATGAGGGGTCACTCCACACTCTGTTGAACCTTGGTTTGCAGCTTCTCTTTATATGGTCTCTAGTTGTAATTAATAATTTTTGGTTTTTTGCTGTCACAATTTTGCCAGGCAAGTAGTGTTGGCCGAAATAAACATCTCTGGGAGTCAGCCTCATAGATAACCATCTGGTCTTGGTAGATAAAACCAGCAGAAATTGGGAAGTTCTGGTCTTTGTAGATAGGCAGTCATTGATAAAACAAAGGCAGGAAGTCTGATTTTACAAAATCTATCAGACTGTTGGAAAGTCTGATTTAACAAACTGGTAGTAGATACAAATTATTTAGAAAACATAATATTCATAACAGGGGGATTTAAACCAGAATGATTTAATATTTTCCTCTATCACGTGTCCATGCTTTACTTCAGACTTTAGTATTCTGTTTTATACAAACCCCAATACTTTTATGATTAACACGAACCTTTTATCAATTATCAGACGGAAAAGGGTGATATAGAGGTAGGAGAGCTAAAGCAAGGCTTTGAGGGCACACATAGGACAGCAGCGATGTCCCCAGCAGCACGGGAACCCGAACTCCCGGGACGGGACGGGACGGGATGGGCTGCGGGCAGCCGGGAACCGGGAGGGAGTGAAGGAGGGAAGGAGAGAAGGAGGAAAGGAGGGAGGGAAGGAGGGAAGGAGGGAGCGGCGGTCCCTGCCTCCCCGAGCCGCCCCCCGCCCGCCCCGGCCCCGCCCGCCCCGCGGGCTCGGCGGAGCCGCCGCTCCGGAGCGGGGCTGCCGGCGGCGGTGAGTACAGAGCCGGGGCGGGCGGGGGGACACGGGCACCCCGGCTGGGACAGACCCCGGGGACAGCCACCCCCCTAGGGGAGGGGATTGGGGGTCAGGCATGGCCCCGGGGCCTGGCTGGGGGATGCAGGTGCTCTCCTCTCTGCCCTCTCTGCGCACCGGAGCTCTTGGGTGCTCTTCCAAAGCATCGCTATCACTTTGTTTCGAGTGGGGACCAAACCCTCACAACAAAAGAGCAGACTTGCATAAAGGCAGGAAGGGATCTCCCTGCAGACATGCTCACGCTTTGGTGCATCTCTGCCCGGCGTTCTTCTTCTGTGATTAAAGTCTCCAGCCCCGCACGGAAGGACGGTCTGTAAGTGCCGTGGAGGGACGGGTGTGGAGGTGGATTTCTGCTTGATGGCGGTGGGAGAGGTTCAAAACTCTTTTCTTTTCTCGTGTTGCTTGAAAAGAGCGTTTTTCTGAGTAATGCTTAGTAGACCCTATGAATCACCATCTGCATAACTTTATATGGGGGCTGCTATTCTCAGCATCTCACTGGAACTATGTAAACTATCAACATTCGTAACTGTTTGTACATGCAACATGCAAATCTATTCCCTGGAAAACTATTTCAGAGCAGGTCAAAGGAGGAGACAGGGCGGAACAAAATGTCAGGGTGGCTCGGAGAGTGGAGGAGAGTGCTTGAGAGCCGGCAATTGCTGTGGGTCTGTGAAAACTTGTGCTGGGAAAGCTGACGGGGAGGGAGAGCTGCTGTGCCCCGGAGTGGAGCCGGGAGAGGCTTCGGGTCCTGCCCCAGCCTCGCACCTCGCTCCTGCCCCGGCTCCTTCAGCCTTTTCTTCCAGAGTTTGGTGCGCTGGGAAAACACCGTGGGTCTTTCGGAGAGGCTCAGGAGCGCTGTGGCAGCCGGAGAAGGGGCTTGGCGATGTCACCCAGCGGTGGCAGTGTCACCCAGCGCGGCGGAGCTGCCCCCGCACAGCGCTGGGGGAGCTTTCAGCGCCGCTCCCTGCGCTGCGCTGGGTTTGTCAAGAGAGAGAAGAGTTTATTCTCTCGAGCTGTCAATCCATCACTTCCCAGAGGCTTCTCCACCTTCCCTCCGCCTCCCCCTCGCTGCCAGCTCTCCCAGATGTGCTCAGTGCTGGAGGCTGCAAAATTCCCCGTGCCCAGGCAGGGGAATCACAGCATCTCCGAAATCTTACCAGGGAATTCAGAGCACCTCCCAGACCGCACCAGTCTGACCCCAGAATGAGGAGAGTGTTTGTTGCAGGAGGTGAACATTTCAACTCTTGGCGCAGGTTCAGCTCAGTGTTTCAGTTTGGAGTGACCTGACATTTCCTCACGGTTGGATTGAGAGCTTTGCTGTTGGGGGTTTCTTGGGTGACGTTTTTTTCTCTAAACATTATGCTGAAATTTCTACACGAAAACGCATTGCTGTCCAAAGGAGCTGCATTCACAGGTCAGTGGGGTCCATTACAGAGGGAAGCTCTGCCTTTTCTCAGCCCAGGAACATGACTGCCTTCCCAGCAGATGATGAGCACTGGCCACAGCCAGCCCAGTGGCATTTTGGGCTTGTGACCCTGGGATAAAAGCTGGAGTGAGCTGTTGGGGCTCTCCCACTCTTGCAGCTTTCGTAAATCTCATTTCTCATCAGATCCCTTCATTAAATGTTGATTAGATCAGATAGTGTTTCTTTCACTGCAAGGTAATTTGGCTTTCCATTTAGCGGGCCCATCTGATAAATAACAGCTTGAAATAACATAATTCCACCTGACCTTGATGACACCAGGTCCCTGCTGGACTTCTGCTCCCTGCCTAGCTCTGGCTCCAGATCTCAGGGTACAATTTAAGACCCCTCTGTAGGGGATGAGCCCTGCCTGGAGGAACGGAGACCAAAGCCACCACATTATGGTCCTGTTACTGACACAGAGGCAAAGTGATGAAGGCAGAGGTGACAGCTGAGTGTGGGTCATCCATCTGTCCACCTCCCTCTGCTTGAGCTCCTCCTCTGTCCTGGCCATCCCTCATGTGCAGGCTCTCCCCTGGCACTGCCACCATGACAAACCTTCACAGTGGAGTCACCCAGGACTGAACCTGTTTGGGGATATTGATGCTTAATTCCCACGTGGTCCAGAGCTTTTTGTCCATTGGGATGTGGGAGCTGAACCTGCACATTGCTGGGCAGTGAGCAGGGCCAGAGGGGATGTGATAGGACCTCTCTGCCTCCCTGGTTAGTTGATTATTTGGGAGCTGGGGATGCACAAGCTGAAGGAGCAGATGCCAGCTGTTTGCTGGAGAAAGCAATGGAGACTGAGATCACAAACCAGCTCCCCATTCCCAAGTTTTCCAGCACCAGGGAGACTCTCTGCATTTGACATTTAGCTGAGAAGGGCCACCCAGCAGGAACATGTGGCACTACCTCACCTTTTTTGTGGTCAAACCAACCCCAAACCACCCTGATGGGGAGGGTGAAGGTGGTTTGTCACCTGCAAGATGGATCTTGACAGGAACTTGAGAAGGTTTCTGCTGGAGCTGACCTAGGCAATCAAGGTTTTGTGTGCCAAACTTCATGTGGATGAAGATTGAACAGATTTTTCCAATGTCATCAGTTGTGGAGGAGAAAACAGGCACATTGATAATTTGGAAGTGATGACATCTTAAATTTATGTCCTTCTCTCCAACCTCTTCCATAAGCCATGTTTTGAAAACCCAGGGAACCCAGCTGGCATTTCTCCAAGTCTGGGAGGAAATCTGGAATAAAACCCAAAGAGAAGAGCTACGACAGTGCCCGGGGCTGGGGTGTCTCCTGCCTTTATGGGAGTGCTGTGCTGTTCCGTGAAAATTAGGATGTTTTTACGAGGCTGTTGGAAGTTTATGGGTCCAACCTGGCGCCGGCTTTGCTCTTCCATCTTAGATGGTGGAAATGCCCTCCGTGATGGATAATAATGACGGCTAAAGCGCCTGCAAGCCCAGGAGAGCTCCTCACTCTGTCATTTTCTCCTCCGACAGCTCTTCCCTGAGCTTCTCCCGCTCACACCCGGCACCTTTCTTGTCTTACAGGACGCGGGCTGTCTCTCATGCCCTGTGTCCCGCTGCTGCCGCCCTAACCCATCTCCCGAAGGATGGCAGCCGCCTCTTTCCGCTACGGGCTGACCATCGTGGGGGCGGTGCTGCTGGTGACGGGCACGCTGTGCTTCGCCTGGTGGAGCGATGGGGAGGTGGGCTCGGGCAGCGGGGCTCGCCTGCTGCCCCCCCGGGAGGCCGAGGCCGTGCCCAGCCCCTCGTCCCCCAGCGCCCTGCTCCGCTCCGTCAGCTTCTTCTGCTGCGGCATCGGCGGCATCCTGCTGGTCTTCGGGCTCCTCTGGTCCGTCAAGGCCAACGCCAGCGTGGTGTCCCGGCGCTACCAGTACCATTTCCCCAGGGACCTGCAGTACTTCACGGCTGAGCCTCCAGAGAAGTGGAACTGCAGGTGGGAGCCTCGCCGCTGCCGGTGCCTGGGTGGGCAGAGGTGGAGGGTGGGTCTGGCTGTCCCTGAGATAAACCTCGCTGGCTGCGGAGCTCACAGAGCAGCTCTGTGCGCTCCTCCTGCTCATCAATGGCAACCCCAGCCCACCCCAGCTCTCCTCACCCTGCCGAGGGACACATCTCCTTAGCAGGGCCACCCATTGGTTTTCTGGCAGAAGGTTTGGATGTGGGGGTGGGGAGGGGTCACTCAGAGCTCCAGTCCTGGTCTCCCAGGTCTGCAATGCTCTGTAAGGGTGAAGCTGTTTATAACATCTTTAATGGAAGCAAAATCTTTCTTACAAGGGAGTTCAATTAAAAAAAAATAAAATAAGGAAAATAATCCTTGGAGTGACATCAAGATAGGAATATAGGCAGAAGATCCTTTATTTCAGGGTGTAGAAAGACTCCTTGCCCTGCTCTTAACACCACTGTTGCTTTTCAGGTTCCCTGAATTTTTCAGTGTGAGCCTGAGATTTACCCCCACTTCTCCATTTAAAAGTTTTTTGATCAAAAGGTTGTTTTTTTTTCCTGGAGAGTGCTGTGGAAGCAGAGCTAGCCAACCCTTCCCAGTGCTGCTTTATGGGGTCACAGCAAAGATCTTGGCTCAGGCATAAATCAGGCTCTGGGGAAAAGCAGCACTAAAAGAAATTCTTAAGAACATTAAACCATAATAACACAGTTGGAGTGGGAGGCACGTTCCCGGTTCTCCAGGGGTTTCAGTGCCCATCTGGATATCTGTGAGCTTGTAGCTGGTCTGGGTATCTGGGGGGAGGTTCCCTGTCCCAGGGAGGGACTTTGCTGTGTCCCTGTGGAGAATTTTGCTGAGTCCCTTTCCCTGAGCTCCCAGCTCCCCTGCTGGATGGGATGCAGCACCCTGGCAGTGCTGGTGCTGCAGCAGCTCCTCCAGCCCCAGCAAAGCCTCCTGTGCTGGGATAAATCCCCCTCTCCACATTTCCAAGCATTCCTGTGCAAGCTGAGGCTGTTTGGCAAAATCCCTGGCAGAGAAGCCTGGGACTTCTGGGATGTTCCAGCTGGGTGCTGGGATGCTCCAGGTGGGTGCTGGGATGCTCCAGCTGAGTGCTGGGATGTTCCAGCTGGGTGCTGGGATGCTCCAGCTGAGTGCTGGGATGTTCCAGGTGGGTGCTGGGATGTTCCAGCTGGGTGCTGGGATGTTCCAGCTGGGTGCTGGGATGCTCCAGGTGGGTGCTGGGATGTTCCAGCTGGGTGCTGGGATGTTCCAGCTGGGTGCTGGGATGCTCCAGGTGGGTGCTGGGATGTTCCAGGTGGGTGCTGGGATGCTCCAGGTGGGTGCTGGGATGCTCCAACTGGGTGCTGGGATGCTCCAGCTGGGTGCTGGGATGCTCCAGCTGGGTGCTGGGATGTTCCAGGTGGGTGCTGGGATGTTCTAGCTGAGTGCTGCGATGTTCCAGCTGGGTGCTGGGATGCTCCAGGTGGGTGCTGGGATGTTCCAGCTGAGTGCTGGGATGTTCCAGCTGGGTGCTGCGATGTTCCAGCTGGGTGCTGGGATGTTCCAGGTGGGTGCTGCGATGTTCCAGCTGGGTGCTGGGATGTTCCAGCTGGGTGCTGGGATGTTCCAGCTGGGTGCTGGGATGTTTCAGCTGAGTGCTGGGATGCTCCAGCTGGGTGCTGGGATGTTCCAGCTGGGTGCTGGGATGTTCCAGCTGAGTGCTGGGATGCTCCAGCTGGGTGCTGGGATGCTCCAGGTGGGTGCTGCGATGTTCCAGCTGGGTGCTGGGATGCTGATGGTGTGCACTTCCATCAGGTTTCTTCCTCTTCCCTCGCAGCAGCTGGGACGCCAGCGCCATCCCCACCTATGAAGAAGCGCTGACCTGCAGACCTGCCCACGGTGCCCCGGCCTACGTGCAGCCCCCGGGGAGGAAGGAGGAGCTCACGCCGCCCCTGTACCGCTACCTGGAGGAGGACGAGAGCTGGCAGGGCGGCCGCCGGCGCAGCTCCTCCGACAGCGCCCTGTTCCGCCCCAGCCCGTCCTGGCTGGAGCCCCCGGAGCCGCAGGGGACGCCTCCCCCGAGCTATGAGAACATCAACGAGAGCATCAGTGAGAGCATCAGTGAGAACATCCATGGGAACACCCGTAACATCCGCGGCTCTGAGCGGGGGCTGCCCGGGCCGGGACTCTGCGGGCGGCTGCCCAGCCCCTCAGCTTTAAACTGAGCCTTGTGGGGGGACAGGAGGGTGGGGAGGGGCGGGAAGGGCAGCCTGCCTCTCCTGGCTGTCCGAGCCGTGTGTTGGGATGGCGGTTCCATGTGTTCAGAGCGTCGGGGGGAACTGGCATGTTTGAAAAATTTCATATTTTTAATAAAACCGCTGCTGGTTTCACAGGCTTTGCATTCCCTGCTCTAGCCCACCCTGGGGAGCTCCTGTCAGGCTGGGGGATGTCCAACCAATAGTAAATCTGCAGCAAAGACCGAGTAACCTGGCCAGAAAAGCCCAGCTCCATCTGCATTATTCACCTCTCTGCCTTTGCAGTGCCCCTTCCAGCGCTGTCTCCATCCCTTCCACCTTGCTTCCCTAAATGCTAACTCCCCATGCCTCACTTCATTTGGTGCTAGAGATGCTCAGTGGGTCGTGCCTGTGGTCAGAGCATCCAAGTGCCCTCCAGGCAGCCTCCTGGAAAAGCCATCCTGAGTGGCACAGCCCCCTCCCTCCTGCCCTCCACGGAGGGTGTGCAGCCTTGCCCAGAGGAAAGGCCAGCTGTGGCAGGGATGCTGCCTGTTCCTGCATCCCACCAAAATAAAGGGCTGTGGCCCCGCAGGGCTGCAGAGTGGCTGAGGAGCTGCTGCCACATCTAATATACTGTTTATAGTATAATTATTTGTCATAAACCAGGTGTATCAAGGGAATAAAATGAGGGAATAAATCAAGGGAATAAAACACTGTCTGGCTGTTGGATGTGGGATGTGGTGGGAAGGTGACAGCTTTTAGCACCCCAGCTCCACCTTGAGTGTACACAGGGCACAGGGATACCTTGTTTTTATTCTCCCTGGGTGGACCAACCTCATCCCATCCTTTTCTGGCTTTAGCTCCTCCTTCACAGCCCACTTGCTGCCCAGTAAGGCAGCCTTAGCTCTCAGCCAGAGCAAGGCAGGGTCTGTTCCTCCAGAAAGACCCGGGAGCATTCCCTCTTTCCCTGCTGCAGTCCCACAGCCCTTGGGAACGTCCCCCTCATCTGGGGCTGTGCCAGCTCTGAGTTATGACCAAGTCCAGCTCCAGCGCCCAGGGCTGGGAAAATCCCGGCGGCAGCAGCTGATCCGCGGGTCCCCATCCCTGCAGGGAGCTCCCCTCTCCCTCCCTGTCCCCTGCCCAGGCTGGGGTCCGGCTCAGTGTGCCTGCAGGGAAGGTTACCCGGACACGTGCGGGTGTTTCCACTGGAGTGTGAACGGCGGGGCAGTGTTTGCATTCATTACAAACCCATTAAAAACTGGCTGGCTCAGCCCTGGGCAGGACCTGCTCGACGTGCAGCTGATCCTCAGCTCCTGGCAGCCTCGGGAGAGAGAAACCACTCCTTGCCTCACGCTGCAGGTGTGCTCAGCAGGCAGCAGCTGAGCTGGGCTTCCCAAAACCGCTGCTGCTGCCTCTCCCCGCCGGAGCCCATGGCAGAGGAGAAGACCTTCCGCTACGGGTTCATCATCTTGGGTTTCTTCCTGGTGATGGTGGGGATGTTCATCATGAGCGTGGAGAAGCCCCAGTACTACATCACCTTCTGTGTGCTGGGTGTCCTGCTCGTAGCCGTGGGCATCACCTGGAGCATGTGCCAGTGCTACCCAAAGGTAGGATCCCCCTGCTGCTGAGCACCTGGCGGGCTGGAGGGCTCAGCTGGGCTTGGGGGCTTTGCCTGCTCTTGGATGTGCCTCAGTGTCCCCCTGCAGCAACCTGAAGGGGGATTTGTTTTGGGAGGTTTGTGCCCTGCTGATGCCTGCCCCATCTCCTTCACCCCCTGCACACCCCCCGAACCTGGGGCTTTGCTTTCAGACAGGCAGCAGGGAGAAATCCCAAAGAAGAAAACTTGTGTTCATCTCTCCCATGCAGTCCCTTCCTTGGGGTCTGGGGCTCGGCAGGCTCCCAGGAAGGGACTGCTGTGGCCATGGAGGTCAGAGGGTCCTGGTCCCCCCGGGCCAGCCCTCACCCCCCAGTCTCCTTGGCAAGGGCACTGCCAGCCCGGGGAGCAGCCACGCCTCCCTGCCCTGGGAAACTGGCAGAAAGGGCTTTTTCCACCGAGAGGGCGTCTGTAGGACTGATCTGGGCACTGCTGGACGGCCTGTCAGCAACCTGGCTGCCCTCCAAAATGTGGGGGAGCCACCTCAGGACCCAGGACCAGCCGGGACCTCTGAAAGCAGCTGTGTTCTCCGGATTGGGGTGAAGCAGAAACCCCTCAAAGCTGAGCTCAGCCCCAGCCAGGAGGGGGATGTGGCTCTGCCACTGTGATCCAGGCTCAAGGATGGGGCCCCTCGGTGTGACCACTGACCTCCTGTGTGAGCCTTGGGACTCCCTCTGGGCTTGGGGACATGTGTGACTCCACAGGGGGAAAGGCACTGAGGGCAGGGCTGTGCTGGATTCATTCATCCCTTACCGATTTCCCTCAAAAAAACCATTTCCAAAGAAAACATCCATGGTGGGAAAAGACCCTAAACCCAGCTGAAGGGACACTCTGGCCCTTTTCCCACCCTGAGGACAAGGGTCCCCGTGGTGCCCAGCACAGCCCCTGGGCTCTGCCTCTCTTTTTCTCCCAGATAACGTTCATCCCTGCGGACCTCGAGACCCAGCGGTTCCTGGACCACAAACCCATGGTGCTGCCACAGAAGGACGCAGGGTGGGTCCCACAGGGGGTGATGTGTGTGCCCTGAGGGCAGGGTGTGACACTGGGACAGCTACTGCAGCACAGGGATCAGGCTGGGAGAGGCGAGGGCTGCCTGATCCCCTGAGTGATGCTGCGGGATGCAGAGCATCCAGTGATGCTGGTGTGGGCAGTGCCTTGGTGGCCTCTAAAGCCACTCCCTCAGAGTGAGCTCTAAGCTCTCTGGAGCCCTGTGTGCATGTGCCTGAGCGTCTCCCAGCTCCACGGGGTCCAGGTCTGCTCAGCACCCTGTTATCCCTTTCGCAGCTTGATTGCCCCCTGCCCCAGCCAAGAGGCCACCAGCCCCTACGAGAAGAGCCTGCCATCCTACGAGCAGATCCAGAGGCTGAGCTCAGCTCCACCCCCAGGCTCGGCACAGCCCAGACCCCGCAGCTGCTCCCAGTCAGCCGTGCAGGCCAGGGCAGAGATCCACCGGGAGCTGGGGGGTGCTGGGGACCCCCTCCAGGACCTGGCACCTCGCCTGGAAACAGCAGCAGGCAGCTGGTATGGGATTCTTGGGGAGTTGGGGATGGCACTGGTGGGATGTGGGGTGAAAATGGGGGGATCAGATCCCCAGGATTGGGGGAGGGAGAGGATGCAGAGAGGTTTTTGCTGCTCCCACAGCACTGAGCCTCCACACCCTTGGCCCCACTGAAGCCCAGATGGTGTCTCAACCCACAGGGATTCTCTGAACCAAATTATCTCCCAGGAGGAAACTTAGATGGCCTTTGGCTGTAATTTGCATTTTGATGTTTGTAGTTTTGCCTTTTGCTTTTATTTCATTTTATCAATATAGACAACATCCTTACAAGAATAACCCCAAAGCTCCTGATCAGACTTTGACAGAAATGAGATGCCCGGGACGTGAACCTCAAACCCCATATTGCATTGGTTTGGGAGGTCCCAAAGGGCTGAGGGGTCATCCCAAAGGTGATGGGGGCCACTGTTCAGGCTCTGGGCATAGGACTTGGGCACCCACCACAATGTACTACAGCTGGGATGGGTGCAGAGCTGCAGGTTCAGGAAATGAGGAGTCAGCCCCATGTCAGGCAGGTGTCCCATAAAGGCAGGCACCGAGGGCTGGGACAGGGACATCCCAGGGCACTCCAGCCACCCAGCAAGGGGACTGGAGATGCTGGGATGCTGCCTGAGCCGTGTTTGGTGCGCCCCTGTCCCCGCAGCCCCGCCCCGGGGGACGCCCCGCTGGCATCGCTGCTGGAGGAGATGGACACGCCATCCCTGGAGGGCTCGGTGCCCGGCAGCCCCACGCCACAGAGCCGGACCCCGGGCAGCTCCGGGGCGGGGGGAGAGCAGCCCCGGGCCCCCCGGAAAGGCCCCGGGGAGGAGGATGATCTCTACTACGGGCTCCGGGAGGATGCGCTGCTCAAGGAGAGCGATGGCGTCTTTGAGCCTGAAAACTGATTTCCTGGGAAGAATCGGAGGAATTCCACTTGGCATGGACTCACCGTCTGGAGGGGACACACAGGTCACAGCCTGGAGGAAAGGGGGCTGTCCCCAAAAGTGCAGTGGCCCAGGCTCCTGCCTGTCCCTGTGCCATGCTGCACCCCTTGTGCACACCCAGCCACTCAGCAGGCTGTCATTTCCACCAAACCCAAAGGGCTCCTGAATTCAACAGAATATGGACAAGGCACCTTTGCCAAAGCCATTTGGGTGGGCACAGAGCAGCTGGGCTGGGCAGGATCTGGGCTAAATACTGTGCTTGGGAAGGGAAAGGGTTGGCTGTGCTGTTTGGAACAAGATCAGGTTTAGGCAAGTAAAATGTGGTCAATGCAGGTGGGTTTTACCAGGCAGAGCTGTCCTCAAAGTCTTTTTCCCACTTACCCAAGCTCTGCTGAAATTAAAATTCGATCTGAGTCTCCTGCAGCAGGCAGCCTTTGTATCTCCAGGTAGGGAGAGGGGTGGTGGAGGTGACAGATCGTGCTGTCCCCTGCCTCCTGCACAAGGACCAGCTTCCAGCTCTCCTGGGGGCACAGGGAGGAGGGCACAGCTGAGCCAAAACCCTGCTGATGGCACTTGAGGTGGTGGCTGTGCACACTGTCTGCTGGGTCAGTGTCAACTGCTGCAGGTGGGTTTGCATGCTGGCACCCACCGTCCCCAAATTTCTGTGAATAAAAAGCGTTTGTTCCAAACCACGTGGGTGGCTCAGCCTGGTTTGTCACCGTGACAGGGACAACACAGGGGCTCTGCACAGCACGCAGAGATGGCAGCACTGGTGGGAGCCACAGTGGGGATCTGTGAGGCTGAGCCTCCCCAGGGCAGCTGGGTTTGGATCAAAGCCTCAGTGGATCCAACAGCACGGGGATGCTGAGAGTCCCTTGCTCTGTTTTGGGAAAGCTGGGCTGGATCTGTGCCTGGCATGGCCCCAGGAGGCTTGGGAGCACATGGCTTCAGCAAATTCCATAGAATCACAGAACTGAGGTGGAAGGAGCTTCAAAATCCTGGAGTTCCAACCCCTCAAGCACAGAAGTGGGGCAAAGCTGCCCTGCAGCACCGAGGGGAAGGGAGTATGAGAGCCCTGGAAGGATGTTCCTGTGTTCCCTTGCCACCCAGGGAGTGCTTTGCTGGTACAGGGCAGGGTGTGCAAGAGAAGGCTGTACCTGAGGTGTCACACCCCTGTGACACTCCTGCACCCTTCACTCACCTTGGTGTCACCAAGCAGCCAGGGAGAAGGGCAGGGAGCACTTTGGGGTGTTTATGGCCAACAGGAGGGTGGGGAATGAAGGCTCAGTGTTGGCTAAACATTGTCACAGGGTTGAGAGGAGGAAGCACTACCAGATTGATTGCATGTACTCAGCTCCTGCCTGTCCTTCCCAGTGTGGTGGCTCTGGGAATGCTGTTTGGATGGGGCCATGGCTCTCTGAGTTTCAGTGACTGCCCAGGGCAGGATGTCACTGTGTCACTTCTCCTATGGAGTGTGGGAATCTGGTAGAGACCCAGAAGCCTTTACCTATAGAACCACAGAATGTTTGGGCTGAGAAAGGACCTTAAAGAGAATTTTGTTCTAAGCCTCCTGCCGTGGGCAGGGACACCTTCCATTGGACCAGGCTGTCCAAGGCCCCTCCAACCTGGCTTTGAATGTTTCCAAAGATAGGGCATCCACAGCTTCCCTGGGAAAACTGTGCCAGGGCTTCACAGTCTGAAGTTCCTCCCTGCTCTCCTGTAGTCTCTCTTCTGGAAGGGTCTTTAATCTCTCTGGAGCCTTTTCTTCTCCAGGCTGAACACTCTCAGAATTTCCTCACAGAGGAGATTCCTACCTCATGGCTTGCCACTCACTTTCATTTCTGGCAAAATAAATCTGTTTTTCAGCAGCGTTTCTCCAGGCAGAGGCAGGGGAGGGGGCTGACACGGAGCCTGGACCCTCTCCCCTCTCCCTTCACACAGCTGGATGTGCATCCCCCATCCCCGGCACAGCATCCTTGAGCTGAAGGACTCGGCTCCCGCGCCGGCAGAGGTTAAACATTGTGGGAACCGGGACATTCCTGCATGGCATTAAGCGCTGCCAGCAGCCCCGGCTCTGGCTCAGCTTGTGCAGGGGGGCACGCCTGTCACCGTCCCCAGGGACCCGCGGCTGGGAGCTGATGGGCGGGGAAGGGGCTGGCAGTGCCACCCACGTGTGTCACCGTCCCCAAAGGCTGGCAGTGTCACCCACACGTGTCACCCTCCCCAGGGACCCGCGGCTGGGAGCTGATGGGCCGGGAAGGGGCTGGCAGTGCCACCCACGCGTGTCACCGTCCCCAAAGGCTGGCAGTGCCACCCACGCGTGTCCCCCCGTGGGACGGGGCCAGGTCCGACCCCTTGGTGGCCCGCGGGAGGAAGCGACGCCAGCGCACCAGTGGTGTAGTGGTATCATGCAAGATTCCCATTCTTGCGACCCGGGTTCGATTCCCGGCTGGTGCAGCGCAGGATTTCAGTGACCCCTCTGAGGTGTGACACCGCAATCGTGAGATGTGCGCGCACCGAAAGATCTCCCGAAAATTGGTGGGGAGGTTTTATTTTACCGACAGGATGCTCACCCCAGCGCACCGGAGCCGCGTCTTTCCCTCCGGAGGAACGGCAGAAGGATTTAGGAACCTTTCCCTTGTTCAGATCTTCTGTGATGCTCCCTCTGCTCTCTCGTTCCTCCCCTTCACACAGACACACACGCTGGAAGCCCGCAGGGAGCCAGGATAAAAACAGAGCTCTTCTGTACAAGGTGCAGTTTTTAGGCTATTTCTGAATTATTTCTCAATTAACAAAAAAATATCCTTTCTGCAGATATTCACTCCTGGAGTGTGAGAGGTGGGATCCCTTCCCGGGAGCTGGGGCCGGGTGTTTGTGCAAAGATCTTCATGTGTTCCTCAGCATGTGGGGATGCACGTGGAACTGGGGGGATCTCCGACACCCCCTCCCTCCTCTCCGGGCTCCTTCCATCCTTCCCTGGGACACGGATTGTCCCCTGTGCAAAAACGCAGGGAAAGGGACACTTGTTCCCCATGCTCAGCTGTCTCAGAAGCCTCCTGAGGCCCCAGTGGTGCGCTGTGGGATTTAGCAGCGCTGAGGAAGCTGAGCCAAGAATCAGGAGTGAGATTTGTCCCCATGATCAGTGTCTGAACGCTGACCCCTTCCAGTGTCACCTCTCTGCAGGAGAGTGGGTGACAAGCAGGGTCTGGTGTCCCTGCAGTTACCCGAACCAGAGTTCAGGCACCCACGTGAGGTGTCATTAAAAAATCAACATTTCCCATACAAATGTTGGATATGTTCACATCCATATTAAATACATACATCCATATAAAACATAGACGTCCTTATAAAGCAAACACACCTATATAAAACATTAACGTCCATGCAATCCATACATATAATTATAAAACATGTTCATCCATTAAAACAGAAACATGCATATAAACCACACACATCCATATAAAACATACCCATAATTATAGCATGTACACCCATGTAAAACATATATCCATACAATATATGTACAATGTATTGCAATACAAACCAGCCAGTACAATACAAACCACACACATCCACACGAAACACACACATCTGTATAAAACATGTACATCCATATAAAAATACAAACTCTACATAACCAGCCAAAACACAAATATGATCCTATTTCCCTGAAAAGCCGGGAGCAAGGACGGGGTTTGCCGAAGGTCACCGGGGATGTGGGGCAGTGTGGGATCCCGGTGCTGCGGGAGGGCAGAGGTGGGAAGCGGCGTGGAGACCCTCGGGAAAGCGCCGAGATCCTCCCGCAAAAAGGGCATTTGCGATGTGTGACCAAACAGGATTAGAGGATTTCACGGGAATTTATTCGTGGAGCGAGGCAGTAGGAGGCACATTAAGCTTTCAGCCCTTTCTGAAAACAGTCCTTGAGCGGCTGCGCTTTGCTCGCCAGAGCCCCCAGCGATCCGCCGGGACCGGGGGTGAGCAGCGGCCCTATTTGCCCTCTCTCCACAGCCCCAGCGCCCCGCGCCCCCTCCCCCGGCCCCGGTAATGCTTAACCCGCCCGGCTGGGATGGGGCCGGCGGCCCTGGCGTGATCCGCGCCCCGCCGCGCTGAGCACGGAGAGACGGGCAGAGCCGCTGCGCGCCGGGACCCGAGATCCGCGGGTGCGCTCCGGGACCCGAGATCCGCGGGTGCGCTCCGGGACCCGAGATCCGCGGGTGCGCTCCGGGATTCGGGACCCGAGATCCGCGGGTGCGCTCCGGGACCCGAGATCCGCGGGTGCGCTCCGGGATTCGGGACCTGAGATCCGCGGGTGCGCTCCGGGACCCGAGATCCGCGGGTGCGCTCCGGGATTCGGGACCTGAGATCCGCGGGTGCGCTCCGGGACCCGAGATCCGCGGGTGCGCTCCGGGATTCGGGACCCGAGATCCGCGGGTGCGCTCCGGGACCCGAGATCCGCGGGTGCGCTCCGGGATTCGGGACCTGAGATCCGCGGGTGCGCTCCGGGCTCCGGGACCCGAGATCCGCGGGTGCGCTCCGGGATTCGGAACCTGACATCCGCGGATGTGCTCCGGGACCCGAGATCCGCGGGTGCGCTTCGGCACCTGAGATCTGCGGTGCGCTCCGGGATTCGGGACCCGAGATCCGCGGGTGCGCTCCGGGATTCGGGACCTGAGATCCGCGGGTGCGCTTCGGGACCTGAGATCCGCGGGTGCGCTCCGGGCTTTGGGACCTGAGATCCGCGGATGTGCTCCGGGACCTGAGATCCGCGGGTGCGCTCCGGGACCCGAGATCGGCGGGTGCGCTCCGGGATTCGGAACCTGAGATCCGCGGGTGCGCTCCGGGATTCAGAACCTGACATCCGCGGGTGCGCTTCGGGACCCGAGATCCGCGGGTGCGCTCCGGGATTCAGAACCTGACATCCGCGGGTGCGCTCCGGGACCCGAGATCCGCGGGTGCGCTCCGGGATTCGGAACCTGACATCCGCGGGTGCGCTCCGGCCCCTCGGCTCCGCTCCAGCTCCCCAGCCCTGCTCCAGCCCTTCGACTGCGCTTCATCCCCTCGGCTCCGCGGGTGCGCTCCGGCTCCTCAGCGGTCCCGCCGGTGCCGTCCCCGGTGCCGACGGTCCCGTTGTCTCCCGGTGCTGCCCATCGGGATGTCCCCGCGGGCGCTGGAGCTGGCGCTGCTGCTGGCGCTGGCGGAGCTGGTTCTGGCCCTGGGGCCGGCCGGGGAGGGGGAAGCCGCCGTCGGGGCCGCCCCTCCGGGACCCGCTGCTTTCCACCGCGCCGCCAAGGTGAGGAGCGTGGGGTGGGGGGCCAGCCACGCTCCTGTGTGCGTGTCCCCCGCACCCCAGCCCGCTGCTCGTGTCCCCGCAGGCGTCGTGGCGGCTGCCCGGGCGCTACGTGGTGATGCTGCGGGCGGGCGGCGAGGCCGAGCTGCGGGACACGGTCCGGCGGCTGCAGGCCCGGGCGGCTCGGCGGGGACACCGGGCCGAGCTGCTGCACCTCTTCCAGCTCCTGCCCGCCTTCCTGGTGAGGATGAGCAGCGACATCCTGGACACGGTACGTGGCAGGGGACAGCAGCTGCGGTGGGCGCTGGTGGGAGTGGCAGCCCCAGCTTCGGGGGGAAACAGGAGCTTCGTGTCCTCCCCGCAGGCGCTGGAGCTGCCGCACGTGAAGTACATTGAGGAGGATGCCTACGTCTTCGCCCAGAGCATTCCCTGGAACCTGGGCAGAATCGTGGCGCCACAGCCCAGCTCAGGAGCCTACAGCCCTCCCAGTAAGCGCTGGGGTATGAGCGGGGCGACTCTTTGAGGAAGAGGGATGGAAATATTCCTCTGCCCCATGGTGCTGCGGGTCTGGAGCTGCATTTTGGGAGCAGCCCAGGCGGCCTGTGTGACCGTGATAGTGGTTGCCTTTCTCCCCTGTTGCATCCCTGGCAGACAAAGGTGACCTGGTCGAGATTTTCCTGCTGGACACCAGCGTGCAGAGCAGCCACCGGGAGATCGAGGGCAAGGTGACTGTGACTGGCTTCGAGAGCATCCCCGAGGAGGATGGCACCCACTTCCACAGGCAGGTGAGTCCTGAGGTGCCACATGCTGCATCCTGGCCAGAGCACCCCCTTATCCACCAAATCCTGGGCAGGCTCGTGAGGCTTTCCAGGACAAGGCAGACACTTGGCCTGGACCAAAATGCTGGGCAGGACGGGCAACAGGAGCTGTGGTCCTGGGGAATATTGAGACCTTCAAGGTGGTCTGTTTGGAGATATGGCAGAGTCGGGCAGGGCTTCTTTCTAGGAAAGTGTTCAAGGGTAGCACAGGTGTGTGTGATGGAGGAGGGAATGCAGGTGGGAAGAGGTGGGGGGCTGTTGTGGGATTGCAGACCTGCTTTGATGCAATGGGGCTGGGGCATGAAACAGGCCAGCAAGTGTGACAGCCACGGGACCCACGTGGCCGGGGTGCTGAGCGGGCGCGACGCCGGCGTGGCCACGGGCGCCAACATCCGCAGCCTCCGGGTGCTGAACTGCCAGGGCAAGGGCACCGTCAGCGGGACCCTCATGGGTGAGTGACCCCGTGCCCCGGAGAGCAGCAGGGTGCCTCCCGGAGCTTCCTGCCACACTGTTTTGTCCCTCGCAGCGCTGGAGTCCATCAGCAGGGCGCTGCGGGCTCGGCCGAAGGCGCCGCCCGTGGTGCTGCTGGCCCTGGCCGGCGGCCGCAGCCCCGCGCTGAACGCGGGCTGCCGGAGCACGGCAGCGATGGGCGCCGTGGTGGTGGCGGCTGCCGGCAACTACAAGGACGATGCGTGCCTCTACTCGCCTGCGTCCGAGCCGGAGGTACGGGCTGTGGGGATTCCTGGGGCTCGGGATCCCCTCCAGCTCCCCGGGTTGGGGCCGGGGCTGGCCGTGCCACCCCTCCCGTGCTCCGCTGTCACTGCCAGGTCATCACGGTGGGTGCCACCGACAGCGAGGACCGCCCCGCCTCCATCGGCACCCTGGGCACCAACTTTGGCCGCTGCGTGGACCTGTTTGCCCCGGGGGACGACATCGTCGGCGCCTCCAGCGACTGCAGCACGTGTTTCACGGCGCGGAGCGGGACCTCGCAGGCGGCCGCGCATGTGGCAGGCGAGCTGCGCTCCGAGGGGCGGGGAGGGCTGGCCCTGCGCTTGCTGGTGCTGGCACAGGGCTCCAGGCATGCCTGAGCTGGGGGCATTTTTGTGTTCCGCGACGCCCGGGTTTGGTTTGTCTCGTTCGGGCGCCGCAGCCTGCACAGCGCTCCCGCACCCCGTGCGATGGCTCCTCCCGTGTCCCTGGAGCCGTGCTGCCCACGGGAGCTGTGCAGGTGCTGTGTCCCCGCTGGTTCTCACTGCCGGGGTGCTCTTGCAGGCATCGCTGCCGTGCTGCTCAGCGCCGAGCCCCAGCTGAGCCTGGCCGAGCTCCGGCAGCGCCTCCTGCTCTTCTCCACCAAGAACGCCATGGACACGGCGTGGATCCCGGCGGAGCAGCGCCTGCAGACACCCAACAGCGTGGCTGGGCTGCCCACGCGGCTGCGAGCAGGTGGGGACCTCGCTGCCTGTCCATGCTGGGCACAGCTCTGCTCTTGTGCCGTTCTCCGTCCCTCTGTGCCGGGGACGGCTGAGCCTGGGTGCCGCCGTTCGCGTGGATGGGCGGAGATGGAGCCTGGTCGGTGCCGTGGGCGCTGGGTGACTCTGTGGGTGTCCCTGTGGGTGCCACTGTGGGTGTCACTGTGGATGTCACTCTGGGTGTCACTCTGGGTGTCACTATGGGTTACACTGTGGATATCACTCCGGGTGTCACTCCGGGTGTCACTCCGGGTGTCCCCCGGCTGACGCCCCGGCCCCGTTGCAGAGGAGCAGCTGCTGTGCCGCTCGGTGTGGTCGGCGCGCTCGGGGCTCGCCCGGCGTCCCACGGCCGTGGCTCGCTGCTCCAGCACCGAGGAGATGCTCAGCTGCTCCAGCTTCTCCCGCAGCGGCAGCCGGCTGGGGGAGCACATGGAGGTGAGCAGAGGTGCTGCCCCGGGGTGCCCGGAGGGGTGTCCCCAGCCCCCGGTGACACTGTGCTGCCCACGCTCAGGACAAGGACGGGCAGAAGCAGTGCGTGGCACACGGCGCTTTCCGCGGCCAGGGGGTTTATGCCATCGCCAGGTGCTGCACATGGCCCAGGGCTGAATGCCGGATCAGTGCCAGCTCCCCGGCGGCCGAGGGGGCCGAGTGCTCGCCAGGAGAACACGTGCTGACTGGTAACACCCAACACACGGGGTTACACACCTCTGAGCCTGATGGACAAGGGTGTTTCTTCCAGAAAAACGCTGGGATTTGGGGGGAAAGGGTGGGTGTGGTTGCTGGGAGGGCAGGGAGGGGGTACATGTGCTGTGTGCAGGACTGGGGAAGGTTCAGGGCTCTCTTGGGGCATCCTTGGCACCAGCGTGTGCACTGGGATGCTGCCGTGGCTGCCCTGTGCCAATATCCCCTCTCCCCCGGGCAGGGTGCAGTTTCCAGTCCCCATCCGTGGCGCTGGGTGCCGGTGGCAGGCCCGTGGTGGGGCAGGGGAGGGGGCCCAGCCGCTGTGCCAGCAGGACAGGGGTGATGGCACACGCCGTGTGCTGCCCCACTGCCAGCCTCGAGTGCCAGCTGAGGGAGCACACGGCCCTGGAGCCCGAGGAGAAGGTAGGGATGGGCCGTGCTCCTCTGCCCGGTGCTGTGCCTGTCTGCCTGTCCCCCTGCCGGGCTGATGGGCTTTGGGGTGTCTTCAGCCCATTGTGGCTGTCACCCCATCCCATCCAGCTGGGCGGCAGCAGTCACACCGCCCTGACCCGTGGGGACACGGGGGACGGGCAGGCGTTTGCTGAGCCGTGCTGGCCTCTCCTCCCGCTAGGTGACAGTGTCCTGTGAGGATGGCTGGACGCTGACGGGCTGTCACGCCCTGTCCCAGCGCCCTGGCTCCATGGGATCCTACGCCCTGCACAATTCCTGCGTGGCAGCCGCCGCTCCCGGAGGCAGCTCGGCCGCGGCCGTCGCCGTTTGCTGCCGGAGCCGGCCGTAGGGACAGGCTGAGCTGCAGAGGTTCCTGGGGCTTTGCTGCCCTGCCTCGGTGTCTTTGCAGGGTTTCCAGAACAATCCAAGCATCCCCCATGCAGCTGGTGACCTCCACACTTGGGCTGCCGTGCTGGTGGGGATGAATTTGTCTCCCTCTGCAGAGCTCTCCAAGCATCCCCCATGCAGCTGGAGCCCTGTCCCATCACTGGAGCCATCCCAGAATCCTTTCCCTGCCATGCACTGGCTCTTCCTATGAACACCTTGACAGAACAAGTCACGGTGTTGTCACCAAACACAGGAAAAATCCACCACCTTTTTAACGATAAAAGTATTGTGAGAATTGTTCCTTCATTTCCTGGTTAGTTGCTCATTAGTTGTCAGCTAATGCTGTGTAGCACCTGGAAAATCTTAGATTAGCCATTTTTAGGCAGTTCCATAATTGCCTAATGGTATTCCTAGGAGACTTCTTTACTTTTGAGTCAAGTGCAAGGGCTGTAGTTTAAACAGCCTGCTTGGTTAATTAGATTTTTATCTGCATTGCTACAGTCAGCTACTGCTTCATTAGTGCTTTTTTTGTTGTTAAGTCAAAGTTAATGATCTGCTGGTGTTATGTGTTAACAGTTTCAGGTCTTCTCAGGACACATAGAACTGTAGGAGGCTGTAATTCCTTTAAAAAAATCCCCAGAATGAAGAAAAAGCTTTCATAGCACCTTAGTTTTTACATTTGTACCGTAAATATTTATTTGGAGTTTTATAAATGAACATTTTATAAATGTCTTTTTAAAATAAAATTCATAGACCTGTGTTGTCTGGTTTCATAGACATCCCCCTGGGGACCTGGTCTGGAAGAGGGAAGGGGGACCCATCCAGCAGCTCCCCCAAAGAGCTCAGTTTTGTTGGTGAGCAGCCCCACGTTGGATCTGACCCCTGCCTGGGATCCAAGGTGCTCCTGGATGACAGTGGCACCTTTGGAAGTTGGCACAGGCAGCACAGGCATCCTTGCCCACAGCTGGGCTGTGCTCTGGGACTGTGTTGTCCACACACACAGCACCAGAAGTTTGTTTTAACAACAGTGGTGCAGGGCAAGAGCTTCCAGTTATGGAAACAAACATCATCCAGCTTTGGGAACATGCCCTTGAGCCTGGGTTGCTGTTGTTCCTTCACTTTGGAAGGGCTGGAGCCCCAGGAAGGAGACAAAATTTGGCTCAGAGAGATGCCAACAGCAGGGAGAGGCTGAGAAGCACCAGGAGCCACCAGAGCTGGTCTCACTATTCTCAGTGTTTAGCAGCCTCCTGCTACTACAATATATAATTTTTGTGGTGTTATCTGAGGATAGACAAAAAAAATGCAGTTTGATACCTCAAGCTCCAGGTTAACCTGTCAGACTTGGCTGGGTTGGGTGTTTTTCCCCATCCAAAAGTCCCCTGCAGCTCTGTTACTCTGGCTTTAATTGGCAAGAGAAGACAAACCCAGCACAAAACACCACTTTGAAAGGTTGAAACTAATTCTACCTTGTTACCTAAAGCTGGCAAAAGCCCAACCCTAATCCAAACATGTAATTACATAACATGGACATAATTACAGCCCACAATTTCATCAGCTGGAACCTGAGTTTTGCACAAAGAGGCAGAAAAGAAAAAGGGATGTCAGCCTGAGAGCTGCTGGACAGCTCTGACACCGAGGGTGATTTTTCAGCAGACTCCTTGGGCTGTCACCTCTCAAAACACACATCAGGATTTCAGCTCTGCTGCCTCCCCTGTGAGAGGGGAGGATCAGCACAAGGTGTGAGCATGTTCCATGCCTGATAAGCCAGGCAGAGCTTCCCCAGCTCAGTTCAAGCCTTCATAATCTTGGTGGAAGGAAACAATATTAAAAGATTAGCCCTTGCTTTGTGCCTTGCAGGTGGGTAGGTGGAAAAGCTGACATTCAGGAGAGCAGGGCTAATCCCAGGGATGCTGATCCCAGTCCTGACAGCAGTTTGCAATGCCCAGTCCATGCTCCCAGGAGAACAGAGGCTGGAAAAGTGAAAGTCCTTGTCCTTAGAGCAGGGGACAAAGGCAGAGTGGGGATGGCAGCCCTGGCTGTAGCTCCTGGTTCCCAAATGAGTGAGAAATGGAACACCAGCTGCTTGTGCACCTCTCTGCCCTTGCCCCCGTGGGAGGCAGGATGAATTCACGCCCAGCTCACCCACAAATCTCAGATCTGACACACAAAATCCGCTCTAATCCATCACTGTGAGCGTGGCCAGGGTAAATCACTGCCCAGGTCAGGGGAAGCTGCACAGAGCTACAGATGGGACAGTGCCCCAGCACATGCTGTGGCAAAAGGAGATACAGCAGGGCAGCTCCTCAGCTGCTTCCAGTGGCTCTGGACAGGAGCCAAAACAGCAATCAGGGCACCCCTGAGGAGCTCAGCACTGGCAGGGCTGGCCCAGGGAGGTTCAGGGTAAGAGGATCAACAAGACAAGAGCGTGTGCACAGTCTAAAGATTACACTAGTTTTCTGTGAAAGGAATAACTTTATTCCATTGACCAGGAATCCCAAGACTGTTCATCAAGACTGCCTATTTTTCCAGTGCCAAATGTCTATGCATTAATTGGACAATATCTCCCCGAGTGCTCACAGGCAGGCTGTGGCTGCTCCTCACTGAACATTTTGTAAGCTGTATAAAAACATTTTCATCCAAAAAGATTGGCAGTAAAAATTACAACATATAAATGCATCACAATTTACACAAAAACTAGGTGGTTTTTTTTGAGTTTTTTTTTTTTTTTCTTGAACTCTATTTTCCAAAAAATAATCTTCAGCAGGTTCAAATGACAGCAGCTGGAAACAAAAATAAGTGACCAAGTATTATCTTATTGCAAATTATAACCACTGACTTTGTACAAGCATGAGCAGAACTGTGAAAAAGTTTGTATTGGTTTCAAGCACACAGTGGTGATGAAGCCATCCTGATGCAACTCCCACCAATGCTTCCCTGGGCCTGCAGCTATCGAGGATGTTGTTTCCATAGGAAATAACAGGAACCTGAAGTGACAATGGTGCCAACCCATAGGAACATGACCAGCTTCTCCCATCACCATCACCACTGTGTACTGACCTTGGGAAGATTTGTGACCCATTACCAAAGCATTTGGGGGTGGGGAAAGGAAAGGAAGGAAGGGGGTGTCCGTAAGAAATTATTAGTTTCAAAATTAATTTGAAATGTGTCACATTTAAAATGTCCCAGCACATCATCAGAAACATTTATAAAATGCTAACTCTGCCCTGTGTCTGTGAAGACATTGTTTGGAAAAGGAAAGTGAGAGATTCACTCGGTGCCCCCTGCAATCCGTGACGCCGGCTCTGCTACCCCGCAATAAGTTACAAAGCTGTACAGCTGACATCACATCCCATGGTTACTTCCAACAGTGAAATGACTGGTTACTTTCAATATTAGTGCACAACAGTGAAAAGCTGTCTGCTGCTCTGTGTTTTGGCAGCAGTGTGTGAAAAGAAACAAAAAAAAGGCACTTTTTGGCTGGTTGTGCCTTTAACTTGGCAAATTTGTCTGTTCTGGAGGTACCCAGGCACTCCTTAAGATGTCCCCCATTTCTGTGCATGTTTGTTTATATAATTTTTTTAAAGTAAGGCAGAATCCATAAATAAAGGCAAAAAGCAGTGCAGAAAATGTGACAAACACAAAATGTACAAAAGATGAAGTTAGTTGGCACAAAAGAAGCTTGAATCCAGAGCCAGAAATCACTGAACTGCACTTGACATAGAAAACAAAACTGTGCTCAAATCATCCCAACTGGTTTCCAGTTATTTGTGAGCAAATTAAAAGAGCTGTGATATTTTAAATGTTGCCTGGTCAAGTGAAAATACAAACAAAGCCAATTCTTTCTTTCCCTGTGTTAAAATTGCTATAAACAACAGTGTTCCCAGCTCACTCAAGGAATTATTCATCATATACAACCAATACCAACTTTCTCAGTAATTTCAAAGCATAAGCAAGTGGATTGCAGATCCATGACTGAGACTACATTTTATTCAATATGTCTCCAAAGGTTAAAAAAATTTAATGAGTAAAACTGCAACAAAATTCCTTCTTAAAGTGCTTTTTTCTTTCAAACTACTCATTAACTTTTTTTTTTTTTTTTTTTTTAATTCACCAACATCCCTAAATAATAAATGCTTGCATACCTAGAGAACAAAGCTTGTCTTTTACTGCCCTTCCCAGCTGTCTGAAGGATTTTTGGAAAGATACTGGGAAAGATGACTCATTCCAGAGCTCTTTTACCAAATCATTCTGTAAGGAATCACTCTTCTTACAGAGCAATCCTGCTGATCTTTCTCATCACAAGCTTTACAAATTAGCAGGGAGACATATTAAATACAGAAGTCCTTATGTAAACCCATTCTTTAACTAATATTTTACAATGAAATGTAAGTCATCACACATCTTTACAGAAATTTGAATATTTCTATTCAATATTATCAGAAAGATTAAAAATTTGCCCTCCATACATAAGGGCAGTCTGTTTCTTTTTTTTTTTTCCTGTATAAAAACCAAAAGAATTTTTTTTTTGCAGCATCACAGAAAAGCAACAGTTTTACATTCACTCATTTAATGTTCACATAAAAATTCAACCACTAGCGTTTGTGTATTTGATAAAATCTTCTTGACAAACTTGGTTTCGGTGTTTTAGACTGTCACAAGCTACTGCAGGTGAAGATGCAGTTTTCTAGAGCATTTGTTGATCTGAAGCCTTCAGGGCTAAAAAATGCTTTTATCTTTCAGGGAAACAACCTCCTCCAGCATCTCCTCTGGTCCTGTAAAGCCACTGCTCCCCCAGACTTCCAATGGCATAAGCAACACGACTCCAGCTCCAGCAGGTACCAGGCATTGAATGTTTGAGTTGGGTTCTGTGTTCACAGGGATCTCCTCTAAGGGTCAACATCATCAAGGTCACTTTTAGGCTCCCCAATCATCATAGGAGACTCTGAGCCCTTCCAAACACACAAGGGATGGGGAGAGAAGGACAAAGTCAGTTTTGTAAGATGCACAGTTGTTTTGTGTGTGGTCAGTGATGGTTCTGACCTGAGCCCCAGGGAGCAGCTGCCCCCAGAGCCACACAGCAGAGGGGAAATCTGCTCTTATTTTACCTGCTGCAGGTGCCTCTCTCCATTCTCATTGGCAGGGCTGCTTTCTGACCCATTGCTGCTTCCAGACTGATCCTTCTCATTCAGCAGGGCTGTGGCATAGGCCAGAGTGTCCTGAGGTGGAAACAGTCCAAGAGAGTGTCAGGGGTCATGGTGATCTCTTCATTTCATAATTATTTAAAAAAAACATGTTTTACTATTATTGTTTTAAAACAATAATAGCTGCTGTAGTGAGACAGCTGAGTCACCACAGATAATTGTGAGTATTCACTATTACCACTCAAGGGTTAATTTTTTTCAGGGTCTGAGCTTCTGAAGGAAAAACAGCCTGAAGTGCACTGAAATATCACAGAATCATTAAGGTTGGAAAAGACCTTTTAAGATCAAGTCCAACTGCCAAACCAGCACCACCACCATGTTCAACACTAAACCATGGCCTCAAGTGCTGTATCCACATATTTTTTTTAACTTCCAGGGATGGTGACTAAAGCTGCCAAACCCAAAGATGCTTCCAAGAAAAGAAGCAAGCTGACACATACCTGTGCTGAAATAGTGCGCTGGAAGGTTTTTGCAGTGGATGTTTCATTGGACACGTTGCTCTGGGGAGCCCAGTAATGTTCAGACATCTGCAGGAAAAATCAAGAAAGTCATAAATTTGCCATTTGATTTTTACTTGTGTAAAGCCTCAATCACTTGTGATGGTGGGTGAACTAAGACTGGAACAACCTTCCTGAATCCTCTGGCATTGAGCTGGAGATCTGAGGCACAGACATTTTAAATGCAGCCACAAAAGTTACTGTCCCTCAGCTGAAAAAACAGCAACCAACTTCTGCTGAGCTCCAAGTTTCCAAAGTGTCCTTGGATATTTATGAACAATATATTGGTCAAACTATGTTGAGTTTAGAGGGAAGAACAAACACTACATGTGTGGGAAGAAAAGCTGTATCAGTCAACAGCTGTGCTTTGTGCAAAACTGTGATGATTCTGTAAGGAATCCAATCATTTAAACATTCTTCTGCCTCAACACACAGGCAATGGAAAACTGCTTTTTTTAAAAAAACTGAAGCCTTCCAACACAAATACAGTGGCACTGAAAGCTTCCCACATAGCAAAGAATAATCACTGTAACCATTCACACTTGGTTTTATTCACTGTAAATGCATTTATGCCTGAAACATGTGGGGGGATACTGAAGTACTGGCATTGCATCAGATTTAGCTGCATCCAAGTAGTTCTTGTAAAAAATGAAGGAGCTTGTATTTTGTCTTTAGAGCCATGTTAGAGAGCCATACAGAGGATGGGGATTATCCATCCATGATTATTGTTGTAAACAAGGGACAATTTCCCTGTTACAGCCAAATTACCTTTTTCTGTAGCCACTGCACAGCCCAACTCCAGTGGTGTGAATTCTCCTTGAAGTAATCTTTTGCAGTAGGGCACCTTGGGAATTGAAATTATATTCATTAGTCAGGAACAAGGCATTCTGGCCAACATAAAAAAAATAAAATACAAAGACTCCTCTCTCTTTGCACTGCTGCCCTCTGTGTGCACTGTTATCACTGCAAACTAACTTAAACTCTACAGCCCTGTTGTTAATTGAATTAGCAAGAGCAGTAATGCCTAGTAAAATTTATTCAAAGCAGTCTATCCCACAGGTTTACATATTTCAGAATTATGCTTTATTGGGACATATGCCAAGTTCTAAACAAAGAGAATTTAGGAACCATGATATTTCAAAAATCTGGAACAGTTTCCCTATGCTTATCTGGTGTTAATGTCAGACTCCTGCTCTGCAGAATGGCCTTTTTCTTTATAAACAGCAACCATTTATTACCTGAGAAATCCCTTTAGGTACCAACCAGTAAAGATTTCAAGGTACCAACCAGTAAAGATTTCACTTCATACTGGCACTTGCAATTTTGCACCAGTAACAAAGGATAAAACTGATTAAAAAATTGGAGTAGTAGGTTTTGTAACAATCACAGAGGGACCCAAGGCAGGGATCTGAGACTCTGAAACTTTCATTACTCACTTCTGAGCCAGAGTAACCAAGAACTTGACACACTGGTAGCAACGGCTGCTGTCCACGTGGTTGCTGTGGTGCATCAGGGCTGTGGGGAGAAACACATGGATTAGAAACCACAATCCACATTTCCATGTACCAGCCAGTCTGGAAACAAAGATGAAGCTAAAATTTTAAGTTAGGGAATAGATTTTGTTTCTACAGATGTTAGCATGAGTATTTGTGTTAACACACTGCTGTAAGTGCTGGCAGTCTTGAGTACTTCCACAACTCTACTGGATTAAAAATAGAACTGCTGCATTTTCACTTTGATCTTTCAAATGCAGTACCTGAATTTTAAACAGCCCTAATGCAGTTATTCTTCCCCTATAATCCATTCTATGTTAGATAATCACTATGGTTACATTTGTCTGAAGGAAAAAAAAAAACTGTCTGAAACCCCCATAAATGAACCAGATCACCAGCTTCTACCTGGATCAAAGTTTGCAAAGCCAGAGGAATGTTTAAAGCTTCTTCACATAAACAAGCATAGCAGAATTCAACAGCCATGAAACTGATCCATGGCAGACTTGGGCAAAACCCCAGGCCATTCCTACCAGGAAGTTTTCTGCACCATGAATTCCCACCTCTTTAACAAAATTCTTTGAGCAGAAGCACAAAAATTTCCATGGAGCTGCCCCAATCAGATTTGCTACTCAAAAGTTGCTCTGTCCATAGCAGTCAGCAAAGAACACTGGAGTGAAACCTCCAAAGCTGGCAAAAATTGTTTGGGAACTGCAAATTGCCAGTTCTAATACTGTTGAAGCAGAGCAGATGATTAAAATTACAGCACTGCTGTACTACAAATTATGCACAAACATCCTATTAAGGACCACCAAAACCTATTATTTGCTGATTTCCCTTTCCTGGATTAAAACTAGTCAGTGTGAGGGATGCTGTTCAGTGCTGTTGTGAGCAAACTTCAGGGTAAAACTGCAACTTTCACTCCCAAACCTTAGGGCAGTTCTCAAAGCCTTCAACAGAAAAATCCAATTAAACACTTGCACTTCTCTGCAGAGGAAAAAAAGGTCATGTATTGCCCAAGTTACAGCACAGAATTGGTCAACTGGGACCAATTTATCTAGAAATTAAAATAATCACTTAGCTATTCTCATAGACTGCTGCATATTTCCTTCTCTGCCATCAGCCATACATGCAAACTACTAAACAGGGGAGCACTGATGAGAGAAATAAGGAACAAAGCTAAATTTTTATTTTCACTAAATCAGAATCCAAAATAACTGAAGGTGAAAGCCACAATCTGAAGCAGCTCCTCACTCAAACAGCCATGAAAGAATTACCTGAGCTGCACTAACCCATCAGAGGGGCTCTCTGTGTTACCCCACATTTCATTTACACACCAAAGCTGCTTCTCCTGATGCACATGAAATAAGCTCTCATTACTTCTGGGATTTTTCTGTTGCTTTTGAATGCTTCAGTAACTTCAGTAAAGTTTTGTATCCAATGGAGAGACAACACTTTGTAAGAGCAGCAACAGGTGGGAGGCACCTGTCCCACTGTGAGGCTCTACTGCAGTTAGCAGGGCAAGCATCCTGCTGTGCTGAACCAGCTTCTTTTTATGGTAATTAGGATGCTGACAAAACAAAAAGACCAGCAGTCTCTTGAGATGTGTAGGAAATAAAAATTAAGGTTACAGGATTCAAACAGTTCCTCTGTTGTGGCAATCAAAGGTACTTTTCTTCCCACCAATTACACATACACCCTGATCTGCCCCTTATTTAAATAAGTTAGCTCTCCTTCCCAATTCAATTCCTTTCTAGTTTGCTGTCACTATAACATTCCAATGCTTATTTTGGATTTTCTTAGAGCATTTTTTGAGTGAAAGTGGCTAAATCAAATGTGTCAAGTTTTTTTTCCCTGAGAAGCAGAACAGTTTAGGAGGATTAGGAACCAGGAGATGGAGTGAACCACCACCACCATCAGGGTCAGTAGGGGACAGGAGTGTTCACCCACTGGCTTACTTGCCTATTAATCCATTTTCAGTTTCAAAGGCAAATTTGATGCGCTCTACTTGTAATGGGTCTTCAATAACCTGTTAGGAAAGAAAAGTATCAGTTTATTTGTGTGTGATGCTGTATCTGTTCTACAGAATGGTGTTATCCACCCCCACAAGTAAAACAAGTAAGATTGTGAAGTTTCACCTCACTGGATTATCAAGACAGAAATTTAGGATGTAACTGAAGGATTAAAATATGTGTGGATGTTGAAATTACCAATGCAATCCTGACTTTTTTCATTACACATCAACACAAAATCTATCCTGTAGAAGTCTTTGCCCTTCACCTACCAGGATCTCATGGAGTAACTGGAATATGTTTTTCAGTTCATGAGGTGGAGCAGTTTCCAGTTGAGTCTGCATGTAAGAACAAAGTTACTTAGATAGCAAAATACACTGATGAAACAAAGAATTCCAAGACAGCTTTACAGATTTTTAAAAATTCATTAATTTAAACAGTAAAGACTTAAGAAAACCTAAATCCCAACACCCCCTCCAAATCCAACGAACTGCACTGATTGTTCAGCGGTGCTGTCACAACGCACAAGCCACAGGTTTTGGATGACCAAAGCCTGTGAGAATCACTGATGGGACAGGCTGGTTTTGTGTGTACCTTGATGAAGTGCAGCACAGTGAAGGAGAAGTGCTCATTGCAGAAGCAGCAGTACACCACCATCTCCATGAGCACCGACAGCGACCCCGTCAGCTCCCGCAGCGCGTGCATCACCTGTGGGCACAGCACACCCTTCACACAAAGCTGTCTTCCAGAAAATAATCTGCAACACAATGTTTGTCCTTCCCAAGAAGGATGCAGCTCTTTTTCCCAGTGCCTGCATATCCCAGGAGGCTGAACCTGAGCCCTCACAGCATTCCTTCAGCTCCTGATGCCCACCTCCAAGGGCCTGGTCGAGAATCATCCATTAAGTCAGATCAACTCAAGTTAGCACCTGCATCTGATATGGTAAAAAGCTGTACAGGCCTTTGCAAAATATGCATAAAATCAGACTGTGCAAGAAACCAGGCCCCAAAGCCTAGGGATAAACTACAATATGAAGAGGTCAAGAAATTAAAGGTGCCTTCTTGTTTAGGCTCAAAATAGCCACTGCTTTTGGATATTCAGTGTTTTTTCTGAAAGGATGTGCCAAAGGAATACATCAGATAAGATTTTAGGTTCAAGCAGGACAGAATTTAGAACAGATACCTCCATTAAGTAGGGTTTTCCCTCAGACAGGAATAGTAAGGCTTCCACTTCTTCATGGAGTGCCAGAAGTGGCCCTGAAGCGGTGATGCTGAGAGGTGGACGCTGCTTAAAGAGACCAGGAGCTATAATAGCAAATACAAAAACAATCCACTCATAGATTAGTTTGTTCTAACACACCTTGAACACACTGCTGCTCATCTGGCACCATGAAATCCCTCATTACACTCATCTCAACTAGTTTATAGCTCGAGTGCTAGCACTCCAAGTAACAAATCTCTTGCACACTGAAATGTCACTTATTGTAGTGACAGCAGACAAAAGAACTGCAAGAAGTACAAAGCAAAATGTCCACAGACTATCAATACTTTTAGCTT
The DNA here is from genome assembly GCF_029582105.1 of Oenanthe melanoleuca. Lineage (NCBI taxonomy): Eukaryota > Metazoa > Chordata > Aves > Passeriformes > Muscicapidae > Oenanthe > Oenanthe melanoleuca. Next base: position 4,321,387 of record NC_079342.1, on the reverse strand, counting down.
TAGCTTTACTTCCAATCACTCCTGCACATTCATCATCTCCAGAATATTTATAATTGTCCTGTTACATTCTGATTTTTGACTTCTTTGAACCTCAGACAGAAATTAAGTTATTCTTTTAAAAGACAACATCAAATTCCTCATTCAGGAAACTGCAGATTTTAACTAATTCCTTTATTATCTTTATTTGGATATTTCTGACTCTTGTAAGAAGTAAGTAGGAGAGTGTTTAATTGTTTGTTATTCACAGTAGCTTAGTATAAATACTCCCCTTTAGATTAGCAAAAGACAGCAGAAGTCTAAACAAAATACAGCCTGTGAGTCTGTTCAGCCAACAACACAGCTCAACTCACTCACATGAGGAAAGACCTTTTAGGCACATGGGGAAGGGAGGAAGGTACAAAACTGTCACGATTGTCATCCCCCTAAAATACTATCTGCTTGCCACAGCCTCTCAATACACTTACAGCAAAATCAGAAGAAATCAAACTTGTATCACCATTTCTGCCTTAAATTCAAAATTACTGTATTTTCCTCACTAATATTAAGTTACTCCTGGTCAATGTAACTGAAATGCCAAATCACCAAAAGACATAAAACCAATTCTTACCAATATTTCTTTGTGAGGAGACATCAGAGTGCAAGACAAGTAGTGCTACAGTGTTGTGGAGATATCCAAACTCACGTGCCTGTGCTGAACTCCACCTGCGGTTCTGCTTGAGCCAAAGACAGATTTCATTAACTTTGGTTTATTTAATTGACTTTGTTAAGTCAAATAATGTTCTTACAGTCCTTCACCATAGTACAATACTTTGGAATGGGTAAAATTTTTATTATTATCAAAGATATCATACTCACTTCTGGCAAAGAGTTATTTCCATGCTAACTAGGCAAAGGTGGGCTCACACTTGCATGAGGTTTAGAGAATAATTGAAGGATTTGCCTATTCTATCATATGAAAAGTATTTTTTCATAATTTAAACATCACAAAAAACATGGGGATGGCCAAAATACAGCACAACACAACTGTACCTGGTTGCTCTGCCTGTTGGGGCCAAGGAGGAAGTTGACCATGTGTCTCAGAGCAGAGTGTCTGAGGAGAAGACTGCTAGCCCTTATTCCCTGCTGTGAAACAAAAACAACAAATTACCTTCCTTGTGCAGGTGAAGAATTAGTGCTCAAGACAGCAAAAGTAAAATGCACAGGCTAAAACCTGCATTTTCCACTCTAAAACCCCCATAATAACCCAACACAGATCAATAAGGTGCACTGCTAAAGAGCTGTCTCATTCTACTTAGCACATTACACAAACCAGAGCAGAATCAGCAGATGCACAATAAATGTCTTACAAGAAAAAAAGAAGGCAAAAAGAATAGAGAAATAGAAATAGTAAATTCAGTCAGTTATTCTGCTCCCATGGAATAAAATCCTGAACGCTTAATTTTTTAAATATATACATATATGTAATTTTTTTGAAGAAAAACCCCATATAACCCTTCAAAAGAGACAATCAAAATTCAGACACTGGAAATTACATCTTCCATTGGTACATATTGCTGGTATAGTTTTGTGTGATTTTATCCTAATCCATATTTAAAAAACAAAACAAAGCAAAACAAACCTGATTACTCCCAATAATAGTTCTGAGTCTTACTGTGCTGAAACCCTTCTATGAATAAGGATCACTAGCTGCTTTATTACTGTTTCTTTTAAAATTTAAATTAAAAACAATGTTTTCTTACCTTCTGTACAAAGTTATTGAATAGCAAAAAGTACTGAGCACAGTTTTTACAGTTTTCAGGTACATCTTTATCCAGTAGAGCAAGTAGCACCTCCAGTAACTGATGTAGAGTTTTTAACTGTGGAAAAAAAAAAGTATTTTTTTTTAATGTGAAGACTTGTCTAGTGCTTAAAAACTCAGGCAAGCAGAGGGGTGTTTGGAGAGGAGGTGACACTCACTGACCTTCTCCTGATAAAGCAAGGCACTGTCGAGGGTTTTTTCAAGGATTGTGGCCACAGCAACTCTCACCTCCCTCACACTGCATTCCAGGAGGAAAGTCCTGGAAGAGAAAAGGTGAAGCTGCAAAGAGAACTGGAGTCAACATGTACACACAGCTGCTGAGATTAAATGTGGTGTTTAGTATTTATTATTTTAATAGTCCAGATAAATTTTGTATTGTACTTTTGTGGGTAAGCTTTAACTTCCATTCACACACTCCTGCTTGTAGTGAGGCCTATAATATCCCTATTAATATATTTATTTATTTACATTAAAAAAAGCTCTCAAAGGATGCTGTTTTTCCATGCACATTAAAGGTAATATTTTCTTTACACTAACAAACTTCTTTCAGCATGTCAAATCTCTAATAATTTGCTTTCAAAGCACCTATTAGTTGGCAAGAAGAAAATCTTTCCAGTTTACCTGTGATCTTTGTCAGGTAAGTATTTAATTTACTTTACTCCCCAACACTTTCACCATGTTGTCCTTTCCCACCACTTGCAGGGCTGACCACACACACTTAAAGATATTTCAAGTCCTTTCACTGACTTCATCACCTGCATCCTCCTCCATGTGCACACTGCACTATCTAATTTGATTTTCAGCATTCTCAGAAAGCTGCACAGAGAAAATACTAGAAATAAAACCCCAAGTCATTGTCTAAAGTGTCTGTTTAAAGAATGTGCAGAGTCAACTTTTTGGGAATACATCAGTATAGGCCAGATCATATTAAGAGGAAGCTTTATCCAGACATGAGACACAAAACACCTCAGACAGAATTACCAGGACTTACTTTACAAGCTCCCGGCCCTCTGGCCCAACGAAATACTCAACCAACCACTGACAAGCATCAATGCTTTTGGAGAGCAGTGCATCTATGGTGGCAATCCATTCTTCTGTATCAGCCCTTCAACAAAACAGGGACAGCTATCAGTAATCCAAGAGGAAAAGACACCTCCCAAAACGAAACCATGTTTCTTGTTTGCCTTACCTGAGTTTCTTCTTGGTTCGCAGATAGGTTTGGAAGAGGAATTGGACTGCCAGCTGTAAGCTCACCTTTGCCATGCAGGGATAATAGGGATGCTTTACCTTAGTCTGAAAGAAATATCAAATTCACTCCAGAGCAGAAGGATGCCTGCAGCACACATGTTGTCTCTTAAACATATCAACATGTTCCACTCAAGTTATTTCTTCACTTGGAAAAAACAAACCACAGCATTTTTCTGTGCTAGGTCAGTCTCCAGTGCTGACTGTGCTACTTAATAAATATGCTAAACAGGAGCAAACTTGCTGTAAGGCCAAGATCTGTGGATTTCAAAAATTTAATGAATGCTGTTTGTTTATGACTCCATTTAGAAAAACTTAATTAAGAAATTATTACCAATTAAACTCTATCAACTTTGAGGTAATTAACACCAACTTTTGGACCTTCCATATGGAGAGGGACTTCTGTCCCTCTACAGCTCAGTTTGCATTATTATAAAAGGTATGTTTTATGAAATAAATTCTACTCGGGCAAAATTATGTTTCTCCCAAGTACTAGAAAAGGAGGCTGGAATTTGCTTTGAGATAGATGTTATCAGCATCAAAAATTACTGGAGAGAAGGAACAGCTTGTCTGGAAAAGCAAAATCATGTCAACTCTTCCAGTTTTCCTGGTTTGACCCAAATAGCTTTTGTGGCTATTTTACCCAACATACTTTGAACACTCTAAGATTAAAATTCAGGTACTTACAGCATTCAGGGAGGCTAATGACAGCACAAAACTGAAGTAGTCGCTACTGTATACATCTCTGTTCTTCATAAACTTCAAGTTTTCATCTCTCACCATCTATATAGTAAAAGAAGGAAAAAGAAATGTTGCCAAAAGACACTTCTTTAACTAAATGTTCATCTTTTATGTAAATGTATGGTGTTTAAAAATCAGTGTCAAACTTACTCTGTTTTCCTTCTGAATCACTACTTCAGCAGAGGGAAAAATACATATAGGAGACTTAAAAGACCTGGTATAAAACCAGTGATTTTCTTTCAAAGATATTACAAAACACCAGATGAGGGATTTAATCATTTGGCTATTAAGGGAGAAAAGGAAGAAATTGCAGATAAGTTCTATTTTTTGCTTGTTTTTATTAAACAAGCAAAGAGAACACCCCTCAAATTCGAAAGGCTTGCCTAACAAATTTAGATGCAGAGAGCAAGGAGTTCTGGTGTAATTACAAGCTGCAGCCACAATAAGGTATTTAAATGCCAAGACTTTTTTCAAATGAGAAAAAATTGAAGCCAAGTTCTGCTCATTGTAATAATACAATTCCAGATACAAGAATACCCAAAGTGAGTGTTAATGACCTGAAACAGGGCCAGACACAGACTGCAGAGTTTATTCTCCCTGTGTGTGTGATGCAGGCTCTCTTCACTGCTCCTCCTCTTTCTACATTCTTGTGACTCAAGAACTTGAGGATCACTGTAATTTGCCATCATCTCCATTACTTCTCAAGTGTACTCCAAATGAAGCACCTTCTCTGCTGTTGTCTCTCCCTGCCTGCATGCTGACTGCTGCCAGATCTCATGTTTGATTCATCTGCCTGCAGTTTCTTCAAAGCAAAGAATTTATGAACCAATTTTGTGAGAAGGTACAGTGAAGCTTAGGTATCACTAAATAGCTTGTTAGTAACTTTATGTCAGAATCCAGAACTGCTTTCCACTTTTGCTACGAGGGAATTACTTCAAGGTAACCTTTACAAGTTATTATGTTTCTCTCACTATGTGCTCACATTTTACATGAGCAGAATTTAGTTGCCACTTTCAGGGTGCTGTACCTGGTATATTCTCACAGGCATTTTCTCCACAAAGAGCCCCTTTTTTTCTCCTTTTCGAACCAGCTTAGTCAGGATGGAGAGACGGTCACTGTTGGGCCTGTGGGGTCGAGGTGATGACTGGGGTGAAATTTCTGGTGAAGAGGGAGCAGATCTGGAATAAAAACAAACTGAAGGTGAATAAAGAAATCTTACAACAAATCTATTGTTTAGGTATAAAATACCAGTGCAGCCAGAGTGATCTTAAGGCAATTTTGATGGCAGCCTGAATATTTTTTGAGGCTGTCAGCCTGAATTTGCTGCAATAGTAGCAGTAAACAAGCAGCATAAAAACCAACCCAGAACAGGAGAAGGGTCAATACATTGCTTTGCTGGACAGGAATTATTCAATTCTTAGTTGTGGAGAGAGGTCTAGATATCAATATGAGAGAAACCTTTATGGATACTGTAGGAGGTTTGCTTTTGTACCACTGTATTAGTGGCTTGTCTTAATTTTCTTCTGCCTTCACTAGAGTCAGGATCAAAGCACAAAAGACTGATTTTCTTGTGTTCAGGCTCAGTTGTTTATTAAATCTTATCTAAAGTACAGAGTCCTTGCAGCACTTCTAGCTACCAGCTGAAAGTGAGCAAAATGGAGCTGAATCTAGCTAGTTACAAGGTCTTTTACAGCTAAATAGTCCAATAAAGAGTTAACACCTGTATTATTTATCCTTTTGACCCAATAACCAAACACCTGAGACCTGCAGTGCAGCACTAACTATGCAACCAAAAACTACTACCTGAAATTAGGAAGAAGGAGGAGGAGGAGGAAGGAGGAGGAAGGAGGAACAATGCCCCAGAACCTCCATCTTGTCCCATACCTATTACTAAACTCTAAAAACCCCAAACTCCAAACCCTTCACCACGTGACACTGCACACTTCTATTCAACTACACACCCGTGATTTTAACTCCATCACTCAAATCTGGAAGCTCTCTCCAAGGCCTCAAGTCTAAAGCAGTGTTCCCTTGGGGGTCAGTGTCACAAAGCACAGAAAGTGCAGAACTCCCAGGATTCTGGGTTCCAAGAGACACAAGAGGAACTTACAAGGAGAGGTCCTCAGCCTCCTGTCGCACGACACTGACTCTGCTTTTCTTTGGCAGCACAGGGGAGTTCTGCTCCGACACCCTCTGGTAGAACAGCATGTAGGCATTCCAGTAGCGCCGGCGCACGTCGGGGTAGGGGTTTGCTGTGGGGAAAAAGGCACCCCATGAAGGCCCCTGAAGGTTTAGTAACTATCCCAATTCTTACATGGAAGCAAAATTGGAGTACTAGTCATGTGAACTGCAGCAGTATGAATTTGTCAGATCAAAACGTGTGGTTAAAACTGTCTGAATTATGAAATAGGTGAATATTGGAAATGTACTTGGAATAAATTCCTTAAAGCATTTTGAAGTTCAACAATATGATGCCACACAGTGTTCTATGAAGTCATTCTCACTAGCATAAAATGAGGGCTGTTTTATGTTTGGTTGGGGTTTTTAAAAAACTATATTAACAATGTGCCATTTTGCTTTTCAGTCTCTGCTATTAAGTCTACAAAGTGCTGAATAACAGTGAATATAGCTCAATTTACATTAGGCCATACACAAGCTATTCTGTCCTTCACTAAAGGGAAGTCTTTAGGTAAAAAATGGTTCAGAAGGGTTATTAGTTGAAGTAACTCAAAGTACTTATAATGGACTAAGCTCTACTGCTACTGAAGTCAGTATGAAATATGAAGCAACTGTAAATCAGTCTGTACTTCTGCTTACATTGATCGTAGACTTTAGGTCTATACTCTCCACCAAAACATTCATATTCCAGGGTTTCATCAGTCAAATCAAATTCTTCAACAACAGTGTCATTAAATTTATACCACTTTCCTTTTCCACATCCTCTGTGATCAAAACACAACAGAAACACAACAGAAACAAAGTTAGTTGATTGTCTTAGTAAAAATACAAACCACCGTGAATAGCCTAGAAGTGACAAGCCTGAACTCACATTTGTTTTGACAGTAAGAAGAAAGCTTAGTTCAATTGATGTCAAAGTTGTATTTTAAAAAACAACTGATTGAAACTTTGAGAAGCACATCACCTGCAACTCAGTGTCACAGGAAACCCTCAAGCTGCAGTATGAGGTACATAAGAATTAATGAGAATTTTATTCTATGATGTTCCATAGTACTGTGCCATTGCCTCATGACAGGTGTTGAGAAAGGGAAGAGTGGTTCCATTAGAGCTCTGGATGGCCCCATGCACCTTCCCAGGACAAGAAGCCTTTAGACAGCTCTCAAACCTCCCCCATGAGCCTTCTTGCCCATTACCTCCTGTCCTTGATGAAGGAGTAGTAGTGTCCTGCATGAGCCTGGCCACTGTGGACAATCACACCAACCAGCTCGTAGTTCTCTGTAGGGGCAACTTTCTTCCTTGGGGAGCCTCCTCCTCCCTGGTCTGTGTTCCTGCCATTTTCCCCCACTTCTGAGGACGAGTCCTGACGAGCCATCCCTGACACAGTGTAAGGTTCCATGTTCAGCATCCAGGGAAACTGTTGGAAGAGGTATTTTGGATTAATCAAGACATTGCAGCATGTACACACTCCCTGTAATCTTATGAGAATGGTATCAACACTTCCCACAAAGGAAAATATGGAACTTCAATTTCTTATGCTTATTACACAGATGTTAAATAATAAACTCTCTTTTAGGAGGTTTTTTGCCTTACTTTCTGAAAGGACCCTAAGAATGTTGCTAATAAGGAAAGCTCTAAGGAAAACCACTTATTTTCTGTAGCACTACCATGTTGTATCTGAACACATACTCAAAATCCTTGCATCAAAATATGGGGAAAAGAAGGAAAAATTATTAGGAAGAATGAGAGACCACTACACAAAGTAGCTGGGGAAGGCACCATAAAGAGAAGTTGTCTTACCCTTATTTGTTCATCATATTTAATAGAACGGCCACTCTCCCAGTCAAAGCCAAATCTCATCAGGTGAATCACCAGCAGGCTTGGTAAGACCTTAATGCAGGTTCGCTTCACTGTAGTTCTCTTGAAAAGAAACAAGAATATCACCTCTATGGGACACCCCAGGCAACCTGCAGCATCCTTCTAGAGAGTCACAGTGAAAATCCAGCCATGGGAAGCAGGGTGTCCACAGGATCACTGGGATACATCTCAATATGCTACACAAAACTTTACCATCCTGCCATCCCTCTAAATTTTTAGTTTACAACATGAGTTACAGGCATTGAACATTTTGCCCTCAACGTTGCAAGAGTGAGAAGCATCTAAGCATGGTTTCCACAATCATGTAATACTTAGAAAACAAACTGCACATGAATCTTCTTTCACAAAAATTAAGAATCAATACCTTTTCTTTGCACTTTTCACAGTAGTATGCATTGCTTCCTTCCAGAACTTCTCCTCTAACAAACTGATCCAGTGATATTTCCAGGCTTTGACATGAAGTCACACCAAGGTTGAGAGCCATGAAGGCTTCCTCACGCTCATACCTAAATTCAGGAAAAAAACCAGATTAGGACTCACCCAACTGACAGGAACAAGACATATGTTTAAGAAAGATTATTGCATTTGCCCCACAGCTATCAAAGCTGAGATACTCACAGGAGCATTCATCTACTTTGACCTACATATTTTAATAGTTCTGGGAGCACATAACTTGGCAACTGATGCACTAAATGTGACATTACCTGTGAGGACAGTCCTTGCAGATCTTCTGATCAGAGAAGATTCCTTGAAAAGTGTTCTTAAATATTTGGTCTCTTCCTATTTTCTGTTTGAGATATAAAGTTAGACATCAGTTGGACACATTGCAGGGTAGGAATTTTAAATAAACCAGTAGGAATTTTAAACTCCTGAATACTCTGCAGATTATAAAATGAACCAAATGGCTCTCTGCCTTCTTTTCTAAAGATCAAAGCAGAAAGAGAAAAAAGGTACCAAGGATATGCATATGAACCAGAAAGATATTGCTGAGGTTTTTACCTTGAGGTACTCATCCATTTGATCTATAAGACTGGTGAAGAACTCATAAGCATCCTGTTGCTCTCTAACATAAAGTTCCTTATTCCACATCTTGAAAATCTATATAAAATATATGTTAAAAGGTGGTTGTTTCATACATATATCACTAAGAAAAGGAATTTTTTATATAAATTAGTTACTTTAACATGTTTTGAATTTTTGAATTAGAACTTACTTTATAAATTCTGCAATTAGAAAAGGCTGAATAAATGATTACTTTTTAAGTAGAAAAGCTATAGATTCTAAGCAAAAAGATGCAATACCTTCCAAAAGTTCTCAGGTACATAATACTGCAGCTTGCTTTCCATCAAATGACCAAAAAGAGATTGAACTTGATAGAACACATTGTCATCAGGATTGTCTGTATCATCATCAATAGAAAGCAAGGCCTGGAAGAAAATGAATAACATTATTAAATTGTTTTTTGGGAAAATCATTACTGTATCGTGTGTCATGGCACACAGCACTACAACTTAAAATTTATGTATTTATTGTGCATATTTATACATACACAGTTCACTTTTTATTTTACCAGTTTATTTACAAATGGTGCTAAGATGAAGTGGTTCAAGTGAAAGTAATTCCAAAAAGAGGACTTTATTGGATGCTGAACTAATTACCTCTGGGAGACCAGGCTGCATATACAGCTGCTGGAAAACAGCATTCATGTAACAAGTAGCACCACCATTCTTCAGTCCCACAAATCCAGAAATGGAGCGACTGTCCACTGGTGGAAGGTACTAGAATGACACATACATTTTTTTGTCCCAATAAATTATAAAAACCATGAGATTGCAACAACATTTTATAGATTTTATAACCACCTTTATATTGTAGAATCACAGAATGGATTTGAGTTGGAAGGAACCTTAATCCACTTCCACCTGTCATAGGCAAGGACACTTTTCACTATCCCAGGCTGCTCCAAGCCCTGCCCAATTTGGCCTTGGACACTTCCAAGGATGGGGCAGCCACAGCTTCTCTGGGTAACCTGTGCCAGGGCCTCTCCATCCTCACAGGGAAGAATTTCTTCCTAATATGTAACCTGAAACTACTCTCTTTTTAAAACCACTCCCCCTTGTATATGAGCATTAAGAACAATTTAATGGAGAACCAGGAATATAAATTCTGAAGAACTGCAAGACCACAGTATATGGTCATTTAAATATTTAACATGTTGCACAACACTGTTGAAAATAGCCTAAAATCTAATAGTAAATAAAATTTGAAAATTTGAAATTAGGAAATACTTCTTCCTTACTCAGACAGTAACAAAGATACACTGGAGTATCTGTTTCTGAGGAAGATCAAATGTATCTGCATTTACCCTTAGTTGCACTGTGGCATTCTAAATTTAAGACCATGGAAATCTCATAAATGAGACAACAAAGTAAACCATGCAGAGCACTCCAAACCATGCTAAAACAAATAAAAAAAAGGCTTCTTGCTTACATCAAACTCCTTGGTGAGTGCAGGGTCACACTGGTGGTGCATAGAAAGCAGCTCCTTTGTAATAAGCTGAAGATTGGAGGGTGAGCTATCAGCCAGCATTACCAGCACTTCATAAGCAGCTAATCTGCTGTCTGCTGTACTGCACCTGCAAAGAAAACCACATCTGAGAGCTACTGGCTAGATGACTCAATTATTTCTAATTCCAGAAAGCTGTATTACTCAGAACAAGCAACAATTAATGTTCTAAAGAACACTTTGAGTGATTAAACACTCCTGAGGGACTGCAAAGTGCTGGTTTTTTTCCTTTCTTGGGGCAGGAGAATGGGGAAGAATCCAATGAATCCAGCCTTCTTTGCTGACATGGATACACTTCCAGCATTCAGCAGCAAGGAAAAGGAGGTGCTCTAAAAGAATTGGTTGCATGTCTGAGGACAGACACTCTCCATCATGTAACATTGATGGAGACAAAATGACTTTTTTACAGGGAGGGAAGATTGAGAAGAGCTAGACCAGACAAACATCCTTGCTACAGAAGATGAGCTCAGACCTGAGCTAAGGACCAGTACAAAACACTCTCAACTCAGCTCATTTCAGGGGTCATTCAACACAGCAGCCCTTTCTTCTGAAGGCCAAAGAAAAAGGCTTTACTTCATTTACAACAAAAGAGCATGCTTGGAATTGAAATGCAGTGGAGCAAAGCACTAAGGTGGATCAAGTCCCACTCACTTCAGGGGTTGTTAAATGCTCCACTGGAACCTTCTTTTGGGTTTGTGGAAAGGCAGTGAGGATATGCCTGATCTAACACCAACTACTCAGTACAACACAAACAATGTGGCTGTATTAGCTCAGAACTCCACATGAGCTAATTTACACCCACCCCTTCAAATGTTGTATGGCCATAACAGCTGTGACAGGAAGAGGAAAGCCCACTCTTTTTTCTCCAGTTCATCTATTCTGGGCTATATCAGCTTTCTCAGGTGCAAGGAGATTTGCTTGGTGTTAGTTTTTTTTTTTCACAAAATAGGCAGGGAGAAGGGAAAAAAAGTAGTGGAACTTTTGAAATTCTCTTTTACAAGGAGCTTGGGAAGCTAATTTCCTGCTCCAATTTAGCCAACTTCCCAAGCAGTAATGATCTAAAGGAATATTCTTTGGACTCATGAAATCAGCACTAAGTTGTGCCTGAAGTTCATCATTGATCTAACAAAGCACAGACTTTGAAGTACAGAAATGCAAGGATACTGGATCACACAAGAAAGTATAAAATGTTATTTGGGCATTTATGTAGGAAATGTAGAAAACTGGAGAAATGCTCCACCACTGATATTAAATCCCACTGCCTGTAGGATTTAATACTGACATTCATGACATTCAAGACAAAACTCAACATTAAAAAAAAAAGAATTTTTACTTTGGATGGAAGTCTTGCTGACTGATTGCAGCACTGCCTGCTGGGGAATGGCTGTTCAGAATAATCCTGGATGCTCGGAACAGGAAATCATCCAACAATGGCTTAATCAAAGATGAACCTGAAACAGCAATCCACATCTACTGTTAAATACTTACATTATCACTGCAAATGCCAAAAAAGGTGTTTCATAACAACAAAATCACTTCATGGCACCACATCAACAAATGTTCTATCAAATATTAAAGGTACTGCCAAAATCGGTCCTTAGAGCTCTGTATCACTTCTACTGATGTCTTCACACAGCTGTCTAATCATGTGTTAATGCAGAATTTGCACCAGTCTAGTAATTTTAAAGAGGAATACTCACCAACCATTTCCTTCTCTGCCCCACAGAGTGAAAGGAGAGTCTTGATGAGCCTCAAGTGTCCTGCTAACAGGATGTTGTCAGCCTCACTAGTCTCACACTCTGCCGTGCGGTTGGGCTCAAAGTTGTCCAGCCAAGTGATCTCATCTTCCAGCATGGCAGCTGGGCTTATCTTCAGCTGCTCCATTTCTGATGCTGCAAGGGGAAAAATAAAATAATGAGCACAGTAAAAATCAGCAGCTTTGGAAATGCAGAATATAAATACAAAGAATTTCAAACAGTTTGATAATGGTCTAGTTTTGCCCCCACGTGTATCAAGTAAACCTTCCACCAAGGAACTCAGGTCACTTTCCAGAAGGAATGAGCTGCCCTGCAGCTACCCAGTGCCAAGAACATTAGCATACTGGCAGGTCACTCTGAGTTCAAGGTGCAGTAACCCCTTTCTGCAGGCAATTCTATATCTTTTCTACAGAAAGATGTAGAATAAGCTTGGAAGCTGCCATCACTGCATCACTGAATCAGGTGTCTGCACATACTTACATGTCAGGTCATCCAGTAACTGGCATCTCAGATCAAAATATTCTGTACACTGGGACAAAAGTCTAAAACAGGTATAAACAGAAGAAAGGTATATTTAAAATCATACATTTTTATCTAGCTAGTTGTCTTTAAAGTCTGTGTGTTCTGTCCATCTAACCTAAAGCAGCACAACCATCTAGGTGTGCTTCTGCATGCTGCAGCTTTAAAAAAACCATTCCTTCCCAACAGCTACTTCTGAATGCTAGGAATAATATTTAATCCTCATTTCTTCCCTCACCTCATAGCAATTCTAATTAGTCATCAGTTGACAACAGAGCAACAACAGGCTTTAACTTCTCAGTTACTCCTCTAGAAATCACAGGATGTCTACTTCCAATGCTCATTTCAAAATATGTCAGATTTGCTTCCTCAATAAACACCCATGTGACTCACCTCTGGTTGATTCCTCTCATGATGCTGGTTGGTGACCAAAGAGGCAGCTGGGCCCCCAGAACAACACTCAGGAGGAACTGGTTTGGCTTTTGTACATCTGGGTGAGCTGAGGTGTCTGTCTGGCTAAGGGTGTATAACTGGTCACAGGCAACGCGACGAATCTGGAACAGTGTCATTGTCAAACACCAGCAGTTACTCAAAGGTTGCAAAAAATCCCCACACTCCTGTTATGTTAGAAATCTAACAGAAAAAAATGGACATTGCAATGGTGCAAACCAAGCTATGAGTTCTGCACCCACCAGCTAAGATTTCTAGAAATTTAACAAACCCTGTTCATCCCTGAGTGAAAACCTCTGATAAACACAAATTATAAATACAGATAAAGGGGAAAGATGCAATGGCTTCATGCAGAATAGATGAGATGTGATGAAAACAAGTAAGCATAAAAGTCAATAGATTTTAGAATATCCAAGATAATCTTAAATAAAAAAAGAATGAATTTTAGGAGGATTCCGACACCTGGAATAAATTTTCAAAAGTTCAGAAGAATCCGTTAAATTTTACCCAAACCAAACTTACTTGAAACTTCCCCTAAAGTACTAGTTTTACAGAATTTATGTCACCAAAATGAGACTATTTTCTTTAGCTAGTCAAAGCACAGTCCTCATGGATTAAACAAGCCTAGAAAATGTAATACTACAACATTTTCTATCAACTCATCACCAGATACTGGAATTATTAAACAATTAGACAAAGGTTATTTATTCAAGTAGTAATCTTGCAATAAACAACACTTGCAGTAAACAATTTTATGTTCAGACCATATGAAATTATCAAAACATACACATTTCAGAAGGAGCATTTAGAGAGTTTTCAATGGAAGAACCTCACCTCAGCACTTGGTGATCCAAGCAGAATATCAATGATGAAATCAGCAACACAAGGCAAATTGTAAAAAGATCCTGCAACAGAAAAGTACCAGGTTACCTTATCAAAAATATTATTTTAAAATAAGTCAGTTACAGTCTAGCACTAAAATACCACAGGACCTAGAGGACATCATTACAGAAAAGTAGTAAAGGCTAATTCCTGCTCTCCTTCCCTCACCAGAGGCTGCCACCATGATATAACAGCATTTTCCTTGCCTTCCTGCACCACCAGTGTTTACACTTCCTGTACACAAAGACTCAAGTACTAAACAGGAGCTATGCAAACAGCAACACTTAGAGAATTACAGACTTCAAAGGCAGTGCAAATATTTATATTCTGGCAGTAAGTCAGCTTTCCCAGAACATTTCACCAAGGCATAGCAATACATGCCTTATTTCAGTCCTGGAAAAAAAAAAAATCTATATAATTTTTAATGAAATGTTGTGTTTTTAGCTTGAGCAGTCTCAGCTAACAAAGCTACAAGTTTCTCTCTCTTTTTTTTTTTTTTTTTATTCGACTGTATCCAAAAGCCTCCTCCCACCTGGCTTATACTCCAAACAGTGAATAATCCAATTTTTTTCCATACCTAGCTGCTGACTACGTAGCTGAAGGCAGGTTACTAGGAGAGACAAGGCTTCCCCAGCAATGAGAGCATCTTTGGTGGACACAGACTGCTGCCTCACACAGATCCCAGCGTGCAGTGCCGTGGGCTCCCCTTCGCTTCCTGAACTGCAGTTACTTCCTGCATTAAAAAAAAATAAAAAAAAAAGAATGAGTGCTCCAATTAATTAAAATTGACTCAGATGTTTTCAACTTTTGGTCAGTTCTCTGCAATTTAAAAACTTTTCTGAATGTATGATGAATGTACATAAGTTTGCTCAGATTTTTTGTGATTTAATTATATAATGTCCCAAGCTGGAGGACACCCAAGAGGATGAAAATCCAATGAATTCAGCTCCAAGCTCCTAAAGTGTTCAATTAAGATTAAACCAAATGCTTTTAGATTGGTTTAGGGACACAGTTAACCCACCTGAGCTGCTAAGTCTGTTTCTAATCCCAGCAGGAAAGAGAGTGTTGCTCTCTTTGATGGGCTGACTGCTTCCCACGAGGTCCAGGCGTCCTGCAGCAGCAGCCCACGAGAGGCGCATGAAACAAGCCACTGTGGAGGTGAAATCATTCACCTCCATGGTCTGCAGGAACAACAAACAGCAGTCACTCCTGTGATATCCACCAACCTTTGTGTATCTTCTCAGGAATGTATCTTCTGGATCATGTCAAACTGACATTTGCATTTGTTTTCCTCTCTCTTCTCTACCCAGCTTCAAGATCTCTACTCCCAATGAGAGATTAGTATTGTTATCTTAGGAGAAGTAATTAATTTTTAAATCCTCCACCAGGATAGGTGCCCTTGACACCTATCTGGAAGCAGGCATGCTGATTTCAATCGTTCAATCCATTTGGGAAGCACTGCCCAACAACCTAACACAGCATACTTGACACATTAACTACGAGGTTTCTTTCAACTGGACTCGATGGGCTTTCAAATAACATTTTCTTAAGGTACTGAAAATAAAAAATTTCCTTTTTCTCCACAGTACTGTCAAGCAAATTTAATTTTTAATGATATTTGAAAAAAAATCTTGTCCAATTCTTTCTAATTCAAAGTATCATGGATTATAAAGCCACAAGATCAAGCAGGAACCTTCTCTTTTAAATTAAGAGGAGTAAGATCTTAAGAGTTCAGCATGATTGAAGATAAACCACAAGTAAGATTTCTGTGTACATCTATTTCTTGTAAGCACTTTTGGGGTACTACTTCCCTTTGGAGTGCCAAAATAATTTATGAGAATATGTTAAAATTCAGAGACACTGATGGTCAAGATTTTCAGAGGCTTTTACATGGAGACAAGGCAA
Organism: Oenanthe melanoleuca; assembly: GCF_029582105.1. Classification (NCBI taxonomy): domain Eukaryota; kingdom Metazoa; phylum Chordata; class Aves; order Passeriformes; family Muscicapidae; genus Oenanthe; species Oenanthe melanoleuca. The sequence continues at coordinate 4,305,472 of NC_079342.1, read as the reverse complement.
AAACCTGTGTGAAAGACTGATTAAAAATCTCCGAGTTTTACAGCTGTCATTGGAGATGACACTGCTACATCAAAACCATCAAACACCTCCTTACCTGTATGGCAACTCTTGCAGCTGGGATGATTTCTTCTACCCTGATGGAGGATCTGTCAGACACAGAGAGCTGGCGGTAGGAGGACTTCTCAGGAGTTCCACAGATGGACATCTGCCTGCTGGCCTGCCGGCTCACGTTGCGGAAGGGCCGCGAGGACAGAGCTTCCACCCCATCCTTGATGAAATCCTCATCCAGCAGCGTGGGCATGGTCTGCCCAACCAGCAAGAACCTGCACTCACAGAGTACAAACATCAGGCTTGGATTTGAAAGCTTGCAGAGTGAATGAAACAGAAGTCAAAGTACCAATTAATCTTAAATATTAAAAGCTGCAGGCTAAAAGCCAAGATAGCAGCACTTTCTCTAATGAGAAGCAATTACATACCTTGCAAGCTGCAGGCAGATGGAATAGACTCCTTGTCTTGTTTCATAGTCCACCTCTGATGGGATGGAATCTCTCTGCATCACATTCACCACCAAACTTAAAAACAAATTAATAAGACAGACTCCATTTGGAAATGTTTCACATTAGGAGAGCTGCAATTAATTTGTCTCTATCTTTTCTTCCTCCTATTCACTCAGCTGAGTCCCAGTTTGAACTGACTTCTTTGGAAGCCAACATCCTCATTTCCCCCTTTTATACCTACAGATGAAAGCTTTCTGCTCCTGCTGGAAAATGCTTCAGGATCTTTTGGGCAGAGGAGTGTCATGGATGGAATTACTAAGAGCAAAGTGTCCTTGATGAATCTTACACTATCAGTATTGCCAGGTCTTCCAAACCACTCACACTGAGCCTCAACTCTTATCTGAAGTCTGAATTTTCAAGACTGGAATTACAAATTTAATTTGGTTTCCACTGCATGACCTATGCTTTGCTTAAAATGTCCACTGGTGTCTACACAGAAGAGGTGCAATGTAAACACTTGCAAATTTGGATTGAAACACTTCAATATCAAAAACTATCCAAATATCAACTACTTTAGTACAAGCCACATTTCAGAAGCTTATTTGTGCCTAACTTGATTTTGAGGTTTAACAATATGTACTCTGTTGAATATGACAGCTACTGGACAGTGGATTTTTTTCTCTGAAAAAGAAGCTGACAGGTGTATTAGTGTGCTACAGTGTGGAAATAGGAAACCACACAAGACTGCTAACTAAATGAAGTGCTACAAATTGAGTCAAGGTTTTGAAATCTAACCTCAAACCTCCTGCTCTGAGGAAGTTTTCACAGAAAGACTTGGCACAGTTTCTTGCCATTTCATCATCTGCAGTTGGCATCAGCTTGGAGCTCAGCACCTACAATAAATAAATAAATAAGCAGAATAAACTACCACTCCTCTTAATGTTCTTTACCTGCTGAAGTGTGAAAGTGTAACAGAAAAAAAAAAATCCACTACAAATGAAGCAAATAATAATACACTTACACAAAACTGTAGTCAGTAAGAGAAATCTCATATATCCAATAAATCTCAAATACTTAGAACAACTATGGCAGCTACAGATGTTTATTCTGAAACAAAGAGCATTTTGCTCTCACTGCAGTTTACATATTAAGGGAATGGATGAAGTATGTGGAATGCCATCTTCTGGTTCACTTGGTGCTTCTTAGGAGCCCAAATTCTTCTTGCTTCTGGATTTTCAATTCACAGTACCCCATAAAATATGCTACAGATGACTTACTAATTCACACCTTCTGAAATGTAATTGTACTACTATTATTCTGGTGTTTCTTTGTAATAGATGGCTCAGGTAATTCTAGAGGCCTTATGAACATCACCACTCTCTCATCCCTCCTGTTTTAAACCAGCACTAAACTTCAGAGTGCAAATACCACAGAAACATGGCTAGAAGGAAGTCTGTGGTCTCTGTGGGTCAGTTCTCATTTATGATTATAATCCATTTCACTTCACATAAAAATACCCCAACACTCAAACAAACAAACCCACCAAAAAAACCCCAGCAAAAACCCCAAACCCAACAACCAAAAAAACCCTGGCCCCTCCCAAAATCCCAGAAAACCTCACTGATATTATTTGCTTTCTTGAAAAGTCTCCTTGGCATGTACAGCCTACAATGCTGCAAAATACATCTCTTCTTGTTCACAGATCAGAAAAATGTTTTACAGAGTTCCAAGCATGAAATCTGATAATTCCCTGGACATCTGCAACATTCAATTTTCATCTGTTTCATATGTTTTGCAAATTTCCTGTGCACATTTTTTTCAGAAGGCAGTTCAGACTGGTTCCCATATTTTCACCAGATCACCAGCTGAGGGGATAAAAGAGCACATATTCCTTTTCCTGAAAGAAACCATCTTCTAATTGGCTTGACTGGAGCTGAGGAACAAGTCCACTCATATAATCTACACATGTAATCCAATTTATTACTTCTCATCCCTTGCCAGAAAAGCAAGCAATTTATTACTTGCTTTTATTATTTTCTCTGGCACAGAAGCAGCAGGTAACTGTCCCATCCTACTGCAATGTAACCTGTCAGTTCAACATGACACCCTGAACCATTTGCTTTGAGTTGTAGAACTTGTCAACATATTCTGAAGACATAATCAAGTATCTTTCACTCCAGCTGTACAGAAAAGGGGGAATCCTAAGGCAGGAGTGTGATAACAGTGTAGGAAGATGAAGAGCTAAGATTAGACTGTGGAAACCTAAAGGGAAGCAACTATGAGAAAATTCCTTCTGTGAAAAAACACCATGAAGGAAAAAGAATAATTTTGTCTAATGTTCTGTAAGCAGTTGGCAGTTGGTCCTCCAACCTCAAGTTGCTCAAATCACATTTGTCATGGACAGTGGGACCTGCAAATACAACTAAACACTGAGCTTTTAGTGTGCAGGTGTGTCGTACCAATAACACCAGCTGAACTCCTGTAATCCTTAAAATCCACTCACTGAACTCTAGGAAAGAATCTTTACCCAATAGAGCATTTTGGCTAAAGAATTTAGGAGAATGCTTAGGGGTAAAGAAGTTCTATGTATTCCACTCTACAGGCCAGAGACCTCTTGGTAAAAGCCCTGCATGTTTGGAGGGTGAAAATTCTTCCCAGCTGAATACTTTGTAAAAACTCTCCTCTTTAGACAGAAAATGGGAGACTTATACAGCACAGAAGTTTCTGACAAATTTATTCAAGCAAAACCAATCCAACTTAAAATAGCTCCCATTAATTCTTAAGGGTCAACTTTTCTTTTATATATATATATATATATATACATATATTTTTTTATATATATATACATATACACACACACTAAAAACTGCATATTCAGAGATCTAGAGTTTCAGGCAGGAATTTTATCTAAACAATAAGAATTGGATGTTTCTTTGCTCCTCTCCACTTACTTCAGAACACTTCTTCCACCTTGCAAATTACACAAAGAGAGGCCTGGTTTCTCATTTAAGTCTCTGAAAGGGAACTTTCTGTCCCTTTATTCTGTGTAAAATTTACCAGATGCATAAAAGCAGCCTGTGTCACAATATTTGTATTTTTCATAATGACCCCATCACAGTGGACTCCTGCCAAAAAACCTGGAAATACTTAACTCTTACTGCTCAGAAACACAGAAAGAAGCAAATTTGTTTTCTTACCTCTAAATTGTAGAGCACTCTGAATGTGGACATGCCTGGAGCAAAAGATCTGAAAAGACTTTCTAATATTGAACTGGCACTGGGCTGATGTTGGTGTTTTGAAGACAAGGATGGGGATTTTGAAGACTGAGAACTGGATTCTGAAAGCAGTGTTTTCTAGGAGGAAAAAGCCATATTAGAAATATTTTGAGACCCCTGTGTTTTGCTGTAATTGGGAATACATTTCTTACAACTCTCTCACCTCTGGCTGCTTGGAAATAAGTCAATAATGAACACTGACTTAACATGAATGTTATTTTGCTGTCGTTTCAAACCCTCTGGGTATAATAATCTGACAGGGAATTTAAGAAACCTGGGAGTAAAACCCTCTTTGTGTAGCTCACCATGATCAATTATTTCATCCATACCTTCCTTCCCAGGGAATCAAGCTGATCAAGAGCCTCCTGAATAGCTGGGTCAGTGGGAATCAGGAGCAGGAGTTTCCTCACTCGCAGTGTTATCCTGAAAAGAAATCAGAAGTTGCATGCAAGGGCTCAGCCACACTGCACACAGTGTGCAGTGAGTATTCAAACTGGGCACTGTGAGCAATTCTTTAATACTCAGCAACCATTTAATCTGCTTACCTTGGCTCCTCCAGGTTGGCAAGCTGGTAAAGCATATCAAACACGTTACACACGAGAGCCATGACGACTCCAGGGAGGGATTTCTCCTGAGAATTAAGCAGAAATACAAAGGTCTTTTTCTCCCTTCTCTGTCACGTGTAACTTCAACAGAGCTCTTCACTGAAGCAAATGGCCCAGATGCCAACCTGACCCAAAGAAATCCCAGCTACTTTCTAAGCTGGGACAACATTTACATCATTCCATTCTCCTTTCAACAGTCAATTTTTGAAGTCAGCTGTTATGACAAGCAAAATACAAAGCAGACCAGGAGTGATCTGAACATGCCAATTGATGCTTCTTAGTTTACTTTCATACTGCAGCTTTATTAGTAAAAAAATGTGGAAAATCTCTACCCTCAACAAATATAGTCTCAAAATTAAACTAGATGGGTCCTATTTGTTTAAAAGACCCTGTGGAGATGAATAAACACTAAGTAGGCTACCACAGATGACAGAGTAGAGATTATAAAGTCCAGCCTGCAAGCACAAGGCAGTTGTGTGTTTAGATGATTTGTTTCAATTGCAGTTTGAAAGCAAAACCAGATTACTAAAGATTGGAAGATTTTACTGGAGCTCTTACTCTCTCCCCCATCTACCCCTGTTTCAGGAAAAATCTGAGGGAAGGCTTCAGGTCATATTATGCTGTACCTGTTCCATTGCATAGGATGAACTAAATACACTGCTGCTGTTGCTGGAACTGGTTGAGGAATCTGCAGAGGTCCCTGATGGAGTCCCACTTCCTGATGTTTTTACGGTAATGATTTGTTCATCAGAGAAACCCAGCTGGTGGAGTAGCTTCTGATCTTTGTTTACTGTTAGCTGCAAGAAGAAAAATAATGCTTAGTTCTGGAAAAGACTATTTCATAAAGAATGGGAATTCTCTGTAGTTAACATACCAGGCTGTCATTGGCAAATATCTGTATATTTTCCACAGGTGAATTCAACATCTTTGCAATCTTCCACCTGACGCTTCCTACAGTTTCATTGCTATGAGCCTGTGAAATTAAACAACACTGGTTCAGTAAGTCTGCTTGAGCAGTAAGTGCCAAGAAAAATTAAAATCTTCCAAAAGACTCTTCCTGTATAGGGTGGTAAAAGTATTGTTCATAGGAGTAACAGGATAGGACAGCACAGAAATGATCCAACACTCACAGTGAGCAAAAAACTTATTTTTCCCATCCTGGAATTCATTAATTATCAAAATACATTTGGTCCACAGACACTTCCATATACATATTTATAACATTTTCAAGAAGAGCTTTCAAAATGACATGAGTCTTTATAACCATTTTACTCTTTTCAGTCCAGGCATAAAACCCACCAAGAGTGGCTACACAACCAACAGTCCATGGCACACACAAGCTGGGCACACCTACCTCTATGGTGAAGGTATCTTTGGTAGACTCATATGTAACATTAAGGGTTAAAAGATGTCCATGGAAAGAGGCACCATGAGGTAGAATAGTTCGGGGAACAGAGTAAAGGTCCTGCAGGAACAGAAGGATGACAGTAAATGTCATGAAAACTGACATTTCTGTGATGGTGAATAACTAGGGTTGCATGTTTAAATAACTTTGACTGTTTTTAATAAAACTGGAAGTTGTGTTCTTAGCCTTGCCTAGTAGGAAATGACACATCTTACCTCTATTGTTATCACATAGCGCTCTGCCAACAGCAGCAGTCTCTCAATTATTACAAGTTTAGTTGACCTAAAGATAAACATTGAAAACAAGAGTAACTTGTCTTGCAGATTCACTTCCAACGCCCACGGGTAACTACCACGAATTGTCTGGTTTTGAAGGTACCTCCTTAAACCTGGAGTTAATTCAGCAGAAATAAACTAGGAAAACAGGCCAAGAGGTTCATGTTGTACTGCTTGAGATGTTGCCAGCTTCAGAGGAAGATTCATGTTTCTAAAAGTCCCACCCTATGCTCCTATATTTAAGTTACACGTATTCAGGTATGACTAAATTAAGCTAGAGGTTGAAAAAACAACCTTTTCTCTCCTAATTTAAGAAGGACCACACCCAAATCCCACTGCCTCAAAAATTACATGATTAATAGGCTGGTAATAACCTGTGGGGCTTTTTGTTTTGGTTAGTTGGTTTTGGTTTTTGGGGGGCTAGAGGCAGGGTGGTTTTTTTGGTTTTGATTAGTTGTTTTGGGGTTTTTTAATGTCTATTTGGCTTTGGTTTTCTTTGTTTCCTTGCTGTTTTTTTTAAAACACAGGTTTTTCAAAATCTCTGGAACTCCTATTGCATAGCAATTGGAATACTCAACTGAAGAACCACCAGAATGTGCAACTACCAATTACCGAGAACTTTAATTAGCACTCGAAATCTTGTGGGAAGCAGCTGGGAGCAAATGTTAGTGCCATATTTCTTCCTTGAGAGGCTGGCCTACCTGTAAGGAGACTGAACTGATGTTGCCACTGTAGGCATGGCAGTTGCTGTAAGCATTTTTGTAGCTCTTGTGACAGCATGTGTTAATGTTGGACCGCCGAGTGCAGAGCTGGCTGCCTGCAACAGAGCACAGCAAGGGACAGTCAGGATGTCCTGGAAAGCTCAGAGGACAAAAAATATTTGTGGAAAGAATTTTTTTTCTTTAAATGGAATTATCATAGACAAGTATTCTTATTCTAAGATACAGAACCAAAAGGATGTAGGCACAAGAATAACTAAAATTTATCCTTTACCTCTAATCGTGTGTAGCAATCAGCAATGAATTTCTTGTGCAGTGATACTGAATCCTAAAGATAAAATGTACAAATTTATTAGAATTTACACTAAAATCATGGGAATTACTCAAACTGAGAGAACCCAAAAAATCACACAGGTGAATATGCAGAGTATCAAGACTTTATGAATGTCAAAGCACATTTATGTACAAATATATGCCTACCTTTTTCAATCTGGGAGTTAGATTAATATAGCTATAATTTATTATCAGTTGAATAGCTTCATTGGCAATTTCTTCATCTGGTGACTCCATTGCAATCTTCCAAATGAAATCCATTCCTATTAATTCCAGTTTTTCTACGCTCTACACAAGAAAGAACAACATGACTGAATTTCTTATACAGTAGTGAGTAGAACCACAGGGTTCAACTGTTGGAAAAGTACCTTTTGATTAAAATCTAAAAATTTTCTTTTCCAACATGCTGCCAAACTTTGGCACTGTGCAAAGTTAAGCCAACTGCTGCATATTTATGCATTTATACAAGGAAAAAAATTGCTTACTGGTGGATAAACAAGTTCCAAAGAACAATCTCAGTCAAGCCAACTGAAAAATTAAAAAATTTAACAGCATGGAGAAATTTAATCTAGAATGGAATTTGTTTCAAAAAAGTCAATATGATAACTAACCACACAATAAACCATCACAAAACCTGTTATGATACTTGGCAAAAAATTCTGCATTTGAAGTAAGTTCTCTGTGATAAAGATCTAAAATGCCTGTGGAAAACTACTTAACATATAACCATTAATTTAACAAAACCACTGAAGGATCCGACTTAAAAATTATAGTAGGTTAGAATTTAAATATGATAAGTCTAACTCCCATGCAAAGAAGAAAAATAAAAAATAAAATTGAAATGAGTTTCTCTGCTAGGAAGAAGAAAAAATTGCACACTAGAATTCATAGTTCAGTCATTTCTCCTGCAAAGTTTTACAAGCTACAAACCAGCTTCCAGCAAGCAATTGCTGAATTTTAACTGTTGAAATTGTCAAAGTTTTAGCTTCAGAATTTAACAAAGTTAATGCTACAAGGACAATCTGGTCATTAATACAAACATGACCATGTCAAACAGCTGCTACACAATCCTTGTCTCACCTCCTCCTGTCCCTAAGAGGACACAGGGAGGACACAGGAATGAACTTGCCAGAACACACTCACCAGTTGAGTTCCTTGTCTCTTCAGTCGATGGTCACACAGGTTCACATTTTCAAAGAATGTCTTAAATAAACTAAAACCTGAGAGTGGAAAAAAGTAATCAAATACAGGAGATGATCTTTTCCCTCTATAACTAATAAAGCTCAAAATAATAGACCCACTGATTTATAGAGCTGGTTAATGTTTGATTTAAAGGCTTAGGAAGCAAATTTCTGGTATATATTTCAAACCCAAATCTGTTCACCAAATCCATTTCCTCACCATTCATAGTAATTTCATATGATTCCAGTTTAAGAATTTTCTCCTTGAAGAGCTGTTGCTGCACATCACTCTCCAGATCATGCTGCCCTTTTGTAAACCACTCAAAGCACATCTGTGAATGAAAAGCAGACAATTTTTACCCCACTGTCACATCAAATATTTTAGTTTTATACAGCAAACTATGTCAGATACCACAGTACCTCATCTTGCACAAGTTTTATCTACAGCAAGAGGTTCAAAACCCCATTAGGGTAACCTCACAGGTTATGGAGGCTGCATTGCAGCTCTAGGGTACTTCACAGTCATCCTTCACCCAAATAACACCGAATTTCTCTTGTGTCTGCACCAACCTCCATGTAGCCATTTCCAAACCAGCATCTCCAACTAATCTCCCAGCCACTGTCCCTCTCCCAGTCAAATTTAATGTTAAAACAGCATCCTGGCCAAAAGTGAACTCCTAACAGTGGCTGCTGTAGCCTACACAAAGCATAAAATGCATGACTAGTTTGTGTTTGCTACTCACACTCCACATGTCTCAACAAACACACATGCTGCTCCTGATCCATTAAAATTCCTTCTGCAACCACAGAAACCAACTTTTCCAGTTTTTCTTACCTCTCGATCCAGCTCACAAACATCTTGGCCAGTTACAAGGCATTCCCAGATCTCCCTGGCACGATTCCAGCCCAAATAAAGGGTGGCTTCTTGCAGAAAAAACGCCAAAAATTTTAGATGTGCCTCCAAATACTAAGAAAGAGGAAACAAAAACTCAAGCTTTTCTTTCTGAAACAAGAACTCTGAGCATTCTATTTATTTCCCTTTTTTTTTTTTTTTTTTTTTTTTTGTGTATTTACTTGTCAAACAACAGTACACTTTGAAAAGCCTGGAAACAGAAACTGTTTGTGAGACTTATTTCTATTTTAAACATACTTTGTGGCTACCTTTCTAAAAACAAACACTGAAGTCCCCTTGGATTTGCTCTTACTTTGCTGGTGGTGATATTTCACACTAAGACAAAACTAGCATGGAAAAAATAATTATCAAAGCATTAGTAACAAACTGCTACTTGTGTATGTGGCTTCTAGGTACTAATCAGCAAATCTGCTGCAGGTATTAAGAGCTTCACAGGCTTGGCAGTAACAGATTCTAGGATGGGGAGACCTACATTTCACCAGGTAAAGATTTTGCTAAGGAATTCATGCTTACACAGCTTTCCTCTATATAACAACAAGGGTACAAGAAACCTTCATAGATAAGTAGAAAAACTTGTAAAAAATAAGAACTAGAAATAAAATCTAGAGTAATTATTCACCAGTAAATTTCAAAAATGAAACAACAAGGTGAAGAAATCCAGTACCTCCCGGTAAGTGTACCGGCCATCCACCAGTGTTGCTCCCACCAGCCCTCCTGGGCCTGCCACAGATGCAGCCAAACGGTGACAGGATATCAAGCTTCCTGTCACCAACTTCACTATTTCAAAGTTTTTCTTTAAATCTTGAATAATGCTCTTGGCAATAGAATAAAAGAGAAAAAGATGTTTTTAAAGTTATAGTTAAGCAGGGATGTGCGTACAGCAATTTGCACTTCTACAGACACATCTCTTACCAGAAGGAGTCCCTCAAAGTCAGCTGTTCCCTTTCCAAGCACCCAACCCCCTGTGTTGGTGTTTTCAGCATGTGCTGAAATACAAGTGCTGCAGATTGCAAAGCCCCACAGCTCCACACAGCCACTTTACAGCACACATGACTGCTGGTAGTTTAGTCTGTTTTCCAAGAGTCAATGTCAATTCAATTACAAAGCAGTTGGTCTAAACATTAGCCATTGTTTGTTCCTTAACACAAACATGCCTGTTAATTATTCTACAAAAAAGCTGAGAATAAAATAAATTAGTCCTGACACAGCAAACAGATTTATACATACACAAACACACACTCACAAAGGGACAGCACAGACCTCTACTCCAACAGTTCATTTATGCTACATCACTAAACTACGTTGAAAATTGTTTATTAGCTAATTTTTTTTTTTTTTTAAATTCAAACTTCCATGTTTGGCAGAGCTACACACACAACAAAGGCTTTAAAAATGTTGTCAGCATATAGCCTTACCTTGTCTTGTTTTTGGTAAGTTTGCTTAATAAATGAACGTGTGATTTCATGGAGCTGACGCAAGGCTGGCACCACCCACACAAACTGAGGATTATTGTGCTGGGATGACTGGTAGCAGGAAAGGGAAAAGCAATTACACATGTGGTACATACTCAACAACAGATTAACTTTCCTCTCAGACTCCTAGAAGCCTACTGATATCTGTGAATGTTGCTGCTTCAAAACAACAGCTACCACCTCTGCTGGCTTCAGTTACTTGTTCCTGCTCCCTTTTCAACACTCAAAGTGCCCTTCACTTTCTACAAGAAGTCACTTAAAACACCAAAAATATGACATTTTGCTATCCCTATTATTAAGCCCAAAGTACCAGCTCCTTGCTAGAGAACATGCAAATTAAGTAGCCAAAAAGAACTCAGTTGCACCAGGGAGAGATGATAACCACCACCTTCCTCAATTATGGGAGATGAAGCAGGTCTAAAATGGCATAAAAGGGCAAATCCAGTCAAATGATGTTACTTACTGCTAAAGCAAGAGCAACAGAAGAAAGAATTTCAAATACTACTGAGGCTTAAGAGACAAGAAATTTCTGATTGGTGCTGCAAGCAGCTTCCTGATAGGAAGCAAAGAATACTTAAGCTGCATTTTGAAAGAGATCCTACAAAGAATAACCCTCCTACCTCATTTTTAGAACTGCTCATCACTTTTCTGGGAGGCTTCATTTTCTGTAAAGTTTGACCACACAGACCAGTACTGAGGTTGCTTGTTCAGAGAAGTGATGTCTGGTTTAAATACTGACAACACCCAAATACCACCTACACACTCAGAGAGGCTGAAGGAACCTGCCCATAACAGAGTGCTCTCCACTGAAGACTCCCTCACAAATTTGAGAAAGCTGCCTTAGCATTTCATTCCCTCCCAGTTTATGTCATCATTTCCCTAATGAAGGGAAATAAGAACCATGTATTTTAGGTGTCTGCTGTATGCTTACCCCAATCCCTTCTAGTTTATAATTACAGCTTTTGTTAGTGTTTTCCACTGCAGCACCTCTGTAAAAGCCCTTGCCAGAATATAATTAAAAGGAATGAGATTAGGAAAGCATAAGAGAAGATCCAAAAGAAAAAAAAAAACCTGTAACTTTCACAGACATTGAGAACCCAAGATTTGAAATTCATATTCATGAACACACACATAGAAGTGTGATCAATATCAAGAACCAACATACTATACCTCCTAAACATCTAAAATCCTCTACAGATGCTGCAACACAGACAAAACCTAATTTATCATGAAAGAAATGAACAAAAAAAAGTACAAGACTTTTTCCTTATTTACAGCATATTTCAGGGTGAAAAAAAAAGAAGACAGGAGCATTCCTTCAGGCTTCAAGAAAAACTGCCTGCTATGTGAACAGTGCAGGAGAAAATATATGCAGTCTTTTAAGCCATGCACATCTCTGCTGCTGCCAGGAAACAGTACAGGCAGCTTTGGGAATGGCTTCTTTATGTTACAGGAAGAGTTAAGTATTTTACAGAAATACAAAGCTACTATGATTGAAATACTGATTTGCATTTTGACACTTAATGGTCATGCCAGAACACATGCTTTACTCAAAAAAAACTAATCTAGGCTTTCACATGAAAGGGACAGTTAAAATACTGACATACCTTTAAAGTGGTTCCATTTGCAAATTCTAACCTTGGGCCCATCCTGGTAGTTTCCCATAAACTGATCACTCCTTGTGCTGAAAATTTGCTTAAAACAAAGGCAAGAGACTTACTATGAGTCTCATGATCAACAAAGTGGCTCACACAAAGCCTACCCCTCTCGAGGACTCCCCAAGGTAAGAACTTACAGATGGGACACACAATTTGTGCATCTTGAAAAGAAAAGGGCAACACTGAGGCTAGATAAGATCTCATTTTGGAAAAGATAAAATAATAAACCAACCCTCTTAATATCCTCTATGCATTTGATGATGTAGCTCCTTTTGATTGCCTCTTTCACTGCATAAGCATCACTGAGGATTGTCAGGTGTTCCTCCAAGGCCTGCTGGATAAGACTACACGGTAACGTTGGAAGATGAGCCAGATCCCAAAGCACCTCCAGAACCTGGAGGAAGAAGGGCAAGGATAGTCAGGACCTAGGAAGTACAGAGGCTACTCTACATTTAATAACTCTACATTTAATAAATCAAAAATGCAAAGGAAAACCATCCACTTGCCTTGCCAGTGGTTGTTTCCACTCGTGCTTCTCGGCCAATGCGCCCAATGAGGCTCAGCAGCTTCTGCCTCACTCGGTCACTCTCTGTCTCCCAGCTCTGGACAGCAAAGAAATCAATGTTAGAGCACCTCTGTCAGGCTGTCACATCTCAAGTGTACATAAAAATATAATCCACAATTCCTTTACTGCAGGAAAATCAAAATACAAACAAGTATGTTTCTACCATAAGTATTTTCTTATTTCTTTTGCTGTGAGTTACAGTACTAATTTGCTCAACTCTTTTTTAAATACTATTAGGGATTAAATATAAAAATTAAATCTCACTTTAAGTCCCTTAGGACTGCCTACCTAATGCACTTAAAATCCAAGTCAATTAGCAAGACAGTAGCAGATTAGGCTTCTGGGTTAACATAAAAGTTAGCAGTAAAAGTGTTTTTTTAATAGAAATTTTATATTTATATAGAAAATATAAATGTATTCAAGGCATTTGCCTTTCAGTAGGCAGGATGCACAAGTATATCTTATCAATTCTCTTCCTAAGGAATGTAAATTCATGTGAAAACTCACCTTTTGGATTAGAACAAATAAATGATTGAGCTGATCAGAGCTAAACTTCACAGCAGCTGCAGCAATAATGGTATGTATGTTCTCAATCACAGTGGAGGATTGTCCTGACTGAAAAGGAGGAAAACACAAGAAGGTAGGTACTTAACCCAAACAAGCCAGAGAAAAACCTTCATGTAAGCATTATCCTACTACTCATACTGAAGAGTGAGAATAGCAGCTTTTGATGTGGTAGAAACACAAGTTCACAGTAAACTGTCTGTGCTCCTCATTTCCCTGGCTGAGAAATGTTTGGAAGTAATTCTAAAGCAGGAAACTACAAGTCTGCCATCATTACAGCAGCTTCAAGCTGCTGCAGTGGCAGCAGTACAAACATCACCTTTTCTATTGCTTGGTGAGGTTCACGTTTGTGGTGTTGAATCTTTGAAACTCTTCCAGGCTTTACTCAAAAATGAGCAATACAAAATCTCCTCCCACATGGATGGGAGCACCATGGTAACAACAGCCAGAGAGGGGGAGGAAGTACTGCTTTTTATTAAAGAATAAAAGTGAGGGAGCTAGAATCACATTTCAACTCTGCTAAGCATTAAAGACTTGCTACCATGCCACACAAACTGCAGACCTGACAGTGCTCAATGAGTTTAGTCTGAAATATCAACATTTGCACAGAGAAGAAAACCATTTCCTGCAGTGGAAGATCAGTTTTTTGTCAAAGTTTCCAAGTGTCATTTGCATAAACACTCAAACCTTCCCCACACAGTAAAAAGTTGAATATCCTTGAAGTGAATGCCACAAGATGACTTGTCAGTCAATTATATGTCTGCACAGGAAGGTAAATGGGAATTCATGCAGTTGGAGCCCACTCTCTTTAAAGTCACACTCTGACTTTAAATCCATACCTCCAGCCACAGATATTAATATCTTAGCTTGGTCTAGACAAATATTCTTGTCACCTGCTTCAGGCTGACAACCTCTTATGCCAAGTCAAATACTTTTGCAGTCCCTTAACACCTGTTGCAAAGAACTGAATTTCATCACAGGATTTAACAGCTGTGATAAGAAATTGCCAGAACAATTGATTTTACATGGTAAAGAAAGAAGCAGAAGGAATTCTTTGCACTAATTTATCTGTTAAAATCTCAACACCTCCACACTGCAATAGAGATGTATAGATTATTTTTTAAAATCTCTTCATTGGAATGTTTGCTTTTGTAAGACAGTCTAAAAACACCTGCCTAGTATTGATTGCTTACCTGAATTCTCCAAATTTTAGTGAGCTCATCTAAAGATAATTTACTGCCCAGCAGTTCAATAATTCCCTTTATACGATCACAGTATTGAGCTTGATCTATATTACCTGTAAATAAAGAAAGGCAACTTAATGAATATATTTCAAACAGCATTAGATACATTAAATTAATATAAAATAACTAATTCTTTTAAAAGGGAGAACAAAGCTAGTTACATTTGGAAAGTCTTTACTGTTACAGACAAGTATCAGTACAAAGAAAAAGAACAAGGCTGTTTCCATTTTTATTTTGTTTTGCTTCATACATCTGATAGCACACCTACAGAATGTTACTACTTGGGGAGAAAAACATCTCTTTTCTCTATTTTTTAGAGGCTAACAATATACAAACTGAGAGTAAAAAAACCAGGTACAGCAGAAGACATCTGCACAGGTGTCAGAGGACAAGATGATAGTTACAGATTTTGTATTATTTTAATTTATTTTGGAGACAACAAAAACCTTGAACTTTGGTTAATAGTGCTCATTAAAATGCATTGAAAAGGAGAGATGAGATTTTTAAATTTAAGTCATTCAAAGAATTTTTCAAAAGGCTTTGTGAGAATTCTTACCTTCCAGAGCAATTGACAGGACTGAATTCTCCACGAGCCAATTTAGCAGTCGGTCTGTGTCTATTGCATTCTTCACTGACTTGGACACTGTGCTGTCTTCTATTAATTTTGTTACCTAAAAGTTGCAAAATGTAAGATTTTAACAAAAAATTCCCACCTGCATCTCACACACACACACACAGAGTGAAATCTATTCAAAAAGGCTCATGATGAAGCTTAAGTGTAAATCCTGAAATATTTTGAGTACAGGTGTTTGGAATTTTTTGGGTTGGTTGTTTTTTGTTGGGTGCCGCTTTTTAAATTGTTTTTGTTTTTTTACTAAGCCATTTAAAGGCAAATTCTTAACCAGAAATACCATGTCATCAGTCTCTGATGCAGCAAAATCTTATTCCCATTCTGACATAGAAAAGCTGGCCTGCGGTGCCAGGTATTTTTCTACAGATATGTCAGAAGTAGGTTATCTCAGGCTTCTGCTTGTTACACTCAAATCAGTGTCCTACTTTTTATCCAATACTAAACTGATACAGGCTCCTCACTCGAGGGAAAAAGAGCACATTTATGCTAAAATCTTCAAAAGCTGCACTTTTATAAATTCACCACGGATACACAGCATTTATGATTAAGAACCAAACAGCAATGAGATTTAACATCTCAATATTCTCATAAGTAGAGAAGGAAAAAAGCAGAAAAGATGGACTCTTGAAACACTACAGTGTCCACACACAATTGTAATAAGAACACAATATAAAATATTACAAATATGTAGTGCAATGTGGACTAAGACATTGATATAGGTTTAAGTCCCATTAAAAGGAGAAAAATGGGATATACTACAGGACGCTCAGGATTATCCCAGAGTGAATATTCAATGAATAGCATAGACCACTGCTTATAAATCAACCTCAAATTGCATTTATTAGAAGAGTGCACTTCTCAAACTGTGTCTAACTGGGAGGCTTGCAGTGGCTACTAGAAACAATTCCTGTTATATTAACTTGTTCTGATGTTAATTTTGAACTCAGCTTCTGCTAAGGCAACATAACTCACAGGGAAATATTGCGCCACCTCTTTTTTTAAGGCTGTGGTTTCAGTGGCTTATTAACAACCCATCCTACCTAAACACATGCTCTTGTGCACACACACACACAGAGACAGACAAAAAGCCAACCTACTTCTTTGAGGGAATTCATTTTTGCACTGAAGTGGGGGGATTTCAACATGCGCAGCAGAATGTCCAGCCGCAAGTCATCGACCGCCGTCACCAGGTCAGGCTGGAAGCGCATACACAGCAGTTTGATCCCAGACAAGAGCTCAGGGATACTCACCAGTCTCTGTTGGAAACAAAACAACAAAAAAGGGACAAACAGAGGCATTGGTGTTTTTGCTGTTCTGCTACAGATGTCAGTGAGTCACAAAGAGTAGGTTTAGTGATCAAACAGAGACTGTTTAATCAAAATACAGTACCTGGTCCATCTGAAAGTATTACTTGTACAGTAGAAATTTTAAGATAAGGAAAACTTTGGTAAAAGCTTCAGATTTGGTAAATTGCTCTCCTTTGGTTCAACACCCTAGGAATACTTTCTTGTTTAAAATTAACAGTTTATAACTAAGCAAAAAGTCAAGACAATTTAAGAGAACTGAATGTCAAATTCAGGGTAATGCAGGAAGTAGCCACAAGTTACACAGACATTTTACTACCAAATTCTCAGAAGCAAACTGCTAATGCAACAGTAATATGAATTTAACAGACTGCAAGACAGTAAATGTCTTTGAGTCAGAGAAGTGAGCATTCAGCAAGCTGCAAAGGGGACCAACAAAACAAAAAATTTGATAGCAACAGCAGCAAAATATTTTAAAAAGGGTCATAAACCAGATATTTATGGAAAAGAGTACTGAATGGAATTGTGTAAATGCATTTTCATTATGTCATTCAGTCAGAATTCAGAACAGGCTGTACTCTTGCCAGTGAGAAGAAAGCTATTCTAGTTTACACTGACAGCATTTCCAAGACACGCAGGAAGTTCTTCCTAAATATTTAATATGTAAAACATTACCTTGTCTTTCAAGTCCTTCTCTTCTACATTCTGTACATATTTAATCATTTTATGAATGACTGGATCCAGCATGGGCTAAAGAATGTGAGAAAAGGCATGACAATCATTTTAATGTTTCCTAAAATCAACTGAATTACTCAAAAGACTGCAGCAAAAGGAAATACTTAGCTGAAAGCTCATCATTACCTTAGAGATAAATCAACCCCTACAACAAAGATAAAACTATCCTGCTAGCTATGTCCAGGGAAAAAAAAAAAGCAATTAGAGTAAGATCCCATTTCAGACCACTGTAATGCAGGTTTGCAAAAAGAGACACACCAATTGCCCTCTATAAACACATCAGATATTAGGTGCATATGCCTCTCTTATTCCCAGGGGCTTCTAAACTACATCCTCTTCTATTAAAGTCTTTCAGTCACTTAAGTCAACAGTTTTTAGTGGTGAGGGCAGGAGTGAAGCCTGGAGTACATTTGCACATACAAAGAGATCCTGCTGAAATTTTTCCTGTACCACAATTTTTGCAGTGTAAACTCTCATATCCATGTACTTGATCTCAGCCAAAAAATTAAACTAAAAGCTAAATTCATCCTTCAGGCTGGATTCTTTTCCCACATGATTTCTATTGCTGAAGCTTACTAATGGCAGTGGTAAAGCTTCTCACTGCTGCAGATGTAGACACATGACTACAGATGACTGCTTGGAAAATGAATCTGAACATTGTCTGAGCCCTCCACTCATCACTCAGGATGCTCAAAATGTTCTTGTACTTTCTGAAACGTGAGATTTGAAGGCTTTTCAAATTAGTCACCAGTTTCACACCAACACAGTTGGAAATTAATTTTCAGTCTTCTTACAAGTCATAACAAAGACATTTTACCTGTACTACAGAAGAGTTAAGATATTCTGCACAAACTCCAAATGGCTGAACTAATGCAGAGATTGCCTGAAAGAAAGACAGAAAGTATTTAAGAAATCTTTTCATAGTTAGCAATCTATAGCTTAAAAGGAAAATGAAGGTGAACAAGTATTATTTGTATCATATATTTCCAGTTATTTGCTATGATTGTTTTTGGTGTGCAACTCCTTTATAACAACACATGGTTTGAGAAAGATTTACTCTATGGCACACAGTAGAGTATGTGCTATATATTATACATGGCATACAGTATGTGTTATACATTTTTGTCTGAAATAAAAAATGCCTTCTCAGTTTTCACTAATCTTGGTCCTCTCATCACTCTGTTCAGTGTTCTCTGACGGATCCTGCTTCAGTCACAGAAATAAACAGACAGAAAGGAACATGTCACATTTTGCTTGCTCTCTACAGCAATCAGAAGTGTGAATGCAAAATTTAAGGTTAAAGCCATATGGCAAATTTCTTTCCCAAAGCAATACGTGGGAGAAAGCTTTTGTAAATGTGTCATATACATGTCAAGATCTCTTCAATGCATGATTTTAAAGTGGTATCTCTCGTCAAGAAATTAAATGTATAAAGGCATTTGTTTGTCAATAAATAATACCAAAATCAGTTTCTTTTCACACTGGATCAAGAACTGTAGAACAGAGTGTACAGCAGTGCAATCCAAGGCCCAAATTAAGTGACACTGACCCAGATTTCCTTCCTAAGCAAGCAGTTATTAATCATTAAACAAAATCAAGTCAAAGTTTCTATGACAGAACTGGCATGTAAATCAAGGTTCTTCATATTCTTCTGTCAAGCTTACATATGAACCTATCTCTATATAATGCAGAAAATATCAATACCCCAAGAAAAGAAGTTGAATTCCCTCCAAGTGGCATGTCACTGAAAGTAGACTGATTTTATACTGAGGGACAAGGTTCCCAGATGACAGTCTCCCTTTGGCCTCCTCATTCTCCAAAGCTTGAAAGAATTGCAAGTCTCCTGAATATAGGTTAGGAAGCTAAAACTAACCAAGTCAGACTTCATCACCAAAAATAGTTTAGCTCTGTTGCACCAGTCAGTTTTAAGACACTGCTCCTGAAAAGTTGTTGAGGATTAGACAATGTCTGTCTTCTTAAGGACTTTTTTTCCCTGAACAGTGATTTCTGTAATAAATGACAGAAGTCAATTCACTTGCAGCTAAATGCAGCTATGGATGCAGTAAACAGAAAACCAGGGACATACTGGTGAACATACAATGAAACTATTTTGATTGATGTCTAACCAGAAGGCTGAATGCTAGCAGAAAGGTACACTAATTTCTCCTCTTTTCTGTGAAGTCTTAATTGCTCTTCAGTCAGGATTCTTATGTACAGCCTCATTTGACCTCCAGACTGACAGCACTTCTCCAGGGCTCTGTGGGAGTGTTACTCTGGTACCAAAGGAAAGGTAAAAGCACTGCCAAAAGGGACACTGCTGGTTCTACATGAAGGCTAAAATGGAAAGGGAGAAGTCTCATGACAGAAGATGGACTTACCCCAAGTTCAATATCTTCAGAATTGAGTTTGGACTGAATTGCTGAAAATCCACCCAACTCTGCAAACTGGAATAAAATAATCAGTATTACACAGTGAACTACAGCAGTTTATTTTTTAAATAAGAGATTATAGAAAACACTCCACTGACAGTTCCTGAGATGCCAACAAGTGTCCTTTACCATGAAATATCCCATCCAAAAAAAGCTTTATATTTTCATGGGAATTCAGGGGTGCATTGGGGAATGTAATGCAATTAGACATCATAGCAGGGTTTAAGTATCATGCTAGAAACTCTGCCTTGAGTAAAAATGGACACAGGGAAGAAAGACAGACCACATACAGCAACAGCTGACTCGTCTGGCACTTTTGCTTGGGGGACCTCTGATTGCAGCCTCAGCTGGGCTCCCAAATTCCTCTAGTCATAGATACCACGTTAGGGTAAAGGTGCTTAATGGACAAGGCAGCAACTCAACAAGCTATACTTTACAAGGCAGGATTAAAATCTCTATTTTTTTGTGGTTGTCAGAAAAGTGAGGAAAGAAAAAAACAAGTCAGGGCAAGATGAAGGGAGGAGAAGAAATTACCTCTGCAGACCAATGAATTCAAGTGACAAACAACAATTCTGCTTTACATTTACCTACCCTGTTTACTAGATCCACCAGCCACCCATGAGGTTCCTTGAACAACAAGAACAGGAACAAATTAGCAGCTGCAACATCAATGCTAAACATTTGTCTTCTGAAACAGACATTTGGACAGACAAGTTCAGCCCATTAACCCACACTTCAAAGAGATGCACTATTACACAAATAAAACAATGCTTGTAACAGTTCCTGTATTAAGTGTAGCTGGAGCTCTGGTTGGTGCTCATGAGCATCATCCTGTTTTGGACTCTGTCTGACATCACTGCCCATGTGCTGTGGTAACAGATCACATTGTGGCTGCTGACTCACAAGCAGCTGTATTTATAGCACTGTAGCAGTGTGGAACATTACTTCCCCAAAGCAGCAGACGTAGAATTTTCTTTCTACGGCCACAAACTTGTTTCCTGAAGGAGAAATCAATCTGGAACAACTGTGACAAGACAGTGCAAACCTCAAAAATTGCCTCCTTGCCAGTGTGTTTAAGATATTTTATCCTTGGCTGTCAGAAAAGCCTGAATTCTCTACTAGAGCTGAACACTTGGAGTTATCCTGGTCATTTCACACTCAACAACCAAACAGACATCAGTCCTTAGATACACAGATCCACCCACTGTGTGCCTCATGTCTAAAGCAACACACAGACTGTTGTGCTACTTTAGACATGAAAGTACACCCATTTCTAAATGCAGCCTCTAACAGAGAATTGGAACAATATGAGAGCACAATGCCTACATACACTCCATGTCTATTTGCAATAATTCTTGGTGGCACATTTAAACTTGGTGTTACAAATACCTACTAAACAAATAATATTATCTGAAACAAAGACATCTACCCTAAAATTAGTTTTTAGGCCATGCTTACCTTCTGAAAAGTGGATATGGGTGAGACAGCATGCATGTTCCCCTCCCCAAAGACTTCTGCCCAGTTTCTCTGGCACACCTTCATTCGATTCTTGAAATGATATTCATTGTCTGGATTAAATGCCTTGAAAGAAAAGCCCATGGCAATGAACAGGTGCCTTATGCCAGTTTCAAAACTTATCTTGATGATATTTGACCATTTCAGCTGAGCATTCTCCTGGCTGACAGTTAAAGATCTAGCAAAAAATAAAGCTGAATACAAGCCCCTGCTCCTGCCTCTCAGTTCTCACCGTACAAAGCATTTTGAAGCCTTTATTCTGTACAGACAATATCCAACAACCATGTGAACCAGAGGTCCATAAAACAGGGAACTGAACTCAAAGTATCAGTTAAAAAAAAACAACAGCAAAGTGACAATCACGTGATTTTTTTTAACTGGTAGTTTTCAGAAGTTTCGAACAGCACCCACTCCTTTGAATTGCAAACTGGCTGTAAAATATCTGCAGCAAGCAATGGCTGCAGATTTTAAGACAATGAACTACAACTTAAACAGTTGCAAAAAGCATCAACTGCATAAATACAAAATGCCAAACACCCAGATATTAGAAACTGCATCAGAGAGTCAAATACCATTGTAAGCACACCAAGCAGGCCCACGGGGATAGGATCTTGTTTTACTCTTTCTGCAACCAGGTCCACCAGCAGCATGAGCATGTTGTAGATTCCTTCATGGATTTCAGTTCCCCACTTGTGAACAGCACTGGATGTCAACAGCTAACAATGGAAAAAAAATTAAATTTTTAAAAATTTTGACACAATCACAAACAAGGACAAATTTATCAACTCCTGAGACTGTTTTCAGAATAAATGTTTCCTTGGAATGCACTCATCACTGTCTGGTGTGTTTTTCAGATGCTCTTTCTGCATTAATGGCTTAAGAGTTAATTCAATTTGTAATTTTGTGGAAGAACACCTTAAATCACAGTTTATGACAGAAAATAAAACCTATCAAAGTGTTTTCCATTTGCATGCACTAGTAGAGACTGTAACCTTTGCAAAGGACAACTAATATGAAACTAATCTGTTTGCAGATTGAACACACAACTATTAAATCTTGAAACAGGCAGCCATAAAGCTGCACTGATTCAGCTGAGGCAACCATTTACCAATTCACACTTTTTGAGCAGCTTCTATTGGAAAACAAAGCACATGTACCAGGAGAGAGGTATTTAATGCTGCTTCCACCTACTGAAACATGTTCTTTAAATCTGGTTTCATGCTTTTTTATAAAGGACACTTGGCTGCCATCTGCAAATTTCATTTAATTTCTGCTTTGTCTGAACAGAAGCAGATAAAAAACTTAATAGTTTAAATACAATCACTTCTTGTACCATTAATAGAGTTTCTTGTAAATATTTCAGCAAATTGTAATCCAGCACATCATGAATTTAGATTTCTAGATTATCCTTCTGGAGGAACAATCCACATTGTTTATTTCATATGCAAAAAATACCAAGAGATATAAAACCATTGTATATAAGATTAGTACACTGATAACTAAGTGAAATTTTTTTTTCCTTAAGTTTCTGCCTTCATTAAATAGAATTATATTCTCAGGATTTTAACATTAGGACAGAGTAACTTTTTAATAGGTATATGTGTGTTTCTGGACTGATGGTCTAAAACTGGGCAGGAGATTTAGACAGTACCTAAAGTGGATGGAATAGTGGGAAGTCAATTAGTTTGGGGAGCTCTATAGAGAAAATTCACAACAGCCCAGAGAAACACAGGGCATTGAGAACTGAGGTAAAAGATAAATTCTAAATGGATTGTGAAAAGAGTTTAGCAACCCTCTAAAGAAAGAACAGAAAGAATAGTTAATGGAAATCTGACCATGAACTTGCCACCAGTGGCCATATCCATTTTTGGGCTCTGGTAATTACCACAGAGATCTTCACTTAAGAGAAAAAAAAAAACCCTAAGTGCTAAAGTTGGCCAGAGTTACAGAATTGAGACCTCGTATGATTTAAATTTAAATTTCAATGGTTTTAATCTAGGAAAATAATTTCAGTGTGATTGTAATCTAAGAACCCATTCAGTAGCTGCCTGAATTACAAAACACTATTTTCATCATGAACAACACAAAGAAACACTGAACTGGCCTACTGCACCTACTTACCTTTTTAAATGCTTCAGGCATGCATCTGTCCATAAACCTCTTGCAATTCTCATCAGAATCAGAAAGACCTTTACAGAAAAGAGAAGGCTTTTTAACAGTATTTTTAAAAAATTACTTTTTAAGATGACCTCAGGGACCTTGCTGCAAATTTGAGGCAACATCACTCAGACAAGCAGTAGTAAATGTGCTACTGGTCCTTCAGAACTAGCATGCTTTTTAAGCCACAAATAGCATGACTTGAAAGAAATTGCCTTTCAGAACGAAGAATTAATTTCCCAATACCTTTTATAGCTTCTACAAGCATTATTAGCACCATAAGTAACTTGTAAACTTCAGAGTTTACAATTCATACATTACTGATGCTCCACAGCCTCCCTCCAAAACCAAATTAAAGCACAGCCTTTTAACACAGATTGGAAACAGAGAAGTAAACCAGAACCACTTAACAACTTCTCTTCTTCCAAGAGATTACAACATTGCTTTAGCCTGCCATCAGGCATGACTGAAAAACTATCTTGTACTCTCATTATACCCCAGTTGTTGGGTGTGGTGCCTCCAAAACACTCTTAACCCCAGCCAAAGTACTGAATATGAAGAGTCAAATTCAGATCAAATGCAATATAAGCATTTCACCAAGGAAAAACAACCACTTATACAGGCATGGTAAGGAGGGATTGAGAGGACAGCTTGCTTTTATGAATGGAAAATAACCAGCAAAAGGAAAAAAGTGGCAGTAATTTACTTCTGAAAAGATGTAATTCTCACAATTATTAGAACACAAAGAAACATGTGTGCCACTTTTTGAAAAAAACTAAAGTAAACAAATTACTTTAGAGAGAAAGAAAAGAGATCAGTGGTTTTTTTTACAGCATTGGGTAGAACAGCTCACCATTAACCACTTTCCCAGAGATGTGATTGTTGTGCAGGGTGCAAGTAAACAGCAGCAAGATTAAAGTGGAAGACACAACTGCCCAGCATTCTGTCTGTGACACTCTCTGAACAGATAATTTGTGTAATTGTGAGAGGGAACTTACCCAGTCTTGCCAGGTAGGTGGATGCAATTAGGCACTTGCCTAGAGACTCCTCCCGCTTGTAGGGTATGGACCAGTGATCTGTCAGAACTCTGCTCTCCAGTTCATACAAGTTGGTTGTTGGGAACTCAATCCCTTCACCAGAGCAATTCCCATTTTCATCATTTTTCTGTGGGTGAAAAAAAAAAAAAAAAGTGCAAGTGAAACAGTTTTCTAGACACATTAAAGGGTTTAGAAAAGGCAGCTGTGCTTGTAACAACCATGTCAAATTCTCAACCCTGAGGCTGCTTGTGTTTTTTCAAGTAGAATTTAATATTTCAATTTGAATTGAAGGGATTACATACCTGGATGTATTTAGTGTAGATAACTACTATGTTTACATAACTAATTGCTAACTAATTGCTTACTTAAGCAGCAAATCTTGTTCCATAGCATATCAGATCCTAGAGCCAGGTGGTAAGCACTTCCAGTCCCTGGGAGACTGTAGAGTACAAATTTAGATCTCCACATTAATCCTCTGTTCAACAACTCATGTAGAAAATGGGAATAGTTTACTCTAAGGGAAGTTCATTTCACCCCATCACATCAGAAATATAGATACTGTTTCAGCACATCAAGATTTTCTTTTACTAACTAATAATCTAAAGATAAATCTATATCAAATATAGTTGTCTAGCAAGGTAATATAATGAAGTCATAATGAGTTACTGGCAAATATTCTGGAAGGTAAGAGGGAAAAGGCAAGCAGGTGACTGCAGCTAAGCTTTACAGGTTTCCTTGCTAGTGGCACTAAAGAGCAGCTATTTCTGTGTACAGGACACAGAATTACCCTCTGCTTTCCACTAAATGCCATATGAGGTAACTGCTTCAGCAGAGCCAAAGAAAGAGTAGAAAAGTTATTCATTTATTTTCTTTTGTTTATTTTTTAACCTTCCATAGATGCCAGGTACCCAAAGAGTTCACATGGACTCCCTTCCCCTGCCTCCACAAGAGCAGGCAAAGCCAGCAGGAGAAAGGACAGAATGTCTGGATCAGGCCTGGCAGTGAGCAGGAGCCAGTGACAGAGACAGTGGAAAACAAGAGCAGTGATGGTAACAAGATCCCACTGAGAAAGAAGCCAGGGACACGGAGGGAGGAAGGACAAGCAGGAAACACATTCAAAAGTAAAAACCAGACAGTGTCAGGAAAGTGAATGGAAAAATTATAAAGGAATAAACAAAAAGAAAGAACTGAACCCTGGAGGAGATGGTATACCAAGAACGAAATCAGTATATGCACACAGGTGTGTATGCACACAGGTGTGCTTCCAGCTCTCTCACTGCATTTGCTATTTGTAGGATTAGACCTGTTTTAAAAAAGCAAATGTGTCATTCACTTTCATAATAGTACAAAACCATTAAGCCAAGGGAACAGCAGTTATACAGAGCTTAACCTTTAAAGTTCATGGACAGCATGCAGGCTGGACTTACTGACATTCTGGAGAGCAGCAGGACAATTTATAGGAACAGAACTGCTAAGAAAAAACACCTATTGGTGTTTGGGAAATAAAGTGGCACCTTTCTCCAACCCCCTACACTTAGTCCTCAGTTTGTCTTTATGGGAAGTTGTACTTCAGCAGACCTGAATATCAGCTTCTGAAACTGTGGTCACCTTATCAAGCACCATGCATGGAAGTCTGATGTAATTCCCATCTAGCAAATCATGCCCTGTTTAAATACTTCAAGGTTTTGGAGAAGGGATGTTTGAAGGTCTACGTGAAAGACACTGAAAGACACTGAAATTATTTATAAGTATTTTTTAGGAATTAAACTGTTAATTACACAGATACTGTAAAGAACACCCATGCAGCAAACAAAACCATTTCCTACAGAAAACAAGTGTGCAGTTATAAAGAAAGTGCTCAAAATAACAGAACAGGAATGAACTTTCAGTACAATAAGGGCAGACTGAGTATAACATAACACCCAATAGATGGGCGTTCAAGGACTACAGTCCAGCCTAGAATTGTAGCCAAGAAAAGCAACATTTCATTAAATGTTACAGAAACAGAGCAACAGTTGCTTCATTCCCTGGAGGAAAGCGTCCACATTAAATAAACCCAGTGACAGCAACTGGTGTCTCAAGAGGTGCAGATTAGCAATGCAGACCTTCTACTGTAGCTGAAAAACTCCACTTGTTGTTCTGCTTTCCATCTGCATCCAAGCAATGCTGCTCATTAGTTACCTGTTACACACAAGTGATTGCCAGGGTCCATGACACAGAAATTCATAAGGAAAGTGAAATAATACATGTTCTTCACAGCACATTCAGCTCCCACATTATAATAAATTATGCTTAGAACACATCTGGACTACTGCTAGATTGAGTCTACCAACAGTGCAGTGAAAGATGGTGTTACACAAAAAATGAGTGTGGTATTTGGAATATTGCCCTAATAATAATTGGAACTGTTTGCATTGAAGAGAATGCCTTTGGCACTTTCCAGGAACTAGAGGCAATGAGCCTTCTTGCTTGACAGTGCTCTGCTACTAAAACCATGTGCAGAAAGCATCAAGTTCATTTATTAATTTTAGAACAGATCACAGCCACATAGCTTCACAGCTCCTGTGAAATCTGTGACAGCCTGAAACACACAACCAGGCAGTTTAAAACCTAAATTCCCCTCCAAACCATTAATAAATTTAACACTCTGCATTTCTGGGAGATTACAGCTATATTCACATTGTATTAGTGCAGACTGAGTTTTATTTCTTAAATCTACTACAAGAAAGACTTACTGCTGCTCTTTCATAATTAGTATCTTTCTGCACATGGAAAAGCCCAAACTGCTCACCACAGAATTTTTAAATCAATTTGGGCAGTGCTCTTTAAAGTGAGGAATTCATTACCAGCAGCTGCTGCAGCAAGGTGAAACATCAGCCCAGTTCTTGCATCATTTTTGTTGGCTGGAGATCTGCACACAGATCTCACACTCCAACACAGCCTGGAGAAATCACTTATCTGCTGACATTCACAAATGCCACACAGCCCTGAACATGCATCCACAATTAATGCTCTGTAATTGAGGAGCTTGGGAACTGTCACTGCAAACTCTACTGACAAAGGTCCATGGAGGAAATAAAAAGATTTTGAAGAAAAATTATGGCATATACGAAAGTAAATAGGATACAAGGCCATGTCAGCCTCCCAAAAAGTGGTTTTCTGTATCTTGTCCTGAAGATCCCCTCACTCTAACAGTCTTGGCTCTTCTGGCTTATTTTCAAGGTGTGAAAATGTAGTTATGGCTAAACACACACATAAGCTCCCAGAAGAAATACCCTCACAGGAACAGGCTCAAGCACTGATTCAAGATTCCCTCTCTGGGGACCTGGCACCTCCCAGATTTCCTTGCAAGGCTGAATAAACAAAAATTGTTCAACATCTGATCAATAAAGCATTGCTTAAATCTGTAGCATAAAGCCTTCTATTGATGAATAACACAGAACAAAGATCAGCAAAAAAAGTGAAATATTAATTAACTTGAATTGCCAAAAGGTCACAGTTTAAAGCTTCCAAATGTATTCATGCAGTATTCAGCTAATTAACTCATCAAGCACTGTTTAACTAAAGCCACTGACAGTTCCCATACCAGTCACTTAACATAAAATAACAAGGAGTTTAAGACTTGTTTTGATTCTAATTGGCAGCCTTAGTAACGAAATTACAGTCAAATTATAATTTTAATTTGTTAATTTGATTTTGATAGGAGGCTACTAAGAGAATCTATTATCACCATAGTTAATTCAAATTCACACTCTTGAATCCAGTATAACTTAGGAAACAAAACCACAAAGTCACATTTTATTCAAGAAGCAACAGGATCAGACTTTCTAAGACACCAGCAGACCAAGCAGTTACCTCCACCTCATGCCTCTCTAGTACTTGATTTTCTCAAAATAGCCAAGAAAACAGATTTTGAAGTTTCATTGCACTGTTTAAAAAAAAACCCCACAAAACCTTGTTACTATGTACCTACAAAGAGGACAAAGTTTAACTGCTCTGAAAAGCAGTAATGAAAAAAATACATAAAGCCAGAACAAGCAGACAAAAATTTTAGGTCCACCTTTCAGTTTTTATCACAGACATAAAGAAATCAATTTTCTATACTGCAGCTTTTCCAGCTGCCATGGGTCAGCAGGGATGCTCCCCTCTGCCACAGCACTGATGGACCACTCAAGTGTTTGCAGAGCACTGCAATGCTCAGGTGGAGGCAAGGTGAGAGAAATACATCAAACACCCATAAAAACAGAGCATTTCTCTGTTCTGATGTACTGTGCCCACCAATTTGTGGGAGAAGCTATGAATCCTGAAGTCATGACCTGACAGTCCCTCCACCTGCCAGACTATTGATTAAAGCAGCTTTTACTTTCAAGCCTGGATGTCAAACCTTTTTTTCTTTTAATTAACTGATAAAAGGTGGATATTCTGTTACCTAGAACAGAAACACAAGGTAAGAATTCAAAGCCTTTCAAATAACTCAAAGCTACCACCTTGAACTTACACATAAACAATAATAACAAGGTATTGAACATTTAAGAAAACTGTCACATTTTCATACCTGTAACCTATTTGCTTTTTATAAACTAGTATTCCAGACAGTTAAAGAACTTTCAGCTCTTGTTAAGTGGCAAATGTGGGAAGAAAATTGGAGAGTATTTCTTAGCTGCCCATTCCATTGGACTCACACTGCTAAGAGCAAGCTTGGTATCCTCTTGTGAATATGTCACTATTAGTAAGACTCAAAAAACAGTGTCATATATGGAATTTCCACACTATGTTTCTTATCTGGCAATAAGAAAACCCACCGTGATTTCCTGAATGTTTTACTGAAAGACATTTACTTGCAAAGTAGTGTCACAGTTTTTAACTGTTTTCAGTCCTTAAGAGATACAGCATCTCACCCTTGATTTTTCACCCAGAGAAACATATTTGGATGCAAAAATTTTAATTGTAGCAACAGATAGGAATGTTTTCTGTTGTTTATGATCTGCTAAGACAACATAAGCTTCTTGGTGAGATACACAGATGTTTTGTTTTGTTATTTTTTCACAGAAATGAAGCACTTGAAATTTCTACTATGGACTACTTTACACAAACAAATGCAGTCTTGTCACAAGAAAAAAATGATAGTATTTCATAATGCTTATATGAAAGAATTATACACTGACCTTAATTGAGAGTTGCACAAGGACACCATCAAGGATTCATGTTTAGACTAAACCCTAAGTAGCTGCAAAGGATTATAATAAATTATAACCACAAAACCCCTATGGCTGCACCTTCCCTCTGCCCCCTCATCTCTCACAACCAAGAACTGTGTAAGACTGGGAATAAGAACACGGTATGAGTTTGAAAAATAGAAATAAATTCAGCAAAGCTGAGAATTAACTCAGAGTTTCTGAAAACACGGGTTGCAGTCTCTCCCTGATTTCCAGGGTGATGGTGTGATGTTACCAGGCAATACTCCCCAATGTACTTGCCTGCTTATTCAAAGATAAACACAGTCCTGAGCATCACAGCAAAACAAAACAACCAAGGCTCTGTAAAAATAGCACTGGAATTAAAACCTCCATTTAACTTCAAAAATACAAGGAGACTCTTTGCCCTTTTATGCTGCTATTACCACAGTATTCAGTGAAATCTGAGACAGAGATTCACTACAACCACTTTTGGCAATGGATTTTGAAGTCTGATAAGTTGTAGGTGAGGGAGAGGTCGTGGAAAGCACTGTTAGGAATGCCATTCATAAGGAACCAAGGAAAACACTTATCTTCCATGTGTTTTCACTATTTTCTGTGGATATATTTAAAAACTTACTCCATTAGTGTAACTACAAACAGCCAGACTCAGAGTCAACACCATTATTCCTCCCAACCCTTGAGTTTTCATAAGCACAAAACCTCATGCTTGTTCCCAAACAACTCAGAATAACTTGGTGTGATATCAGATAAAATTGTGCTTTAAAACAATAAAACAATGAATCACAAATGCTTAACATTTCAGTACTTCAAATTAAGTCAATACTACTATATCCCTTTGCCAAACCACCAGGAATTAATAGAGGAGTGCTGCAGAACCACTATATAAAGTGGATACTGTAATATTATAGTGACCAAAGGTCAGGCTCTGGAAAGGAAAATTAATTCAACAATGCTGCTAAACACTCATCTATACTTCTGTTCTACTGATGTATAGTGAAACAGAAACCAGAACTGACAAAGAAGCTGATTTTTACAGTGTATAATTCCAAAATTGTGACTAACTAATATGAAGAAATCTTTAAATGCCTCTCAAGAGGCATTCTGATCTGGCATCAGAAAAGCCAGAATTGTTGTAAAGCAGTGGCAGGAAGATCAAGTGGCAAGAAACACTGGGAACCTTGGCTTTTAAAATTAATTTTTAATTTAGCCCCTGAAACATACATATTAAAGGCTATTCCTACAGTAGCAGAAATACGTGTTTTTTTCAAAATAAAAGCTTACAAAAGAAACAGGCACTTCCTCTTTGCCCTTCTCATACAAAGAGCTACTGTTCCTTAATCCAAAAGCAATCCAAATGATTTGCTGGAATTAACTTCTAACACTGGCTAATTTGTTTTTATTCTCATTCTTCCTCAGTATTTCACTTCCTTATTAAACAGCTGCCACCGAATAGCACTGTAAACTGGGAAGATGACCAAAAAATGCTTCCAGAGGACATTATACCAGAGACACTTCCTGCCCAGCTGAGAATTTGGCTGTACAGAGCTGTCTCCCACCTTCACTGACCCTGCAGGCATCACCTTCACCAATGAACCAGTAATTAGAGTGCTCCTCTCAATCCAGCAATTACCCTAATGATCACATTACATGATAATGACTTCGTGAGTTATTCAAAACAAAGCTTACATTTAAAATTAACCAGCTGCACCTCTCAGTATCACCCTTACTTCCCTAACTTCATGAAGAATCTCTATTAGTCTGTGTTATATCAAGAATGAAACCCAGAGTATTTTCTTTTGAATGCTTTCAAGGAAGTGATAATGGAATCTGAATATAGAAAGAGGTTCCACACCAGGGCCACTCATTTTTGAAAACAGTGATGCTGAAAACCAAGAGTGCTAAAACACTAATTCCACTTGACATTCTGATGGCATCCAGCCAGGGACTCAATGCCAGAATCCACCACAGAGCTTTATTTGATTGCTTAATTGTTTTACAAGGCCAATTCGTAGACAAGCCACACTGTTAAACTTCCACACAAGAATGCAAGAAATACTCACTTTTGCAAAGCTCAAGACTACTTACAAGAGAGAAGACTGACTCTAAATGTGCAGAATTGTAGCGTGAAATCCATCTCATTTGCTTGAAGGCTAAATACCTTCTTTGTCTTTAAATAAATACAGCTCCTTCCACTCAAAGATCAAAGAACTTCACAAGCCTAACATCCATGGTTCTCCTAATAAAGCACACACCATTATCCTCATTTCACACATTAAAAGCTAAACCAGAGGTTAAGTTACACACCCACCGTGACGCAGCACATCTGTGGCAGAACTGCTTTCAGTCCTGAGATTTAATGATGAGGAGAGGTAGGGTTTGAACACCACAGTTCTGCAGCATGACTAGTGAGAATGTTCCTGGCACTGGCACTCACTAAAGCCGCCAACCTGGTTTTTTTTGGGTTTTTTTTTTTTTTTTCCCCCACAAAATCCCTTCTCTTGCAGTCAAAAAGCACCTCAAAAGCAACCTTGGGCAAGTTTTATTATAAACCTTACCTAGTAAAATCTGGCATGTACGAGCTTTTGATCCAGTTCAACTAAAAAAACATAAATCAAAAGAGCACATGCTGAAGGGGACAGGAATAGCCAGGGGGTAATCTAATCTGTTCATCACAATTTAGCTGAAAGGTCACAGTAATGGCTCTCAGAAGCTGCTTTAAAAGCAAATTAAGATTGTTTTACTGAAGGTTATACAAACTATTGGTATATCTTTATTATTTTTACCTGCCCTTCCCCACAATTTCAAGTTCTCTGGTCACAATCCCCACATTTGTTTAGCTTCCTCTCTTCCACCCTATTCTTCTCAAACTCTTTAAAGCCAGCAATAGTGGCACTTGTGGCAATTCATGGACACACTGACAGACGTTGTCATCACACTCATTTATAGTCTTGTCTTAAATTATAAGGATTTAGCAGCAGTTCATAAAGCAGCTTATCTGTCAGTCAGATGAAGAGATGAGCACAGCATCCTTCACCCGCCTCCCCTCAGCACAGAATCACACCATGACAATCTGCATGTTGCCTAAGGAATAAACACAGAAACCACACATTCTTGCCAAATTGCAAGATTTACTTCTGTTGACAGACATAAACATAGAAGTTATGTCAAACACACAAAGTTACCTCTTGGAAAAGCAGGTGACCTCAGTCTATCAGTGTGGTTTGGTGCTACAAAGGGCAAAACTTCCAACCAGCTGTAAACCTCAAGTTGAATTTTCCTACGGTTTCAAGAAGACTGCAACAAATGAACTGAAGCCCCCTCTGCATTTCCAAGTTTGTCTGCCCTTCTCCTTTTAATGATTTAAGGGTGGTTATGCTGCCAGCATCAAAGCCAGAGGCACACCACAGCTATTGATCTAAAACTGAAGCAATTGGGAAACACTGGCCTTAACCTCATGAAATTGAAATTTATGCACATCTTCACCTCAAGCCTCCTACAGAAAGAAAGCACAGGGCATACACTGAGCCAGCTAACTGCAGCTATCTTGCTTCTGGGCCAGTGACTCCAAATTCAGGCTTCTTTAATACTTTCAGGCAGCCCTGAAGACCAGCAGTGTGGACCACTGAAAGAGGATTCACACTGATTTTTAAAATCTTATCTAAAGAAAACATGTTTTAACTAGTATGATATGTATCTGGTTGCTGTGCTCCTCTCAAAGAAAACCACTAGACAAGCCTTTCTTTGATCCACATGAATGCTGAACAGATTTTAACATTATGTAATAGAGACCAAATAAGCATATGCAAACATAATGGATTCATTACTGATTAGAGAAAATGTAAAGTGTTTAATCA
The DNA here is from genome assembly GCF_029582105.1 of Oenanthe melanoleuca. Classification (NCBI taxonomy): domain Eukaryota; kingdom Metazoa; phylum Chordata; class Aves; order Passeriformes; family Muscicapidae; genus Oenanthe; species Oenanthe melanoleuca. Next base: position 4,271,906 of record NC_079342.1, on the reverse strand, counting down.
TTCATAGACCTATTCTTATATGCATGCTAAAGTGTGCTCAGCCAAAAAAAGCATGTAAATTCAAAGTACAGACCCATTAAATGTGTCTTGAAGAATGACTGAAGCATTCTTGTTATTTTTAAATTATTACATCTAATCCTAACTTTTGTTCAAGGAGTGTTAGACTAGAACATTTTACTCAGGGGAAAATTTCTAAGAATTCTTCTCCTGTGATTTATCTTCTGTTACTGATATATAAAATCCAAAAATCTAACACACCACTTCCTCCTGACTGAATAAAAGTTAAAACTGGTATTATGCAGAGAAGGAGGAATACACACTCGAAGAGCTGTTTGAAAGAGAGATGATACTGAGAGGAAGAAAACCAGAAATAACATCTGAATTACCACAAGACAGCATGGGGTACAATATGTTTCACCATAATGTGTATGACTACAATGAATAATATAGTTGCTTCTGCACTGGCTTTCTGTACAGCTTCATATGCCATAAGCTTCTGCTGAATGGAAAGCTACTGATTAAGCTGATTAATTACTGATTAACCACTTAAAGAATAGCTGTAGCTTATTAAATTTAATGCTAGGTTACAGCTGATGAATTAAAAACCCCAAGAACTGATCATATATCACTTTCCCCCTTTCATAAAATGTATTTCAAAAGGTATTAAATTGTTAGACAAATATGCACAGGCAACAATTCCAATCTCAGGATGTTTATAGATGTAACTCTTTTATTACAGAAGTACTGTTTTGCATACATGTGCAGGAGTTGACAGATGCTCATATGCAAATATGCAAAATCACTAAATTGAGGTATGAATTTATATAAAGTTTCATATAGCAAGATGCCCTGATCCTTCTGAAATGCCTGCTCTGCGCAGTAATCTACCTACACTGAAAAATGCTTTGACTTCCCTCCTGTGGGTTAAAAAGAACACAAGTCAGAGCAAACAAGAACGTAAGTGGCAAAGCAAACTATTAGAAAGCCTAAGTAAATTTGATCAGAAACACAGGATGAAATAATGGGGGGGGGGGTGAGAGAATCCTCTGAGAGTTGTCAAAAGTGCCATTTACAGTGGGAACAAGAGCAGGGAAAAAAGTGATTCTCTGAAGTTTACACTGACAGCTTCTCTTCAAATGTCACACTGACAAGGCAGACTGTCCCAGCTATAACTACATCCAACCCAAATGCCAACAAAACCTCTCATTCGCTCTCAGTCCTTCACAGGAAAGGCTGGAAACCAGTTCCCTGGTTCGGTCAGGGAAGCTAAAGAGCGGCTCCGCTTCTGCGCGGCACACGTGCCATCCCACGGATCACCTTACTCCAGGAGCACACACCAGCAGCTTAGAGGAGCTCAGCATCTAACCCAGTTAACTCAGCGAGCAGGATCACCTATCTTTACTCTGCAGGGCTGGACGTCAGTGCGCCCAGGCTACGGATACGGATGATCTGTGCAAGTGTAGTTACGCACCAGATTCGCCCGTGGATTCTTCAGGAATGTATTTATAGACACGTACACATGCATGCACAGAGAGGGAGAGCTTTTCTGGCACAGAAAACCCTCAGGATACTCTTCACTGGAGCCTGGGAGGGTACACGAGGTTCCCTGGTTTTATTCATGAGTTTAAGCATTTGGTGGTGACCACTTCTTGAGACAGAGACTGTGCAAGGTGGCCCTTTGGTATCACACAGAGGGGCTTTCTGCTGTCCTCACCCCCACGAGTCCCAGAGTCTGGACACTACTAATTAGCTCTTTTCTTATGAGCACTCTGTGAAGTTTTGGGAAAAAAGAGGAGGAGGAGGAGAAGGCTTTATAGCAAAGCACTACAAGACTGTTCCAGAGAGCAAGGAGAGCACTAGGAGTGTATCTGCTGGCTGAAGGGTCCAGAGTTCTGGAAAATGATAGAAGAGAGAGAAAAGCAAACAAGAAGGAAGGAGAGAACCTGGGAAAGGCTGACATTCTCCAGCACTTTCATCTACTTCAGTTTTATTTTACATCACAGCCCTAAGTTATGAGCTTAAGCTCGGTTGTGAAAAACATTTGACCTCACTGCGTTCCTATTTCAGAACTTACGCTCAGCTTATCCAAATAAAACTGCATTTAAAGTCATACCCACACTGCGCTTTCCTTCATATTGTGCAAACAGTTAAAAAAAATACACAGCCCTTAGTCACCGGGATTATGCAAGAAGGCACAAGAGGGGGAGCGAAAAGCAGAGCCCTACGGTAGCCACACATTCCTGGAATGCCAAGGAAAACCCTGGGTGCGCTTCACCTTGCAGCGGTGGCAGGAACGGGCTCGGGGGCGCACGGCAGGCAGGGAACGCGGGGCGATGCGGAGCCCCCGGCCCGGGGAGCGACCGGAGGTCCCGGGCACTGCCGCCGGCCGCACGCCCGGGCCGACCCCCGACCCCGGCAGCGGAGGGGCTGCTCTGGCTCCCAGCGCCCCGCGACCTCCCGCCCGCAGCTCACCTCGGTCTCCACCACTTCGTGGTAGGCGGGCGGAGGGTCGAAGCCGCCCCCGCCGCCGCCGCCGTCCCCGTCGCCGCCGCGGGGGCCCTGCCCGCCGGCGGGGGAGCCGTGCCCGCCCGGCGGGCCCTGCCCGCTCTCCATGGGCTCGTAGCCGCCGTAGTGGAGGCCGGGCCGCTCGTTGGTGAGCAGCGCCACGGCCTCATTGATGTCGTTCTTGGCCAGGCGCAGGGCCTTGCGGATGGCGGCCGCGTCCGAGAAGCCCATGCAGAGCAGCGTGGTCATGTGCTGCTCCTCCTCGCTCTCCATGGCCGCGCCGGGGAGCGGGGCACGAGGAGGAGGAGGAGAAGGAGGAGGAGGAGGAGGAAGAAGAGGAGGCCGAGGCCGAGGCCGGGGCCGGGGGGAAACCCCCGCGGACCGAGAGGCGCCGGGCTCAGGCGCTGCCCGCCCCGCGCGCCGCCATGTTGCCGGGAGCGCCGCTCCCCTCCCGCCGCCGCCGCCGCGGCGGCCGCCCCGCCCCGCCCCCTGCCCCGCCCCCGGCCCGGCCCCGCCCCCCGCGCTCCCCGGCCCCGCCCCGGCCCCGCCCCCGCCCCGGCCCGGAAGCGGCGGCGGCGGAGCCCAGGCCGGGGAGCGCCCGCCGGGCCCGCGTCACGTGACGGGGGAGGCAGGGGGATGAATGGACCGGCGTGGGAAGGGGGCGGGGCCGAGGGGGCGCGTGAGGGCGGGCGGCGCTGTGAGGGGAGCGGGGAACAGGGCCGGGATGGGAACGGGAACGGGAACCGGATGGGAACGGGAACTGGATGGGAACGGGAACGGGGCCGGGGATGGGAATGGGAACGGGACCGGGAACTGGATGGGAACGGGAACGGGAACCGGGATGGGAACGGGAACGGGCCGGGATACCGGGAACGGGAACGGGAACCGGGATGGGAACGGGAACGGGAACTGGGAATGGGAACGGGAACTGGATGGGAACGGGAACGGGGCCGGGGATGGGAATGGGAATGGGAACGGGAACGGGAACGGGACGGGAATGGGAACGGGAACGGGACCGGGATGGGAACGGGAACGAGGCCGGGGATGGGAATGGGAACGGGAACGGGACCGGGAACTGGATGGGAATGGGAACGGGACCGGGAACTGGATGGGAACGGGAACGGGAACGGGAACCGAGCCGGGATGGGAACGAGAACGGGACCGAGAACCGAGGATGGGAACGGGAATGGGATGGGAACGGGAACGGGGCCAGGAACGGGAACCGGGCCGGGATGGGAACGGGAATGAGGCCGGGGATAGGGATGGGGATGAGGATGGGGATGGGAACGGAACGGGGTCAGAGATGGGAACGGAAACGGGAACGGAGATGGGTGTGGGAACGGGAACAGGGCCAGGGATGCGGATGGGGACCGAGAAATGGAACGGAGCCGGGATGAGGATCGGGACCGGGACCGGGACAGGGGTGAGAACGGGAACGGGAACAACGCCAGGGATGGGAATGGGAACGAGGACGCGGATGGGAACGGGAACGGATATGGGGATGGGAACGGGAGGGAGATGGGGATAGGAATGGGAACGAAGATGGGGATAGAGATGGGAAGGGGAACGGAGATGGGGATGGGAACGGGAACAGAGATGCTGACCCGATCGATGGTACCGGCATCAGGACTGGGGATGGCACTGGGACGAGGATGTGGTCCGGGATTAGGAGCCGGGATGGGGATTGGGACAGGGACTGGCACCAGGATCCCATCCTGCCGGGGATGGGCAGCCCAGGATGGCGCCCTCCAACCCAAACCACAATGAAGCAGAGTACAATCAGAAAAAAAAAAATAAAAATCTAGTGCCCAAAACAGAGAGAAAGTTGTATGTATTCTTAAACACACTTGGTGAACTCTTGCACTGCACAGAAGCCAGCAGATCTGGATCTCCTGGCACTCTCCCAGCCAAAATTTATTACCTCATTGTAACAATGCATTTTCTGTGTCCAGAGAAGAGGAGGAAGTAGGAAACAGATAAAAGATTTGTCAAGATCAGTGCTGGTATCTGCATATAAACATTTGGTTTTGGAGGCTCATGTTTTCAGGCAAACTGTTTTGTGTTAGCAGTGACTGACTCTGGGGTTATGAATCCAGAAACCCCTGTCTGATGTCTCAGACATCATTTCCTTTTCAACATAAAGGAAAGTTGCAATTGTAGGGGACACAAGCAGCATGTAGGTCTCCAACAAGAACTTCCAGAGCTTGATGTTGGTCTTTGAAAGAGACAAACTGATGGATCAGTCTGTTGGACTGGCAGATTTTGGATTAATTTTTAGATTGTAGTATGGCACCAGTGATCTCATTTTCCTTATTTACTTTCCTGAAAAGTAATCACAGCTCCTTCATCTTGCTGAATCCTCTCTGATTTTTTTTTTCTCTAAGCTGACATTCAGTGGAATGGAGATAATGTGCATATGACTCTGATCTTCACCTTCTGGATCTTAGGAAGGTCTTTTATTCAGGCTGATCTCCAGCTATAAAAAATTGTTGTGGCTCAATCTTGGCAGGCTTCAGAAAAACTCCAGCACTTCAAATGCATTCAGTTAATATGCAGAATATTGACTCACTGCTTACTCATGTGACTAACATTTAAATGACACTTTCTCATTTTTAAAGGGTATTAAAAATGATTGTTTAATCCTCACAGCCTGATGAAGTCAGTTGGCATAATTTTCCCCTACTAATGCAAAAAAAAAGTTTGTAGGAAAAAGTAAGAAATTTATTAGATGTCATTATTGCTTTTAGAATTATTTCAAGGAAGTGCTCCTGTAAATTTGTGCTGAGCTAATCAATGAAAACTACACAAGTGATGGAGGAACTAATTGTAATCCCAAGTGAAAAGGAAGAAGAGGATGCTTTGCCATTAAATTACTCATACTCTGTAGTCCAGTTGTCCTGAAAGAAGCTGGGGGGGAATTTGAATTTTACCAGTAGGTGAGAATAACACTTGGACACAGCAACTCAACATAACTGACAGTGAGGGGAGCTGGTCCTCAAAGCATTTTTTACAGACTTCACTGACAGCACCTCTCTTGAGACTGCTTGAAGGAGAAGATCACACATTCCAGCTCAGTGAAGGAATGAGTGCATCCTTTTCTAGAAGTTATTCACCCTGGAAGTCCCAGTTTGCAAATGTTTCTCATGCAGTGCCACGTCTAGAAAAGTTGCAGGGAGAAGCAGAGCAAACTTGTCTGAGAACAGCAAAAGGGAACAGTGAGTGACTCTCAGTGGGGCACCAGGAGCAGCAAGGAGAAAAGGGAAGGAAATAAACTGAAGGAAGGGAATAAATATCCCCGAGATCTGCCTTTACATAACTTGGAGTTTGTGCCTGTGTAATTGCCAGTCAGATATTAACACAGTTAAAAGTCATTTGATTGCCTTATCATGTGGAAGGTAGATGCTTTCTACTGAGTGTGTCCTGAGGCGTATCTGACATGAGAAACTTCTGTATTACAAAAAAAAAGTCTTTTTGGAAGAGAAGCCACTGTTTTGGTAAGTGGTAATGCAGTGACATTGAACTTGGCTTTTTGAATTGATCATGTTGTGGCCAGGAAGAATAAAAATAGACTGTGATGGAGAATTGCACTGACTTCTGCAGCAATGTTACAGTAGGTATGCTTGAATAATTTGTCTTTTTAATGAGAATGCTTTTATGCTTTTCTCCATGCATTTCTTTTCAAGCCAGTCCTGTGTTTACAGTTCTTTTGCTGTTTAAACATTGAATACAGTGTTTCCCCTCAAAGAGAAACAACTCTATTGTTCTCGTGGAACATACACTTGCAGCCAAACTAAGAAGTGATTCTGCCTTATTGAACTTGGAAGTTTCCTTGTTGTTTACAGCTGTTGGGAAATTCCAGCCAAAATCCCATGTACTTGGAAAACACCAATGCCACCCTGATTTTCCTCTTTGTTGTACTGTCCTAGTAGTGATTGTTGTATAAATACCCAGAGATTATTATGGAATGGACCTAAAGTGCATTATGCTGCCACCAAATCTTCAATTTCATGTGTATTTTACTCTGCATAAAAGAATATCTTTCTCCTATTTTGTTCGAGGTACAACGGAATAGATTACCGAGGAAAGCTTAGCATGAGATAAAACTTGCTGTTTATAAATAATGACTAAATGTGGGAAAATTTAATGACAGGATTCTACCACTCTACACTGTGTAAGCACAGAAGGAGTTGTATGAAAATGAGGGCTACAGTAGCTAGAAAATATTCCTTTGCAGTTGTGCATGAGTGAGGGGTGTGTGTGAGCCTGGATGAATCCAACCTCTCTTGTTTGCAAGAGAACATTCTTTTTCTGACTGATGTTAATGGTTTAGGATGCTAATATAGTTGGATCTCAGGATTTCAAGAAGAGGCTTCTGTCCTGTCTGTCAGATGAACTGAACTCTCCACTGCAGGGTAAATGCTTTTTTGTAGACTAAAATTAGATTAACCAAAGAGATGGCAGAGCAATTGGTGTCTTGCAGGAAATCTCATCACCCACTGGAGGCAAGAAGGTAACTTGCTGGGGAGAAATGTCCCTGTACCCCTAAAGATACCAAACACTAACAAGAGGAACATTTGTAAAAAATGTTTATGGAGGTCTCCCTAATCTGATATTTTGGATGGGCAAGGCACTTGCTGTTTAGTAGCTGCCTGTTGGGGCAAAAGATATCTTTACTATCTAAATAAAGAGAATCTGGGATATTGCAGAACCAAATAGTTGTATAGTATTGGAAAGAATTAATCTAGGTTTTCTGAATGATTTTATCTTTCCTTCCTTCCTTCCTTGTATTCCTTGTCCCACCCAGTCTCTTCCAGTTTCCTGTTTCTAGTTTATTTATAGCTTAACGTAATAGGTGGATTTAAGGAAGTGCCTGGGGAACTATATAGTGAAATTCCCCCTGAGTTATTGAAAATCACATTTCTTATATGTAGATATTGATGAATTGTGTTTGGTTGACTTCAGCAGAGGGGTTCAAAGTGTTTGTGTAGAGACAAACTTCATAACTCCCCTCCAAGGTACAGTTGCACTGGAGAAATAAGAAAGTAGATGCACAGATGCTTTTACTCCTCAGGTAGCTGGGCAGCCTCACTCAAAGCAGATTTTAGCAAGCACAAGGAAGTGTGTGAGTCTGTTCACAAGCACCAGCTGACAGATTCCTGCAATACACTCCTAGACTTTGTCTATGGTAGGAATTTTGCTGCCTTCACAGCTTTTGTCCCTCCAGAAAGGAGATTTGAGCTGGGGCAGCCGCCAAGGCTTCGCCTGCTGTCAGCAATGATTTGCAAAGAGGCAGCTTCCCGTGGTTTCAAGCTGGGACTCATGCACACCAGTAATCATAATTACAATATTCAGCTCAATACACAGCTGTTAAGATGGGTATCTAACAAGCCTCTTGGGGGATGGACGGATACCATTAGCTCCTCAACAAGTTTGCAGCAGCTACAAACCATCGTGGGGCTGAAAGGGAAAGAAGGTGAACAGATCTTGTGGTGTTGCTGTGCCTCCTCCAGCAAGCCTGTCCCTGTTGTTATTCCAGCATCCAGAGGGAACGGGAGCTGAACCACGACCGTTTTTCTGCTGGGTTCCCGCTGGCCTCCTGAATACAAAAATGAAGTTTCACACTGTTTCCCCTGAATGGAAACAGCATGATGTGAGCGTGGAAAGAGTGGAACAGTATGTTAAGGGAAACAGGGCTGAAAGGAGAGAACAGCTGACTCCAGGGGCTGAGCAGATCTGCCCCCTCTGCTTCACTGCGTGAGTTTGTTTCCAGCTCAGACCATCTTGTGGGTCTTGCAACACATCTCCACAGCTCTGGGCTGGAAAATGAAACAACTGCAAGGAGGTTGTTCCTTCTTCCTGAAACAAGCTTTGCAGCCTGTGGGAAATGAAAGCTAAGGCTGAACTTTAAAACAAGCTGAAAGCACTCAGATGCAGAAGTGCAGAGTGAAGCCATTCAATAGAGTCAGATTTGGAACAGAGCCCTGAAAAAAACCTGCAGTTATGACTAATCCATTTTTAATGTGTGTGGTTGTAGGTAAAATCACTTCTTTAAAAGATCATTTCTCTCCCTATATTGGTTACAGTTCTTTACTGTCACTTTAGATAAATGATGTGTTGACGTGTGAGTTCAGTTACAGATGGACTGGGAGGACAGAATTATTTCTGATGCTGGAGAGGCTCTGGCTGAGCTGCTGGTGAAGGGGAGAAATGATACAAACAGGATATTCAGTGTCAAGCTGCAGCAGCACCCGGAGAGACTCACTCGGGGCAGGCACTTGGATGCTCACTCTCTCCTGCAGCCAAGTTAGCTGAGGAAACTTGATGTAATAGTTGACTGTAGAGCCCCTTTTGTGCAGGGACAGCTCAGGCAGTGACATTTTAGAAGTGAAACAGTCTGAAATGGAAACTTCTTGTGGCACAGAGCAAGTCTGTGAGGCGCCACACAGTTGTACAGGGTAGGCTTTGGGTGCTTTTGTTTTGTGCTCGAGTTGTCCCAGCCTTGCCTGCTGGTCCCCTGGCAGGGATGCCTCAGTGCTGTCACAGAACCAGTGATGTTAACACACAAGTGGCACCGTGAATGTCCTGGCTGTTGTGATACCAGCCCAACACTTACAGACTTTGCAGTCTCTTACAGTAAAGCTGTGAACAGGAGCACAAAACCACTGCCAACACTCATTGACTGTGATGGGGAACAGCACGGAGAGTATTTAGGCAGGTAGAAAACAACACAGCAAATCCAGCTGGTGGGATGAGCTCACAGGCTCCCTCAGCCTGGCTGAGGGTGTGTGTGGTGGCAGAGCCTGTGGTGGCACGCAGTGCTCTGAGGGTGCTGGGTGTGTATCTGATATCCAGGAACAAAAGCAGCTGGCGTTTCCCTGCTGTGCACTGAAACCTGTGCAATGTGATAGAACAGGGAACTCCTTGCTGGCTTCTTGCCCTCTGCAGTTTCCTTCTGAATTAGGTGCTGACCTTTAAAGCAAGACCTGCTTCTTCAGTTACTCATTGTTTAAATTCTGCACTGAAGCTTGAGAAACAAGTCTGTGAAGCTGCAGGATTTTTTTTTTTTTTCTAAGCTCTAATTAGTGAAACACTGAATAGGTTGGAAGGAGTCTGAGGGAGAGGATTACCAAATGGAAACCATTTTACAGATCTAGTGCCTTTTATTTTTTATTTTACTGCATTCCACAACAGTAGGGGCCTTTGTGGTGCAGGGCTTTATATCAGCACCAAAAAATGGTTGATATTAAAGACTGGTCCTGCTGTTAAAGTGCACCTCTGCCTCTTGGTCAAAATACCACCTTGTTCCTTCAGTGATTTGGAAACCCAAAGTTGTGTTCCTGCTGCCAGAGTTTTGTGCTAGAACACTGCAGCTGCTTGGCACCAGCAGGAGTTTGGAGGTGAGAGAGGTGAAAACCATTATCCTGACGAAAAATCTGGAGGCATTTAGTCAGAGGGGCTGTGATGGAAGAACCTCTTTCCCTTTTTGAATGTTTTTAACATTATCATTGCTTCAGCTGCGTTTTCACAGGATTTCTCCATTCCTCATTCAGGCAGATCCTGACATTTTGTGCAGATTATGAAGTGCTGGCTGAAGGGCAGCTGGAACTGGGACTCAGCTCTGTCCTGTGCCAGAGAGAGGCCTCAGTGCTTCGGGATCTGCAGGTGGGATTGCATGAAGCACGAGAATACTTTTGGTTCCATCACGAGGCTTTAATTCTTCAGAAGCACTAAGGGGTTCTTCAAGGCTGTGACAGCCTAAAGCCTTGGATTTCTCCTTCCTCATCTGCCTGCTGGCACGCACAGCCCTGTTGTCCCATTTACAAGGCATTTGATCTGCCAGTGACTCATTCCCGGCTCGCTATCTGCACAGCAAGGTGCTTCAGGGCTGAGTCGCACCCATGTATCAGCCCTGTACCCTCTTATCAGCTGCTCTTTTCACTCCTGGGGTGCTCCCGGCCTTTGATCTGTTCCCCAACTGCAGCAACAGCCTTTCTTGTTTTGTAATGCTTCATTGCCCTGTGCAGGGCCACCAGCACAGCCCTCCCCAAAAGCTGCAATCTCTGCTGCCTGCGTGCTGCTCTCACAAGTACATCCAGGCTTTTTCTTGAAAGTGTGAAAGAAAAGTCTTATTTCCCTCAACCCACAAATAATCATGGTGGAAATCAGTTTGCTTCAAGATGGCAATTTCCATCAGACATTGCATGGTGGTATAATTATATGGTTAATTATTCCCTTGCTTCTCCCTGCTGCATTTAGCTGCTGCCTTTAAAAACCTACGGAGCAGAGGCTGTTTACTTCATCCTTACAGCACCTGGTGCTGTGGGCTCTGACCAGTCTGTAAATCCTAATGTTCCTGAGCAGTCCTGAATCCTTTCTTCCAGCAGAAGTCCTCTTTTGCTGGCCAGGCTGGGTCCAGTTCAATTCGAGGCTGATTCTGTCAAAGCTAGAGACCCCAGTGGAAAGAAAGGTGCTCTGTGTGCTGAAGGCTGAAAGAGCTTTCTGTGTTTTACAGTTTGTTTCTTTTTTTTTTTAGAGTGGCAAATGGGCAAAGACAGAGACACACAATAATTTAAAATGCATTTGCTTAAAATCAGCTAAATTAATAGTAATGCTGGAAGAAATCAGTATCAGCACCTGAGCTGGTTCTGCTGGACATGGTGCTTATCAGATGATCTAGTAGGATTGAAAGCTTGTAGGATTTGGGGCAGGAACTCCAGCATAACAAGCAGATTCCTCTGAGAGCCTTCTGAGCAGCCAGGTCCTGCTGATGTGTTGCACATCAGTGATCCAACTCCTTTTGTCCCTGCACTGAGGGGTGGGTCTTGGCTGTGCTGTGGGGTGGAGAACAGACAGACAGACAGACAGACAAAAGTGTTTGCTGCACTAGGTCATGCACAGGGAAGGCTGTGGCTCTGTGTTTTTCTGCTCATGGGGTCCAGCCAAGTGGCACAGCCCTGATGTGCAGCACGTCCCAAAGGCTGGGAGTCCTGACCACAGCCAGATTTAACAGTGATGAATCCTTCTCCTTCCACCAGCCAGGCTGGGCTTGTTTTGTTTGTGCCTTGAAACCTCTCCTCTCCCCCATGCTGTGATCTATGCCAAACTGTTTGGCAAGTTAAAAGCTCTGCCTGCTGCGTGGGCAGGAGGAGGGCCACAGCATGGTGCAGAAAATGTGTGAGATGTGGTCCAGGCTTGTGGGGAGGATGAGGTGAGGACCTGAGGTGTCATTTGTGTGCTCAGTTCATGACTTGCCCAGCCTGTTTCACAGACCTGTAATTACTGATCCTTGGCTGTGTTTCAGGCCTGGCCTACAGTCACTAATTGTCAGTGTCCTGGGGCTTCTCCCAGGTTTTAATTGTCCCTATTAGTATAATGGATGTGGGGAGAAAGGACATGCTGGAGAAAAGTGGCAGTGCTTTTGCTGCTGCCATTGTCATTGTAGGGGCTGCCATTAAAGCTGCTTATTGGCATTTGCCCTCCTGTGGAATGTGTAGGTGAGCTATTTATAAATGTGCAGAGATTCTACATCTCTAGCTTGTGCTCTGATTTAGAGTAATCCTCACCAGGAGGGGAGAATCTGTCCAGCTCTGCAAAGGAGGTTAGTGGCAGAGCTGGAAATAATCCAGCACTTGTGAGTCACAGCATTGCCTATAGATGGGGTGGATTTCTGGGGGCACATGAGGAAATGGAGAAGCAGCATGTTGTTTCCTCACTAGCTGTCTGTTCCAGTGTGATCTCCCATCTTCAGAGCAGAGAGAAGCACTTTTCCTGCTGCACAGCCCCCTCTCCTGTTCTCTGCTCTTTCTACACAGCAAATGCACTCAGCTCTCTCCTAGGCTGCATCCAGCATTAGTCTTCATTTGCCTCTACTTTTCCTTTCTGGAGCAGATTCAGCCTGGTGTGCAGGAGGGAATGGCCCTTTTCCTGGAGCACTCCAGTCACAGGCACACAGGATTTAGTGTCTGTACTTCTCAAAAATTCTTCTGGAAGTAGATACAGCCATTTGCTTCCATTATTTCTCTCCTGCAAGCTGCAAATGACCTCACCTTTTAAAGCATGCAGTTTCCTGAAGAGCAAGATTAATGTAGCAGGATTGTTAGTGCATCTGATTGTCTTTTACCTTTCCACAAGAAGATTTGTTGATGTCTAATCACAGGGAAGCTTCTCAGCCTGTCCTGAGTGGGAACATGATTCTTCCTCCTGACTCCTTGTTTGTGATGTTGTCTTTTCTTGCCCTCATAAACTTGTTCTGAAATATCTTGCATTCAGCTTAAGGATGCTGATTAATATTATTTCCAGAAAAAAAAATTGCTTTCATACCTTATAGGAAGTTCCTCTGTTAATATCAGTTTGATGTAAAACTTTAGTAAACCCAGAAGCTGGAATTTGATGATCCTTGTGAGTGTCTTCCAACTCAGAATATTCTGTGATTTTATGTAGTTGAGGGAAATTACCTGCCTTTGAGGCTGCACCTCAATATCCAACAGGCAGGGATGCATCCCAGCATCTAATCGCTGTAAGAAGGTTAAAGTGATGTGGCTGTAGTCAGGAAATGAGACTCCTTGAGAGCTGCTGGCTGCATCTGCAGGACACACTGCCCTCCCTTGGCCGGGGATGGGCTGTGGATCTGAGCTGAGGAACCTGCTCTCCTGAGCATCCCTGGGCCAAGGGAAGATTACAGGAACCTGGAATGTGCTGTGATTTATAAACTCGGGCAGAGGTGCTGACTTGGTAGGTGATTCCAACATTCCCTCCAGGAGTTCATGGCAAGATTTATGTGAAGCTTCAGCACTGTGTGAAATCAACTGTGAGAAAAATGGCTTAGGAGTGATTTTATCGTTGTGTGCAATAAAGTGATGTAAGAAACCACAGAAATCTGCTAGACTGATTCTTGAGCATGCAAGGGAAGACTTTCATCTGGTTTTGCTTGTAAATAAGAGTTTTATGTAAATGTTGGAAGATCATAATTATGACATAAACTTTTCAGAGAATTTGTACTTCCAGATGGAATGGAGATGTGGGAGCAAACTGGGAACAGAGACTTGTTTGACAGAGATGTCTCTGACTTTACCTTTTTGAGGTGATGCTCACTCAGAGCCTGTCCCTGGTGCTGTGAGTCAGTGTCAGGCTGAGCTCTGCACTGGTCCATACAGGTATTCTAACAACTGGGATGCAAGGGTCCCACATTTCCTCATTTCTGCTACATGCTCTTCTTCCTGCTTTGTGTGGGTCATGTTGCCCTGGCAGAGCCTGACATTGTATTCAATCTTTTTCATGGCCTGGAGAACCTCATTAATATTCTCTATCTCTCTTTTAGATTACTGAAATCTAATGTTAGAAAAAGATGGAGGTGAGGGGAAGGCAAAGTTGGCTGTTTTTCAGTATGATTGTGTTCTTCTGTTTTGTCTTTTATCAAAATAATTACTATCAGCAAGAAAACTCTCTGTGACTGGGAAGTGCATGTACTCACAGCAAATACCCTTGGAGGAGTAGGAGCTGGAAACAGGCAGTGCTTGGGTCAGGGTGTCTCAGGACAGCCACTGTCCTGAGGCTGCACAGATTGATGGATATCTCTGTGTTCACATGGAGTCACAGGGCTATTTAAAAACAAACAAACAAACAAACAAACAAACAAACAAACAAACAAACAAACAAACAAACGGTGAAATATCTCATCTCTCTTACCTGCCTTGCTCATGGGGTCAGGTCCCCTCACCCTGCACACAAATGTGGGCTGCAAATCACCCTGTGTGCCTGCAGCTCTGGGAAGCCCCCAGGGATTGTGCCCACAGTGTGTCACACTCTATGTAAAGTCAAAGTCATGGTCTAGTTGAGGTGTTAGGGCGTGGGTTGGACTTGATGGCCTTGAAGGTCTCTTCCAACCCAGTCATTCTGTGAATTCTGTGAATTCTGTGGAAGGGCTTGTGCAGCTCCAGCTGTGGGTGCCAGCCTGGACAAGCCCCCAGGCAAGCTCGGGGAAGTCCAGACAATTTGATTTGCAGTTCTCAGCTTGACCAAACCCATCTCCTGACCTTAGAGCTGCCGGCAGGACCAAAACGATTTAGGGAGGGTTGTTCATTCACTGCCATGAGTCACGCAGGTGATGGGGAGATAAGGAAAGTGCATTCCGAGTGGGAGCTGCTGTCCTGCTGCCACCAGAGGCCACTCTTGGATAGCCTATGGATCCTTCCGAGCGGGGCAGGGCGCTTTTCCTCTGCGGCTGGGCTCAGCTCCATCACCCGCACTCTCCATCCCTCCGCCGGCGGAGCGCGCTGTCCTTGGCGCTCCTGCTCTGGCTCTGCTTCCTCTGGAGCTGCTCCCTGCACCCCCCACGGACCATTTTTATCGCCCAAGGTCAGTATCTGGTGCCTTGCTCTGTCTCTGTCCCCAGGGGCTGGTAGCCAAGGCAGCAATTTGCTGAGTGTGTCAAGGAGCTGCAGCACTTGGCACGCTCAGGACCAGGAGACACAACCCAGACACAACCTGCCCTGGAGTTTGGAAACACTCGAGTAGAGACTGGAGTATGGGCCTGTTTAGGAGATTAAGTTCAGTCTGGGTTCAGATCACTCCAGTTCTCCATTAAAAAAAAAAAAAAAGCCCCATAATTCTATTGCCTGTAATAAGCGTGAAGTATAAGGTTCATTGCTTTTGATGGTTTGTGCAATCAGACTGACATGTCCTTACCAGCTTGAAATAAATAATAATAAAAAAAGGTGTCAGATTTGCTTTTTCAGATGGAAAGAGGCGTTCCTTAAGGAGCCTGGGCAGATGGGTATGTGAGTGCTGTGGCTCTCTCCCTTCTGAGAGAAGCAAGGTGGGTAATTTGTGTTAAAGTGCCCCTCTCAGGGAAGGTCACTTAGGGAGGGCAGCCATCCATGCTGGGAGGAGGTTTCTCTCAGCATCCCACCCCAGCAAGGGCAGTTTGTCTGTGCTGGCTCTGATACAGGCAGCCCTGGGGAGAGGGGAGTGCAGGAGGGACTGTGAGCCTTGTCTGGGCTCCCTCACGGTGGCAAAAATGGATTTTGCTCCTTACAAAGGCAGGGCTTCCATAGGTCCAAACTCAATGGACAAAACCACTCTTGTGTCTCTACAGTTAAGCCTGTGCTTGGCACTTTACTAGGGAGCTGCCTCAGTGCTGGCTGCCCCCAGCTGCAGCTACTCGTGGCCTTTGGAGTCACCTGGCAAAGTGATGGACAATTGTCCCTGCTCCAGGCAGCACAGACACATTTTGCAGGGCCTTGTTCTGAGTGTAAAACTGCTTGGTCTGAGAAGTTTTGGGATTGTTATCATTTTGGAAATGATAACAATATTTATTTTTTTTAGGATCCCCCAAGGCATGAAGTATCTTCTGATTTGCATCTTTGCCTGAAGATGAGGACACTGTTGTTACCCTCCCCTGTTCTGTCTTTCACTGCTAACACACTGGGTTAAAGGGAACACAATTCTGTATCTCTGCTCATGTCACTTGGCATAGTTGCCTTTAGTTCAGACTTTAGTCCACCAGAGGATCTGGTTCATCTTGTTAGATGAACAGGGCTTTGTTTTATGTAGTGGTGTTTCTCCAAACACCTTTGCCAAATGCTAATATTGCACCAGAGAGAAGGTACACACTTGTGCTTTGGTGAGAACCAGCATGCTGAAGAACTCCATGCCTTGTGCTTAGACCAAAAACACCTCTGGGAAGTGTTTTTAGATGTCAGTCTCCTTTCTGTTTGGGAGATGTTCTCTTCAGAAAGAGCCTGCTACTGTTACTGTAGGAGAATTTCAGCTCATGAGTGCTTTTATACACGCAGTGTTTAAAAAAAAGGATGGTGATATTAGAAATGAAGAGTAAAAATGGTCTGGCAGTCAAGTGATGCTTAAGGATGAATGTGGTGTAGGCAGTGTTCCCTATTCCCAGTAATATGTCAGGAGGCAGGAGGCAGCAGTCTGTGTTAATTAAGCTTATGGGGAGCAGCCAGTGCTTCAGCCAGGACTGACTGTGCTGCTGATGATTGATTGGAATTCCAGAGAAAGCTCAAACTCAGTGTGTCTTCTCAAAGTATGCTGAGATGATGATAACAATTCATTAAAGTTTTATATTCTTTATGGTGCTTTGTCCCTTGTGACAGTAGAAGCATTTCTGTAATCCAGAGCATGCTGGATTGTTCCTAGAACATTTCTTTCCTAAAGAGTGTTTTTTCTCAGAAAACAGTTTCAAGTCACTGGAAGCAAAACTTTCCTGCAGTGCCCCAGATCTCATGTGCATGTGGCCACCTGGAAATCCATGGAAAGAAAAGGAAGGTGCTGAAACTCATAAGAGAAGACCTCTGCATCCCTGCATCCCACACTGCTCCCTGAAGTGGCCAAGGTGTTTGGCAGGGTCCCCTGGCTCTCACAGAGACACTGAAGGGTCTCCATGTCACTGAGGTCTGGGCCATGTGTTGGAAAGGCAATTTCCTCCTGTAGTTAAAGAAGAAATAGATATTCTGATGTGAGAGCATCTGGTCTGAGGATAAACTTCTCTGGAAGTTTTCTTGGAGTTAGAAGCCATGTTGTGGAAGACAGGCTGTTTTTAAAAGTAATGCTTTTTGTCTGAATGTACCTTTTGCAAATATCTTTTTGGGATCTGGGCAGAGGAGCAGGAGGACACCAGGGATCTGCTGTCATGGAGCCAGCTCATGGAATCTCTCAATCTGAGCCTCAGTTTGTCCCTTTGCAAAGAGGGAGATTTGGTAACAGATCCTGCCTTGCAGGATGATTCCCACAGAGTGGCATCAGCATCTCTGTAGCAGGGCCCCAGCAGAGCAGCTCTTGCAGCAAGAAGTGATTTAAATTATTTAGGGTGTTGTCATGTGATCACAACTGATTGAGTTCCTGTGGCTTCACAAGTTGCCATCTGTTATCATCCCCATTATGAATTATGCATTAGCTTAAATCAAGGCTTAAACCAGAGGAGTTCAAACAGAGTCCTCACACAGTGATACCATAAAACTGTCTTTGGGGTGTTGGTGCTGGATCCAGAACACTGCAGCCACACGAGGGATTGTGCTAGTTTGGTAAAAACTGTTCTGCAGTGCCCCATATAGTCAGAACCCTTTTCCTGGGAAGGAGAGGTGCCTCAAGCTCAGCTTGTGTGTGGATTTCCCTCTCAGGCCAATGTGCTGTGGCTCCTCCAAAGCTCTGGAAGCTGCTGCTGGCCAAGCTGTGAAATCTTTCCCTTTTGGTTGTGTAGCTTATATTGGATTTACACACATTTGCTGGGCAGCAAATTGGGTCTGTGACCTTGTTCTGATGCAGAGGCAGGCAGTTTATTACCATCCATCTGAGACACTATAAAATAAACAGTTCTCTCTATGGGAACAGGCATCAGAGATTACTGCAGCTAAATCAAGACTTACTTGGCCAGTGTGTGCAGTAGGGAAGTAAGAAAATTCATGGCATCCCCAGAAACCAAGTGCTGTCACATAGACTGTCCTAGGGAGGACCACTGGGATCTGTGAGCCAGGCAGGGTGGATAGGCAGGGAACGAATGTCTCCTGGCATTAGCAGTGGTTGCAATGATAATTTCTGTTTGAATTTTTGGGTCATAAATCTGTTTGTGTCTGCAAGGACACTTCCAGTGGCTCCAGCTTTATCCTGGTGTTGGGAGCTATTTTTCTACAGCTGGAGGGTGCTTGTTCCATCAGCTGGCACCAGGGCTGATTCTGGCTCCTGGTTTCTGCCCTTGGATATCTCAGGGCAAAAATCCTTTGACTTCAGAGGGAGCTGCTCACACAGTGTCCCTGCTACAAATAGAACTGTATCCCTCCTCTTTAAAGCAGGACCAGATTCTCTGTCTGCATCTTGATGTGCAAAGCCTTTCCCCTGGGAGAGAGCCAGCCTTCTTTTTCCTCCCAAATCCACAAGTGTCCATACCTCTTGCAGTTTTACAGAGGGCTGAACAGTCTCTTAAACTGAGACAGGAATTTGGAGTGTGTCTCAACCTCTTTTGGAAAGAGGGTGGTGGATGGGAAAGCAATGGTGCAAGTGTCAAGGTTTTTGTAAACTGAGTTTGCCACACCAGAGATCTTCTCTCACATTTTGTCCCTGTGACTTTGGAGTTTGGAGGTGAAGGGAAAGAATGGTGAAGCTCTGGATGCTGGGACTATAATGGGTCAAGAGGAAAGGAGTAAGAAAGCAAAGGAGAAAGAGCTGGGATTTAGTGTGGACCACCAAGATGGGAGAAAAGTAAGACAAATTTTTGGACTAAGCCTTAAATTGCTCCAAACCACAGGGTGCTGTGCCTGGGGGAGGCAGGGAGGGAAGGGTGATGCAATTTCACCCTCAATCATGCAAAGGCAAAGCACTGGACAAAGGGATTGCCTTAGATATATTGCAGTTGGAACCTAGCAGAGCATTTGATACAGGGTCTTACAAGATCTTGCCCTCCCTCCGAGATTGTTTGGCTTGTTTTGAATAGGAGCTCAGTTGTGTGGATTAGCAGAAATGACAAATGATACATGGCTCTGGTCATGCAGATTTTCAACCAATGTGACTGATGAAAGTTTTTGATTCATCCATTTCACTGAGGGCTCCTCCTGTGCATTAGCAAAGCAGCAAAGAGCATTTTAATGACAGTTTTAGGTGCGATGTTTTTCAAACATTACTGAGTACCTTGCATGTGAAGCATGGCAGAAACCAGGAAATTTGGTCATTTTGGTGGGAAAGTGATGGAATGTCAGAGGAGGAAAAGTAGTTTCTCTATGTGAGAGAAACATCTGCAAGCAAAATTCTTTAGGAAGGAGGAACCCTTAAAGCTTTGGTGTGAGAGAGCAAAGTGAGCCCTTGGGTGTGTGTGACAGACTGACAGCAAGAGAACTGGAGTCAGGCTGTTGGACTGGACTGAGACTGGGAAAAGTGGCATGGGTCCATGGAAACTACAGAGATTTGGCAGTTTATCCCTGCTGAAGATGCAGCTGGGGTAGAATTTACTGACAAGAAATTACCAATCAACTGGTTCGAAATCAGAGCTGAAAGTATGAGGGATGAGTTAAATAAATCTACTTGCCCCCACATATTAAAGACTTGAGTTTGCTTATTGCAGGCAAGAGGAGAAGGAGAGAGGCTGTGGGAGAATTACTGAGCAGTGTGGGAAGACTTGGCACACTGGAAAGGAAGTGGAGATGGCACTGAAGCCCATTCCTTGGGAGCAAGGCTGGGAGGCAGCTTTGCTGTCCAAATCTGCCTTCCTACCTCATCCTAGCATCACAGCCAGTCCATTCCAGGAGATAATTGGGTGGTCAGAAAGTTACTTTTGAAAATACTTAGTTTTCCATCTTTATTTTGTTCCTGTCTTTGTGATTTCATGCCTTAAAAATAACTATCAGGTTGTTAAAGGCTGTGTTTGTTCAGCAAGGAGTAAGCAGCTGGATTTCAAACACTCACTGAGCTGGTCCTCCAGGCAACTCTTTGAGAATTTTGCACCAACAGAAGAGGAGAGAAGAAAGGAGAAAGTGGAAGGGAGTGTTTATATTGAAATCTTTATTTAGTTCCAAAAGCCTAGAGCAAAGCATCAAAACACAGAGTGCCTCATACAAGCCAAGACAGGGAATAGAATTTCCATTTTATTCCAGATGAGAAGTCGGTCTTGTTATAAAGGGGGTTGGGTGACAAAGCTAAATGTGATTTAAATTTCTACTCCAATCTATTTTTAATTATTCATGTGTGGATTCTTTTGTAGGGTTAACAAGGGATTTGCCAGGAGCCAGGCCACAAAGGCTTGAGTCGTAGTTTTCCAGCAGACATCCTGAAAATACACTGTCACAGGCAATCAGTGTCCTTGGGGAGGTGCCCTGTTAGCAGGGTGTTCACTAATTGGGATCATTCCACAGTGGATAATTGTTTGTGACACCCACGCTGATTGGACCCACAATATCTTCCCATCCTGCAAATGGTCCGTGACAGTTCTGATGAATTTGAAGTTTGGAGTCTGAATAAGCCCGAGGAAGGAAAGAAGAAATGCTTCCATGGAGAATAGGTGTGGAAGAGCAGAGCTGTGCCCTGGGTCAGCCCCCAGGAATGGAGGCACATGAGCACACAGAGAAAGGACACTGTGGGTCTTGTCACACTTTCTGTTTTTTCCTCTTGTGTTAATTAAGAGACTGGAGGAGGACCAGCCATGCCAAAATTGTTTTGTACAGGGGTGTCCTAACCAAGGATTTTGGACTTAAGGGGAAACTGCAGATTTATTGAAATATCTAAATGAGTTCAGATGTGGGTCAGGCCTTGCTGCCAGACAATAGCAAAAGTGATGCAGGTATGCCCAGCAAACCAGCAGCTCTCTGGGCTGGGACCAGTATGTGGAGAGTTGTAAATACCATTTTGCAGAGGAGAAACAGAGATTTTTTAAATTTTGTTTCTGAGGGCTGGCCCAGAAGGTGTTCTATATTTTTGCTATTTTTGACTGATACATTGGTATGTGCTTCATGGCCAGTTTGAGAATCACAGAACTGCAACAGCATTCCTGTCCAGCCCCCTGCTCAAAACTTATTTGCTCTTCTGTCCCAAGCATTAATTGAATTTTCACATATTTGACAGAAATGTGGTTGTCATGTTTTGTCTGGTTTGTATCTGCACTGCACCAAGATGAGCAGGAGAAGCTGCAGGTTTAGTCTTTGCAGTTCAGAGCTCAGAGCTGCCCTTGGATTCTGTAAACTCCATGCAAGTAAAAGTGCACAGCATTTGCCAGATTCCAGACTAAGAATGAAGTTGCAGGGCTGGTCTCTGGCTGTAGATAATTCTAGATATTCAGGGCTTCCCTGCTCCCAAAATGTCCTCAGGGGTCAAAAACTTTTCTATACGTATTTCAGGGAGACTCTGGGAAACTTAGGGCTGGACATATATCTAAGAATCACTGCTACAATTCCCATATCTACTGTCTGGACCTTTTGACTGGGAAGTAAAGAATTAAAGAAGCATTACTCTGTAACAAGCTTGGTAAGCCAGGGAAATTATTTGTGTTGTTAGGAGAATTTATATCCATGTCCTGGCTAGTAATAGGCCAAAGTAATGGCTAAAGCATAGGAGACAAGGATTCAAAGGTGTCCAAAGGCAACAGAGTTCATATTCCTGTCCAAAACAAAGGTCAGTCATCCTCCTGAGCCAGAAATTATTCCTGCTGCAGCAGTCATGCTCCATTCCACAAGCAAATGAAGTTCCAGATGCAAATTGGCATGGAAAATTATGAGAAGCCATCTAGATCCTAGCTTTGAAAATGGGAACTCTTTATAAAATCTCTCATTTCTTCCAGATCCTCCCTGCACAGTCCAGTGGGAAAGGCATCCCATGGAAGGCAGGCTCACTGTGAGCTGAGAGTGATGTGTGACAGAACAGAAAATCCCTCTTTACAATGGTCTTACCCAAGTGAAAACAGTCCTCTGAAGATCTGTCTGGATGATGCAGAATATTCTCCACAAACTCATCATGCTGGGCCTGGGATTACCCTGGATGAGTTCAGGAGTATTTGGCTGAGTTAGATACTGGGAGAGAAAACAGTGCCCTGTCTTTGAGGCAAAGCTGAAGGTGTTCCTCATCAAAATCCTAACACTGAGTGGCAGTGCCAGGCCAAGGAATTGTGTATGTTCATTGTTTGTGCAGGTGTGCTGTACAATTCCATGTAGAATCACCAGTGCCATGGGAGCTGCACCCAGCACAGCACAGACTGGATGGATGAGTGCAAATGCACAGGACCTGCAGGAGATCCATTCCTACAGAAAGGCAGGCAGTGCCTGTCAGATACTGACCATTTGGCAGCTTACTTAAGATCTCCCCAGGGAAACACTCCAATCAAAGAACTGTATTCCATAAAATAAAACTTTCAAGGTTTTCTTTGTTAACCTCATGCTGTGTTGTGGTGCAGTGAGGAAACTTGCCCAAGAGCCATACAGAGAATAAAAAAGTCCAAACTTGAAGTATCCAGGTGTGCTTTACAATTGCCCCTTGTATGCAACAAATGGGGTTAATTCACTGTTTCTGACAACATGCTAAAGGTTTCCCCAGCAGTGAGAGGTGGGATGCTGCTCTGGTCATGCAGCATCCACCAAAGCCAGCAGGATCATACAGGAGTGGAGTGGTTCAGCTTTCTGGCTCCTATCAGCAGATTATGACTTAAATGGGATCAAGGACTCAGACTTTGGAGTGGGAGCACTGGTTACACGAGATGATCATTTTTATGGGTGTTAAGAGAGGCAACCCATCTCCTAAACCCCAGCATCCCCACATTTGCTTAACTCTGATAATCTTCTGGAGCTTTAGCAGATTCACAGGAAAGGGTGGACCTGGAAGGGTTCCTGGAGGCTGTCAAATAAGTATCCAGTGTTTCAATTGCAATGAGCTCCAGTGCATCTTCTGTAAATCTGTTTCAAGTTGCTTTTTCGAGGTCAGTGGAACACAGTATAAATCCCAGCTCGCTCAAGTCCTTCAGGCAGAGAATTTGTGGAATACATATGGAAATACTTTTGCCTGGTGTTCTCTGCTCTGCACCTCTCCCAAACAGAACTTACAATTGTGTTGCAGTATAAAAGGGAAAAACCTCCGAGCCTGGAGTAATGTATACAATTCAATAATACACGAAATTCAAAGCCACACATTAATCACATTCATGTTTAACTTTCAGATTTAAACCCCTGCAGGTTGGCTGCCCTTTGTTCTGCTAAGTGGAAGGGGGCATTCCAGCCTCTCCGTGCAGAGTTCAAAAACTGCCTGGGGAAACAAGTGCAATTGGCTTTTTAGGCCTTTTTTGTGTTCTCCCTTCGGGGCATAGTGAGAAGCTACAGCACAGGTTGGCCCCTTATCAAGCTGTTCAAAGGGAGAAAAGTTTGGATAGCAAAGGTTTGGCAGGTCACTGTGAGGGGCTGCTGGCAGGTTCAGGGGGCCAAGACAGGAAAAGTGATGATGCTGCAAGTCAGAATCCAGCTGCCTTGGCAGGTCTGGGCAGGAAGGGCAAGTTATACAGCAGCCTCTGCTTCCCTCCTGCCACCCTCCAGCTTCCAAGCCCCTTGTTTTCATTAGTGTCAGCTCATTTCTGTGAGCAGGATTTCGGATGGGAGTGCTTGCCTCTGACATGCCCCTGTGTGTGCTGGATTGTCATTAACTGTTCCTGGTGGTTACCTTTGTCCAGGATTCACTCATCTGAGAGCTGCAGCTTCCTTGCCTCTGGCTGTTAGACCCCTGTTCTCCCTCCCTCCCTCCTTTCAATCCATTCAAAATGCTGCTGCACTGTGGCTTTATCCCTACCCTGGCTTTCCAGGGCTCTCCAAATTAAACCACAGGGAGCAAGGACTGTTCTGCTGCCCTTCAGAATAGAGCTGCCACAGGAACCTGCCTGCTTGCTACTGGCCTTGGTTATAAACACCACTAGTTCTGTGGCTAACTGAAGAATGAAATTATTGCACTGGCTGATCTGCATCAGGATTATAGTCTGGGTTAATCCAATCACAGAAAGATGTGGCAGTAGGCATGGTTGTGCTGGTCAATGACAATTAATTGACAATATTTTGGCCATCAGGGAGTTTAAAGTGCCCTCACAGAGCTGTAATGACATGCTGTCCAGCTTCCAAATGATAGAATTGTGGTTGGGTTGACAGGGACCTTCCAGATGATCTCATTCCAACCTGCTGCCATGGGCAGGGACACCTCCCACTACCCCAGCCTGCTCAGGGCTCCATCCTGGCCTTGAACACCTCAGGGATGGGGCATCCACATCTTCTCTGGGCACTGCCAGTGTCTCATCACCCCACAGCCAAGAATTTCTTCCTAATATCCAATCTAAACCTGTTCTCCTTCACTTCAAAGCCATTCCCCCTTGTCTTGTAATTCCAAGTCCTTGTAAAAATCCCTCTCCACTTCTCTTGGATCCCCTCTAGGCACTGGAGAGTGCTCTAAGGTCTCCTAGAGCCTTCTTTTCTGTCTCCACAGGAGAGATGCTCCAGCCCTTGGTCCCAGTGTCAACCCAGGGAAGGCCTGAACTTAAGATGTTTTGTCTGAATGGGGGAGACACAATCAGCATCCCAAAAGTGCTTATAAACATCCCAGAAAACAGGATATGGAGCAGACAGTTTAGGAGTAAACACGGGTGGCTTGGTGAGACTGCCCCTCACCAGCCAAATGAGCCTGAACTTTGAAGTTAAAGGCTCTGAATTCCAGAGAGTCCAAACATTTTACATACTCAAGTGAAATGCCAAGTTCAAGGCTTATAGGAGGTGTGGTGCTGGATTGAGTGCTCTCCATACAGTGATGACCTCTTGCTGCTGGGTCATCCAAGGACATTTTCCATGCTAAATTCAGATTCTGACAGGGCACATCATTAATAGTCATCAAAGAGGTGGAAGGGTTTGATCCTGCAGAACCTCTCCAAAACTTAAAGGAGGAGAATAAAGAGGTCTTTTAACAGGGGGTGGAATTCAAATGTTTGTCAGGATTGAATGGTAAATTCATCACTCTCACCTGCAAAATTGGGAGCTGGCAAATTGGGCTGAGCTCATCAGCTGACAGTGTGGCTGAAAAACTTTCATGTAGAATACAAATATTGAGATGCAACAGAGGGCAAAATACTCTGGTGTTGCCAGTTGAAGAGAGAATATTTTATGCAACAACACTGAATTAAAATTGCACTTATAAAGTGTATACTGTTCTTGTAGGGCCACACTGGGGTTTTAATAAAGCAGATGGCAAAGCTCCCACTGATAGGGAGCAACTTCAGCTCTGGAAGTTATTCTGCTTTATATACAGAAAGAAGAAAGTTTCCGACCTATCAAGCTTTGATGCAAAAAACTTTTCCTATTGATGTCAGAAGAATGATTAGTGTCCTGCAGGCAGCAGGCAAAGATTTCCAAAAGGCTGGATAATTGAACAGTACCTTGGAGTTTTGGTGAGAGATCACACAAGTGACATTCCAAACTTGCTCCCTGTGCTTCTGCACTATCCAAATACATGGAAAAATGGGGAGCAGGCTTTCCAAAGGCATTAAGCACCCCACCCCCATTTTGAGGGCTGTGTTAACTTGAAATCAATGTAGAGCCAGGTGTCTAATTCAGGCAGTCCCTGTTCATGTCCACAAGGGTTGGATGGATGCTCACCCAACCACTGGATGCTCCTGTCCTTCAAGGAGGGTCATAGCTGGAAGATGTCTTTATGTCTTATATGATGTCTTTATATGTCTATAAGATGTCTTATCAGACAAATGAATCCAGGTTCTGAAACTGTCACATTTGGTTTAAAGTTTATAATTAGTGGACTGTAAAGAGGGGCTCAGTTCCTATTACACTAGGGAGAAAAATCAGAGAACAATTTTTAAGGTTCAAGGTGTGGGAAAGGAAACTCCCATAACATTCTGGAGAGGAGAAACCTGTGGCTCTTTGCTTTGCAGCAAGACAGAGGTGACACCTTCTAGAAACTCTGTAGGCTCTGCTTAGGACAGGCTCAGCTTCCTGACAGAACTCTCTCAGAGCAGAAAATTGCTTCTAACTTCCCAAATCTTTTAAAAACATAGATAGGAATACACATTGAAAGAGCATGAAGTAAATCTGAGGTAACAGGTTATATCTAAAAGGACTTTTTTCTTGAAAGGCAGTGTCTGATGAAAGACTTGCAGTCTCTCTTCTCTTCATATGCTGGGAAAAAAATCTTCTGGCCACACTGCAGGCAGCCAGATAGTTCACAAAAAGATTCAGTAACTTAACATGATCTTACTTACACAGAACTTTCTGTTCTTTCACCTAACTCAATCCAGGAGGGTTTTAAAAGGAGAGAAATAAAGTGTTTCTAATTAAAAAATTGGAAAAAAAGGAGAAGTTTTCAAGAGAAAAAAAAAAAGCAAACAACAGGAGAACATCGATTGAAGAATTATTCAATTTAAAAAGTTGCCTAATTCTCCCCATGTTTTGACATGAAAGGTGGATGTGTGGCAGTGCAATCACTTGGCTGCTGGCCCACACACAGGGGTAGCAAGCCAAGCTCTGCCCTGCCTCCTCTGCACTCTGGGGCAGATGGACGTGAGCAGGAGCTCTGCAGAACTGGCAGAGTCAGCAGTTGATTGGATGCCATTTTTACAGCTGCTGGATGTTTGTGTTTGGGGAAGGAAAGCTGATTTTTGAGTTTAAGGCAAGGATAATTCCAGCCCTTCCATTGCCTCCAGAGAGGAGTGATTGGGAGGGAGTCACAAAGTCTTGGAGATTTTGCAACTTGTGTGCACAGCTCTAAAGGTGACAGATTGGGAGAAAGGCTCTTTTTCTTGTTAAATCTTTGGAGGGGAAAGCATGTAGGATATTTTAAAAATAGGTTCAGTTTAGGGAAAAGCTTACTTGATCTCGAGTTTCACTGCAATTTTGATCATTCACTCTGGCATCTGGTGCCCATTTGTAAGGTACAAAGTAAGGAATCAGTTAAAAGCATGTGCAAGCAAATGTGAAATTTGTGCTAGAACAATGCACTTGGGGATTTTAATACAATAATTGACCCCTTCCTTGTTTGTCTGTCTAATGCTCACTTTGTTCTCTCTAGATCTCACAAGATATTGAATTTACTGGCTAGAGAAGGGCTGCAGACTAGAGAAAACAGAAAAAAATTGCTGAGAAAGCAAAATAAGAGGTTAGTGGAAAAATCATGTTTTCTCTGGGCAAATAGTACTTATTCTCTTTGTGATCAACACCAGATACTCTCCAGCAAAGGCTTCTTGTTTTTCACTCCACCCTGAAAGGGTCCTTATAACCAGGACTATTGTTTCAGTGGCTTTACAGGTTTGACAAAAAAGCCCAGAGAGCCATCCAATCCATGTCAGATAACAGCTGATCAGTACTGAAAACCTGCCACCTCACCACTTCCCAGCTGCCAAAGAGATTTACAGACAGTGGTGACACACATAACCTCCCTTCCTCTTACCCTGCATGTTTGTCATGCTGCAGGCTTTTTATATTTTGCAGGTAGATCTTAAATCTGCAATGGAAAAGGAAGCTGGTGAGTATTTTGTGCTTGGCAGGCTGGGAGGGAGAAACAGCTCCTGGGTGAATTGTGCTCAACACAAAACAAATGATCTGTGCTTCTGTGTGATGTGGGCACTGTGAAACCTTCAGCTGTCACTACAGTTGGAAGTGTTTGTTCTTTGGCCCAGAAGATGCAGATTTTTGTGGTGCCTGAGAATTCAGAGTGCTGGTTCTGTCTCAGAGCTGAAAGTGGAAACAGGGACAAAACCCAAAGCTCCAGCAGAGCCATTTCAGTGGTGTCTTCTTGTCTCCATCCTTTGCTTGTGTCCCACTGCACCAGACTCTCCTCTTCCAGCTAGATCCACCTTTTCTAGGCAAGGATACTTCAGTCAAGGAATGCAATGATTTTGGTATTTCCTATTCTAACTCTTGGACTAATGTTTAGGTGTCTGGTCTCTGATTTAGTTCCTTGCTTCTCAAGGCCCAAGTAGCCTTTTGGATCCTGTAACCAGGCTTTCCTTGGGCTGGCAGAGCAAGTTGCCATCATGAGCTCATTCCTATCTATAGCCATGCAGACTCTTTGTTTCTCATCCTGCTGGTTTTATCTGTTCCCAGGAGCAAGTGCTGGGCAGAGGAAGGATTGCACAGCCAGGCCCTGATGCATTTGTCTGGCTGGGGAATCCCAAGTTCTGAGGTTTGATAATTAAGTGTTTCATTAAGCCTGACACTGCGGTGGAGCCTGGAAAAATATGTGATGTGTGTTAGAGCATTTTCATGTGCTGGAGCACAGAGCTCTGCTAGAAACTAACACTGGGGGAGAGCTGAGTCTGCTGGGCTGGATTAAACCTTATTCCAAACCTTGTTCTGGAAGGATCCAGTGGGTCCTGAGTGAGGACAAGGAACAACTAATGGCAGCTTGTCCCAGCACAGGCTGCTCCACCTGCAGCATCTCCTCCAGGAACTTCCTCTGGGGAAGTGGAATGAGCTGAAAAAAGAACAGAACTGTCCTTGGGGGAGCAGAAGAAGACAAAAGAGGATGCTGAGGAGGCCAGAAAGTCCCAGGGAGCTGGAAGACTGTCAGAAAGGAAAGACACAACTGGAAGGGTCCCAAAGACTTAAATGTGGGAGGAGATTTTCTCTGCAGCTCTAGATGAACTGAAAGGCATTTGAGCATGGCTGGGTCCCTGTCAGCTCCTTATCACTGTATCCAGGCATCTGCCCAGAGCCTATCAGCAAAAAGAGGTTTCTCCATGAATCATTTGCACTGAGTAATTCTGCCTCAGACACTATTTCTGCAAGGAGCTCTTTGGTCCTGTGCAGCTGTACTGTTCTACATCACATCTCCCCTCAAAATCTCTTTTGTCCTGAGTGAGACACTGCTCATCATGATGGAAACAGTCTCATCTAGAAAGAACAAAATGAGAATTAAATGGCAAACAGTTCCTGTAGAAGGAATTCAATCTTAGAAATGGAGTCAGGTTGTGCTGGAGTCCAACATCAGAATTAAATTTTCCCAAGTGCCAGCTGGGCTTATGGATTGTACCTGCAGGAGAAAGAAAAGCCTTGTATGATGCTGAGAACTCCCTGTCCAGGTGCCCATGTGTGGACAGGTGATCTGGATAATCATGGTTAGATAAAGGATAAAGGGTGTTCTGTGGTTGGAAGGAAAAACTGTGCAGCTTTTCTTTTACACCAGTGGGAATAACTTCTGGTCTCTGCTTTTCTATCCAGCCTGATGTTTATTGCTCACAAACAATGGAAATAGCTCACATTTAAAGCGCTTGCTCATCTTAAAAACAAGACCCAATCAGAAAGGAACTCTTTGAAAGAAGTTTTCAGCAATAATTTATTTCACTATAATGTGAACAAGCTTGAACTGAAACTTTTATGACCTATGACTTGTCAGATTTTTCTTCACAGACCTTACCCTTTAGCACATTTTTCATGATAATACAAACCAATCTGTTTATTATTTTCAATTTTAAAAAGTAAAAAAAAAAGTATTGCATCCTCCTGAAAATTGCTTCATTGTTGGGCTGTTTGAGTGGTCAGTGTAATATATCATTGTTTGATCTGGCAGAACCATCTATTTATAAGCTAGTATGTGTCAAACTATTTTTTTGGCAAAACTGGGAAGACACCTGGTTTAGTTTAGATTCCTCGCTATGTAATTCCAAACATCTCTCAGTCCTCTTGGATGGAAAAAGTGGGCTGGGATCCAGACTCAAAAATGCTGCTGTCATTCACAAGATGCTCAAGGGCCTCTGCTCTCAAGGTTCATGAGATCATAAATTCTTTTTTAATTTTTCTTTTTTTACATCATTCAGGTCTAGGCATGAGCCCAGTGCAGGGCACATGTGAAATGTGAGTGAGGTGCATCAGCCCTGGCTGCTGGCTCAGAGCTGCCTGCATTGACCAACAGAGGCAGCAGCAAGGCAGCCACTGGAAGTTTGCTGATGGGATCAGGAGTGGGTCACCTTTGCAGAGCTGTCAAAAAGCTTGGGAAGGCAGCACAGTCCTGGTCCAATACTGGAATAGAAATTAGAAATGCAGTAATTCTGCAGCTAAGTACATTTAAGGGAGCTGGTGATTGATTTGCTGTTGAAAGGCACTGTTCAATAGCAGTGCAATAATGCCTTTACAGAGGTGTCTTTGTAGTTTGTTCGCTCCCCCTTGTTATATATGACATGTTATATATGACATTTCATATATGACACACTGTAGCAGTACTGTATTTTAATACAGTTCCCCTTTTGAGTCAGCTAGATTGTGTTATTAGAAAAGATGCAGGCCCTGCCTGTCACTGTTCCATGGCTGTAAAGCTTAAGAGCTTATATTGATGGATTCATATTGATTTCAGCTGTAATTGGTTACAGATCTCATAAAGGGTGCTGGGATCATCACTGTCAGGTGATTGGTGTGATGAGAGTTGTAGTGTGCAAGACTCTGTGTGTGTTCAGCCCTTACATAAAGAGTAGTAAAGATGAGGGAGAAGGCAAGGTCAGAGCCAGGGGAAGAGAGGAGGAGGAGGAGAGAGGAAAAAGGGACCACAGATGCTGACCATAGGCTGTGCTCCTGCTCAAACCCACAAACCTGGTCCTTTCTGTGGACATCAGACACTGAATCAGCACCAGGACCAGCCTTTAGCAGGCTTTGTTTTTCCTCTGTGGTGGATCTTCTACCCCAGAAGGAGCCCTTTGCAAGGAGCTGGCCAGTTGTCTAAATAGGCTCCAGCCCCTCTTGATTATTTTCTCTTCATCCTCCTGGTGAGGGAGATAGGTGGTCTGGAAAGCAGAGGCCAAGTGAAACGGTTCATGCCCAGAGCAGCTGAGCAAAACTATGCTTTGAGGCCAACTTATTTTTCATCATTTATATTGTAATGTAAGCCAATGCAGTAGTTTGAGGCAAATTTATTTTAAGCCTTAAAGGGCAAAGGACTTGTGTATTTAACCACAGGCTAAGTCTGACTTAAGTACACTGAAGTCAGCAATGAGCTTTACTTCAGTGGCCTCCTATGGCAAAGTCCTCCTGCTCCTGCAGCCCATCTTTAGACAGCCCTCAGTAATGCAGCCTTGACAGTGCTCCGGAAAGAAGAAATGGAGGTTGGTTGTGGGTGGATGAGGGGTTCTTTGTGACAGCTGAACCCTTTTCAATGTACTGAGTGTGCTGGGCGCTGAGTTATGCTCGGTTGAAGAGCTGGTCACTAAAGCCCAGCACTGACCTCAGCCAGCTCTGGAAGGCTGCCAGGAGAAAGGGCAAAGAGGAAAGGATGTCTCAAGTGTTTCCCCTCGTGTTAGCTCAGATTACCCAAGGTTCCTGCAGGCTGGGTTTACCCAGCTCACTGAGCTTGTGCTCTGCTCCTTTGGTCCTAAAGGGGGTCACAGCAGCAGACCACAAGGATAATCCTGATGAGGTGGGAGAGGCACACTTCAAACCTTCAATTGCCCAGGGCTAAACCTTCTTTAATCCTCCCTCAGCCCTTCTGATCCAACCCTCCCAACTTCATACTGGAAGACCACTTAGGATGAGCTCTCCTGTTGGAGCTGCCAGGACCAGAAGGAACATTATTCATGTCACAGAAGGCTTTTTTCCCAATTCTGTATGAATATTTTACTTTGTGTGTGTCTTTAATGCAAAATTCAGGATCTGTCAGGTTGCAGGAGTTTGTGTCTTGTCTTCTTGGATTCTGATATCTGCAACACATCCAGCTTGAGCTGTAGGTAGCTAAGTGGTTTGCTGGATCTGGCCCTAAGTAATCCTTCTGCTCAAAATATGAAATGTCACCTTGCTATTAATGGAGCATCTTCTCTGATAGGGCCATTATTTTTCTTAGTTGCCTACTACCAATTTCAGGCTATTTAAATGAAGCTACATGGATATGCATGGTAAATACATCCATTTAAAACCAGCCAGTAACTGTGCCAGCACAGCCTCTGATGGGTTATGAATCTGAAAAAGTACCTAAGCTAAGAACTTATAGAAGGTAAAAAAAATATTATTATTATCAAGAGTCAGTAAAGGGGCTACATTTTCTGCTTTTGTGTTAGAGATTCTTTCCTGCAGCTCTTGCAGAAAGAGTGGGACAGACTAAACTAAGTAATTCCTTTGAGCATATATTGGGTTTGAGCTGCTATCCAGTGAGAGAGAGAGCAGGATGTTGTGGATTTGAACCATTTCACACTGACTCTGTGTGCAGTGAGAGTTCAGTCCTGAGACAGAGGGACACTTGGATTTTCCTTTTTCCTGTGCTAGTAGATCACTGTAGAAGCAGCACTTAGCAGCTACTTAAAAAAAGCAGAAAAATTGTGAACATCCTCTATAGTTTTTAAATGCAATATTTAATTTTTAAAAAGTTCTGTGTCCAGAGTCCAGGGCTATTGCAGACTTCAATCAATTAACACTCCTTGAAAAATGTGCCTTGAGCTGCTTCTCAGACTGTTGCCATTCTGTCCTTGGTGGACATGGATGTCCTTCCACTTCCTGTAAGGAATGGCATTTTATTTCTTGCTTTGCCAGTTTTCAGGATCCCAAGATCTTTGGTTATCTGAAAATTGGAATTTTGAAATACTGTGTCACCTTTGCCACTGTAGGGTAAAGGTTGAAAACTTCACATTTCTCAGAAAAACCATGCTCAGAAAAACCACCTACCCAACAGTTAAAAAAAACCCAAAGAGATTCACAGTAATAGGGATATTAATTGAAGAGTTTGCAACAGTTTTAAGAATGTTTTTCCACCCTGCAGTGAACAACACATCTTTGTTCTGCTCCCTTAATATTCTGACTTCTCTGCTTCCTGTTGTACCTATCCATTACAATTAATGAGCTCTTTTATATTTATCCTTAATTTCATAAGGGTAAAGAGGATGCATTCTGTGGGAACAACTAGAGTATTTTGTCTTCCATATGCAATATGGAATCCCAATACAGGATCCTTCCTGCTCCTGAATGTCTGCTTGCTGAGCCCTGAAAATGAAATTATTTCCAGTTCTGTACATAACCTAAAAGTAGGGCCTGTTCCAGTGGTGAAGGCATAAATTTGTTTTATGAGTGTGTTACACAAAACACCACAAGCTAGTAGATTCTGATTTTTATTTGGTGGTAATCTTGATCAATAGCAGCTAAACCATTTACAGAAGAAAAATAAATGGAAAGAAAATTTCACATTTATATTCCAGCTGTGCAAAGGGATCTTGGGTTTTCCCCCATTCTCTCCTCCCAGAGCTTGTCAGCAGTAGGAATTCATAGTAATAAAAGCCAGACTTATTTCCAATGCAGGTGTTTCTGGAGTGATTGTAATCTTTTTGATTAACTGCATCTGCAAGAGATCTCATCATTACAAGCAGAGCAGAAGTTATGAAGGAAGGTGCCCCTAAAGCAGTGAGCTGGCAATGAAAATAACATGATACTCTTTGGCACATGGGATTGGATGGGAATTCTGGAAATACATAAAGGTGGGTCTGAAGATGTCATTATGCCACCAAAATCTTTGAAGCCTGCAGCAACATAATGGATTGGCAAAGGCAAAAGAGCCTGATGTGATTAGGTAGTGCTGCAATCCAGCTTTTGGAGATTAAGCTGCATTACTAAGATCAGGGGGCCTTATCAAAGTCAGGCCCAGCAGATTGCCCTGAGTCATCAGGGAAATGGCTGCAGAAAAGTGCTGATTTTGTCAAAACAGCATTTCACTGTTTGTGGAAGTTCCTGGGAAGACAGCCTTGGAGGCTGGGGTCTGGTTTCCTCATGCCAAGCAGCAACATGAGGTTTGGGAACATTGCAAACTGAGTGGTCTCACTCTGAATCTGGAACAACAAGATTTAATTGAAAGGGAAATTGATTAACAGTTGCTAATCAAGGCCAGATTTTCTTCTGCCCTCTCAGTTGTGTCATGTGAAATATTTATGAATGGTTGTCATTCCAAGCTGAAGTTTTAGAGAGAGAAGGGTAAATTTACACATGTAAAATGCATGTGCTGTAACCTGCCTTGAAGTTTTCAAAGCCTTTAAAACCACAGCCCAAGCAGAACTGTCACAAAAGGGTGGGACTGGGAAAGGTGGAACAGTCTGATGACAGCACTGTCCCTTCCTGCTCACCCTGGCTGCTGCTGGCAGATCTTTTTCCAGATCTTTCTTGGCTGCCTGGAACTGAGATTTCTTTCCCCTGATGCTCATCATTACACTGAACCCTCCAGTCAGAGCAGGATATCATCCTTTACAGAAACCTTTTGAGGTGAGAAGTTACTTCCAAAATGTGTGATTATCAGGATGTGTGTCAGGGATTCAGCCCCTGAGTCCAGTCCAGATCTCTGCTTTTGAGATAACCCATCCTGCTTTGTGGATGTGTGGCACAGAGAATTAAATGGTCCTTTCTCAGCAAGGGTCATGGCAGTGTTTTGGCTTTCCCATCATTTCTTGCAGAGAGACAAATGAAAGGATTCAGTGTCATGCAGCCATGACCCAAAGTCAAAAGGCTGTTGAAGTTGTTACTGGAGGAGATCCAGTCGTAGGAAAAAAAATTCTTGCCAAATCAGCTAGAGAAAGTTGACTGAAGTGTGTTTGAACAGACAGATTGTTCAGCCATCTATGCAGCTGGCTCAGTGGAGGAAACAGTTATTCCTGGGTAATTGGAAGCAACTATGTGTATATATGTATAAAAAATAATAATATATATTGGACAATCTTTCAAGCTGTCACCGATGCTCTCAGTGAGGAGGTTGAATTCCAGGGGCAGTAGGGGGAAGAACTCAAACCTAGAAATGCAGGGTTGGAACCCTCCCACCCCAGTAATCCCCAGTTTTGCCACAGGAGTCTGTGGCTCTGGATAGTGCTGCTGTTTGACACACTCCACCCAGCTGTCCCTATTCTGTCCTGCCTTAAAAATCCAGATCAGACTTCCTTTGCCTCATCATATATCACCAAATAGGAAAGGCCTTTTGGTTTAGTGAACCTGGTTGCTAAATCCAGGATGGGATTTCATCAACAGCTGAGTATCAATGCAGAACCACGGCGTGTACTTGCTAGCAAAACATTTAGAATTCCCCATTCTGCATTAATCTGCAGTTTGGGGCTTGGCACCAGCACCAGATTTTGTATTTTTCTTGGGATAGCACGAGAAGAAATCCTGCTCCTTTTGAAGCATTTACCCTTCCCTGCAAGCCTTCTCTGCTGGGCACAGGGCAGGACACTGCTGCTCTGGCCCTGGCTGCTCCAGTGGGGACTGAAGGGTTAAACTGAGCCCCAAGCACTTGTTCTTCCAACATACCCTGCACTCCTCACTCCCCAGGATTTATGGTCATCTAGTCACTTGTTTAAAAGGTTATTGGAAAAATATGTAAATGAAAGTTAATAAGTGTAGCAGAGTGGTGTAAAAGCAGACTTATTAGCAATAGGATGGAGGCTCTGCACATGCTACATTTCTGTTGCTGGAAACACCATCAAAGAGCTTTCCAGGACTGCAAGGCCCAGATGGATTTTACATCTTTATGCACCAGCCCTGAGCCAAAGCTGAATTCACAGGTGAAGCTGACACCCCAGCACATGGGGAGGTGTCTGGGCTGTGTGTCTGTCCCTCACCCCAGCTGCAGTTCTGGCTCCTGGGAGAAATGGGGGGGGCTCTTCTCAGAAAAGTGGTTTTGGGTAGAGCTTTGATAATAATAATAATAATAATAATAATAATAATAATAATAATAATAGTAGTAGTAGTAGTAGTAGTAGTAATAGGTGCAAGGGACAGCCTTGCTTCTATGTTGGGAATTTAATGAGGCTTTGGCTTAAGAGTGAAAATACACATCACAGCTATTCTTTTTCCAGGCCCATTGGAACTTTTCCCCCTTTAGAAGTTAAACATCTGCCAGCAGCCCATGGGGCAGTGCATTAACCATGCTCTTTTCTTCCTTTGCTGGCAAAGAAACTGTAGGCTTAAATAGCAAAACCCCATCTGCTTTCAGCACCCACAGGAATCATGGCAAGGGTTTCTCTGGTGGCAGTGGCCACCTGTCTGGGCAGGACATGGAGCAGAAAGAGCAGAAACCTGTTTTCCCCAGAGCATCTGCTGTCCCTATTGCAGGCTCTGCTCTCCTGAGGGAGCAATCCCCCAGCTGTGTAACTGATGGAGAGATCTCACAGACACAATATTCCACACTGGGAACCAAAGACAGCTCTGTGGGTATACTCAAGATTTTGGGAAGAGGTCCATATGGGGAAATTTGGGAATTATTAATATTTCAGTGTCAAACAGTTAGGTGTAGTTGAACTGTACTCTGCAGAACCCCTCTCAGATTCCAAAACAGAGGCTGTCAGCATACCAGACTGGGTTCTGTAGCCTGGAGATGTAGCCAGAGGCCCCAGTAAATTCCCTGTCTGTGCTGGTGTTTGCTCTGTGATTGCCCAAACACCTCTGATCCCTTTTGCATGGGCAGCAGGGTGTTTGGGCTGCTGCAGAGCCCAGCTCTGCCCTGCTCTGTGTGCTGGAAGGTGCCCCAGCCCTGCAGCATCCTGTGCCCAGACCACAAACACCCCAGGGATGGATCCTGCTGCTCACATCCATCCTCTCGATCAGGAGCCAGCTGGGCATGTCCAAGACACCTTAAATCCAGTCTTTGGAAACCTCAGCCTTACAGAAATAACCCCTCAAACAATAACAACAAAAGCAGCATGTGACTAAAAGCTGCAGGGAGGCACTGCCAGGATTTTTCTTGGCAACCCGTCCCTCCAAGGATCTGCCTCTTGCCACATTTGTGCAAGGCACATTATTGAACATTTCCTGACTGTTTGCCCAGGATGCTGGAAATGCTGTCCAAATAGCAGGGTCTTGCTTGCTGCTTTGATACATCTGGCTAAATTGCATTAAGCAGCACGCCAGAGGCTGGTGGAGTCCCCACAGGACGTGCTCCTTCTGTCAGGCTCTCCAAAGAGCCTGGTGATGAATGATGGTGCTAACATTAAACAGCCTGCCTGTGATGTTTTTCAAGTGTCCCTCCCCAGCAGCTTGCCTGCTGCCCTGTCTTCCAGGAGATAACCCAGCACAACAGCACATTACCTCATTAAACAAGCTGGCTCTAATTAAAAGCAGACAGGGCATCACCTCCCCTGTGTTAGCCTGAAGGGTCCACTCTGCCATTTGAATTCCTCTTTGGAAGATTAATATCCATGCATGTTGAGGAGAGTGATGTTCTTAGAAGCAGTCAGCTCAGAGCAAATATTAGATGTGATGAAAGTGAGCATCAACAACAAAAATTGCAGTCATGGGGGCTTCATACTCTGAGAGGGTTTTGTGGATGTTTGTGTGAGGGACCTCTCCATCCCCAGCTTAGACAAAATGGAGAGATGTGATTTTGTGCAAATCCCATATTAATACCACCCAGAAGTATTGTTTAAGCCCATGTTCTCTATCACTACACTATACCTGTATAAACAAATATATGTATATATATTCACAGGACCCACAGCAGAACCTTCTACAAACATCCTGCCACATCAGCTCCTCTGTTCCTCCCATTACTCTGTGTTTCAGGGTAAAGAAAGGCCAGGTAAGAGATGCATTTGGCTGGCCCCTGAATGGATGGAAAGGAAAAGGGGAAAATGAATCATATCCATGAACTCAGAGCTCACTTTTCATGGCACTCAGGTTTTTCTTCCCTTATGGCTCTCTGGTTTATTTTAAGCCAAAGGTTTTAAGTTCAAAAATGACTTAATTTGGAATAATTTGAAGCAAGCCAGTAGTCTTATTTAAGTCACTTACTACTTAGTTTGGCTTTTATTCCTACAGAACATTTGACACAGAGCACTGCCATGATTTATGCAGAATTCCCATTGCAGGAGTGGCCTGACACACTGGCAGTACTTTTACTTCAGAATTTTACTGCCACTACCTGGCTGGCAGATCTAATCCTTGTTTGGATTGTGTGTTCATTTCATACTGAAGTGGTCAGTGGCAGAGATTAAACCCCATGGATTAAACCTCCTTTCAGGTCCAGAATCATCATGTTTTAAGAATAGCCTTTCTAAAGAATATTTACTGACTTTAGACAGGTGCAATATTTGATTGACAGTTTCACAGTTACTCAAATTACAATTATCTGAAGTCACTATGATTTGTGTACTTAACTGTCCTTTGTTCTTTCTTTCATTGATAAGATGATCCTTGGAGTCACAAAAAGCTGGCTTAGCAGCCACTGTACTGGAAAACCAGTACAAAAGGTGCATTTTAAGTTGTCAAACATCATGTAAAAAGTCAACTGCATTTGCCTCTGGGTAGAAAAGCTCAATTACAGGGGGAAAAAATACTTAAATAGCTATAGTAAATTTTGAACTTAAACCCTTGAGTTTAAATTAAACCAGAGAGCCACCAGGGAAGAAAAATGGTGACTTAACTAAATCTAGTCTGTGAGCTGAAGAAATGTCTGCCTGAAATGCAGGTGACATAGGCATTGGTTTAGGTCATGGTGCCACCTGCACTTTTGCAGTATTTAGTGAAGATTGATGCACAAAAACCAGATATTTGGTCAAGGTGGGGACACATTGCAGCTTAATTAGCAGGTGTATTGTACAAAACAGCCAGAACCACTCAGTAGGATCTGTAATTTCATCACACATTTAGTGGAAACAAGAGCCCTGGAAGAAGGATTCTCATCCTCTGTGCCTGTCTCTCCCCCAGGAAATGTTTGGCTCAGAACCTGAGCAGGGGAATTGAGATTTAAAACTGAAACATCAGACTAAATGCTCACCTTAATGTGCTTGTGGGATCAGGAGAATGGATTTCATGAGGAAGAGCCAATTTGGATCCTTGCCCAAATCCTAGTCCTCAGTATCATGGCTCGAGAATGATCAGGTGCAATTAAAAAAAAAAAAAGTTTCTTATTTCTGAGTTGTCCAATATCAATTTCCTGCCAGTGTTCAAAGTGAGACTGTCAGGTACTCCAAGAACATCTGTTTTCTAGCAAGACTTAAAGTATCAGGAAGATATTATCCTGATATCTTTTTATCAGGAGAATATCAGTCCAGTTATGGAAGGTCATTTGGAGAGGGCAGGCAGCTCTAGCAAAGCTGGCAGACCCTTGAGCTGTTTCAGTCAGGAGTTTCAGCAAAATTTCACTGGATTCTTGAACCATACATGGACTCCCACCCCTCCATTTAAAGTGGTGTTCAGACTGGCAGTCGAGTTTTTTTAATTCATAAAGCATTCTTCTTGTTATGGGTATGATCTGGAACTCTTCATGATGCTTTAAAGTGTAACAGGTTTAAAAAACAAAACAAACCCAGGCAATAAATGACTTTTTCAGTTTGCTTTTTGAATAATCTGCAATAGTCATAAAATCAAAGAGGAAATAATAAAATCCCATATTCACACACATTATTAACAAAGTGGAAATGGCTTTTCAAAACTCTCTACCTCCATCTGTGCTGGATCCCTGGGAGTTCCTTAAGGGCTCCCTTAAGGGATATAAGTGGCAAAAGTTGTGGTGGACTGGAGTAGACTTCTCTTCTTCACTGGCAAGATCTTCACCTCCATCCTAAAACTGACTGGTTCATATTCTCACCCTTTGACACAAGGAGATAGCAAGAAATTAAACTGACACAAGGAGATAATTGTAAATTCATCTGCTTGCTGCTGTGGAAGTTGCTAAAGGAGAGGGCAGAACTTGGTAATCTCAGAGTGTTTGAGCAGATCAGTTTATTTGGCACTACAGATATCACATATTACGTGCCTGTGCCTTGGAAATTTGTGCATCTAGTTTGCAAATTCACCTTGAATTAATGGCAAGCTGTTGCTCTTTTCTTCCATTCTGTAGCCATAATAATAATGATATACCAATTCCTAAAACATCCTTTCTCCATTCTCAAAACCAGGTCACCTTCCACCATTTTACTGTCTTAGATTCTAAAATTCAATGAAAACTTTTGGCCAAGATGTTGTTTCTTTGCTTCATCAACTTCTCTAGTAGATGAAATATTTTTTTCTCAGTAACAGAATACAGTGCTAAAGGACATTCCTTCAATGTGGCATTTTCCAAGCTAATGGCTAACACAGCATTCTAGCAAGTCCTTTTTGCACTAACTAACCCAGGCTTTTTAAAAAAAAATTTAATACTTCTCTTAATACATTAAGCTGCTAAGCAAGTTCCAAACTTTCAGGAATTCTGTATTAGCAAGGCTTCCAGAAGTTCTGCTTCTCTCCAAATGAGTGAACTCCCAGCTGAGCTCTGGCACTTTGGAGTGATGCTGTGCACTCCATGAACAGCCTTGACCTGCAGAGCTGCAGGAAGAATTTGTTCATGGGCAAACTCCTGCAATCCACATTCCCTCAATGCAGAAACTGCTCCATCCCACCTAAGAAGCTTCTTTGAATGTAGTCATGTTCTTATGTTGACTTATTTGAGACTTTTAAATAATGTAAGACTTGCAAATGGAGTTGAGCAGAGAATGTTTATCTCATTGGTGAAAAATTGTGAATCTCAAGTTTTTTTCCCTGCTGGGAGTCATTACAAAACCAGAAACAGCTCACAATAGCCTGAGCTTATTCCCCTGGGGTGTGGTTAAAGCCCATCTTCCACCCTGGCCAGGCCTCACTCAGGATATTCTGAGCTGTCTTGGTATTAAGTAACAGATGAATTTCTGAAGAGTTTTAACAAAGACATTGTCCAGCAGAAAACATGTCAAAATGGTCCTAACCAGACCTTACAATAGAGCCAATCAGCCATACATTTTGGGAGGTTTGATGGTTAATTCCAACTTCCAGCTTCACTGCAGGAGGAATTTCACACAGCTGGGATTGGTTAAAGAAGAAACTTGAGATGACACCATGGCAGGCCTAAACATCAGCCTGGCTAATGGCAAGAGAACTCTCTCCTCTCAACACCCAAGGTAAATCTCAGAGTAGTCTTGGCTGTGTCTTGCACATTTGCAGATGCAGGATGTGTCAGGCTGCACAAATCCCTCAGTGGGGACCTTTGTTTGCATAATTAAACAGGGCACCTCTTGCTCTCAGTTTCTCACTAGTGCTTAGACACCCCATTTAAACACCAACCTTTCAATTCCTACAATCCCCTTCCAAAGGGGAAAATACTCTAATTCCTCACAAGCCCCCCAGGACATAAACACAGCACTAACCTTCAGATAAAAAAAGTTACTTGCCTAAGAAACCTTTTCCTGAGTGTAGAATGAGAGTTTAGCCATATAAACTCACTTTGGGGTCTGTAGTACAGGATATGAACATGATTGAAGCATTAAAAATAAGAGCTGAGAATAGAAACTCTCCCTAAATCTCCCTTATTGTGTAAGCTGCTATGAATTAAAGCCATTTCAGCCTGATTTTAAGTCCTCAACATAATTATTATTTAGGAACATTTTCCAGACCAGTGTTTTTTACAAGTATTTTAACAACCTGCAAATCAGGAAACTGTAAATCAGAGAAATGAACTGAAATCAGCAATCACAAGGCAGGAGGCCCCTGGCTGAGGCTGTGGCAGGGAACAGTGGCAGCCCTGCTCCCTTGCTTGCCAGCACTGGGGACAGGCTTGAGCTAAAATCCACCACAGGTTCAGAGAGTTTGACTGCAGTACCCTGAGCCAGAACAAACTCAAATCCCATTCTTGCCATGCAATATGGGGCATTGCAACACTCTGGGTTTGCATTTTCCTTTTTCTTCTCCAAACAGGATGAACCTAGAACTAAAAATCCTTTGCAAGCATCCTCTTCCTTTCCCAAGAATGAACCAGTTCTGCTTCACTTCCATACACCAAATTGAGGCAGTAGTTTTATAAACCATATTTGCAGGGCAAACCATAAGTTTTGGTGCCAAAAAACCACAGCTGGGTGTTTTCTAGAGGTGCACTCCATCATCAGCCTGGGTCAGCCTTACCTCAAGGCAGAGCTCTGATCTCTATTCCATGGTGTAAGTATGGCATTAGTTTTATTTTAAGTTTTTTTTTTTTGTAGTCAAGTGAGAGAATTTATTCAAAAGCATTGGATACTGAGGGATTCTTATTCAGCCTTTGCAGATAAGGTGGAGTGGCAGCCCTTGGGTTCAGTGGTCAGCAACCTGTAAGGCAGATGTCTGGTCTTTGCCAAAGGATTGATGTGCCAGAAACCAAAATCACACCTGGCATGGCAGAAAGGTGAGACAGTGAAGCCCCTGCTCTGCTCTGTTCTGGGGGGTGAAGTGGTTCAGTTATTAGAAAAATCTCTATAAAAATGTGGTACAGTGAAAAAAACACAAAAAACTTAAGCAAAAATAAACAACAGCAAAAGAAAATCACCCTATTTTATTTCTTTCCTAGGTAGTACTTAGTGAAGATGTCAAAAGAGGACTGACACTATGCCCCCTACCCCCCAAAAAATAATCTAAGCCTTGCAGAATCACTTATGTAGCCAGGTACCTGGAGCTGCATTAGTGCTTACTCACACTTGGCTATGACCCCAGCCAAGGAATGCACAAAAATTGAGTTCCAGGAGCTCCTCTCCTAGAAAAGGACTGAGATGGGGAGAAAGGATGAGAGGAAGACAAATTGATTGTGAGTTTTACTCTTGTCTGAATAACAATATTTCTTGTGTGAGTCTGAGAAGAGCCTTTCTGTTGTTTCTGAGTGGTTTTTTTCCACTCCTCATTCTTCCTCCCTAGGCTTTGCAAGTTTCTGCTGTAGCACAGAATAGGTCAGTGTTCTCTAAATCTAAGTGGTGGCTTTCCTTGCTGAACTTCCTCCCATAAGGAAAATGCACTGGGGTTACCAGAAGGGCTGGCAGCAATTTCCTAAACAGCCTTTTGAAAGTTTAAAAAAAAAAAAAAAATTAAAAATAATAGCAAATAACACAGAGAGAGAGATATTCAGTACTCCCATCTCCTTGCACAGAAATTCTGGCAGCTGCTGCAAGGAGCTGAAAGAATCATCATTATACTCCAGGCAGCTTGAAACCAAATAATATGCACTCACAAAAGGTTTTCATTTTGGAGCTATTGTGCCTGGCCTGTTTGGGAGGAGGGGAGAAAGAGACCTATTGTCTCTTTTTAAAAAGCAAACCAGTGGCCTGGTTTTAGTTGTGCAGGAATGGAGTGATCTGTGTGCTATTACAGTCAAGACATCCTCTCTGCAGATCCCAGTCCCTGCTCCACTGAGTTTGGAACTGGGTTTGCCAAATCCCCACAGGGCAGGGGGCCTTACACTGCAGCTGCTGGAGAAAGAACATCCCCCACTGCTCAGCCTGATAGGAGAGAACAAAAACATCATTTCTAATAGGAAAATGATGCTGCAGAAGACTTGAAAAGAAAAAGAAGTGTCCCAGAGTCCCTCAAATCTAGGCAGATAATAAACATTTGTAATTGCTGTCTGAAGTCCTGTTAAACTTTTAATAGATAGCACAATTATTTATGAAAATGTTGCTTAGGGACTTTTTAAAAGAAAAAGACACTTATCTAATCAAGCAATTGCTGCAACTTTTCTCATCCTCCCTTTTGTTCCTGACTACTCTTCTAAAACAAAAACAACTTTTAAAGAAAACTACTGGTTGTAGGCACAAAGCATCTACAGGATTTCAGTTCTGTCTTTGTCAAGGACTTAACATTGATCACAACTGTGAATACAGACCTGTTGAATGATACTTTTATAAGTCAACTTTTCATTATACAGCCTTGCTCCAGCACCCTTAAAAATACATAGGAAAGATTGTACCAACACTATAAACTCAATAATTATTTCATCATGGCCTATCTTGCCCAAGCCTGTTCACAGATGCTCTCATCACTTTTCAGAGAAATGGATTTGTAAAGCCTTTTTGGAGCAGTGCAAAGAACTGAACCCTTTCTATTGTTTTTGTACAAATAGGTCAGATAATAGTTCTGCTTCATATCTTGATGAAAAGGCAGGAAGTATTCAAGGGGTCTTGCCCAGTCTTTTTTTAGGTGAAATACACAATTGAAAATCCTTGTTCTCGAGCTTTTCCTCAGCATAAGGAACTCAGAGAGCTGTATTTTTAAAATGTTTTGAACATTCTGAGTGCACTGTCCTCTTGCAGCAAGTGCTGCTTTCCCAAAACTCAGGAACTAAGAGGTGACACCAACTATAAACAGAAGTGATTCAAACTAATTTGTGAGCATCTCTGCTTACATGAATTTACTTCTAAAAACATGTTTATAATTAAAAAAAATATTGTGTCTTCCCCTCTTCAATAATCTCAGCTATACATAGATATTGATCAAATAATTAAGGAACAAAGACATTAATCCCTTGCATTTGTGTTCAGCTGTTTTCAATGAAGAACTTCAAGTGTAGCATCAGAACAATTTGGACTCCTGGGATGTGTAAGCACATGGTGTCTCTTTCCAAACAAGGTTCACAGAAGTTGTCTCATTTGAAGCACCAGGACAGCAAAAAAATAATAATCCTATAAAGA
Organism: Oenanthe melanoleuca; assembly: GCF_029582105.1. Lineage (NCBI taxonomy): Eukaryota > Metazoa > Chordata > Aves > Passeriformes > Muscicapidae > Oenanthe > Oenanthe melanoleuca. The sequence continues at coordinate 4,227,583 of NC_079342.1, read as the reverse complement.
AAAGGAAATAAACTGTAGGATTTCATATGTTTTTCATTGGTCAAGGCATGATCATGCTAAGCAAATGGGCAGGTTGAAAACTAATGTTTTGAACTTCTCAATGCCAGGATTAAACTCCTGTCTCTGAGACTGGAGGAATTTGTCCTGTGAAAGAGCAACAGCTACTTAGCAATGAACATTAAATGATCTGTTGTGATTCTGAAATGAACTGGTCTGCTTGCATTCAGAGCACATGGTATAGGCATTTCAGACCATACCCAGGTTGGATTTCACAAACACTTGGCATGAAAATCCCAAAAGATGCATTGCACATCTGTGATGTTCTGGGAGGTGCTTCTGTGACTGCAAGAACAATGCTGGTAGGAGAGATGGGGCTAGAAGTTTTTCTTGAATCAGACATTTTGTAGGAGAAAGAACAAAAAAAGCTCAATTAAACACTGGAAAATACCTTCAAACAAACAAATCCTCAGTAAATCAGGGGAGGACCTCAGGGAGAGGACAGGGATTTGGAAACATGGAACTTCTGAGCTGATGTGGCCAGAAAGCCTCCAAATTATATGAAATGTCTTCCACATTACCTTGCTTGTTTGAAAAATTAGTAGCTCCAACTTATTTTTATAATACAGGAAAGAAATGTTAAGACAAAGGACTGGACCTCCACAGCATCGTGTCATTGTAAAAAACCAGAGTATGAAATTCTCTTCAGAATTATACTGAGTAAAAAAAATGGGCAAAGTTTTTTTCATGAGGGACAGGATTCTGAACTTGGTTTTGAAGTTATCAGTGAATGTCTCTCTTTTTTTTTTTTTTTTTTTTTTTCCCCAGAAGAGAAGGATAACACAGAGTTTGTTTTGTTCATAATGATTTGTATACACTTACATTAGAAATAATTGCCTTCTGATTAAATTAAAACTGCATCCTGTGTGGATTTGAAAGAATTCTGGGTGATCTTCTAATGTTAAATACTAGAGATGAGTTAGTTCTGCAATATCTAACAGTTGTGAAGAGCAGTAGAATATTTTTAAGATTAAATGGAGCTGATGGCAGTCTGACACTTTTATTTATTCAGAGGACAAGGTTATATTCAAAGAGTCTTGAGCTTATTGCTCAGTGTGTGACCTCAAAGAAGCAAACAATACAACCAAACTCATGAGCCCATCAGACAAGACAAAATAATTGCTATATCCAAAAACCTCAGATTGCTGATCTTAGCTGAGATCAGGTTTGAGGTTTTGGAAACTTGTTGATAATGAATGAGAGATTTTTTATTTTTGGAAACACAGAGAGGGAACTTGCTTCTGAAACTCTGTGTGTAGAGGCTGGGAGGGCTGTTGCAGAGACAATTGTCTCAGAAGAGAAGGAAACTTATGCTGAGAATTGCAATGCAGGTGGAGGATGAGTTAAATGACATGTCAGATAATAAAACACAACAGAGATGACAGGGGAGAGGAGAGATATTAATAATGTGAATGCACTTTACAAGAATACCCATGTGTGCAGAAAGAGTGAGCAGGACTAAGGATGAAAGTGGAAATTACAGTGTAACATTAAAGAAATAGAGAAAATACTGTGATCTCTTCAACAGTGAGGTGGAAAAAAAAAGAGATACTGGCTGTAATCCAGACAGCTCAGCTGTTTTGTAGAAATACCACATTTTGAGGAGCTTTGAGAGACAATTACAATTCTCAGGACCAATAAAGCACCAGGGGCTGATAATGCTCCTGCTGCATTATTGGAAACAGGAGGGCCTACACAGACTCAAAGGCTTTTGAAACTGATTTGGTTTGGAAGCTTGAATAAATTCTGAGTGGATATGCCCAATTCTCTAGATTGGAAGAAATGCTTTGTGCAGCCTAATATTTCCAAACTGCTCTATAAAAAACCCTATTTTTGTTCACAGAGAGGAGAGACTTCATCCATTAAGAGCTCAGGAGAGGACAGGAATCAGAAAAAAAAAAAAAATATATGTGTATATATGTATATATGTATACATGTATATATGTATATATGTATATATGTATATATGTATATATGTGTATATGTGTATATATGTATATATGTATATATGTATATATGTATATATATATATGAATATAAATTTGTCACAAATTGACTTCCAGCAGAAAAAGGGTCTGGCACAACTTGAAAAATTAATTAAAAGGTGCAAATATGAACTGGTAATGTAATGGCAAACATTTCACATTCTTCTCTGTTTGACCTCAGTGAAGGGTTAAGTCAGATGCTTAAGTATCATTCCCATAACTTTTATTGTGGCTGGGTGGGATTAATGCATTCATTGTGAAATTCTCAGAATGGTGTGAATTTGAATGGTTTACATTTCCTTTTTGACCATTGTGGTGAGTTAGCTGTCATGAGAGAGAAGAAATACAGCTCAGAAGAGAGTTGTAGACCAGAAGGTACTGCAAATAAAAAAACAAACTCCAAACAGTGCTTAAACTTGGAGGAAATAAAGCCCAGTTGTTAGCTTAAGGTCATCTTAGGAATGCTTTTCTGGGAGTCAGTAAATATTTTAGATTATGTTGATATTAAAGAGTTTGAACTCTTCAGAGAAAACTTAGGCTTGTTAAGAGTGATAATGATGTTATTTTTTCTGCAGGTAACATTTAAGTCCAAAAGAGGAAGAGAGACCAAGCTGCAGAGCTTCAAGTTTTTGGATCTCTACTTAGATGGAAGAATGGTCCCTAAATAACTTGAACAAAGCCCTGGAATAGGTTTTTGGAGAGTGTAAGGGAAAATGTGTGGAGAAGATTTAATAAAGATGATCTTGAAGTCTTGTAAAGAACCTGTTCTAGTAAAGGTAATGAAATCCCTGGCCAGTGTGTTGGCAGAGCCAGCAGTTAGGATGATGGAAGACAGAACAGCCAAACATTTCTTGAAAGGCTGTTCTCATGGTATTTGACCTGGGTGCTGATCAAAGAGGCAGCATGACTGAGCATGACCAAGGGCCCTTAATGTGAGTTAGTAACAATGGAGAAAAAAATGCCCTGATGGAAAAAAAAACTGCCCTTGACAGTCTTAGCAAACTATGGAAAGAGCCAGGGAATTTTTGGTGCTGTAGAGTTAGTAAATGAGTAACTAGCACTGCATTAAAAGCTGGATGTCATAACAGGGTTTCTGCAACAGCAGATATGATGCAATTAAAGTGCAATGGGAATTTTGCATGGAGTAGGTCAGAAGGTGGATCTGACCCAAAGATTCTACATCAATGGAGATGAGAAAATGAGGGTAAATCTGCTTGGGAAGATTTAAAAGAGCCAGAACTATTGGACCAAGGACTGTGAAAAGAAGCAAATTGGCTGGGAGTGTGGTTGGTGATTATTGGAAGGGTTCTGATGGCTGCAGCTTTGGTTTTCATGTGAATTCTTACATAAAAAGTTGTCTCAGCTGGAGATAGGGAACTGTAAATGCACCACACTGGGGTAATTCTAATATGACTGTTTGACCTTTCTCTGTTTCTTCACTTGCATTTGTATTCTGACCTTCTCAACTGCTAGCACAATATTTTTATGACTTGGACTTACTCTTTATGCAGTTCACTTGTAGGAGCACTTCTGTCCTTAGCTAGCCTGAAAATTGCAGGGATTCTGGGACAAGAGCCAAAGTTCTCTGAAGCTCCTGGAAGCACTTGTGGATGAGGCTCTGTCCTATGGCTGTTTGTCTGAATTCACAATTCTCTGCCTTGTTCAAACTCTAGGTGCTGACCTAGATTGGTAGAACTGACCCCTTCATATTTTCAGTTTCTCAAACCTTTTTTTATTCTACACTGATGTGCAATCAAATCAACATTAAGGGATCGGTGTCCTGAGAATATGTGTGACTACATCTTGGGGGAGATCATGGAGATATTTTCCAACTCCAGAAGCACTTTGGTTTAAATTCCTTGGTGTGCTGTGACTGTGCAGGTAAGTCCTCCTTTCCAGCACCATTGCCTGGCAAAAAGAAAAAACCAACAACAAACCCTTATCACATGTATTTATGCATTTATCACATGTGTATGTATTATGTACATAAACACTTTCATGCCTGCTCACTGCACTGTGAATTCCCTCTCAGCTCACCCTGGCTCTTTGCTCAAGCTCTGTCACAGCCCCTCTTGCAGTGGATTTTCAACTCAGAACTTTTCTCCACATCCCACTTCCTCTTCATGGATTTAAAGCACAAGTTGTTCTCCCTCCAGTGGCTTTTGTTCCCATGACTCTTTCTCAGAGTTTTGCATTAGCCATTAGTATCCTGTTGCTCCTGATAGCTCATTGAACTTGGTCTTGACTCAATGGTCTTGTTTTGAGCCGATTAGAAAAGATTTCCTTTCCTTTATCAAAGCTAAACAAAAACAAGGAAATTAAATTAAATACAGAGCCATGTTTGAATAACAGCAGGGCTGTGACATGAGGCAGGAAGCTCAAAGATAAGGCTGATGATCTGCCCAGAAGCGCTGCAGGAATGAGGGCCAGAATGTCAGCCACAACCCAGCATTTTTGTGGGGTTCCATCAGCTGTCTGTCAGAGCAGTGACTGCCTGGAGTAAGAAAATAGCATCTCTGGAGGGGGCTGGGAGAGGGGATGTGTGATCTCCCCTGTGCTGCTCACCCCCTCCCTGCAGGCTGAGAGCTGGTACCTCAATGCAGGGAGTGCAGGGTGAGCTCTGGCAGCAGAGGGGCAGGAACCCCAGACAGGAGCTCTAAAAGGGCCTCTAATCACTGTCCTCACATTGGCCATCCCTCAGGAATGGGTGATTTCTCTTGGGTGCTTCTAGAGTAAGGAAGATTGCTAAACTGGGCATCCTTTGCTGACATTGTTCATCCTTCTCTGATGCTTCTTTTTATAGCCTTACACAGGGACAGAGAGCAAATAACAATTTATTCCATCCTTCCCTCTTGATGAGAACTGAAAACTGTGTCTACACCTGATGCTAAAGGAGTTGGATTATTGCTCTGCTGCAAAATATCATGTTAGTAACTTGAGTATATCTGCTGTAGTGACTTCAGCTGGAAATCAGAGTTATGAAGTGTCCATTCATCCTGCTCCTTGTGGAGACTGTTCACACTTCCCCTCCATGCTGGTGTCTGATAAAATGATGGAGAAATAACTGGGTGTGATGGCTTTAAATGTATTGAACTGCCCCATAGTTTCACTTGCTACAATTTCTGTCCTAAGAAGGAGTTATGATGCTCATATTCTCACCAGCAGAATGACAGCCAAGTCCAAAGCCCAAGGAAAGCTCTTCACTCTGCTAGCAAGTACTTGGGCATAGAAACACTGGGGAAGCAGGGGGAGTGAGAAATGCAGAGTAAGAACTGCAGGTGCTTTGGCTTCCAACTATTTTTTAAGATGTGGTAAATCTTCCTTTCTAAAACACGAATCTCTCCATCATCCTTACTTCATCTGAGCTCATTTCAATTGCACTGACTCCAAATATTTATTTGGCTATTTACTTTTGAAGAATGTATTTCAAATTCTGTCAAGAAACAGAATATTTGATTGAAATTCAAGGGAGGGCCCCTGCTGACAGACAGCTGTAAGGACAAAAAAGCCACAGCTCTGGTAATAAAGATAAAACATGGACTAACTTCTTCACTTGCTGTAACTCAGTGTGGTTTGTTTCTTTCAGATTAATTGAACACTGGCAACTTCCAGTCATTTTTGTCAGGAGGTATTGCAGATATTGTGCCTAGAAAATCTTTTTCTCAATTAACCATTTTGGCAGAATACCTGAGGGGGACTAGGGACAGATTCAAACCTCATATAAATGATATATATAATGATTTAAAATGTGTACTGTTTCTGGACTGCTGGCTGATCAGAATCTGCTGGGGTAAGTTTGGTGAATAAATGTCCCCATGCAGCAAAGTTCAGCACCCTGGAAGTGGTCACAACAGAGATAAAACTTCAGTAGCTGACAGCAGTGTCAGGGCTCAGCCCTGCAGGTGCTGACAGTGCCCAAACCAGCCCTGCCTGGAGCTGTGACACCTCCCTGTGCAGAGCAGGTGTTGGCAGGAACTGGAGGTCCTTTGCCTGTGTTATCTGAGGCTGTTATCAGGTGAGTCCCCTGCCAGAAGGATGGAGAGTATAAAAGAACACATACCAGTGACCCTTAAATTATAAAGAAGCCTAAAGCTCAGGACCACCTGGGAGGTGATGTTAGAGATGACTGATGGCTTTCTCCTTTTTTAGTGTCCTGATTGCTGCTGTCACCCCAAATGCCAGCCCTTCCCAGCCTCATCCTGCTCCATCTCAGCATCAGTTTAACAGCAGGGGTGGCTTCCTTTGCCTGTGGCCATTTAGGGCTCATCCACCTGGACAGAGCTGCCACAGTGCCTGTGGGAGCTCACCTGGGCAGGAAGGAATAGCAGACAAACTTTGCCCTAATGATTGACAGAGTCCCTGTGATCACAGTCACACAAGCTGATATCCTGTGTGCTTTTCTGTCCTACCCCAGCTGGGGTACATCCTGTGTGTTTGTGTTTGCTGCTTTCCACCTTCACTGGGACAGGGGAGAGAGCTCCCTATGCAAACTATCTTTTCCTCCATGGTGTTTGCTCACAGAAGATCTTCTGAAGCTGAAGGATAGGTGTGTTTTTCAGAAGATAAGGATACCTTATTTTTCTTTGCTTAGCTGTTTTTCCTGACCTGGGAGGTCCCTGACCTCTCTCCCTGGTGCTTCTTCTTTCAAGATCAGATTTTCTTGGCATGATTGAAATTCTCCCTGTTATGTTTTTTTGAGTTTTTATTCACTTTTTGGGAACACAATATAAAGAAGGAACCAACCATGCAAAGAGTGGATCAGCAGCAGAACTACCCAGTGGAGAAGTAGAGATGAATGACTCAAGGAAAAATTGTTCTCCTCCCTCTGGCACAGGAAAAAGAGAAAAAGGGAATCACATGGGAAGTATCTCAAAGCAAAACCAGTGAGAATTTATGAATTAGATTCTCCAGAATACTCTTGCTGTGAGTTGGTGACCAAAAAAACTCTTTAAACAGCAGTGCCATGTGACAAGTGCAGAGCCTGAGACTGTTCCCCATTTGGTTTTAGTTATTTAATGCAAGTTTAGATTAACAGAAAGCTCTTCAATGAAAGGCCTTAAGGAAGAACATATTGTTGATCTGAATAGGCTGATAAACAACTGGCAGCCATGCATGGTATTTTCATGCTAAACCAAGATAAAAAAGATTCCCTCCCTGTTCTCCCCCATGCCCCTTGTTTCTTTTTGGGATAATGTGAACATATGTTTTTGTCCCCATGAGAGGGACATGATTTTGATCAAGGCTTTGGCATGTCCAGCGAGCCTAAAGCAATTTTTGCTTTTGCAAGTAACAAAAATTATGTTTTTAAGATTGGCAGCCTCCCACCCTGGCATGGAACAAACCAGCTGACAGCTTTGACTGTCCCACAGGGAGCCTGCACAGCCCTGCTGAAACCTGACCATCTCCTCAAAATCAGTTTTGTAGCCAAGCAATGGCTCTCTTGCTCCACAGCCACATCCAGGGAGCTCTCATGATTTACACCAAATAATAATTTTGGTGTCAAGCCACATCCAGTTGAAAATGTCTGTACCAGTACCTAAAGACTCATCACCGACTTTCCTTTATTTCCAATTAAAATAAACATGTATTAAGTAAATATTCACTGTCAAGCTCTAAATGTGCATTGCTGCTGTGTGCTGTTTGTCAGGCCTTGTTCTGGGATGTGTTGCTTATGATCTGTTTGTTACATTTTCCCTGTAAGAGTGTTTGGGTATTTCATCAATCATGCATTCAAGTTCCTTTGTCATCTTTTGAAGGAGTGATGTGGTTTCGTTTATAAAAACCATGTTGAGAACGTGTTTCCTTTTAAAAAGTGAAACCTCTTCTTAGCAGTGCTTCATCTGGAAGTGGCAGGGACAGAAAACAACTTTAGCTGGTCTTGGGAGTGGTTTCTCTGCTCCATGCAGGCAGCCAAGCCCTCTTGAAGGGATCATGGTAATAATTAGGTGACTCTATGTGGATGCCACAAACTGTGAGCAGTTCTGACAAAATCCAGGTCTAAACAAATGCTTGGACATTTTCCACTGTGCAGAGATGGAAAGAAGGGCTTTGGTCACCTAGAACATTCCCAAAGATGCACCAGATAGTTTGAAGGAAGATGTGAAGGAATTCTGGTGTTAATGGATTTATTTTGGGGGACAGGATTTTTTCTGCTTTTAGCCTCAGGCAATTTAATTTCTTCACTGAAAGGGCAGCATTGGAAGGGGCTTTCCTGGGAATTGATGGAGTCATCAGCCCTGGAATTGTTCAAGAAACACCTGGTATCTCTTTGGTGAGCAGATTGCAAAGAATGGCTTATAAGGAAATTCTTGATTAAAAAAATGAGTTAATGAGTTCATTTGAGCTCACCATGGGTTTGTGAGACTAATAACTAATCCCAAGCAGTGACTGTGAAGCTTCTCTGACTGTCCCTCCACCTTGATTGACATTTGAATCCAGAACTTGCTGGAAGTCTGGGCAGGGCAGAACTAGGAAATGAAAGGTGCAGTGAGGTGCCATGTGCCTTGGCACAGGTTTTGGCTCTGAGGCTGGGAGGCTGTGCCTCAGCACAGCCACATGAGCTCATGTCTGTGCAGCTCACATGCTTCACTTCCCAGTGAAACAGGAGAGGTGCCTTGGCATCACATGAAGAAGTTTTTGGTCCCTTTCAAACGTCAGCTTTCCCCCTGGAGAGCTGTTAAGCACAGAATGACAGTGTCCCCAGGTCATGCATTACTCAGCAGCAACATCAGGCCCCCAGATGTGCTGTGCCTCCAGCTCACAGGATGTTCTGTGTCCAGGGGACACGGTTCCAGTTTTTGGGTTGGTTTTGTTTCAGTCCATCTGGCCAAAAAGGGCAGGAGCCAACTCACTGATTTGACTTCAGCTTGAGGCATCACTCTCAAACACAAAGATCCATTTCTCATTCTAGCTTGAGCTCCTGAGCTGAATAAGATCTTCCTTCAGCTCAGTTTGAAGTTGTTGTAGCATATGGAGGTGTTTAGGGATCCCAAGAAGGATCACCATGCTTTGGAACAAGGGAAGATTTAAAACCTGAGTGCTCTTCCAGCTGTACATGTGTGAGAGGCAGATCCACTTACAGATTTATCAGGGATGAGAACACACAAAGAGGTGCTTGTACTCCATCCAAAGCTCCTCATAAAGCAGTTCAGTTTGCTCAGCTCTGAGTCTTCACTGTGAGTTCATCTTCCCCAAGTGCTCCACAGCTTCATACACAGTGCTGTATTCCACTTAACTCCACTGATTTCATCAGAGTTTGGTTGCTTTTTCCTGCCCCAATGCATCCATATGGCATCAGCTTTTTTTTTTTTTTTTTCCTGCTGTCACATAAATATAAAATAATGAAGTAAGGCTCAGGGATATGCCAGAGAAAACACAGTGTGCCTCATATGAATTCAAGATGTCAGCTGGCTTTGTGGAAAAAGGAAGATGGATTTTGGCCTAGTTAAAGGCACTCCATTAAGGGACATGTGAGGGATGTTGCAGGTTTACTCTGGGATACCATCAACAGTCAGAAGAGACATTGATTGTCTTCTACAAATGGAGCTCTTCTATGAGAGAATGAATCCAGAACTCTGAAATATCTATGGATTGCTTGGGGCTTCCTGGGAAGTGTTGCCATCCCTTCCTCCAAGGCAGGTGTTGTTGTGTCACCAGGTTTGGGGCTCTCTGCAGCCACCTCTCCTCTCTCCTGCTGATCAGACCTTTTGATCAAACCTTTGGCTCATAGAGACACTCCATGGCTGTCTGTGGCCAAGGAGAGGGTGGAGTTACTTGGTTTGTGGAACAAAATATGGCAGCAGGAATGGGATCCAAAGGTAGGAAGAAAGGACTCAGAACACAGTTTACTTTTCCAAGAATTTGTGATTCTGGAACAAGTCACAGACCAGCAGGGTTTATATTAAATGTATGAAGAAATTTATCCCCAATTCAGGCCAACGTTGTTAATTCTCTGGTAGAACCAGACATGGTGAGGCCTATTCCAATAAACATCACTAACTGAGATAAAATAAACCATCTGTGGGGCTACAGTCAGTGAATCTGGCCTGGTTAAGGAAGTTCACTGCAGCACTGACCCAATGAACTCTGCACCAGAGGCAGGATTCAGGCCCTCCATCATCAAGGCCCAGCTTTTGGAAATGTTCAGTTTTCTCAGTGTTCTTGTCTGGGTGACAGGCTTGGCTTGTGTGAGTAGAAATCTAGAAAATATTTAAAATCCTCTGAGAAGCCCCAAAATTTTTCAAGGCATGCATTCACAGGGAACATAGGTGAAAATTTATGTCTTTGTCTTCCATATAATCCATATAATGCAGAATGTTTTAATGAACCAGCTTTTATCCCTCTGTACACACCCCAAATTTGGGGATTAGTATGCAAGTCTAGAGTTAGGGAATAAAATGGGCTCTTTCCCGTTGAAAATTAATTAATTAATTAATTAATTTATTTATTATTGCAATAAAACCTCCCAAGCACATTAACTTCTCAGCTCTTCTGTGTCAGGTCATTAACTGCTCAGAATGGCATGGTGTTGTCACAGAATTAATGATTGTTCTTTCACCTTCCAGTCCTGCCTTCTGCTCTGCCTGTCAGAGGATATGAAGCCTAGAGGAGCAGAATCTGTATTAGATATGGGACATTAATAAAGATTTCCTCTTGGAGAAATTGGCAGTAAGAATTCAACACAAACTGATCAAGTAAATCCCAGAAGCCACTGGTACAGTCCCAAGAAACATTAAAATAGATGGAAGATGGGTAAAACAGAAGGGATTGGCTCCCCTTTTTATAGTGGGTTTAATTCTGAATTTAACCACTATTAGGATTTGTTTGTTTTTAAATTAGTCTCGTCCCCTTTCCAGATTTTTTTTTTAAACTTATTCACTGTGTCACAGGAGCTTGCTGTAGGTCCAGCTGTAGGTCCATGATTTCATTGCCCCTAGAAGTGGACTAGGGATGGAAATTGAGAGTCAAGGATAAAAACCAGTGGAATTCAATATCTTCCTGAGCCTAAGCTTTGGCTCTGGTGAAGTCACACACAGATTTCTATGAAATTAATCCTCTGTGAGTGTTGGTTATGCAAAGAAACTCTGATGTTATGCAGCAGGAGAAACATATTCAAGCTTCAGTGCAGACACCAAAGTTTAGTCTGAAATGTATGCTGGTATTTTTTTTTAAATCTTCTCCAAAACCTACAGAAAAAGCTAGGTATTTTAAGCAATATTTTAAAACATTTTAAAGGGAAGAAAAGAGCTTATAATTAACATCTCTCTTAGTCTCCTGTTTTTTCTTTTAATTTAAAAACATCTGGAATCCAGTGTTGACAGATAAACCCCTTAATCTCTTTACTTATGCTAAATGTGCTCTCCAAGTCCTATTTTTCACTTCCAGTTTAGTGGCATTTGAAAGGGGTGTGTGGGGAAAGTGAGCCGAGGGCTGAAATAACTGCAGGGGGATTGGTGCAGTGACTTCATTGTTGGAAACACACCTGGGGAAGGAAGGGATGCTCAGAGTCCAACCTCCTCTGGGCTGCCTGCATCTGCCTGGGCAGCTGGTGATGGGTGAAGTCTTCTCCAGGCACAGGAGCCAGGCTGCAAGAGGCTTTATAACTAATCTCACTATGCTCACTTCATGGTCCTTTTATAGGTTCCTGTGCAAAATTAGTGCTGCATGCACGATTCCTGGCTGGCCTTTGGTGGGTTGGAGCTGCTGTGGATGAGCTCAAAGCAGCCCCATTCTCATGGGGATCTCTGGTAACGTTGCCAAGAAAAGCAAACTGTTTGTTTTTAGTGGCAGTCGCTTCCCAAGGGGTCGTGGGAGGTCGCCTGGCATCTGACACTCTTAATATCTGAGCTTTAATGGAAGGTTGGGTGCCAAAAATCTGGCATAAAACCACATTTAGAGCTGTGAAATCCAAGATTACTTGCTAAGCATAAACCTGTTTTCTGTCCCTCCCACGACAAGCAAGCAGGGTGCCCTGCTAGGAACCATCTCCTAAGATGGTTTTGTTTAATTTGCTTAATTTGCTCTGTGGCAAACGGCTGCCAGAGGTGACTTTGTCCAAAGTAAATCTGCTTTTTCTCTTCGCTGGAGAAAGGCACATAAGTCCCTGATGATGCTGTGAAATGCAAAGGACACAGCCCAGTGCTGTTGGGGATGGTTTGCATCTCCTTCCTGCTCCTGGGGTTTTTTTCCTTAAAGCACCTTCTCCTGGAACCAAGGGGTCCTGTGGTGCTTTTGGAATTAAAAGTCCATGGAGCTGCAAGTTACAGGAAAATGCTTAAAACCATGTGAGCCATATATAACAAAAGGCAAGTATTGGGGATCTGGTGGTTATTGGTTTTGGTTGGTCTGTACACAGAATAATTTCTTTGGGAGTTGCAGAAGGATTGGGTGTCCTGACACCTGAGTGCTTGGAGTTTCCAGGGCTTTGTGGAGTGGAGGGAGAGCAACCCCCTGTCCTTGGGACACGTGGTAGAGAATGGAGAATGTCAAGACACCTGCACTGACGTTTTTAAGGCAATAATCTCGATTTTCAGTGTTCTGTTCCACACTTCATAAATGAATAATTGTGAGACATTTTAAAGAGTCTTCACTTCGAGTCAGAAGGTATGTCAGTAAGAAACGCTGACTAGAACTGAACAAATGGGAAAAAATCCTTATGGATGTTGTTTCAAATTCCAAAATTAATTTGCTTGGCCTGTGTTCAAAAGCCTCCCATGTCAGCTTTGTGGAAACACTTGGGTGCCAGTGTTTTACTACCAAATGAAGATTTTAAAGCTCCAATACTTCCAGTGAGTCACTGGAAGTGAATTTAGTAATTTGGAATATCTAATTCAGATTTTGCACTGTGTTAAGCACTGCAGTCATTCAGGTGGCAGCATCATAAACCTGAGTTTTTTCCATTTCCCTTAGAGAACAGTTGAATATTAGTCAATAAACAGGCTCTGGCATTCAGAGGAAAAGGGTCCATAATTCTCTGACTTGAAACAGTGGAAATTTCAGATAGTGAAGCTATTCCAGGAAACAGTGAGCTACTGTGTTTGTAATATTCATAATTTGGAAGGATCCAGAAGGGTTCTGCTAGTGCATCTAAAGCTGTTCCCAGGGAGCTGACAGAGAGAATATTAGAGAAGCTACAGGCACTTCTTGTTTTTAATAGAAATTTTATGTGTGCAAACATATATCTCTTGCTGGAATCCCTGCAGATAAGATGTTAAGAACAAAGCCCTGCTCATCCAAAGGCTCCCTTCTCAAATATTTAGCTCTGGATGGCAGCAGATTCAGGAGGGATGTTGGAAGTTCTGACATCTCCAGGTTCATCAAGCAACTAATGCTTAATCCATGCCAGCTGCCTGTGGTTTCCTTCAAACCACTGCCAAACCAATACTAAATATGGGTTTCATATTAGAAATAAATCTTTTAGTGTGTTACAACATGCTCATGTTCCTTGAAGTGTGTAAAAGAGTGAGGAATCAGACTAAACTGCAGATTGTGAACAGTTTTCTTTCAGAATAGAATATTGTTTTTCTTAATTAGGGCTATTTTTATGGTTATTGTCACCAGCCAATGGGATGATAATAATGATAATGGGATATGAACAGGGAGAGAAGGAGGCTGGAGTAGGGCTGGGTGTGTGGATGGGAGGCAGAGCAGGTGTGCAAGGTAAGATATTTAGGATTTTGCTGGCTGTCGAAGCCATACTCAAGAACCACCCTCCCCACTCTCATTCCTTTCAGTTCCTGCTGATCTGTGTGCCTGGTGGCCTAAACTATTATTTTGTCTCTGTTTTCCATGAGGCATTTTCTCCCTTGCCTGTCTCAGGCTGGGCTGAGCTGACTCCAGGGAATTTGTTTTTCCCAAACCCTGCAGCTCCACGCTGGCCAGGAGAGCATGAGGTGAGGAGCTGGAAAGAGTAAGAACTAAGCCCAAGCCTGCCTCATTCTGGGCTGGTTTATTTAAACACTGCACTGCCCTTTCTGCAAGGAGACAGAGTATCCATGTGAAATTCCAGAAAAATTGTGCTCAGCAAGGGTGGACCTGACACAGGATCCCTGGGATGGCACAGGGCTGGAGCAGGAGAGCCATGGAGATTTCTGTAAACCCCTCTCTGAAGCAGCATTACAGAGCTCTTTGGCAAGTGCCCTCCTGCCACAGCTCAGCCAGCAGCATCAGCCAAGAGCTGATCTCACATCCCCACAGCCCCACTGCAGTGGCTGTGGATTTATCTGCATCTCAGTGAGGTCAGGACCTGGCCCAGGATCCACAGGAATGGTCAGAGGAGCTGCTCACTAACCCCTGCCTCTCTGCTGCTCTTGCAGGCTCTCTCAATCCTTTAAAGGCTCCTTTGCCACAGCTTTTGGGTTGATCTAGCAAGTGAAAAATATTATTCCTAGTTGTCAAAACAGAAAAAAAAAGTGCAAAAAAATATGGGTTTCACATTGCTGCATAGAGCTTCTGGCAGCTAGTATTCTCTCTGCACTTGTAATGACAAATAATACTAACCTTAGGCATTTTGCTTGGCACTTGGGGTTGTGTTTTCTGCAGTCATTGTTCTACCCAGAACAGGGAACAGTTTGTAATCACTGTTTTGGTTTGTCACCTGCCTCATGTCCAAAACCAAGGCTAAAGGAGGGGATTAAAGGCTTCATTTGCATGGGAACAAAAGCCACATCAGTCAGAGGATCCTGGAGATCAGAAAACACCTTGCTTTGGAAGACAATAAAAAGTATCTTTGTTATCTCTCAGAGTACTGTGAGCTGTGGGAGGCTTCTTGGTCAGACCACATTGTAGGTGATTTCTAGGAATAGTTCCTTCTGTTTCAAGGAGAAAATGAATCAAAAGCTAAACTTAGACAATCTTCATGGAGACTGACCCAGCTATCCCCCCCCCAGCTCTCTGATTTTGTAATAAAGCAGAAATCAAATCCCATGGAGCAGGGAAGTCTCCCACGTACCACAGATATTTACTGAACAACTTTAATATCTTGAACCAAAACAAATGGGGCAGATTTATCAGTAGACTTTCCCTGCTTTTCTAATCCTGTTTCTCATGCAAGTTCATTGTAATAATCCAGGCTGGATGTTATCCAGGCAGCTGGTGGATGTTGTCATTCTTCCATTGACTTGACAATGGAGATGTGGGCCAAGAGTGAGGACCTGGAAGAATAATTGCCTTGACCAAGAGGGGTGGGAAAAGGCAGAGCTGGCAGTTTTGGAGGTAGTAATTACCAAGAGCCATGCAAAATCCTCTCCATCTCTTTCTGGATGATTGAAAGGATTCAGCTCTGCATGCCATCACTGGGGTTTTTGGCTTGGAGAGGTATTTGGAAGTTCATTCATTACTTGTTATAATCCCTCCCAGTTCAGCTGTGCTGAAAAAGAAATATTTACATTAGAAATAACATCCTCACTGCCAGTAACTGAGCTGCCCATTGTAGAACCTGTGAGGGAAATGAAGTCTTCATAGTGCTCTTTGCTCTGCCATTCTGTTGATCACTCAGATTTTTCTCCCTTGGTGCTCCAACACATGTATGACCCTCAAAATAAACCCAAGCATTGCAGCAGAGCCAGCTTCTTGCTATATAGAATTAGAGTTTCAAATACTTCCCTTTTGAACTACCCACCACTTGAATTTGTGACCAGTTTTGAACCTCTCTGTTCAGACTTTCTTACTTTCTGCAGATTTATTTTGCCCTGCTAAGATGATTTGAGTCCAAACCCTACATCACAAATGTGGCTCTCCAGCCCTGTGTTGAATCTTTCTCTTTTGCCTTGCTTTTAATAATTCCACTCTGTGTGGACAGAGCTGCTGCTGCTTTTAAGGCATGTCTTGTTGAAGCTTTGCAGGCTCCTTCAGATTTGCCCAGAACTCTGTTATAAAAGGAGAAACTAAATCTCTTATCCATTCCACTTCCAAATCTGTGTGTTTCTCTTATTTCCAAACACTTCATTTAGAAATCTGGCCAGAGAAGCCTGAGCTAATGCCACGTGCCTCATGCAGATCTGTTGTTTAGTCCAGGCAAGCTTTGCTTTTGTAAACTTTTTTAGAGATCTAGAATTAAATGTGAAACATGAGTCAAACAGTTTTTGAATGTGTTTAACTTGGAACACTTCTTAGTTATGATGTCCTGATTCAATACAGGAGAATGTACTTTTTTGCCCTCAAACAGCTTTGTGAGATGGTTATCAACTGGATAGAGATGGACTTACTCATCTTGCCCCTGATTCATTTGCTTTGGTTACTCCAATCCAGCAAGGCAAACCAGGAAACTGTGCCAAAGAAACTCACATTTCTGTGACTTCAATATGAATAGAAAGGCTGGATCTGCAGGAAATATTCCCTCCTGTGAAGGAGTTTAGAGCAGACAGCACAGAATCCACTTTGGGCTACCATTGGAGCAGAAATGTTTTATGCAGACCAGCTATGGGGGAATTGAGCACAGCCATGTGAAACTCTGGTCTGACCCACAAACCTCTAGACAAACTCTTGATATCTGCAGGGCCACATGGTGACTTGAAAGATCCTTTTGGACCAGATTTCTGGTCCTTCTTTCACTTCAAGGGTGTCTTTGTACCAAAGAACTCCCATTCCTACTGCAGTGTCTATCACAGTTTGCAGCCCTGTTGACAAATGCTGTCTTTTTATCCCTCTGGCTTCATCTGGATGAATTTAGGGGTTTTTTTCCACTGTCATGCAGATCTGTAGCAGGTGAACATCAGCAGAGTTTGCTTCTGGTCTGCCCTGCTCTCAGAGTGAGAGGATGTGCTGATTTTTAGGGAGGTTGTTTAGGCAAACTCCATCAAAGAGTGCTGTACATCCCTCAGGGAAAATTGCATTATAATGGCACTTCTGGAGCTGGTCTGTGCTGGCTCAGACCCTGGTGCCAGTCCCTGGCTGTGCCCTCACATTAAAGAGATTTGCACCACACATAAACATTGCTTATCACGACTTCCTCTCTTCTGAGTGCAGCATTTTGGAACTCATTTTGGCATGGAAAAAAAATAATGGTAATCTGCAGCCACCATATCTGTCCTGTATCAAGGTCAGAGCATTCCTGACCTGGGCTCTGGCTCTGATGCTTTGGAGCTCTGTGTGTGCTCTCTGGTTTAAAGGTTTTCTGAAAAAAAAAAAAAGAAAAAAAAAAAAAAAAAAAAAAAAAAAAAAAAGAAAAAAGCTATTCAAAACTCAGAATGAAAACACAGAAGAAGCAGGGCATGGTCTGTTATCCTAAGTCAGCTTGTGGAAACTTGCTGCCAATTGACCAATATTTTCCACTCATCTGAGATAGTGATGGAAGTCAACGTTCATTTATTACCTCAGCTGGCCCATAATGTCACCAGTGCTTGTTTATCTCAGCTATGCACCTCATGCAGCTACAAGCTGCAGCCTTGGCTGCCTTTCAGTGCAAAACCAAGAGGGACTCTGCCTGAAGTCATGTTTTATTCAGCTGCCTTTGGTTCATTCTGTGACCCTTGTGCTGTCATGTTATTTGGAGCAGCACAAAGATGTGCCTGGGTACACCAGGAACAGCTCAGAAAGCCACAGTGGAAGTCCAGGACCTGTTGTCCCCACCAGGAGAAAAGAAGCTGTGTCCATGTGAATGGCTCTGTATTGGTTATCTGCAGGTGCTGGGTGCTCTTGTGAATATTTTAGGTCTTATCTGGGTTCTGCACTGTTTATATGAAACAACAGCACTAATCTGGTCAGCTTTGGCAAGTTACTGAGACCTCTTGTCATGATCCAGACTTTTGGTTTGGTACTCACTTGGCTTGCAACAAACTGTTTTCTCTTCTGTGGGAACAGAGTTTATGTGCAAAAGCTCTGATTGAACAGTTTTGTTGCTCTTTTTTAAAACAACAAACCTGTGCTTGGTTGTTACAGTAGAATATTGATGTTCATGTTTCAGCCTAAAAACAAGTTTAAAAAATAATGCTTTGGAATTTGTACCTGCCTGCCTGGGGCAGAATGAAAGGATGGACCACTCCTGAGAAGCAGAGCTGGATCTGGCACTGACTAGAGCACTAGTGGCAAATAAAATCTGGGTGAACAGACCCAAATTCAAAGAGCAGCAAACCCCACATTTTCTTCCAGCAATGCTGGTATTGAAGTGTGGTGTGCCTCTGCTGTGGTAGTTTTACTGGTGAGGAACTGGGGAAATAGGAAACTGTAAACCCATTTGGTTCAGATAATCTGTTACATGAACTCTGTTGTTGAAGAGAAGGAAAAAAGCCCCATAAAATATTTATTTAGAAAGTGCAGCTTGTTCCCATTTGTGACCAAACATATTAAGAAGACTGAGCTTTGTGGGGGCATTTTTGAATGGAGGAGGGGGAAACCCCTATAATCACAAAAGCCTGTGAAAAGAGATTTTTTTTTTTTCCCCTAAGGAAAAGAGGCCATTAAGAGATCCTAATGTACATGCCCTGTAGCACCATAATATTGATCTCCCTACTGTCAGCCTGTTCACTCCCCTTCTCCTGCAGAGCCTTTTCCTTCAGTGTTTCTTTCATGGATTCTCCTCTGTTTTTATCTCTCTCATCTCTGCCTTTCCTCCATTTGGAGCATGAGGGAAATGAGAAGGGTTCTCCTTTAAAATCCAGTTCCCTGTCATCTCCCAAAAAATCAGATGTGGGTTCTCCTTTAAAATCCAGCTCCCTGTCATCTCCCAAAAAATCAGATGTGGGTTCTCACCTCAGCCTGGAAGAGGCAGTGGGGAGGGATCAGCAACTGGGCATGATGGGCTGGATCTCAGCACCAACAAGAGAGGCCTTAGTCACACCAAATATTTGTTGAAAGCTTGTGACAGAACAACCCAAATCCCAAAGTTTACAGTAGGAAATGCTAGGTAAAAAAATTTATGGTCTGGATTGTAGAGGAAAGTAAAGTTTGACAGACAAAGTGCTTCCTTGGGTCTTAAAAGCTACAAAACTCTTCATTTATTGGAGGAGAATTAGTGTGAGGTAATATAAAAATGTTAACTGCAGGGGCTTTCAGAGGAGCTTAAAAATTAGGAACTTAGCTGCCAAATAACCCATCATGTCCACTGCAGGAAAATGCAAAGGAATAATTTATTTTCTGCTGCTAAATTTCACTCTCGCACTTCTGTCAGGAGTTAACATTTTTTGTGCTGGATTAAGGTGTTCCATACCTTAGAGAAGAAATGCAAGGGCCACATTTTTGGGAAATGCACTCCCCTGTGCCAGTTCTCTTGTACTAAAAGTGTATATGAGCCCTTTGGTGACTTAAGCCCGCCACAAAACTCATCAGGAATATGGGATTGCAAGGAGTAAATGTCATATGGAGTAATTGCTGCTGAAAGAGAGGGCTCTGTTTTTAACCTAGTTAGGAAAAATTGATGTACATTATGGGAGGGAAGAGGACATTTCATGAGATACTCCTGGAATAGTTTTATGTTGGGATGGCTTTTCAAAGGAGCTGATTGAACCAATTCCTTCATCCCCACAAATGTTACATAAGAACCACTGGCAAAACTAACACACACACACTTCTTGTACAAAGGACTAAAAACCCAACCCAGATGTTTACAAAGCAACCACAAAAGACCGGAAGAAAAACAAACATACAGAGATGTTTAAAATGCAGAGCAACCAACAAACACAGGAAAAAAAAAGTATCCATGTTCCTGGCAGTAGCTTTTGAACATACTGAAGCCATTTGGGGCAACCCTTCTTTAAACTTCCCCCATGGCAGGTTTGAATTATCAGTTATGTTTTCATTCATCACTTAAGGTCAAGGGCTTCATCTTTCAATAGAGGCCTGCTCTTCTCTAAAATGACAGATGGAGAAGGTGTAGCAAATCTTCATCTATTGTTGATGATTAGATCTAATTTGTTTACCCTGCTTCCCCCTGTTTCCCTTCTCCTGGCAGAATCTTTACAGCCAGGATGTGAAAGGATGTTCTTGTCTCAGTTGTGCTCCTCTGGCACTGCTCCTGCTTCCCACTGGGTTGAAGTTGGCATCTTTACCAGTCCAAAACTGAACTGGACCACAGTGCAAATTGCTTTATGGCCACTCACTTCAGGCTGACCTTTTGGGCTCTTTTCTGGGGGCTTCTCAGTGCTTTAGAAGGTGAGAGGAGATCTGAGTGGAAGCAATTTCCTCCCAGGTTGAAATGCCTTTCTGTGACACTGACAGAAGAAACAGGATGGTTTTGCCAACATGGACCCTTGCAAAGCTGCTCCTGAGAGTGAGGAGTCTGGTTTCTGCACCACCTTCTTGGTCTTCTTCAATAAAACCCACTACCCTTGTGATTTTTAGGTCAGAAAAAAGAGTTATTTCCCCCCTCTGAGGTATTTCTATGTCTCCTTTGTTTCCTCAGTGTGAACAGCTTGGAAAAATGCATTGCACTTGGACAATTCATGCAGTCACTCCTAAAATGCAGCTTACATTTTCCAGATGGCTTAATAACAAACTGATCCAATATCCTTTGCACTTATATAAAAGTATTAAAGGATCTCACAGATTCTTGTGCCTGGATGAGGTGGTTCTGAACTGAGGATTACCAAATACAAGGCTAATTTGGATCCCTATATAAACTTCATGGATTTGTTGCAATTAATGTGTTTATTAACTTATAGCGAAGGAATCAGAATGAATCCTGCTTTTTCTCAAAGAAAACTGTGCCTGCTACTCCTAAGCACAAGAAAACACTGTAAAAGCTGTTTACTTTGGCTCCTGGTGTCCTGGGTTTGCTGAAGAAGGTCATGGCTTTTTGTCCTCATCTACCTACAAGGCAAAGTGCTTGAAGAGGAAAAATGCTCCTTTCAGGCTGGAATGTTGAGGTTGCAATTTATCGTGCAGGACTTGAAAGAGGAATTTTCAGTTCTAACTTGTTTGAAGAGGAATGGGCTGGTGAAAGAATTTAAGGGCACTTCTGAAATGAATGTTGCCTGTCTCTGGAATGGCCCAGAAAGGAAACATCCAAGAGGATCTGCAGCTCAGCTATTCTGCACTGCCTGAACAGAATAATGAAACACTTCTCTTGAGATTTACGAGCCTGGAAAACACACTGCAGATTTCCATCAAGGCCTGAAAATACTACAGCCTGTTGTCATAGTCTCTAGTACATCTCTTTTTCTACCAGCAATAAGGCTGGGAGTATTGGGAAGGAATCAGAGAATGAAGTGCAAATGCAAACACAGAAAATAAATATATTCTTTATTGTCATGAGACTCCCAAGTTGCAACTGGCAAAGAAGTTTTATCTTTCTAGTGTAAATTCCCTGTTCTGGTTTTTTGTTGTTGTTTTTGTAACTAAATACTGCCTCCAAATTACCAGCTGGGCAAGGAGTGGTGGGGGAAGCACAAATTCTGTTGAAATGCTCTTTCTTTGGAAAATGCACAAGCAATGGAGGTGGTGAGTCCAGGCTGTTCACTTTCCTCCCTGAAGGGCAGGGGCTCTCAGGAGTGTGCTGGGAACAGTGTTCCATCTCCTGATGGGAGTGCTCATCCATCCTTTCCATCCAGGAAAGGATGGGTGGGGCAGTGAGTCGTGCAATTCATGATTTTGTGTCAGAGAATGGAATCCACAGAGCCCTAGAAAGAAGGATCAGGAGATTGTCCCCACTGTCTCTGCAATGTCAGAGCTCAGAGGTGTGTGACAGTTTTTACTCCTTCCCATTCCCAACAAATTATAGTGCTTGAGATTCCAACCCTCTATTTGTTCTAACTGCACAGTGGAATTTTTCCTTGGCTGTAATGCCAATCTCTCTTGCTGCAAGTGTTTTCTATCACGGTTTCTGTCACAAACCATAAAGTAGATAATGTTCCTTGGCAGCCACATCTGCTGGTGACATTGTTGGTATTATTATTTTATCACTGCTGTGTTTTTAAATATCCAACCCACAGGTTTGAAAATTGTTTTGGATGTGAGAAAAGCTTTGTCACCTGATTAGAATGCATGAACTCAGGGAATGAAATCTTACCCACCAGTCCTGGATCTCAGTGCTAGGAATGGGGACCAAAACCTCTGTGTACACACTCAAAGAAGGACTAATTTGTGTTGTCACCTCTCAGCCACATTTCTTAGTGCCAGAGCTTTAGAGGACCAGCTTTGAGCTCTGCTGAAAGCCCAGCCAGCAACTGGGGTGTCACAGCGTGGAGCTGAAGTCACTCAAAAATCAAGTGATGAACCCCTCTAATAAAACAACCTTCTCTGCAAGGTTCCCCCAAAGGCATCCCAAAAGATCCCATGGCCTAAACACAGAAAACAAATCCAATTCCATCCTCTGCATGCTGATGGGAACTGCCTGGTACAAACTCACAGCACAGGAGCTTGGCCAGTGATTTCCCTGTAAGGTGCAATGGGCAAGGACAACCCCAGCTGCATTTGCAAGCAGCAATTTAGTGGGTAGAGAGAATTAGAACAAGTGCCTTGTGTGAGATGATTGATACTGCCAGGACAATAATTATGATTTACACATGATTTCTTTATTCTTGAGGGGAAATCCCAGTTGCCAAGTTTGTTAATGAGCTCTGTAATGGTGTGTTAACGGACACCATTAGTGTGCTGGACAAAACCGAGCCCCCTGCCAAAACAAACCTCCTCCAATGGTACATTTTATGGATCAGCAGATTCTGAAAATGCTTCAGAGCAGGGCTGGATGCTGGGGCACATGCTCTGGGAATGGCTAACAGTTTCCTAACCACAAGTTTAAAGGTATCTGTTAGTAATTAAATGCACTCGAGCAGTTGTTAATTCCAGTGTTGTGCAATTTCTCTATGAGGTGCAATAATTGCAGTCAGGAAATGGTTTGTTTGAATGTTCTGACCAGATTAGTGTGGAAAGGAGTCCCAGCTTGTAGCAGTTTGTGTTAACTTCCATCACCAGGGTTGAGGTGCCTGTCTGTGCTTGGGAATGTGCTCATGGCCCAGGGTATGGAGGGAGCTGTGCCTCCCAAATCCTTCCTGGCATGGACAGGACCCGCTGCTGAGCTCCTCAAGGTTCTTGGGGGATGACCCTGTGCCACAGAGAAGGGTCTGGAACACCCTCATGGCTCAGGAGTACTGAGGAAACTCTTGGTTCTGCTGCTTCTGGAGGAGGAGCAGCTGAAGAACTCCTGCACAGAGGGAATTGGGGTGGCTCAGGGTCAGGCAGGAGGGCTTGGACTGAACCTGAGTCAGAAATGCTCGTGGATACAGGTGTGCATTCCCAGTGGGAGCTGCCTGCAGCTTGGCAAAGAAGAGTTTGTCCTGTGGAGGGAGGGTGGGATGACCCTCCCAGCCGGCAGTGCCTTCCCTGAGAAAGCCTCTTTCAGTTTTCAGATTGGGTTGTTTTGCATAATCCATGCTTCACAAAAATATTCTGTGGACCTGGACTTTTCTATTTCCAACAAAATATTCAAACTGTGGGAATTTCTGCAGTACCAGATGTGTTGGACAGCAGAGGACAGCAACATCCTGGAAGTGCCATAGTATTTGCCTCAGGGGTTGGACCAATGGACAGATGTGAACATCCTGAAATCTCAGAAATCTCCAAAGCACATTTTATAAAAAACAAACTGTGTGACCCATTTACTTCAGAGCAGAACATCTAGGGCCTCCTTGTACTTCTTTCTGCTCAGCTGTTCAGCAGAGATGTACTCAGCAAAGCTCCTTAAAGCAGATTATTGCTTCAGTTATGAACCCTCATGCATTAATACAAGAATTTTGGAGCACAAATATAAATTAAATAAATGGCTGACAAGGCTGGAGCGATCCAGGAGTGATTGTGCTTCTTCCTCTGAAAGGTTTCCATTCATCTCAGACATGATAGTCTAATCTTTGACTGAGACAAGAGTGTTACCTGGATAGTTTCCAGTTGTGCTAATGGGAGCTGTGAAAATCCTGTACATATCAGCAGGAGAAATGCCCCCCCTCTCCAAAGGGAATGGTTTTGGTTGTCCTTAGTGCATTACAATAACCAGCCACCACACTTAATTACTTTTTGCACCACTTTCCCTCCCCTCCTCATATCTTTATCTCTTCATGCCATAAAAATATTGCATTTTAAAATGAAATCAAGGAGACAGAAAACAGAGGAGACATGTTTTGCATAAAAGGAGAAACATGTGTTAGGAATAAAGGCCTGAAATGGGCAAACATATTGAAGACATCCACGCCTTCCCTCTCCCCCTCTGCCCCTCGCAGGGAAGCAGAGGGAGGCACCTCTCCTCTCTCTCCTTGCTGGGATGGGGGCTTGGCTTTCCTGCAAAATCAACCAGCTGTCCTCACAGGAGAGGGGTCAGGAGCAAAGTGTGGAGTTTTTCCTCCTTGTGCTGTCCTGTGTGGGTGTGAGCGCGTTGTGGTCTCGTCCTAGAGCTGAGCACGCTGCTGGCACAGGCAGGTGAAATTCCTCTGGCAGAGCCAGAGATGACTCTGGATGGCTGTTCAAGGGAGTGAGCTGTTCCCATTTCTCCTGGGAAGGACAGAGAGGCACGGATTGATCACGTCCACCCTCGGTGTCAGCCCTGCTGAGGACACTGAGCGTGTGCTCGCGCTGAAATCGCTGCAGTTTCAGTGAACTGCAGCTGGCACGGCTAATCCAGCGTGGATTGCACAACTTTCCCATGAAAATGCTCAAGTGACTCACTCACAAAAACCCCCCTGCTGCTGCTGACCTGCTCCCTCCACCTGAGCTGGGCTCAGGCTGTGCTTGTGCTGCCCTGCAGTGGTGCCAGGGCAGGCAGAGCTGCAGAATGAAGGGTTTTCAGGGAGTCTGACTCCACCTGGGCTGCTCCTTCTTTTCTTCCTTGCCAAGAAAAACAAAAACATATTCTCCCCACCAACTCCTTAAAAAGGTTGAGGGGGGGAAACTGCAGAAATATTTTAAGTGCTTGTTGTTTTTCCTAAGGGGACGAAAATGCAATGTGGTTTTATTCTGGCCATGCAAATATTTATGTGAGCAAGAGAGAAGCAAGATCAGAGAGATTCTCTGGGTTTGGTTGTGACACAGGCTTTGGATTTACTCTTGGCTCTGCCAGAGCTTGCCTGTGTAACCTTGAACCAGTGAATTCACCTCTGTGCCCACAGCTCCCATCTGCTACAGCTGATTTAAACCCTTTTATTTTTTTGGGTATTAGCTGCCTGGTGTTGGGACAGATCTGGGGAAAAAGGAGCTTTTCAAATCAACATGAAGATCTGAGTGCTTAGGTGATGTAGTAATGGTGGAAAATTATGGCAATTTGAGCTGAGGAGGGCACCTCCAGAATCTGTACAGTGCCCTGCACACTGGGCTGGGTTTGCTGGAGTCTGCTCCGAGCTGCTGCAATGCAAACAATGGTCTGCATTCAGTAAGTAGCTCCTCAAATTTCCTGTGGATATCCCCAGCAAATCTGTATTTAAATAAGCAATAGTTTCTTAATCCTGGACTGCAAGTTGCTGGGGCAATTTGTACTCAAGGTGAATGCTGAGGTTAGGGAGATGTTGAGATGTAGAAAAGAAGCTTGCCATCGAAATTGTTTCCAGCTGTTTTCATTATGCCCCACTTCTGCAGAATAAACGAAACATTTTAGCTTTCAGCTATTTCCTTCTGGACTCTGTAAAGCTACCTGTTCTCAAAAGCATTATTTGGTGTCTTTAAGTGCTTTAGTCTGATGTTTTTACAGTTGTATTCAGCCAGTCAAGAAAAATGCCTCTAAATAGATAGGAAAGGCAGCTGAAAAGATGGAAAAGCAGCTTGATTAAATGAAAATATCCATTCAGTCTGACTTGTTGAAAGCATAAAAATATTTTGGTAATACATTTTGGATATGTTAGAATTTCTAAACAGTCTTTTATTCCAGTCTTCCCCTGCCAAACTGGCTAAGGCCATGGAGTTTAGCAAATAACATGAGCTGGTGTCCAGTTTCCTCCCATTTCTTGTCATATCTAAGTGGACAATGCAGTGACTCAGAGCAGGGCTCAAACCTGTATTGCTAGGGCCCCTCCCAGTCCTACAGAAATGGGTAAAATTTGAAATATTTTGCTAAGATATCCATCCATCCATCTCAAAGAAATCAACTTTTTGCTAAGTGTTTTCATCCAAAGGGAGTGAGGAAATTATGTCAAAGAGTTTGAAAGACATTTTCTTGACTTTTGCACTGAAATCTAAAGCAGTTCAGTGTCTGCTGCAACCATCCTGTGCCTTACCAAGATCTTAAAGATCAGATCTGTCATCCAGAAAGATATCTCTCTGGTAACTGAAAAATTTATTCCCAGAAGTGAAAATATATTCTGCCCTTTCTTTTTAATGAACCCATTTCTGTCTATCTCCAAAGAGTGATTCTTATCTGCTGGTTTCCCACTTGCCCAATATGAATATGTTACCTTAAAAGTAACTGATTTTTGGCCAAAAGGACAGGAGAAAGGTTAGGAATGTGCAACAAGGTTTCTCATAACTTTGGAGGAGGCAGATGTTTCTCTTCTGTTTCCAACCTTCATTTTCTTTGCATGAAGAACGAGTTCTTTAAAACCAAATAAATATCCCTTTGAGAAGAGCATGGGTCCCACTGTTATTCTTCACATTAACTCTTTTGTAGCTAAGGCAGAGTTTAGCTGGTTGATTTTTATTGGAAAAAAAAAAAAAAAAAAAGAAAAAAAAGGAAAAAAAAAGAAAAAAAAGGAAAAAAAAAGAAAAAAAAAGAAGAGAGACTACAGTGTATTTTTTTTTTCTCTAATTGGCTTCAATTATGGCTTAAGAGCTGGTCAAAAGAGTAATAAGAGCAACTATAACAAACTCTTTGACATCTGACATAATATGGATTGTCATTGTTCATTCTAGGTAGTATAAATATGACTAAAAAGACTTTCTTCTTGCAATTAAGATTTCATTTAAACATCCATAATTGCAAACATAGCAGCACATATTTCATATTCATAAGGATGGCAGAGGGGACTTTTGGAAGCAGTAACCAAGAGCAGACTTCTCCTGGGGCAGGCAGAGAGGAGAGCCAGGAAAGGTTGTTATTCCTGGTAGAAGTGCCCAGGGTGGTGTCCCCTGTCCCTGACTGGCTCCTCCTGGACATTTCCAGCCTTCCTTGTGATGGAGACCATGGGATGCCATTCTCCTCCTTGGGCACTGAGACCAAACTGTCTTGGAAAAGTCTACAGCCTGGAGAAAAGGTGGAAAATGTCTAATTTCAGGTTAATATCCTGCCCCTGATGCTAATGCTGCTAATTCCATGCTCTGCAGCCCCCAGGACTGAGATGTTTCCCAGGACAGAAGGCTGGGAGAGCATCTGTGTGTGGCTGGGAAGGGGCACTGGGATCTCTGGGGGCTTCTAAGGCAGGGCCAGAGGCTGGGGGTCACTGATAAGGTGACCTTGGCCACAGTTTGTCTTCCTGGAGTCTGCCTGATGGGAGATGTGGACAAAAGCCTTTGTGAAGCTCTGCTTGCCATATGTAGCCCTGCAAGGCTGCTGGGGAGGCTGTTTACCCACCAGGCCTGAGTTTATAAATCATCACAGTGACCCCTTTGCCAGAGGATGGAGGGAAGGATGTGGAATTACAGAAACTGCTGTCTGAAGCCTGGCCACCATGGGATCAATGAACTTCCCAGTCCCTGCTCCGTGCAGGGAATTTAGGACTTTCAGGAGTCCCCACGGGGAAATCTTGGGAGGAAAGAGAAATGTGAAGTGCAGAGGCAGGTGAGAAGTGCCAAGGAGGGGTGAGAAAGAGCTGCCTCAAAAGAAGCTTGTTGTAGTCAGTGGAGCAGAACTAGGGTGCTGAGAGGTGTGACACTGCATGGGCTGAGTGTCATGGGGATGTGGGGGAGCCAAAGCAGTGGTGCAGCAGCCAAGGGACAAAACCTGTGTGGGGTCAAGACCAAAACCACTAAATCCAAGTGAAGGGTTCACCCCTTATCTCAGAACAATGGGCTTCCCTCCCCTGTGAGACCCTTCCCAAGAAACCTGTGCTGGGTTGAGGCTAGGATGGAAGGCAGGATGATAGTCAGGAGAAAGAGGGTTTGCCACACCTAAAAATCACAGGTGGCTCTCCAGGGCTTCCTGTGATTTATTGTTTCCACATTGTGTGAGTGGGGGACTCTCAGCCCACCCACACTCAGCCTTCTTTTCCTATAACAAGCACAAGAACACTGAACATGTGAGTGAGTTCCACATGTTCATACTGAGCTGACTTCTTCCTCACTCCTGTGACCTTTACTGTCCATAGAATCATGGAATAGTTTGGGTTGGGAGGGACCTTAAAGATCATCTTCTTCCAGCCGCCCATTTTCAGCTGCTAGAGCATTTTGTAGCCATGCCCTGGGTCTACTGGGACACCTGGGGACATCTATGTGACTTTGCAGAGATGTGTGGCACAATCAGACAATGTTCCCCATCCAAATCCACCTTTATCCAATTTTCTTTAGAAAGGGTTTTCATGCTGGTTGTAGTTCTGGAAGTTTTAGGGCGAACACTTGCAGTATTTTTCATTTTTCCTTCTAGACTCTCCTAAATGCCCAGAATTTGGTACTTTTGGAAGATCCAGCTGTGCTGATCCAGGGGAGCCTGAACTCTGCTCAGTGTCAATATTTTGCCTCTGGGGCTCTTGTGTGTTCTCACCTGAACTTCTGGCATCCCCTGGCTGCATGTGAGCAGAGGCATTACTGTCATTTATGGATGATATTTTTCATTGAGCCACTTGAGAGTGAAGGACCTGTTTCCTGTTTAGAGCTCAGAGAGCCCAGCCCAGCCATTTCCTTGCCAAGGCTTTTGGAAAGGAGCACTCCTTAAGTCCTTCCAAGCACTCTGAAGACATCTGAGTTCACATCTGACAAATGGGTACAGATGGATCTGCCTGTTCCTGCCCGTGTTCTGGGGCTGGGGATCGTGGCCAGATCCAAGGCTGGGAAAAGCTGGGTCAACACATGCATGATTTCACCCCACCAAGGAATGTGGGCTGGAGCAGACATCAGGACTCTGTGGGTTTACACAAGTCCTAAGAAAAGCCAGTTTGGAGCCCCTGTACTCCAGCTCCTCACATGATTAGCAACAACCCAAGCACAAAGTTTGGGTTCCTGCTCTGTTTGTTTTCCTGCATTTCCCATGTAGGAATTTGTGCTGCTCTGGCAGGGCAGGGAGGATGGTCACACCTGAGGATTTTACACAGAGATGTGCCTGGGTCTGTTCAAACCTGGGTAATTTCTGGCAGAAAATCATCTTTTACACCAGTGAGAGGCATCTCTGCATGTGTTAAACCAGAGCTTACCCTGAGAGATGCTCCAAGTGCTTTGTAAGTTTTTTAGGCTTGTTTTCCACACTGGTTCTTTCCAGATCACATAGTCCTGAAGCACAGTGAAATATAATGAGATTACCTGTTCTGAAAGGGGGAAGGGGGTTCTGGCTTCTCCAAGCTGCTATCTGGAGATGGTACCCTGTAATCTCACCATCAGAAGCTCTCCATCTGCTGTTTGATCATTAGCAGGCAGTGACCACTTCCATTCTCACTCAGACCCCAGGAAAATCTCTGTGGAATTTAGCCAGACATCTAAATGTGGTGTTACCATGTTTTATTACATTTAATAATAATAATAATAAAAAACTTGTGGGTTGCCACAACCTCACTAAAGCAGGGCATCCTTCCTGCTCCAACAACAAAGAGGAACATTTAAACTATTTTTTAGATGTCTCTTCTGGACAACTCCACCACTTTAGCTCAATTTCATCCTCAGGGATATTTCTATTTAGAAGAATACTGCTGATGCTCAATACAGGAAAAGGAGGAAGCTCTTTAGCATATAAATACCTTATTAAACCTCAGCACACATCTCTTAGCAGGCAAAAAGTCCATGCCCTAAGATCTGAAAAATCACTCTGTTGTGGGGGGAAGGATATTATATTCGATAAATCATGTGGAACTATTTATCAGCAATCACTTCTTTAACTTTTCCACAGTCTTCAGTTTCAAAGCACATTTTGAAGTGACTGAAGTTAGTACAGAGCAGTTTATTTAAAAAATTATTTTAGGAAAATTACCTCAGGCTTGATTGTGTATTTATGAAGGGTTTCTCTTTTCTTTTTTTTTTTTTTTAAATATTAACATAATGTTAGAAAATTACTTTATTAAGAACAGTGGAAAAATGTGTAGAGAAACAGAAAAGATTTTGTAGCAGACAGTCTGTAATGGGAAAAGTTTTGCTTGTGCAGTCACAAAGGGCAAAGTCAGTGGAAAGACCTTGATTTTGATGGGCTTTGCATCAGGCTTGTTACCAGTGTGGGATTGTTCATCACAGAACCTTGAGCTGTTTCTGGTTATATCTACATCCTCCTCAGTGAATGTATGTTGATTTCTCTGTTTTTCTCCCTTGCTATTATAAGTAATTATTTTAATAACTTCACTTACCTACCTCATCCTTCTTGCTGCCTTCTTCTTAAGGTGAATCCTGTCCTGATCTTGAATTAAAAATGAAATTAACATGCTCATAATTCAAACACATGGATGTTTTTTGCCCTGCAACCATTGTTGCAAATCCACATTGGCCACTTTGTGCTCCTGACATTGTTCATTCCCTGAACAATTCTGGTCTGCTGCAGTTTAATTATGATGTGTTTCAGTACACAGCTCAGCGTGGTGCTCACAGTGATGACTTTGTGATTTTCTAGACCCTGAAATAAATCTGATTGTGAATATTGGGCATGTGCTTTACAATCAGCTGGATTATGACTTTTCCCAGTGGTGAGCCCACAGGTTGGAGTAGAATTAGAATTTTGCTGTGGATTGTTGTGGGCTTTATAGTCATTTTTATTTAACTGAAACTCATTATTTTTCATTACTTGTCATCTGAACCATGCTGGTACTGCATGGGTTTAGACTGGGAGCTGCAGGGATGAGCTGAAATGTGAATTTTGCATGAGCTGTGTGGGCAGGGGCCACACTCCTGGAAGGCAGACTTCATTTCATGGCTTTGGGAAAGTGCTGTGTGAATCCTGCTGATTGCCCTTGGAGCTGGGAAAGGGAGCAGGAGAGAGGTGAGTGCTCAGGGCAGAGCACATGCAGGGCTGGAGGGGCATCCTGGAGCCCTGGACATGCTGGGAATGTCAAGGTGCAGCTTGGGTTGCACAGACACACAGGATCCTTTCCCAGGCATCCCTGGCTGATGAAAGGGAAATTGTTTGCAGTGACTTGGAATGGATTAAGTAGACAAAATATGAATGTTTGAATAAAGTAGTAGCCACAGCTCTTGTGTAGACAGTAAACAATGGTTTATTGACAGTAAACTCTTGCTCTTATGGTAAAATGTCTTAAATCACTTATTTCCTGAAAGGCTCAGGCAGGGTGTCTTTGGTCACTCACACATGTTTTGTACTTTATCTCAAATCAAAACATCCTGATTTCCAGTCTCTGGAACACATTACTGGTCCATGCTTCCCTTGTTTGAATAAAAGGTGGCAAACCCAGCTGTGCACTCACCAAGGCTGTTTGGAACAGCATCTATGAGTTAAGAAAAGGCTGTGGATAGATGAGACCCTAGGATTTCTGCAGAGATATCCTCGGACTTGGCTTGACAAATGTTGTGTTGTTGGACAACTCTTCTTAATCCTTTTCTACCTGGACTTTGCTGTGATTGCTCTGAAGGAATTGTTTTGTCTCTCCACCTGGTCTCTGCCTGCTCCAGCAGATGTAGCTGTGCCAGTACTCCCTCTCTACTCTGATACTGTCAAAATGAGCCAGACAAAAAAAAAAATCATCTTGCTAGAAGCAGTTGAGTGATCTGCCTGTTTTGACAGCACTGGCTCCAAGAGTGGTTGCACAACCCGTTGTTCTGGCCAGTGTGATGGGAGGGCAGGGTGTGCTGAGAACAAACCCAGGCACACAGAACTCACTCCTACCATGCAGACAGATGTGACAGATGTGTGAAGGAGACAGGACAGGCTGTGAGCACGCTGGGTGTGCTGGGAGTGGGTGACAATACTCTGTGTTACCTGTGCTGACTCGTCTTAGCTGTGCTCAGGTGATGCATCCATCTTCCACAGCAGGGTGAAACAGCCCCAGTTACCTGCCCTGCAGAGGTGCACATCAGCATCCTTGCAGTGAGAGCCATTCAGGGCCGTGTGCTCATCTGTGAGGCAGTGCTGGGGGCTGTGCAGGAGCCCAGGCAGTGATGGAGCTCCAGCCTGAGCCCATTTGTTGGGAGGAGAGCACAAGGAGGGAGCTGGAGGGCTGGACTGGGCTGGCAGTGCAGTGGCCATGGCAGCAGGAAGGGAACAGAGTGTGGGGCTGCCTTGGCTCTTCCTCTCTAGAATGAACCTTTCATCAGGGCCAGGCTGGGTGGGGCTCTGAGCAGCCTGATCCCAGTGGAAAGTTCCTGCCCACGGCAGGGGAAGTTGGAACTAAACAGTCCTTAAGGTCCCTTCCAACCCAAACCATCCTGGGATTCAGTGTTTGAGGTCTTGCCCATGGTCCTGAGCTGCCCAAAGTCTGGACTGGTCACTTTGAAAATCTCTCTTGCAGCCCTCAGCACCCAAAGGACTCAAATCCATGATCCTGCCAGGTCTCTTTCCCAGAGAAAGACTTGCTGTGACCCTCTGTCCCTGGCCTCAGGAGGTGAAGATTGCTGAGCCCTGTGTCAGCTGTACCCAAAGTGGTTTTTGTTTAATGGTCTCCGTGCTGTTTATATTTTCTAATGCGCTACGGCTGGTGTTTGTTGCCATTAAAACTTCATTTGTTTGGAGGATCTTTTCAACAAACTGAAATCCAATAAATCATGAGTAAAATATTTATTATTTCAACTGGATAAGAAGGGGAGGGGGAAGTGGACAAATTAGTATTCCATCAGCACCATGTTAAATGGGAGGGCACTGGGGTGTGTTTGCCATGGGTCACTGTCCCCAGAAGAGCAATTAAATGGCTGGACAGGTCCAGCTGAGTTACAGATTCAAATTTGGGAGCAGAAGTGGAGCAGAAATACTCTGAGTGCTCCAGCTTTATCCTGTCTGCCCATGTAATCACACCCACAGATGATGGTAGTGAGCTCAGGGCTTCTGGATTAAAACTGTCAAAAACACAAGCCTCTAATGCCTGAGTTAGAAATCCTGGCCTGATAAACTGGTCCCACTTCTGCTGGTGGCAAGGCTGCTATTGTCTGAGGTCAGGATTGCACTCCAGCTCTGTTTTAGTTCACAGACAGTAGCAGACTCCAAACTCTTCATCCTGCTGTAGGGTATGTTACACCAGCTTGTGGTGGGATAAATGACATAGAGATCTGGAGCAGAATGTGGAAAATGTCATCACAAACATCATTACATTAGAGCTGCATGGCTTTATTTATTTGTTGAACAGTGAACTCAATTAGAAATAGGGTGGGATTTAGGGCTGTTCGTGTACTTTTGCATCCAGCCAGTGGTTTTGGCTGAAAATGCAGAGGGAAATATGGGAAAGTTGGATTGTGATTTCAGCATTTCACATGGAGGATACATTGCCTATTCACTTGGAAATGATGAATCTAATTTTTCAACACGACATATTTTTCAATGCCAGAAATAAAAAAATATAAAAATTGCTTTTGGTCTGACCTGAACAGAAATAATTCTGAAATCTGTCCGTGGGACTAAGGCAAAAATCTCTGCATTGTCCAGTTAAGTTCAGGACAGGTGTGAAATGTGGATCCAAATGATTGGGAGATGTAGCAGGCTCTATAAAAATGTAAATATATATATATAGCATTTCAACAGAGAACTGGTATTTTTGCATGCAGAACTATGCAAAATCTGTCTTTTCAGCAAGGAAGATGCCCTTCAGCATGTAAACCAGGCCCTGGATACAAACAGCTCCAAAATATTAATGCAAGGATTTGACCTCAAAGTTGTACATTAAATCAAATTTCCTCATCCTGCATGATAATTTCTACCCCACAAAGCCCCAAAGTCATCACCTTCACTATCAAGGCCTCTAGATGCCACCAGGATCCTAAATACAGTAAGCCAGTGTCCCATCTGTCAAAAACAGGACGTGTGGCAACCCTTCCCAGTGAGTCATCTGTTCAGCATTCCCAAGTCTTTGAGATCTCTGCACTCACCAGGGACCTCTGACATTTACCAATGTTATCTTTCTTATTTCAGTTTTGGCACCTTCTTCCTTTCCTCAGAGACCATACTGGGCAAAAAACACATGGAATGAGCAGCAGACATCATCTGTCATCTTTCTGAAAGGTTACTGGGCTTGAGTGTGTTGTTTGGCCACAGGTGGTGGTAACTTCACCAGAAAAACAAAAACTCCCACCATGCAGAGAAGAAATCGTTAACTGGGCAGAGCTTTGCATGAGAGATCAATTTGCTGAAAGGGAAGAGTAATCCTTATTCATAGTGGCTTTTGGGATGACTAAACCCTCAAGAAGCAGATTAGAAAACGCTGTGAAATGCTTCTCTTGCTATCATTTGCTGTGAATCAGCAATAAAATAGTCACCCCCTTGGCAGAATTCCCACTGGAGTCCATGGAGCCCAGGGTCCCTTCCAGGGTTTCTCCCCTGGATGTCCTGCTCTGCAGGGGCTCTCCATCAGACTGTGTCCACTTCTCACTTCTGTGGGCTCTTGTGAGTCTACTTGCAGTGTTTCATAATAGAGGAACAAAGGGGTCATTCAGTGAAAATGAAGATTTAAAGCAGATGAGAGTAAATGCTGGCTGCACAATAATGTCAGCACCTGGCTTTTTATGCTGCTAGACCCAAAGTGCTTTACAGGAGTCATCAGTGCCAGTGTCTCTGTTTAACAAAGAGATGGAGAAAGGTAACACTACCTGTTCGAGGTCACCAAGCAGACAATGCCAGAGCCAGAGTGGGAAATACCCTCCTCCAGCATGCAATAGCTTCTGGTTAAAGTCAAATCCCTTTTATGCTACAGGGCTCAGTGCTCCAGGTCAGAACGACACCAAGAATTCAGTGGCACGGGCTGTTTGTGTGGAGAGCAAGCACATGGCACTGGGAAGATGCAAGGGAGAGTTCAGGTCAGACAGCAGCCTCTGTAGTGATCTGCCTGATGCCAAAGGATGGGAGACTCTGGGGCTGGATGACAGGTTTCATTTTAATTCTACTGCAGAGTGCAGAACCATCAGTCAGGGCTCTCCAGAAAACCCAAGTGTTTGGTGGTCCATGTGGAAAGGGAGCTATTATTTTGGAAATCTGCCCTGTCTGAGAGGAGCAAAGGCTGGTTGTCACCAGAGATACTCCCACACAAGGGTAAAAAATGATCCGGTTTTCCTGGAGTTATGGTGTGAACATTCTCATGAGGCTTCAGGGTTTACCCAAAAAACAGGTTTGACTTGATGATTCTCCACACCAGGTCTGATGCTGTGCTTCCAAATGCATTCCAGGAGGTTTTGCCACAGCCAGGGTGAGTGCAGGTGGCTCAGCTGAAGGTGACAGGGTCCTCCACCCTCCCAGAGAACCCATCTTGCCATGTCCATGGGTAGTCACAGTAAGAGTGAAGCATGTTCTCCATCTGAGCTGCTGCCCCTCCTTTAGCTCTGTGCAAGAAGAGAGCCCCCAGCAGCCCATTAACCCTTTCCAGACTCACACATGTGCTTTTTAGTGGCATGATTCTTGGCAAGAGAGACAGCCTTAATATTGCTGTTGGACCTATGTGCATGTCTGTTGTTCATCATGTGTGAATTAAATGAATGACCCTGAACTGGAGAGAGAGAAAATAATGATTGCCATATTGTTTCCAGCAGTCTTCAAGCAAAAGGAGCTGTTTGAACTTTCCCCTAAAGATGCTTCTCCCTCTTGCAGTGGTTTTAAAATCTGGGGTTTTTACCCTTTTCAAGGTGATTAATATTGTAATGATACCTTCTCTAGCTTCCCCTCCCCAGGGGAGTGGGAAAGCAGGGGGAGGGAAGCAGGACAGGGAGAAGAAACTTTTCCAAACTAACTCCATGTGCAGCAGTAAAAGGTGTAGTAGCTGCTTCTTTTCCTCTCTCCTCTAGTTTCCAGCAAATTCCCTTGTGCTTTCAGGTATTTCATTATGTTTTGTTTTTCATTCCTCTTCAATGCACATATTGACATGTTTCTTTCTGTCTATTCCTGTCTTCCTTTTCCCAGCAGAACAATCCCACTGGGAAGGTGAAGGTCCAAATAGGAGGTGGAAGGAAGGAAAGCATCTTTCCTCATGACTGAGAGCCAGACTGATTGATAGTGTGTGACTGAGGCAAAGACCCTCTTTGGGGTGGAGGTTGTAGCCTCATCCTTAACATGAGGACAGGCATGAGGCTGAAACTAAGAATGGGGACTGCATTTGGAATGTATGACTAATTGTGGTGGTTGTCTGGCCCTCTTCCCAAAAACTGGGGGAGAAATGCTGTAGTGGGCATTGTTTTAATCCTACAGGATATTTCAAGTGCTGTGCTTTGAGACTAAGGAAAAGACTGCATCCCACTGTTAATTAGAGCTGCTTGTGACCAGAGATGACCTTCTTAATATTGCTTTTGACATCTGCACCTGGGTGGATCTTGCTCCACAACCTTGAAATGGACAGTAGGAAAAAGCAGCAGAAAAATGAGACAATCCCTCACATTGTTTGGATTGTCAGTAATAAATCCTATGGAGTAGAAAAGGCCTTCCTTGTTGGCAGGGTGATCCCATCATCTTAATATAAGAGAGAAATATTACAGAGTAAGAGCTACAAATCATGAGGATAATCAGTCAAACTTGCCCAGGGAGGTGTTAGAGGTGCTGCATAGTCTTGTCTGGGCTCCCTTTCCCATCAAAGCTTGAACCAGATGATTTTTGGGGTCTCTTCCAGCCTGTCCTGTGGTTTTGTGACCATCAGCATGTTGGTGTCTGGGTGTCACTGCCATTCAGTTCCTGCTGAGTGAATCTGTGCTGTTTGCACAACATTCCTCTGTTATCTGGTCTCCTGGAAAACTCACATTTCAGTTTTTGGGAGTCCCTTAGAATTACCTGTGTGGCTGCTATCTGCTGGACTTTCCTCTGAGCTGTCCCATTTGATCAGACATGTGGAACCTGCAGGGAGTGGAAAACCCTCAACCCTGACTGAGAACAGACTGTGCAAGCTCAGCTTTGGAAGGAATTCCCCTCTGGTCAATAGTCTGCCTCAACCTGGTGGCTTCTGGAGCAAGGACAGCAAGTACAGAGATCTGAGCTGTACCTCCAGTGCTGCTGTATTCTGTGCCTCAGCTTCATCACATATAGAATATGAGTCTGGGGTCACTCTGCTCTTTTCAGTCTGATAATCCAGAATACACATTTACAAGTTCCTATGACAGTTTGGTTCAAAGTAGAAAATTATGAACCAACACATCCCCACCCCTCTTTGATTTGAATCCAATTACCAGTGGGAAGATCCCTTAATTTGCTCAATATGCAAAGCACCCCCAGGAAAGAAATGCTGGAGAAGGGATCATGAAAGCTGAGACAAGATGTAAGAGTGTCACAAACAGAGGCCAAAGTGGAAGAGAATAGAGAATTGGCCAAGAAAATGTCATCAGTGACCCTTGTGATCACTGTTTTGTTGGAATGGGGAGGATGGAAATCAGCTTGGAGAGGATCCAAGATGCTGGAGACAGGGATGACACCTGCTGTGCTTATCTTGCCCCAAACCACAGATGAATCCAGTTCCTCCAGAAGCTTCTGAAACAATGTCAGTCCCAGAAGACACACCACTGTGAACATTTCAACAAGGACCTTTGTTCTTTAAATTGCAAAGAATTTTGAAACCTGACACAGGCCATAAGTCAGCTGCCTTTGTGGGTTTCCAGGCTTTTTTTTTTTTTTGGTGTAGTTATTTGATTCTGCTAATATGTATTGTAAAGATAAAACAGGCCCAGTCTCAAATACTGGGAATCCAAGAGGGGGCAGAAATGACAAGGGAGAGCTGACAAGTGTCATGGGAAGAACCAGATCAAGGAAAGAATTGAGCAAAACTGATGGCAGCTATAATATGGTCTGATAGCCTAGGTGGGCAGAGTTTGGGCTTGGAAAGGGTCATGAATTTCCTGGCTTCACAGGAGACTGAAGACAACATCACTCAAAGCCTTCTCTGCTCCAGGATGCAATTTCCTCCCTGTTCTACTCACAGATCCTTTTCTGCTGTGTATATTTTTCTTTCAACCAGCTCAGCAAAAGTACTGAGAACTGGCAAGGCAGCTCAGAGCAGTAAGAGATCTTGTGCAAATTCCTTCACAGGTTGTTGAGACAAAGTGTAACAGAAGATTACAGATAAAAATGGCATTTTCTGTCAAAGACAGTAAAGTATTTCCACAGCTGACCAGCTGCAGTGCATGTGTCCTGGCAGGTCCTGAAACCAGTTTTTATAGATCTCTCCAGAAAAGCAATTTATTTGACTACTGGCATAACCTTGATGCTTGCTGTAAATGAAAGAAGGGCTTCAATAAAAGGAAGGGGTCAGATTGTCCATCTCAGTGGCTGTATGGTACAAACCTCTTGTTACTTAACAAAATATCCAGACTTTCTGTGTATTTACCCCTGCAGATAACACAGACCCTCCAAAGGTTAGAAACCCTACTGAGGGTAGGAACAACAACCATTTGTGCTTGAAGTAGTGCACAATTTTGGAGAGGTGATTGCTTCAAGAACCACTTTGCAGGCTGTGTGGACACACAGCACTTTTAGCTCTTTTGAGGGAGGAATAATTGGAATTCCTCCTGAGTGCTGCAAACAGCAGGGATTTGATGTAATATTGCTAAGTGAGCCAGTCACATATAACTCCCCAAAATCAGTAGGGCTCCTTGACACGTGGGTCCCTTTTACCACTTCATGTGGGCAGGTGGCTTGTGGCAAATGTCCCTGACTTCCCCCTAAAGCTCTGAGCAGAGGAAGTTCTGCTGCTCTGGGTGATTTGTAAGGGAGGATGTGGTGGTTGTAGGGTCTCTCTGCTGGCCTCAGGTTGGGAGTAGTGTGTCATCATGAGCTCATCTGGAAAAGTGTCAGGTTGTCCTTGTGGCAGCCTGGTTTAGCTGACCTCCAGGGGTCTCTCCTGACCTACATTTTCCTGTGGTTCTGGGATGGAATGGTAGCGAGCTCAGGACCTCTGCAGCACAGGCTACTTTTATTTCTCCTAAATGTGAATAGGGGCATTGTGTGGATACCCTGACAGAGAGCCCTGGCAGTGACTGGAGCTTTTATGGCCTCAGCTCTCAGTCCCTGTCTCTGACAGAGGATCTGGAGCTTGCAGCAGCAGGGAAGGTGTGAACTGGAGCAGCTGAGGATGCTCAAATTGCTTCTTCTTCCTACAAGCTGCTTGTCATGGGCCAGTCATGTTTTAGACCATGGCAGCCAAATGCTCAGATAATGGGAGACAGAACTCTAGCTTCACACAGCCAAGCTTGGAAAGTGAAGCCAAAGTGACTTGGGCTTGACTTGAGTGTGGAACAGGGATGCTGCAGTCCTGCACACTGTCTGAATGCTAAACACACAGCATGGCCCAGAACCCAAATGCTTACACAGCCTCCCACCTCTGAATACCAGCTTTGAATTGGCTTTGATTTTTATTGCATATTTGTCCACAGCAGCTGTCAGAGAGTTTAAATGGTAGAATTACTGCTGGAATAAATACATCCTTCCAAAGCACTGCTGTGGCTCTCCCCATTGGGAGTTTATGTAATGCACTGAGTGGTACACAAAGTATGCAGAGAGAACATTCTGCTTCCTGGAGGTTTCAGCTTGGGTTGACAGCTCGGTGCTGACTCACTGTCAGGACCTGGGTTTAAGCTCTGTAGAAAAGCACTGAGGGCTGGGGAGCACAGCCATGGACATTGCCACAAATGGATGAAAGCAGGCTATTACCCTCCTAGGTGACTTTTTGCCTGGGCATTGCAAATGCCATGGCATTCAGCCAGATGCCAGCTTAGAGCAAGGACTGCTTTAGGTGAAGAACCAGAAGAGACCCCAAAGTGGCCTCAAAATTCTGGAGG
Organism: Oenanthe melanoleuca; assembly: GCF_029582105.1. Lineage (NCBI taxonomy): Eukaryota > Metazoa > Chordata > Aves > Passeriformes > Muscicapidae > Oenanthe > Oenanthe melanoleuca. Next base: position 4,187,684 of record NC_079342.1, on the reverse strand, counting down.
AAGATGAACATTTCTTCTAGTGCTATTTTTATCCAATATTCTAATTTTGTCTTGTTCCCTTACATAACTTTCAGAGTTACAGCTGAATAAACTTTCAGGGAAGAGAAATATTCCTAATAGAGCTCTAACTTTCTCCAGATTGAGTCTCTGAAATCATCCACAGAAGGTTTCCAGTCCATGCACGTGGCACTGCACCTTTGTCTAAAAAGAGATTGAAGCCCTGTGACAACTGAGTTCTCTGTGGAAAAAAGGCAAAATTATTTTGTTTGGGTTGGATGGAGTTGGGTGAGATGGGCTCTTCTGTCCCTGCCCTCCAAGATGTGCTGCTGGCCTGGTCCTGCTCCCTATGCCCTGAGCTCTGAGCACACACAGAGAGGAAACTGAGGTGCATTCAGCTCCCCTCCAGCCAGTTCAAGCTCCAGCAGTGGAGGGGAGGGAGATCTGCTTCTATTCCCTGCCCCAGGGCTGATGGATGCCCTGGGCAGCTTCTCTGTGGAGCTGTGAGAGTTAGGGAGCAGCTAGGTGAAGTTAACTGTGCTCTGGCTCTTCCCTGCTGCTCAGGGAAAAACATTGAGGATTTTCTAATCAAAACATTGAGGATTTTCTAATGCTCTTCAGGGACCAGGTGGGTCCCTGGCTGCTGCAGGATATGGCCTGAGAAAGGCTACCTTTTCTTTCCCCAGCTCCATTTTCATGTTAAATCTGCTGGAAGAAAATCACCAGATGTCTTCTCCAGCCCCTCCCCGTGTCTAAATGGGGAATGCTCAGTGCAGCATCCCAGAAAAGCCAGTCTGGTGGCCAGCCAAACATGAGGGACAGGGAAAACAAAGGAGAAATGTGAAATCAGGAAAAATGGCTGTAAAGGCCATGCACCTGTCCCCCAGCAACTCTTTTATATTAAAAAAATGAAGAGGAAACTTCAGTGGACCAGTTGTTCAATAATTTTTTTTTTTTTTTTTTAATAACAGTGAAAATTTGTTAATAAAAATATAGACCAAAATCACAGGACTGGTGAATTGGAATGTTTTCCAGCTTTCTGTCTTTCCCCAAAACACAGCCTATGCTTGGGTGGTAGTTTAAATTTGTTCTTAAGGCAGATGCAAAGCCCAGCGAATCCAGTGGGAGATTTTTCACTGGCTTCTTTAGAATTTGGATGACTCCAGACTCTGTAGGCAAAATAACACACATGAGTAATCAACATTTGCCCCTTTTTGGAAACCCATCAGCCCAAAAGGGCTGTGGCCATGTGTTTGTCATGTGTTTGTTGTTGCATCTTTCTCTGATGCTGTGTAAGGAAAGTGCAGATCATCGGGACACGGTGCAGCAGCCTTGAGATTTTGGCCATGGAATTGTTTATTGAGCAGTGACAGACTGCAGCACATCCCTTTCAGGAGTGATAAGGAAAGGTTTATGCAAGCCCACATCTGCACTTGGCTGGGCACAATAATGTCATGTTCCTGATTAGCCATAAATTTCTCTCAAGCACTGGCTGAAGTAGAGCGCCCATGGTGACTGATTTCTGCTGCACAGTGTTGTTTCCTCTGCTCCAAACTTGGTTTGCAGCAATGAAATCAGCCCTGTAGAAGAGCTGGGCCTTGCTGTTTCCTACTCTCTTTCTGCTGCTTGCACTCTGCCAAGCATTGTGATTTTTTAGTCCCTGTTAAAGGTAATTGTTCAAGGCTGGTTTGGATGGGGTTTGAAGCCACCTGACTATGGCAGGTCTCTCCCAACCCAAACCATCCTATAACTGAGTGAGAAACACTTTTCTACAATCTTCTCATCTAGCTCACATGTGGACAGTCAAATCATCTTCAACCCAGTGCTAAAGGATCCCTTTTCCCCTTGAGAAACGTCCTTTTCCAGAGCCCCACTGCACAGAATTAACAGAGTGAGGCTCAGTCTGGATGGGCTGTGTGATTTTCCTTGGACACTGTGATCCCATCCACAAAGCCCTGGGTCTTCCTGGCTCTGCCATGACCTGCAGCATCTCTGGCTGTTGCAGTAAACCAACAATATTTAGTATTTAGGCATCGAACAAAGGCAGATTTTTGTCAGTGTCCCTGTGCTAGAAACCCCCATAGTTGTAACAGAGGTTTTCAAAGCTCTTGTGACATATAATCCACAGAGGGTTTTCTGTGTAGTGCACCTCCCTGAAGACCAGTGGTGATTTCCTCAGGGTGAGAGGTTAACAAAGGCTTCTTGCACATTGAAAGCCTTTTTCTGACATTAGAAGTGGGGCTTTGGTATTAGATATTGCCTTATCAATATAATTGCAAAATACATTAGTAGCCATTTACTGGTGTGTCTTTATATCTAGATTATGTCACTATTCACCTTTTTTTTTATGGTCTCCTAATCTCTTATTACTGCCCAGATTTTTTTTTGATTTTAAAAGATGGCTAGGTCTGAAGATGGCAAGAAATAGTGAGCAAACTGCAGTAGAGGACTGAGAATAGTTTTTCTTGCCATGAAGTATGTCTACTTGCCCTGAATCCAGGGATAAAACTAGTCTGACATAACCATAATATAAACTGGCTTTCTGCCTTTTCCAGAGTTAACTTTGGATCCCAGATATGAAGCCTGGACAGAGTAAAGACAATTGTCATGTCTGCCCTGGTGTTTTCTGTCATTTATTGAAGCTCGTCTGATACAGCTGCAGCTTGTTCTAATATTGATCTTTGATATCTGAAGAGAATTCCCCAAAGAGTCTGGGGATGAGGATGGGAAATGCAGCTTGAGCAGAACCAGCTTCCATCTGGAGAGGGGACACTGAGGTACCAGGACACTGATTATTTGAAGCAAGGAGCAAATTCACATGTTCTGTGCCAGTGCCATTATCCTTGCAAATGGCTCAGGAAACAGCCAGTAGGATGTGCAGCCTTTTCTGCATTTGCAATAAAACCTGGAGCTCCTCTGTATGAATTAGAGCAGTCAGAGAGAAGCTATCAGCTCAATCTGAGAATGAACTGAGGATCAGAGAGGGTCCCCCCATGACTCCTGTTCAGCAGCTCTGTATATTGTTTTAAAGGACCCTTATGCTAGAAGCATCTTGCCTTCTGAAAGAGGAGATTGTTTTACTTACTTGTTGTGGAAAGGTCTTCAAATTACAGCCCTTCCTGCTTATATTATGGCATTCTAGGGTTCATCCTGCTGCAGTTGCCCTGTGCTGTGTGGGAAGCAGGGTCCATGGCAGATAAATCCATGGCCAAAGCCTGTTGTTACAACAGAAGTTTCTTGCCAGAGAGGCTGAGTTATTTCAGAGCTTCTCATTACAGCTGAATGCAGTTAATACTTGTGTGTGCTCTGGAAAGTGTGTGGGAGACAGGTCAGGGTGTCCTGGAGCATAAAGTCACCGTGTGGCTCCACAGCAGGTACAGCACTGAATGGAGACTGAGGTGACATGGTACAGCTCCAAACCAATTTTGGATAAAACACTCCTGCCCACATTCTGCCTGGAAGGCTCAGTTTGGCTAATTCCACCATCACAATGTGAGCCATTTTCCAGGGAGATGGAGGGGAAAGAGGTAAATTCAATCCAGGGCTGATCCCATTGGAAACTATGACAGCAAAATTGACCAGGATGAAACATTTGTGTCTTGAAGTTCCTATTCATGGGTCTTCCAGTCCTGACTGCACATGTCCCTATTCCCATCAGTGGGGTGGATTCCCAGCCATTCCTGTCACTGGTGCATCACCCTTTTCCCTGCCTGGGGAGATCACAGGAAATGTACACTCCTCACCCATTGCAAAAACAGGAATGTGATGCAGAACTGCATCTCCCATGAGATAAACAGCACTTAGGCTTTGAAGCATTCTAGTTTTGCCTCCAAAAAATTGCTATTTTGAGAAGAAGATGTTTCTCACCTGCTTTTTAACCTGCTGCATTTGAGCATGAAGGTTCATGATCCCAGCAGGGTGAGGGGGTTCATGCAAGCATAACTTCACAGAGCTCTGGTTGTCCAAGAAATAACAGAAATTATTCACAGCCAAGAGCAGTCTTGAGACAGCATTGCAAGGAGTATGAGGCTGGAGCTTTTCAAACCTCCTGGGATCATCTCCTTTCCTGAAGAGCCTGGTGGTCCTAGGGTGAGGGGCAGAGGAGGTGGGGGCTTCATATCCTGAGTTTGGTTTGAAGTTGGCTGGCAGCATCTTTCAGTGGATAAAATCTTTTGCATGCCTGCTTTGACTGCTTTGATGCACAGACAAGAAGCTAGGCAGTGTGTACAAATTAAAATGTAATAAATAATAGTCAAACCTTTAGAAGCAACCAACTCAAAGGTGCAGCTCTTTGCCTGGTTGCCCCTGGGCTCTTATCAGGGGCATGAGGCTGAAGCCTGGCAGCCTCTGGCCCTGGCTGCAGAGTGGTTTCTTTGCTGTGTACATGGCATTTCTCAGGCTCTGCTCTGGCCAGGCCATGCTATATTTAAATACATTTTACTGGTGAGGGACTAAAGGGCCTCTAGAGCTGCAACTTCCTAAGGGCTATTCTGCAGATTCCTTCCTCCTTTCTTTTTTTTCTGTTTCCCTTTAAAGGAAACTCTCAATCTTCTTAGGAAATAATCTTTTGTTTATGTCATGAAAAAACCTGTGCTCTCCTGGCTGGGAGGGTGGGAGGGCCAATAGGAAGAGGTGCCACTTGTGCCTCTCGATACAAGCAAGGGTGTCTTAAATAAACATATGTTTATTTTTCTACCTTTCTGTTGAATTGCATCCTTGCCAGCATAGAAGGTAAAAGTATCCAGTTCAAAGGAGGCAACTGCAAGCTTAGCTGACATCCTGTCATAAATATAGACCTGGCCCCATGACAATGCCCTGCTGGGGAACAATGGGAGCTGGGAGAGAGAAATGTGTGAATTAACACAGTCCAGGCAAACGATGAACAGCTGATGGAGGGAAAGAGCTGTGGGCCAGGCTGCCAGCTCTCAGGGCTGCCTCTGAGCTGGCCTTTGTCCCCTTCCCAGAGCTGTGGGATGTCTCTGCTGTGCTCATGTGCCACCCTGGGGACACCAGGGACACGGGACACCCTTCTGTGCCAAACCACAGAGGAGATTTCCCTGCCCCCTTGCTCAGACTGGGCCAGAGCAGGAGCTTGCATCTGAATTTGCCTCTGTCCCACCTGGCTGACAGGACAGGACCTGTGGCCTTGGGGCCAGGGCAGGTTTGTGCCCTGTTCAGGGCTCAGGTCTGGGTTTGCAGGGCAGGGAAGAGCAGCCAGCCTAATTGCCTGCCCTTGGACAGTTCTGGACAAACCCCTGTGGCCAGGTTACAGCCTCCCTCCATCATGTGTTGGAATGGGCAGTGAACACCATTCCCAGGGGCAGGAGAGCCCCAGGCACTGCTGAGACAGAGATTTATCCTGATGGGGCTTTGCCATGAAGAAATCAAATTCCAGGCTAATTAGGAACCTTAGTGATACCTCCTGTGATTCCTGAGAAACCTGCCATGGCTTAGGAAGAAGCAGCCTGTGGCTGTCAGGTGTTCTGGCTCTGGCTGGGGACCTGGCAGAGCTCACCAAGTCCTGTCCCAGGGAGGAGCAGACTGGGATAAGGAAGGAACCTGGGATAGGACAGGAACCACAAACCTCTACAGCTGCTTTTCACCTTTACAACATCCTTGTGGGGACATTATTGTGAGCTAAAGTGGGCACACTCCCATGAATCCAGGCAGGATTTTCCCTCTGGTGAATCTTTCATATAAACTGTTGAGTTTAAATATATCAGCAGAGAGAAGCTTAGTTTAGTTTATGTTCATCCTTGTTTTTCTTTGACTAACTACAGGATTTTTTTGTGACTGTCATGTTGAAAATGATGGCTTGCACTGGCAAGTATTCACCTCACTTTTATCCTAAGTCACCTTCAGCTCCCAGGCTGAGCCAGCAGGGCACAGTGATAGCAAGTGACTGTCACCAGTTTATCTTATCCAGCTCAGAGTGTGGCATTTGTGGGCTGAACTCTGGGTTTTCTTCCCTCCTCTTTCTGTGCAGCACAGGGTGTGCCCCATTTGACCTAAATATTTGTGGAGTTACATCCTTGGGACAGGCTGACAAAGGGTTATAAACTCAATTTGTTTTCATCTTTTCCTAAGGGGGACAGGCTGCAGGGTGGGTTCCTCACACCTTCCCCTGAGCCAGCTGTGCTGCCAACATCTGAGGGGTCTGATCCACACAATTCCTGCTTCCTCACCCCCAGAGACTGTGGCAGCAGCTGCCTCATCACTTTCTGCAGCTGCAGACCTGGGGGTACCATTGGGGATAAGAAGTAAATGGTGTCATGGGGGATCAGGTGCCACTGTCACTGTCACAGGGGCTCTGTGTGCTCCTGGGTGTGATGCACAGAATCAGCAGAGTGCTGTGGGCTCAGGCTTTCCCCAGTGGGTTCTTTTGTCCCTGCACCATCAGCTGTGCTCATCTTCGGAGGAAAATGGGAAAGAGTGAGTTTTGCATGTCAGTGGAAGGAAACCAGGCAGCTTAACCCCAAAGGTGAAGTGTGTGTTCATAGTAACACCAGTTTTTACATCTCCCCAGCACTGTTCAACAGCAGCTGCACTGAATTATGGTTGTGGCACTGCTGTTTCTTTTTGGAACAGAGAGCAGTGAGGTGCAGCTTTGGAATGAAAGCATAAGACAGAGCAGAAGAAATTTTTCCACTCCACTCTTGGCTTCAACAGTGGTCAAATTCCACAGCAACCTCAAGAGGCTCTCCTAATGTGGGTGCCAGCTGTGCCCAACATCTGGGCTCCCCTGGGTGTGAGGCTGGTCCTGGCTGTGCAAAGAAGCTTTTTCAGGAGCAGCCCCAGGTGTGTGGGGAACAGTGCTGTGCTCAAGCCAGTGCTGCCCTACCCACCCATGGAATTGGGCAGAAAGCAGAGGATAAAAGACAGACAATATCCTAGAACTGTTTGATTTTGTGAGTGCCTTGTCCTTCACAGTGTATTTTAGTTTTCAGGCTGCAGCACCTTTGTGCTTGAGCACCACTCCCTACTATACTTGGAGAGCTCACCATTGCCCTACCAAGCAACCTCTCCTCTCAAAAAGCTGTACAAATCCACAGCCAGAGTGTTTCAGAGTCAGTGCACAGTTTCCACTAAACCTCCTGACTGCTGGAGTTTGGAGTGGCTGCTCTCAAACAGCAGCTTCCCCTTTTTGTGAGGTTTGGGGGGCACTGCAGATCTGCCAGCTGGTGGGGCAGGGGTCCCAAAGCACTCTCAGGAGTTATTGCAGGGCTCAGGGCAGCCCAGAAGCACAAACATGCAGGGTATGAGGCTGGTAGTGCCTGTGATTTGCAGTGTGTGAGCAGCAGCCCTGAGCTGGATCCACTGATTGCCATGCTCTGTTATCAGAGCTGCTCAAAGGTTTTCCATTAGCTAATCCTTAACCCTTTGCAGACACAGACCAACCCTGCACTGGAACCAAAAGCCAGGTCAGAAATAAATTATTTATGTTTTTCCTTTGGAGGATTTTTGCAATCACTGTTTCCCCACACCATTAAAAACGATGTGAAAAACATTTAGAAAGAAGCAGCAACCAACAACCCTCTACTCTCCCCCAGGTGACATTTAAGGACAAAACATCTGTAGAACTAAGTGATTTAAAACATCTAGGAGAGGATCAGACTCCAAAATCAGAGGTGACTTTCTTGGAGAACTTACCAAAGGATTCATTCAGTGACAGAAGTGACATTTGGAGATAAAAAAAAAAAAAAAAAGTGATTTTCCTGGAGCAGGCCAGGCACACCTGGGCAGGTCAAAGAGAGTTGGGTGCTTGATGATGGGACCTTCCCTCTGTAACTCATAAAGATTTGCTGAAAAAATAAATGGATATAAGATTTCTGAATTCTTGTCCAAGTGTTTTACCATTCTTTGGGTAAAATTGTCTTTTCCTTGTATCTGATCTAAATCTCCCATGCTGCAACTTGTCTTTAGCTGTGCACTTTTGAGAGAGCAGGTTTGATTTTCTGTCAGCTCATAATCTCACAGAAGCTGTATCCCCATTGCTGTCTCTGGCCATGTGCTTTGGCCTCACTGGCTCCCTCCCCTTCCTCAGGATTGTGTCCTGGGAAGCCCAAAAACAGATGCAGTATCCAAACCTGTGCTCCCCAGTGCTGAACACAGGGGCAGAAACACTTCCTTCAACCTGCTGGTTACACTCCTTCTGTTGTGGCCCAGTGCAAAGCTGAATTTTGTCCCTGGAAGGGCACATTGAGTGAGGCTTAGTTGTAATGTAATAATTATCCCTCTCTCCCTCTGGCAGGCAGATCTGCAAAATGTCCCTGACTGACCTCCTGTGAGCTATATAAGCACCAGGGCCACATAAGGACTTGAGAAATCCTGTATAGCTTCTATTTTTTTTGTGCAGTTCCATGTTGCATCCAGCCTCTGATTGACCCTGTCTTCAAAGCCTGGCTTTAAGTGTTTATAAGCTCACAGCAAAACCAGCAGCAAAAGTAAAAACTCGTCTGCTCCTTGAAATTTCTGTCCCAGGATCTTTTGTTCCCTGAATACTGGTTCAGGTCTCTGGGAAATGCAAAGATCTGGGAGAAGTCTCAAAGGAAACAGTGTCCACCATGTGTAGTCTTATTTAACTGATTTTGGAATTCTGGCTGTTCTTGTCCACTGACTACTCACTCTGGTTGCAAATGAATAAATAAACAGGAGAGCAGCTGGAGCAAGGACTGGACAAACTCCTGTGTACAATCTTTCCACCCCAAAGGAAAGCACATTGATAACTGATAGAGAAATGTGTTATTTGTGTTTCCAGTGGGTGTGGAGAGCTGAATTTCTAGGTGAAAAGGGGGATCTATGTGGGCTCCCCAAGTGACATTGTTATGTCCTGAATCTACAGCTGCTGACACCAGTGAGACTCCATTGATAGACATTTTGCTCTGTGTTCAGGAAAGTCCTTTTTGGGTTGTCCCAAGGCCACCCAGGTCATTCCAGCTCCTGCCCAGCTGCTCTGTCCCAATCCTGCACCTGGGGCACACAAGACTTGCTTTGCTCCTTGGCCTCAGCCCTGTGGGTGCTTCCAGCTGTGCCCTGCTACCACATCTGGTGGCACTGGAGATGGAAGCGCCACCAGTGTCACACTGTGACCTCGAGTCACCTGTGCCAGCAGGAGGGTGAGGTTCTGTGTGCTCTGTGTGTGTGTGTGAGCCAACCAGGTGCTCTCAGCCCAAGCCCTGAACTTTTGCACCATGCTGAGGGGAAGGTGGATAATTTGGGGGTGGTGGGAAGCCTGAGAATCCAGCAGCATTCCTGTATCCAGACTAGGTGGGGCAGCGACAAGGGGATATTAGCTCTCCTTAGCAGTGTCTGAAACTTCCTTGTATTGTTTGTCCAATGCTAAGAGCTTCCCCCCACCACTAAAAATAGCTTTTTGTTTGGAAGTTCACTTTGCATTCACGTTTCCTCTCTTGGTTTTCTCAAGAGAGTTCCCTGATATCTTTAAATTTGCTTGACCAACAGGAACAAAAGGCAGCAAAAATCTCCCTGTGTGAAGATGAGGAGGTTTTTAACTCAGAAAAAGAGAGGGGGAGGCAGCTTTTAATATCTTTTTCTATTTAGTGCAGGTTTGATGGGTGACAGCAAACACCATGTTCAGCCTTTATTCTGTTTACCCAGTGAGAGCAGGAGGGGAATGCATTGTCCTCCTGGGATCCCAGGGAATAGTTGGCAGTGATACCACACACTGAAAAAATGCTGTAATTCTCAAAAATACTCCAGCAACCACCAAGCAACAGCAATCACAGTGACTCTCAGCTCTACCCTTGGCAGCTGTTATCTGGACCAGATGTTGTCTTCAGTAAAAGGGAGATGCTGTTTTCTGGAACAGAGGGATATATATTATTTTCTGACATTATTGCTCGATTGATATCTTTTAAAAATAATGCCTTGTAGGATGTTAATAAATAGCTGTTTATTTTGACAGCAGTGTCAAGAGCATGGTAATGTGTTATTGTTTGGACTGTGGACACTTAAGATGTATAAAGGGAGTTTGTGTTGCTGGTTCCAGGGAGGCAGGAGGGTTTTGCTCATGGTGGACCCAGTCCAGAGAATGTGCTTTACATATGGGTGTTTATATCTTGCTCTGTCTGTAAGAGTTCATTTGCCTGATGAAAGATTGTTTGCTAGCACTCTAGGAGCTGGCAGGGAGGTATTTATACCATTGTCAACTCTGATAAAAGTTTCAGATGTTACAAAAGCTCTTGGATTATATTCGGGGGGGGGAGGGTGGGGGGAAGAGAATTAATTAAATCTGAATTCCTTCTTAATTTGTTAGTGTTCAAAAGTGATCTGGCCTGCAGGCCTTGGAATCTGGAATGATCTAGCTGTTTTCTATTGCAGTGAGCCTGGGTTGAAGGCAGGCAGCTCTGTCTGATCCCAGGAGTTTGGAGCTCCCTGTGGCATGGAAACCAGGCTGTGCATGGGGCTGCTGTGGATCTGCAGCAGTGCAGATGTGTCTGATAACTCACCCTGTCTGCAGGCAGGTCCCAAAACTCAAATCCTGGGCGTGAGTGTAAAATCACAGGGCTGGAAGAGCCTCCTAAAGAGTCACCTGCTCCCCTTGTTCTCCCAGATGTGGAGCACAAGCTGCTGGTGATGGAGACTCTGAGGCAGCCCTGTCCTATCCCCAGTGCCTGGAAAGTGTCCCCCAAGGTACAGCCACAGCCTTCCTGGCTTCAGCTTGCTTCTTGGAAGTGCAGTGGATGTGGTGGTGCTGCAGCAGGAGTGCTCAGTCCTTCTGGAAATCTTGCAGCTCCTCTGAATGCCTTCAGGGTGCAAACATTGCAGTGCAACACTGCTGGGCTGTTTCAGCATCTATAATCCTCATGGGAAGCAGATCTATGAAACAGAGCCCTTTATTCATACAAAAAGAAGCCCTGGGGACATGTGAATATCAGCTCTTTGGAGAAGGAACATATCCTCCAATCAACACAAGTATCCAAATTGTGGCTGAAGCATCCCCACCTCTCTGAGGATGAGCCCCAAAGACACCATGAATTACAGCAGCTGGAAAAGTCACAGTGCTTTGTCTTTGTGACATATCATGCACTGAATCAATACTTCCTCTGGGAAGGTCATGGCACTGAGTGGTGCAACAAGCCTTATCAACAAGTAGGTATATTATGTATGAAATGTAGGCTCTCATAGGTGTGAGAATGTTCCTCCAGACAGCATCTGAATTTATGTGCTGCTGGTAATAGGTGGATACATTTTCCACCAGGAGCAAGTATAATAAAATCAGATTGCAACTGAAACTAAATGCTAAATTGAATAATAAAACTCAAATAAAAATGAATCAAATAAAAATCCAAATCGGATTCAATTAAAGAAACTGTTGAGGCCAAAATTACCCTTGAAGCAATTGTGAAGGGCAGCCCAATAACAAGTCAACATTTGAATGAATTACTGTCCCTTGAATCCCCTTGAGTCCACAGAGAGGAATGGCCTTCTCTGCTGATGTTTCTGAATTATTTGGGCTGTCTGCATGCACAGACTCAGGTTATTTTGGGCTGTCTGGGGCTGGTGCAAGGCTGTGTCCAGGGAGGCTGTGCAGCAGTGCCTGATGAAATCCCTCCAGGTTTGGGTGCTCTGCTCATTTCCAGCACAAAGCTCCACACAGCAGAGATTTTTTTGTCCAGAAAATAATGAAAAAAGAGGTTGCTGGAGACCAAATGATCTTTAGTCCATCTGGCACATGCAGTTTAGGGATGTGGTAATTCTGCACTGGGTGCTGCTACCTCTGAACATGTTTTTGCCTGGGCTCCCACCAGTGCCTTGAGATGAGTGATCTCTGACTTCCATAAGAACAGTGTCTTAATGAACTACTATTTCAAAACATTATTTTATTCAGGTGGGAATCTTTTCTAGGATTTTTTTTATGCTTTGTTTTGGCATATTCTTGCAGCTGCAATTATGTAAAATGTTTGGTAAGGAATTTTCTGATTAGGTTTTCATAATCAGAAAATGTTAATCTAAGATAACCTGGCTGTGTTTGTATGTACAAGGGCCAGTTCAGTAAATCTTCCAGTCCTGAAAACACTTCCAAGTGGTTTCAAATATGGAAAGCATGAGATCTGGATTTTTTTTTTTCAGTTTTATCTTGCTTTGCTGTTGCCTGTAGCATTAAGAACAGAATGAACATTTCAGCTGATCCACACCATTTCCCCTCCTGAGGTGATGCCTTTGCAAGGATTTTGGAGCTCTGGTTTTCCATCCCATCTCAGGGCAGTAAAACACTCCCCTGGCTCTGTTCTTGTGTGAGTAGGAAGATTTACTGGAGCTTTCTGACAACTCCATCTGAGTTCCAGTTAGGTGGAAGAAATCCTCACTGCAGGGACATCTCAGCTGACTACAGTACCATTTACCACTGTGTTTTTACTGCATTTCTGGGTGTCAGAACAGTCACACAGCTCTGCACACTCTCAGACACTCCTTGTTCCCAGAAAAGAGCAGTGGCCCCCTTTTCCAGTAGAAAACTCACCTTTTTCCTTTAACCTCTTTGTCATGAAAACTAAATCTGGTCTGATGGACCAAATCTGTTGGGAGGCCATGGGAGCAGAACCAGGAAGAAATAAAAAAGGCAAAATGTGATGTTTTGAGGTATCCTGTCCCCTGAGATCCTCAAACACTACTCAGTTACCAGAGGACAGAAACAGATATGTAGCAAATAGCAGAGCCTTTGCAAATAACTGGAGTTTTTGGGACAGGGTTAGAAAGGAAGAAGGAGGGAGAAGAAACCCTATATGAAAAAGATTTTGCTAACCTAGCCATGCTTGAATTGAGCCAAACATTTCCTGATAGCCAGGTGTTTTCCAGAGAACCACAACTCCTGTGTGCACCAGAGTGACAGATGCCAGCTGAAGTGACTGCTTCCTTGGAGGAAATGGTTTGACTTCTGTAAAGAGCATGTTCTGCCCTGCTCTGAGTGCCAGCAACATGCTGATGATTAACCAGTGGGCAACACAAAACCTTTCTGGGCAGAAATCCTTCCCTGACCTCGTGAACCCCACAGGGGATGGCACAGCTAGCCACACTCAGCAGCTCCAGGTGCACGTTCAGGCTCAACCAAGAGGGAAAACATCACATCTTGCAAAGGGAATTCAGCCCTGGGAGCTTTGTGGGTTGTATCTGCACCCTGCTGGGGCTGGTGGCCACGAGGTCAAACAAAAGCTGGTGTGGAGGGGAAGGACAGTGCCGTGCTATCCAGCAGGGATAATCACTGGGGTCATAGGGACCATCCCCGGGAAGAAAGATGAACTTGCATTTTTCTCCAGTGATGATGGTGATGTCATGATATGGTAAACAAAGTATTTCATCTTTTCTCCTTTTCTTCACTCAGTTCCAGGAGCTATGCAGGGTTTTGTGCCAGAAAGCTGACTTTTCTCCTGGCTGAGGCTCGAGGGCCCATCAGTGCTGAAACATTGCTGGAATGTTCTGTCCTGCAGACACAGGGGAACAAAAACCTCTCTGGAGGGGGAAACACTAGCCTTAGAGCTACAGGCTTTGTTTCTGTACCTGTCACAGTTATTTATTATTACAGGCAACTTCTGAATTTATATAGTGCTCCTGAAAAGTGGTGCTGAGCCCTGAATAAGTGGATGAGTGGACTCTCAGCACCCCAATGTTCCTTTTGGCCAGAAAATGGAAAGCACTGTGATGGAACAGAAGGTACAGCATCTGAAGTTACTGGGTCATGTAGCAACAGGCAGTGATGCTTTTAGTTCCCACTGGTGCAGCCTTGAAAGCAGCTGGTTTGGGGGCTGAATAGAAGTGCAGTTTGTTTGCAATTACTGGTCGATTTTGCCAAAATCAAACAAAACTGTGTGGAGTGTGTGCGTGTGCACACAGAGCTTGTACACATGTGCACACATTCCCTCCCTCACACACACACATTCTGCCACGAGGCCACTCTGAAATACAATCTCAGTTTGGTACAATATTGCTGCTTTCTGAGTATCCTGGTTTGGGTACCAACATCCTTCTCTCTCCTGCCAAGCTGTGTTCCCAGAGTACTTTTCCCACCAGGAACAGACGTCAGAGGAGCTGGGATGAAGTCCAGCCTGGTGCCCTCTGCTCCTGTTGCTTACCCTCTGCTGGCTGTGCTCCCTCCTGCTCCTTGCTCTCCTCTTGCTGCTGATGCTTTGGGATAAAGTGACTCAGCAGAGAATGGCAGAGAACAAGGTGACTCAGACACGTCTGTCAGCACTCAGGAAAGGGCTCAGACTTCTTGGAACCTTCTTTTAGTATCTCTAAGTATGCCTAATATGGCCTTGAATCTATTTTTTGGTTTTATGGGAAATTAAGCTCTGTGAGGCTGGAGGCTCAGGGCATCAGAGTTAGACTTGGGAGGGATGTGTGAATGGAGAAGGGATGAGAAACTTCTGCTCTGCTGGGCTGTGGAGGTCTCAGGACCCATAAAATATTCCCAGTATTCTCCACCCCATCTAGAGAGCCAGGCTTTCTATTCTCCCAGCAGTTCCCAGTTACAAGGCACATTTGTAGGTAGGGGATCAGGCACAGAAATATTGGAGCTCTGGTGCTTCTTGTGGGTTGTGGGGTGCATGAAGAAGCCAGGGGCTCTTGAGGGATGAATCCCAAATATGTGCACATTTTCTCACTGTGTTTACTGGCAGTGTGGAGGTGTGAGAATACAAGAAACCAGCTCCTCTTTTGAGCCAGGCATTTCTGAGATGGGAAATCTTGTTTCCATAAGATTCTCTGAAACTCTTGACAAGTGCAGCTTGGCCAAGAAAACCCCATCTACTCATACACCTTCACATCTTCTGCTTCTGACTGTGAAATACCATGATAAAGATGGGATTTTGGTCAAACCCTCTGTGTGTTTGTGCTTTGGGTGGAGAAGTTGAAGCTGTTTACACCTCACAACAGTTTTTCACGTTATACAGCTGCAAAGCAGCAAAAAGAAATACATTTCTCTGTCATGCATATATGGCAGTGCTAATTCAACCTTGGGTACCTTCTCAGTTTTGTGCTGGGTCAGTGGCTGGATTTTTGTTCTCAGATTCAGACCTGCTCAAAGGACATATCTTAGAGAGAAAAAGTTAATTTACTGGGAAATACGGTTTGCCCTAGATTTTCCAGAAAACTCTGATAGTCAGCACAGATTCAACCCTCTCCCCTCAACAACTCGAGATAAATGTCACACAAATCTACAGGGCCCACTCAGCCAAAAAGCAACAGTCTCTTGCATAATAGAAGAAGCTGTGTGGCCAAGAAAGGAGACTTATTTTTTGGGAATAATGTCACATTAAAGTGACCCTTCCCTTTTGATAATTTTTTTAATTATATAACAGCAAACTGAAGTTGAAAAGTCAAGGGGAGTGAGAAAAACCACTTGAGGATATTTTGAGTGGGCTGGGCCTTTCAAATTCAAGCTGAAACACAGCCAGGACAGGGAGTCTGAAAAACTCAGATTTGAAAAAAACCCTGGAATTTATTAATCAAAGGCCCCCCCACCCTTTTTTTTTTCTTTCCTCCAGAAAAAACACAGTTAAAATCACGAAGCTGGAGTGAATAAGAACCTCTAAGTCAGCCAAAAGCATGAAATGAACCCTGTGATGCTATTTGAAGTATGTCAGTGGCATGCATAGAACTATTTACCTTTCTCCTCCAGTGAGTTTATAAAACAATTAAGAGGTGTGCTGGAAGTCATGAGATGAAACATGGGCAATAGATAAAAAGGTTAAAATTCTTTCAAAATAAAAAAAGGAAAAAAAAATAAAGGACAGATACGTAAGGAAAGGAATAGGTCCCTGTTGAAAACTGATGGAAGCTCCATCATTTGGATCATTTGAAGCTGGGCTGCACACTTCACTAAAATATATGTTAAGGGAAACAGCTGTAGGTTTGTTCCCCCAGGGAGGGGCAAGACGACCTAATATATCTTCTTAATTTCATTTCTAATTTCTATGCTTCAAATCATGTAGACAAACCTTGAAATATAACCTACAGCCTGCTAATTCCTTCCTTTCTTCCTGTCTAGAGAGAGATGTTGAGTTGAAGGCAATTGCCCAAGATTTTTGACTATTATTTTTAGCCTGGTTTCCTAAGGAAATGGAGCTTATGTGAACAGACTGTCACCCTGCTGCCTGCCAATCCCT
The DNA here is from genome assembly GCF_029582105.1 of Oenanthe melanoleuca. Classification (NCBI taxonomy): domain Eukaryota; kingdom Metazoa; phylum Chordata; class Aves; order Passeriformes; family Muscicapidae; genus Oenanthe; species Oenanthe melanoleuca. The sequence continues at coordinate 4,171,566 of NC_079342.1, read as the reverse complement.
TCTTTTTTTCCTCTTCCCCCAGGAAGTTCTTGGGAAAATTTCAACAAAATTTAGGAAAGGACTGGGGACTAAAAAGATATTTCAAGATTTAAGGGTAGAGCAAGCTGCAGAGTGAAGGAAGCGATGTGTAACATGATTAGGTGGAGACTGCTTTGAATAAACCTGGATTTTACACACAAAAATGAGTCCCAGGAAGCTGCTGGCCTTCTGGCAGGGCAGGTGTGTGGGTAAGCTGAGATGTTGGTGGAGATGGGGCTGTGCTGGGACCACTTTCTGGAGTATTTTTCTGGCCGCATCTTCCCCTGCTGCGCTAAAGCTTTCCTGTCCTCTTTACGGCCTCTCTGGGAGTGCTGGGGTGAAGCACTGGCAAGGAGGCTCTGCCTGCTGGCCTTCAGGCCAGGAATCAGACCTTCCCCGTTCTCCCAGGAGGGTTTTTTTCCCCCAACTCCTGCTTTGAAGTGTGCTCACCGCAGGCGCGAGGAAGCTGATGTCACCAGAGGATGGGAGGCCGCGGCTCCTCCGGGCAGTTCCCACCTTTGCAGGAAGGAAATTCCTCTGGGCAGTGCTGTTTATCTGCTGGCCCCCAGAGAGCTGGGCTGTGTATGGCGTGGCTTTCCAAAAGCTGTGGGTTTTAGATTCCCCCTTGCTGTGCTTTCGTGGTGCAGGTGGCAGCGCTGGCTGGTGGCAGGGCCAGAGCGCTGGGGCCTGGCTGGGATTTAATTACTTTTACACCTTGCTCGTGGAATTTGCTCTGCAGAAACACAAAGGCTCATGCTAGCCCCTCTCTGTGGGTTGATTGAGGAAGAAAAGCCCAACAAACGACCTTCCTCTGGGTTAGTGAGGGCAAGGAGCCAGCGCAGCAAGAAGGAAAAGGTGGGACTTGCTGCTCAAAGGATGCGAAGGAAGGGGCCCTGGCCACAGGCTGGACACCCTGGTACAGAGCTGAATTTGCCCGGGTGTTGTACAAGAGATCAGTGGGGAATCAGAGCAGGAAGGATGGAGAGGTTCTCAGACCATCCTCCCTGGGTTTACCCGCCCATTACTGACACAAACCTGCAGGAAAGGGCAGGGCAGGGCAGCTTGCCCCAACAGGTGCCCATTTGTTGTTGGATGCTGCTGGGAACCAGGGAAAAAGCAGCCTTGAAGCCTTAACTTTCTTAGACTCTCCAGGACAAGGAATTATAATAATGTTTATGCACCTGCAGGGTGCATGAGAGCTGTGTGAGTGTCTCATGATATTTTGCAGAAAGCATGTTTTCAAAGAGGTGTTGCCTTCTTGAACCAATGAGTCTTTTCTATTTTGTTTTTCAAGTTCTACCCTATATAAAGTTCTCACACAAGGCTCTGGAAGGGAAAGGTGAATTGTCTAAATATACCTTGCCTGCAGCCTCCAGGTAAAGCCAGGGAGATTGCTTTTTAGGTTAAAAAAAACACTTAATGCCATCATGTTGGTGCCCTAAAGCCTGGGAGTTTTGCACTTTCTGTGCTTTCTGACACAAGGGAACACTGCTTTTGACTTAAGGCCTTAGAGAAGTCTTCCAAATTTGAGTGAAGGAGTTAAAATCACCAGTGTGTAGTTTGAATAGAAGTGTGTAATTTCACATGGTGAAGGGTTTTGAATTTGGGGTTTTAGAATCTATTAACAGGTATGGGACAAGATTGAGGTTTTTGGGCATTGTGTTTTTCCTTCTGTTCCTTCTGCTGTTTAGTTTTAGGTGGTACTTTTTTTAATTGCAGTGCAGGTCACAGGTGTTTGGTTAAGGGTTCAAAAGTATAAATAATATAGATGTTAGCTTTTAATTGGATAGTTAGCCTTTAAAGAACCTTGTAACTAGCTAGATCTACCTCCATTTTCTCACTTTTAGTTTGTTAGCTAGAAGTGCTGGAGAACTCTCTCTACTTTAGATAAGATTTAATTCTGAACAAGAAAGTTTAAGTCTGAACAAGAAAATTCATCTCTTGAGTTTCAATCCTGACTCTGAGTGAAAGCAGAAGAAAAAAGAAGCCAGCCACTAATACATGGTGCCACTAATAAGGTGGTGCTGCTATCACCATCCCATCCCCAGAGTGTAGTGCAGCTAGGACCTTGGGTACCCATCTCACAGCCTTCTGGGCCCACAACAGGCAGCCCAAAACCCTTGAGATCCAGCTGTAAACCTCCACATGAAGCAGGAACCTGCTGTGGATGTGGGCAGCAGGTCATTCCAGAATCCCAGGAATGGCTGGGGATCATCTCTGACAAGAAATTCACTTTTCAGCCTAGAGGACACATGTCAGGCAGGAATGTGCTTTTGGATGGGTTCAGAGCAGCCAGAGCTTTCTTTTCCTTCACCACACGGTGTCTTGGCCTCCTTTTAGATATTGAATATTCTGATCCTCCTCATAGCTTTCCTCTATCCCAGGTAAAGACTTCAGGGAATTCGGTGTGAGGTCTCTCCTCTCCTCTCCAGCAGGAGGAATGTGCTGACACACAGATATCACTGACTGGCAGCCTACTCTGGAAACACAGTTGTTCAAGCCAAGAGGTTTCTTTTGCTGGTGTAGTTTATCAGAGCTACCCAAACAAAATTAACTATACTAGGAAGAAAAAAAAATAAATCCCTCCTTTTGTAGTGCTGCATCCACACCAGGGGCTTTTTGTTGGCGCAGCTCTCTCTCTTGTAGGGATGATGTATTTGTTTTTTCACACTCCTAGCTGGCATAATTAAACTCACAAAACTTCCTTGTGTAGACTAGCCCTAGCAGAAAAAGAGTCATCTTGCTTCAGGAGCACTTCCATGCACCAGTGAGAATTGCTGTTGTCTTGAGGTAGTGCAGTTGCTGTATTTTCCACCCCTGTAAAAGATTTCCCACAGCACAGAGAAAAAAGCAAGCCTAAAGTCTCTGGTTTGTCCAGTTTTTTTTTTTTTTTTTTTTTGTTGATCCATTATACCTTGAATGTGCATGTAAAACTTGTTCACAAATTGCCATAGCACGGAGATTTAGGCATTGGTGGTATTTACATTTTCAGGTGGATGAAGAATTGTGGGAAGAACATCACAATCTAGTGATTGTGCTTTTTTCAATCTGTTAATTGGATATGCCATGTAAAAAAAACCTGGAGCAATTTGGTGTTCTACAGAGCATTAAATCAATGTGTTTGAATTACATGCTGCCCTTCAACCTGAGGGAGTTGCACAAGTGGGGAGTTTTAGTCCTTTTGCTGAAAACACAGCAGTGGCTGGTGAATTTGGGGTGATGTTTCACATCAGCCAGGGAAGAATATCCACATCTGGGACAGGTTTATTTGGGAAATGGAACAGAAGGTACCACAGGAGAATGCCATCAATGAAGACAAGCAGGCATGATATTATAAGCTGCAGTGGATAAAGAGAATGTCCTGGAACCTTCTGCACTTCCTGGACATTCTGTGTTCCATGTCTCTTATCCAGCTGAATGACTTGAGAGGGGTTTTTCTGGCTGGTAAAAGTGGTTGTTTCCAACCAGAGCCCTCCAACCAGCTCACAGGATGTTCCAGGTTATCCTTCCCATTCCTTCTTTCCTTTTGTGTGCCCAAGCAGCCCCTTGAAGGCCACCAGGCAGGGCTCTGAGGATCACCATGGACACTCCATGGTGAGCAGCACTGAGCCTAAAAAATACTGCCTAGTTTTGAAACTGAGTGGTCAGCCTCTGTATGCTGAGACAGAGGGGTTATTTAGATAATGTGCTACTGGATGAAAAAAATTTATCTCCCCCTTTGCAGACAGAATTTCAGACCCACTAAATTATGCTCAGTGTGGGTATTTAGGCTCAGTTTTGCAATACAGCACTGCACCCTGAGGAACGGTGCCTCCCAGTTTGTTGTGATATTAATCTTGGAAGCAAAACAAAATCCCTGACAAAAGATCAATTTAGTGCATCTCCTTTGTCTTGGCAGAAGACAAATTGGAGCTGCAACATCTGTTTTTCTGGAGGGATAGTACTTTTCCACTCTTGGTTTTCTCTGGCAGCCTGAAAGGCTGAAGTCAAGTACTTGTCACTGGTACTTCTGACACTGAGCAGGATAATGGGACTTAGAGATGGGCTTAATATTTCAAAGCACAGGGCAGATTTTAATTATCTTTGCCATTATTGCCCTTGGCCCACCAACGAGTGTGGGTAAGCCATGGGGAGAAATACCGAATCAGGCAAACACTTTCATTTAGCAGAAGAAAGCATTGTTAGAAGTAGTGGCTGAAAGAAGAATCCCAAAAAATTCGAATGGGAAATGAAACTTGAATGCTCAGTAGGGATGGGAATTAATCACAGGGGGGAAAATACCAAGGGAAGTGCTGGCTTTTCTCCATCTCTTGATGTTTCAGATGAAGATAAGTTGTTCTTCTGTAAGAGATGGAGAGATATATATTGGTCAAACATAGGCAATTGGCCTTGATTCAGGCACAACTGAGAGAAATTAAAGGTTTTTTTGATATAGAGAAGCCAGACCAGACTCTTCTTTGTAGAGCTTTAAGCTCCATAAATCCACGATGTTAACTGTTCTCCCTACTTTATTTGAGGAAAAACCCAAACTGGCAGGTGATACAAGTTGCCCAAGGCCATATAAGAAATTAATGGCAGCATCAGGAATATAACTCAAGCTTTCCTGGCTTTCTGCCTGGTTCTCTACTTGTGCAGCCCTGTGAGAGGCTGATGCTGCAGGGGAGAGGCTGAAGCACTCTCTGCCTGCTCCTTGTCACAGCAGCCACTGCCAGGCTCCTGCTGAGGCAGCCTGCACTCCTTCCTCGGTGCTCTCACTGTATCCCAGCACCTGAACAGGAATTCCCAGCCAGAATTTGGGCACTGGGCATGCTTTTGCTGTCCTGTCTCCAAAGGCTGGAGCAGGGGCCTCAGGCTTTTCATGCTGGACATCACAGTCAGACCTTGTCCCACCTGGGGGTTGGCTGCCCAGCATCCTTGGGGCACTCCTGTGTTTGCCTTCAGGAATTTCAGGAGGAGAAATCCCTGTGTTTGCCTTCAGGAATTTCATGAACAGGCAGAGCTCAGAGCCAGGACGAGGGGCTGCTGCTGGAGAAAGTGAAAGGGTCAAGGAGGGTCTCCCCATGCATGTTCAGATGCGGCCAAACATCAGATGTGGCCATGATGCAAAACAGCAAAATGAGGCTGAGAGTGGAGCTGCAAAGAGCTCTGACCCCATGTCAGCAAATGGGTTGAGAATATCCTTAAAACACATCCTGCTGGATGCTGTTAAAGACACTCTTTGTGCTGCTCAAGGGCTGAGGGCTTAGCTGAACCCAGGCTTGTGTAAATAGAGGTTTGTGCATCATTGGAGGTATTATTTTTGAAGGCACCTATAATAGAGGAGATAAGATCAGCTATTTCCTCAGTACATCTAGAAATATAATATTTTTTTCTTCCAAGAGAAATAAAATTCCAAACACAAGGAAAAAGTCCAGCAGGAAACTGCACCAGGAAATTGGACAGACAGAATATTTTTGTGCTTGTGAGCTGATTTGAGCCACTAATAGCAATTTGCCAGCCTGGATATATCTTGGTGCTGTCAGGCCCTGGTGACTCCTGTGTGGTGATGCCACTGCCAGGAAGGTGAATATTTGGGACAAGAGGGGAGAACTGTGTGCCCTCTGTGCCCAAGGTTTGCCCTGCCTGGCCTGCAGTTCAGGATGGCCATGGAATTCAGCTGCTGTGCTGGCTGGGAAGTGGCTGCCACGTTTTAATCAGGTGGAAACGTTGCAGTAAGGGATGTAAATGTGGATTTGCAGTGGGATATCTGATACACAGCCAGCACAACAGACATTTAACTCTCTTGATGTTACCTAAAAGCTCATAGGCACAAGCTCAGGTCTTCTTACAGAAGTTATTCATGCACAGCTCAGAGCAGGCCTCACCTTAATATATTACCTTTGGATTTTTCAGTTGAAAGCCATTTCAGATGTTATCACATGGATTTCGTCTCCTGTGTTGTGCTGGGACTGTGTTCCTACAAAGAAGGCAGCTTTTCTGTCCTGCTGGGGTGGGAGCCAATCCCAAACCCAAACAGGAATTTATGTCTTTTCAAAACGGTTCTATCAAGTCATGAACCTTTGAATACGGTCCTTCAAAGGTTCCTTTCAAGCATTTTCTTTGAAATGCAATTACCCAATTCCCTTTTTCCTTGAAGTTTCTATTCCAAGGTACCTCTAATCTTCAGCAGCTGATAAAAGCAATCACAGGGGAATTGCTGGAGGGGGTGTCCTGTCACACAGGCACCTGTGGGAGCAGCAGGTGTGACAACCCAGAGCCACAACCTGGGGGTGGAAACTCCTCATCTGTCCCCCTTGTACAAAGGGAAGGTAAAGGCTTGCAGCTCCTGACTGGGTGAGCAGGCTCCTGGTGCTCTCTCCTGCTCATCATCAGCTTTGTCCACCTCAAAACATTCAAATTCCTGGTGGGATGACATTTTAGCACAAGATAGATGGAAATTTTCTTGGTTTTCGTAGAATATGTGTAGAAGGAGATCTCCTTCCTGGGTGATGGGGAAGGTGAGGAGAGGTGTGTGGTTGTGGAGGGCTCAGCATTGCACAGATGGGGACAGGACAGCCTGCTTGAACACCCTTACAACTCAATAAATCCTGTCTAACCCTTCACCTGAGTGCTCAGAGAAGCTGTCCCTGTGGCAGTGGAGGGCTGCTGCTTCCCTGGGTCAATCCTGCAGACCCATGGAGCTGTGCCCATGGCACTGCTGAGCTGCAGGAGCAGTGTGTCCCAGACGGGAAGAGGGCAGCAAATCCTCACAGGTCAGGAAATGCTGTCTTGAGCTGGGAGCTGCAAAATAAAACTGCACAAAGGAGCTATTGAAGGCCCCTTCTTCTCAATGCTTCCAGAGAAAAAGCGACAGCTTTCTGTAAGTCAGCTATTCAGCAAGAGGGTGGTCGGGCCTATTTTTTATTACAATTTCTTTTTTGGGTTTTAAAATTTAAAAATCAGGCAGGAAAAGCCAGTGAGGTACCTGAAGCTGCTGCAGTGAAAATGGGGAGCTGGTTTCTGTGGTGTGCTGTGCTCTCCCTGCAGCCTCTGTGGAGTCATTTGTCAAGCCATTTGTCTTCTCCCTGGTGGGGAAGGGCAAGATGTAAAATCCTTCTATAAAATAATAACCAGACACAGCACTGCAGCATGGACATGGTGAAATTCCAGCAGACATGGAGTGAGGAAGGCTACATGGCTATGAACCCAGCTGGCCACATGGTGGGAATGGTACCATGGAAATCTGTGGCTACCCGGGGTCCACAGCACATGGATCCAAACTCTTAAATGCTGGGGAATGTCTTTCTAGCCTGTGAAAAGGAGGGGCAGGGACTGTCCCCTGCAGCTGGGTGGTGCCAGAGTGTGGTGGCAGCTCCAGCTGTGCCCATCCCTGTCTCAGCTCTTTGGGACACAGCATTCTCAGCCACAGCAGTGGTATATTCTAAATTAACCCCCCAACCCTTCTGATGGAATTTCCTGGCTCAAATTCCCCATATCCCACTGATGAGAGGTGGGTGAGGCCTCCAAAAGAGCCCAAAGAGAAATGTCAGAAACCCCCAGGGTGGATCCAGGGAGGGCATGAGAGGGCAGAGAGCTCTAAAACAAGAACTCAGTTTGGAGCTGCTGCCTTTCCAAGGGGAAAACTATCCATTCAAGCAATAAATTAATGGACCTGATAGAAGGGATTGTCTGTCAGTGCTGACAGTGAAGTATAAATGGAAACATAAGTGGCATCAGCTGGGCAAGGGCCAACTTCCAAATCTAGACCTGCAATCTCAGAACTTTTTAGGTTCAAGAAAAAGGCCTTACTGCAGTTGTTCTTGGAAAATAAATAAGCATTGCCTCATCTAGAAGGATCATGTTCACTTCATGTGCAAGGAAAACTGGATTCTGCTAAAACAGGAAATGGAAAATACCCTCTGATGATGGATTTTCTTATAGAAATTACATAAGCACTTGTGCTTTTCCTTGTGGCCCAGATAACAGCCCTTGGAGGTGGCCACATGACCAGGAATGCTGAGAAAGGGGAGCAGGCATTGCTGGAGAGGGAAGTATGAGGGTCTCTGCAGCCAGCCCTCCCTCATCCTTCAAAGAGACTCAACTTATTTTAGGGAGCAGGGTGCTAGAATCACACTTCTGTGGTGAAAAACAAAGGAAAAATGACAGAGAGGTCATGTGTCATTTTAATGCTCTCACTGTGCCTGTAAGTTGGATTTCCATTTGTTGATGGTTTACAAATTAAACTTGTCGTTCTCTAATTTTTCTGAAATCAGGATTTGCCAAACTGCTCGAAAAAGGGCATGAACTTTTCTGATTTTGATTGTTTCTATGTGAATCCACTGCTTGTTTGCTTGTTGAGTATCTGGAGACAAAGGAAAAGGAGTGGCTTGGAGTGTGGGGAAGTTACATCTCCCATTCTTGGGTGCCAGTGAAGCTTGAAATGAATTGTATTATTTGATGATAAAATACCTTATTACCTTTTCCCCATCCCAAGCCACACTTCCACAACTTGTGCTGGAATAACCAGACATGTCATGGGCCAAACAAGGGTCAAAGCTTTACCTTTTCTTTCAAACAACTCTGCTCCAGCCCTCCTGTGTTCAGTGTTTTCATTTATTGCTCTGGAAGCTGAAACACATTCCAGATGTGATTTGCCAGGGCTCCTGCAAGGTCACAGCCAAGTCGAGGTGCTCTGGCTGGCCTGTGGTGACCCCAAGGTGTTCAGGGGTGGGGGGCTGTCACTGCAGATAAATCCCAATTTCTCTTTGGCCTCTCCCTGCTTTGGGCAGGGAGGGGTGAGGGTTTGCAGGCACCTCTGCCAACATCTGGTTCATCTCTTGGTGAATGTGAGGAAGGGACAGCATAAGAAGGGAAATTTGTGCCTTGGGGAAGGGACAGCAGACAGGATAAACTAGGTCTGCAGGGCTGGAAAGCAGCATTTGAACCCTGCAGCCTGGCCCTTGTATTCTTGAGCAGGATTTTCCTTCCTTCAATGAGTGAAAAAAAAAAAAAAAAAAAAAAAAAAAGTGAAGGAAGAAATTGTTTCCTTGATGATATCATTCACCTCTCAATCCTTTAAGCTCACCAGACCTAAGTAATGATGCTGGTGTCTATTAAAAATAAATGGCTGTTTTTTCTGCTACTGTTCCCTCAGGACAAATTCAGGCTTAAAGCATAAAGACAACATAAATTCCTTTCTTCAATGTGAGCATGCTAATAGGCTGATTTGCCAAGGTCCAAGTGCAAACAGGAGTGGGTGCCATGGAAAGCCCAGCTGCAAATTCCAGTTGCCAGAAACACTCCCACAGCTGTCATTGCAGCCAGGCTCTTTGTGGGACTGAGATTTCATCCCTCCACAGCAGCTCTAAGGGGAACGTGGATTTTGGCTGCTGGGTGGATCAGCAGGTCCCTGCTGCAGGTTGAGGTTTTGGAGAATTTGTCAGACAGGGCTAAGGGGCACTGAGCTGTGCAGGGTGTCAGCTCTTCCACAGAACCTTCCACAGAAACTGTTTCTGAAGCTCTGGTGTCTAAATGATGCCATGGCCTTGCAGGAACACCTTACACAATGTGGTTACTTAGATGCTTAAGATGCTTTGAAGGATTTTTTTCTTCCAAGAATTTGCCCACTTGCCCTTTGAACCAATGTAAATTTATTTTTTCTATTACATCCCAATGAGTCCCACTGCTTCTCTGTAAGTTGTGGGCAAATGTGTAATTTTTAGCCTGATCTGAATCTGTCATATGGAATCCCCCTTAAATATCCCTGTTTTCAAACAGGAAGACAATCAGAAGTTTCCAAGTTTTGGCTAGTTCACAAAATCTGGAGTAAATTCTGCACACTTTAGCCATAGCTGGAGATTCTTCCTAATAGTCATCCCTTCCTTCATTAGGGAAGAGGAATCCACAGGTTCCTCCTGTCATTGTCCATCTCCCAATACACTTTTAATTTCTTTAGTCTCACAGCAATCTCCAGCTGAAAAAAAAACCCTACAGGCCAAAAAAGCAGCGCTGGTTATAAACCATATTCAGAGAGTCAGAAGAACATCTTACCACCCTAAAATATCTGACCATTCCAACCTGGGGTTTCTCTTTTACCAATTAATTTGATCTTCACTCCCATGAAACTGGTGGGGGTTTTTTTGTTCCTTTTGGTTTGTTTTATTTTCTTTTTTTTTTTTTTTTTTTTTTGGTTTGTTTGTTTGGGTTTTCTGTATTTTTTTTGTTTTTTTCCCCCTACCTATTTTTCAGTATTGACTGGCTGTGCTGCATTGGGTTGTGACACAGACCCTCAGCACTGCTGGGGCTGGAGGAGGCTCCCAGGTGATTCCTGGGGCACTGGTCAGGCTCTGCTGACTCTGTTTTATTCTGTTTTACCCTCCTGGGTCTCTTCCATCTCTGCCTCACCTCTCCCCACCTCCTCCCCGTGGCACCTTGACCCAGGAGAGGGGAGAGGGGAGAGGCTGCAGCCTCAGGAGTGAAATATGGCTTTGTGTCTGCAGAGAGCTTGAAGCTGCTCCCCAGCAAGAGCAGAGGAAGGAAATGCCCTGTAGCTAAGTTTCATTTTGGTGTACAGTATGAGAACATGTGTAACCCATTACAATAAAGCCCTTGCTGGAAAATGCCTAACCTATGCACTGTAAAACCTAATTAAGGGATTCCTTAAAAAACACTCTTACCAACCAGTATCAAGGAGTGGATAATGAGAGGCTGCTTTGTGTAATCCAACCCTTTATCTGCAGGCCCTCGGGGTGCCCAGGGCCAGGCTCTGTCCCCTGCTCGTTGCTGAGCCCTTTATTGCAGCAGTAAGAAATATTCCACCATCCTTGTAAAGCTGATGGGCTCCACTGCAGTTTCCTCATGGACACAGTGCCAGCTCCTCAGGCACAGCAGCTTGGGGATGGGGCTCTGAAACCCCCTTGGGTTGGGGGATCTGTGTCCAGCCCATCCCAGAAATGAAGATGAGGTTCCTGGGCTCAGAAGGAGATGAAGAAGGACAGGGGGAAATGGAAATGCTGGAGGTTGTCTTTCTCCAAAACCTCCCCCAGACCCTGAGCCATCTTCCTGCTGCTTTTGCCAGCTGGCATCAGCTTTTCCAGCATGGATGGGAAGGATGCAAGGCTTTTCCTGAACCCCTCACTGCTGGAATGGTGGAGCTTGGTGTGGGCAGTTTCCCACTCCAGCAGAGCCCCCCCAGGACATGCAGAGTGTGCCCCATCCCTGCTGCCATGCAGAAATTACACTGCTCCATATGTGTACACAAAATTAACTGCCCCTTCTGATGCATGGGTACTCCTGTCACCTAATCTCCATTTATTTCTGGCCATTTTTTTTTGGTGAAGCCAGCCCCAGTGCAGCAACCACCTAATTCCCATGAGTTCTGATGAGGACAGTCTCCATCCAGGCAGCTCCCACCTCCTCACCTCACCCCTCTGCTACTCTTCAGAGCCTCTGAGAGACCTCCTTCCACTCTTACAAACCAGAAAAACCATTTAGAGAGCCTGGAGGTCTGGTGTAGGGTCTAACACATCCTCAAAGCCCACCTGAATTAGACAGGTGAGAAATACTAAGCTGGAACATGCTTGGGACTATGAGTGGACAGGCAGTGAAAAAGGGCAGGATTTTTGCAGGTCAGATAACCAGCAAACACTCTTCTTGCCATTAAACTTTATTAAATGTATTTCCTGTTGTGGTCATGGACATTTATTTGACTCATCATTAGGGTCAAAACAAGAAGCTGCCTGTCTGTGTGTAGGAAAATGCAGCAGGAGCAGAGGCCAAACCCTCTGTTATCACTGTCTGCATCTCAGCTGGGCCTGAGAGCTAAGCTGAGTTTTACAATAACTGTAATTAGTCATTTTTATGGTGTGCTCATTTGCAATATCCTAGGTAAGGATCTGTCAATGTTTTCATTATGCACCCTTCTGTTTCCAAGGGTTTACAACCAGCCCATAAAAACACACTCTGGGGCAAAGCTTGCCACGTAAATTCTCAGCAGAGCCCCTATTTTTGTTTTTGTTTTGTTTTTGTTCCGCTCTGTCACTTATAAATATGACTTTTAAATGTGTGGTAAATATAGAAAAAATCAGGTGGCTTCTTCAAGCATGTGTTTAACCAGGTTTTAGTTTGGCAGAGACATCCTGCAAAGCAGAATAATTTCTGTGGCTTTTGGGTAGCCTAAAAATGAGAAGTTGGGTGTAATTGGACAGAAAGACTATCTGTGAACTGGCATCTGGATTTAGGGCTCTATTCACTGCACAAGCTGTGCTGGAATTGCTGACTCTTTATAACTGCAGGAGGGCAGCTCCACCTCTGCCTTCAGCTCAGTGCACATTCAGACTCACATCCAGCAGATCTGTCCAACACTCAATTTTTATACCTGCACATCCAAGCAAGGGACCAATTTTAGATGAAATCAGGATAGAGAGAGAAGGCTTGTAGATAAATAGAAGAATAAAGTTTCAGAAGGGATTTTGGGTTGAGGGCTTGACCATGCCAGACCTACAGGATTAATGCTCTTCACTCATTTTTGGTTTGATTGGAAGCAAAACTTCATGTCATGTAAAAAACAGGATATGGCACAGTGCTTATTCCATAAGCAATGCAATGCAAGGAGCTTTATGACACAAAAACATTAAATTCTGCCCATCAGGCAGCACAAGCAGCTCTCTCACTCAGTGATATCACTGGCTATAAAAGCTTTCTCTGCTTCCAGCAATTAGTGGTGGCTGAGCTGCAGCATCTGCTGCTTGTCACCGTGCTGGTGGTGTCCCAAAATTCACCCTGGCACATCCAGCCAAGTGACAGGAGGGAAACCTCTGTTTGGGGCAGCTGTCCTGCCACCAGAGACTCCTCCTAGGGGAGACAACAAAGGATGAACAGGCTTCAAGGACTCAGGATCAGTTAAGAAGATTTTCTGTGTAGCAAAGGCCAAGTTTTGCAACTCTTTCCTTACATGAAATATAAAGAACTGATTTATCTCCCTCAAGAGCAAGGGCTACAAAATCTGCTCCTCATCTTCTTTTGATGATTTTGTGGTATGTTTCTGTGATCCTTGGTCTGATCCTTTTAATTTCAAAAGCTTTAATCAAAACCTCTTAACAATCCATCCACTCACTGGTTTTGCGGTTTACATTTAATTCTGATTGATTTTTTTTAAAAGGATGGCTGCATTCAGATGCTTCTGCTGGAGTGATTCATTAATATATGCCTGGGATGGCACAACCCCAGTCAGGCTGAAGCTTTGTGTTGACAGACCACTAAAATAATACCCTGTGTGGGATTTCCCAGGGGGAAAATAGAGCTTTTACCAGGAGACCTTAAACCCTTCTAGCATCGTGCAGGAGTGCTCAGGGAAGGCCTGGAGCCCCAGGTGTGACACAGAACATGTCACAGGGCTGTGCAGAACTTGCCCTGAGTGTTTCTCTGAGGTGCAGTTTGGGTTCTCCTCATCTGGGATGAAGTGACATCAATTTGTCCTGGTGTGCAATGAGAGCGGGGCGAGCTGCTGCCAGATGAATTAAATTAATATTAAAGTTATAGGATCTGGTTTCCAGGTTTAATGACAGGATTAGAGAGGGAGAGACCCTTTTGCAGGAATGCTGCCCTGTCAGAGGGAGGAGAGTGGATGCAAGTGATTGCATTTAACTGCAGGCACTTGGCTGGTGTCTCTGCTGGGCTGCTTGCTGCCCTGAATATAAAAATGTTGAGTAACTGCCTAACTTTTATTAACTGAAATACAGATCTGATTGCAAAAGTCCAAACAATGCAAAAGATCAACAGTTTGTGCAGTTTAAAATCACAGCTTCTTCCTTTCTCTGGAGCTCTGTGGAGTTGCAGCATCTTGACAAACATATGAATCAATTGAAGCTGTATTACCTTTTCAAGACTGACTTTTGACATTTGCTTCTCTAGAATCAAAAATATTATTAATTTCCTCCAAGCTCCTCTCTTCAGCATCTTTGCCAAGAGTCATGTCTAGCATGGAGAGGACAGTAGATTTACATAGGAAAGAAAAAAAAAGTCTTTGTCTTGGTTAATCTAAGTGCAGTGATTTGGTGACAAGGGAGGGGTTAGCCTGGGCCCAAATTAATGTCACATTTTAACAGAGAAATGGAAAGGTGAAAAACAAGTTTTAAATAGTTTCTCTACAGAAACCCTCAGCTGTGGCATTTTATTTCAGCTGGCTGCCTCCAGGGCTCCTTACAGCTCCCTAGCAAAGCACAGCACTGCTTAAATCTCTCTCTGGGTTAATCAGGGTGGAGGAGGAGTTTGTAATAAAGGTTTTTCCAGTGATTTTGGAAGAGGAACCCTTGAGCTACTCAAGAAAGTTTTGTTTTGCATTTTCTTTCCATCTTTCAGTCCAGATACTTACAGGTCTCTCAGCACCTTCACACCTGAGTGCCCTGACAATCCTACACCAGCTTGGACACTGCTGCCACTGCTTTGGCCATTAACAACACAGAGTGCCATGAGCAGCTCTCTGTTTCTGCCAAATGTAATGTTTTTTTGGTGCTTTTTTAAAGAAAAAAGTTATTTTTTTTTTACTTTGAAGGGAGATCTGAACATTTTCTACAAAAGGGTTGGAAAGCTGAGGGCAGGAGACATTCCCATGCAGCCATAGCTGGAGGACAAGCAGTTTTTTAGAAAAGCATTTCTGAACAGGAATTTTCTTTTTTCAAAGTCTTTAATGCTTTAAGTTCATGTGAGAAAGGATTTGGATGTCTTGGCATGGAGCAGATTTGGAAACTCTTCTCCAGGTGACCACTTTGAAGCCTCTTAAAAATCCTGTAAATTAAGCCAGTCTCAGTCCAAAACCCAGAATAATTTTGCCTGCATCAGAAGAAAGTGCAGAGAAAACTCAGTGCTCTTGCTGGCTGTCCCTGAAGAAAAGTGCCTGACTAAATGAGCCATGAAAACTGAATTCTCACTGTGCTTCATCCAGCCAAGCACTGCACCATATTTTTTAAGCAGAGCACTGGGAAAGTTTGTTCTGGGTCTATACAGAGTATTTACATCTTCATAACTGTCCAGCCAGCCCCTTTCAGGGGGCCTAAACTCTGCCTATGAAAGAAAATAATTCCCTCCTGTCCTATACCAAATGCCATGGACCTGAAAGAGTGAGGGAGCATTGCAACCTGGAAGAAAATAAAAAGGTGAAAAAGTGTCTGTGTCTTCATCACATATATTTATGACTTGCCACTGCAAAATTATTCATCATGCCCCTACTAAAATACTGCACTGCTTCAGATTCCCTTTCCCCAAGGAGTTTTCATCTCTTTTCAGCTGCTTGAATTAATATTTAGATAATATATGTATTAATTAATATGGATTTTCTTTTTTCTCCATCAGCATTAATGAAATTCCCTCCTGGTCCTTTGACAGACCAGCTTGCTGCATTGGTGAAGTTTAAGGGAACCTGAACTTCCTTGCTAAGCTCTGATGGGGAGCACAGACTCAAAGCAACAAGCTGAGTTTTGGATCCTCTTTCTTCCTAAAACATGAAACCACTTTTACAGCTGGGGCTGCCCAGCCCCAGCAGCTGAAGCCACTCTAGAAAAAGCACCAGCACACAGCTGCATGCTGGAGGGGCACCTCTCCCTGGCTGGCCACAAAATTTACCCCAGTTAGCAGCCCTGGGAGCTGCCAGGTGGCTGCCAGGAAACTTCAGGTGCAATAAAAAATTAGGAAATGTCGTGGCAGCAGTGGTTTCTGTGAAGAGGTTCTGGGGGAGGTGAGCAGTGATGTCCTTTTTCCCCAGGGGCTGGGGCAGCACCAGGCAGCTGCAGCAGCATCGCGTGCTCCTGGCAGGAGTGAGACAATAAAACTTCCTCCTGTGTCCCAGGCTCTGCAGCTTTCTGATGTCAACAGCAGCAGCAGGAGGCTTCAGGCACGTTCCTGGCAGCTGATCATATTTATCAAGTTCGTGTTCCTTGCTTTCTACTTTATTTATCTATTTATTTATTTAATTTTTTAAAATTTTTTTTTTTTTTTTTAAATCCTTAGCTATCAATGCCTGGGAGCTGCAAGATGGCCCCATTCCAGCTGCAGCCCCTTTGAGGATACAGAAATGTGTGCTGGGGGCTGGAGCAGGGACATGCTTTCTCCATGTGAGCCAAAGAACAAACAGCAGAGCCCTCCACAGGGACTGATTGTTGACATGTTTATGATGATGAAGTGGGCTAGAACTCTCAAAGGGGGATGCTAGAAATGAAGAAGTAAAGTGTGGCACTGCTGTGGGCCTATATAATGCTAAATATTGGAGGAAACTGCAGTTTCTTCCTATTTGTGACCACTTCATGGAGCAGTTAGGGAAGTCCCAGCTCCCCATTTGGGGCTGGAGCAGCAGCAGCCCCCAGCAGGGGCCAGGAGCACAGAGTCAGCAGAATAAAGTTCCTCTGCCATAATTTACAGCCCTGCTCCAAAAGTGTGAAAGATACAACCCTGTGTGCCTGGAGATGCTACCCTGGGGACAGCTTACAGACCCAAAGTGGGTATTGGGGTGCCCTGGCTGACTGGGGGCTGCCACTTTGCTTGGGGCCACCTGCAGAAGCACTTCATCCTCCTCTGCTCTGTGCTTTTGTGTCTGTGCTGTGGGACAGGCCCTGAGGCTGCTCCCAAGGTCAAACCTCCCACCTGCTGTTTGAAGGATGAGGGTGGCTGAAATTCTCCCTGGTGATGCACATTCTTCTGGCTTTGGGTGGGCTGTGCTTCCCCTGGGGCCAAACTGCAGAGCACATGGATCTTATAGGAGCATCCATTCTCACCCCACTGCCCAGCACAGTGCTGGCTCCTCTTTAGAGCCCACAGTCTGGTCTGGCTCTTCATTTCAGCCTCTCCTGGTCTCAGCCTTGCACCCTGCAAGGTCCCCAGCTGAAAAGGCTGTAGGGGGGACAGCAGCTCTCCCAGATTTCCAGCACACTCATTGGCACTCTGAAACTGGGGATCAGCACAACTTTGGGAATGTGTACCTGTCCATAGCCAGGTCTGGCCAGAGACCAGCTGGGACAGCATCCAAGGCATGATGGCTGTTAGAGTTTTATTTTATAGATTATTCAGCTTGTGTTTGGTCAAACCCAAAAGGTGAGAGGGGACAGTTTGCTCTTGCCTGTGCAAAGCAAGGACTCCAATTACTCCAAGGTACTCCAACTCCTTCTCTTGGGTTCCCCCAAGCTGAGCAGCTCCAACCCATGTGTAATCTCTGCCTCTGAGCCTGCTCAGGGCTGCAGGAGCTGTTTGAGAGCAAAGCAGAAAAAGAAATGTTCACAGGCTGTGCTCTGCAGGGTCAATGGTGCTGTTATCTCTCAGGAATCCTGCTGGCTGACTCTGAGCACACCTTGTCCAGGGGCAGAGCAGCTTTCACTACGAAGAAAAGAAAACCCTCATCTTTTTCAGACAATATTTCAGTGTCTTAAACTGCTCTGGGTTTCCCTCTGGGCCTCTTGAATGTATGAGGTGGGAGTTGATGGCTATGCCTCAGTCTGAGTTCTGCTGCTACTGTACTGGGGCTGTGTCCCTTACTGGAATGATTGGCTTTTGGCAGCCACTTTCTCCCCAAAATTTAGCAGTTTTTTTCTAGAAAACAATATTTTGGGTTTTTTGTCCCTAATAGAAAATTTATCTTCTCAACAATTAAATGGAATTGTCTGTAGGAAAGGGACAGTTGGGGTACATGGTGGTGTGTCTCAAAATAATCTTTACCAGGAGGAACTTGTAATTTTAGAACATCACAAAGTGATGCATTTTCCCCAGAAAGCAGAACAAGCTTTGACATTTAAAATTTATTGTAGTGTGGTGGCACCAGTGTTTCTGTACCTGTCTTTTGCCCACTGATGTGCTGTTCTTCATTGCTAAGAGCTGTCAGCCTTGCTGGAAGACACTGTGTGTGTTTCCCTTCCTTTCTCCCAGTTTACAACCCCCCTGCAGGGCTTCTGATTTTCTCATTTCTGGGTTCTTTCATCTCTTGAATATTCCTGAGCTATATTGAGGCTCCCAACCCCCACCTGATATCAGCAACCACCACACTGACATTCTAGCCCAGCTCTATTTCCAGACCTGTGCCTGGGAAGGACCACCTGAAAAGCACATTAAACTGTTTTCTTTTCCTCCTTTTCAGTGCTTTTCACAGCATCTCCAGTTTCACCATCCTCTGAACTGCAGCATTTCTCCCAGATCTTTTAAGTGGATGTTAGGGGAGTTAGACCTGGATTATTTCAGTGGTTCCTCCACCTTTTAAGAAACATGACAGCTGAGAACTCTGCACCCTCTGTTTATGGCCCTGTCAGGCTGAAATCCTCCCACACCTGCCTGCATAAATGACTTTTTCAGCTGCATTTCAATGCCATGGGAGGCACCTCTGGGTCCCAGAGGTGCACAAATATCCTTTGCCACGTGTCCAGCATCTCCCAGGAGTGTGATACAAGGAGCAATGTGACCCTCCCCTTTGGAATATCTGTGTACCAGGCCAGGACTGTAAATGCAGGGAACTGGGGCTGCAGGATGCCTGTCTCCCTGTGCTTTCCCTGAGCCCAGCAGTGCTGCTGGCTCCACGCTGCTTCCTGACACACCAACCAGCAAATCTGACAAACAAACCACAGAGAACATCTGATCTGATCAGAAAATACGTAAGGCACTGTAGGCACAGCGAGGGCCAGGATTGATGGGGAACATATTTGTTATTAAATCCCATGCACATAAAGCAAAAGGAAACAGATGTGAGTGTTGGGATATTAAAAAGTGGGCAAACTCCAGGGATGCTGAAGGTGCTGCTGCACAGGGGGAGAAGGGGAAATGGCACATTTTTGCTATCACATGGGTTTTGTAAGGAGGGACTCTATTTTTACACTCTGCCTTGTTTGTATTCCCTGCTGGAACTGGAAAATGCAGGGATACAGAGGGAGAGGTGGCAGGTGAAAGCAAGGAGGGCTGCCTTTGGGAAGGGAAGGATGGTGGCTAATAAGAATTGGGGTAGAAAAAAACAGGTTCTCTGGCCCTAATCTGAGTGCACTGGGCTGTGATGGAATGGTCAAACTGTCCTGCCATGGCCAGCAGGGCAAAAGGATAAAATGTGTCCAGGAAAGATGGAGCTGCAGAGATGTAAGAGGTATTGCTGGTATAAAAAGGGTTTTCAGAGCAATTTTGCTGTTTCAGATTTGATAAGGTTTTTTCAATGCTTCAGATTTCCAGCCTTTTGTCTACAACAAGAAGACTCCAGAATTTTGCAAGACAGGTTTCCTAGGATATTTCTGTGTTGCAAGCCCCTGTATTTTCCCTAGTCATCTCCTTTGAAACAGCTGAACCTTTTTATTGGCTGCTTAAAAAAAAAAAAAAAAAAAAAAAAAAAAAAAGGGGATAACAAAGAATTCAGCCCAAGGCAGACACTTGGCATGGAAAATTGAAGCCCAAGTGGTTTAAGTTTAACAAAGTTATTAGCAATTGAAAACAGGGCTTTATAATTGGAAATGTTTGGCAAGCTGAGTAAGAGGTTGTGCTACCAGCCCTGCCTCTTAGATGTGTTCATGTTCAGGGATGTGCAAACACCCAGCACAAAGGCAGGCATTTGTTAAAGCTGCTTGCAACTGGAGACAGGCACAAATGCCACCACACAGCTTTTTCTTCACCTCTTTCTTCTCCACCTTAGCTCTTTAGTTTTTGGTTGTCTCTCCACCTCCAGCTGTAATTAAAACCAGAGTGCAAATGCTTCTTGTCCTTGCTGGAACAAAGCAGCTCTCCTGATGCTCTGAGGACTCTAAGAGGAGAATTCAGACTGGCTTTGGGGTCACAAAAAGGAACTTGCTGGAAATGTAGCACAGGCATTTTGTACCTGTGCTTTCTTCTTGCAGTGGGAGTGGAGCTGGTGTTCTTGTGGCCCTTTGCACTTTTGCATCTCTGGCAGATTTTTGGGTGGCTCACCTGGCCAGAGGGCACTTACCTGAATGTCCTTGCTGGGCAGAGCTGACCAGCCTGGCCTGTTTGCTTTCCCCAGGGCTCTCTGTGGTGCTGGCTGCTGCTCCATCACTCCCCCCAGTAAAGTTTAAACTCTGGATTACCACGAGCCCCACTGCAGCCAGGAAACGACGTCAAGTTGAGCCATCCATATTGTTTGAATTACACCAATATGAAAATCCATGAAAGCCACAGGGAGCCAGCATTTCCCCTTCTACATAAAACAGGGTTATGGCCATATTAAAAACACAACAAAACTGAGCAGCTTTTAACAGGAGATGGTGGAACAGAGGCCTTGAGAGATGCCGAAAAAAACCAAGCATAAAAATAATTACATTTGAAACAAGGCTCTGCTCTTTCTTCTGCTCAGCCTCATGCTGACCTGAGCTCCTGTCTCTCCTGCATTTTGTGCACTGCCTTTCATTTTGGACAGCTTTGTGCTGGGGTGCTGAGTGGCAATCCAAGAGCTGGTGGCTGGAGGAGCCTGCTGGGGATGGAGGTTTGGTGTCTTCCAGGGGAACAGCCCTGCTCTGTTCAGAAAACCTCTTTGCCTTGACCCAGCAAGTTGTGATCACTCACAAAAGGAAAACAAAGCTGAGGTTCAGGGACAAAAGAAAAAAAAAAAAAAAAAAAAAAAAAAAAAAGCCTGAAAGGAAACTATTCTCCAGCTCTCCAGCTCTTTCCATGACCATTTTACCCAACTCTTGTAAGCTGCAGAGACATTTCTCTGACACTAAATAAAGGGAACATTTCCAAACTTGGGCAGCACAAACCTTTGCTTTTTCTGATGGTAAAATAAAGATTTCATCCTGCTTTATGGGACCTTAGGCTGTGTTGTAAATACCATCCCTCCCCCAGTGAAAGGCCAGTGAGGCCAAGGGGCAAAAGACTCAATTTCTCCTTATTCTGCAGGCAAAGAGGAAGCAGGGGTACTCTGATATTCATATTTTCTCTCAGGACCACAAATGTGCTACTGCAAGGCTGGACATCACCACCCTCAGTGTGCCAGAGAGCAAAGTTCACTGCAAGACAATGTTGGGTCCTTCCCAAACACTTGACTAGTTCTTTATTGGCTTCCTAAATCTGAATCAATTTTTGCTTTCAGGTGCTGCTGAAATCCTCTGACAGTCTTCCTACTTCTTCAGAAGCAGAGCCATTTGTGTGCTGAGGCTCATTTTGGATATTAATAATTTGGTTTTTTGCTCTTTTCCCAAGGCTCTGATACTGCCACAACTCCAGGTCCTGCTGAAATCCAGAGTGAAGCCTCCACCCCTTTCAGGCTTCTTGTTGGTCGTGGTGTTGTGAGTGGTGTTTGCACAATTTTAATCACCTCAGCTCAAGGAGTTTGAGTCCCTTGCTGTTGGCAATTTTGATATATAGCTACCATGCTACACAGCAAAATTATTTCTACTTTCCTACCTCCACATATGTATGCAGTCAGGAACAATTACCACTGTCAATCCTGTCTGCCTGCTAACTTGCTTTTTTTTTCCCCTGTTGGTCATGCTGTAAATCATTTTCACATTTACAACATTAAGAAGGTGCTCTGAGCAATCATTCTTGTGGTCAACAAACTGTTACTGCTTCTCAAATGTCATGGGTCACTACTTAATTACTGGATTTCACTCCCAGTTAAAACCATTAATCTTGTCTCCACCAGCTTTCTCTGGGCCTCTCAGTCCAGTATGTTTTATGTTAGGCACATAAGTGCTGGGTTTTGTTGTTTTTTTTTTTTTTTTTTTCATGCCAGCAGAGGTTCTGTAGCTGGAATTTCTGGGCTTGATAAACAAGGTCACCCAACAGAAACTTTCTTGGCCTGGGTCACTCTAAGCTGAGCCTTTCTCCAGAGAACTGAGTTTTTCAAACAGAATACAGCAGAAAAGTAATAAGGGTTCTCTGTGGTGGTGGTGCCACCTCAGCCATGGGAATTCCCCAAGCTTCATCCCATATTTATTCTCTCTGCCTCAGCTGCTGCCTGAAAACACAATGGCTATGAGCACAAGAAATTCAGAGTAAGCTGGGAAAGCAGACACTAATCTGTGAGTCCTAGAGCTCATCAGGAGCTGAAAGCTCACATGTGCCTTTAGGAGGGCTGGTTCTGCTCTCACTTACCCTGCCCTGGGGCAGGATGGAAGCACAGAGCCCTCCTGGCTGATGGGGCAGCATCAGCTCATCCCTCATCACTGCTCTGGTGGGGATTCACAGGGCACAGAAAAGCTCCCCTGTTGTTCCCTGGGTGAAACTGCAGCAAAAACATATTCAGAATTATAAGCACAAAAAAAAAAAAAAAAAAAAAAAAAAGGAACATAAGGCTACAGAATTCTAACAAAGCTTGTTTCATAGGCCACATCCACAGCACGCTCCTACAAAATGCCACGTGAATCACACTTAATTTGCTGCAGAATATGCTTTGCTATTTCAGAAAAAAAACCCAAAAAAACACCCCAAGCCTGTGAAGGGCAAGGGCTTTGCTGCATGTTAGTTGTAAAAGTTCCACAAGTATGGAATCTATTAAAAGCATTATTTGTTTATGATGTGAAAGTGATTAGTCTGTTCCAAAAACAAAAAACATGAAAACCCTAAGTGCTGGGACTTTTCAGGAGAATAGCCACTGCTTCTTCATGATAATAATTTACAAAATATGCTTCTATTTCTATGATATCTGTAATTACTGTAGCACTTGGTTGCCTTAGCCAAAATCAGGGTTCTCTTGCATGTTCATCTAGAAAACACATTCCCTACCCTGAGAGGCTCTCAGCAGGTGAGAGTTGGATGAGAACATCAGGCTGGCAGGTGGGAACTGAGCTAAAACTCATCATGACCTGCCCAGGGTCATGGTGAAGCCTCTGGCTGGTGGGGTCCCCCCATCCCAGCCTGAGCACAGGGACATCCATGTGGCCCCAGTTACACACCCAGGCCCTGGTTTCTCTTCCTGGACTGGGTACAACAACAGGATGCTGGAATGTTCAGGCTGTGTTCACTGCAGGGAATGTTCTTACTTTAAAAGCAGAAAAAAAAAGGTCTGTTTCTCTCCAAGATGTCAAATCACAGAAAGATGGTTTTGTAGAAACCTCAGCCAGTTTTGGCTTCTTTCCACCTCTTTTATGACACTGCTGACTTGATTTGAGCATCCTGCTGGTGCTGAAGTGCTGCATGGATTTTGGGGGCACCTTCCACTTGCCATCAGTGAAAGCTGAACCAGGGGGAGGAGATTCTGGTCCTTCACTGATGACTGATGATAAAAACAAGTATCTTTAAGTTTAGCAGCCTGTTGGAGCTCTTGCCTTATTATTTCCAGGCATGGCATGGGGGTCTTCAAGCCTGGCCTATGTTCTTTGATCCCCCTGTTTCATTTAAACCAGATTTGATTTGGGGGTATGAATTAGGCCATCCTCTTCTGGTTTGTGCTCCTGAAAATGGTTTTCTTTTCTGCCAACCCCAGAGTCCTTCCTTTCAGATGTTGTTTTCCAGTCTTTCCACCTCAGTGAGGTTGCAGTGACAGCTTGCACCACAAACTTCTGCCCATCTTCTGGGACTCCTTGCCTCAACATCATCCAGTTAATCTTGTTCTCTTCTCTGGAGCATTTCTGAACCTGGGGTCATCAGCAAGATTCATTAGCACATTTCTCACATGGTCACTAATGAGAATTCCCAGCAACATTTCCAATACCCAGCACTGAAGAGCTCCATGAGTAATTCCCTTTAGTCAAAGAATTTCCTTTTCACATAATGTGTTTCCTTTCGTGCAAATCAACACTTCATGTACTTTTTCAGAGCTTGTACAAATTCCTATTTTTTTCCTGCAAAGAGCCATTTTCCATGTGGCCCTGTGTGACATGCTTTACTGAAGTCCAGATCAATTGGATTCACTGTATGTCCTCTAGGAAATCTCTAGCAAAGAAGCCAGAGGAAATGAATATCTGTCTGGCAAATCCCAAAGTTGTACTCCATCCCAGTTCCCATACATACTTATGTCTTTAATTACTCTTCCCTTTGACTGCTATTTTAAAGCCTTGTGTACTATTAGAAATGATTAATGGCAATTGATTTGCCTGCTGCTATTTATAATCTTTGACCAAAAGGGAATCTTGGTGTCCAGGGTGCAGCTGACACTTTTCTGGAGTGGGGTTTGTAACCATCCTGCCTACTGAATCCTGTCCATGCTGAGGGGAACCTGCAGGTTTCCAGAGGCATCTGGACATTTAAGGGTCAAGTCCCAGCATTCCAAGTGGGATCCTGGGCCAAATTAGAGGGCATTAGAAGATTTGTCATTCCCCTTGGTGGTTCTCAGACAAATAATGGTGTGTGGGTCACATTTCTCCATGGAAATTTTTGCCCAGATTTTATTTGTCCCCTTTCCCTACTTGCTCATCATGAGAAGAAACTGGAGTTGGTTTATGCATTGGCTCCCTAAATTATTGTTCTTTGAATGGAGTTTCTTCTGAAAAGAGGAAATTTATTGGAAATTTTTAGTGCTTTTGCTCCTGCTTGGAAACACAAGTTTTGGCTTGTATCTACATCCATATTCATTCAAACTCAGGCAGATGCCCACAGCTTTATCTAAAACATGCAAGATGCCTGCCTGTGCTTGCAATAAAAGAAATGGGTACTTTGTCCAATCTGAAAAATACCAGCCAAAAGAGAGCAGGAGGGATAATATGGATGAAGAATAAAAAAAGCCTAAATAAACTCAGCAGAAATGAGAAAGTGGTAGGTGGAAGGGAAATGGGAACGTGCATGGAGAGTGGCAACAGAATTGTAATTAGTACATCCAACAGGAAGCTGTGGATTTGACCTGGGAAAGTAAGCAAGGAGAAAGAATAGAGAAATTCAGCTCTTTGCTAAGAAAAGAAAATTCTTCCCCAAGAATCTGGCATGGAAAGAGGCCTGGAACAGATGAGAATCTGGATTTTTCAAGTGAAGGAATGTATGAGATGAGTCAAGGGAGAGAGAAAGATTTGAGGAAGATTTACTTCTGTATCACAGATGGGAAAAGCGATAGCAAAATAACTTCTTAATACCTTGAAAATTTCTAGCCAAAAAGAAGAGATTTCTGGAAAGAAATCTTGAAAAATGAGTAATTTGAACTGAAATAGGGTGAATATGGAGTTGTGGCTTGGCTTGGGCTGGGGTGTTTGGCAGAGAAGTGTTTGGCAGCAAATCCAAATTGTCCCTACCTTTGTTTTGGATGCCAGGTAGGAGCAGTGAGCTGTGCTGGGGGGAGCTGGGCTGCCCTGCCCTCCCTGCACAAAATGCAGGATTTGGGAACAGCAGGGTGGTGAAAATCCCCCTCTGAGCAGCTCTGCAGCCTGTGAGAGAAGGATGTGAGTCCCTGTCTGTGGTGGGATTGAGGCACATTCCCTGGTGTGTGTCCTGCTTTGTCCCAAACAGTCCATAACTCTGGGAATCACTAACAAAGGGCTTTCTGTTAAATGCAAATAATATCTGGAATACAATCACTGTAAATGCAGTTCATTTAGCCATTAATTTTATAGATTGTTGAAGCAATTAACAGTGCATAAAGAGGACTTCCTCCTATGCAAGTGTGATCTTGGGCTGAATGGATCTTTGTAATGATCTCCAAGACAATGGCACAGAGTGGAACTGGAATTTCATCTCGCCTTTATTGCCTTATTTGGGCTTTTTTCAGCATTTTCTAAAATGATTTTTCTTTATAGTATACTGACTTTTCATGGTTTAACTTGTTTGGTTGTGTGGGTCAGTACAAATAATTCTAAAAATTAATAAATTAATATCTTTTAGGTAAATTATTTAAACACTCAAGTATATGAACAAATGCTGCTTTACACAGAAAGGCTGTTATGTCTTTTACAGCTGGACAGGAGCTGCAGCTTGAACAGGGTATTTTTGGGGTGATTTCCACTTCATTTATTTTGTTCCCTCTCCTCAAAAATGCCTTTTTCTTTTGGTTCCCTGTGTGTCTCATCTGCACTAAAAGCCATTTAGCAGTGCAGCAGAAATGAAGATCTCCATTTATTTTTGCTGTCTAAAAGTTATATTCTCCCAGTAGGAAACCATCCAAAGAACAGAACCTCCTCTCCTACATCACTGCTGTGGTTTGATCTCTCTCCTTCACCTCTAGGCTCTTCTACCATTTGTATTTACACAGATATTTTGCTATTTTGGATCTTTCTATAGATGGAAACTCTTTCTGCCTTTCTTCTTGGAGATTTTGGTCCTTCCTCTGCCAAAAAAAGTTTTATTTTGAGAGTGTTGGAAGGATGATGACTATAGAAAAGGCAGCACAAGCAAACAAAGTTAATTCAGCCTCACTGGGCATAACCTCACTTACCCAAAGATGCAACAAATTCTCAGTCTTGCTTTTCTACTGATTAACCTTATTGAAATCAATTTGCATCCTTTAGTTCCCAGGATGTTCTTTCAGTGTCCATGTCTGTTTTTATAAAGATTTGTTTGGTAGGTAGCTAAAGCTCAAAGACTCTGCTGTCATAATATCCTTGCTCTTAAAGAAATTAAGTGGTGCTCATTTGGTGTTTATTACAAGAACTCTTCCTTCCTCTTGGGATGGAAATGATATCTTATTTCTCTCATTAGAGTAAAATATAACCCTTTAAATATGTTGGTATATCATTGCATAAATTATGAGGACTTCTCTGTTGATATGGAATGCAGATTTTTCAGAACTGGAGCACAGAGATGCTGGGCTGTGAAAATAAAAAGCAGATGTCTTTCTCCCTCTCACTCAGGAGGTTAAAGCTTATCAGGGTGTTTTAACTCTTGAGGTTCTGTGACAGGCAACTTCTGTTGGACAGAGGGAACTGGCACTTTGAGGTGCAAGGCTGGGCATCCAGTTAATTCTGGTTTGCCCTTGGGGTTTGTCACAGGGTGAAACAGAGTGTGAAAAGTGTGGAAGTTTTCCAATATTGAGGTTTTTAAATGTAAATAAAGGGTAAAAGACAGCCTGGAAATGCCCATGAGGCTGGGTCACTGTCCCTTTCTGGAGCCCCCATGGCAGACACTTCATGGAGTTGCCTGCTTGGTTTGCTTATCAATTGAAGTGTATTTTTCACTCTGCACCCATCACTGTGGGGTTTTATTTATCACCCATGGCATCTAAACAAACAGCAGCAATCTCCCCAAGTGAGGGCTGAGACATTCAGGCTGCACAGGGAGGCTGAGCATGGAAAGAAAGAAAAAACAAATTTCCCATAACCTCTGTGCAGAGCAGCAGGTGACACAAAGCCCTCTGTGCCTTGTTTGGGGGTTCTTGGGCAGTGGGAATCCTGACATGATGCTGTAGGTACCATTTCCAGACAGCTGGAGACCTTGGAATTGCACCTGCAGCCTGAGGATGTGGTGGCTGAGAAGGGTGATGACTTCACCAGGAGAGAATGAACTTAGGGCTGTGTGTGGAAAAAGAGCTGCATTTAAAAAAAAAAAAAATTCTGCAGAAAACAGATATTTGTCGTGAAACACTGATTTAAACAAACTGTGAAAGCCAGGCAGATGATTCTAAAATGTGAGGCTGGCCTGCACTTCATGGCATTGCCACAGTGGTTTATAGTGTTTGGAGGGAGAGTTATGGCGCAGAACAAATGAGATAAAAAGCTTGTTTAAGTGTGATTAAATGGCTCTAAAAGCTGCCCATTTAATAGGAAGGAGCTGCAGGCACAATGCCAAGCTGTAGCATGCTGGATGCTTCACCAGCTCGTCACATCCATGTGGGCTGACTCAGAGGAATCTGTTTTAAAGTAATCCAAACTATTAATCTATGGAGGTTCTCATCACTGGACCTGAGTGGGTGAAGATACACCCAGCAAGGTCATAAAGTGGTACCAGCATCTTCTGCTTTTAAAAGCAGCGGTTTGGATGTTTGGGATTGCCTTCCTCTGCCACCACATGAGCACTGGTGGGGTGGTCGTGGTCTTGTCATTTCCATATGGAGCTGGATTTGTTGGCAGCCAGCTCCAACAAGAGAGGATCCCTGGGGCTGGATGCTCCTGAGAGGGAAGTCAGGTTGCAGATGGATCAGATATCCTGCAAAGAAAATGCTCCTCCAGCCAGCAACTTCCCTCTTTGATGGTTTATCCCAGAGCACTGAGCTGGTCAGAAATGTCCCCATGGAACATCATTCCTTAAGCCTGGCTTACTTTGCTGGACCTGTGCTGAGCACAGTTGACTTTCCCCCATGCCTGAGGAGGGAAGCTTAAGGAAACCCACCTGTGCTGCTGGCAGGTCTCCCCCAGGACAGGAGGAACACAGAGTGCACAGCCCTGGCTCCCCAGTGGATGCACCTGGTGGATTTGCCCCAGGCCAGGGATGCTGAGAGCTCTGCAGCTGCCCTCTGAGCCTGACAGGCTCTGACATGAGCTTCACTGAGGCTCTGGGGGGCTTCTGGCTTCCTGGAAACTGCTCTCCTTTCAGAAGAAAAAACCTGAAAAAGGTTTCTGTTCAATTTGGACAAAACCCAAATTTTACATATATATATATATATTTAAATCCATGCATTTTCAAGGCACTGGAAACACCATTTTTCGGCCAGTTCTGCTTGATAGTTTTATTGGGCTTTGCCATAATAAAAGCAAAGTGAGATGAAACAGAAAAGCCCTGCTCAGTAACAAAATGGGGTGGGGGAGTAGAAGGGAGGATTAACCAGAGCCAGGCTCCCTGAGCCACTGCTCTGCCAGCAGAGGACGAAACACCAGCGCCAGAATGGGATGGAAATCACAGGGGTACAAAGCTCTGCATCTCAGGGACCTCTCCACCCTGTGTCCTGAGTGGCCACTGGTCCAGCAGAGCACTGGGTTATTTTATTTCTCAGGCATATCCAGGCAGATGCTTTCAGCCTCTTATGGCTGTCTCCCCACATATGGAGCTCTGCTTTGTCACCAGCCCCTGCCAAGGATCCAGTTCTCCTTTTGACAACAAAGAGCTGTTTTTATTTACTGTGAAAGCTGGTCTGGCCTTGGCTCTCTGCTTGGTAAATTATTCATCTCGTGTCAGTAGCAGTGGAGCTGCTCTCGTGTGTTTCTTTCCAGCCAGTGATCAAGTCCAGGTTTGGGGGGAGGAGGAGGTTGAGGGAAGGAGTAATGAGGCAGAATAGACTTAATAGCTTGGTGTCTTATTAACATTAACCAGCCAGGTACCATCTCCCCTCTGAGCATCCTCCCCTGGTGCTGGGAGTAGCAGTGGCCTGTCCTGTTTCTGCATTTACAGCCAGGATCTGTCCTGACAAGGTTTTTCTTTCTTGCTTCCTAACTCACCTCCCTTCTCAGTGGAGGTACTTGTCTGAATCACACAGTCATTAAAAAAAAAACCTGGTTGCAGGAGATCTCTCATCAAAACTAGATGAGGTGAGCCAAGGCTTGGAAGCCACCATGGAAGCAGATGCAAGATCACCTCTAGATAACACCTTCCAGAGCTGGATTACCCAGCTAAATAGCAATTTTCTGCACTGTACACTTCTCATATTGCAATTTCTGTTGTTTGTTTTTCTTCCAGAACTTCCCCTGTGTGAAAATGGACTCCAGCACAAGTGTTCCTTCCAGGGATGGAGGGAACCCAGCTGCCTCAGACCTTTTTCCACCTTTCTGATAGATGGATCAGCTTTTTCCTGTCATGCAGGACTTGCCTTGACCACTGTGACCTTTTGCAGGTGTTAAACTCTGGTCTTACAGTCACATCATCCAGCTCCTTCAGTACCCTGAGGTGAAACCCATCCATCTCCATGGATTTAAATCCTGTGTTGTCTCTACCTCCACTGTTGGCCTTTCTTTCCCAAGCAATTCTGGTTTCTGCTGAGGTCTAGGAGGAAGATTTATTGGTGAAGACAGAGGGGAAAAAAGGATATAAAGTACTTTGGATTATTTCAGACTGAAAGTGGTGGCTGTCAGGAGGCTGTCTGCCACACAAATGACAAATTTTCCATTTGAACTGGTTAATGGGACTGCAGGGTAAGATGTTGTAATCATCCAGAGCTCAATGTGAGGCAGGGATTTGCTTTGCTCAATATCTGAGTTCTGGCAGATCAGTCCCATATAGTGGGAACCCAAGGGAGAATGAATTCTCCATGCAACTTTGACATGCTTGTATCTGTTCTTATTTTCATGGACATTTTGGGCAGTAAGCCCCTTATCTCCAGCTATGTGAACAGTTTTCTAAACATCTGTCAGTAGCACCCGTGCCCATCTTGCTAATTTGGAGTGCCAGCCCTACCAAATCTGTATCTCACTACTAAAAACATGATGCAATTTAAATTGTGGCGTGCCTGGCTTTGTTCTGTAAACTTTGTTTGCCAGGCAACCTTTAGCCATAGGAAGAAACCCATTTCCAGAAGGAAAGCATTAGTGATGGGTGCAGTTGTGAGGGGTTGGGGTTGTGACTGACTTGGGCCCTGGAGGTCAGATGGTTATCAGAACCAGCTGGGCTTGAAAAACTCAGAGAACAAACTGGTCTCTGGCATTTAGGCACTATATTAAATAGGATTTGTGGTACTTTCTGCTTCAAGCTGTGCCAAGAATAGCATGAGTAGCCTTTCTTGTTGAGAACTGGCACATCTGGTCCCAGTCCTGGTTGGAACCACTGGGGCACAAAAGAATATGCTGCATTACTATTATTTGTTTTGAAACCTTCACTGGAGGATCCAGCCTAGGCTGGATATTCATAGTGTTACCCTTGTCCTTCTCAAGTTCTGCACTCAGCAGCAGAGCAGCTCAAGTGTCAGAAAGCCCTGATCATCAGGGAAAAATGGGATCTGCTCCTGCTCTGCTCCTGAGCTCTGTTCCCCCAGACTTCCTGGGACACCAATCTTTCTAAAGTAACACAACATCCTTGCACAGAGGAAGAGTTAATTTAGCCAACCTGCAGAAGGAGAAAGGGCAGAAAAATGAGTTTATTTGATGGGGCAGCCTGATGACAGCAATGGTGGGGGGAGCTTGGGTCTGTTCTGGCCCTTTTTGAGTCCTTATTTCCAGGCCAGCTTCCCCCTTACTGGTTTATACCACCCACCACACTGGGAGGGAAGGCAGAAACAAGAGAAGTGGGTGGATTTAATCCTCTGTTTCAAAGATGTTGCTGCTGGGTTTGCAGATGGTGGCAGCAGATGACAGAAACGAGCTCATTTTTCCTCTGATCATTTCTTTCATCCCTAATAAAAAATAACTAAAAAAAAAAAAAAAAAGAAAAAGCTTAAAACAGAGCTCCTACTAGAAATGTGGAGTTTTCCCCCTCTATGTGGTTTTTTTTTTTTTTTTTTTTTTTGGTTTTTTTTTTTTGTTTTTGTTTTTTGTTTTTTTTTTGTTTTTTTTTTTTTTTCCTTTAGTTCCTCCTGCTGTAGCCTGATGCAAGGCAGGACATGGAGGGATGGCTTTTCCCATCCTAGTCTGCAGCTTTCTCCTCTTGGTAGCTATTTCTGAGCTTCCAGTGGCTCCTGTTCCTTTTTAACATGGGGACAAAGTGACAAGGATTCCCCAGCCAAGGGCAGGCTGGTTAATCCAGACAACATCCAGAATGATGGCAAAATGTGGCAGTGTGGACAATTGGGCTGTGTTGGACCCAAATGTGGTGAGCTCCTGGTGCCAAGTGAGCCATGCACTGTCCTGGAAAAATTCCTGATGTTTCAATCCAGTCCTGTTCTGCTGGACATACTTGGAGTTCAGAGAAGGAACTTCAGGACCTTCTTCCAAGAGTTTCAGCATGACATTTATTTCCCTAAGTCCTGATTAAACAGTGAAAAGGCAGAGGAAAATTAAGCCATCAGATATTTTCTTGTCTTGTTGCTCTTTGAGCTCAGTTTGCTTTTAGACTCTGCACTCCTGAATTAGGCAGCTGTACTGCCAGTAAGAAAGAACCACCTTCTTTTTATTTGATTTTATTTTTTTTTTTTTAGGAAGGATACAACAGGTGTGATTCCCAGAAGCAGCTCTCCTTGCATGATTCATATGCTTCAGCAACACCTTGTCCTCCTGCATTCTCAGCTTTCCACTGTGTGTTCCTGGTGGGATGATTTGTGCTGATCTTAGCTCAACAGGCTTTACAGGTCCCCTGGTTACAGCCTAATAAGTGGGGTGTAATTATTAAAGGAAAAAACAAAACCATACCAAACCCATCAGGACATTTCTTAAAATAATATGAATTGCCCATTCAGCTGTTCACACACTGCAAAGTAGAACCCAGACCCCTTCTTGAGCTGAAATCCTTCTTGAAGCCTGGATCCCACTGAGGATTTAGGGCTGGATTCTCATTTATACTGAGGTCTCTTGAGCCAACAAGTACAGGATGTAAATTATTTTTACTCTCACTTTCACATGAGAATTAGGCCTTTAGAGTCAACTTGAGTTACCTTGTGCTGGCTGCAGCAGTCATACATGACCACCTGTTGTTTCTTGGTTGAGCTCAGCAGTATTTAGGGTTTTTTGGCAGGAATGCTTCCTTTTTCTGTGTGTTTTCATAGCCCTGGCCACTAGGTGCTACTGCAACACAGATGCAGTGATGGTTAAATGGAGCCAGCCAAAATCGTGGTCCTGGGAGCTCAGGGTGTTTCTGTACCATTGGTGATTTCCATTCTGAGCTGCTGAGGGGATGGCCTGGTGAGCCTTGGGAATGGCAGAGGAGTTTTGGGTGCTGTGGTGAGGCTCAAACAACCTCTCCCAGGAGATAAACCCAGAGAAAAAAGGCTTGGAGAGGAACTGCACTTCCTGCAGCTCAGGATGGAATATGGGAGAGCACTGACTGCACATGGGAATGATGATTTTGGCCACCAGCTGTGGGTGGAAGACCTAAATCTAAAGGTAAGGTGTGAAGTATTGCTTCATTGAAAGAAGCATTGATTGAAAGGGACATCAAAGATCATCTCACTCTGGGCAGGGACACCTCCCACCAGATCTGGTTGCTCCAAGCCCTGTCCAGCCCTGAGCACTTCCAGGGATGGGGCACCCACAGCTCCTCTAGTGAGGCACTGAAACTGTGAGTCCACATCTCACTGCCCTCAAATGGTTCATTCACACATCATCAAATCATACAATTTAGGACTAAACTGAAAGCTTGAACTTTCCAGGGTGACATCCTTAGTCCACTAAAAATCAGATTTCAGTGGTGAGCCTGGTATGGAGACCAGCTGATGATGTGTTGGCAAAAGAATTACTTCCAAAAAAGCTTCTTTTCAACCATATATCAGGAGAGGAATACCATCTATATTCCATGGTTATTTGTGCTCTATGTCTAACACTGTTTGTGCCTTCCCACTTGTTCAGATCCACCTTGGAGTATGGAAGAAGTTCTCCTCAAATATGTACATGTCCTCAAATAAATGTGCTAGATTTGCTCTGTATTCTTCTACTGCACTTTCTTTCTGGTTTATATTTTGGGCCTTTTTGGTTTTTTTCCCCTGGAAGAAAAAGAGTCCTTAATAAAATGGAATTTGTAATTAGAGCAACAAAAGAAAACTTGTTCTTTTAAAACTCAAAAGTGAAAAATCTGGTTTTAGGAAAACCGTGTTTTTTCGGCTGGCTTCATTTGATATCTTCAGTCCTCAGCATGATGCTGTCTTTCATAAGACTTAATTTGTGTAATAAAAACCAGCAATAAAGGCAGCAAATGTTCCCTTTGCCCCGTTGCTAGCTTTGGCTCATCTGGGCTGACTTCAGCACCTCCAAGGAGGCAGCAGAGGGACAGTTTGTACAGCTCAGCCTTAGGACAAACATATTAAATGGAGACAGAGACTCCTCATTCTCAGGGCTCTGCTTTGTCCCCCTGGGCAGTTTTCTTGCTGCAGCACAGCCCAAGGACCTGCAGCTCTCACGGGTCCCTGTCCCAGCTCAGCCCAGTTCTCACCATCGCAGTCTGGGCTCTGGACACTGAGACCTTTGTGTGATTTTTTGTTTTTTTTTCAGGGTGAATGGGCCATCTGCCAAGAAGGTCGGGCAGAGCTCTGTGCATTTGGTAGTTCTGAATAATTCTGCTGCTGTCTTCTGCAAAAGAAGTGAGAATGCAGAGGTTTTTGTTGGTATTCCTCTAACGCTCTGGTAGTTTTACCCTCGGCTTCTAGGAAAACAACAAACAATCTTTATCTACTGAGCTTGTAAACTTTGATTATTCTTGACATGGTCTACTGTTCTATGCTGTTTTAATTACTCCCCTGCCTTGTATCCAGTTGGAGCTGGAATTCAGAGCTGATTTAGTTTTTCATGCATGTAATGCAACTTAAAGGAAAGCATTTCACTGGAGAGCTTCAACATTGTTTGGTCCTTGTTTTCCTGCTAAACTTTGCCTTTCTGTAGCTGAATGAGGGATAGAGCAGACCTTTGTGAACAGTATCTTAGTACTTATTATTAGTTTTCAGCTGCTGCCTGAGAAGCTTGGCCATTCCATGTTGAGTCCTTGCTCTGTCTGGTGCCCTTCTCCAACATGATGTATTCCACAAAAAATGACATGAGCAGCCAGGGGCCACTGCAGAACTGCACAAGGTGATCCATCCTGTGCTGCCAGTGAGGTTTTGAGAGCCAAATCCAGAACTCAGCTCACACCTCTTCCAAAAAAAGCTGTGCTGGGTGCTGAGTGCAGCTGCCCTTCTAGTGAGGTTGCTACTACTTGATTTAAAGCAAAAAGAGCATTTTCCCCCCCTTTAAGCTGTGTTTCAAGGACTTGCAGATTTTCCAGTTCACTGGATGACCTTTGGTGCTGGTAATCACTCCAGGACAGAAATCTCTATCTTTTCAGGCATAAATCCAAAGTTCCTGCATAGCAGCATATGTTCAAATGAGAGTTTGCTAAGGAACAAGCTCTCCATCCAAGCAATAAATTCCTGAGGTGCTGCTGTGTTTGCTCCAGTCAAATGCTGAATCTCAAACCTCATCCCAACCTGGTCTTTAAAACAGCTCTCCAAACCTGGCATTTTTTTACTGCTTGGAAAGAGCTGTTGAGAGAGCTTGAAGAAAGTCCTTGGAAGTTCTTTTAATGGAGGTTGAGGGAGGAGAGAAGTTTGGCAATGCAAGATAAGCAGTGATATTACAAAACTGTAAAGCTGTCTCCTACTGAAACCATGCTAAATGATTTGAAATACACTGAGAAAAGAAATGTGCACCATCAGCAGTAATGAACCTTAGAGAGAGTTTGGCCAACATCAAAAATTTTAGATTTGGATCGGGACTAATTTGCCTTCCAATTTTGCATGTTTTCCCTGTACTCAAATTGTGTTTTTTTGAAGGCACTAAAACAGATCATTTAGTTCCTATTACACCAGTAAAACCCTGCCTGGACACTTCCCCACATTAGGTAAAATTAAGTGCCCTGTTTGCTGTCCAGTGTCACCTTTTGGCCACACAGAGTGATTCTGTTGTAAATAATAATGTCAGGATATAATTTGTCAGAGTGCCACATTGCTGTTGCTGCTTGAATACTACTTTGGGAGGAAATAGTTTAGAAGAACCATTCAACTGGGTCTCTTTCAGGCTTGGACACTTGAAAAAACATCAAGACTTAAAATACTTTGTCAGACTGTTTGGTACATTGCAGGAGACTGGCTGGTGAGTGTGTTTGTCACCATCTTCTCCAAGACAGGATGTGACATGAATCTTGTAGTGCCAAACCTTACAAGATATTTTTTTCCAGCTCAAGTGATGGATCATGATTTTAGAATCTGACTGCAGGGCTTAGTCTAGTGACAACATGCCATTTTTCATGGTCATAAAGTGGTTACAATAGATCTGAAGTGCTGTGAACCACAAATTCTTAGGAACAAATTTTATCTGCTACTCAAAGTTCCATGTAGATTGCTACATCTTTCCTTTTAACAATTGTTATTGTGCTTTTGTGCAAACATTTGCTTATGAGCTGAGCCTGGAGGTTACAAGTTCAGAGCTTTCCCTGGACAAGAAAATGGGCTTGATTAATGGTTGGCATTGGGTCTCCAAACCTTTGGGAATGTAGATCTCCAATGGCTCTTTCTTTACATGATCACATTCTTTCCATCTCCTTGTCTTTACTCTGTGTCAGAGCACCTTATTTTGATTCTGTAGTGATCATGTACCCCCTAAAGCTTTTGCTGAGGGCCCAACCAGCCCCTCACACCCACCTTGTCCCCAGTCCAGGCCTTCTGCCATGAAGGTGGCACAACCATCATGGGCACCTCACCAGGAGCTGCCAAATGAGCAAACACATCCACCAGAATTACATTTTTTGCCATGACAGACAGGCACTGAGCACAGACCTCTTTAAAGAATATTTACTGAGAGAACTGTTTAAAAATATATTTATCTACAGGCAAAAAAAAAAAAAAAAAAAAAAAAAAAATCTTACTGAAGCAATGATCTTATTTCTATAGAATTTACCAGAGCTGCCCACCTGCACCCCCACTGCTTCCAGAGGAACCCAGGAGCATCTCTGAGCTGTGCAGTTTGCAATCTTCTACCAAAGATAAACCTCCCTGAGACCACCAGAACTGCAAGATGCAGAGAGGTGACTGCCTCTGTGGGATGGTCCAGAATGAATGAGTGTCACCTGCATTTTTAATTTGTTTGGGTAATCCCTAATCCTTGCTGCCCCTGATGAAGGAGGGCTGACTGTACCCTGAAGGTGCATGGGGGACTGTGCTGCAAACCAGCCTCTGCAGTTGGTGCTTTTATTTTTCCTTTGATTTTTATCAGTAGGAGTAAAAACATCAACACCTGCACTCCCTTTTTGTATCCACTGCTTTGAGGTAGGGCTGCCTTGGCTTTGGTCACAATGCTCTTTTTTGTTCCCCTTGGTTCTTTCTTTTCTTCTTTGCTTTGACACCTCAATTCTTGTCTGCTAATTTGTTATATTTCTGGCACGGGATGGCTCTCTGGGCCAATGCATTTGGAGCAGGACACAGGAAAAGAGCCAAAGCTGGAGAAAGGCTTGGAAGACACTCAGCAAAGCCCACAGGTGCAGCCATGGGCAAGAGCTGGTCTGGGGGAATAGGAGCCAGCTTTCATCCTGAAGGCCAGTGATGCATCTGAAATATGGAAATGTGTGATTTTAACAACCTCATTCACCATGACTTAGTTTTCTCAGGTGCTCTGCTCTTCCCCTGAGAGCCTTAGGGATTGTCCCACAAAAACTGCCTGCCCTTCTTGTGATGACAGCACTCAAGCATGGTCACTCCTTGCTTTTTGCCCAGTGTAGAAACATCTCTTTGCAGAAAGGGCTAAGGATGTTCCACATTTAGCATCATCAGGTACACACTGGCAGTGTTAAAATTCATACATCCTCCTGATCCAGTGAGTTCTTGTGGAAACCTCATGGAAAACTCTGAGGAGTTTCTGTATTATTTTTTCTGTACGATTTCACACATTGTAGATGCCTTAAATCCATCCAGCTCGTGCCTTTTATGAGTCCTCAACAGATGAGTGAACCTGGTGCTTATGCAAAAGAAAGGCTTGTTTGTTTTACCCCCATGTTTCAGAGATTTGCATCATGCTTCACATAATTTTGATGATTTCTGGTTCCCCATCCCGAGCTGCTATCCAAGCATTCTGTGTAGCTCAACATTGCTCATCTGGGAGAGGGAAAGAAACCTGAGCAAGGCTTTTTCAGGCCAGGACAGAGTGATGAAAAACTGTGATGTGACAGTGTTGTATCAGCTCAATTTGAAATGATTCAAAGCTCTTTCTCCCCTTGGGAGCTCACTCTGGTTTGGGCAGACCACCACCCCTATGTGGCAGCTCCTAAAGATCACCTGGGGGCCTCTGGATGTTGCTTACCAAATTTATGGGCTTGTACCTGAATCCCAAAGTGGTGGCCTGTCCATTCAAAGTGGCAAAAGCAAAAAGCCCCTCCATTTGTGCTGTGCATGGGGTTTGTCTAAAAGCTCCTTGGAAACCATTGGCAAGTGGCCTTTGCATCAAGGCCATTGTGAAAAATGAAGTTTGTGACTGCATAAAAAAAATGTTTTGAATCTTTTCTGCTCTTTTAAAGCCAAATTCTG
Source organism: Oenanthe melanoleuca (assembly GCF_029582105.1). Classification (NCBI taxonomy): domain Eukaryota; kingdom Metazoa; phylum Chordata; class Aves; order Passeriformes; family Muscicapidae; genus Oenanthe; species Oenanthe melanoleuca. The sequence goes on along the minus strand of NC_079342.1, from coordinate 4,133,702 downwards.
CAATATCTTAAACCATTGGCATTGTACAAATCCACATTACTGAAAAAACTGAACAAATTACAAGACACAGTGTTGGTGTAGTAGCAGAGAGAAACCTGAATGCTTTTTAGGAGTTGAATGTTCTTAGCCTGCATCCAACAAACAGGAAATATATCCCCTCTGTGTGTTTCATTGCTGACAGAGATTTTCCCAATCACAGTATCTTTATCTTCCAAACTAAATATCCCAGGCTTTACTCAAAAGTGTTGAGTAAAACTGAGCTGTTCAGCCTCTTTGGTGGAAATGTGAACATCCCTGCTCGTCCCTTTCAGCTGTGACACCATAGAAATGACATAAATATTGCAAAATTGCTCTCCCCTCTCCCTCCTGCTCTCCCCCACCTACTCAACCCCTTGGCACGTGCAAAGTTTGCTCTGCACGCACACACAGCTGGTTTGGGCTCCAGTAGCAGTCTGTGGGGCTACAAGGCAAAACCTCCAAAATCAAAGATTCTTGGGCATTGTGCAGCCAGCTGAAAGGAGCAGTTATAACCAAGCTGCCTGAAAAAGCCCAGGGTGCAGAAGCAGCAGGGTGAATTACTCCTTATTGTGGGCAGGAGTCATGAGCTTTCATTTTTCCCTTGGTAGGGAAGGCAGCAACTGCAGCAGCCTTTCTTCTGCTTGTGACAAGAAGTGAAATACACATGTGATGGGGAAACAAATTAATTGTGAGGGCCCTAATTAAAATCACTGGGAGAGGTATTGCATTACAGTGCAAAGAAACAGATGAATATGACCTTTCTGTGAACTTCTCAACCCTACTAGAAGCATAAATTTGAAGTCTGCTAGCGGAAAAGCGTTCTGGCACTGAGCTGGTGTCTACAATCAGGATTTTGTCTGCAGGTATCAATGCACAAAATCTCTGCCTCGTGCAGCTCTGGGTCCCCTGAGGCTCCCTGTGTTTTGCCTTCGTTTGTTATAGCCCATGTCAGAGGGTTTCAGTGGCCTGGCCCTGCTCCCCTCTCCTCCCAGCTCCAGCATTTCCTCAGAGCACAAGGAAAATCTGCAAGGAGGTGCTGGGGAACCGGAGCAGAACGGAAACTGCGTCCTGCAGAAACGCTTGCTGGAGATATACAACTTTTGTCTGCTACCAATTGTCACAAACAGTTAAGGCAAGCAATTTATGGCTGTGTGGATCACATTTACCCCGCTAGATTTCCATCTCTGACTCCTACCTGGCACACTGCACTGATTCCTCCTGATTTTTAACTCAGGGCAGGGCAGGATGAGCATTATGAAACAGATACAGTCCTTTTCTTTAAAGGACTGAGGGTTTTGTTGGGTTTTTTTGTTTAGTTTTTTTTTTTTTTTTTTTTTTTTTTTTTTTTTTTTTTTTTTTTTGGTTTCTTCATCATTAAGCAAATGCTTTTGCTGAGTGACAGCTGTTTCTGCTCAGAAACGGGACACAAAGTTTGGCTTTGTTTTAATCCTGGGATGTTTATCACTGCACTTTGAAGCACACACCCTTCATTTTCCCCTTCTCTATCTCTCCCAAGCTTTGGGGTTGAGAAGAAGCAGGAAGAGGAAGGCTTTTCAAAGGGATGTCTCGCTGTTAAAAGTTCAGCTTTGCTCTCACATGTGATTTTCCTGGTTGGCAGCTTTGTGGCTGAAAACCCCTGTTTTAAAACTGGTGCACACTGGTGATATCATGAACACGCCACATGGTGTCTGATGGCTTTCAGTGACAGCAGATTTATAGCATTTTCCCTCATAAAAAATCCTGTCTTCTGCCAAAAGAGGTCCAGCTGGAGTTATGAAATCACTAAATGGACCCTGCTAGAGTGAGGAAGTTTGGCCTTTCCAGTCCCCTCCATCTGTTGTGTGCAGTGCACATCATAGCCTGGCTATGGGAATCACACAGCACCCACAGGGTACCCTTGGGAAGGCTCCTTATTCCTGTGGGGACAGAATCTGAGAGCATTTGGGGTCTGTGTGTGCTGCTTTGCAATTAATAGGAAATTATCTTATTCCACTGTTGCCAAGTTTTATTAAAATCAGCACTTAGGATATTGGTAGAAGACCTAAAACACATCCCCCTCTCCTCAACTGCTAGATATTTCACCCCTGAAATCTGAGTGTCTCCAAACAGACCTAATCCCTTCCTGAGTGCTTGGGAAGTGGTTAGAGGAGCTTGGATGTCACCCCAAAGAGATCTCAGTTAATATTCTTTCACTAGGAAATGTGTTCTGGATCTGCTGTGACTCTCTGACCACTAATGGCTTTCGTGTTGCTCACTGTGAAATTCGTAGGCAGTCAGGGGGATGGAGAGAGATTTGATAGCTAATTGCTGCAAAATTCATCCTCTGAATGGCTGAAAAACCAGAATTCCTCAGCTGAAGTCCACAAATGTCTTCATGCACACTGAAGAGGTCCCCAGTGGTGTCTGTGGGGTGAGGATTTGGGGATGCTGGAGCAGTGTGGGGGGTTTGGAGGAGCTGTGCTGGAAGCAGCAGAGGCAGCATGGATTTGCCATCACTCCAGAGACCCTGCACCACCCATCAAAGGCACCACTGGCTCTCCTGGCATGGGGCATTTGCAGTAATTTGGAGGTTTACTCTCAGCCCTGTTGTCTTTGGGGAACAGCTGTGTAAGTACAGAGTGTAAGGGACAGATTTGTACAGGACTAGAGAACAACTTAATATCCAGCTCCCTTGAAATTCCCATTCTTTGTTCCAGTTTAAGACTAGAAAACTTCATATCCAGCTCTTTGCTTGCTTTAGTTTTTTGGATTGGGAGGACACTATGGTTTGAAAGGCTTCACTGAAAAGATGTATATATATAAATCTTTGTGTATATATATATATATATATATATATATATATATATATATATATATATACACACATGTTATATACATTTTATATATATACACACATGCGTTATATACATTAAAAAAAAAATAATTGTAATTTGTAGCTGACATCCTGGCTGGAGTCAAGGGAGTGAAAAGAAAAATGGAGAAGAAAATGAAAAAAGAAGAGTGAAGAAATAAATGTCTCTGTGAATATGGATAAGAAACCCAGGGAGATTGCTATGTGTCTCATGAAAATAGGACATAAAAATCAGGGTGTGAGAATGGGGGAGTCAGCATTTTTCCTTATGATTTTAGCAGCACATTGGACTAATTAAATGAGAGGACTGTCCTGGCTGGCTTTGCTTCTGTTCAAACACATCACACCTGGCTCTGCTGTTTGTCATCTGTGTAAAGTGAGGGTTTAGGGACTAGATTTGGGAAAAAGAGGATTAGAGAGCAGGTTGGCATTGGGTTGTGATGGCAGTGGCCTGGCACAGAGCCCCTGCAGAGGGAGGCACCAGGGGCTGTGTCAGGTTTCACACTGCTGAACGCTCAGAGTTATTTATGCACCACGTTTAATTCTTTATTTATCCTGCATCAGAGCGTGGATTTAATGCTGGCTCCAGGCAGCCCTGTGTTTATCCACAGGGCTGCAAAGGTCCAGGCTGACCACAGGCTTTAGCCCTGAGTGACAAGGCCACCTCCAAGTCTGCTGCCACAGTGTCTGCTCACTGGGATGCTGAGGGGCTGTGGCTGGCAGGATATTTATCCCAGGGGCCAGGACCATCCTCTGCTTGGCTGTGGCTCCCAGAGCAGGAGGTGCAGAGGCTGAGATGCTGCAGGGAGCAGCTCTGGGCTGCTCTTTGTCAGCAGAAGGGAGCTGGCCATGTGGGATGGAGTTAATGGCACATCTGCACATCGCTCTCTTCCCTGGCCTCTGCTTAAAGCTCCTTCTATTCTCAGCGACAAAACAGCCCCTGAGGGGCAGATGCCACTGAGTGCAGTGAGGGAATACCCCTGTGGATGCTCTGGCTCCTGCTCTGCGCCGGACAAAAAAGGCAGGAAACCAAAATACCCTGTACCAGTGCCATGCCCATGCCCTTGGCCCCATTCTCACACCACACGGAGCACAGGAGCCACGGGGAGCCAGCGTGACACCATTGTCCATTGTTAGCAGCTTCAGATCTGCAGCAGGGAGTGGGGAGCCAACATCCCACCCCAGCTTGCAGAAACCATCCAGTTCCCTCTTTGTTTGTGGGGGGATAACAAAGGGAGCTGCTGAAACTCAGCAGTGTGGCAAGATCTGTGGTAATAGCTGCAGAGCCAGTTGAAAAGGAGGAAAATAGGGTTTTATGAAGAAAAACTGCAGATCTTCACGTTGCTTCTGTTTCCCAGGGTGGTACCAGGGTTGAAGGTGTGCCCTGGAGGGGTTCTCACGGCTGTCCTTGCTGTTGCAGAAGTCAGAGAGACTCTGTGAAGATGGCAAAGGAAAAGGAAAAAGAGAATCCCACAGGCAAAGAGCCTGTCAGTGCATTCAGTGGTGAAAGGAAGGTGGGGCAGGGGTGAAAGAGGAACAGCCATCAATTAAGGAAATGAGGAAAAAGCTTGTAACACTTCAATTTTCCAAAACCCAAAGCTTATGTAAACCCTAGTTTGTTTTTGGTATAAAATCCTTCTCTGTGAAAGAGAAGATCTAATGATTGGAAATGAGGATTTTGTATTGAATCTTTTAGTTTTGGGAAAGCTACTTTTTCAGCAACAAAACCTTTCACGTAAAATATTCCAAAAGGCAATTTGTGTGCAGTGTTGTAACTAATGAAGGTGATTCTCAGATCAGACAGATGTCCCTGCATGATTTCACCTGCTCTGAGGACAGTGTGACCCCTCCTTCCCTTACAAACCCAATCCCATGAAAGGCTGGCATGTTTTGCCTGTGTTGGCCACCAAATCCAAGCCTTTTCACACTGAGGAGGTGGTCAGCAGGGGATTACAGCTGAAATATGGTTCTTCTGCTCATATGGTACTGATGCCTTGGGTTTTAGATTTTATATATTATTCAGAAACTCTGCTGCTTAGTGTGGAGCTCTGAAACTTCATATTAGGTGTTAGTAAGGTCTCTTCACGGAGTATTTAAATAAAACAATCCCTTTCTAGCTGGAGAATCAAGGGCAAATGGTACCCAAAAAGGAGAATGGGGGCAAGCCAGGGGCTGAGACTTCCTAGCCTGGGGCTGTGGTTGGATAACTGACCCCAAGATGGAGATGAACCAAAACTTATAAAAGTGTAAAAACTCTTGACCAGGATCCATCTTGGATTTGATTTGGGTGTAGCCCAGGCCAGGCTCTTGCACTGCCCAAGGTGCATCCTTTCAATAAATACCTGTTTTATTCCTTTTGCTCTGTCTAGTCTCTATTCCAGGTCAGCCTTTCCAGGCAGCAGCACCACATCATTTGTGTGAGCAGCCAGGAGCTCCAGATGTGGCAGGGAGCTGCACTTTCTGGAGGACACAACAGGACACATCCCTGCTCCACAGGGAAGCAGGGCCATAGCCAAGTGTGAGACCTTGGATATCACATTTCCAGCTGCAGGATTGATGGGCAGGACACAAACATTACCTGTGGGGGTGAAGTCCTCCACCAGGGCGTGCAGAAAAATCCCTTTGCTTTCATTTCACTGCACGCCTGTCCCTTCTCATCCCTCTGATCCAGATGCTCCTTTTCATGCTGCTGTGAGAGGTTGATATTGCTGACAGGAATCGATAATCTGAGATGTGGAGCTCATTTCTTGGCAAATCAGTGCAGAGGAAGTAAACAGTGCCTGTTTGTTTTGACTTTCTTCCCTCGTTAAATCTGGTTTATTTTACTAGATGGTCTTTTGATTTCATTAATTAAAATACGGCTGGATGGGGAATGAGAATGAAGACAAAGGACTTAGGATTGATATATACAAAGAGGGAGGAATATCCTTTGGATTCCTGTTGCCACTAAGGAAGTTGTAAGAGGTAATGCAGATCTTCATCTCTTGGCTCTGTAGCTGAAGGGAGGAGAGAATGGTAATTTTAGCTCTCCGTGGTGCTTTGCTAGAATTCAGGGTTGAGATTCAAGGTCTTCGAAAAAGCTGGGTTAATTAATGATAAATAAAACATGGTGAAGATAAGATACAGCAAAATAAAGCAAGCTAAAGCAAAAATATATGTTCCAAATCAATTGTTACAAAAGCATCCACTATGCTTTACTGCATCCCATTTTTTAGCAAAACATTTGGGAATAGTTTTTTTTTTTTTTTTTTGTCAGTTCACATTCCAGCAAATATTAATAAGCAGTTGTACTATCAGTGTATGGATTCTTTTCAAATTGGTTGTACAGATTTTCCTTAATGCTTTCACCAAAATGCCTCCTCTGTGCTTTTGCACTGTCAAGACAATTCACCCAACTCATGCCCCACTTGCTATGCTGAAATGAGATCAAGTAGCTGTGACGCTTGCAGCTGGAATAGTAAATGTATTAAAAATTATGGCTTGAGAAAGACAAATTCTACTTCAAAATCAAGTCTTGGACCTCAAAACGATGGATGGTGGCCATTGGAAAGAATGTAAAAGGCAAGATACAATATTTCATAATTTTGAAAAATGAAACACTTGGGAAGTGTCAAAGTATTTATTCAGAACTTTGCATGGGAATTATTTTAACTTTCGTTGATTTGTTTAGTCTCGAAATTCACATTTATTTTAAAACAGGTGCTAAATAACTGTCTTTTCTTTATAGGTTTCCTTGTGGGCTGAAAAACATATGTCATTCAATGTAAATCTACACCTTTTTGAGGCAGTCAAATGCATTCCGTTGACTCAGGTTTATTGCTGAGCAAAAGAAAAAAAATCTCCATTTTGGTTTGAGTAGAACCAAATTTCAGATTATTTCTTGTGTTGCTGCTGACAGGAAAACCAACTGGCTCACCCTGGGCTGACACCCAAGACTGAAGGAATAATTAAGCCCTTTGCAGTAACTGGATTATGAAGAAATTGGGCTGGTGGCTGCCAGGTTTCCTACCAGAGCATCTGCAAGGGCAGCCCAGTGAGGGCACAGCACCCAAAAACCAGGGATGTTCCCAGGCTGTGTGGCTAGGTGACTAAACCCATTTCTGCTGCCTTCAACACTGGAAACATTTGATTTTCTGCCTGTATTCTCTGATTTGCACCATACATAGGAAAGTTTTATTGTTGCTCCAGGAAGGAAATTGTTTTCTGCCATCCTCAAAATACTAATTCTGCTTTTTACTGGTGTCTTAGGTTGCAATACAGGATGTGACCAAAATTCTATCTATTATATCACTGTCTGTTGAAACCAGGTGGGGCAGTGATCTCTATCTCCATGGCAGATATCCTCTGCTAATGGGCCATCTGTTAAAAACCAGGTGAGGCAATGTTTTTTATCTTTCCCACAATCCATCCTTCCTCCAGGAGGATATCTCCTGTTAATGGGCCATTCAGTCCCAGTGCATGACTGATCAAATTACATCATCCCACTGGGAGATGCTCCACCCAGGGGGAGGAGCCAAACATTTCCTACCCAGATAAAAACTGAGATTTGCAACAGCAGAGCAGACTTTTTCCCCTGGATTCCAGAGGAAAGCTGGACTTTTCCACATCATCCCTGGACCTTCAGAAGAAAACTGCACCTTCTACAGGAGCACTGCTCCAGCTGAACCACATCTGCCACTGCAGGAGGATGCAGCCACCATTGAATGGGACTGTGCCAACACCCTGACTGACTGACGGGTGTCAGCTTGGATTCTGACTTTGTCAGTGTTTTGGGTTTGTTTTTTTTTTTCTGTAATACTGCATTTCTATTTTAAGTATTCCTATTCCCATATCTTTGCCCGAGAGCCCCTTAATTTCAAAATTACAATAATTTGGAGGGAGGGGGTTTGCATTTTCCATTTCAGGAGAGGCTCCTGCCCTTCTTAGCAGACACCCATCTTTCAAACCAAGACAACTGGCTTTCCTCTGAGCAGGACTGGCCTTCACATGTCCATGGGCTTGCCTGAACTCGAGGAGAAATGTTGTTAAGGGCTGATGAGCACCATGCAGCTCACGACAGCCAGCTCTCCGTGTGTTTCCATGACAAGAAATGGTTTTTATGACCTCCAGTCACTTGGGAGCCAGCTGAATGTGCAAATCTCATTTTTTTTTCTCCCCCCTACATGTTGATATTGCTAGGCAGGCAGGCAGGCTTTTGGAGTGTTTTTCCAGCTCAAGGTTTCCTACTGGGTGCCATTAAGTGGCAGGTAAAATGTGGTGGTGGTTGGGCGATGCACAGCACGATGTTTTGTTTGCTACCTCACTGTGATAATTTATGCTTTGCTGGGATGTTCTGTGAAACTGAGGGCTGTAAACATGTGTTATGAATTGCTTGAAAATGAGAGGAAACTTAACTTTCCTTATAAAAAGACTCAGGGCTGTAATTTATTACTGTAAACAAGAATGAGAAGACCAAAAAAAAAAATCAATTAAAAAAGAAAATGTCAAGCTCTTTTTATTCAGAATTTGAAAGGACCTGAAGTCGATTGTTTCCTCCCGTGGAAGGTCTGGTTTCTATCAGCCAGGCAGAGGGGCTTTTGTTTCTAGCAGTCAAATCAACAGGCCAGTAAGAGGAGCTTTGAACTGCAATTTGTCTTTACGTATTTTGAAAATGTTCTTTCGACGTGTTTACACGTTGGCCGGGGCACTTCTGCTGCAGTCAGCTCTTTCTGGGACGATTAATCAAACCATCAAGTCTCTGATTAATCAAAGTCCCTCCTGACAACTCCTTTCTTTCAATCACCTGCTGAGTCTCTACTAAAACCCAAACAAGCAAATGATTAAACTCTTTTTTTTTTTTTTTTTTTTTTTTTTTTTTAAATGGGGAAGAATGAAAGAAAGAAATTAAAAAGAAGGCGGCGTGTCTTGCAGATTTGGCACTTTTCGAGGTACATACCTCAAGGAGAGAGAGATCTTGGACTGCATTTGTGATGCAAACTGGAACCTTTGGCTACCAAATGCAGGATGTGGTGTATCCTGTTCAAAGAGGCACATATTTTGCATGTTTTTGTTGGCTCCTCTCAATCAAAGCATGCTGTGATTCAGCTACACTAAAAATTAACAATCTATGTTATAGCCATGTATTACATTACACCCTCCCCCCGCCACCCATTTTTTTTTTTTTTTTAAAATCTTTTCCAGAAAGACATGTCCTGAAGAGAAGGGAAGGTAGGTAACAAAAACCTTGCAAATGTTTTCATAATAATTATTCAATGGCAATCAAATCATGCCACTTTAAAAGATCAGCTGAGCTATCTGTAAATATTTTCTCATCTCTGCAGAGCAGTACAAACTCCTAATAAAATGCATCTGTTTCCATTTCTGGAGTAAATTTGAGGTGGGTTTTTATGTCAGTGGCTCTTCAGTGTCACTGCAAATAGCAAAGAAGAGGAGTAAGAGTTAAAATAGGAGATGCTGGCCCACAGCAACTTGGTATTTGTGTGAAACTAGTTTTAGGGATTTTCTTGAGACAAAACAGTTTGCATTGGATGAGTTGATTGAGTAGTGCTGTCAAAAATCAAAGACTGGAATCTGAGTGATGGGCAATGTCATCTGAGTCTGCTGGCAGCTTAATCAGGGCTCTCAGCACTGTCTTCTTTTTGTCTTCTAGAATTTTAAACTCTTTATTAGCAGCCATTCTTCACATCTGTCCTTCAGAGGTGTTCTATAAACCAATGAGGTGCTACAGAGGTGACACCTAAATACAGTTCACTTTCTTTACAGGGAAAACCAAACTGAGCTACCACAGAACTAAATAACTCAACTGTGTCCAAGATCCAGGGAGGGAGAGATTCCTCAGTTCTGCCCAGACTGGTCACATCCCCAGCCTGCTCCTCTGACCAGGGAATCATGTTGTTCCCTTCAAGCCAATCCCACCTGCTTCTGAAAATTGGATTAGAGGGCTGCCCTGCTGTGAGTACACATAAAACACCTCTGGGTTAACTGGCAGACTAGGAGCACAACATTTTTTTTGCATTCTCTGTTTCAGCATCACTGGTAAATCTCCAGATTTCCTGCTATTCTATATTCCTGATGCACAAATCCTTCTGTCAGCTCACAGTTTTGTTCCCCTGCCACACCTATTTCTAAATCACTAATTACTCTTGTTACATGCTGATGAGACAAATATTTTTTTCCTTTCCCCAGGGTGGCAATTAAAATCCAAGATTGCCTTTATTAGCTGAAGTGGCCTTAGGAAAAGATTTGTCCAACACATCTAATGACATCTCCTTAGCATTTCATCTTCAGCAGGCATTTCCAAAGAAACTCCATTTTGTTTCAGGCAGAACTTTTATTTCAGATGACTCTGTTTGCAGGCTTCATAAAAAATCAACATTGTGTTCATTCTTCGAGTTGCAAAACCCCCCTGAAAAACAACCCCAAGCAAATATATTTTTCTCCCTGCTTGTATTTATTTTGTTCTGTTTTCAGTAACCATGTTGGGTATTTATCACCCTAGAGAGGACTGGACATGACAAACCCAACACAGCAGTGCAAAAAAAAAGAGAAGAAGCCAAAATATAAATCTTAGAGAAATTATGTTCTGAGCAGTGAAATGGCATAAAGGAGTTGGTTTTACTGGTGAAAGAAGCAATTGCATGTTGAGTTGTGGATACAGAAGTATAATAATATCTTAAAAATAGCTTATCTTCTGAACTTCATCATGGAGAAGACTCCTGATGGTTGACAGATTCATGAAAATAGTTAAAATTGTCTTAATGTTTCTGATTGTACACCTAAATCTTAATTTTAGCAGGAGATGAGATCTCTGTCAACTACACTGAACTCAGAAAAAATATGGAGAGATAAAAACGTATAAACTAATGCCACTAACAACCTGCCACATTTAAAATATTGAGCAGCCCTTTCTCATTCTGTAAAGTTTAAATATTTAAACAAATGGGGAAAATTCATCTTATTCTTGGCACAGGTCTTATCCATTTTATTACTCAGTATCTCCAAATATGCTGAGGTGCCAAGTAATTTCCAGTTTTTATCAAATTTTAACTTTGGAGCATGACTCTGGGATATTATGTTCAGAAGTGCATGGAGCTTTTGAAGCTGAATTTCCTTGGATTTAATATATCCCTTTCAGAACTTTTCCTTTAGATGGAAATTCATTCTGAGCCAGTAATATTATATGTTATTTCTAAAACTCTGAAGTTTATAAAGCACATAATGAAATTTAAGTCTTTAGCCCAGGTGGAATAATGAATTAGCATCGAGTTCTCTGCAAACAGCAGTGCTGGTTGATTTTTTTGTGCCTTTGCATCATTTTGGATAAGCCATGGGCTGTGGCATGAAACAGCTGCAGAGCCATGAAGGTCACTGGGCTAGTCACCCCTTTCCTGGGAAATCATTCCTTCCTTGGCAGGGGGAAGATGCTTGTGCTGGAAGTGAGGGAGAAAACTGACTGTGACCTGGAGATATTTCCTCAGAACCTTCATGGGTCATGGCTATCTGTACATGAACAAAGGATTCCTTTTGATGTGGTTATTATCTGGACTGTAGCAATGGCACAACATTAATCACAAGAAGTGAGAGAGAGGTTTTTTCAAACCACTAAGATCACCATTCTTTAGTTATGAATTTTGCCATCTCAAGTCCTCAGGCTAGTTCCATACTCAGACAAATTTATCTGATTCCAAATTACCAAATAGCTTAAATAAACTCAGCATGCTGAAACAGTCACTCCTATTGTTGTTTTCCCTGATGCAGGACAACATGAGTTTTCCTTTACTTTCTTTTGCAACATATTTATTCTGCAGGATATTTTAATCACCAGCTCGATGCTTGATAAAGCTGTTGAACATAACATAAATTGAACTAACTCCATCCTGGGTGTAAAGACAATGAGAGAAAAAAAAATAAATCACAGTTGGAAGAATGAATCTGATACTACTGTCTTGTTTTGCCTGTATTATATCAAAGGAGCAGCACTGGGTAACATCATCTGAATGTCCAGGAATTGGAGCAGATGCATGATCACAGCTTGTGTCTGTCCACATGGATTTTCTGGTGGTTAGAGCAGGTGAGGGAGCCACTGGAGTACAGGCATTGCCTACTGGGCAGCCCCCAGTAGCTCTATCACCTCTTAAATGTGTTTTCTCAGTGCTGCTCCTCTGTGTTTCAGGTGGGTCTTGCTTGCCAGCAGGAAAATTCTGTTTATGTAGCATGTTATGGAGGTGACACGCTCTTTGCCCCTGTTAGGAAAAGTTTGCTTTTCCCCCTGAATCTAAACCAAAAGTCACACCCTGTGAGAGAATACAAATGCTCTTTTTATTTGGGAGAACACATAGCAGAAGTCAGTCACTTTCCCAGGCCAGTTGCAGGTAGAGCTGGGGTCCAAATTGGCACAGCAGGGAAGCAAGCAGGAATTTCAGCTAAACTGTGACTAATGGACACTGTGCCATGGGACATCTCAGCTGCTGAGCCCCAGACCGTGTTTTGATCAAGGAGATGAATTTGAGCAGAGCAAGGGTTCAGGTGTGACTGCTCAGGAGCAAAAAGCTTTCCAATAGTCAGCACTTTGTGGCTTATCTGACAGGCAGACACTTGGCCTGAGTGTTATTGGTACAAACAAAGTGTGTTTCTTACCTATGAGCTGCTTTTCCTTCCAGGAATGGACTTGTCCTGGAAGCTGTGCCAAGTGGTTTATGTGCAAGCCCATCACTGATGAGCAGCTCACACTGCCTGCTAAGCCACAGCTGAGTCCAGCCTGCTTTATATTCCCTTTTCATCCTCGAGAGAGCAAGCACCAGGATTTTGTGAGCCCAGAGCAAAAAAGTTTAAACAATGGAAGTGTTCAGCGCTGTTTCCTTTGGAGATGCTCAGCTCTGATTAGATCTCCTGCACAGCAGGTATCCACCTAGCAAAGAGCTTAGCAAGAGCTGCCTTGGAGCACCAGGGCGGCCGAGACATGTGAAGGGATTTTTAATTCCATCTGTCACACACAGCTTCTTGCAAGGCTTCCAAAAATCACATAACCCCGTGCCCAGCCCCAGCTCTGAGAGCAAAGTCCTTTTGTTTATTGTCTTTGGGCTTCGTGTGCCTGCAGCTGTGCTGGTGGCAGCACCAGCCCCTCTGACTGGGACTGGGATCTTCCCATGCCCAGAACTCCATTTTTTGGAGTGATGGTGGCAGAAGGTCACGGGCATCTTGTCCCTTTGCCTGAAGTGTCCTGCTGGTGTCCCCCTGGATGGGTTTTCCCCACTTGCCACCACCAAAGGGGTGGCTTGTCCTTCATGCCTGGACTCTCAACTTCTCATGGGCAAGGTCTTTCCTAAATCTCACAAACTCTTTCTGGGCATCAGGGAAGATTCTATACCATTTGTGAGTGGTTTCTTTCAATGTCTTGTCATCTTTTTTGGCAGGAGGGGTGAAGGGAAGTAGAAATCTGTGCATGACACTCCATTCTCCATTCATCCCCTTTATTGGAGTAACAGCACAAACTAAACCCACAGTGCATAAAATAATAACACAAATCTGACTGGAGTCACGCTTTTCCTTCAGTCACAAACAAGAATGTGAGGCTGAGAGTTTCTCTGAAGTCCATACATGCTGTCAGAGGGGGAAAAGGTTATCCTTCCAGCAGGTCTCTGGGTCTGCAGCTCCCGTCCCCTCGGTGAGCAGCTGGCACACACCACATGGAATGTCTCTGGCACAGGGGCCTTTTTCAGCTGCTGTTTTCCTAGAAGGCCATGCCAGGAGACATATTTGTGCTTATTGCCAGGGCTGGGAGTTGCCTACAGGTGCTAATTACTGACCGTTCCTCCTCCACAAGGGAGCCAGTGTGTGAGCCGCCCCTGCCCCGCCTGGGAGGCACTGTCACATTCCCAGCCCTTCCCTGCAGCTGGGAATGAGCTGTTTGGGTTGGACTGGGTGGCACAGATGGTGCCACCTGTGGCAGGCTCTGCCAGCAGGATGGATCCCAGCAGCTGGGAGGTTGTTCATGGCAGGGAGAAGCCAAAATCCGTTTGCACTTACACCAGACTCCCCAGGCTGACAAGAGCCTTTGGCTGCTCCCACTCCCTGCCTTGGGACTTGATGGACTTGCAGAGCACTGAGGTGCCTGCTCAGCCCTGAGCATGGCCCAGACTAAATCTGGGAGAAAAAAATCTTCAGCATCCTCCTAAAACACAGAGCAGCTTGATTTCCAGGGTTTCACAGTGCCTTACCCATAACAATATCTCCTGTCCCATGAGAGGGTCACCAGAGAGACTGAGCATTTATTTCCTGCAGGGATTTTCTCTGGCAGCACCCAACGTGCCAGACTCGTTGATGGCAGGTTGGTTTTACACACAAGTGATGAAATCCAGAGTTTGAACTGGGGTTTTTCACTCCTGATGGCTATTAGATAAAGAAAAACAACTTCTGGCTTTCTTCTCCCCCCTCTGTTCCCAAACAAGAAGCATTTATTATACATTTTTTAATTAAGATTTAGGCTGATAAAGCAAAATTGCTGCCTCACCCTGTACTGCTTTTGTTGAAAAGACAGCTGAACATGATTACTAAAGGAAAAGTTTTGCCTTGATGATCTATTCTTCATTCTTTAACTGTGTTCTTTGCTGATGTCCAATAAAATAATAGAATGTAAATCACAGCAACCTAAAGGCTCAGGGAGAGATTCCCTGACAGGTGGCCTTGGAGCAGGCAGGGATTTGGGAAGATTCCTGCAGTGTGACTAAAATTGTCACATTCTGACTTTGTCAAATTTATGTGAAAAAAGAAAATCATGGAGTCTTTGCACCTGAAGCTATAAAGTGGCTCATGCTCCCTTGAAGCAGAGCCAGCACTTATTTGAAATTTGGTCCACCTCAGGGACCATCATTTGAACTGAATAATAAAAGCCCAATTGAGGCAAATTCACCACGTGTCAGGGGCAGATGTGAAAGGCTTGTGTGGAGCTTTTCCCTGTGTTTGGTGTGGTTATTGCTACCCTATGTTGGTATGACCCTGGCTCCAGTCAGAACATCCACAGACATATATTTGTGTTTAAAGAAATGGCAAACCCATGTATTTACCAGGAAAATTCTCTGATTTGCTGGATTTTTCTCTGGGTTCCTTTGGGAAGAGGAGTTGAGTTCAGTAGGAAATCTACATTTGAAAGTTTGTGTAAAACATGTTTAAGGGCTTTTTGTTTTCAAACAATAGCGTTCCCAAGAAATATTAAAAAGAAATACATATCTTTCTTTCTTGTTTATTTTTTTGTAATTTTTAGATCAACACCCGTCATCTTCATTAGTGCTCTATGACCCATTTCATCACTAGCATGCTGAAAATTAAACATCCACTGAAGTACTTCACTAAATCAGGGATTGGAACTCCCTAATGACAAGTACATGCACACTCCACCAGCCAGCCATAAGACTTTTTTGCATCTATTTATGTCCTTTTTTCCTCCAGTGCAGAAAACGATGCCAAGATGCATTTTGCACCGGCCTACCGCACACTGAAATTTCCCCTGCTCCCAGACCCGTGACAGGGAGCACTTTTGCTTTCATTTATTACTTTAATATAATTTTTTTTTTTTTTGTTTCACAGCATTTAGCAACTTTCTGCCGGCTGTGATCCCCGTTTGGCATAGTGCTGGAAGAATCCCAGGCACGATCCCCCAGCCCCTCCTGAACTGTGGGCAGGCTTCAGGCAGCCACTCTCACCTCTCCCCTTCATTTTTTTTTTTGGAACAGAGCAGGGTGAAGCCCAGTTTTTCCATCTCACAAGGGCACTCTGTGATCGTGGGGCTGCTTTTCCCTCTCCATCAATGAATCAATGGGTCTCACTGGAAATGAATGAGTGGGAGAGAGAAAGGAGGAGAACAAATACCTTACAGTCCCCTGGAGAGGGAAGTGCTCGGGCTGCCAGCTCTCTAGGCTCCATTCCCAGCTCTAAAGGATGTGCCTTTCACATCCCAGCTGCAGGATGCACTGGGCTGGGGTGAGCACATACTCCCTTTCTGAGCATGACCAAAAATTCTTCTTTGCTAAAAAAAAAAGTGGGAGCAAACCATCATGTTCCTCCAAAGAGTTTCCATCTCAATGCATTGGTATTTTTCCACCTCCAGAAGCATTTCATGAGAGCTTTCCAGCCCATGCCCTCCTGTGGCCTTTAAAAGTTGTGTCAGTCACCCAGAGTTGTTTCAGTAGCAGGTCCCAACAGAGTGGGTTCAACTCTGTTGATTCCAATGGCACCTAATTTGTATGGATGAGTGTTTTCATGTCTGCAGATACATGTAATGGTTTGGAAGACATTTATGTGCCTGATATAATTAAACCCAGTGGTTTTATATTCCTTCATATTGGCATGGTGGAGATGTTATGAGAAGGCCAGCTCTTTCCTTATGGAAAAGTCTTGCAGAATTTAATAAGAAAACAATAACCATTCTTAGGCTTTTTGAATGGGATTTAAAACTGAATTACATCATTGCAACTCTATAGAATGTCTTAAAAAGTCTTTGCAAGGGGGGATCATTCTCTATCAAATTTTGAAGATTACACAGTCATTTCCATAGATTATTTAATTTCTCTCCAATTCTACTGGTTGCACTCCTATTAATTTCTAAGGGGTTTTCCCATATGGCACGTATTATTTTGGCCATAAAACTACTCCCCCAGGCAAAAGAGGCCAGTTCAGCCTGATGAAATCCCATTAGCTTCCAGAAAGACTGAGTCAGGCTTGCAAAATCATTTTGTGTCCTTGTTCCATACATGTGCTCCAGTGCACATGGATGTTCCCTGCCCTGTGGAGGGCACAGTCCTCAGCCCCAAATCTGAGATGTTTGAGTTCCTGTGTGTGGTTTAGGAGGAGTGCCAGAGCCCATCACACTTGGTGGCATATTGAAGAGATTAGTGGCGTGATCAATTTAAAACGTTTTAAATTTGGATCAGCTTTTTCTTCCAAGCTTCCCCTTCCTCCCAGCAGTGTTTAGGATGTGTTATGAGCCACCACGTGCTCCCCTCCTCCTGCCTGCAGGGCCAGTGCTGGGTCAGCCTTGTGGCCATTTGGGGCTTCCCCTGTGTCCCACCCATGCTCAGCCACCTTTGGGATCATCCTTCCATCCACCTTGGTGTCCCAGGAAACCCTGAGGTTAAAGAAACCCCCCTGCCCATCAGCCTGGGCCAGGAGCAGCCTGACCTCTCCACTTTTGAGAAGCTGCCCTCCAAAGAGCTGCAATCAGCACTAATCAGGACTGACCCTCATGTGCTTCCCTGTGCTTTGGGATACCAGGAGTGCCCTTTCCTGCTTGCTGCTGATGTGCTGTGCTGGGTGGGTGGGATGCCTTTCAGCTTTCACCTTACCATTGACCCCATGATTTATTTTGATTAACCTAAGCCTACCGAATTCCAGCCCTTCTTGTAGAGCCTGGTGCAACCTGCAGCACAGCCCCAGCCGAATTTGGGTAAGCACAACGTGCGGCTTCGCTTACGCTCGTTTTGCAGTGATTTATTTTTCCTTCTCATACCCTCATGAAAGTGGACACCACCCTGGATGGTGGGGTCAGACTTCACCTTCTCTTGCATGTGCTTAAGTAAGCAAATGTCTTTGAGGGGACTTCAAAGCAGGGGATTGAGAGCAGGGCAGATTTTTAGCTGTGGAATGAACAGCTTGGCGTGTTGAGATTGAACCCCAGCACGGTGCTGGATGTGTGGGTGTCTTGGACGTAGCAGGGTGTAACACTAGCCCAGAAGAAAGCATGATTCTGGCATAGGTTGGTACAGCTGCACTTTTGCCAGTGGACTGATTTTGGTTTCCAAAGGAGGAGACCTAGTCCTTAATCTGTTATTTGAGATTTTGAAGTTATCCAGTGTGGGGTGTAGAATGTCTCAACCTGATTACATTGCACAAAGAGTGGCCAGACCCCTCATTTCGAGGAAGCTACACCATTTTCTTCCAGAAGATCATCTGATCCCTTGAATTCTGGCTGGAAATCACTTAACAGTGGGAATTTACTCCTATAACAGCACAAATAATTTACAGCGAGGCTTTTGCCATTATTATTCTGCCGCATTTCTTCGAGATATAAAATTATTTTATATTGCATATTTTCCCATGCCCTTTCCCTGCTTACACTGTCTGCCTTGACTCGTTGCTAATGACGTTTGTTGACAAGCTCAGCATTTTGATAAGTCTTCTGCCAAAGCGTCTCTAATAAAAATAAGAAGAATGACAAGTGGAACAGCGCAAAGAGGATTCCAACAGCAACAACCGAAGGTTAAAGCAGCATAAAACAGGGGGAAAACATAACAAAAACAGAACACAGTGAGCCCAGATTGCCTTTGGTAAGAATATTTAATGCTTGAATTTGTTTTATAACCCTGGCTCTCAAGCTATCCGTGCAACTTAGATTCGTTCGTTTTGCTGTTGTAGGAATTTGCCTTCGATTCCTGTAGGGGCCGGAGGAGCTCTGCGTGTGGATTCTGCACCTTCAGTGTTTGACCTCGTTGGTTTTTGTTCTTCTAAGAGTCAGAGCAAGGATGTGTCTCCTGTGCACGTGGCTGGAGAAGGCTGGTGGCTCACAGGCCCTCTGCACGGCTCCCTGCCAAAGGAAGGATCCCACCACGCTGAGGTGGGGCAGATACAATGGGTAGTGTGCAGCCAAGCATCTGGGGCATTTCCTGGTTTGGCACATCCAGTTCTGCACCATCTGGGAGTCCATATCTGGCCTTCTGCACAGCTGGGGAGAAGAGGTGAGAAGCTGCTCAGACGGGGAAGTTCCCAGGCTGGGCACCAGCTGCTCCTGGCAGGGTGTTGGAGCAGGGAGTGGGAGCAACCCTCAGCCCTCACTCCTCAACCCATGGACCCCTTCCCTGCCTGCTCCATTATTACTGCTTAGTTTTGGAAGGCACCTGTGGTTTCTCAGCTCTGTGCCTCTCCTTCCTCCTCGTGAAAGAACAAAATCATTCCTGAGTGACTTTGCCTCCGTTGGGGCTTCACCAGGTGGTGATGTCACAATGGTTAAGTGGTGACCTCAGCAGGACAATCAGGCTGGCTGGGGCTTGTGTCCTGGAGATAGAAGGAGAAATAAATGTACAACTGAACCAGCAATGGATGAGAGATTTCAGTGCAGGCAATAAATGCATTTCCTCATGTTAGACCTTGGTGCCGTCAGCTGGGGTTGAGTGCAGGGAAAATCAGTGAGAGGACCATTTAATACACATGAGATAGCCCTGTTTGAAATTCTGGAGCTTTCTGCTGAATTTAATAAATCTTTTCAGCTGTTTCACAGCACGCTTTGACAACCTTTTCAAAGATGCAGGAAGGCCAACAGCTTTAAAGCCCTTGGCCCAGGACCCGGGCTGAGCACAGCTGTGCCTGACCCCACCGTGAGAACCAGAGAGGGGCTGAATTCTCCATTTGTTGCTGCTGGGAAGGTCCTGCTTTGGCTCTTCTCCACTGTGAAAAGTCCCTCTTTGAGGGAATGAAGTTACAGGTGTCCTGAGGCTGGGATCAGGGACAGCTGCAGGGAGGGGTGGCCCCACTCCGTGTCCCTGGTGTCACCTGTGGACCCTCACTAGGGCTGCTGTCCAGGACAGTTTTAGCAGCTCATGGGAACCACTGTTTGAAAACATGTTATAATGTCATGCCTTTTAGTCAGGAGCAGAGGATTAGATCTGGATTCCTCTCCTCGTGCCACAGAAGATATTTTTAGTGCCCTTGAAGCCAGCTGGGTTTTCTGCAGAGGGGAGGACTCTGGCTTCTCCTGTAAGGTTTTTCCAGCACTGCTCAAATCAGTGCTGTGAATTACTCCTTCTGCTTGTCCAGTTTTGTACCAGTGGAACTTTGGAACTTGTTTGAGCAAGTTCAGTTTTTAAAGTGATGAGAGCATCAAGGACTCAGACTCTGAGTCCTTCTTGACCAGATTCTATGCTCAAGGACGTTGATTACAATTATTCTAGACTAAACTCTGATTTCTCTTGGATACCTGACCCCTCAACAGGACAAGCCTGTCCTACAGGGAACAAATACTAGAAGGATAAAGCCCAATCCCAAACCACTTTTGAGCAGTACCTTTGAAGCCAGGATGGTGTAGAAGGGTTTTATAGTTTAAATGTGCCTGGGTGCCCAAAATAGGAGTGCAGGCATCCATCAACTCAGCAGGTAACAAATCTTGCTTTCAGAGGTGGATGTTGTCATTCCTTGGCTCTGTGGCACCAGCACCTGGCTTGCTGGAATGGGTTTGTGTCTGCCTTTCCTCTCCTGGCTCTTTGGAGGGATCCAGTGCCTGATCTCACCCAGGTCCCATCCCCTGCAAATCCTGCACTTTTCACCACCTGCAGCTCCCCATGGATGGTTAATTTCTCCTGCCTTGGGCTGGTGGCATTGTGCTCCTGCTGGCACAGACCTTGGATCCCACATTGGATGGTGGGAGTGGAAGTGAGTCTCAGCTTGGGGCTGATCCTGGCTCCAGGAAAGATCTGGGCAGAGAGGCTCTGCCATGGTGTGCTGGGGCTCAGACCTTACCCAAGCATAATATGGTGCTTTCTGCTTTCTTCCCTTCCTAAAAGGTTAATTTATGGTTAATCTGGTTGTTTAGCAAATTTATATCAAACACCTTCATTTTTAACCTGTGAAAACAGAATTGTAAAAGAAAAAAAAAAAAAAACCAACCTAAAAACCAGCTGAATTTCAACAAGTTTGAATCAGAAAGCTTTCTCTTCTTTTTTATTTGAAACATCTCTTTAAAAAATCCTCTGAAAAAAACCTGCTTTTCAATCCAGACTTTTTGTTTGGGTTTTTTTTTTTTTTTTCCTGGAATATCCTTCAATTTTCCTAATACAACCAAGAGTATCTTTCCTGCCTCCTCTCTAAAAACAGTCTGTAAAGAAAATATATAATCTAATTTTGGGCTGAGCAAAGCCATTGATTCATCTCAGCAGAAAAAGCTGCGTGCTTCTCAGCTCTCCAAAGAAAATCTTTCTTTTTTTCTGTCTCTATTTCTCTTTGTCCCACGGTTTCCCCCCTTTGTTCCCTAAGGTCGACTTGGGACAATTCCTCCCCTCCCCAGTTTTCAGTATTACACAAGTGGACCAGAAAAAACAGCCATTCAGCTGCTCCAACCACAGTCTAAATGAGAATGAGAAGATATTTCAGCTGTTTCTCTTGGTTTCCATTTTTTCCCAGTTTCTGGCTCAGTTGCTCCCAGAACCTATTACACTAATTGTTCTTTTCCAAAATCCAACTGTCAACAAAAGGCAGGGGACCAGTCTAACAATTTCAACTGGAATTTTCACTGCTTTGGTTCATTCCTGGTTTTGATTTTCATGAGCTTGTTTGCTCCCCAAGAAATCTGACATTTTGAGATATTTCCCAAACTCAAAAGTTGCTCCCATAAACTCTTCCTGCGACAAACATGAAATTCATTATCACAAATGGCACTTCATGGTGGGACAGACACAAATGTCTCCCTCATTACATGACTCCCAGTCTGTGGTGGGAGAATTATTTGTGTGGAATTCTATGGGATCAGGACGAGGGTGAGCCAATGGTGTGAGCTCCTCAGTGCAAACCCAGCTCTAGTTCCAGAGGAACTTTTCTTCCACATATATACCTAATTTCTGGCCAAAATGTCCCTTTTCCAGCCAAAATGTCCTTTTCCCAGCCAAAATTTGTCTTACAAATGCAATGCACATTGTCAAAGGGGATGCTTGGGCTTTGTTCAAGACAATTGTTTGTCAATATGTTTTTCCAGTGTTCCCCTAATGGGAAAGGCCTCTCCCAGCAGCACTTTAACTGCTTGGTTGTGTCCAGGATGCTGAAACACGTGGCAGAAACAACAGACTGGTACAATGACTCCTTTATAAGATGGGCACTGGATTGTTTGAGTTATTGAGTAAAGTCAGATCAGTGTTTATCCACATTTTGCGTCACCCACTGGCACACTCAGCTTGCAGTAAATAGAATAAATCAGGTGCTTAAAATCAGGCACTTGCTTAAGGGCTCTGCTAAAATACAGCCTAAATGCTACTGCAGATTCAGGAGGGGTTTGAATTTTCCCTAGCAGAGAGATGTGGGAGTGGGATATGGGAACCTCTGCTTGGACAACCCCATTGAGACCAAACCAAACCCAAGCAGAGCCCTTCTTAACCATTTTGTTCTCATTTCTCTTCAAATTTCCCCTTTCCTCTCTTTTGTCTCCTCCAGCCTAGAGCCTCTGATAAAATGGAACAAATAAGAGCCCAGGGTAATTGTTTGCAGTGCTGGGGAACTTTTTTGTGACGTGTCCCTGGCTGGCAGCTGGTTTCACTCTGGAGCCGTGTAGGGCTCGAGGCTCAGGCAGTTTTACACATTCACAAACCCCTGTCACTCTGGGGCTCTGCCTTTGCATCCTCCCCACTTTGTTCCCAGCTGGTTTTCTTTTTTTTTAACCCACCCCCTCTGTTTTTTTGGTTGTTTTTGTTGTTGTTTTTTCATCCCTTTCCTTTCCTTTCCTTTCCTTTCCTTTCCTTTCCTTTCCTTTCCTTTCCTTTCCTTTCCTTTCCTTTCCTTTCCCTTTCCCTTTCCCTTTCCCTTTCCCTTTCCCTTTCCCTTTCCCTTTCCCTTTCCCTTTCCCTTTCCCTTTCCCTTTCCCTTTCCCTTTCCCTTTCTCTTTTTGTTGATTGCAGAATGAATAAACATCTTTTCACAAGCAGGAATAAGGCCCTGGACTCTCCTGGCTGCTGCTCTCCCTGTGCTACCACTCCTTCATGTGTGTAAATTTAGCAGGGGGTCCAGGAGCTAAAATAGGAAGCACATGGTTTTGTGTCTTTACAATTGAAATAAAGAAATCTAATATGACAGAAGAAACATGTTGTTTATGGAACTACAGATTTCAGTGAAGGCCATCCCTACCAAATCATAATTAAAATTACCATAATGACCCCTGAGTTTCATTTGTTGGGATGGGAGGAAGGAAAATACGGATATTTTCAGTGGGTTCTGCTGAAACAATTTATTGAGAGCCACAGCTGGTTTTAATGTGCTGATGAGCTGGGAAAACAGTCAAAATTGTACTCCAGTCAAGTGACTGTGTAATATCTGAGGGCAGAACCAGACCAAAATCCCTGTCATTTTATTTAATCTAATGAATAGTGTTTTGTAACTGCAAAACATAATTGCTCTGCACATATGTTACACGCACACTTCACTAACAACATCCACAGTGCCACCAGTGGAACAAATGAAAACACTTTCAGTCTCATTTATTTAACCCTTCCAATTTTTTTTAAGACTTCTTTGAAATAAACCAAATATTTGGTATGGGGATCTTCAGTAACATACATGAAGGAAGGAAACTTGTGCTCCTTGAAATAAAAATAATGGAATTTTTCGCAAGAAAAACATTTTTTACAAAATTTCTACCTCTTTAAGTAGATTTCAAGTTTTACACTGGATTTGCCTTTGAAGTCATAGACACAAAACTAATCAACTTTAAAATTAGCACATAAAATTAATGATTGCTGGAGTTGGCAGGCTGGCTGGAAAACCAGGACTCTTTTGGCATTTTCAGTTGGAAAAAGCTTCAAAGCTACTGCCTGTGTTTGACATTAGAACTAAGAGATGAAGAGTGAGGGAGAAAAAAGGAAAATGCCTCCCAAATATCAGGTGCAAAGCAAATTTCATGGGACAGAAAACCCCACGCTGTGTTTGGAGCCTCAGATTTGGAGAAATGTCTTAAAGTAAATCCTTTTGCAAACCTCTGAGTCCAAGACTTTGTTGATTGTTCATTTTTTTGGGGGGTTTTGTTTGGGTTTGTTCTGTGGTCATTGATGATGTTGTTTTTCTTTAGCATTTGGATGTAAAAGCAAACAAGGGAATGGTTGGGGGAAGCAATAGAAGAAGCCACATAATAATTCCTAATAAATCCATAGCTGTGCCTTCCCCAGAAGAACCAAACATCTGCAGGAATGACCAGCTTGTGTTATGTGTTTGATTTGGCTAAACTTGCTTAAAAATCTGAAATCTGCTCCTTCCCTGAAGAGGCTCAGACTTGCTCACCCACCTCAGGACCAGCAGCTCAGGCATTTTACTGCACTTTTTGTTTTCCCAGCAAAACAAAGCAAAAATTTTCTGGGAGGGGAGCACCAAAGGACAAAAAAAAAAAAATAAAAAAAAAAATTACCTGCTTTATACCTTCATTAGTGGAAAATGAAGTTCTCCCTCTGCTCTGAGGAGCCAGCTGGGTGTGGGGCTGGTGATGGAAGACAGCTGCAAACAAATGTGTTGAGTGAATTAATGTAGTGTGTGATGGTGGAAAAAGAGCTCAGCTCTGCAGGATGGATTTGGTTATCAGGGCTGAGCAAGGCTGAGAGAGGGGCAGCAGAGACTGTCTGCAAGTTCAGCTGCAAACTGTGCACGAGTGCTCAAAAAAAGAAGGAAAGGATGTCACGAGAGAGAGGGAAAACGGAAGAGAATGTGCATTTGGAGCAGAAAAACTGGCAAAATATGAGTTGCTATAAGTTGGATTCTTGTTTTCTCGAGTGGATTTGGCTTCAGAAGCAATTAGCTTCTTGTCACATGCTGGGGCAGCTGTGCCAAACAGTTCAACAACACATTATTTTTGTCATTGCACAAAAGGTGATATTGAGCCCAGAATAACTGTTTCCATTTATGACTTTGGCTTTTGGCCTAAGCTCAAAGGAAGTGAAGGAAAAAAAAAAAAAAAAAAAGGAAAAAAGTGATATCCTTTTCTGAAGGTCTTGGGGCACTCGAGTCTCAGATGTTGGTGTACAAGGAAGTTTACCAGGGTCCCAGTGTCAATAGAATTTATTGACAATATATTTATTCCCAATAGCTTTATTTGGGTTGTTTGGCTGTTCACTGGGGGAAAACCCAGCACAGAAGCTGTGTGGGATCAGGAACTGAGGCCACAGAAGTTCCTTAGTCCTACACCCACCAAAGCCATTTCTAAGGTGTCAGCAACTTCAGGAGGAAGAGGAAGACTGAGTGGCCAAGATTTGTGTGTGCTACCAACCCAGCAGCTCTAAGCATTATTCCAGTCTCCACTGAGGCACAGAAATGTTTCTTAAACACTCCAGGAAAATATTTTGCTCCCTTAATGTGCTTGCATGACACGAAGGAGGGTGACAGAGTTCCTGCCTGCTAAAAGGAATTAGTGTTTAACCTGAATATTGATTAAGCCAACAAATCATGCTGACCAGGCTGCAATAACCCACAGGGATAAATGCCAGGTAAAAGAGGGTTTTTGCTTGCAGGGGAAGGGAGAGCACACTCAGGCTGGGGGTATAAGTGGAAATGGATTTAATAAACACCTCCTGAGCCTCCCTTCTATTTCCCTGCCTGTAAATATCCACCATGGCATTTTAATCGTGATGCTTTTAATAATGCAAGAAAAATCTTATTAATAATTCCATTTTGGAATGTTTCTGCTTAGTCAACACCAGGGCAACAGTTAAACTTGACACAACAGTGTTTGCTTTAAAATCGTGTGGGCCATGCCAGTCCATGGGGGTGATTCATTTGCAGGCTAATTAACAAATGTCTAATGTAAATTTAACATTCACTTTGACTTACATTCCTGCAACCCAAACTTCTTTTTGATTGGGGCAGCTGTAAGTGGAAGCCAAATATTTTCCTTGGTGGAGCCAAGGGGATGGCATATGCTACTCGTTTAGATTTCCATTTCCTTTGCATCTTTTCAGGGGCTGCAGCCCAGGCGTTAACATTTCCGAATACAAAGTCATTTTTGTATGAAAATTTGCAAATAAACCCCCCCCCCAAGATTTTGTAGTGCTGCTAGAAACCGAGTTCTTTCATTGGCAAAAAAAAAAAAAAAAAAAAAAAAAAAAAGAATGTGGCCTGTGAGGTTCTGCCTGTTCCTTCTTCCCAAATTCCTGGTAAATAGGTGATTACCCAATTTTAAGAGGATTTTTTGCCTTTCCTGTGCTGAGCATCCCAGTGAGCTGGAGAGCCAAGCCAAGCCATTGCTCAATGAAGAGGAGCTTTGGCTCCTGGTCACCTCTCAGCTTCAATAATATCCCCATTCTCCCAGATAATGTTGTTTTTTTTTTGGTTTTTTTTTTGTTTCTTTTTTCCCCAGGCATTAAAGTTTCTGGAATATGGCAACACTGACTGTGACATAAACAGTATCATAGCTTCCCCAAAGGCCCATGTAAGAAAATAAACAACTTAATCCTGGAAAGAGACAGCAGGCTCCTGCAGCTGACCAGGAATATACTGCCCAGTGGCTGGGAAAATGATGGCAAAAATAAAATGAGACACTTGGAGGAGTTTGGAGGTGAAAGGCAGTGTGAGGCTGGATGCAGAAAACCTGCTCCTCTTCCAACCTCTTCCTCAGTATCTCCCCCTTATCATCAAGCTGCATTCCCAGGGCTGAAGGAAAAGTGTTTCTGGCCTGGACACCCACCCCATATGTTGCAGCATAACTTCTTCAGCTTAAATGCTGGAAAAACTCATGGTAAGCATGCATAATTTCATTTTTAATTTTTTTTTTTTTTTTTAAAACGGAAGGATTACAATTTTATGGAACATCTTGACGTTGATGTCCTACTCCAACTGGCTTGCTTTCCCTGCCTCCCTTGTGGGGAAATGCTTTCTTAATGGAGCTGGATTTTGGGAAGCCTGTCCCAGGAAGTGTGAGACAAGGAGCTCAGGCCTCTCAATGGCATTTCTCTCACTTCTGCTGTTTCACATTGCAAGTTTGGAAAGGTGACAGAGACCCTTTTTCTCAGTTTCCAGCTCATCAAGGCAGAGCAAAAGCTGCTGAATCCCATCAGGGGCTGCTGTGAAGGGCAATTGAGTCAGGCTCCTGAAGAGCATGGGAATCACCTGATGAAAGCCATATGCTGATGCTGTGCTCATCTGACACAGGTTTGATTTCAGGGCTGTTTGGAAATGACCCAGAGAGAGGGAAGCCTGTGAGGACTCCTGAGAAACGCCTGCACAGGCTCAGCCATCATCCTTTTTCACCAGGAGAGAGATCCAGGCGCATCTGAGGGGATTTAGCTCAGAAATGGCTCAGCAATAACATCTCAATAACATCATTCTGGTGTGATTTCCAGCACCTCCTGGCCACAGCCCTGTCTCAATGAGCTGCAGGCATCTCTCAAAATGTCAGGGGGGCTTACCAAATTCTGAAATCTCTTGGTGAGGTAAATGCACTTTTCATTTAGTTTTGTTGGAGGTTTGAGCCAGGTCTGTGAGCTGAGCCTGGAAAATCCAGGTTTTGCAGTGAATTTTGCAGCTCAGTGCTGAGACACCTGAGAAGAAGGGCAGAGAATATTCACAGGGGCTTTCTCTGGGGAGGGAGGGCTGCAGAGCCATGAAACACCACCTTGTTTTGTCAGCCAGCAAGGGAGCTGTGCCCTACCTGTGTGTATTTATGTTTGAGCTGGATGTATACATAAAATATTTTTGCCCCTGCTGCACGTTCTCCCACCTTGGTGAGGCTGGAGCTGAGGAAACGCAAGCAAAAAAAATTTCTTTTTGCAGCTCCCAAGAAAACAGAGTGCCTTTTTCAGATGAAAAATTCATGCCATCATTAGTGCTGACTGGTGTCTCCTTGACTCCTGTGCTCCCTCATGGCACAGGGAAACCTATATAAAGAAATTTGGCTGGCTCTTGAAAAGCATAAATGAGAGGAACTGGCTGTGGGGAGAGGTTTCTGAAGGCTCAAGGAGGAGTTCAAACACTTCCTTCTTCAGCTGCTGGAGATAAAAGTCCTGGTACATTCAATTCCCACTTTCTGCTGCTGCCAATAAGCAGGGGGGCTTCTTCCTCAGCCTCTTGCCACTGCAGAAATAACAGAGATAAAGCTAGCAAAATAAATAAACTCTTTGTGGCTGGAATAGATAATAATTTCACCAGCTGAATATTAAAATATCAAAGCTCAAGGAGAGGATATATAATGATGGGCTTTGAAGTTCAGTAAAGGTCTGTTTCATCAACACTGTAGCAAATGTTTCAAATGCAAAGACAGAATGATAATATTGCACTGGCATTTCTGACCCACTGAGAATATGCCAGGAGGAGAAGGAAGCTCTTTAAGACAGAGGCCATTTAGACAGGGGCTGATTAATTATCCTACCCCAAAATGACCCATCCTTGACAGGAGAATGTTGCTCAGCATCATTTCTCTCCATTTTACTCTGCTATATTTTGATTTAAGGATTTTTTGGCCCAGTACAAGCAGGTGATGTGAAACACTGAAATGAAGGGGTTCTTCTCTACCAGTCATACTCCAGTTATAAATATTCCCATATTAAACAGATCTAAATCCTTCAGCCCAACAAACCATGGCTGAACTTTATTTGTTCGATGCCAATTTCTAAACCAGAGTTAAAAACTCAGCAACATTTCTTTGTGGTGGGAATTTTTTGACTCCACCCTATGGCAGGTAAAGAAAAATCAATGTTGAAGTTCTGATGCAAGTTTTGTTCAGGAATATCACCTTCCTCACTCCTTCAGCTGTTTCTCACCTGATTTCCCAGGATTCAGGACAGCATCTGCCACATTGCAGATCATCCAAAGGCTGCAGGGGAAGATTTTTTGGGCTCCCAAAGGCACCACATCACCTTGGGTAAGGAGAGTTTTTAAGGAATGTTATAAGATACTTTTTATTTTTAATATTTAATTTTTGGTAATGTTAAAGAAAGATGTTTCACTGTGATCACAATTAATTAAAAAAAGCCTTTGCTGAAGGTAAACTAAGCTGGAAGAAAAGCTGCTAAAAGCAACTGGAGGTTTATGAGTGCCCACAGTGTTTATTCCATGTGGTTCTTGTACTCAGAAAGAGTCTACTACAGTAGGTTATTTTATTTTTTAATAGACTGTCATCACATTTGGGTACATTTTCCATTTCCAATTAACATCCAGGCCAGTTTTGTGGTTTGGGAAAGACAAGCAAGAGCCCTCAGCTACATGTCAGTGGAAGAGGAGCTTTTATTTGAGGGTAGGGATGTTGAGTGACCCCACAGCTTCCTGTGAGTGTTTTAAGAGCAGGACTCTCCCACCTGTTTTGGCTGGAAAGTCAAGTTTGTGTGCTCATGTGGAGCCCCAGTGAATGTGAGCAGTGTCCATATCCAATTTCCTAGGTGAAGTGTGTTACATTCTGCTTTTGGTTCAAAGTGGGAATCATCAGTGGGGAAGAAAGGCTCTTTCCCAGCACACCTCACACTCATGGCAGGTGTTGAACAAGATGTTTCAAACTTCCCAGGGCAGTGTCAAAGAAAGGAAAGTTTCTGGCACTGATTTTGCTTTTCAGCTTTCACAATTGGTGGTGTGCAGGAGATCTAAGGATTCTGTGCTGATTGGAAAATAAAAATCAATTTTTGCCCTGACTCCAGTGAATGTTTGCATCAATGACTTCCAGGCTGGCATTCCCTGCTGGTCAAACCAGCATCTCCTCAAGGGTGGGAGTTTCCACTACTCCCCTTGCAAAAGGGCTCTGGAGCTTCTCAGCATTTCTCAGAGCACCTTGGTACAATGTGTGTCTGACTTTGGGATGATTTACTGCACCTGAAAAGGTTGGATGGAGCTCTGAGTGACTTCATCTAGTGGAAGGTGTCTCTGCTCATGGCAGGGGGGTGGAATGAGATGATTTTTAAGGTTCTGTCCAACCCAAACCATTCTATGACCCTTGTCACCCAAATTCAACAATGGCTTGAAAATTATGAATATCTTGTTGTAAATCAGAATGCACTGCCTGGAGTTTAGAATTGCACTTTAGCCACAAAGGTTCTTGAGCTTGGGTTTCTTTTGCAGGTAAATTCTTCTCTCTGCAGAAGGGAGGTTGCACAAACCAGGTTTGTCCATCAAGGATGCAGCATGCAGGGGGATGTGGGTCCCCTGGGAAAGCCTCTTGATCCCCCCACCCTGAGCTTGTCAGCCCTGGCTGTGCTCTGGGGGCTTTCACAGAAGACAAAGAATTCATTCAGGAAGTGCCTCAAATCAAAACCCAAATTATTGTAATGAAATCTAAATGAAACCGTAATAGGAGAGAAACAGCAAACAGGGATTTCCTCTCTTTTATGGCAGAACTGGCAATTTAAATTTAAAAAGTCAAAATCAGTGAGTGATACACAGTTCAAAGAAGAGTCAGAGGGTCCTGGTTTGCCAGAGAGGCATTCAGCTGCAGATTCAGCCCTGCAGGCTTTTCTCTGCATGTAGACCTTTTTTTTTTTTTCATCTGTCAGCTGCTCCTACTAAACCACTTTAAATTAAGTCTTGGTCAATGTCAGAGTTGAGATCTGTTTTATAGGGATGTATTTGTGGAAAAGCATCCAAATACCTGCCTCAGAACTTGTCAGTTATAACTATATTCTCAGCAGACGTTGAAAGCCATAAACCTCATGCTGAGGGCTTTGAATATCACTTAAGAGCTTAAGCCATGTTCTTGGAATGAATTTATGAGAAAAACCCGGAGGGACTCAGCAGCAGGCAGGGGAAACTGCAGCTCTCCTTCCTTTTTTCTAGCTGGGGGGAAGGAATCCCAATGGAGAGCAACAGCAAAGCCTTTTCCAAACAGGGCAGGAAAAGTCCAGAAAATACCTAATCTTATGTTAGGATGCACATGATGGAGGGAGAGGTGGGATGGGTTGGTCAGAATGAAGGGGGAAACTCTTCCTGCAGGATAAAAGTTTGTTAAAACCAAACTGATTGCTTGGCCCTCAAGTTATCTGAGAGCTGGTTGTCCTTTAGCTGGCTCTGATCCCTTTCTGGCACCACAGACAAGAGCAAGAGCAGCTCTGATTTAGAAATGTCAGCATGGTTTAGGTTAGGGAGTGTTTGTAATAATTATGAATTGCCTTCATGGTTTGTTTGCTTTCCATAGCAATTGGGAGAAGACAGCAGCTGACAGCTGTGGAAATTTCTGGTGTTGTTCCCCTCCTATAGGACAACGTGGATCTAATTAGCATGTGCCAGCAGTGCTGTATTATTAAATTAATAATAATTAGAAAGCTGTTTGCACCTGTGCTAATGTAACACTATTTATCCCAAAGTGTGTTAAAGCATTAAGCCTTTCAAGTCTCTAATGACACCAGCTTTACAAATGGGCAAGCTGTGATGACAGGCAGAGGCTTTCCCAGATGTACAAAAAATACTGAGGATCACTGTATCAAATAACTTTAAAAAATATTCTTTGTTTAATTTTTTTTTTTTTAAGTGCATGTGGAGGGAATCAGTGTTATTGAAAGTAAAGCAGAGGCTGTCTGGGCTGTGAAGAGATTCTGTTAGTGCTGTGCAAGACAAACACTGGGATTTTTAACAGATCAGCTGAGAGATTTGCTCTCAAAATTCCCTGACAGACCAGGGATTCCTTTTGCCCCCTAAGCAACAGAGGAATGGAGATGTTTGTTGAATTGCTATTCTGTGTTAGGCTTAGCTGGAGTGATTATAGTTGATATTTTTAGAGGAAATAGACCATAAGGAAACACGTTGGAGTCTAAACTATACTGCATCCACACACAATATTTGCTGTGGTTGAATTTGTACCTCTTGAAATGTGACTCTTTAACTTATTTTCTGTATATTTTTGGCATTGTTGATGGCAGGAGACAGCAACATCCTTCCTTGAAGGTTGTGTACCATTCTTGGAAACACAAAAGAAATAAATTTTTACCAGGGAGAAACCATTTATTATTATTACTCCCAGATATTTATTTTTATTTTAGTAGGGTAGATAAGGCCAGCTGGGGTCAAATTGTCTGTGTGAGGCATCTTATGGGGAAAGATGGTCTGTACCTCAGGAACAACTGCAGATCAGTGGGTGCCTGGGTTCAGCAAAGTGTTTAAGCCTGGATTTAATTGTAACCACATGCATGAGTCCCTTTGATGCTGCATCACGTTGGAAGCTGTGATACAAGACAACAATTAGGAATATTGAGCAACCCTATGGACCACAGCAAGGAGCTGGGAGGACATTGCACAGGCTGAAGGGAGGAAGGATGATGCCCTTGTTGCTTTGTCTGTGAGGAGGCAGGAGGCTGAAGAGCAGAGCCTGAGTCCCATCAGAGCCCTTCTATCCCAGGGTGGTCAGAGGAAGCTGATGTGCAGCTGGGGTGGCAGTGGGGTCAGCCCTGCAGACTGAGAGCACCCTGGCCATGTGTGGGTGCTGGAGGAGCTGGTGGTGCCATTCTAACCCCCAAACAGAGGGGATGGTCGAGTGCCTGCCTCTGAAATGATTCTCCAGCAGAGGTGCAGTTCCTCCACAGCTGGCCAGCTTTAGCTGAGTGAGTCTGTGGCCATGTCAGCAAGTTGCTGGTGCTCCCTTGGCCACCAGCTTCAGCTGGATTCTGTTAAAAGGGACAACAGGAGCCTCCTGCAAGCCCTTCTGAGGGGGGGAGCAGAGAGTGGCCATCTGGCATTTCTGTGTGTCAGACAGGACTGGGGCAGATTGTTAACATCTCCTTGCAATTGTCTGTGTTAGCCTGTGATGCCAGGGAGAAAGTTCTTCTGATCCTGTGTGTTTTGTAGCAGATATTGCTGTGCTGGTGAATCTCTGCTGAGGGGCTGTGAGGTGGAACTGCTGCCACTGCACTCAGTGCTTCCAGTTTTACCTGATCAGGGCTGAGGGTTGGCTCTGAGAGCATTGCCCATCATTACTGAATCATTTTGGTTCCATTTTTTTCCTTTCCTGCCTTTCTCATGGTGGGGAGGCCAGAGGAAATGGTGATTTTTGCAGAAGTTAGTTGTCCTTTGTGAACCCTCTTGGAATGAACTGATGTGCTCCACTCCATGCTCAATGAAACATCAGCACAGTGCCATCAAAGGGACAAGTTCTGCCCTCAAATGAGGGAGTGGGCAAGAAATTCTGAGCTGTGCACATGTGTCTGATGGCCTTATGTGTCTCATCTGCTCAGAGGCTTCAATCTACAGGCTCAGTGCTGAGGATCTGTCCTGCAGTGTCTATGGCTGATGTTTAATCTCAGCTGTTCATTTGCTTCCTGGTTCTCATATAATTAGAACATATTAAACAGGAGCCAACCACAAGAAATATAAAAGGTTAAGGCAGTTAGGAAATGTCAGTGGAATGAATACAGCTCACTAATTCACTGGTTCTTTCCATAAATATTTCCACCAGCCAAAATATTGACTTTAACCTTTTCCATCTCCTGCGTGTGAAGCTTTGTATTCCCTTGTCGAGGCAACAAATACCTCGGAGCAGGGGATGGTGCTCAGCACAGGGCAGGCAGCTAACTCTGCAGTTATGGTATTAATCAAGGGGCAGAGTCAGATTTCACCATGGTAAGGCACACCCAGAGATGGAAAACTGGGATGTAATGAAAATGAGCAACATGTTATAGCTGGGATGGCAGGAAATTGTTTAGGATGAGTTTGCAGCTGGTCCAGCAAATATCTAACCCAAAAGTGTTTTGCTGTGAGTAGCACAAATGTTTGGGTTGAGATGAGGTGGGTCAGTGTTCTGTGCTGCTGGAGAAGTCCACATCTCAATTTTTTTTTTTTTTTTTATAAATTGGTCAAGACCCATCCTGAAAGCTGTTTATGTCCTCTTAACTCCAATTCCCAGGGAGGGAGGTGCTTCCATCACCTCTTGGCTCCAATGACACAAAATCCTTTTGGTTCTGGTGTTCCAGGACTGCTGAGCACTCTCAGCTGGTTTGCCCATGTTATGGAGTGGGGACAGACAAGGTTTGCTCCTGACCTCCCATGGTCTGAGCTTCATTCCAGAAATTAGCAGCTCCTACCTGTGGCTGTTTCAGGCTAAGACTTATCCTCTGCCCAGACTTCCTCAGGATGCTAAATGAAAGGGGATCCACTGCTGTTTTCCTTGAATCCCTACCAAACTCCTGCCTGTTGGAGAGTTAGAGATAAATCTCTCTGTGGCTCTGTGGTGCTAAACCCAGCAGCTGCACTCAGGGTTAACTGTCCCCTGGGCTTTCCATGTGTGATGGGGCACGGGGCTGCCTGTGGAAAACATGTTATTCCCTTAATCTGCTTCCCTGTGTGCTACCTGTGGTTTCAGCTGATAAGTGTTCTGGATGTTTTCCTCTGAAAAGCAGCATGTGCTGTTAGAAAGCATCTCAGAATTAAATCAGACTTTTAAACTGCTAAGGACTGGGATGCACTTTTCTCCATGCAGTATTCCCTGAGAGATTTTCATATCTCACAGCCTGCTGGGATGCCTGCACATCCTGGGAGCAGGTAGGGGGGTTATTTGTGTCACAAGATACAAACAATAAATCACAGAATGGTTTGGGTGGGAAAGAGCCTTAAAACCAATTTTCATCCTCTTTGCCATTGGCAGGGACACCTCCCACTGTCCCAGGTTGCTCCAAGCCCTCCCAGCCTGGCCTTGGACACTTCCAGGGATGGGGCAGCCTGTGCCAGTGCCCTGCCACCCTCACAGGACAGAATTTCCCCCCAATATCCATCTAACCCTGCCCTGTGTCAGAGTGAAGCCATTCCCCTTTTCCTGTCACTCCTTGCCCTTGTCCAAGTCCTTCTCCAGCTCTCCTGGAGCCCCTTTAGGCACTGGAAGAGGCTGTGAGGTCTCCCTGGATCCTTCTCTTCTCCAGGCTGTGTAAATCTGTGTCCAATCTACATGTGGGTGTACACAGACTTACTGTGCCTTTTACCTGGTGTAATACTGGGCTCATGGCAGAAATCAAGATTTGCCCTTAAATGAATATATCTTTTATAGAAGGAGCCACAGTGAGCAGCCCAATGAGACATGCAGTTGTTTTTTTTTATAAGGTTTTATATTGCTTTCATCCTCCTGGGATGTGTGTGCTTCCCATTAGTGCATTCCCCACCAACCTTGTCATCTGTCACAAGTGATTTGCTCTTTCTCATCTCTCCCAGAGGAGAGCTGGTTCTGAACAGAAACCAGTTAAGTTTGGGAGGTTGTTTTTTTTTTGTTTTCTAAATTTCTGTGCAAGTGCCCCTGCTCATTGCTTATGCTGGGAGAACAGGACTAAAGATTTTTATTTTTCTGACTTTGGGGGCAGGTGAAGTGGGGGGGAATTGCATCAGCACCTGAGATTTTTTGCACATGGAAAAACCACTCCCAGATTTTGCCAGTACCCTTTTAAGCCTCTGTCCTGCTGTTCTTTACCTGTTTAATGGGTTAGAGGTGATCAAGTCACAGGATTGGAAATTCAATGTTCCCTACCCCTACCTTGGGGCATGGCTGGTGCTGAAGGGTCTCTGGATTCCCAGACTGAAACCCTTGGAGAAACAGCAGCAATGGGATGTTGTTTTACATCCTCTCTCCAGTATTCCTTGGCAGCACTCTGGTTGCAACCTTCACCTGTCATCTTGTGGGTGCCAGTGACAAAACTTCAGTTCACCCCTCTGAATTTTATGGAAAATGTTATTTCCTTTCCCTCAAAAAGGGCCAGTTCAGGCCTGGGCATGAGGGTAGGTGCATGGAAAGTCACCTGGGAGTAAAACCTGCATCTGGCTGGAGTTTCACCACCACATCTATTCCCTGTCATGTCAATTAAGAATTGTTTTTTCCCCCCTGAAAACCTTCCTGTGAAGTCAGCTCCACTAAAAGCCACAAGGGCTGAGTCACTGTGCACATAATCACCTGGGGGATTATTTCTTCCATGGAATAGCTGGAAAATCGAGTCTGTCTGGCCACTGGAAGGGAGCAGGAATTCCTCCCTGTGTCCAAACCCACGGGGAGATGAGCCAGGTGTTTTGTTTGCAAGGCACCACTCAAGACTTTGTCATCATCTGCTCCTTGGAGGGGCTTTTCTCCTGAGACAGCCTGGCTTCTGGGCTAAATCATGTCAGAAAGGTGTTTCTCATTGTGCCAATTATCATCAAGGAGCAGGGATTAGCTCCCTTTCTTGTGCTGCATGGGGATAATTTGGCACTGGCACGACTTCTGAGTCGTTCTGATTGAAATGATTTAAAAGCTGAGGTCATGGCAGGGCTCCTTGCAAATATCCCCCTTCAGCAGCACTTGCTGTTCTGTATTTTCAAGGCATCCCAGAGTGTTTTGACTTTTCCCAGGCAAAAAAAAAAAAAAGAAAAAAAAAAAAAAAAAGGAATGGAAGAGGCCCCAGCTAAGCTTGGAAATGCTTATGGTTCTTGCTGGAGAGCAAGTTATTTACTGTTCTTGGCATGGGAGCATTTCCAAGGCCATGAGCCTGGGTCTGGCTGTGTTCTCATGGGTCCTTGGCACCACAGGGATCTCTGTTTCACCAGAGGGGACAGATCCCCCCAGCCCCACATCAGCACTGAGCCCTGTTGGAGAAGATTTAATCACCTCTGACAACTGGGCAAGCAACCAGATAGATGCCCCCAGCATTCAAGGAGTAAAATCATCCTCCATGGGCTCAGAAAAACTTGCATATCTACTAAAGTCCAAAGATGCAAAAGTGCATGTCAGCCCTATTTCTGACTGCCAGCATGGGGATGCTTGCTTTGATCTGTGAAGTGGGGAACAACTCCTTACAGAGAGATTTCAGACTCTATGTGGGTGGGAAATCTGGGAAATCTCCTGGTGGAAGAATGCTAGACTTGGTATCTTTCATAATAATATGAAATAACTTAAATATGAAAACTTCTACTTTTGCTACAACTGGCATAATATTTCCTTAAATTATGATCCTCTGGATCTGTTTTTTTTTTTTGTACAGGCCTTTTCATCTTCAGATGTCTTTCCAAATTTTATCTGACTGAACTGCCTTAGAAACACAATAAAATTGAGGGCAAAATATTACCTTTCTTTGTTTCCTCCCAGGTAACATGTCACTCTTTCATCCTCATTTCGGATGAATGACTCTAGTTCTTCATAAAATTTCTTTTAGCATCCTGGCAAGAATTCCCTCTGGAATAGTTTATCATGTGCTGTAACATGAATATGAGGGTAAGATTGACTGCCTTTCAAATTCTAACCTCAAAATTTTCGTCTGTCTTGGAGCCTTCCCCTGGCAGTCCTCATCAAAGACCCTGTCAGTGCCTGTGTGGAGCTGCAGGCAGGGGTTTGGTTACAGCAGGAGGGCTCTGGGAGCCAGTGTTAATCCTCCAGCTTCCCTTTGGAGCAGGATTTGGATGTGTGCTGCTGTTGTGAGTGAAACCTGTGCAACAGATCATGGACCCTGCTCTGCTCTCCACCAGCCCATGGTGGGTTCTTGTGCCTGAAGCATCATGCTAAGCCCTGACTTATTCCTTCTGCGGCAAGTGAACTTGCAAAATATTTATTTGGCTGAGATTTCCATGGGAACAAGGGGGCTGCTCTGTACTGGGAGACACATTTGTCTCTGGGAGTCCTTGAAAAGTGGCATAATGTGTGATACATAAATGTTCCTGTGCTGCATGGCATGAGGAAGGGTGGACCAGCACCTGGGGCTGGAATGTGAAGTGATTTAATTTAACAATCAGATTTGCAGAGTTGCCCAGTTCTACCTGTTGCATCTACAATGTCACTGTAAATAAAATTCTCACACTGCTGCTGGGTCAGCTGGAAGGCAAAAGTCTGGGGCCATTGCAAAAAGGGCTCTCAGCATCTTCCAGAAGATGCAGCCTGCATTCCTGTGCCAGCTCTGGGTGAGTGAGACTCTGGCACTGAAGAAGGGAGTGTGGCTGAGATGGAGGAGCTGCAGGAGTGAGGCTGGTGTGCTGTGTGTGAGCTGTGTGTGTGGCTGTGCAGATGTGGGCCCACAGGAGGGATTTCTGCACCTCTGGACAGCCCAGATGTGCCTGGGGAATGTGCACATGTGAACTGTGTGGGTGTTGTTTGTGTAGCATCACAGCTGAGTGAGCAAACCCATCACCCAACCTCGCCAAGCTGTGAGGAAATGGTTGAAGCCATGGAGAAAGAGGATACACAGCCTGACTTTGGGGTAAAGTTTTTCCATCTGACTTCAACTGGAGTTTGAACCATGTCCTAAGCTAATAACTCTTACACCCATTGGAGGGAGGAGGCCTCAGCTCTGTAATGAGTCTGCAGTTTGTTCCACGATACCTTTTTCACTTTGGTGCTCTGGACAGCCTTGGATGGGTATTTATAGAGCGAGAATGTGTGAAGCCTTCACCCTTCAAACGTGTGCTCAGCCTGTAATGATTCATGTCCTCGTCTAATGGCCACTGATTACATGTGAAAAAACTTGGATAAATCTTCTGAGAGGCTTAAAACACGATGTATATCTGGATTCCAAAACAGCCATATGGGTTGTGACTCATTTCTTCAGATGCTGTTCATAAAAATCAATTATATGGTCACTTTGGCTACCAGAAGGGATCTTTTCCGTTGCCCATTTGTTTCCTAATACTGTACTTTATGACTCTTAGAAAATCATAAAATGCTTACAAATTAGATAATATTTCTGTCCAGATCCATGGAGACAGATCTGTGGCAGTTTAGTTAAAAGCAGGCTGGAATCCTAGGACACACTGAAATTTTTAGCATTGATGTGCTAAAAACACCTGGCAGAAGAAAGGGGGAAATGCAGAGCATCTGGAAAGAGAAGGGAGGGAGGGAACTGATGGATGGCTGGAGCACAGTGGCTCCCTCAACTCTCTCATTGCTTGTCCAGCTCATGGAGCCTGATGTTTTCACTCCTGATTGAAAGCTCAAATCATTGCACTGTGATTACCCAGTGACTTTCACTGATACTCCAGTGTGGTCACTCCCAAGGGGTTTTATGACAAGCTTGGAGTTGCTATTCCTTCTCTGGCTAAACCATTTGAGAAACTGGTAATGTCTTGTTCCCACCTATAAACTGTGCAGATTTTCTTCTGTCTGCCCTGTGAGTAGATCCTGTTGATGTGTCACAGCAGCCCTGGCCAGCAGTAGCAGTGTTTGCCTGCTGAGGAAGGCAGGGGGGGACAGCACCTCTGAACCTCCAGTTCAGCATGGTTTTGGGTGGTGCCCTCAGGGTTGTGACTCTGGGCTGTAAGTATTAATGAAAAACATTAATTTAAAAAGAGAAAATATCTGTATCCTTGTCAGAGAGCATTGCAGCTACTTTAGCACATTTTGTCTTCTGAATAAAGAAAGATTGATTATCTCAGATTATCTCACGCTCACTGGGTGTTTGCTCTGAATAAAATACAACTTAGCAACTGTGCCTGTGTACATCAATCTGACAGATCCACCAACCTTTCCTGAAAGCCTTTTGATGTCCTGTGGCTGGTTGATTAGGAGTCCCTCAGGAGATCCAGGACTGCTCTGCAGATAAATCTCTTCTCATGCCCTGCCCTCTTATTTCCACTGCCTGTCCCATGTGTGGGACCTCCACTGACAGAAACCCACTCCAGAGCAAACCTTACCCCAACATAAACACTCTGCTGCATTTCCTAGTTTTATTTTTCTGGAGCAGAACGTATAAATTGTTGTTTGCCCTTGGCTCTCAGCTCTTTGAAATATTGCTCTGCCACTCGCCGATCTTATCTTGCACAAATATTTACACTCATCTGTACTTTGTAAGGCATGGTTTAAACAGCCTTGCTGGACCATTGAGGCAGTGCTTTTGTGATCCAACCCTTTGGTCCTGGAGCTGTCCCATGGAGGATTCCTGCTGATTGAGCCAGCATCTCCCAGGAATCACCCACATCCCCACCAAAGTTTCTGCCACCTCTCTGAGCAGCTTGATCTGCTGTCTACTCAATGAGCAGAGAGCTGCTCTTACAAGGACTTGCAGTGACAGGATAAGGGGGAATGGCTTCAAATTATATGGGATGTTGGAATTCTTCTCTGTGAGGGTGTGGATGGCCTGGCCCAGGTTGCCTAGAGAAATTTTGAATTTCCCCATCCCTGACAGTGTCCAAGGCAGGGTTGGATGGGGCTTGGAGCAACCTGGGACAGTGGAAGGTGTCCCTGCCCATGGGAGAGGGTGGAACAGGATGATCTTTAAGGTCCCAAACCATTCTAAGATTGTTTGATTCTGTTTTTACAACATCCCTCCTGACAAATACTAGGAGGAAGTATTTCCAGCGTTCCCTGTGGATGCTTTCACTCCAACAGAAGCCGTGCATCTCGGGCAGGAGTTTCTGGGTGAGGCTGCACTCTCCAGAGAGCCAGGCTGAACATTTGTGACGGCTCCCCTGGCCTTCCAACGCGCGGGTTTGTGCATTTCCCTGCCCAGTGGATTCTTCTGTGCGTAAATCACCAGGCACTATTTACTGTGAGTCATCTGGAGGCAAAGATGCGTCACTGCTGAGAGTTTGCTGGTGGCTCAGAGCTCACACTCGGTCTGAAATGATGGGGAGGTTTTTGGGTTTGAATTTCTCCTGTTTAACTCTTTCTAAGATGTCCCAGTGTCAGCCCTGCTGCTCCAGTAATCATCTGGCCTGAGCCATGGCTCAGCTTGTGCTTCTTCTTTTAAACATCCATAGGCAGAGTTAGGTGGAAGCAGTGTGAACAAACTGGGTCCAAATGATGGTAAAAACAGCTCAAAGTCAAGCCAGTGATGGGTGATTCTGTTTTTACAGAAGCCAGCAAAGTTCACCAGAGCCCATTAAAGCTTCTGAGCCAGGTCAACGCTTTGTCAGGACGGCTGCGTGGTGAGCTGTGCACCTAATGCACTTTTAATGAAAATGTTATCCTCTGGAGCCAGGCCAGGCATGGCTAGGGCAGGAGCAAAGACCCTCCTTTCCCCAGAAATCATGGGAAAAGATATTACAGCTATTTCATAAGCTTGTATGTTTTAAAAGCCTAAGAAACCCAGCCCACATCAACAGCAGAGAGAGCAGGCTTCTACACGGACACGTCATTTAATCACAATTTAATAAGGCTCCTGTATCAGACTTTGGTAATGAAACTTTTGGGCAGATCCAAACAAAGGGGTCACTGTGGGAGAGAAGAATGCAGCCTTTGATTCGGGGTTTCTTTTTAGGGTTCAGTATGGTTCGTTTTCAGCGGGCTGCTGGCGAGGTGAAATGCTTTCTGCATGCCAACTGTTACCTCATAAATGGACCTTGTGAAAAGTAATTTGTGATCACAAGATGATTATCAGCCTCCCCAGCCCAGCTCCTGTGAGAAGGGAGAGTTCTTCTTCCCTCGAAGAAGCCCTTGGGTGTTCAAGTGCTCCAGAGAGGTGTTTAGAGCCTGGATGACAAAGGGTGTTATTTTAATAATACAGCAAAGCTGCTGGGAGCCAGAAAGCTGGACTAGCCCAAATATGCTCAGCACGGTGGGCTTGGATGTTTTGGGAGGAAGTGAAGGCAATGATGGATCAGGCAGGGATGAGCTGCCTGCACTGAGGAACAAAATCTGCTGTGCCAAAGGATGCCAGAGGATCTCCACACCCAGAAGTGTTAATGACCCCCCAGTCTCCATGTTCTGGGGGTTCTTGTGTGAGCTGGTAACTCCCTGAGAGCTGAAGATGGTCTGGAAAAGATCAGTGAAGGTGGCATGAGGAGGAGAAAGGTGTCTTTGCAGTCAGTCTGAGACTCTTGGTGCTGCAGCCTTGTGATTGTAGCGTGGTCCCCCTTGACCTGCAGAGCTGGGGAGGGGGCCCAGGCCCCATGAATGAGGGACATCCACCACCCATCACCACTCTGATGGACAACATCACCTGAAGATGCATTTCCACCCCTGCAGGAAATAAAATGCAGCCTCTGAGCATTTTCAAGGCATAAATTTAGTTGGTTCATGCAGCACCTGGAAAGATTCGGACCAAAAGGACAAGCTGGGAAATACAAACTGATTTTGTTTTTTTTAATCTATGACCTGTTGACTCTTTCCAGAGTCTTTTAGTCTTTTAGTTCCAGTCTTTCTGCCTTCTTGAAAAAGTCATGCTTGCCTGCTTTGAGGTGTCAATAACTTGTTTTTAACCAGCCTTTGAGGTGTGTACTGAACACAGCACTGATGATGAAGTGGTGGAGTCTTCATTTTGTCATGGAGGGTTTTCCTTGTTTTTCCATGAGCAGGATTCTCCTGGTGTGCCATGTGTGGCAAGGATTCCTGCAGCCCATTCCTGGGGCTGCTCAGCTTTAATTTCATCCCTCTTTTT
This sequence comes from Oenanthe melanoleuca, assembly GCF_029582105.1. Taxonomy (NCBI): domain Eukaryota; kingdom Metazoa; phylum Chordata; class Aves; order Passeriformes; family Muscicapidae; genus Oenanthe; species Oenanthe melanoleuca. The sequence goes on along the minus strand of NC_079342.1, from coordinate 4,091,906 downwards.
TTTTTTTTTTTTTTTTTTTTTTTTCTTGTAAATACTACAGGCATTGGGCTGGGCAGTTGCTTTGCATATTGGAAAAAATTAACTGAACTCTCCAGTGATTCTAACCACAAGGAAAGATTTATTGGAGGAAAAAAGAATTTAGAGTTGTTTTTTTCTTGTGAGGCTCTTTGAGCTTCACATTGCTGTCATCTCTGGTGTGGAGCTGGGAGTCTGAGAGCCTCTCCTCTGTCAGGGTGTGGGTCTCCAGGTGACCTCCAGGAACACAAGGTCCTTGATGTCCCTCTACAGTGCCCTCCTTGAAGCTCTTTGCTCATGGGATAGAGCCACAAAATTGTCAGAATTGATGTGGGCTGGTAAAGGCTCATCCAGTGAGTGCTCCTGTCCACCTGGAGCTCCCTGTCCAGCTGGGTTGGGCTGTGTTTGTGACAGTTTCTGTATTTCTGACAGTTCTGTATTTCTGACAATTTCTGTATTTCTGACAGTTCTGTATTTCTGACAATTTCTGTGTTTTTGGTAGTTCTGAATTTCTGACAATTTCTGTATTTCTGACAGTTCTGTATTTCTGACAATTTCTGTATTTCTGACGGTTCCTGTATTTCTGACAGTTCTGTGTTTCTGGCAGTTCTGTATTTCTGACAGTTTCTGTGTCTCTGACAGTTCTGTATTTCTGACAATTTCTGTGTTTTTGGTAGTTCTGAATTTCTGACAATTTCTGTATTTCTGACAGTTCTGTATTTCTGACAATTTCTGTATTTCTGATGGTTCCTGTATTTCTGATGGTTCCTGTATTTCTGACAGTTCTGTATTTCTGACAATTTCTGTGTTTCTGATGGTTCCTGTGTTTCTGACAGTTCTGTGTTTCTGGCAGTTCTGTATTTCTGACAGTTTCTGTGTCTCTGGCTGGACTTGTGGCAAATGCCACGTGTTGTCTTGCTTTTTTTCCCTGCCATGAGGGACATGGTGACCCTGGTTAGGATGGAGTCAGTGTTGCATCAACTCCTTTGTTTGGAAGAGCCATAGATGGATGAAGGTGATGACTTCCCTTTAATACATCACATTTGAAGCTCAGGAAGCCTCCAGCAGTGTACACAAAGTAAACAGTGTACAGAGTAAATTCCATGATGGGACAATGGGCAGGCAGTTGTCCTGGCTCCTAAATGTCTCCATAACTGTTATCTCTTAAATATTAAGCAAGGAAAACTTAGATATTCTTTATCTTGCTCTAATGCTGCAGAAATGTTAGAATTACAGAACCAGCCCCTTTGCTATTTTTTTTCTCTTCACCAGTTTATTTTTCATAGTGGTGCAAGGTGGATTAAGATCCTGCCTGAAGAGAACAACCTGCTTTACCTCTAAGAAAAAAGCAATAGGATAATGCACAAAAATTGTCAGTACTATTTTTCTGCATCCTGTGGCATCCTGGCTCTAAACTCTTCTCAACAATGTGCTTTATTTGCAGTAATAAATGCAGGAGTGCTGCACCTAAAGCCTCAAGCTTTCCTTGCCAGTTTTCCTGTGTTATGTCATGTGAACAGTCAGAAAAGCTGCTGCCTCCCTGATTACAAACACAAAAATGGCAAACAGGCAAAGGATGCTCTGGGCTTCTGCCCAAAGTTTGTTAAAAGACACAATGCTACGTGCACTCAAATGACATTTAAACATGAGAGTTACTTATGAATACCAGAGTGGCAAAAATTCATCTTCCTGAGGGGAGAGCCAGGTGAGGGGACAGGGATTGTGTGCCTGCTGCTGCTGTTAAATGCAGGATGTGGTATCCTCTCATCACTCACTCATCTTTCATGGCCATCCTTTCTAGCAAAGCCTTGCCTGTTATGTTTGGCTGCTCTGAGCCAGGGTATTATATCCCTGGCTGCATCTGACACTAACAAAATGTGGCTGAAACAAAATATGAAGTTCTCAAAGCAAGCCTTGCTCTCATATTTTCACATCAGAAGCAGGGCATTTGTCCATCAGTGGCTCTGATACGATTGTGGGGAATAAAGACAGCCCATTTGCAGGCTCTCCATAAATAAGCCTTGCTGCTCCTCAACCTAGTTTTCCTGGCAAAATCTTTTGCTTTCTCATGTGTCAGAAGACCTTCCCAAAGCTGCTGCTGAAGCGCCAAATGCCTCTGTAAAGACTTTTGCAGAAGCTGAGGTTGCACAGCCTCTCCTTAAATCAGAGCTGAGCAGTTTGGAGGGTGTCTGCCTTCCACATGATGCTGTTTCTAAAAACCAGGCTCTTTCTGCCTGCTGCCAGTCCTCCTGCCAGGCCACCAGAGCTGAGTCACACACTAGCCCTTGATGTGCCACCATAGCCCAGGTGTTGGGCTGACTCCCAGCACGGGTGAACACTGCTCTGCCAGCCCCACCCTGTGCCCACAGACCAAAAAAATGGGTCCTGGGAGGTACTGAGTGAGGGGGCTGAGGGGAAAAAGAAGCTGGGAGGAGACACAGCTGTCCTAGCTGACCCCAGGTAATCAAAAGAAAATTATATCAGGAAAAGTTTCTTCACCAAGCAGGTTGTCAAACACTGTCCAGGGCAATGGTGGAGTCCCCATCCCTAGAGGGATTTAAAGAAATGTAGATGTGGCACTTGGGGACATGGTTTGGTGCTGGGTTAATGTCTGGACTCAGTGGTCTTTTCCAGCCTAAGTGATTCTGTGATTCTCTGCTTCCTGCAGTGGAGGATACGCCCTTTCCCTTTTTTGCTCACTCACATCTCCAAAGCACTGCACACAGTTGGAGTGCTGGGGAACTCCTGTGTTGCTGAGTCCCACAACAAAAAGCTGAAAAAGGGCAGTGATGTGATAGGACATGGGTGCTCTCCAGAGGAGGAAGGAGCAGCATAAAGGTTGCACCTTACCTGTTGTGCAGCAGCATCTCCCAAAGAAACACATCCCTGTGTCCCTCAGTGCTGGCTCTCCAGGAAACTCTCCTGCTGGGAAACCTTGTGTGGCCAACACAAACACCTCTCACCTCCAGCTGGCTGTGGTTTGAGCTCAGGGAGTGCCCTGCAGAGCTGATCCAAGGATGTGGCTGGCAGGGAGGGCTCCTTTTGGAGACCTCCCAGGGACAGTCCCATTCCTCAAGTGTCCCCACTGATGTGGGGCTGGAAGGACCCTCACAGCACAGCAGCAACCCCCAGAGCCACATCAGCTCCCTCTGAGCGTGGTGACCTTCCCAGCCTAGATTTGGCAGCAATAAATCCTTCCACCACCATTGCTACCTCTTGTAAAGCAGCTGTTGGGTAACTCTGGTGTGGAGTGACCTGCACTCACCATTAGCAGGGAAGGAATTAAAATGCCTGGAGCACTCCAATACCCAGCACAGGAAAGGTGTTTTTCCATTTATTGCTAAGGTATCAAGGACAGGGGAAGCACAGAAGCAGCTCTGGAGGAGCCAGGAGGAAGGGCTTGAAGTGTAGGAAAGTTGGCCAAAAAACAGTGAAGGATGTTTGGGGTGTGAAATTGGGAAGTGTCTTCAGGAAGCTGGTAGGAAAATTCAGCTGAGACAGGAGAGGGGAAAACAAGAATGAGAGGGAGAGGAGGGGCACTCTGCCTTGTTTAGCTGTGTTTAGAGAAAATTGGACCATCCTCAATTCTTGTTCAGTCCTGAGCTGCCCAGACTTCCCTGCCCACCCCATCCCTGTGATTCCTAGCCAGGAGCTGGTGCTGGTGTGTGTGCAGGGATTTTTGGGGCTGGAGGCTATTCCAGGAAGCATCAGCAAGGCCAAGCTCATCATTGCTGTCACAGATGGACTTTGAGAGGGTGAACTTAGCTCATAAAAAAAAAACCAAACAACAAAAAAACCAAATCTGACAAATCAAAATTAATATATTTGAGCTCTCTAAAAGAAAAGGACAATGGAAGAAAATGGGCTCTTTTTTTTTTTTTTTTTTTTTTTTTTGTTTGATTGGTTGGTTGGTTTGGTTTGATTTTTTTTTCCTATTTTTTCTTTCTCTACAACTGCCAGGAAGGTCTCAATATGTTGCAGGAGGCACCTCTGTTTTATACAACTTATATCAAAGATCAGTTTTCCTCTTCTTTCAACAGAGAATAAATAAAATGGGCTTGTAAGACCTCCCAGAATGGTAAGAGGTATCATTTAAACCTGAAGGAAGAGCACTGGACAACACTCTTAGGGGTCCCTTCCACCTCAGGATGTTTTGTGACTCACTGATTCACTGGCTTGCTCTCTTGCACTGAACTGTTGGCACTAAAAGTTCTCAGTTTTATTCCTCTAAGTCACCTCAAACTTCTGGTGTGGTAGAGCTGAAAATGGTGAAAATGGTGAAAATGGTGAAAATGGTCTTGTTAAAAAACAACAAATTCTTGGGATGTGATCCCAAGGCAGAGCTGAAAAGCTACAAATGATTAAATACCTGGGACAAATTAAAGGTAGTAATCTTTATAGTCCTTCACATCCAATCCATCCAATCCATCATTAATTGTGCACACTGTGGTCACTCTAAAATTCACTGCTGCAGGAAATCATCCAAGCCAAATGTCCTGGCTGCTATAACTTTACTTTTTTGAGGAATTTTTTAATTTCACACTCATCAGTGGCATGTCTAGGTTAGCCAGGCAGCACAAGAAGTGTCTTTATTTACCTTTCAAGGTATCACAGGGTTCATGGGGAGGAATTATTTCTCATTTGTGAGCAATAATGACAGAATGTGGCCATTGCTGGAGGGGAAGGAATCACTTTCTTCAGCATTACACTTCACTCACACTGGGAGGCTCCACAGGAGAGATGTAAGATCTGGTGGCAAGCAAGGCAGATATTACCATATATTTGATTTAAATTTTAATCAAATGGAATTGTTTTTCAAATGCAGATAACGCAGCAATGGCTCCAAAAATAAAACATGGACAAGCAATCTATCAGGCATGTCTGTCAGCAAAACAGGCTCCATCTCATAAACCTGCCAAAACAGCCCTTTGCTTCAAACAATAAAAACTGGGAGGAATGGAAAACCTCGGCTTTAAAAAGATTTGTACTAAAAAAAAATAAAAAAATTAAAAACTCCTAGCTCTCAATCGGTGTGATTTGGAAAAGGTTAATGTAAAAACGAAAGCCATTCAATAAATCTTTTAGTGGAGATCAAAAGCAATGAGTGCAGGAAACCAGAAAATTGATGATACGACATTTTCCGACACTCCATAACATTCATATTATTCAGGGAGCTGCCAACCACAATTGTTCAAATGCTCTTTTAACTGATGTTGTTACTTGAACTCATAAGCCAGCCACTGGTCTCCCCAAGGAAAACCATATGGGAAGACAGTAGCTCAATTAAAAGTAATGTGGTGTGTGGCTCTTAATCCTTGCTTGAGCCCTTGTGCCAGCAAGCTCTTAAGTGTGTGCTTAAATTTAAGCCTGGGCTGAATTTATGTGCATTTCTTGAGTGAAACCCCCAAAACAATATCAAATCTCTTCTTGCAAAGGGTCTGCTCTGCACGTGGCCTGTGCTCAGAGGTGGCACCTACGTTCTCCTGGGCGCACTGGGCTCTGCGAGGATTTTGGGATGGTTTTGTCACGGATTTGTGATGGCAAAGCCTGATTTGAATCCTGTCTCCCTCTAGTGTTGTGAAAACACTTGGAGAAGGAGTTAGGGATGATGCCAATGATTCAGTGCCTGAGGTGCTCTCCTAGCTCAGCAGCAAACAGATTCCAGCAAGATCCGTGGATGGTGAGAGGAGCGGGCTTGGAGGAGCTCTGGGGGGGAGATCGTGCTGTGAGCAGAGCTGCTGCTGGCTGGTTTGGCTGATAAATCAGGCCCATTTTGGCTGATAAATCAGGCCATTTTGGCTGATAAATCAGGCCCATTTTGGCTGGGTTCTGCTGGATCTCCTGCCCTGCTCTGCTGCAGGGAGGGATGGATGGATGCTGCTCCCTTGCGTGCCGGCGTCTGTGCTGACTGTGAGTCTGGCATCCTGCTGCCTCTCCTGGAAAATTAGTGACATCTGAAGGGAGGGAATGATGAAAACAAGATATGGGGAGCTCATTTGCATGTGGAAGGAATAGGATGGGTGTTTGAGGCTTCTTGTGGGTCACACAGGTTGGGCTGTGCCCCTCCTATGATATGTCCACAAGATCCAAGTCCTGCTCCACAGAGAGGGGGTGACATGGCTTTGTTGTCCCTGGTCAGGCTCCCATGGCTGAGCCCAGCAGATGGGAACAGTGTGTGGAATGGAGCTGGAAACGTGCTTGTTTTGCTTGCCTCTGCCTTTGCCTCCCCTGTGATGGGGGCAGTGCTGCCTGCACCTTGGCTGCGTGCTCACAATGGACAATGTCCCATGGAAGATGTGCCAGCTTCACTTCTTTTCCCAGGGTATTTTGCCACTCATTAATCCTTTTGATTTTTCAGCCTCTTTGAAGCCCAGGGTTTGGATGTCTTTCAGCTCCCACTGAAAAGGACGTGAAAACACTTCAACCAGTGCAAAAGTTTAAACCCCTTATTCATCCACCCTGGAAAGGCTTCAGCCTGATATGCTGACAATGGCTGACTTTATTATGTTTATCTTTTGGCAATATCTCCTTCTGCAATTGATAGTGCCTCGGGTTTTCCTGGTGCCAGGTTGGATTTCCAGCCCTGGTGAATGAACCAGGCTGTCATACTCCTCTGCCAGGCTGAGCCATGTGCAGGGCAGCCCGTGATTTCCATGGTGAATACACAGAGGATAAAATAAACATGTAACCCAACAGCACACGCAGACACACACATATGATAAAAAGTCTGGTCTTTTACCTAATTTAGACCAGAAAATTGGCATCTGATTTTATTGTTCAGGCAGACTCCAAGAATACAAACATATTTTTTCCTTCAAAACGAGAACTGCCAAAATGTAAAGAATTATATCTGCTGGTTTGAGCTAATTGGGATTAACTGTTTCCTGGCTGCTTTTTGTGGAACAAGTGCTGTTTTGCTCTGTTGATAACAGCAACACTTCCAAGGCTGGCTTGGGGGAATGGCTGCACCCCAGCCATCAGATCCATGCAGGAGGCACTTTCTGAACTGTGACTTTGAAAACTGAAGAAAAGGGAATAATCTCTTTCTCAAAGTCTCAGCCCTAGGATGCTGCCAGCCCAGCTCCTGCTGCAGCATGGAGAGGTGAATTTAGAACAGCCAAGCCAGACAGGAAAGCATGGCATGGAAAATGCTGAGCTTTCTGCAATTTGGTTCCATTTTAATTAGCATTTTCTGCACATTTCTGATTTCCGATTTTCCTGCCCAGCTGTTGAGACTATTCATATTTCTGGAAATGTTTCCAAAAGGCGGGGGGGGAAAAAGCACAATCCTATCGCCAGTCCAAATGCTTAATTAAAATAGTTGGAATTAGAATAACATTGCAATTAGAGTTGTGTCTATTGGCCTTCCGGGGTTTGGGATCTGTGCTTTCAAGCCTTTTGCTGTAAACATGGGTCTGGAAATTCAGCCTGGTTTCAAAACAGCCAAATGTTGCAAAACCCACCAGAAGGAGTGAGAGAGCTGGGAACACTGGCCCTGCAGGAGGATGGGGGAGAACCCACCCCTTGCCTGTGGCTCTGTTTGGGATGTTGAAATAGGTGCAGGGGGGGAAAAAACAAAACCCCACTTTCTGTAGGGGCTGATTTGAAGAACCCCACTGAAAAAAAGCCGTGTGGAAAGCATGGCATGCTCTACAGAGCAAACATGCAGGGTATTTTTAGCCTCATTTCCTGGCACCTTGTGAATTAACTGCTTCCAGACCCGGAGCAGGGGACAGGGATGGTGTGAGCCTCTGGAGCTGTGGAATGCTGGTGGTGCACAGCCCGTGTGTGACAGGGTGGCTGCCACAAGTGCAGAGCAGAGGGGGATTTTTGATGCAGCTCCCAGGGGGTTTCTGGAGGCAGGGATGCCTGAGCGCTGCGGTGTGCCGCTCCCCCAGATGTCCGTGCTGTGCTGGGAGCAGAGCACACCTGCACACAAGCTGCTCCTGGCACTGGGGACACGGGCAGGCACGCAAGGCTGGCCTCAAAGATGCCAGCTCCACCAGCCCTCTGTCCCCACCGTGCTGCCCTGTCCCTGGAAACACCCTGGAAAGGTGCTCTGTGCTCAGGGGGGTCACAGCAGTGGGTAAGGTTTTATGTAGGAATAATTAAACTCTTTGGTAAGATGTCTCTGGGATGCCCACACAGCCTAAATATATACTGAAGATCTGAGCTGGCCCCTGAGAAGATAAATCCCAAAGATCTGAGCTGCCCCCCAGGAAACAGCTGAGACAGATGCCATCAGAAGTGGGGTGTGCTGCTTGCCTTGCTCTCACTGAAGTTTTCAGTAATGCCACACAGGGATTATCCTCTCTGTCCTTCCCACTGTCCCTGGCTGACCTGGCATGCCAAGGGCTCCAGACCATCATTTCCTCCTAAACTGGTCATGTTTTATTTATTCACTGTTATGCCAGGCTGTGTAAAGGTTGTGAGAGGAGATGCAAAGCCCTGGGGGAGGAAGAACTTTCGAGGAATGACATCTCCTTGGATGACCTTTGGGAATACATTGGAGGATATACATGAGCAGCAGGGACAAGGAAAAGGGAAATCTGCTTACTCAGGGAAAGGGATGCTTTCCTGGAGCTGTGGGCATTTAAACTTCCCAAATGAGCCCCCTTTGGTGGGCACAACTGGGAGATCTACAGACTCTCCCAGTCTGTTTTTGTTGCTGGGTCATTGAGGAAACCACTAAACCAGCTGAGGGAACATTGATTTTGAGTTCACAGGACCAGAGAATATGCTGATTTGGAAGGGAATCATTGAATCCACAAGAATCATTGAGTCCAACTCTTCAGTAAATGGCCCAAACAGGGATCAAACCCACACCCTTGGAGTTATTAGCACCATCAGCACCATGCTCTAACCCACTGAGCTCATCTTGCTGGTTTGTTTGTTTAGTGTTGGACTCTGATGTGAAAATTAAGAAAAAACAAAGGAAAGATCTTTCTTGGGAGGAAAGAAAATCAGTCTCAGAAACTCACAGTGTATTTCATAACTCTGTGGGGAGGAAGAAGAGAGCACATGGACAGCCCTCCCAACCACCTGCATGAGACTAATTCTGAGCTGAGAAAATAACTGATCCCACAAAAGGTCCCTGGCAAGGTAACAGGACCTCCCATGCCACAAAAAAAGTTATGGATTTTCCTTTCTGTTTGCTGCTTTTGCCTCCCAGAATGTGTCACTGGATTCACCTTTGTTGGTGTGATTTTCCCCTCCAAAGGCAGGGGGAGAGAAGCCCAGACCCCAACATCCTCACACCTGGCTCTGATTCCCAGTTGGAGCCCTGGAATTGATGATGTGCCAAGTGCCAAGTGACTTCAGTTTGGGTGTCAAATGGGGAGAGGTGGCTGGTGGAAGGCAGGTCTGGGGCAGGGCTCAGCTGTCAGGAGGAGAAGGATGGGGAAGCACAGGGGCAGAGAGAGGTGATGGACCCACAGGTGATGCTCAGGATGAAGGATGGAGCAGATCCCTGACAGCTGGGGAAGCCTCACAGCGTGGCTGCCATGGATTTGTGGCTGTAGCACCTTATCTTCAAAGAGAAATGTGAAGATTTTGGTATCTTGCACCGTTCCTGGGAGCTGTGCACGTGCTTCAGGAGCAGCAGCTCTCCATCTCATTTCCATCCCTGCTTCTGATTTACTCTGTCACCTCAGGCAAATCATTTAACCCCGGCTTCAACCTATTTTACGGGGATGTTGCAAGGCTTAATTAGGGCTTGTAAAAGGTCTTGAGTTCCTGAGAGGTGCCTGCTGGATTAGGGTGATTAATCACGTGTTGATGGGAGAGATATTGTGGGGGTAAACCCAAGCAGTCAACAATAGGGCAGATGATATTTTTCCCCTGGGGGAATAAGAGCAAGGGGGTTGTGAAAAGCATGTACATATCAGGTTTATTAATTCTGGATATCAAGCTGTTGAAACTGTAGGGAGGCTCTGTGGTCAAAACCACAGAAATCTGGCTGTATGGCTGAGATAAAGACGTTCTGCATTTCCACAAAAATCAATCAAAGGCACATAAATTAGGGTGTTCCCCCCTCCAGACTTCAAAGCCACAGAGGTGAGCAATTTGCAAAACTTCAAGTTTAGGAAATAGATGTTTGGCTCTTGCTCTGAACACCACTGGAAAAAACACTGGAATCACCTTGTTAGTATTCATTGCTGAGGTGCAAAGGGGGAGATTATTCAGAGAAGCAGAAGGAGGGGAAGAAAACCCTCCACATTTTGCTGAACTTTATGCAGTTTTTCGCATGATTGCCCAATTGCCTTTCCATATAGGAGAGGAGGGGGGAAAATGCCAGGCTTTATACAGTGATTTTCAGGATGACCCAGTTCTTCTTTGCAGAGGAGACAGAGAGAGAACAGCTGCCTGCTGAAGTCCGATTTTTGGTTTATTTTTTTGGCCCGGCTCTTTTCTGCTCCAGCTCCATCTCCTTCAATGGCTGCTCCCTAATTTTCACCGATGAAAAGGAGCTGGGGCTTGGGAAGCAGAGCAGGCTCGGGCTGAGCAGCCTTTGATGGGTTTGGGATCCTGGGTTTGGTGACAAAGGGAGGGACCCGCGCTGCGCTGGGTGTGCAGGATTTGCCTTTGAATGGCGAGGAATGCAGCGAGCTGATTTCATCCTCTGCTCAGAGACACAGCATAAATCAATGCTGTTTCTTTTCTATAATTTTTTTTTTCTTTTTTTTTTTTTTTTTTTTTTTTTTTTTTCTTTTTAACATCCAGTATCCTTGTGCCATGGGAAGGATGCTGCAGGGGACAAGGGGTGGCTGTGCCCTCTCAGTGCACAGCTCAGTGAAAACTGGATTTTTATTCTTCCAGAGCCAGCCAAAACCAGAGATTATCATCACTAAGGAATCCTGCCTGGGGAGCTCCCACCAACCAACGGAGCAGCTAGTTTGGGATATTTTAAAGCTTCTTTTTTTTTTTGTATTTTTTTTATGGCAAGGCAGTTTTAGTTGAGCTAAATGAAGCTTATTGCAGTGGGGAATTCAGCGTGCACATGCTTAAAAAAATCTTTAAAGATTGGATATTTAACTCCAGCAAATAATCAAGTCCCAGGAACAATTTAGATGAGTAATATATTAAAAACAGGCTTGCACAGATCCAAGAAAAACGTTGGAGGATCCATAGGGGTCATTGTTATGCACCACAGGCTTAAATATATTGACTTTTACAACTGCAAATGGATGGCTGCAGAGTGGTTTCCACCGAAGAGCAGTTTCAGTTGTGATAACTCATACAAAGTGAAATTCAGCCTTGTGCTCAGAGCCAGCATGAGGTCTAGGAGCCGAGTGAACTTAATCTTTATCTCTCTCCAAACATTACATCTCTTTAATCCTTGAGGCATGCCATTCCTGGGAGGATCCTGCATAAAGGATGCAATAGAGCAGGGCAGGAATCAGACTTGTTATTTATGGAAAAAAATCTGAAATTAGAGAAAACACGTTCTGAAATTACAGGAAAGAAAACATTTTTCCAGAGGGGAAGAAAAATCTCAAACCCAAAAATAAACTGGTTTTTTTTGTTTTTTTTTTTTCACCAATAAAAGTGTTTTTTCCTTCTCTAAGATTACATCATTGTATTGCAGATGAGAGAGAAGGATGAAATGTGCCAGCCAGTGCTATGTCAACCCTTCTGTGCAGGAAAACCAGGATGCATTTTGTGAAGGGGGCTTCTTTTTGATGTAGGTTTTGTGAGGATTTTGTAATAGATTTTTCTAGAATATTATAATTTTTCTGAGGAAAAACCACCAAAACAATAAATAACAATAAATAAATAATAAAATAACAACCAAACAACTTTCTTTTGGAAAATCTACCAACCACTCTGCTAAGCCCAAAATATCTATGGAAGTCTGAGGTTTAAAAGTGGATAGATAAGAAATATTTAATGGGCATGGGTAAGAGGTAGCCATAAATAATCAGGCTTCTCTGTGGCACTGTGAGCTGATCTTCTGGATTACTAGAAAATATCTAGCAGTGAAATCAGGTGTTGTGGGCAATGCTTTGGGATCACTGGGGTTTTCCAGGCTGGGACTGGTGCCTGAACCAAGCCATGCAGCATGTGCACAAAACTGCCCCATCTACTGAGAAGTGCTGGTTTGCACTTGTCAGAGTTGTACAAAACTCTTAAATGGTATTGAGATGACTTGAATTAATTTTAAATCAAATTTATGCTCTCGTGCCATTAAAATAAAACGGTTGATGAGACTGGGTTTCCATTGGCACCAAGACCTAAACAGTCAGCAAATAAACCAGCATGGGAGCTGTAATCAGCCCCTGGCACAGCCAAATCCCCCAAGAGTGTGGAATAGCTGCATTTCTGTAATGCTTCCTCCCAGATATTCAGCAGATATTTCCTCCCTGAAGATGAATTTGTCACCAACAAAATCAGGAGAGGTGGCAGTGGCAGAAGCAGGGCTTGCAATCCAACAAGGTATTTTGCAGGAGCCCAGGCATCTGAAGGGAAATATTTTATTTTATTCCAAAAAGACTCGTTTCTGGTCCATTGGAGGAGCTATGCTATTTGCTAATTAGGGAATTGGGAGCTGGGGGTCCATGGGTTGTAATCCTTGGCTGAGTGAAGCAGTGTGTTCATTACAGCTGTCACTCATCTCCCTCCTCTCTCATTTTCCTGATCTGTAAATTGAGGTTAATACCCTCTGTACACCAGGGGTACAAGGAGGATTAATCAGAGGGCATCCAGAGCACTGCAGCCTTTTCCTTGGGTGGTGGCTGGAGCTCCTGGAGGAACTGAAATGTCTCACTGGGAAATTCTGTTTTTCATTGAGAGCCTGAACAGGGCCACTTCAGTTCTGAATTGCTGAAGTGTTGCTGTTTTCACCTCAAAATTACCAAAATATGAAGCAATTGTTTCTGGCACAAGGAGGATGGGAGGAAAAACTGACCTTTGAAAAGTGTTTAATAGGTTTACCTGTGAAGGGGAGCTGTGTGTGTGTGGGGGTTTTCTTGTTGAAAAAAAAATCCCAACTCAAACACCCTGAATTCTTGGCAGCTGCATAACCATGACTTAAATAGAGCCCTTGGTTTTCCTGTTACAATAAACGAGGTCTGCTCTGCATTAGAAACAAAGCAAAGGGGAAGCAAACAACCCAAAACTCCAGCCCTCGTGGCAGTCCAGGGATGTGGGGTCAGCACTGGGCACATCTCAAAACCTGCCCAGGAACTGTGTGTTCTCCAGCCCACTGCATCTCCCCACCAGCCTCTTGTTGGGCTACATTAGCAAACAAAACAAACTGGGCTGACAGTTTGCACCACTCCCAATGGCTTTTCCAACTCCAGGGATGGAGCAGGCAGCTTAACAACTTATTTACTCCAGGCTGCTCACCCAGAAAGGACCCAAGCTGATGGATGGCCCCTGACCTCCCTGCTCTGCATGGCCAGCAGCCAGACTGCCACTTGGGTGTCTCCAGCAAGCCTCCCATCTGGCAGGAGTCCAGCCTGTTTCTGCTGCCCACCAGGGTAAGAAATTCTACCCCTCCCCAAATGGGTGACCCCCAAGTCAAAGACAAGCATAAGTTATCTGGACTTGCAGCCATGAAACCATTCTCTGGGAGGAAAAGGGTAAATAAACAAATCATTTATTAGCAAGTAAAATTGTTTTTTTCTTTTGAAATGCAAAAATGTGCTCTCTGGTGAGTAATGTTTTTAGCTTCACCCTTTGGTCTCACTCAGGAGCAAAGCTGCTTTCAAGTCCCCCGTGCAGCTGGTTCTCTGCAGGGCAGTGTAGGGGTGGAGAATAACTCAGGGCAGCACTGGCCTGGGGAATCCAGCCACTGGCACTGGGGCTGAAGTTATGGGGCAGCACCAGTGAAGACACCCCAGTGTCCTACAGCTGGGGTTTTGGTGCAGGGAGGATGTCTTGGGTACCACCAAGGAGGGTGAGGAGGGTGTTCACACAGAGCTAATGAGGGAGCAAGAACAGCTCTGTGGCATCTGTGGGCATGAGATGTGTCTGGAGAACCTGCTGGCTTTTCCTGTGGTGCCCATTCCCCTGGGAATAGGGTCTGCCATGGGAAATAGCCTCTGCTCCCTGCTCTGGTGCAGATGTGTGGGGCAGGCTCTGGAGTGGGGAAAGTGTCACAGCTGTGGTGTGATGCACAGGGTACACATCAGGGGGACATGTCCCAACACACAGCCTCATTCTGCAGTTTCTATTGGTGCTGTTTCACTTTCCCCACTTGGGAGAAGGGGGAAGGCCAATGATCCAGCCTGCAGAACCCTTGGTTTTGTGGCCAGCACATCCTCTCCTCCAGGAAGGAGATGGAGCTCCCAGGGTCACCTCCCCTCACACTGGCATACCCAGCATGATAATTATTCCATCCATCCATCCATCCATCCATCCATCCATCCATCATCCATCCATCCATCCATCCATCTATCCATCCATCATCCATCCATCCATCCATCCATCCATCCATCATCCATCCATCATCCATCCATCCATCCATCCATCATCCATCCATCCATCTATCCATCATCCATCCATCCATCCATCCATCATCCATCCATCTATCCATCATCCATCCATCCTCCATCCATCCATCCATCCATCCATCCATCCATCATCCATCCATCCATCCTCCATCCATCCATCCATCCATCTATCCATCATCCATCCATCCATCCATCCATCCATCATCCATCCATCCATCCATCCATCCATCCTCCATCCATCCATCATCCATCCATCCATCCATCCATCTATCCATCATCCATCCATCATCCATCCATCCATCCATCCATCCATCCATCCATCTATCCATCATCCATCCATCCATCATCCATCCATCCATCCATCCTCCATCCATCCATCCATCCATCCATCATCCATCCATCCATCCTCCATCCATCCATCCATCATCCATCTATCCATCATCCATCCATCCATCCATCCATCCATCCATCCATCCATCCATCCATCCTCCATCCATCCATCATCCATCCATCCATCCATCTATCCATCATCCATCCATCCATCATCCATCCATCCATCCATCCTCCATCCATCCATCCATCTATCCATCCATCCATCCATCCATCCATCCATCCATCATCCATCCATCCATCCATCCATCCATCCATCCATCATCCATCCATCCATCATCCATCCATCCATCCATCATCCATCCATCCATCCATCCATCCATCATCCATCCATCATCCATCCATCCATCCATCCATCCATCCATCCATCCATCATCCATCCATCATCCATCCATCATCCATCCATCCATCCATCCATCCATCCATCCATCCATCCATCCATCCATCCATCCATCCTCCATCCATCCATCCATCCACCCACCCATTCCATCCATCCATCCATCCTCCATCTATCCATCATCCATCCATCCATCCATCCATCAATCCATCCATCCATCCATCCATCCATCCATCCATCCATCAATCCATCATCCATCCAGTTATTTTTCTACGTATTTTATTTTCTTCACACACTTAGTTGTTTTTTCTGTATATTTCTTAGTTTAAACCATTGTTTATAACTGCACAAAATAAGCATTTTAGTGTTTTTCTCCAACTTGTTAAAACCCTTCAAAACCACTAAAAGATAAATTGTGCTAAAAAAAAAAAAAAAAAAAAGCTAAAAACCAAATACCAAAATTTAAAAACCCAAAATAAAAGTGAACAGCAAAGTTCTAAACAACCAATCATCATACCTGAAAAACTCGTGCAAGACACGTAAACAGCATAAAAGCACCAATCAAAAATACATAATCACATAAACAGTAGTCTTAAAATGTAAAATTAAAAATAAACAATCAGTCAGCTTCTGCATAATCATATTAATTTGCTTTCCAAAAGTTCTGTTTCTCCCACAGGGGGCCCAGCTCGTGCTGCCCCACAGGACTGTGGTGATGAGTCAGGAGGAAAAGCAGGATTTTGTGTGCTGAGGAGGAAAATGAAGTGGGGAGGTGAAAGCAAGAAGGAAAACTGGGGAGAAATCATTACTGGGTCATGTCAGCAGATGAAAACTCCTAATTCCTTCAGGAGGGTGCAGGCTGGGGACAAACCTCCCACTTTCCTCACCTTCAGAAATGGTTTTCAAGGCCATGAAGCATCTTAGAAATGCCAGTTCAGCACAGGATCAAACTGAGGACACTGGCATGTCCCAAACCACTCAGATCACCACGAGCAGATCATTTGTGCTGGGAGTAAATATTTTTTCATGTTGGTGTAAATAAATTATGCTTGCTACCACAAAAATGTTATTTTCCTCTCATTTCTGGTGCCCCAGCCAAATGAACCCATGGACATGCAAGCTCAGCACAAACACCTTCCTCCTGCTGGTTGGAATAGTTAAGATACTCATAAAGCACTTGTGTTTTTGGAATAAACTTCCATGTAAGAGACACAAATCCAAAGCAACAGATAAGTGTACAGCCCTTGCCATGGCTCTGGAGCTCCAAAGTTTGCTGGACTGAGCCAGCTGTGATTTATAGAACTGTTTTCAGGATCACATCATCAAGTATGTCCTAAAAACTGCCTTCTCCCCAAAGACTGCTCTCTAGAAATCAGATTCCTGACATTCCTCATATTGTCCAGCTGAGACCTGTGGTACAAACAGCATTTTTGTAAGGCTGTTTTGAAAAGTGAGCTGTGGTTGTTATTGAGCCCTCTCTCCATCTTATTTAGACTTTTCTTCTTTTTCTGCTGTTATTATTTATGAGCATGAGGCTGGGGCTGCTGTTTGGAGAAGGATTGTTTCTTGAGTAAAATTGTGGGTTTCAGTGGACTGCAGCTTCTGAGAGGATACTTTGAGTCAATAAATGTGCTACCACAATTCCATAACTATCCACATGAGGATTAAAATCAGCTGAGGAAAAAAACCAAAACAAATCTGTTATTTTTGCTGTGACTACTTGAACCTGCAGGATGAGATAAAAAGCACACCTTGCTTTCTGATTTAAACACCACTGATTTCTTTTTAGCCCTGTGGCCAGTGTGGGAGCCTGTGGCTGAAGCAGAGACAGGGATGAAGTGGCTGGATAAAGTCTCCTGGGCTGCTAAATCCTTTGTCTGGCAGTTTAAATACTTGTGCCAGGCAGCAGCTCAGAGCTCCAGCATGGAATAGTGGGGAAAAATGGGAAAAGTGGGATTGGCATCAGCAGCCTCAGGTTCAAACCCTGAATTTGAGTATCATGAAGTGCATGCAACTGGAAATTTTTCCTCTGGGGGAAATAAGAAGGAAACCTTTCCCTTAGTGCTGGCATCTTCCTATTGTTGTCCCTATTTCCCCTGGACCTGGCCCATGTGAGGATACATTTCACCTTGCAGTGTTTGTCTCCCCTTTCCTGTGGCCTGAGCAGGGCAAAAGCAGCCCCAGCAAACACAGGACTTGCTCATGAGAAGGAATGTGTGTGCTCAGACCTGGCACTGAGCAGGAGGGGAAATTTGTTTGGGGAGCCTTGGTGTTCCCAGAGGGGAGTGAACATCACTCATGCCACTGAGCTTTGGGGAGGGGTTTTCTTGGTGTTTCCAGGCTTAAAGACAACCCCTGCCATGAGTCTGGGGGGATTTGCCCTTGCTTCTGCACAGGGTCCTGCTTTGGAAAGGCAATGAGGTCCCAAAAGATGCAGGAGCAGCTGAGGACCTTGTAAAGGGTGAGGCTGATGCAAGCTGCAAACCCAGGGAAAACAAGGGATTGTTTCAGGTGAACACAGGTATTTAATATTGCTTAAAGTCTCTGATGGCACCCAAACCTTCCTTGTGGGACTGAAGGGTGGTGTTTTCTGTCATCCAGGCTGATGCCCCACAGAGTGCTCAGTCCTGAGTCCCAAGCTTGCCTGGGGCTTGGCACATGGCAGCACTTCTGCATCCCCAGCTGGAAGGATGCAGAGGCCAAAATATCAGCTCCAAATGAGCTGCTGAGGAATTTTCTGGATTTCAGGCACTCTAATCCATGGAACTCTGCATGAACCTCAGAGCCACCCTTTGCATGAGGCTCTGAACCTCTCCAGAAGAGCCAGCAGTGCAGCCAGAGCAGTCTGGGCTGTGTTTTTGTACTCCATTTCTCAGCATCAACTAAAATGGAAAGGCCACAAAGACATTATCATTTATAAAAAGACAGAAACAAACACTTGCATTTGGGAAAGCAAATGTCACATCATTGATCTAGAGCTGAGCTGTTTACAATGAAGAGGGGTTGATATTTAATGGAAGGTTAACTCCCTTTTATATTTTTTTTAAGGTGCCTAAATTACCAGACTTTGCATAAAATATGGTTCTGATTAAGAAACATCTGACTTAACAAAAGCAAAGTCAAAGTTAATATGTGCACAGTTTTGTATTAGCCTGCCTGTAATTTTGAAGTAAAACTCTAATGACTACAGTAAATTTGCTCATTTCTGAAACAGATAGGAAATGGAATACACTGAAGAGATTAGGGGCAAGGAAAACAATCCTTTTTCTGCAATTGAGACGAGGCATGCTGCTGCCCAGTCCTCTGGACTGCTTCCTCCAGGCTCTCTCAGAAACAGGGACGTGGATTTTTCAAGGATATATAAACTTTCACATCACAGGGGAAACAATTCAGGATATTAAGAGAGATTTGAGCACTTTCCTGGGCAGCATAATGTTTTAGTAGAGACTGAATGTGTGAAATTGGGCCTTTCTGCAAAGGGAGAAGACAAGTAGGAGGAAAAAGAAAAGAAACCTAAACTCTGCAGGTTTTTGGGGAAAGAATGAGCCACAACCAGCCCAGAGAGGGCAGGGCTGACTCTGTGAGTGTTTTTTTGGGCATCCAAGGACAACTCACCCCAGGCTCACCTCAGGCTTTTATATTGGTTTGTTCCCTTTGTCTGGGTGGAGTCTCTCATCCCCACTGACTGACCTAAGGTTGCATCTTGCACACCTGCTGTTTGAAAATCCCAATCCCAACATCCCCACACCACAAGAATAAAGCAAGAAGAAACCCTCCTTGCAGGAAAGACATGGAGAAAAACCATAACTGCTCATGTTTGGGGTTTGGAAGGCAATGAGGGCTGTACTGACATTCTCACTGCTTTGCCCTGCTCTCCTGAGGATTCACATGCTCTCCAAATATTTACAGAGAAACATGTGTTTGGGGATGTGGAATGCTGCTTTTTCCCTCAGTGTTGTGCTGTTCTGCTCCAGTGGGAGTGGATGTTGCTGGGAGATGAATGACAGTGTGTGGCAGCAGTAAGCCCAGAGAGGAATGGGATAAATGCAGCACTGGTGCTTGGCTTTTCTCATAGCAGAGATGTGACTTTGTGTTGCTTTTTTATCACTTTTATCAAGTGGTTTGTGTGCTGGTGGAAGGAGGGTGGGAATCCCTGCCCTGCTCCCCATTTTCTGGTGCTGGGCTGCACAGGCAACCTGGTTTGTGGGGTGATTTAGAGTCCAAACCATAAAATCCTGGAATGGTTTTGGTCAGAAGGGACCTTAAAGATCATCTTGTTCCAAACCCCCTCCTGTGGTCAGAAACACCTGAAGATGTAAGGTGCCAAAATGGATGGGATGGGATGGGATGGGATGGGATGGGATGGGATGGGATGGGATGGGATGGGATGGGATAGGATGGGATGGGATGGGATGGGATGGGATAATGGGATGGGATGGGATGGGATGGGATGATGGGATGGGATGATGGGATGGGATGGGATGGGAAAAGGGAATGGGATGGGATGGGATGGGATGATGGGATGGGATAATGGGATGGGATGATGGGATGGGATAATGGGATGGTTGGGATGGGATGGGATGGGATGGGATGGGATGGGATGGGTTAATGGGATGGGATGGGATAATGGGATGGGATGGGATAATGGGATGGGATAATGGGATGGGATGGGATGGGATGAGATGCGTGCCAAAATGGATGGGATGTGTCATCAAGCTCTGCTTTGTTTTTTTGTTTTTTTCCCCCCAACATTATTTATAAATCATGATGTGTTTGTTTTCTAGGTTTTCATGCACCCCACGAGGGATGGGAGCAAGGTGCAAGTCATACAACAGGAGAAGGCAGCTGCTGGGAAAAGCTGAGCCAGATTTGGCTTCTCTGTAGAGACCCAAACCAAGGAATTTGGTTTTGCCACTGGAAAAGCCACTTGTGTATATAGTGGGGGATGTTCTTGCTTTTGGGACAGCTGGGGGAAACCAGAGGAGAGATTTGAGCTGAGACATGTCCCAGAGGCTGCTGAGGTCTGGAGATGACCCTGAGCAGCCATCCAGGACAGACCCAGCCCTTGCACCTCCACTGAAAGGACATTTCCCCCATTTTTTGAGCAAGTTTCTGACTGTGGTGTGTGCAGATGTCCAGCCCTGGCTGGCACAGTGCCATGGGGGATGCACTGCAATAAACCTGGATTTTCTGGGAAGAGCCTCTGGAGCAGCAAAGCTTTGAACCATTCAGTTTGTGATGGTGCAAGGCTGGCAGGGAAAGCTGTGAATGAGAGCTTGTGGGACCAGGGTGAGCCAGTTAATCTAGATGGGTTTCCTTGTTTTTCTTTCCTCATAGGCACTGAGTGTAGGTTGAATTTTATCCTGACAGCCAAGTGCTGGGCTGCCTGTGAGCAGCTCCTGCCTGCCCACACTTCTGAGCTCCAGGAAATCTGAGCTGGCAATGGAAAAACTGCAGAGCAGCAAAGCATTTCTGCTACTCCTACAGCAAATCCACATCCACTCTCATATTTATCAGCAAAAGGGAGGATTTCAGGGTGTTGGGACTGATCTTTTCCAAACTGAGTTTCCCAAGAATTCTGCTTTATTTTATTTTATTTTATTTTATTTTATTTTATTTTATTTTATTTTATTTTATTTTATTTTATTTTATTTTATTTTATTTTATTTTATTTTATTTTATTTCTTTTCATTTATTTTTATTTAATTTCTTTTTATTTCTTTTTCTTTTTATTTCTTTATTTTATTTCTTTTTATTTTATTTAACTTTTCCTTTTTTCTTTTTCTTTTCCTTTTCCTTTTCCTTTTCCTTTTTCTCTTTCTTTTTCTCTTTTTTCTCTTTCTCCTCCTTTTTCTCTTTTTCTTTTTCTTTTTCTTTTTCTTTTTCTTTTTCTTTTTCTTTTTCTTTTTCTTTTTCTTTTTCTTTTTCTTTTTCTTTTTCTTTTTCTTTTTTCTTTTTTCTTTTTTCTTTCCCGAGGCTGATTAAGTGTGAAAGAAATTTGGAATAAAAAAAAAATCCTTCCACTCCAGCCTCAGAGATCTTATATATCAAAGAAACATGGGTGGAATAGCAAGAGAGGGGTTGTGAGGATGGTGACAAAGTCAGGAAAGTGGCAAAGAGATGTGTGAGATGCACACCTGGGATAAGAGACTTGAAATAAAAAATAGGGAAGGAGTAGGACTTATCTGGAGGTGCAAATTTAGGGTAGAATCCACATGTTTACAGCAAGAAAAAAATATAGGGGATGGTCAAGGAATCACAGGATGGTTTGTGTTGGAAGGGACCTTGAAAATCACCTTGCCACAGGCAACACCTTCCATCAGATCAGGTTTTATGGGATTTCTTCCTGTTTCCTCCATATAAGCAGAGTTATGGATGCTCAGACTAAAAAAAAAATTGGCAGGAGGGATTTTTATCACAGTCCAAGACACAAATACATTTCAGGGAAAAGGAGGAACATTGCTCTTTTTTTTTTTAAGTAATAATTTCCCAGAAAACATGGAGAATTTTCAGTAACTTTTCTCAATGCTTTTGTGAAAGCTTCAAAAAATTTTTGTGGGTTTTTATCCTGCCATCCTAATCTTCACCCAGCTTAAGAGACACCAGCATTTTTGATGGAACTCCCACTCGAGTATGTGTGCAGGAAATCGAGCCATGAAAAACTATTACAAAGAAAAACTCCTTGGACAGTTTTATGCATGGAATTACTCAAAACCCCACCACAAAATATTGAAAAATCTGCTGAAATTTGGGGAAAATAAAAAAAAAAAAAAAGAGTCTGGAGGATCATGAAGAAATGAAAGCAAAGACTGCAAGCCAAAAAGATTTGTATCATAATGCATTCTGACACATAATAAAGAAAATAAATGAAAAAAAAAGTCACTGGATCAGTTTTCTGCACATCCACATGGAAATTCATCTCTTCTTTTGGGATTTGTTTTTCTTCTCCGTGTTCTGCTGTGGGTCTCAGGGGCTTTTGCCAACATGGCCAGGGGACAATTCCTTCCCCAGGGGTCACCTCCAGTGCAGTCCTGGCCATGGGGATGGGCAGGAAAAGATCAGGGTGTTTTCCCAGCAGGGATGTGCAGGAGAAATAAGACTTCTGGACAGCAAATTAATATGATTATGCAGAAATTGATTTATTGTTTATTTTTTATTTATTTTATTTTTATTGTTATATTGTTTTTTAAATTTTAATTATGTATTTTAAGAGTACTGTTTATGTGATTATGCATTTTTGGTTGGTGCTTTTATGCTGTTTATGCCCTTAGTACGAGTTTTTTAGGTACAATGTTGTTAAAAATGTTATTGTTTAGTTTTATTTTGGGCTTTTTTAATTTTGGTGTTCTGTTTTTCAGCTTCTTTTACCTCGATTTAGCACGATTTATGTTTTAGTGGCTTTGAAGGGTCTTAGCAGGTTGTAGAAAAACACTTAAAAATGGCTCATTTTGTGCAGTTGCTGTAAACATTGGTCCAAACTGAGAAATATACAGAAAAACAGCAAAGTGTGTGAAGAAACAGCAAAATATGCAGAAAAACAACTAGGAAGCAAAAATTGGAGAAAAACAAAATATAGCTTGGTGAACACAATACAAACCAAGGCTTGGATTTATTCAGACATGTCACTGTGGCTAAACTTGCTCAGTATTAACACAGGGATGGGATTGGGGAGCCCCAGTGTGTGAGGAATGAATGACCTGCCCCCAGTTCTTACCAATCCCTCCCCCAGACTTTGGGGTTTAAAATGAAACTCTTCACCTTTGCACTGTTATTGCAGATTTTCTGCAGACACTTTTATATTGCACTGCATTGCTTCTATCAAAACCAGAGCAGAAAAAATTCTCCTTAGCTCTTTATTTTTTTTTTTTTTTCTCTTTTATGACTCTGTGTGAATTTCAAAGCACTTCAGGATTAGGCAGAGGTAAAACAAAAAGGTGCTTGCAGCCTTCATCTAAAACGGATTTGTTTCTGTCACCAAAGTGAGTTAAAAATATAAATAAATAAACCACAAACTAGATCCAGGCAAGACATGTGGCTGTGATGGTTGAACTTTGGATGATGCTGGCCATGCTGAGCCATTGTGAAGTGTGTGAAATATTCATGATGCTGAATAAAATGTGATTTTCACACAAATGCGACGTTTGGATATTTGCATGGAACTCGTGAAACATTAAAGTGTCTAAGATAAAATACTCAAATATCCAGTCAAATCTTCACATAGGCCTGTATTTACTGGACATCCTGATTATCTGCTCTGCAAAGTTGCCTTGTGCAGGACAAAAAAAAAAGAAATGGAAACCCTTGCAAGGGCTGCTCATCTCTATTTATTTGGATTGGCATTCCTACCTGGAAGCATCTGAGTTTTGTGTGTCTTTAACTGAACCAGGGGCTTTAGAATCATAGAACTCTTCAAGTTAGATGGGACTCATAAGGATCATCAAGCCCAAATCCATCAAGCCTCAGCAGGAGGAACCACTGTCCTTGAGCCATTGGAAAACAACCAGGAAAACTGGTTTTAGTCAGTGTCACAGCCTGTCTGAGCTGCAGCCACCAGTGGTTGTGTCAGAAAAATACAGAAAGCAATTCCCAATATACGATTTTTCATTGAAATGCCAAAAAGATTGGGAAAAATAAAAAAGGGAAAAAAAAGAATTTAATTTGAACTGTATTTTACCAAAATCTCTGCAATCTGAGTAGTGACTCAAACCCCCAGGTAGTGCCAATCAGGAATGAGCAGAGAGCAGCCATGGCAAGGAACCCTGCTGATGAGTTGTGATAATTCACCATGCTAAGTTATGTCTCTGCCAACACAGCCTCCTCTTTATTCACCAATAACTCAGTTCAGGGCTCTTCCAGGAGGCCTCCAAGGCTGGGTCTGCCTGAGACACAGAATTCCAGGTAAAGCTGTTGCTCCTCTTCTTTTCTGACCCAAATGCTGCTCATGTCTGCTCACAATATTCAGCAGAACATTTTTCTGGGATATTCAGATGCTGGTTTTGTGCCTTTCTAAATTGCTGGGTGTTATCTCCTGTGATTATTATTATATATATGTATATATATATATATATATATATATATATTTTTTTTTTTTTTTTTCTTATTGTAGCATCATGTTCTGCCAAGGTATTCTGGAGCATTGACTCCTTTCTTCAGAGCCTTTGGAGGGATGTCTGGAGATGGTGACTGAGCACCACATGAGGCTCAGGTGTGAGGAGGGAACCCTGATTTTGGAAAGCCCTGGCACAGCCTGGTCTCTTTGGACAGACCTGGTGGTTTGGACACTCTGGCCACATCCATGTGCAATGATTTTTCTTGATTCACAATGTTGAAACTAAAAACCACTTGGCTTTAAACTCTGAGCCTCTGCCTGCATTCCCCTGAGAATGAGCATTTCTGGCAAACTCTGAGTTCTTAAATATCACTTCTCCAATTACATTCTCACAGGTTAGTATTTATGCAGGCCTGGCTTTTCCAATCCACGGAGCTGGTACTGGGCTGAGGTTTAATGCATTGCAGGTGGCTGGTGGTGCTTTGGGCTCTCTGGCCAAACTGGTTCCAGATGGCCACACAGTATGAGCAATAACATCAGCTCATTAAGTTGCAAGGTTTCAACTACAATCACAGAATTATCAATGAAATAAAAGCTAACGGCGTATCAGCTGCACTCTAAGCCATAAATAGGATTTACAGAGAAACAAAAACCTTTTTTTTTGAACCCAGATCTCTCATTGTTTCAAAGCTGGGTGTCCACAGAATGGGTTTATTCACTAGCAAAAAAGCAAAACAACAAAAAAACCCCCAACATATTCCTGAAAGCTGCTGCACTGCTGCCCTGAGAGCTTCTGATTTTGGAAAAGCTTTGGATTGGGGTCACTGGGAATGCAAAGCAGCATTTATCTGTGCTGCCTCAGAACACAAGTGGAACGATCAGAGATAAGCATCGGGAAGCCTCACTGCCTCGAGTTTAATCACGGTTTCAGATGTTTTTCTTTGTGCAAGTGGCAGTGTGTCTGTGCTGGGTTGTTGGGCTGGATGTCTTCCCTGTTGGAATCACCACGGGAAAAAATTCCCTGGAGCTGCCAGGGTAGCTGGGGTGCTCCACATCCCTGATCTTGCCCATCAAAGGGGGGATTTTGCATCACAAAAAAAAATGTAAAAATAATAGAAAAATATACATAAATTAAGTCATGCCTCTTTGAAATTTCATAGTCCCAGGGCCAAGCAGGAGGTGTCAGCACACAAATACAGCAGCTGAAGGAATCCCTTTGTAAATTCTCCTGGTTTCTCTGACTTTTGGTTGGCTTGATAAAACTCCTGTCACCCATCCCAGGCACTTCAGAGCCTGCTCAGCCTCACAGAGGGGAATACAGGGAGGGCTCTGCCCTCTTTTCCATTCTGCTAATCTGACCCCACTGCCAGGAAATCAGCACTTCATTTGTACTAAAAACCTGAATGAATTAAAGAAGCAAAAAACCCCAACAAATAAACATTAGATGTGGTGTCGTGTCTTGCATGTTGAGGTATAAATGATGCCAGAATTCTAAACAGGGGATGTTTCCAGCAGAACCATGAGGTATTCTGCCCATAGCAGGCATCCAGAAAACCAGGGTGCTGGAAGCAGGAAGGTGTCTTGCTTCCAACTTTTGGCAGGCTGCTAAAAGCCTTCTGAATTCTGAGGGGAAAAATGTGTTCCACAGGTTTGTGGGAAGCCTGAAGAAGCTTTGTATGATCTTGGTTTGGTCCCAGAGGTCCTGGTTCTGTTTAAAGCATTGATTCAATCCCCTGAGTCACGCTGACAACAACCTGCTTTGTTATTCTCTGTGTGGGTAAGAGTCAAAATCACTCCCTTGATAATTAGAGATGTTTTCTTTAGGTTTATCCTACCTGCTCAGCCTCCCCAGCTTCACTTCTGTTACAAGTGGAAGAAAAAGTCCATTTACTTCTCCTCCTGTTTCCAGCAGCAGCACTGTGTACGAGTCAGTTCAGGCACTCCAGAGTCAGGGAGGGTGAGCACATCTCCTGTTTGGGGTTTAATTATCAACAGACCTGATCCTGTAGGTAGTTCTCTCTCCATCCTGCAATTCTGATGCAGATGTGCAGTGTCACTGCTTCCAGATGCTGACAGCCTTTTCAGAGCCCTGGGCACCAGCCCAAGCAGGGATTTGGTATGGAGGAATTCTGGCACCAGCTGCATTTCCAGAGATGTGCACACTGAGGAAATTATTGTGTGTGAGTGTGGTGCAGAGACACCACTGCAGGCTGAGCTCAAGTCCCTGGTATTGATCAAAAGTCAGGACTGGAGCAAGCGTGGACAGAGTAACGTGGTGACATACTGGGGTGGGTTTTCTCTCTCTCAGGCCACTCTTGTCCTTTGTGGTTTTTGAATTACAGGCCTCCAACCCCACTGTCCCACAAGGAGCAGGTATTCAGCAAGGTTCCTGGTGTTGCTGTGAGTTTTGGGGGTGCTTGAAACACACATAATTTGGGTGATGCAATGGTGATGTCCCAGCAGGGTCATCCTGCCTGTGCTCCCAGTGCAAACAGGATTGATGGAGAGGGCAGAGAGCCACTCTGGGTCCTGACCTTGGGTGATTCCTGGGGGCCTGGGTGCTGGATGTGCTGGGCTGGCACCAGTGTTACACAGGGCACAAACTCATATCCAGGCAGGGCTTGGTAGCAGGAACCTCCATCCTGGTTTTTGGGTTGTTTTTGGGGGTGTTGAGGCTAGGCTGTGCCCCTAACAGAGGAATAACAATGAATTTATATTTATATAAATATGAATTTATATTTATATAAACATGAATTTATATTCAGGTGCTCTGAATGCAGCTCACCTCCTACCTGAGGGTCTGCTGGCCACATTTCTGGGAGAGCAGGATCTCTCTGTAGCTTTTTGGGGGAGAGATTTCTACCCCACCCTTCCTACCAATGCACACCTGAAAATCCTTAGGGGGTTTGACTTTTCCTCCTGCAGGGTCAGCATCCCAGGTTGGGTCTTTGCTGTGCATAACCAAGGGTTTGTGGGTCCAGGTGGGTGGTGTCCAGCCTGTTCCTCTGTGTCTGCTGGCTGTGGGCACAGAGCTGGGTCCTGGCAGGGCTGTCAGAGCAGGGAGCAGAGCCCACATGCCAAGCAGTGATGCTGAAGGGAGCCTTGTGTGCAACATGAGGAATGCCAGACCTACCCTCTGTCTCCAGGGCTGTCTCCCCAGCCAGGCTCTGGATCTTATTTGGATGCAGAGAGATTTATAAGGCATTCTCTTAATTAGGGGCCCCTGTTTTGACTGAGAGAGGATGGGGAATGAGGAGACCTAACAGGGGTGAGGGTAAACAGTGGCCTGAAAGGGAAGGCTGGGGAGACCTGTGGCTTGTGCTGTAAAGAAGTGGGGGCAATAAAACTCACCAATAAAAATGATGTGTACGTCTGCAGCCTCATCTAGGAAGGGGGAACAACAGCTTGTCACTTCTCAGGGCAAACAAAAGAAACCCCTCCATGTGTAAGCAATCATTGGAAACACATGGCAGAGGTGGACAGGGCAGGCCAATCCAAAAGCCATGTGATATTGCACAGAAGAGCAGGGCTCATGTGAAGCCTGGGAGCTCATCTGTTTCACAAGCCACAATGCACACAGAATTTGGCCTCCTCCAGAAGCTGCCACTGGGAAGACTCCTCTTATTTTGGCCTCAGGGTCTGTGGGCAGAGGGCTAAAGCTTGGGAAGAAGTGCTGGGGTGAAGCAGCTGGTGTGCTGTGGGGGGAACTGGAGCTCTGCTTGGCTCTGCTGTGCCCTTTATTGAATTTG
Source organism: Oenanthe melanoleuca (assembly GCF_029582105.1). Classification (NCBI taxonomy): domain Eukaryota; kingdom Metazoa; phylum Chordata; class Aves; order Passeriformes; family Muscicapidae; genus Oenanthe; species Oenanthe melanoleuca. The sequence continues at coordinate 4,063,910 of NC_079342.1, read as the reverse complement.
CAGCTGGTCAGTGGCACAGCAGCACTCACTGGGGTACAGGGAGCTGAGCTAGCTGTGCTTTTGTTTGATTTCAAGCATGGCCTTGTGATTATCACCTTTAAATTTTCCACCAGTGGAGCAGCAGGATGATTTTCACCCAGAAATTCTGCAACCAGACTTCTATGCTTGCATGAACAGCATCAGGGTTAACAGCTGGACATGATGGTCTTGGAGATCTCTTGCAGTCCTAATGATTCTAAGTTCCACAAGGACTGTGGTGTCATCTGGATGTTCCTGAGCTGCTTTTACACTCCCTGGCCACAGCAGGATGGGACCCAAGGTGTCATCCAACTCCTGTGCAGAGATGGAAGATCTTTGACCATACAACACCCTGAGGTTACAGAGAGATTCTCTTTGAGGAGACCCAGCCCTGTGGAGTGCCAGACCAGCTCAGCTGAGAACATTGGATCTTGGCAGCTGATCTGAACCACTTTTATGAGCTGCTTCAGGTCCACTTGCAAGGAGCATGCTGTGAGCTCCGTGCCTGCTGTCAGCTCAGTGTCTCCACTGCTCCAGTGTCAGCTCAGGCACTTTTCTCTTATGAACCAAAGCTCCAGCTGCCCAGCAGTGACCCCAGTCAGGCTAAATACACAAGGAGCTGCTTCCAAATGCCTCTTGTCACAAGCTCAGGGATGTTTTCCCCAGGTTATGTGCAGAAGCACCTTGTAGAAGACAAAATTATTCCCTTTGGCTTTCCCATTTCAGTCCAGGCTGCAATCCCTATGGATCAATAGCATTGAATTTGTTTCTCCAGAGGTAACCAGACAAATTTCTTCTCTTTAGTCTTAATAGTAGGAGCAAAGATTGGGAAAAAATGAGTTTTTAAATTGTAAATACCCTCCCTGTGCCAGTTTGTTGTGGAGTCTGGGCTGCTATAGATGCTTTGCATCCACAGTAACACAAGTGATTTGCTTGTCTCTAGCCTTGCAGTCTGAGGTGGGACTGGGAAAAAAGAGATCCCAAATGGGGCTTTAAGCCTTGTGTGAAGGCTGCTTCCTTTCTGATGGACAACTCCAGGTTTCTTCAGGCTGGGCTGTGGAAGGAGCTGCTCTGGCTGTGAAATGCATCACTGCTGTGTGTGCTGTCAGCTACAGAAAGTGAGAAAGGAAAGAGAGGAAAGAGAAGTTCCCTCCACTCCTGAATTTGCCACGCTCATGAATGTTAACATGACTGGGGGTTGTTTTTCCACTGAGCAAGCAGATGTTTTAGTGCTCTGAGGGTCACCTCTGCTGCAAAGGGTGGTTCCTACACCTCTGGGGGCAGAGGTATGTTCAGGCTCAGTAAACACGTTCTGCTCCACCTCACTGAGCACTGAAAGCACAAACTGCTCTTGGGTTTCACTGCAGAAGGGGCAGCTTTACCAATATAAAGAAGAACTTGTTCAGGGGCTGCTTTCATCTCTGTGCATTATCAGAGCTACTAAAATAAGGAAAGAGCCCTTTAAGCCTCATTGGACAGTGACACTAAAAATACCCCCACCAGCTCTCTCAATCCCAAGCCCCAAACAACTGAAAAACAAAAGCCAGCCCCAAACCCTAAGCCCTGGAAAACCCTGTGGTATCCATCACTGCCATGTGTAATCACAGTTAGAAACCCAAATGAAGCCTGCAGCCTGTCAGCCCTGCAGACAGATTTGGTGGTGATATGAGCAAAGCCAACATTTAAAAATGACTGAATTCTCATTATAAAGATACATGATCCTCCTTCTCATTGAGAACAGTTGGGCTTTGCTTCCAGTGGAGAGCCAAACCATTTATTTTATAGCTCCATTGTGTGCTGCACTGGGAATTGTTCCTGCAGATAGAGGTTTCTAGAATGCATTTCCTATGGACTTTGTTCCACATGCTCTGTGCCCTCTGCACATGCTGAGGGCTCTCACATGAATTACACTTTGCCTGATTTGGTTGGATGGGTTTCCTACATTTGTGTCCTATAAATTGGCATGGCAATGTATTTATTTTGGTAATCAACCAGTTCTTTGTAAATCTGTGAGTTTAATCCTCCAAGAGAGGGAAATAAAAGGCTCAGCCTTTTTTTCCCCCCTAACAATGAAGATAAATACCTTTATTTTCATAACTTTTGGACATCTTTTTTTTTTTTTTTTTTTCATGGCATCCAGCCAAATCATGAAGTCCTCACTCAGGCAAGAACACACAGATGTCATTAAGTTGCTCACCAGGCTTGTTAGGGCATGGAAAAACTTAACAGGAAGAATGGTCTCATGGCTCTGCCATCGAGCAAGAATTCAGTTCAGCTGGGCTGAGCTTTGCCTCTGCCATACATTTCCAATGTGACCTCGTTTGACCCTCTCTCTCTACATCTGCTCCCCCAAAATCTCCTGCTGTTGAGCTTATAAATCTCCTTGGTTCAGAGGCCCCCTTGCTGTGGGTTGGTTTGTGCAGGAATTTCAGCATCACAGAGGCAGGGCAGAGCAGAGCAGAAACTGGTTTAGGCTCAGCCTTGGGTTTAGGACTGACTCTGCCCTGCTCCAAGGTGATGGGATATCAGCCTGGGGTCACCAGAGATTTTTAATGCTTGGCTGTGCCCAAAATAACACACATCAGCTGCAGCAGTAAGATTTGGACACGGTGGTTGTGCTGCCCCTTGCACTGAAGGAACAAGGATTGCAGTAATTCTGAACAAGTTTAGGCCACAGTGACATGTCTGAACAAGGCCTTGCTTTGTGTTGTGTGCACCAGCCAAACTATATTTTGTTTTTTCCCCATATTTTGCTGCCTAGTTGTTTTTCTGCATATTCTGCATATTCTACTAGCTGTTTTTCTGCATATTTCTTAGTTTAGAGCAATGTTTATAACAAGTGCAAAGAATGAGCCATTTTTAAGTGTTTTTCTACAGCTTATTAAAACCCTTCAAGGCCACTGGAACATAAATTGTGCGAAATCAAGAGTAAAAGAGCTAAAAAACCAGAATACAGAAATTAAAAGACCCAAGATAAAAGTAAGCAGTGAAGTTCTAAACAACCACCAATCAAAAACTCATGCAAAGTGAACAGCATAAAAGCACCAATTAAAAAATGCATATTCACATAAACAGTAGTCTTAAAATATATAATTAAAGCTAAAAAGTAATCAATAAATCAGCTTCTACATAATCATATTAATTTGCTGTCCAAAAATTTAAAAAAATTATCTGTTTCTTATGCAGAGGATAGCTGTTGTGGGATCTGCCCAAACACCTCCCTGACCTCCTAAGGTTTCATCAGATAAGTGGGAAAAAACCAAATCCTTGAAGACATAAATTATGGCCACCATCCCCTTGGCTGTACTCATTTTTTGGGGGGAAGCAAAATTCACATCCCAGTAAACCCCACCTATATATCTCCCTCTTTACAATAACTGCTTCTTCTAAAATACTCTCTTGTGATTTCTTTTTAAATTTAAATGTTTATAGAAAGCAGAGATGTCCTAAGTGACTCTGTTCCCATAGTCAAAAAATCCTTTTTACAATAAGCAATGGTAATGATCCATTTTGTTTGGTTTTTTTCATACCAGCCTTTACAGTGAAAGCAATATGTTGACCATAAATCTTCAAGCTGGTTAATTCCTATGAAATTCTGCCAGCAGAATCCAATGATTTTACCACCCCTATGTCAATTTAATGGCTGGGTGTCAACCTGTGTCACTTCCTGCTTGAAAAAATGACTGTGACATTCAGAGGATTTTATTTATGCTTTCCTGCCTGATGATCAAAAATAGTGAAATGCAGCAGTAAGGGTGGGGAGGAATCAATGTCACAGATAGCATCAGCACCACATCCCTTTGGAGTGAGCCTATGGTGATGCCCACACAGCAGGATTTGGGTGCCCTCCCTGGATGTTTGACTCTGTTTTCCATTTTATGACTGGTTGCCATGGGAAGAAAATTAGGATTCAAGGCCCTAAAATTAGCTCTGGTCCTTCTTCAGTTGATTGCTTGAGTTGATCCTTTTGTAATAAGTCCCTTTTGTAATAAGTTGTCTGAAATTCTTCTTTCTAACCCATATTTAGATATGGCAAAGGACAGAAAGAAAAGACCTGCCTGTCTTCTGGCTGCTGCCTGGATTAAATTCCCAAAGATTGAAGGAATAAATTCTGTAGTCTCATGCTACTGGTTTTACATGTGTTCATGTCTGAGAAAGTGCTTGGTCTTGGTGCCCAGGAAGTTGGTGGCACCTTGATGGGATACCAACTGTAATCTATTAGTTTAATTGATTAATAGTTGCTAATAACTTGGTTTTTTTTGTGGCTAATTGTTTTATGGTGACACTTGAAATGTACAGAGACTATGCAGGGGTGCATGGTCAGCTGCAGGACAGCCTGGGAGCAGTTTACTGTCTTTGGTCCAAGTTTTGGAACAAAACACAAAAAATTCCCATATTATTATTTGGTTAGAACAGAATTAGCAAACGAAAGAAGAAACTGCTCTGTCCTGTGATTTTTGGTGCTGTAATGTCCTTGTGAGAAATACTCCATCAGTAACTGGTGACCTGCTCTGCAAGGGGACAAAGAACTGAGACTGTCCCACTGGGAGGTTCATTGTCCAGAGGGCAAAGATCCTCAGCAGGGCAGCTGCAGAGTGGCCTGGGTGGGTTCACCTCCCTGCTCCCCCCAGCCCATGCAGGAGATGAAAAGAGCAGCTGCCAAGCTCACCACACCTCTGCAACAGCAGTCAGGGACCAGGCAGTGCCTGCTGCCAGCTGCCCCACGTCCCTTTGGCTGCAGTCCCCAGGGATTCAGAGCAGGGCTGAGCTGCAGCCCCAGAGGCCAGGTGAGGACGTTGGGATGGGCAGCTTGAAAGACAATCCTGCTTCTGAGTCAGCTCTCAGCTCCTCCTGCACTGCCAGGACTGTTCCTCTTGCTGCCCTGGCTGTAGCTGCTCTCTCTGAGCACAAATATTTCCACTGTATATTTTGGGAAGAACTGGAACGTTCCACTCACTCTTCCAAAATCTGAGTATCATTCCTTATGGCCCTCCCTAACACCTAAGAGTCAGTTCTGGACACACTGCAGATTATTTTTATCCATCCTAAGCTGTCACAGTTTTGCAGTGCTGTGTCCACCCACAAGAGGTGTAATAGGGATGGTCCTTACCCTTAAAGTCTCTCCTGTCCCAGGATCAGCTGGGTCTGAATCAAAAGGGAAACAGCCAGTGCACATCACATCATCCAGAAATTAAATTGGGACATAATGAGGTCTCTTGTAGCTCTTCTGTGACCACTTCTGAATCTCCTTACAAAGAAAACAAAGCTCTGTGGAGGAGTGGCATGGAGTCAGCACATAAACAGGGACCTGCCCTCACAGTCAGACCCATTTCATCTCCTCCTTGTTTGGGTAGGACAGCACAACCTCTCTATTTCCTCCACTCCATCTCTTGGTCCCAGGTTCATAGTCCCATGAGAATTCAAGATGTGATTTCATCACAGCTGTAGGCCAAGAGAGGTAACTGTGCTCTGCTTGCATAATCCCATCCACAGAGCCAGAAGGAGAGGGAGAAATAAATAGGGAGGTTGTGGTGTCCCAAACACCCTCTGTGTTTCTTTTGTGAAAATCTTGTAACTGGAGATATTTCTGACATGCAAGACCCCTATGGTTTAACTCCAGATGGAAACACAACCCCACACAGCTCCTGGGATATGGGGAAGAGAAACAGATCTGGGCAAGAGAAACAGAAAGGTGAGAACTCATGGGTTAAAATAAAGGTGGTTTAACAGCTAAAGCAAAAGTCATGCAAACCAAACCAAGGAATTTATTCCTATGGGCAGGAAAGTGTTCAGGAATCCCCAGGAAAAAAAAGGGTTTCATTATGTGTAACAATGACTTGGGATGACAAACAACAATCACTCCAAATATCCTGTCTTCTGTTTTCAGCACAAATCAAAAACACAGCCCCACACCAGCTACCATGAACAAAATTAACTCTACCCCAGCCAAAAGCAGCACAACACTTCTTGCAGACTGTGAATCAATCATTCAGCCAGGGGACCTTTACCATACCTGGAATTTCCTGTGGCTTGTTTTGGTTCCCTTCACGAACCTCTCCAGCCCAGCTGGTCCAAGATGCCTCTGAGCCAAGCAGGAACCCATTTCCAGCCAGTGGCCACGAGGTGCTAATATCCCTTTGCCACATGGTCCAAGCTCACACAGGAGCACAGCTGCAGGGTATGGGCACCTGAAAGCACTGACAGGGCATAAAAAGAAAACCTCAGGGCTAACATTTAAGAATAAAATTAAAGAATATTTATACATTCATGCTATTCCCTCTGATAAAGAAATTATTTAGGCTCTGCTTAAAAAGAAACCCCTCACCTGTTGCTTTATCTTCCTACACAAGGGTTGATTTTGTCACCAGGCTAAATAAAGCCATGTAGTGAGAACCCTTTGGCACCTGCTTGCACGTTTGCATGTGGGTAGAAAATGTTTCTGACCACTCTCTTTCCCTGTGTGCAGTCAGTTTGTAGAGCCAAATAGAGTTTATAGGGCTCACTTCTCCTGCTTGCTCTTGGAGAAATCTCTTTCCAAGCCAGCAAGTGTCAGGATGGTTGGAGGGAGTGGAGCCTGACCAACCATTCCTGGCGATATTCCCCAAAAATCAAAGTGTGACAAAGCGTTCAGGAGGACTCCTAATTATGTTACAAGGTGTGAGGAACTTGGAACCATAATATTGAGACTGCTATAGAGAAGATTATTGTGCCTCAAATTTTCCAGTGTGGCGAGCTTATAAAAAGTAAGCTTTTTATTTTATAATGTTTTTATATTGTAATTATATTTTAGCTCTCACTTTCAACGACATAAAAAGCTGTAATGTTCTATAACCTTGCTGAACTGGAAAATCTGAGGCATGCCCATTTGGTGATGATGACAGTTTGATGCATGGATTTTTTGGGGTTGGTCAAATGCCCTTGTCAAAATTCCATAATTGCATCTCACCCTTATGTAGGTTTTTTTACACTCAGTCCCATCAAAGTCTTATTCAAGACCTTAAAATAGAGTTTAACTTATTCACAGAGGTTGTGTCAGTCTTACTGAGTTGATTCACCCAAGCTCACAGTAATAACAACAGTAATAAATTCTTAACAACATCATCGTGTTGTTTCTGATTGCTCCCCCTGGGATTCATGCATGTTACAAAGGAAGCTGGAATCACTCTGCTTTAGAGATAAAACACACCCAGCTTACTGAGGGGATGTTAATTAGATTTTGGGCATCCATGTTTTAATCTTCTTGCTTTTATCGTTTTCCTACACGTGAAATGTTAAAAAAAAAAAAAAAGTGGAAGTAAATGAGATAAACATCTGCTCCACTTTGGAATCACCCATCCAGCCCATAGTTCAGCATGTGGCAGGGTTTCAGTGGTGAATGTGGCTCTGAAAAGGGCAGACAAAAATAGCATCATCTTCCCAGGGAGGCAGGCCAGGCTGCTGGTGGGTGTTAATCAGGGTCTCCTCTCCAGCTCTGCCTGCTCAAGGTGTGGCTCATCTTCACCAAACCTTCCTGGCTTGCTCTGAGATGTTCCAAGCTGATTTTCCAGCTCATTTCTCCCATCCAAGTAGGCCTCACTGTGGGGTTTCTCCTGAAGGAGCCAAACAATTCATGGATTTATCCTCACCTCTCTGACCCGAGCTAGGTGATGCACCAAGTGCAAGTGGGAACACCCAGGGCAGCAAAATGTGCACCAAGCTCAGAGTGCACCCCTGGGTGGTGCCACTGGAGGAGTCAATGTTCCCTTACTGCCCCTCCTGCATGGTGAACCCATTCCCAAGTGTTTTCTGTGCACCCTTTTCCTAAAATCAGCTGTAAAGGTACCCCTGAGCACAGGTGCTCCAGTGTGCCCAGTTTGTGCTACAGTGGTGCTGTGCAGGTGACTGCTGAGGTGACATTTAACCAAAAAATAGCACTGCTTTTCCTGGATAAGAAGCTCACAGTGGGTTTGAAATCTGAGAGGTACCTGCATTTGGCAAGGGCTTGGAGGAATGGAAAAGCAGCCCCTCTGCCTGGAGCAGACTTCAGAAGCTCCAGCACTGGCTGGAGAATGGGGCCAGGTGGGATTTACCCCTTGCTGTTGCCAGTGTGTAACCTGGCAGGGCTGATCCTCTTGGACACAAATTCCTCCTCCTCTCTGAAAGCAGGAGCCAGAGAGCAGCAGCTCTCCAAGGCATCTGTTACCCCAGGGCCACTTGCACTGCCTGCTGTGGAAAGCTGTAAATTACACACCAGTAACTGCATGGAAATGGCTGGGCAAATATTTTGAAAGATGGGAGAAACTTTGTAGAAACCACTGCTTTGTGAGTCCCTTATGGGTGGAAAAAGGTGAACCCAAAAATCCCCCTGGCAGAAGATTTGCTGGATATTATCCATCCTCACAGCACTGCTCCTTCCCCTTTTCCTTATCTCCTTTCCCTTTTACACTTGCTATTCAAAGCCTGATGAAACCATAGTTCCCAAATTGATTTTTTTTTCCCCCTTCCAAATTTCTACTGTCAATAAACACTTCAAAGGTAGAGGGAACTCACATGCCAACTTCTAGCCTCGAGCTGACTTTTACAGCTCTGTAATAAACCCCTTTAAAAAAATGTTTATAATGGCCATAGCACTTGAGTATTGCAGTGCTTTCTGTCACCCCCATAATGTTAAGTGCCAATAAATCACCTGCACTGTCGTGGTGCCCTGTATTTATTTACAAAGCTGTTAGAACTGTTAGAGCTGTTGGTTTTATTGACCAAGTGGAACAAAAGCTGAGATTCTTCATTCTGTGGATTTCTTGGGAGTTTTGGGGGGGTTTCCTTTGCTCATGAGAGCAGATAAGTGCCACCTAAACTTCCAGCTGGACTCTTGCACCTGAGGTATGTCATGCTGCTGTTTTTGGAGGTGCTTCAGAGGGGATGAAGCCCAGCTCAGAGGGGAGGGGGTGCAGAGGTGCAAAGCCATGTGCATCACCCAACCTGTGCTGGAGCTGAGCCTGCAGGCAAAAATAGTTAGAGGGGAGGCAGCAGCCTGCTCTGAGATGTGGGACATGAGGGAAAGGGATTTTTTGGTCTCTCAGGGTGTTGTACTGGGGTTTATAAACTTCACCATCCTCCTTTTGCAAAGAACATTTTTTGCTTTTTAGTCTGTTGAGCCTTCCCCAAATTTCACTCACTGATAAGCAGAAGTATTAAAACCATAAACTCATAAAACAAAGCTTCTTTTTCATTCTTGTTTCCTGCATCTTTCCATCTCTGCACTAAAGATTTCTGAAGACAACTCCTTACTAATGATAGAGGTTGAAGAAGAACAGAATTAGAGATTGCACTATGAGCATGGACACATGCTCTTGATTTGAAATTAATGCATGAAAACTAAACTGTTTTCTCCAAAAGAGTAAACACAGTAAATTTTCCAACTGTGTCAATAACCCCAGGACAGAACAGATTTTGAGGCAGCAATGGATCATATAGGAAAACAAGGTTTAGCTGTTGGAAATTAAAAGTTAATCTTAGAAGTAAAAGGGCAATCAGCCCCAAAAGCCACCTGCCTCCTCCTAGAGTGTGTTTTGAAGATCCTTCCCACATACTGTGTTAGGAGCTGCTGCCTTTGAGTGTATCACCTGGTTGGAATTTTTCACGGAGCTTGAATTTATTAGAAAACAGCCCCAGCCAAGCAGAACTGTGCAAATTAAATTGGATTTACATGACAAGGTGGAGCCCAAGCACAGCAGCTAGGAAATGCCTGAGAAGCAAAAGACAAACCAGAGGGGATCAGGGAGGAAGGCTGCTCTGTGTAAACAGTGTTAAAAAAAAAACATAAAGGAAAAAATGTTTGACAAATAGCGCAATAAAATTAAAATTCCCGCTTCGGCTGCCCTGGGGGTTTTAAAAGGAGACACTGAGAGAGACTTGGACACCAGAGGAAATAAACAGATTTGAGCATCTAATAAGTGGGAGGCTGGAATATTATTGTAGGATAAAGTGTTCTGGGATGGGATGAGCTGACCCAGAACGTGTTCCTGTTGTGGGGAGGGTGAGCACTTGATCTTCAACCCCAGTGAAGCTGGAGGACTCAGTCCACTGCCTTCAAAAAGCTTTGGGAGAAGCCTGAATTCATTGTAGGCATTAGAAACTTCATGTTTTCCTCCCTGTCGGCTCACACTGCTGGCTGTTATCTTATCAAAACATGGTTTCTTCGTCAGTAATGCGTAGGTTTCATCTGCATCTGTAAAAACTGAATTGTTTCCATGTGCCAGATATTTCACTGGAGAGACCCTCTGCTTTGGGAATGTCATTGCTGCCCAAAATAATCTTCTGCAAGTCATAATGTAAACTCAAAGTTATTGCAATTTATTAGCAATCCCAATTTGCCAGGAAAATAGAATCAAGAGAGTAACTGAATTGCAAAATGAACATGCCCTCCACTGCAGTCTGAGCCCATTAATATTGACTTTCCAAACCCAGAGATTGATTTCCTCCTCTGCCTGTGCTGTAAGGCAATGCAGCATGTTTTCTCCTGAAGGAAACAACAGGATTTTGTTGAATATATGGAAGGGAATTGGTTTTCTGGTTTGTTACTTAAAGCTGATCCTTGCTGTCAACATTTGTGATGAGTAAACCTCATGAAATAACACGGCTAAAGGCTTAATCTGGTGCCACTGTGGTTTGCAGGGCTACATTGGAGAGACATGGCTGTGGCCAGGGACCAACCTGGCTGCTGTGAAAAATGAAGGGATCTGCTCCCAGAGATGTGTGCTGCCATGGGCAGAGCCTGGAAGGGGGCACGGAGGAGATGTGGTGGAAAGAAAGTCATGACAGAAGTGCTAAATGTGCCATTTCCTGCTGGAGCTGCTCAGCTTGGGAGAAATCCTCCCTCCTGCATCCTCCTGTTTGGAGTGTCAGAGCTGTGTCCCTTCAGCCTTGTCCCATGTCTGAGGTTACAACCTCTGCTGCTCCAGGTACCAGCTTCATCTGGTTATCTTCAATGAGCAGAGCAGCTAATAGTTGCTAAAAGGTTATTTATTACAGAGCACATCAGTCTCTAAAGGCCAGCAGAAAAGCAATGGCAAAAAGCAAAAGCACAAAACCAAATGGCAAGAGGCAAATGGATAAAAAGCCTTGGCAAAAAGCACCAACTCTCCCCAGTACATACTCTTATACAGGATTTTTTAACAAGCTAAGACACAAACTCAGACCACCACTCCATAATCTAGAATTCTAGTTTCTTAACATGCCAGGTTACATATAAACTACTCATCCAACCTATCTTGTTCTATCTGAAAAATGTAGCAATATTCTTACTATAGCTCTATTATGACTAAATCCTGTCTACAACCATGGCACTGGAGCCTCTACTGAAAACATCAGCATGTTTTACAACCTTCACTAGAATTCTCACTTCCATTCTGGAATCCAAACCTTTTACTTACTAAAAACATTAGTCCTCACACTAAAACTTTCTGACTTGCTTATTTTAAAACTTAAACTTTTACTTTATGTGTAAGTGGCTTCATATACTTAAATCTATTCAAAAGCTTTAATTCCATCCCTGCACTTTAATTTCTCCCTGAAGGATTCAGAGAATCCCTCAACTCCCTGACTCTAAAATCCAATCAATGGACAAGCTTGGCCTTGCTCTGGTGCACAAAACCTCATGAGCCTTAGATTTGCTCAGTCCCAAGTGATACCAAGGGAGATTTTGGAGGGTCCAGTATGTGGAATCATGTCAGATATCTGGGAGGTGTCAGCAGAGCTGTTAGGTTGGCTCTGTCTAAAATTCCCCTATCCACCCCTGTGCAAAGAACAACCCCTGGCTGGTGCCAGCATCATAAAACAGCCATAAACTGCTTGTCCCTTCATGGCACCCATTTCCCTGTCAGGGACACCCTTTCTCGTGGGGCATTGGCATTTCTGAGTCACTTGCAGTTGTGGGTGAGAGGATCAGAGGGGGAGGATGGAGCAAGTGGGTCTCAGACAGTGGGTTTGGGTTCTGGGAAACACCAGAATCATCAATCCCTGGGAGCCTGGGCTGTCCTCTGGGCTGGTGATAATGGATGCAAACTGGGTGTGGGACACTGCATTCCCTGGCCATCCTCACAGCAGATGGAAACAGAGCACAGCCTCACCCTGCAAAGCCACTCAGAGACGTCAGTGCCTGAGCTATTTCGGTAGGAGAATAAAAAGTCTGAAAGCACCCCACCCCTTGAGAGTTTGCCTGGTGGATGTTGTGCCCACCCACCCTGAGCTTGTTTCAGCATCCAAACCTGTGACCAGCAGCATGCTGACAGCTCTGCAGGATTGACAGGTCACTTTGGGCATGGGAGGAGCAGTTTGGGAGCCTTAGCCTAGAGCAGGTTGCATCCTTACAGCTCTCACACTGTGGTGGAACTCACTTCTGGAGCATGTCCATGTCCTCCTCAGAAATATGAGAGTTAAGATTTGCTTCAACGTGGACTAAAGTTGAGTTTTTTTGATTTCTTTATCTTTTTTTTTTTTTTTTTTTTTTTCTTCCTGGAAAAAAAAGAATACTGCAAAATTTTGTTCCCCTCTGAATTTAACAACAGGTTTTTTTCCATTCATTTCAGTGAGGTTGCAGGTATTTGTGTGTGTTTCCACCAGCCAGTGCCCTAGTGTAACAGCTGAGCTAAGCCTGAAAAAAAAAAAATAAAAAAAAGGGGGTTTCTTACAGAGAAAAGGAAAATGGAGTTCTGCTGGAACAGCTTTTGTTTGGCAGTGGCTGGAAAAGGTTGTTCTGGGACTGATTTAAAGAGCACTGGGTAAACTGATGCAGATGCCCTGAGGGCAGCCATAAGTTTAGTGATGAAAACGTCTGCATGTCTTACACAGCTCTGCTCAGGGGCTGGGGGAGAGGCAGCAGCCCTGCAGGAGCACAGAGATGTCACTGCTGAGGGGACAGGATGCTCCAGGGGAGCAGGGACCAGCCTGTGGCACACTGAGACCTGCAGGGTGAAGCACCAGAGCAAAGCACAGTCCTGACCCATCCCAGTGCCCCAGGGAATCCCTGCTGGGAGATGCCTTCCCTCCCCAGCCACAAAATTTGTGTGCTGATTGCCAGTGCAGAAGGAAGGAGGGCTTGGAAGAGATGGTGGCTGCTTTTTTTGTGATGCTGTGCTCCATGTGGCTGCCTTCCATGCTGGAGTTTTGCATCCCCTTGTGTGTGTGACATAAGTGGCCTTAAAAATACAAAGGATTGGGTGGGAGGAAAAGGAGAATGGAAACCATCTTTTTATTAAGCTAGATACCATAATAATCCTGGCAGTGAGCTAAGGGAGAGCTCCAGAGATGGATATTTTTTCTGCCATACATTTGTTTTCAGTATAACCAAGAGAGGAAAGACCTTCCCACTTGCTGAGCTGCAGCCATGCCCTGGGGGACTTGGTTATAACTAATTCCAGAACAGGGTGTCCCTCTTGGGGTCTCTGTGTGCTTTGCACACAAACTTACACCCTGCCTCTAGGACTGACATTAAAAACGGGAAATGAACTCCAAAGGCTCGACTGGTGAATGGGGCTCTTTGTTCTGGGACATTGTCACCCAAGAGTGAGCCCTAAAGGGAGATTTACAGCAGGATTCCAAGCTGCTAATGGGGGAAGGCTTCTCTCAGTAGTCAGGTGGCAAAGCACAGCAGCACAGCAGCCCGTGCTGAGGAAGAGGAAGATAAGGTTGGCTGTGCAAACAACAGCACATACCCCTGGGTATGTGCATGAAAATTTGGGTATTTGCTGCTTAGAGGGCTGCTGCAGCTAAGGGAAGGTGCTTGGCCAAAGCTCTTGGGCTTGGCCATGGAGTCTCCTGGGGTTTGGCCATTTCTGAAGCAATCCTTGGGTTCAGAGACCTCAACAAGCCTCTGCAAACTAGACCCACATCCAGAAACCCATGCACTGAGGGCTGTGGGACTGCAGCACTGTGCAGCTCTGCTCTCTTTGCTGTCCTGGTCACAATCTGTGGAATCTCAGCTTCTTTCATCCCTAAAACATCTGGGTATTTCACTCAGAGCCAAAGCTGCCTGAATCAAAGAAGACACACCCCGTGGTTCCAGCAGGATGTTGGTGTGAAGAAGGATCCCTGCAGAACATCCTGGAAGGAATCAAAGCCTGGGAGGACTCAGAGCACTGAAGGGCAGTGTTGGGGTGGAGATAAGGAGCCACCACTGGCAGGTGAGATAAGGCCAAGGTCAGGCTCTCTGTGCAGGGCAACAGATCCAGTTATCCTCTGCAAGCAGGTGATGCTGGGACCTCAGCTTGCTCTTCTGCTCCATCTGTAAACAGCTGCACTGGAGTGAGGATGGTTGTTATCTCTGTTGGAGTGACTGGGATCAGCCATCCTGGCTGATTTCTCAAAGGAGAGAAAGCTTTGCCTTGCCTAAGATCAAGCAGGAAGGCTGTAAAGCTGCAGGGATATGAAACCACATTCTTGCTTTGGTCTAGTTCAGGCTTCAACCTCTGGAAGAGTTTTCTTACATTTTGCTAATTCTCTAGCATGCAGGAAGGCAGGTTTATGGCTTGTGCTCACCCTACAGTGCTTACAGTGCTAATGAATTTGAGTAGTTAATCAATTTAGTGCAAATTCTTCTAAGTTAAAAAAAAAAAGCCAACCAAAACCAGATATATATAAAACCATCCAATTTCTGCTTACTCCTTGCAGAATGTTTTCTGTCCTGTCAGTCTAAACACTGGGAAGTATTTTAAACAGATGTAGGCCATCAGTTTCTATAAACATTGTAATTGCTTGGCACCACCAATGCTTACATGGAAAGATGCAAATTGCCAGGATCTGCACAGACAGCAGCCACACGCTTTCTGTGCACCCAGAAACACAGTTTACACCCCATCAGAGGCCTGTAACCTCCCTCCTGTAGAAGTCACTTTAGCTTGGAGCCTGGCACCAGCCAAGGGCTGCTCTGCCTGCAGCTTTATTTAGCTCTGAGCTGCAGGCTCAGCCATTTCAGCATCCTGGCTGGGCAGGCTTTGCTAGGAGGGTTTGGATTCTACCCCAAAAGCTCTTTGTTCTCATTACCCTGCTGCAGAATTGCACCTCGAGTTGCTCAGGGTGAAAACAGTGCAATTGGCCTCCCTGTGCTCACATCCAGTCGTTCCCCAGCTTTCTAGGAACTCCTCCTGTTTGATTTTTGGGCGATGGTGAAGCTGAGGTCCATGGTGCTGCCCCTGGGAAGCAGAGGAGGTGTGCTCCTCAACTTGCCCTCTCATAAAGATGATGAATGGAGCTGGAGGGGGCAGGGGGTGGAAGGAAAGGATGGATAATATCCCTTCTAATAAATCTGGTGCAGCAATTAAGATCGCCTTTAAAAATGTGTATTATCAGCACCAAGAGAAATACAGACAAGAGCAGCAGCCAAGGGCTGCTTTGTGTCTATAACAAACAGGATGGACTCATCATTTAGCCAGGGACTGCTGGCCAAACCCATGGCTCTCCAGGACTGGGGTGAACAGCTCTCCCCAGTCCATCTTCCATCCTGAAGTCATGTGCAGCTCAGACCTTTTTATTCCATGTTTGCCTGCAACGAGGTGGTGGGTGATTTGGCAGCATCTTTTTGTTGTTGATGATTCTTTCCATTAGTCCTGCCTGGGGTGGGTCAGAATTAGACACTTCTGCACTGCAGCCCAGTGGCAGCAAGTGGCCTGAAGGTGTAAAGCCATCCAGGGCTTTGCTCTGCATCATTCCAGCCTCGAGACAGCCCCACGTGCATTCTCCTCCTGTCAAGAAATACTAAGTGGCAACAAAAAAAAATGAGACTTTGCTGATAGCATATGTTCAAAACACAGGCTCATTTCTTAATGTGCTTTGGCTCCAGCCTCTAGCTGAGAAGCCAGATTGCTAAAGCACCAGAAGTGTGGATAAACGTACAGTCGGGGCATTGCGAAATTTTTGCCTCAGTGTGACATACAGAGAAAGCTGTGAATGTCACCACAGACCTGGGAAAGCAACTGCTGCTCTCCTGGAACAAACATTTCAGGTCACTCTTCTACCTGCTATTAACTCTTGGTCAGTTCAGTGTTGGGAAAGGTGTTGTCCAGGTTTTGGGGAACAAAGGAAGAATTTCCCTCTCCATGGAGGCACGGAGGATGGAGTACAAGAAAAGTGTTCATCTCCAGAAGGTGATGACACCTCCAGGTGCCTGCTTAAGCTGTCTAAGTCTTTAAGTCTCTAAGTCAGTTTAGCTGCCTGGCTAAACTGCTCAACAGCTCCTCTACACAGGGAAGAGACAAAGGTTACTCCTTAAGGCTCTTCCCTGCACAGGAGGTTAATTCCTGCTCTATATTCACTTAAATAAATATCTCTGCAGATAAAGAGATCAAAGGCAGATCAGCCACCTAATTTAGTTGCTTACATGATTAAAGCTCTCTGGGGCAATGTTCTTTTTCCTCTGCTCACAGTGACAAAGGTTTCTAGGGCATCAGGTGAGCACCTCCATGGTGCAAGAACAGGTTTCTGCAGCAATAAAAAAGGGGCCCCTTCTCCCCAAGAGCTCTAAACTTTGCCCAGAAGGATTCCAAGTCTCTGCAAGGAAACCTAAAGCTGGAGCAAAAGGCTGGAGTTCATGGAAGTGGTTTGTGGTTGTGGTTAAAAGAGTTTTTTGCTCTTCCATCTGTGCACAAGGGTCTTTTTCTAGGAATTTTTGTTCATGTCACTAGGAATTCAGCCCAAAATAGACTCATTGGGACAGAGAAGAAGTGAGAGCATGGCTCAGGGGTCAGAAATGCACAAAACTTGGCCTGAAACAGGGTTTTGTACTCTCAGAGAAGGGCATAATCTGATGTCAAGCTTTCCCCAAGAGTCATGCTCCTAAATGGGAAGGAGCCCAAAATGATCACATGCTGAGTGCCTGTTCAGAGACAAGTGGCTCTTGCTGCCAAACAAACTGGAGGAGAGGGCTGCTCTTGAACAAGTCACTGCTGCCCACGTGCTGATCCTCCTCTGGAGAGCAGGCATTTCTCAATCACAGCTGCTCCTCTCAGAACCAGCATTCCAGCAGTCGCCACCTCCATCTGCACTGGGGTCAGGAGCTCAGCAGTCCCTTCCCTTTCAGCCAAGGTGGGTGCCAGCAAATCTTTCTGGAACTTCCTCAGGTGGCTCCTGGCAGGAGGTCAGCAGGGAAAAACAAACCTGACTATGTTTTGACTTTGGCCTGAGCATGCTTCTGGGTTTGGGGTAACATAACAGGCACAGGAAAAATGGTATCTCTCCTGTTCTTTTATTGCACTTGTTGGATTATAAATATAAAGATTGTCCTCTCTCCAAATGAAGCATAACTGGAATTTCTTACTCCAGAAGTTAAACTGAATTCTTGGTTGAAAAAGTCCTCTGAAGAAGATGCTCTAAGGTTTCAGGCCTTTCCATCACTTCAGTTTTTCTTAATTTTATTAGGGTCCTTGCCTCTGCTTCTCAAGTGACACGTTTCTAAAGAAATGCAGGTTTTGTCCTTTAGGTAGCAGGCCAGGGTAAATTCTGCAAGCTGCAATTATTCAGTTCAGCAAACACATCAGCAGGCAGTGACCCCTCCAGGGCAGACCTGAATTTCTGAAATTAGCCATATTTGGCTATGAAACTCTTCCATGGTCCAGCAGGATTCAGAGACCAGAGATCTTCTTCTGGGATGTGAGATCCATCTGACCCAGTATCTCAACAGTTACATAACATTTTAAAAACAAGATAATTCATCCCTTCCTGCCTCTTTTGAAGGAAGGATTCATGAGTTTATGAGGATGTGACCTGACTTTCTTCTAAACTAATTTGCCTTTTCCCCCCAGTGAGAGTGGCCCATCAGCACAGCAGCAGGAATCCCTCATTCCAGCATCATCAGAAATTGAGATGGTTCCACATTAAGACCTGAATCCCAAGACTAGCCTCTGCCATACTGTAGGCTGGGGTCCAAGCATCAGCAGCAGCTATTTAGGAAAGGCTTATTCCAAGATTTGGTTTAGAAATGCCTGCAGTGTTTCCACCCTGGGAGACAGGGACCAGAGCACATTCCCAGCTCCTTGGATGGCAACTGCTGAGCCCTTTGCAGCCTGCCTGGGGGCTGGCTGGGCTGGGTTTGAAGCCTTTCTCAAATCACCTGCAGGTCCCACTTGCCACTCTTGTACTGCAAAACAACGCCAGAGGTTTCTCCGATGGCGATGCAGAAATCAAGTTCTGGCAACAATTCCCTCTCAGTATTTCCACCTGAAGGAGAAAAGGAAAATAAAGCAAAGCAGCAGCCTCTGCTGCTTTGTTTATTTTCCTTTTCTCCTTCAGGGAGAAAAGCAGCCTCTGCCTGTGGGGCTTTCAGGGTTGCAGAGTGTGTTGCCTGATGCTGCAAGGCTCACACCTTGGGAAGAACCAGCTCTTTGAGGCACTGGCTTTTTGTTGGAAGTGTTGGTGGCCAAGCCCCTCTGCTCAGTGAGGGCTCTTGATCCACGACTCTTTCATCCCCACCAGCCCACAGTCCAACAAGGGCTCCTTTGACATCATGTGGAGCTCAGCTGGAGCAGGGCTGGGCAGAGTCTTTCCCTTCAGGTGGGAGGAGGAAAGGTGTTTATGGGAGAGCCTGGGTGCTCATGGGCATCTCCAGTCTGCTGGGAAGTCACCGAGCAGTCAAGTCAATTATTTTTAATGAACTGGGCCAAAGCTGATTGTGTTATTTTGTAACATATTAGTTTGGAAAGCAGTGAAATTATTTGGCATCTTTCCCTGGCCATCACAGGGACCCCTTTGTGCTTCCCTTTTCCCCACTTTTCTCTCATGTGTATAGCTGGCTCCCACATCTCCACTTGCTGACGCTGATTGATTGCATTAATATCACTGTAAATATTACATAATCTCTTCTTACAATGCTAGAAGGAACTGATGAGTTTTACTCTGCCAAGAATTTTCAGGCTGGAAAATAATAATGAAAAAAAAAATAATCTCAAAAAAATAAAATCTCTCTTACTCTTTCCCCCATTTTTTTTTTTTTTTCTTTTGCCATGTGCATTTGCTGTTGGCCCTGTTGGCTGCAGACCAAGACAAGGCTGTATGGACTGTTTGTGGCCATTGCTTCAAGGGGACAGTGAAAATGAAGCCACAGCATCACAGTAAACTGTGCCTGGCCTCAGGAGAGGTGATGGGGACAGGGGATATTGGAAGATGACTTATGGGAAAAATAGTTTTTCAGCTGAGCTAAGGAGGGTGAGGATGCACAGGGAGGTGTATACCCCATCCTGGTACAATGGGCCAGTGGAAATAGAGGTTGTTGGAGTGTGATACCCTCTTCTCTCCATTAGTGGGTGATTCCAGCCAGGTTGAGCTCACCCTCCTTAGGTCTGAAGATTCTGAGGCAGAGCTGGGGAGGCTGCACTGCTGCTGCAGGGATGGAGGGCAGCCAGGGAGGGTCCTTCCCACCTTCAGGCCAGGTGGGAGGGGAGATGTGCCTCCTCCCTCTCCAGCACCAGTGCAGGGCTGTTTGACCTCACAAGGAACACATCCTCCATCCCGACCCTGGTCCAGGCCAGCTCTGTTTCTTCTCTCTGTCTCCCAGCTGGAGATGACTCCGTATCAAGTTGCGTTCTGAAGCGAGCTCTCTCTTCTCAGGCTCTGCAGAAAACCCATTTATCATATCAGCCTTACATTAGCCAAAGCATCAGAGATAAAAATTATCTTGGAAATCTAAGCAGAGATTCTAATCTAAGGTACAGCAGCATGTGTTTCCCATTACTTTTTACGACTCGCAAGGTTGGAGCGGCATCACTCCCGCGGTGAGATATTTGGGAGAGCAGAGGTCTGCTCTTCCCAGAGCTCCAGCTCCCAGGGCTGCTTGCTGCTCATCCCCCAGGGCTCATCTGCATGGGAATAGCTGATTACTCAGCGTGTCCAGGGCATGGCAGGCTCCCCAGCAGTGCTCTTGCCTGGCTCAGGGCTGTGCTGACTCCAGCAGCACCAGCACTGCTTGGGCTCCTTTCAGAGGGCAGCTCAGGGCTGTTCTCCAGAGCTGTTTGCACCACCAGCACTGGTCCAAACTGGCTGGGGAGAAGCTGTGATGTGGATACACAAAGCCATGATTTCAGGCTCCTTTTCCAGCAGAGTTTTTCCTGAGCTGTGCTTTGGGGATGAGCTCCACTCGTGCTGCTGCCAGAAGTGACTCAAACCTGCCACTACTTCTCACCTCACAAGGTCAAATCCTTCATGGTTGGGTGTGTGGGGCAGCTTTTGGCTTAGCCATGGGCAGGCCACTTGACTCAGTGTAATTCAGACAGGCTGTAATGCAACCTTCCTTGTACCTCAGGGAATTTTTTCAGGGCAGCCAAGCCTCAGGGACAACCATGACCCAGCTAGGGGCCCTGAGGGCACTACCAGACCTTGATCTCATCAATATCTATCAGTATCTGAAGGGAGGGTGCCAGGAGGATGGACCAGCAGTAGGACAAGAGGCAATGGTCAGAAATGGATGCACGGGAATATGAGGAAGAACTTTGTTGTGCATTGACAGAGCACAGAGAGGCTGTGGAGTCCCCCTCACAGGAGACATCCCAGAACACCTGGACACAACCCTGTGCTGTGTGACCCTGCCTGAGCAGGGAGGTTGGACCAGATTCCCTGCTGTGGTCCTTTCCAACCTGCCCCATTCCCTGACCTGCCTCCTCTTGAATTTTGTTGGTCCCCACTTGAGCTCAGCCCATCCTGAGCTGCATCCCAGGCTTGCCTGCCCTCTGCCCTGTTCCTGTGCTGCTGCTGGGCTTTCCTGGCTTTTCCTTTAGGGAGCAGCCCTGCTCTTGTGCTTCTCCCTTGCCGTGGTGAGCAGTGCCTTGGGCATGTGCTGTGAACTCAGCCTTGCCCCGCCACGCAGAGACAAGTATGCAGCTCTGCAAACTACTGTTTGCCTCTGGAGACAAATTATGGCATGCTGCAATAGCTGAGGAATAGCATAAGAGGAGTATGCAATGAATCATGATGCATATGCACACGAGGGGAAAAGTTCAACCTTCTGTTTGCCATTATCTGACTCTTGAAAGCTGAACTGCTCAATTCTTGCATTTTCTGTGAGGAGTTTATTTCTGTGGCATTTCCTAAGTCTTTCTGTCTGTCTCAAGGCAGGGGGAAGAAAGCGTGTCCCTCTGCAGAACATTGCATTTGTGCTGGCTTGCAAATAAAAATCAAATCAAAAATAAAATTGGATAAGAAACATGGAGTGTGTAACTCTAGATCTCTGTATTTGAGGAGTTGGACCCTTTTCCTCAGCTGTGGTGTGCCTGAAGGCTCGTGTGCTGCACATTCTGGCTGGGGTGGAAGTGGCTGCAGGCAGGACATGTGCCCTGACATGCCAGTGGTGTTAGGAAAAAATGTGTTTTGATTAGTGTCAGGGATGTCAAGTCATGTTTTCTCTCTACATCAGTTGAAATAGGTTTTCTCTGACAAGGACAAAGAAAGTGAAGAGAGGAGATAGTTCCTCTTCAACAACTTACTCCAAGTTGACTTCACATCTCAAGGCACCTGTTTTTCCCCTCAAATTTATATGGCAATATAGGAAAATTAGTCTTTAATTCATTTCATGATCACTGTGCATAAGTAGTCCCAAAGAATTGTGGTACCCAGGATGAGATACAAATCAGGGGTTTGTTAGTCTCTGCTCAATACATCAGATTTTGTCCAGCTTCCAAAGTGCATAGTGGATATTTGTCCTTCCTCAGGCAAATGTTTAATGCAAAGAGCAGGCCAAGAGGTTTCCAATCATCTCTTAATCATCTATGAACACCCACATGGGAGAGGGTTTATTTGGGGGGGGAACAAAAGCATCTCCTTAATCTAGCGGAAAAACGAGATCCTAAAATAATGAGGAAACAGAAGTGAAACACATTTAGAGTGGTGACAAGACGTGGGTTTTCAAGAATGACACTAATTATGCATTGAAGGCCATTAACTTGGTGACTGGAAGAGTCTGCATCCCTTCCTTCCTCTCCTTGGCTTGCTCTGGAAGTGCAGGCTGAGCCGTGCAGGAGGTCAGCACTGCCACTCCTGCTGCCCTGACCTGGGAGCAGGAAATCTGGGAATGCCTTACAATGGTTGGAAACTCACCCTGAGCCTTAACCCTGAAACCTTAACGCTGAAACCTTAACCCTCAAGTCTAAGGATGCTCATCTCTGCTTGAGAAGTAATTTAGGTTCAATTTCTTGTGCAATGACACGTGCTTTTGCTGGGATTAGGATCAGTCACCTCATTCCATCCCAGATCCCGTTCCTGGGCCACCTTGCTCTGCTCCCCACAGGTGAGTGGGTCTAGTCATGGCTCTGTGCATGCCCTAGAGAAGCTCATGTGTCTAAAACTACAGCTTGGATTACGTGGCAATGAGAGCAGTTAAATGAAAAATTTCACTGGAACCCGACCTGCCAAATGAACCTCACCAAAATACACTTGTGATGTTTACACCAAGCTGATTTTTCTAGATAGTCTCTCAGGGAAAAATACCCAACAAAATAAAACCCTCCCCCTAGTGATATTAATTAATCACAGTGATATTTACTTTCTTATTGTGTTCTCAAGCTGGCAGTGCAGCTGCCAAACTTAGAATATTGTGCCATATCTTATCTTTTTATTTAAAAAGACCAGCTGTGACTGTGTGATCTGGCTGCAGGGAAAGGCCATTCTGGAGAAGTGGCTCTGGGACCAAGCACTTGTTTGGATATTAACAGACCTCAAATCAGAGATACTGGATAGGATTTTGCACAGTATCTGATAAAACAGAGCCTAGACCTCGAAGTGTTCCCCAAAACACAGACATGAGGGCTGTCTGTGTGGGTTAATCCTGCCTGTCCATGGCCTGGAGGAAATACTGCAGCATTCCCCCTGTGTCCACCTCCTCGGGAGCTGCAGGAGAATTTAGGTCAAAGTACAGAGAGCTGCATTACAGTATTAGCACTTATTATCCTGTTTGATTCTATTAAGGGAAACCTGCAGTGAGGAATGAGAATGGAGTTGGCCCTTTCCACAAGTGCTTTAACAGCTGGTGGCCCAAGAGCTGTTTTGATGAAATAAATCACCCCGGTGGAAAAATCTCAAAAGCCGCAGACTGTGGAAAGTTGACCAGATCTTTACTGGCAATATTTAGGGATGCTCTAAACAATGAGACAGTTGTTTTCCTATTACTTTCAGTACTGTGCCTGGAAAAACATGATATCCCTGAAGCTTGCCTGCCCTGAAAGCTTTGGGATGCTCCAGGATTCCTGGAGGGGCTCCTGTGCTTGTAAAGATTTTTAATGCATCCAATAATTAGCTGGATTGCCTTGACCTCAGTTGGAGACAGCAGGATAGGCAGGGTTGGAGGTGTTTTTTCCAGGAGCCTGGCTTATTCCTGCAAGCATCCTCCACAATCCTGCACCTGCTGTGAATTCCTGGGGAAGAAAAGAAGAAAAAAGAAAAAAAAAAAAAAGGGTTGTTGCAATGCACAGCCTCTACCATAAAACCTGAAAAGTAAATACAGAGGCAGGGCTGAAAGAGCCCCTCAGATCCCAGAGGAGATCCTTGAGCACCAGGATCCCCCCTTGGAGCTGTCTGGCCTCTGGATGGCATCACAGGGAGGCAAATCCAGAGCTTCCATCTGCTAACGCTATTTTGGATTATAACTCGAAGGAGATGTGCTGGAAAAAGCATCTCCTGGGGCAGACAGAGGCTTTGCCTGCTCAGACTGGGGAGAAGAGCTGGGCTGAGGCTCCACACACAGAGGACAGATCAATTTGTCCAAAAGAAATCTGATGTTCACCTTCTGCTCCTGGGAAGGTCGTCAGTGTGCCCTGTCAGAGGCTGGGACAAGGACAGGCAATAAAAAATAATCAGAGCTAAGAAGCTGAGCTTAGAAATCCTCCTGCAGCAGCAAAAGGAGGTTAAGGCATACAAGAAAGGAGACCTTTCCTGTCTGGTTGTTGTTGGTGGCTGCTCCTGATGAGGCTTGACCTTTTCACAAATTCCTGAGTGCTGCAGAGGAGCTTAGGGCTGGCCTGAAGTGGTGAGGAGGAAGAATAGAAATAATCTGCCAAATGCAACCTACCAAACCCTATCTGACAAAGCCTTTTTCTTTAAGTGGGGCTTTGTGGAAGTGGTAATGGGAGTTTAAACATGAAGTGCAGGGGTTGCTGGTTGGGCTTCTCTCCTCCAGGCTCTCAGAGAGGTGTTTTGGGTCACCCTGGTTTGGGGTCACCCTGGTTTGGGGGTCACCTTCCTGCTGCTGCTCCTATCAGTGCTTTCCATAAAGCTCTGATGGGTGAGAGCCACCAGTCTCCCTGCTCATTTTCCTAAAAGGAAAACCTGCTGACCTCCCAAGACAGGCTTCTCACAATCAGCCCAACACCAAACTCTCCATACATTTTCTTTCCCCTACCCCGTTGTTTCTCCTGTTTACACTCATGTCCCATTTACACCTTTTGATGACACAAAGGATCAATCTCCCATGTTTATACAACAGCTTTTGGCCATAGTTCCTTTGTTGTGGGTAAGGCAGGGAGGCTTTACTGAGATTCATTCCACTTCATGGAAGAGAAGCATGAAAATAAGTTATTATAGTCAGAAAGTCCTGTTTACAGAGGGAAAAAATAGAGCAAGCCTGGCATGTAATGTACTGACTGTGGGCTGTGGGAGAAAAGATGTAATTGTTGTCTGTGCTAAACACAAATCTAAACAGGATTACAAGTAATTAGCTATTTAATAGGTGACTAAAGTAAATACTGCAATTAAAAATCCTATTAAAATAATATTAAAAAAAGAAACCTTGCAAGAAATGCAGCTTTGTCCTGGACGACCAGTCAACAAAATCACCAAAACATTAAAAAAAAAAAAAAAAAAAGTCAGTGCATGCCCAAATCAGTGAAACACATAGTAATTACTTGGCACATTTTATCTTCAAAGCTGAGTAATTAATGCTCCCAACACCTCAGTGTGGTATGTGCAGCAGGCAAAGGTAAAAAGCAAGTTTGTCTTGCAGCCAGGTACAAACACCTTGTTGTGGGGCTCATTCTTGATAGAGGAAATGCCACTCTAAAGTCAATAACAGGGAGTGGAGGTGTTATCTCTTCAGTGGCACTCATTGTAAGGCAGTGCTGGTTTTGTTTGGGAGGGGGGACTGGGATTTGGGGAGTTGAGAGGCTGTTCCTGGATTCCCCATCACATTCCAGGACGAGCAGAGTGCCTTTGGAGCTCTTCCTTCATACCTGTGTCTGAACCCCCAGTGCAACCCCAGGTCAGGGTGATCTGAAAACACTTCCCAACGCAGCTTTTGGGTCTGCTGAGCTGAACTTAAAGGTTTTTAGTTTAATTCATTGTTTCAGGGCAGCGGGAAAAGGGGAAGTTCCTCTTTCCCTGCTGGGATGCTGCAGCAGCAGCTGGGGAGGGCAGGTAAGATGTGGATGATAAAACCTCGTGTGCCTGTGGGGTTCTGAGCCCACTTTTGTGCCCTCTGCCAAACAGAAGAGAGTTTTCTGCTCTGATCCTTCTGCCTCTTGCTCTGTGTGTGCCATACAGCCAAAAGGTGGGGAAAAGATAAATACAAGCAGTGGATCAGAGTGGAATTACGTGGGGGAAGGAGAGGTGAGAATGCAGTGGTAGAGCATGGAAAACCCACATTAACATCAAGCTGTGTCATAAACACATCCAGGCCTGAGATCTGGGAGTGCCAGCAGAAATAAAATACCTTACAGAGGGAAATCAAAGATGGTACCACCAGCTCCATCCATCTCCTGCAAAGTGCAGCACAAATCTGTGTGGAGCTTGGCAGGAGCCACATGGAGCAAACCTTCCCACCTGGGAGTGACTAATCCCACCCTGGCTGACATTAAGAGACCATTTGCAGCAGTGGCTAATTGGGCACTGAGCAAAATAAACTTTCCCACAAAGAAGGTTGAGCTAGAAATGGAAAAATACCCGTGCAGAGATTAATTCTGGTGTGGGAAGGAAGGTGCTTCTGCCAAATGAAAGGGTGCATTGAAAAAAGGAGCAGCTTTCCCTTTGATCAGAGGGGCACCTGGGCAGCAAGGAGGAAAAAGGAGGTTTATGGATGGAGGAAAATACAGGTTTATGGATATGCAGCTGGCAGAGAAGAGGGTTTTCACCAAAACTGAGATTTTTGTATTTTTAGTTGCAGGTGTGCTGCTGTGTACGTGGAAGGGGAACGTTGCTGTACATCAGGTGAAGGTCAGGATGTGAACAACACCAAAATATGGCTCCTCCTCCCTTCAAGGAAGGTTCTTTCCCTCTTTTCTCCCCCCTCTTCTTTCTTTTTTTTTTTTTTTTTTTTGTTTCTTCCCTCTTTTTCCTTTTCTCCAGGCTCCTCTGCTTCTCAGCTCTCAGAGGAGCCCCATACCTGTCTTTATTCTCCAGCCTGCTGTTGATCAGGGAAAATTATGTTCTCTAGGATGAATCCCCAAAAATAGCTACTCATCAGCATCATCAGCCTGGTCATCTCCTTGTGGATTTTCCATTTTCCTAGGAATTACAACGAAAACAAAGGAGGCAGAGTTCAGAACCTCGGGTGGGTTTGGTAACACGTGGAACATTTCCCAACCCCTGACGTGGTGCAGGCATAAGTCATGCAGTGTTTTCCATGTGCTCACAGGTCCAGTCTCAAACCCAGAGCAAACTGCCAAGTTGTTTCCCTGCAGGACACACTCTGTGCATCAGCTGGGTCATCAGGAGAGATCAGCCCTGCAGAGCTGCAGCTGAGCACATGCTGGGGCTGAGACAGGGAACTGGAGCTTTAGGATTACGTGCTATCCTGATTTATAAAGAATTCCCACAGCTCTGATTAGGGGCATGGGATGAGGCCAGTCTCTGTGCTGAGGTATACTAATATATATATAATAATATATAATATATTATATAATAATATATATTAACAAAGCCCAAAGTGTTGCTCCAGCAAATATTTAACTGACTTCAAATGCCTGCTTATTTCTGCTCTTCCCAAATAATGCACTGCTCATAGGGCATTTTGTTATATTATTTTTTCAGTGTCTCTTTCTTAATAGAAAATCTGTTTTTCCAGCTGCTTCTGAAAGGACACAAAGAATGTGAAGAGCAGGGACACTTAGGAACCATCTTTTCCAGAAGGTGATGGATCCATGGCTCACCCAGGAGCTGCTGGATGCTCACTGGCAGCCCAGGATATTCTGGTGAAAAGGGGATCCAAAGTGGATCACAGACAGCAAATAACCCAGTGATTCTCAGCGTTTTTCAGAGCAAATGCCCCAAGCACATGAGTTTCCTTCATGCCTTCCAGGGAGTGGGAAGCAGCATTCCCAGACTGCACACATGACTTCCCCCTGTTTATCCCACTCGGATCAGACCCCTCTGCCATCCATCATCCATCCAGAGACACAGATTTCACTAATGGCCACAGTGTAAATATTTACAGTAAACAGTCCTGACAGCTGACTTTTAGTAGCCACTGTGCATATGGAACTGCATAAACAGGAAGGTCGATTATAGGGATGGAAAAACTGGCACAGGAAGGAAGGAAAAGAAGAAACTACAATGCTGAAGTTGTACAGTATTAATTAATTTAATAATTTATTAGAAATGACCCTTTTCTTCTGAAGATCTACAATACAGGCATGAAGATAAGTATCTGGCCCTACAAAAGAATGTGAATAATAATAAAGTAAATAATAATAATGTAAATAATGTAAATAATGTAAACAATGTAAATAATGTAAATAATGTAAATAATAATAATAATAATAATAATAATAATAATAATAATAATAATAATAATAATAATAATAATAATAATAATAATGTTGTAAAATAATGTACTGAAATTAATCTGATGTAACCTTTTGATTAGCCAGGATTGGGGTCTCAGGGTTTTTCTTTTTTTCACTAGAAGAAGATATTAATGATGGTCTCAAGCATTTCTTTAACACAATCCTGTTTATTTCAAAGCCTGGGCAAAATCCTTGTTCCCTGAACTCATTAGGAATTAAATAGCAGGAGGCAGTTTCCTTGGGCAGTGGTCCAACTCCCCTTTTCCAGCCAGCACTCAACCCAAAAAACTCACTTCATCAGTCTCATTTCAAGGTCATGCTTCATGTGCTTCTTCAGTTATCCTTGACTTTTTCAGCTGCCTTCTCTCCTCGCTACTGTGATATTTCTCATGATGTTTTTACTACCTATTTCTCCCCTTTTCTCCTGTTTCCTTTCCATTCCCAGCCTCCCTTTCCCCCAAAAAAGACCCAAGAATCTGCATTAAATCCTTTGCTCCTTTAAAAGAAATTAAAATAAATCCTTAGCCCTTAGCACTTGCTAACTCATGCTTCAGGCAGTGGATCCTAAAGTTTTGGGCACTAATTCTCCCCTCACCCCCCAAAATAGCAATTTCTTTCCTTTATTCTCATCAAAAAGTGACTATTTGGCATCTCCCTCCCACTTGACAATGACTTTGTGTCTTCAGTCCCTGTTGCTTGCCAGATGTCTGTGATTTTAATTTTTCTATTCTATTCTATTCTATTCTATTCTATTCTATTCTATTCTATTCTATTCTATTCTATTCTATTCTATTCTATTCTATTCTATTCTATTCTATTCTATTCTATTCTATTCTATTCCATTCCATTCCATTCCATTTTTAAATTTTATGTTTATTTATTTTATGTTTATTTATTTTTGTTTATTTTCTTTTCTTTTTTTTTTTTTTTTTTTTCCTTGTCTCCACAAGAATCTTCCTGAGGGAAAGACAGAATTTGTTCTGGTCTTTTAGCCAGGCTTTGCCTGTGGATGGGGTTTTGTTTTTACTTTCCCCTCGAGCTGGCAAATCCCTGTCACCATGTCACACACAAAACAGTGACAAATTCCTGTGCACACTTTGCCTGTGGGTTCACAGGCACACACTTTGGACCTGAGTGAGAAGAAATATTGGCTCCCATTCCCCTCCTCTGCCAGAATAACTCTTCCTTTCCCTGTGTTTGTTTAACTAATCTGTGCTAAGGCCACCTGCTCTTGGAAAGGCATGAGAAAATAACAAAATGCTTCAATATTTCAGAGGGAATCAGGGTTCCTTGGCTTTTTTTGGGCATGGCAGCAGGGTATTTACAAGGCTAATTTCAGCTACTCAAAGCATTCCAGCAGCTTTTTAAAGGGGGGGATCCATGAACCTGAACTGAGCGAGGCTTAAATTCGGGTTTATCCATCCCAGGTGCCAGCAGGGCTCAGATCCCACTCTGTATTCCCTGGCTGTATCCTGCAGAAGGAGGATATTATTTGACTTGGAGCCAGGCAGATGGCTGACAAAATAATGTGACCAAATGAAGATGGATGGAAGGCGGGGACACAGGAGGGGAGAAAAGTGAATTTCTTTTCCCCTTGTGGAAAAACCAAGCAGGCAAATCCCTGCTGCAGTCCAGGTGGCATTCATTTCCCTCATTCACCTTACTGGGGAGACTGGGATTTTAATTTTATTTCATTTATTTTCTTTTTACGATTTTCTTGAGCCTTTTTTTCTTCTCATCTGTATTTTGATTTTCTTTAGAACCACATGTCTTCCTGCTACATGGAAAAGAATGAGTAAGCCATCAACTCCACTTCCTAAAACACTTTTACCACTGATTTTTTTTCTTTTTTTTTCATTAAATGTATTTTTGAAAACCTGCTGTTGCCTTAAAAAAAAATAATAAGGGGCATAACCAAAAAGAAGAAGTAAAAGAATTAGGAATTCTAATAACTCTGTGGGAAAGATGCAGCCTGAGGGAAAATCCTGCAGGTGTTCCTTGGAGGAACACCACAGGTGAATCATGGCAGCAGAGGGAAATAAGTGACATTTCCCAATGAGGTTCTTCAGAAATTCTTCAGCATTTCCTCAGAAATTTGGACTCCTAGGAAAGGATGGAATTCTTCAGCTCTGGTGGGTTCATTTTCCATGGGACACCAAGTGCACACAACCACAAAATGTAATCAATTAATGATCAGATCATTAAATAATTTAAATCCAAGGCCTGCTGCCAAGGGAAACACCACAGAGATTGTGTTATCACAAACTGGTGAACAAAATACTTTTCCTGACACAGAGGAAAGATGGAAATATCTAAAGAGAGCAAGAGGGGCAATGTAATTATGAAGAATTTGAAGCTACAACAAAAACAGAGGAATATACCCCCTGAGCACTGCTCTAAAATACATGTAATTTTAAACTCATGAAATGCTGCCATTAAATCACATATGCTAATTGTGTGTATAAAGTTAGGCCTATATGAAGACATGGCTGGACTTGTGACAGTTCCTTTTGATTTCATAGCTTTCCTTCACTTATTCCTTTCCTTAAAAAAAAAAATAAAATTAAAAAAAAAAAGCAGAATATCTTCTGCCTTTGTTTAGGAGCTCCTGGAGTCCCAGCACTGCCTTTGAGGTCTCTGGAGAATGCATCACCTTTTCTGGTTGAAAAAACTCTTAGCCATTTAATGAGTGCTTTGGTTTCTTATAATCTTATCAATAATTCTGTTCACACAGACCAAGTGCCAACAGAAAAATACTTTGGTGGGTCTGATCCAAAGTTCAGGTACAGCCAATGAAAAAATTCCTCAGGCACTCTCCATGTGGAACCACATTTTGACCTGTCTTTCTAAAGCTTGCAGGGAAAGAGAACTGCTCAATTTGTCGAGTTGCTCTTTAACAAATGGTTTTAGTGTTTTTAAAATTCTGCCTTTGGGATGTTCATGCATCACTGAGCACTGTTAAAATAGAATTTGACATTGGTATTCACAGCAATGCTAAGAAAACTGCCTCTCTTTATAGGAAGGAAAAAACCTAACCCTAAAAGGAACATTAAACACATAAATAACATGAAACATGCCTGTTTCCACAATAATTTCAATGATTCATTTATTTGTTTTTAGTCCAGGGCTTTTAAGATAAAGATTCATCATATGAATTATTTTTTTTAGGTAATGCACACCATAAACATTTTATTTCCTCCCTCCCTCAAGATCCAACCCCTTTCCTTTTTTTTTTCTCCTGTGGAAATCAAGATTTTTCCAAACTTTTGGTGCATAAGTGATGACGAGGGGAAGTTCTCTAATCTTTTGCCATTTACAAGTGAGTCCACGTGGAGCTTTTGGATGGAAAGTTGCAGCAGAAGGTTCCAAGAGCTGCAGGGCTCTCAGGCTCTGAGCTGGGCTGAGTGTATGGGGATGTATCCCAGGCAGCAAAATCCAACTTTTCCAGAGTAAGCTCATTTTAAAGATGTGTGGATGTGGCACTTGGGGACACGGGTTAGTGGTGGACTTGGCAGTGCTGGGCTAACAATTGGACTCAATCATCTCAAAGGTCTTTTCCAAATTAATGATGCTCTGATTCTATTTTTTTTTTTTTTCTCATCCTTGCCCTCTAATGAGCTTTTCTTGCACATTCCTTAATACCTGTGCAGCCAGAGCCCTCTGGGATGGGTGGGGAAGGATTTGGCTGCTGTAGGGCACAGGATCATTCTGCTCTGAGCCTGGGGACCATGCTCTGATTTTCCCTCTTCCCACACCCAGAGGTGTTTGTTTGGAGGGAGTGTAAAATTTGCATTTCAGCCTTTAGTCCCAGGATTAACTCCTCCTGCTCCTCCCTTACACAGAAGTTGTGTCATCTGCTCAGGGGCTTAGGGGTGAGGAATGAGTCTGCCCATGACTTCTGGTGGTTTAACAGGGTGGTTTATTCCATTTATATGTTATGTTTTGAGGCATGGCACTTGGGAATATTTCCAGTTGGTTTCCATTAATTAAATATAAAATGGAGTTGCAGCTTCAGAGGAATTTAACTATGGAAAAACTCCAGTAATCACAAACCCCAGACCCTACAGACCATGACCATGGGTGGTGGGTGACTGTGAATTTTAGAACACTCTCCTCTCTCAGGGTCAAGGCCAAGCCTTGGAAGGACCAGCTCAATCTTGGTTTAGTGAGTACAGGGTCAAGAACAAACTCCTTCACCCAAGCTAAAGTTCCCTCACCAAACACACCAAGAAATGAAACATGGTATTTCTTCCAAGGTTAAAACATTGCTCTCAAATATAAATAAAACATGCTCTCAAAAAAAAAAAAAAAAAAAAAAAAAAAAAAAAAAAATATATATATATATATATATATATATATAATGAGATATATTAGGAATATATATATCTATATCTATATATAGATATATATGAGATGTTTTAGGGATGTATTAGGGATATATTAGGGATATATTAGGAATATATTAGGGATATGTGCTTGTGGTGGTCTTCTCCAAATTCCACATGCTTCCTGCAAGGGGAAGTTGTTTCAGGTCTTGTGCTCCAAGTTTCCAACTCTGTGGTGGTCACAGCTCTCCCTCACTGCTTCTGTTGTTTTTAATTTTGTAAACTTTTCAGTTTACTGCAGCTCCTTTATCCATATATAAATTTTTTTTTTTTTTTTTATAGTCCTTACACCACTGGGGAGATACAAAAAACATCAGCTGGATTCAGGTCTCAGATTTGCTGTAATAAAAATGATACAGGGGAAGAAGTAATTAATGAATATTGAATATCAAAAGTGGACTCTGTTCTAGAACATTTTGAGCATTTTTGCTTTGGAGCAAATACTCTGCTTGGGCTAAAATGTGAAAGGCTTGCAGGATTTTTTTTTTTTTTCCACAGAGAGGGTTGCTGCTATGTGGAAATACTGTCTCTTATGCCACATAGTAAAGTACATTTTTTTCCTCTTTTGCAAAAAAGTGGTGAGGAGCCAGCTTTCTTATTTATCCAACTTGTCATTCCACAGGGAGATTTAGTAATATCTTAGAAAAAAAGGGTTGCCAATACAAATGCAATTGTTTCTCACAAAGGCCCATTAAGGAGACAACATTCAGTGCTTCCAAAAACAAAGCTGGATGTGAAATAATTTTGAGAGGAATTTGTGGTATGTAACTAGGAATGAGTGCATGCCTGCTGAAAGGACAGATCATTTAAGTTCAACGGGATGTACTCCCCCACAAGTCAGATATTCCATGTGCCATAATTTTCAGGAAGCCCCAAGGGAGCAGCTGGAGGTGGGGAATGGGCTCTTGGGTGATGTATTTATTCACAGGCTCCACGGGAATCAAAGCTTTTCCAAATTCAGAGCTGTTTGCGTGCTCAAGACATCCTCTAAAGTTGCCCAGCTGGGCTGGTGGGACACTCTGTGTACAGCCAAGAAAACATGGATTGAACACTGGGACATTAACCCATCAACAAAGCAGGGATCCAGGAGTCCTGTGCACAGCACTTGGCAACTTCAGCTCTTTGATGATAGCAGGAGAGGCACAACTCAGATTTAACCACACCTCCACATTCCTGACCCTGACAAGCTCTGGCTAAATTGCATTAATTTTAGTGTAAACAGGACGTGTTTCATATTTATGCAGCACTCTGGCTGTCCTGAACCCGAGCCACAGCAGATGAACATCTCTGCTTCAGCCTTGTTTTTGTTTTGCTGGTTCTGCTTACAGCAAACAGCCGTGTCTGAGAAGCCTGGGGTCCGTGGGATCAACTGTTTAATCAGCTGTGGCAAGAATGTGATTGCCTTTGTTGTTAACCACTCATCTGTGAAAAGTGTGAACAGTATATGTGCATTTGGAAGCACCACACCACTGCTTTTGTCCCTGCTTTGCTCCCTCCTACTGGTCAAATGCTCAAAATAAGTTAAATATTTTGGAAGTCAAGCGTTTCGTTGTTGTTTTCTCCAAAGTCTGTGTTTTCAGTTCAAACAGATAATTGCATTTGTAATGGAGAGATGTTTTCCTCACTTGGCTCTGTTAACATCATAAAACACCTGCTAGGGCTGAGCTGCTTTTACCTCAGAAATGTTTGTTTTTCACCACTTTTTCTGCAATATTGTACCACTGTAACTACAAAAAAAAAATTTTTTTTTTAGGTTTTTCCTAAAGGCATAGAAAAATGATACTCACTTTTGTTAGGTTTTGTTGGATTTTTTAAAAAATACATTTTCCTTAGACCATAAATACTTTTTCAGGCTTGCAAGAGAAAGGAAAAAAAAAAAAACCCAGCCAAATCTAATGTAGCTGTTGAAGTGTCAGAAATGCAAATCTGCTGTTGCTGCTGGTTTGGTGTACATGGGATGGAGGATGAGGAGGTGGTTCCTCCTCCCAGGACAGCAGCTTTGCATCCCTGCAAAGTGAAGGTTGCAGTGCCTCTCTCTGCCCACACAGCAAACAGAGAGGGATTTTTCTGCATTTTAGGGGTGCCCAGCACACAGCCCCCACTGACAGGTGGGCTGGGAGAGGTCACTGGTGGTCATTCAGCATCCATAAACCACAGAGGAGCAAACTCTGGTCCTGGCTGCTCCTGGGTGCTGTGAAATGAGCTGAAGACCTGCCCATGTGAGTGATTGCTTCACTCTGTTGAGTGGCTGGATGTTGCAAGACCACTCAAGGTTCCAGTTGTTTTCCTGGACACTGGAATGTGTCTCTGCTCCGAGTGTTGACTCATTTTTCCCAGGAACGAGTAGCTGCTGGCTCTGGACGTCCTGAGCAGCACCAGGAGAGCAGGGTGCAGGGTGCACACCCTCCCTGGCACACAGAAACCAGGTGTTGCAACCCTCACGTGTGGATTGCCAGGCTTTTTGCTGGAAAATTGATGGATGGCTGACCTCAAGATGCTGGGAGCTACCTAAAGGGTTACATCACTCTACCACCCACGAGCCTTTCTGGTGAACTTTTCCCGACTTTCCTTCCCGAACCTCTCCTGTCATCTCCTCTGGATTTGGACAGGCAGCAGCATTTGGGTTTGGTTTTCTACTCCCAGGAAAGGCATTTCTGAGGTGCTGCTGAGTGTGGAGACAGGAGAGGTTTCCAATGATGCCAAGTGTGGCACAGACCCTGTTCCTGAACTGAGCCCTGGCTCTGTTGGTGTTGTTATCAAGGAGCTGATGATACCAAGGAGCTGCTGGGTGGGAAAGGGTCTATCCCCTTTTCTCTCACCACTGTCTCATCTGAATCTTCCTTGAAAGTAGACAGAGGAGAACAAACCAGAGGATCCTTTAAAATTTCACCCAGTGTCATCACACCCTGTTGAGCTTTTGAAATGCCAGCCCAAGAAGTGAAGTGTCCCTGTGTTCTCTCTCACCCCAGCAGCCTGTTTTCTAACTCTCATCTTCAATTTCAGGAAAAATAAAAGAGAAAAAAAAAAAAAAAAAAAGCCAGAAGTGATGAACATCTTGCTACATTGCATAACTCCTGCCCTTGGTGCATTTTCCATGCTCCCACACCAGACAGGTTTTTCATTTTGACTTTATGTCTCAGTTTTTGGAGTGACAGCTCTATCACAGAAATCTCTATCTCTCTTGTTTTCTAAATCTGCAGCTGTTTATGTTTTTCTAGTTTCCAAATTGCTCCTGGTCCCTGACCACACCGGGATGTCCCAAAGACGCGAGCGGGAGAACAAGCGCTGGCTGTGAGGAGGTGGTGGGTGGTCTGCAGGAGGCCTGAGCCCTCCACCAGGCAAAAAACGTCCTGCAAGACCCAGAAATGTGTTTTCCTTTCTTGTGCAATCCCCAGGTAAAGCTGGAACTCGCAGATTGGAGGCTTTGCCAAGAGCGGGCAGGCTGCTCCTTGCGCTGCTGTGCCCGTCACAAACACTCGGTTGTTTCCAAGAACCCAGGATTGACAGGCAAAACTCAGATATTCTGGCACTTTCCCTCCTTCATTTTAACCCAGAGCAAACCTTAAAGGAGCCATTTGCCTGCCTTTCCCATGGTGTGGAGGGTGGCACAGAGGGCAGAACCTCATCCCTGCTGCTGTGCCGGAGTTTGCCTCTCGCTGCCCGCAAAACGTAACCCGAGCTCCTGCATGAAACTTGCTCAATTGAAAGTTTACACAAATCATCTCCTGACTTCCAGCTTTCCTTGGCTCTTGCAGGCTCCTGTTTGTTTTTCAGCCCTTTTCTCAGAGGTGGTTTCTCAGCACCCAGTTGCCCCTAATTCAGGGAGCCTCCAGGGTCAGGTTTCCCACCTGGATGATGCTCAGCAGCCTGCAGAGCCCCAGGGAAAGGAAAGGTTAAGGGATGGGAAGGTTTCCTAAGGTTTCCTATCTGGATGATGCTCAGCATCCTGCAGAACCCCAAGGAAAGGAAGGGCCAAGGGATGGGAATTTTTCCCACCTGGATGATGCCCAGCAGCCTGCAGAACCCAAGGAAAGGAAAGGCCAAGGGATGTGAAGGTTTCCCACCTGGATGATGCTCAGCAGCCTGCAGAGCCCAGGAAAGAAAAGGCCAAGGGATGTGAAGGTTTCCCTCCTGGATAATGCCCAGCAGCCTGCAGAGCCCCAAGGAAAGGAAGGGCCAAGGGATGTGAAGGTTTCCCACATGGATGATGCTCAGAAGACTGCAGAGCCCCAGGGAAAGGAAGGGCCAAGGGACAGGAAGGAATTAGGAGGTGCTGGCTTGGTTTTCCAAGCCAAAGGGAGGTGGTGAGGATATTACAGCTCTGCAGCATCCTAAGGACAGTGCCAGGAGGTCACCTGAAGTCCAGGTATGGCTTTACCATAAGGAAATTCAGGAGAAAAAGGATAGATTTCTGACGACCTTCTGAGCATTTAGGGAGGCATAAAAATCCTTCAGTTTTACAGTGATGTTAGGTGGATCTCTGGAAAGTGCTATGTGATGAGGGTAGAACTCAAGGATGCAGTTCCAATCTGAAATGTTCCTCTGCCTGGGGGCCAGGCATATTCTCTTTTTCTGGGTTCTCTGCACTGCCAGGACCCCTTTAAACCCTAATCCTTCCCCAGAGTACCTGATTTTATATAGATGCACACCATAAGATAATCCTTGTCCTGCTTTTGTGGAGTTACATTTCATGCTACTCCACTCACACACTGTAATTTAAATCAATTTCTATTGGCTTAATATATACTGAAGATGACTTAATTTTATTTCTTTTTTTTTTTTTCCCTCAACCCCCTGCTAATTCTTTCCCTCAATTTTCATCTCCCAAGGATATAGCTAGAGCACTTTTTGTCATGATTATCACTCATCATAATTGAGCCAGCCTAACTCATGATGTCATAATAAGAAATAAACTCTCTTAAGCTATTTTGTAGACAACTCATCTCAATAATTCCCCTGTCTTTACCCCACAATAACCTCATATCTTTTTGGCATGTGTTTTTTTGTTGTTTTTTTTAACTAGCATAATTGGTTTTGTCATGATGGTAGCAGTGCTTTGAGTGCCAAAAATATATTCCCAGAGCAGCTGTGATGAAAAACATAGTAGTGAATTTTGCAAGTCATTTTTAGTCATTTGCTAAGAATGAATGGCAGCTCAGGCTCCAAGTGTGTTACCCAGAGGATGCCCAGGAAGGAAATCTCTGTGTGCCAGGGGCTTTCTTTCCACCCAGACAGGACAGGCTTTCACTGAGGGTGGTCAGAGTGACTCATGTCCTGCCAGAAGAAAAGCTGGGACCCATTTTTTGGAAGGAACAGGAATGGAAGCAAAGCCTGATTCACAATGTCTTAATATTTCTTTAAAAAGTGCTTTAGAAAGGTTGCCTTGCTGTCAGTTCAGATTCAGTGACCTGGCAGTGCCTTTTCTCCCTGCTCCATTCCCTAAATGCAGTTCCTGCACCTTCAGGGGTGGAAATCCACTCTCCTGATGTGCAGTTCCTCAAACTTTTCAAACCCAGCAGGAGATTTCTCCATCCCTCTGGACTTCCCCATGTGATGCTGTGGCTGTGACTCCCTCTCAGCTCCATCCTTTCCACACCCTCTCCTCATTTTCCACCCCAGGCTCTGCAGCAGCCCTTTGCTGGGCACTGGGGAGGGGTGGCAGCCTTGGAGCCACCCTCAGTTCTCTGATCTCTGCTCCGTGTTCCCTGCACCACAACACTTTTTTTCCCTCTCTATGTTTGTGGCTGGAAAACATCTGAGACTGTTTTCCTCATCCAAACTTCCATCTGGGTTAATTTTGACAGTTCTTATTTCACCTCTCCTCTGCCCAGCCTCCAAGATGCTCCTCTGTTGCTTTTGCATCCCTTTTTCACACTTGATAAGACTCCCTCAATATCCACGTGGGGCAGGGAGGAGACCTGGTAGATTTGACAGCATTTTTTTTTTTTTTGTGTTTCCTAATAGAAATTCCAAAGCCCTTGATCACAGCAGGCACTGAGCCCTTAAAACTCTGACTCCTCCAGCTCCACATCCTTTTTGATACTGGAGTTAGGGTGAGTCAGTGGTGATCACTCATTTAGAGCTCTTTGCCACCAGCTAGGAAGCACTTTTGCAGTGTTTAACCAAAAGCAGGGCAGAAATAGCAGCTCCTGAGGAAGCCCATGCAGGAACAACTGGGCTGCACCAGGTCAGCAGAGAGATTTCTCCAGTTTCTCCCCAGGAAATCTCCATCAAGAGCACAATTCCTGGCAGCTTCCCTCTCTCCAACACCCTGCAGAGGTCATTGCCAAGGTCCAGCCTGGCTCAGACAGTCATGGCTCAGCACAAATCTGTCCTGGACAGATTCTGGCTGGTCCCTGATGGATTTTTCTGTGCCTCAGCAGCACAGCAGTGGCTGGTGATTTATCAGATCCCCACACTGAGGCTCCTGCTGCTCTGCAGAAGTCCTGCCAGACAGTCTGAACCAGCTCATGTGATAATTTCAAGGGCTCTTGTGGTCTTGATTGGGGAATTTGTCTCTTCAGGTAATATTTCTTCCATCCCTGAATGCCCTGTGTGAATTTCATGGACTTATTTGGCTCTTTAAGTCCTCCCTAGCTGGGGAGAAAGTTCCTGTGAGCTCTGTCTGCCCTTCCATAGGAGCCCTCTTGTTCAGGCCTTTCCAAAATCCACCTTTTATCCTCTGCCACTTTTGATTTGTTGGTGTTTCTTCTTCCACCAGCACTTTTTTTTCAAGCCTGGTTTTTAGTACAAGGTTTACATATATTACATTGTTTATAGCAGACATTTCTACTTCAGTTCAGCTGGAAATGCTGCATGAGGGGTGGTCCTTGCCTCACTCCAAATCACCTTTAATCTCCCACCAGCCAGGAATCACTGCCACTTTCCACTGAGTGCTTGGAGCAGCTTGAGCCTGGCTCTGCTTGATGGCCAAGGGCCCAGGTAACCTCCTTCTAAAGAAATAAAATAAAATAAAATTCTCTGTTTCCAAATTTGGGGGGATAAACAAAACACTTCCTTCCCCCACATTAAAAAAAAAAATAAAAAAAATAAAATAACCAACAGACCAAAACCAACAAAACAACAACAACAACAAGAAAACAATAAACCAAAAAACCGAAAAACCAACCAAAAAAAAACCTCCCAAAAATAAAAAACCACACCAACCCCCCCAGAAAAAAAAAAAAAACAAAAAAAAAAAAAAACAAAAAAAAACCAACCAAACAAACAAAAAAAACCCAAACCAAGGAAAAAACTTCATGATCTCAGCAAGTCTGAGAAATTCCTCTGGGGCAGATATTTGGCACTCTCCTGTCAGCTGAATCCTATTTTGATGAGCTCCAGTGAGACCTTGGATTTGGGCAATCTCCAGTAGATGATGAGCTGCTCACCAGAGCCCTTTCAAAGCAGCTCAGCTCCAAAGAATTGTTTCACTTCCATCACAAGTGAAGTGTCCTTACCCCCACCCCTTCTGTGTGGGATTTCTTCCTGCTGATCTTTCTGCAGTGGACAAGGGAGCTTAAAAAGATGGGAAAAAATTGTCTTCCTGTGATGCTGTCATTAAATGTATGCTCTGGGAACTGCCTTCTTGGCAGAAATGTGGACAAATCATATATTTCCTTTAGTTTTTCCTTGGAAATACATAAAGAAAATGACAGCAGTCACAAAGCTGTATTGTTACCAGTGAATGCTGTTTGGGGAAACCTTGTTTTGCTGTTTCTTTTCCATTTATTTGGGAGGTTTTTTTGGCTGCTTTTCTCTTCCATAGGCAATAAAGTTCAAATTATTGTAGGATTTGGAGCTTCACTTACTAAAAAAAAAAGTCAGAACTTGACAAAATGCCCACTAATGGAAGTGGAAAGTCTCCCACTGACTTTGAGAAAGATTTGCTCGTGTCAGAGAACATCCAAGAAATGTTTTATTTTATGATGCTTTCAGAGTTCAGGAAATGGTGACTCTTTAAATCAGAGGAGACGAATGCTGGCTCACAAATTTGCAGAATTTTTATCCTGCTCCAGCATCACTATTTGATTTTGGAATGGACACTACTGAGGACAATGTACTAATATAGAAATGTCCTAATTTTTGCCCCTGTATTCTTAAATGTTACTTTATTTGCCAATTTATTTGCCAATCAACTTGAAATTTGAAGAAAACTGATTTAGAGATGGGATTTTCTTCTGCACATCAAAAGGAGAGATACAAAGATACAACATCCAGACAAACCTGGGCTGAAAATAAAGTTAATAATTTTAATGGTGGCAGTAGGTAACTGTAAGATACCTCATGAAGATTTGAGTTATGGATGGGACATGTAGAATTCTCCATCACTAGAAGCCAAAACTGGGTTGTTTTCTTCTGGGTTCTTGGATAGGGAGATAGGTAAGGAAGCATGCTAGAGCATTAATACAAAATAAATCTTCCTCTATTGTTTTTCTTTTCCAAGCAAAATTCTAACAGATACTCATTTACAGTTTGGAAATCTGCTGAGAAATGTTTGACACGTGGTTAACTTCACTCTGTTAATTACTGGGGGCTTTCTGCAATCCCCTGAGGCATTTGGTGCAGAGCTGTGGCATCTTCCCCTGCCACCTCCTTGTGGTGGCATCTCCTGATCTGAATTTCCCAGGAGCAGGGCTGGAGACCCTCAGCACCCAAACTTTGTGATTCCTGACATCCAGGGGCTCAGTGCTGAGTGCCAGCCTGCTCCAGCTCTCTGCAGAACCTTTCTTCCCCCAGGTTCAGGCTTGGAGCAAGCCACAGGCTGGTTTGTGTGCACACAAGAGCTGGGCAGCCAGGGAGCCACAGCAGAGCTGAAAGCTTCAAGCTCTGCTTTGTTCCCCAAGAACCAGGGAATGTTAGATTCTCCTGCTTGCTGGGGAGGCAGGAAAGACAGGAATTTCAAAACTTCATTCCTCCAATTCGCCCTTCCCTCAAAAATGCTGCTCTTCCTTCAATTTCTTCTCTGGTCTCCAGCCTAAGCCAAGTTTTCATAACTCCTTTTTTTTTCCCCCACCCTCTGGTTTGAATTACTGCAGTGTCTATCAGTTTTAGCTGACGTTGTGGATAAACTCTCATAACACAGAGAACATCTTGCTTTCTAAATCACTTAAGTGATAATCAAATCTAGCAGGATGATTTAGGGCCCAGGAAGTTTGGAGGGTGTGTTTATTTTACTAGAATTTTTTTTGTACACAGAAGTGACCGTCCTGCTAACTGTCCATATGAAGAATTTTAATTCAGAACTTTCCTTCACTACCCATTTCCACTATTACTGTAATCCCATGTTTTGGAGGATGCTAAAATCACAGCTTTTGTTGCTGGAGATGGACTAATGCTGAAAACTCCCCAGGGAGAAATGAGCTTTCATCCAAATGTGGGCCAGACAGCCAATTATATTTCCTTAATAAGAACAACTGCTTGATGCTGCATCATACTTGAAACTAATAGTAAGTTAAATAATAACAACAACAGCTGGTGGAAAGTGAAAGAATAGCAGGAAATAACTCCTCAGGCATCCTATAGTTAGCTTGTGGCCTTCACTGGCACAGGAGATGGTGGTGATGACTGCTATTGTACGAGCACCATGGCTCCTGCTCAAGAAAAACTAATCCTTATCTGCCTGAAAACTCTCTGTGGGAGGTTCCTGGAAAAGCACATTGCAATGGTAAGGTGGGAATGACAGAAAATGACTTAATGTGCAGGCAAGGTGACTGCTCACCATGGCCAGGAAACCCTGTCAGGGCTCCTTGGAGGCTTTCTGGGAAGCTTAGCTAGCCTGAAATAAATAACATGGGAATTGCTGTTCCTGGAATCATAATCTTTATTGGTCATGGAATCACAGAATATAGAACAGTTTGGGTTTAAAGGTCCTCTCATTCCAGCCTGGCCTTGGACACTTCCAGGGATGGAGCAGCCACAGCATCACTGGGCAACCTGATGCAAGGTCTCACCACCCTCACAGGGAAGAATTCCTTCCTAATATCCCACCTAAATCCACCCTCTTTCAGTTTAAATCCATGCTTAATTTCTCCTAAGCTCCCTGAAATCAGTGCTCAGCTGAACAGAAGGGGGTTTCTTGTACAGCAGTTGTCAGATTTCCATTGCAAAATCACTCCTCAGCTCTACCTGACTCTGCAGAAAAACTCTTCCAGCCTTATTTTGGATGCTAATGCCTGTGAATTAAATGCTGTAGAGCCATGGAAAAGCAGCCTGTGAGCTCCCAAGCAGTGTGAGGGCAGCAGCCTGTCCCCAGTCTGATATTTCCACCCCTGCACTGACAGATTCTGCCTCAGGCAACTCTAATTAGAGGAAAGATTGTGCAAGGATCTGAGCAAATTTATTCAGTTATTCTGCATATCTTGACACCAGCAAGGTTTTCTCCAGGGTCTGCACATTAATTTTGACATTAAATTTCCTTTATAGGTTTGTAAGTTCATACATCTAATAAACTTGGCCTGCACTTTTCCCACTGATGCCCACAATATGCTTCAAGACCGATGGAACAAGCTGAGATTTTTCCAGTTGTTTTATTTCCAGAAGGCAGGCTGGAAATTACACAAGGAGCTAAAACATGCTTGGACCTCTTATCAG
Source organism: Oenanthe melanoleuca (assembly GCF_029582105.1). Lineage (NCBI taxonomy): Eukaryota > Metazoa > Chordata > Aves > Passeriformes > Muscicapidae > Oenanthe > Oenanthe melanoleuca. The sequence continues at coordinate 4,021,192 of NC_079342.1, read as the reverse complement.
CATCATCAGATATATATCACAGTGTTACATGGGAAGAGCTGTCTGCACAACAACTGGGAGAAGGTGTGAGTCATCTCTGCTTACCCCATCTCCAGGGGAGCATCACAGCACAGCTCATCAGATGTGGCTGAGCGTGGAGGGGAAGGTTTCAGCTATCAGGCATTATCACTGAGGTTGTGCAATAGAAATGACCCCTGATTCACTTCCAATTTTGGAAGGTTTGGCAGTTGTTGGAGTGGGCTTTGTTTTGCTTTTCTTTTTTTTTTTTTTTTTTTTTTTTTTTGAGTGAATGAAAATCAGTAAGGAATGCACCCTGTGAGATCCAGAGCCCTCTGTTGCACAAAGGCATCGATGCTGTTTGGACACATAAAGGGCAAAGGACTTGCCAAACAATTGTGTCCTGACACTTCACTATTGGCTGAAAATTGACATCCACACAGGACCCCCATCAGCTCAGCTGTCTCCTGTACTCGTTAGGTTGGCTCAGGAGCTGCTTTTTCTGCAGCCATGAGTATGTGCACACCTCAAGTGTGCCATTCCTGCTGTCTTGCTGCAGATCTGCCATCAGCCACAGAGGTCATGCACATCTGATGGCCAGAGGGAAAAATCAGTCTGAGAAAATCAGTGAAAGCTCTAGAGAGCAGCCCAGGGACAATCCAAATGGGGATCTGCTGCAAACCCTAATTTTTCGAGCATTTGGTGCAAACCTCAGAAAGCTCAGCCTCAGTGAGAACAACTTCTTTACTTCTTCTTTTCTTCTTTACTTATTTATTTCTTCTTTACTTCTTTACTTCTTCTTTACTTCTTTGCTTCTTCTTCACATCTTTACTTCTTCTTTTCTTCTTCTTTACTTCTTTGCTTCTTTGCTTCTTTGCTTCTTTGCTTCTTTGCTTTTTTACTTCTTTATTTTTAAATAGTGCCTCTATTGTCTGGGCCATTTATTTCTGACTGGACAAAATTTCATCCCAGTACTCCTGTGCAGTGTCTTCTTATTAATTTTAAATTAACAGCCAAGCTGTGGCCAGTATGTGTGTCATGACCACGAAGGGACACTTAGAAGCAAGGGCTACCCAAAACCATGATAATTAACTTGATTGGAGTGATTACTATTAATTACACAGAACAAAATGCAAAGTTTGGGAGGTTTGGGGTGAAAGCAAACAGTGCTGTTTCCCATGAACTCCTCTGCTCCCTGGCTGAGTTCTGCTCTTACCCCAAATGTTCACATTGTTTGCTCCTTTCAAGACCTGGATAGTCACGTTGACCAAATATTGGGTTTATAGTTATGATTAAGCTTTTGTTCTTCTTGCCAAGGACAAACAAAATGTAATGATAGAGGAAGAAGGTCAGCTGAAGTCTTCAGGCACTTTGAATGAAGGGCAGATGTTGGTCTAGAGGACAGATGTTTGTCTAGAGGACACTGTGACTCAGCCATGCACATCTGAATTACCTTTGGAAATATCACAGGGTTTTTGCAGGAGGGCAGCTGGTAGTAAAAGCTCCTTCTGGCTTTCAGATCCATTACTCTGTATATCCTCTCATTAAAAAAAATAAAAACAAAAAACATTTTCCTGAGGATTTTAAGAAGCTGGACATAGACAGCTGATTCCTGGATGGAATCACTCCCTCCAGCCATCGTGAGCTGTGAAATGCCTCTTTGACCAACATCATCACAGCTCTTATTCAAAGTCCACTGGACTCTGCAGCTCTTCACTGACCCTTGCTGGCCTTAGCCTTGAAAATTGTTTGAGGTTGGGTTTTGCTGCCACATTACATATTGAACATGACTGAGGTTTGGATAGTTGTTCCAACAGTGAAAAAGAGCAGAAATTGATCCCACCTCAACAATCGCTCTCATCTGACAATCTGGGATTGATTAGGGCCCTTTGTAGATGTCTGACAATCACTTCACATCCTTTTCTCCGTGGGCAGTGTGTACAAAAACACCTTTAGTGTCCCCGTGGGTGCTGCTGACACCAAGTGCTGTGTTTGCCAGGCTCGGGGAAGAGGAGGGAGCTCACGGAGGGGCTGCCAAGCACAGGCTGCCAGTCTGGGTAAGCCTCCTGCAAACACCCAGTCTAGACAAAGTGATCCACAGACAGCAGCCAGCTCTGATGTCAGAGGAGATCAAGTGTTGATAAAATTGCCCAAATCGGGGAGCCAGAGGGGTTTTGTGTTAAACTGGGACAGTGCTTAGCGGTGATGGTTTTGTTCAGGTTGAATTAATGATGTGGTTCTTCAGATTTCCTCACTCTGCACCCAGGGTCTGAGTTAACAGGTCTGAAAAGCCTTTGCTTAGTGCTGAGGTGTCTTTGGACTGCAGAGTGCTGAGCCCATCCCTGGGTGAGGCCTCACAGAGTTCACAGAATGACTGGGTTGGAAGAGACCTTCAAGAGCATCAAGCCAACCCGGCCCTAACACCTCAACTAGACCATGGCACCAAGTGCCACATCCAGGCTTTCTTTAAACTCCACCACCTCCCTGGGCAGACCATTTCAGTGCTTTATCACTCTTTCTGTGAAAAACTTCTTCCTAATATCCAACCTGTATCTCCCCTGGTGCAGCTTGAGTCTGTGTCCTCTTCTGTCAGTGCTGCCTGGTGCAGAGACCAACCCCTCAGTGCTGTGTCCATCCCTGATGCCTCCAGGGATGCCTGGAGTGGGAGGGGGTGTGATCCAGAGACACACAACTCACCTGGACCCCAAATCCCCTTTCCACAAACACAGTGTGTCATGCACTGCAGCAGCTGCTCCCAAACAAGTGCCATCCCCTTCATTCCCGTGGATCCTCTGGAGTGTGTGGTGTGGGGCTGGTGTGGCTCAGAAACTTCTGCACATTTATTTGCATTTCCAGGAAGAGCTTTGACGTAAGGCTGAAGCCCAGCAGCTGGGCAATGCTTGCCATCTGGAAGTACACTCCCAGGAAACTGCTGTGATGAAATAAAACACAAGCTCCATCTGATCTGTGCCACACTTTTGCCATCAGGGCTGTGGGATGGCTTCTTCAGGCTCTGGTCACTCATGAAAATCACAAAGAGCCTGTCACTGGTGCCCAGAGCACTCAAAAATGCTGAACCAGCCCTTGCTCTGCTCCACTGCCCCTCCTGGGCTCTGCATGCCTTACCTGAGATCAGAATCACATAATTAGCTCTGGTATCTCTGCAGTTGTCTCAATTGCTCTGGTTGCAGGAGTGGTTCATCAGATCCCAGTTTGTCTTGAGGTTGTCCTGCCAGCATCTGCACACACTGTTCTGGAAAAAGCAAACTTTTAGCCTGATTTCTGGAACACTGCAGCAAAGTTTCCCCAAACCAGAATAACAAACAAACTAACAAACAGAAGTTGCTCATGGGAAGCAATTTAGAGTGCAGAACAGTCTGTCTCTCCCTAATCAGGTTAGGGTCATGCTGAGCACCATGGAAGGGAAAGCCTGATGTGTGGTTCCTGTGGTGGGACAGATGTCCCACAGTCTGTGTCCTTGCCTGTCTCTGCTCCCAAGGCACTGTCCTGCTCTGCTCTGCTCAGCTCTGGCTCCAACTCTCCCAAAAGAGGATCTCTGCTTCCAGCTGGGCAGATACCTGATCTGCTGCATGCTTCTCTCCTCTGGCCCCCTGGCACTGACATGAATGAGACTGGGACTGAGCCATGGCTGGTCCTGGAGAGCTGCTCTGAGGAACCCAGGGGACACCACAGCCCTGACACGACCAGCTGCCAGTGCCCCTCCCAGGCAGGAGATGTGCAGAGATGAGGTGTGCCTGTGCCCCCTCCCCTCATCAGGAAAAGCTCTAGGGCAGATGCTCTTTCATATTTCCTCCAGCTGCCCCCAGAGGCACAGAAAAGCCCTGAAATGAGGGAAGTCATATAATCTGTGTTTTGGATTTGGCTTAAAGGCCAGTTAACCCTCCCTCCCCTTTTTCTTTCGGTGAAATTTTCTTTGTTTTACTGAACAGCTGCAGGCTGCAAGGTCCCAGAATTGTAATTTTGGCCACCATACACTGTCACAGTGTGTATTACATATCCAATAAAGCCTGACTATTGCATCCTCTGGGCACACTTTAAAATAATTGCTTGTAAAAGCACATACTCATCTCAGCTACACTCATCTGAGGGACCAGTGACAAAAGAGGTTCCCTGACTTCCCAAAATCCAAGTTGTCCTTATTCTCATTGTCCCCAACCTCAAACCCAAGATTTTCCAAGGGAAACACACAGTATTTTTCTCCAGCACTTCAGCCTTGCTCAAGGCTGCATGGAGGTGGCCAAACATGCAGCAGGAAAAAAATCTTGGGGATGAGGAGGTGGCAGAGAAAAGAGAGTGGGATTGTCCTGTCTGTCCAGAAGGAGATGAAGGATCCAACCACAGCCAAAGATGTTGGCTTGTCTGCAAGGACATGATGTCACCCTGATGTCTGCCTTCACTCTGGTGCTGCTCAAACATCAAAACTGCTGCACAACACCAAGGAAAAATATCTCCATCCAGCACAGCCTCCACACCCCAGAGACTTCTCATTTCCTCCATCTCCTGAATCCTCTGTGCAAGCAAGGAGCCTGCAGCCCTTCCCTGGCTCTTCCACCTGGTCTCAGAGTGACTATTAGAAATTAGTGATGAGTCAACATCCAGTGCTTTGCAGTTTGGGGTCGCTTGACTTCAAATAAGCATCCAAACGTTCTCAGCAGAACCAGCCAAGGCTCATTTGTCTTGAAGTTTTCTCACGCCATTTCAGGCACAATTTCTTCTGGCCACAGCTGGGAGTATCAGGAGAATATTTGCTGTGTTTTGGCATGGCTGGCTCTAGTGCTAGCCAAAGCTGGAAGTTGGAAGAAAAATTATCTATCTGTCTATCTATCTATCTATCTATCTATCTATCTATCTATCTATCTATCTATCTATCCATCTAATGTATTTTATGTCTGTGTGTGTGTCCAAAAACTTTAAACTCTCAGAACCCTAATGAAGCTTTATTCAAAATTTGGCTGAGTTGGACACAACGTTTTGGAAAGCAGTTCCTCATTTCTAACCTAGCACATGCAAACTGACTAGGAATCAGAATTTCAGTCCATTTGAAAGAAAAGAAGTCAAGAGATCTGACTCTGTGTGTGTGTGTGTGTGTGTGTGTGTGTGTGTTCTCAACTCTTACATCCATTTACAGAAAGTTATGGTGAAAGTTTATCTGCTGGCAGCTCATTGTGAGAATTCCAGGTAGGAGCTTGCAATATTTACACAGGGTGTTTCATTGTGAGCTCCCACAATGGGAAAGCATTAAAACTCCAGAATTGCATAAAATTAATTCTCTTGCTTTCATTTCGGTACTTGCAAGGAATCTTTGCCAGTCCTCTTTCCATTCCAGAGCACAGCAACACCCATAAAAGAGCAGAAGAGTGTCTGCTCTGTGCAACACTTCTTGTTTATAACAGGAGGCTGGGGGAGAAAAAGGGTTGAATTTATTGCAGCTGGTGGGGGAATCTGGTTTTGTCCATTTTACCTGATCGTGGCTGGAACCATATGCACAATATAAGTGTAAAAGAACATACCTGTAAAGGATTTCTGCTGTGGAGCTTTCTGCAGGGTTTTCCTGAAGCCTGACCTTCAGCAATCATGGCTTTGCCTTGTTTTACAGAGATCTAATTGTTCCTAATTTCCTGCCGATAAATGGTACAAGGTGTGGAGCTGCACTTTTAATGTTAAATTTCAATCATTTGTCTGACTTAATACAAGTGAATGGCTCTTTCAGGCCTAAGTGCTTTTGGTTCATGTAGGACATATTTGTACTGAAAATCTGTTTTGAGTGGGGTAGAGCCATTTTTCAGGAGGTAGGGAAATATTTCCTACCTGCAGCTGCTGAGCTCTGGGGGAGCTGTGGGCACAGGGCTGGGATCTTCTCAACTCTGTGGGATGATTTTTTTTTCCTCCCAGTGCAAATTCCCACTTGCCACAAGGCAAGTCACAGTCAAATTTAGCTTATTTTCCTCCTTGGATCATTGTTGGTCCTTTGGCATCTTTTTCCATTTACCCAAGATTTCTAGTAAAGACAACTCTTTAATGGCTGGGTTTCTGTGGAAATCACAAACATTTCTTGCAGTAATCTGCTTTTTTGCCACCAGTTTCTCTTGCTGCCACTGAAAAGGTCTTCCTTAGTCATGGGTAAACTGGAAGGACATTGGTGCATCCAATTTAGGGATTAAATTTTCAGGGATTAGCTCTTCTACCCATGGAGCACAGGAGCTGCAGCCTGGGACCCCTGAGCCACAGAGGGAGCAGCCAAGGGCACTTCTGCCTCTGGGAAAGGTGTGCAAGGCTTGAAACCTCTCCAGAGCCCCCATCTGAGTGTCCTCATCCCAAAAACACAGCAACATTCCTGCTGGACCTCGACCTTGCTAGGTGTGGTGCAAGGAGTAGTGTTTCCAGCAGTTAGTGCATCAAAGAGGCAATAAAATCCCAGAGAAAATTGCTTTTGAACTGAGATTATGCAATTAAGCATTGGCAAAACTGTTTCAACAGGATGCAGGAGAAGCTGTGAGAGAATTATTAATGATTTCTGATAAACCAGCTCAGGCAGAGCAGTTTGTGTGCAGACAGTGAGTACTCAACTCTGTTGTAGACATGAGTAAATTGCAATTTACTGAAATTTTTAAGCCAGCAGTCATTATCCTGTAGTGATTAATCTACAAATGAATTTAGGCCTGTGTTGCTAAATACTATTTAGGAACAGATTAAAAAAATAATATGACTCACCACATAATTTCCCAGCCAGTATGGATCCAGAGTAATTATTCCAGTTACAATGTCCTTGTGTTTGGTGTTTTTCATTCAGTTTTACACACTGTTGTGAAGCAATGTTAAATTTTGTCTGAGCATTTTCTCCCTTTCAAAAGCACTTAATTGCACCCAAAAAATCTATTTGTTTCTGAATATACAGAGCAATTCTTTTATTTGAAGTGCATGATACTGATTTTTGAGTTCTGAATTTTGCTATGAAAAAAGATGTGTATCTTTTCCTTAGCATGGAGTGTGCTTTAACATAATTCAACTCATAGCTAATCCCCTCCTGCACAGATAACATTTCATACTCAAATTTTGCTCTCTGAGCTTTCCAGCCTTTCTATTCCAGCTCTGGATCCAGATCAGGTTTCCTCACTTAAATAGCTCCCCTGTCTGTTTTGTATAACTCCCAGTGGTTTACAGGGTATCTTTGTTTCAAAATCTGTTTCTCTGCTCTGCTGGGACCACATATGTCTCTGTTGTGTTTAACTATCCCCTGCAACCTGTTAATACAGCATAATGGGTTTGCAAAGATAAAAACCTCACCAACAAAATAATACTTCTTTCATTACAAAATGGAGGCTGGGGAGGAAAAAAAAAATAAGTAGAGTCTTGAAACGAAAAATATTTGAAGAGAAGAAATATCTAGGTCACAGCTTTTCTCAATTTTTGTAATTTAATGCAGCCTGGAATAATTGCTGCATGCATTCTTTTGAAATCAAGTCCTATAATGCACTTATTGCCCAATCCCTATTTTCAGATGTTGCTGGTAAGATACAACATTCTGTTTTCCAAATGACTACACTGTAAAAATGCTAAAAAACTCAGTTGAATGAGAGTTTATCCAAATATTGAAAAGAAATGTAGCCATCCACGTCAGCCTGATAGTTGGTGGGTTCTTGGTGGGAAATCGACTCCACTTCTGAAGATGCCACAGCCACCAAGTCCCAAACTCTGGAGAAATAAATACTTTAGTGAGGGAGAAGTAAAAAGGGGCAAATGAAAAACTTGTGGCTCCAGTCTCAGGTAGTCTCAGGGAAATCTGAGGAAATTAAGTATTTCATAAATGATGCAGAGATTTTCTGTGTCCATTCCCTCCAGAGAAAACAGAGTTAATCATGCATGAGGTCCTCTTCAAGATTTTGCCCTTTTGCTCTTACATTTTAAAGTCACTCTAAAGCAATTTAATAATATCAAGAGGAGGTAAAAAGGTTAAAGGCTTTGTGTACAGTCCCTAGGAGTTACCTGGCAGTCCCAGCTTTGCATCACAAAAAATGACTGGGAAACCAGTTTTGTGAGGTTTGTATTGCCCAGGAATTCAGGGAGGGGGAGATTCAGGGCAGACAACAGCAGAAAAGCAACTGCACCTTCACTTGCCAGCCTCAGAAAATAAAAGGTGTGCATATGATACCTTTGGGTTGACACAAAATGGGTTTTAATTTCCCTCCAGGGTCACATTTTTCTACACCCCACTTTGTGTGCCACCAGGTCAGGGCTAAGATGGAAGATAAAGGCTGAACAGAAGTATCTCCTTATCTGCTGGGAGAGAAAATACTGGCATGTTTTCAGATCAGGACTAAGTGTTTGAAAAGGCAGCCCATTACATGCAAAGATTGTTTTCCACTCTACAGCAAAAAAAAAAAAATGAAGCACTTGAAAAATCTCAGCGTGTTTCGTGAAAAATTGTTGACTCTAAGTATGAAGTGGAGCTGACAAGGTGGTGTTAGGCATTCACTGGAATTTCTGGCCACATGCCCTCTGAAATTAGCAGACTTAACCTCTCTCCACTTGTGTTGTGTCTGAGGAGAAGCAGTTTCCAAAGAGGAGAAGGGGCAAATCTCCAGTTGTCCTCTGAACAGTTCCTTACCCTTCCTCTCCACCCTCTGGGCTTTAGGTGGGGCTTGGAATTTGGGTCTGGACCATCTGTGCTGCCCACAGAGTTCAGCATCATCTGAAAACAAGTCTGGAGCATCCTTCCCCCTGTTACTCATTGCCACAGTTCTTGTCTTACCCCTGGTGATGGATAATTCCCATCTGCCCAGATAACTTGCTATGGCATTTTTAACAGCAGAAAGTATTGGCTTGTTTTTTTTTTTTTCCCCCTTTTTTCCTAATTTCCTATCATTGATTTAATGCAGAGATCTGACTGGCCTTGCAAAAGAAAACTGAAATCAGAAAAACTTTAATTAAGATTTTTTTTCTATCAATTCAAGTAGGTGCCTCTCTTTTTACTCTTGCAGGACTAGGGGTTAACCAGTTGAGCTCAGTAATTACTGATACAACAACCAAGCTGGTTTAAGTGGCTTTTTGGCCAGATTTTTAATTACACTGCATAGATGGAGGAGATTTTAAAATACTTTTGCCCTGTTCAAATTTAATTACGCAGTTTGGGGTTTGTTTTGTTTTGAGAAGTCATCACTTGTGTCCATATTAACAAAATTGTCTGGATTGCCCTTTCCAGGGTTCTAAGTCTTAGTTTTTATTCTTTATGCTGATGGTGGTAATTGGATTGAACTGAGGGCTTTTTTTTGGTTGGTCTTGTGGGATCTTTTTTTCCTCTATTCACATGATTAGTCATAATGACCATAAACAACCCTATTTCCATCTGAATCAGTGGAGACACTCTGACTAACTTAGGAGCCCTTATACAGCAGAAGCTGAAATTTCATTGTGTTTTCTGGTGTTGAAAGTTCATCTTTGAATTCACATAACTACTGTGGTAATGTTCCACACTCTGCTCCTACCCCCAAAAGTCTCTCCTTCAGACACAGACAGCACCAATCAAATTATTCTTCCACTGAATAATCCTTTCTTCTTTTTTTTCCTTATCTGGAAAAACCAAAGAACATCATTGTCCTTCTTAATCCATACAAAATTTTCTTCACAAATGATTGTTCACCTGCTAGTTTTTCTTATCAATATTGAAATACCACCTGAGGTTTTAGTTTTGTTTTTATTAGCCACTAGATTTACAGGAGAGCAAAATCCAACTTCATTCCACCATCAAAGGAACACGCCACTCAGTGCCAAGTTTCCAATAAAAATACTCGAGTTATAAAAATATCTTTCCATTAATTTGTTGCTGCTATAATTGTTCTTGTCAGTAAATGTGTTCATTACTGGAAAGAGAAACTTTAAAAGAACATAAGACCAGTTGCAGTGCATTCAATAAGGCATTAAAATGAGTATTCCTGGGAACCCTTTTTGTAGTATTTTCCCAGCAGTACGTCTTCCAATGGACAGCTCTACAGTGAGCTCAGGGAGAGAAGGAACCTGGGTCATTTTCCATGGAAATCCTTGTTCATGGAGCCCAGAGACTGGAAGACATAATTCAATAACATCTTCCCTGCCTGGGAATATCACTCAGTTTCTTGGTTTATCTGAGAAACCTTGCCTGTGTTTGTAAGAACAGAAATCAGCAGCTGGTTGAGAGGAGGATTGGAAGCAATTTTGTTTTCAACAAAACAGCAAACTCAGCTATCTGTATTCTTTTGGTAACCTGAGAGGAGTGATTATTTGAGAGAGCCTAGATGTACATCCATTCCTGGGGGCAAGCCTTGTATTTTCATATCTGTTCCTCAGATGGAAAAGAAACACAATTTGCAAAGAAAAGTCTTTTCCCTCTGTTTGCAGAGGAAAGTCAAGAGGGCAAGGAGAGCTCAGGTATTTTATTGGAGGTATCACAACATAGCTGCTGGACCATGGTGTCCCTTCACCTTCCCAAGACAGAAAAGTCCCTTCTCTCCTCTCACCATCACCTGCTGTCCATGGGTCACAACTGTTCTGATGGGAAATGCAATTTAACTTTGTTCCATGCTGAAACAAAGATGCTGGGAACAAGAAATCATCAGCAGCTGGGGCTACAAGAAACAATTAAATATATTGAACCTTGCAACTGGATTAGAAATTTAGGTGATTCCACCTTAAATTTCTCTGGTTTAGACCCATTTAGAGTGAAAGGCATTGAAGAGCTGCAGGAGTAGAAAAAAGGAACTTGCTCACAGCAGGTAAAATGACACCTGAGACAAAGAGAGGCTTCATCCTACTTTGGTGTCATAAATTTAAAGTTTTGTTACAGGTTCCTGCATTACATCAGTTTAGCAGCCAGGGACCAATACATCTTCTGTCACCTGTGTAATCACACACAAGTTATAGCTGCACACAAAAAGGAGCAGGACTCACTGCTCTGTTGTATTTTATTTGTATTAAATCTCAGGCTTTGTTCTTTTTGCCATATTTTATGGTATCACCTCAGCCATCAGGAAGAGATGCTGCTCTTCCCTAGTACTGTTCTCTGTGGTTTAAAAAAAGGGGGAACAATTTCTTCCAGCAAAATGGGATGTGATGATGCAGAAAGCTCTCCCCAGAACACAGCCTGCCCCTCAACCTTAAACTGTGTGTCTCACCTGACCCAGCCTGTGCTGATGTCAAAATCTGAGCTGACAATCCTTGGAGTCAGTAAAGTGTAACAGGAACCTGAGGGACCTCAACCACTTCCTCTGTAGTAGCCACCACACCTTAAATTCATCCTTTTCTCCCCATGGATTTAAGAGGGACACCATGAACCTCTCACCACATCTTCCTTGTGTATTGTTAAGGAGCAGGGAAGTGGATCCATTGACAAAGATCTGGTTCATCACATCTGCCAGTTTTACCTGTGTTTCCTTCACATATTAATTTTTCAGGCTCAGAGTGGGTTAAGGGGAAAGCCACACACTGCAGGTTAGCTCTCTGAGATTTGGAAGGATTTTGCTTTCTTGTCAGGTCATTCTGTAGAAATAACATCATTGTTTGCTGGAAAACAAAGCAAAACATCTGCTTCCCTCCTCACACCATTTGTCAAACCCTGCTAAGGCTACTGAAGCAGGAGACCATCAACACACGAGAATGTCTGGGGGGAATTCACAGCTCTGCTGTACCTGGGAAGAACATGAGTCACAGAGAATTTGGCAAGAACAGAGATGCTGGGGAATGTGTCTTGCAAAAGGCAGCCCAGGGATGTCACAGGCAGCAGATGGATTGCACTGAGCTCTGCAGGCTGGAGGATGTTCTGCTGCCTCCAGGGCACAGCAGCTGCTCTGGAATATGTCTCACACCACACTTGCTGCTGATGGAGTGGTCACTGTGCAGGAAGCAGCTGAACCCTTTCCAGCTCTTCCCAGCAGCCAGGGGTGAGCATCCTGCTGGTGTCATCCTTGGAGGTGTGCCAGGGGACAGGCAGGGACAATTAAGGTGCTTCACGAGTGCAGAAGGAGGTGTCAGATGAACAGTAGCAGTGAGGGGGGAATTCAGGGACAGAGATCCTGTGGAAGTGTAGGAGATCTATCAAATTTAATTTTTTTTTTAGGCAGTGACTGTTTTTTAATTGCACATTTCTGAGAGACAGGACCCCTTGAGAAGCAGATGCCAACTGCTCCCATGGGGAGTAGCAGAGCAGCCTGGATGTGTTTTGGTTAAAACTTGAGTGCCATTGACTCTGGAATTCTTTGCCATCAATCCCAAGGTCGATTGGCTCAGGAATTCCAACATGGTGCTGCTGGGCTCACTGGGACATCACTCAAAGGTCTTTGGGTATTCTCAACCTGCCAGAAAAATTTCACCTCATCCCCTTGCTTAACAGAGAAGAAAAGTAGTGCCCCCAAAATCACATCACAACCAGATTTTCACATTGCAAGGTGTTCTGTTTACAAACTGTGGCCAAACTCTGTGGCCAAATCACAAGCCCTGGTTGGGGGGGAAGGGCTGAGAGGATGAAGTGCAGCGTGGATGAGCTGGAACCTCTCTGCTGTGCCTCAGCTAATTGGCACAGGACTCACTAAGGTGGGTCGTTCCAGACATAAAAGGCTGTAATTGTGTGAGTCTTTCCACTCACTCCCAGGTCGGCTGATGAAAAGGCACAGATGTGAGGGTAAAAGGTTGTGTGAGACTCAGGATGTCGCCAGCTCCTCTTAAACAGCCTCCCTGGGCTGCTCAAACGTCATTTCAATAATAGTAGTAGCTGTATTAGTTTATTGTAAATTGAAAAGGAGAGGTCAAAAGAAAGAAAGCTGTGCCAGGCTCCTCCAGGAAGACAAAAAGAAAAAAAAAAATTGAGAGGAGCCTCTTTTTTTCCAAGCTGAAAAGCCCCTCTGGGGGAGGTGAGGGCTGTGCATTTCTGCCACCCCACCCTGCCCACTCCACAACAATTTGGGAGAATTTCCTCGAGCAGCTGGGCTTGCTCTTCCCACACACCATCCCCCCTTGGATGCATTGCATGGGCATTTGAACAGCTACCCAACCATAAAATAAGCATAAATGTTTTCTCAGGGAGAAGATGAGGACTGTGTTTTCAATCCATTCCAAGGTTTCCCTAAAATAAAGACTCCACAGGCAATAATTGTATTAGCACACCAGGAAGTTAAAATAAAAAAAAAGAGCTAAAGAGGGACTGTGTTGGTCACATATTGCTGGGTTTGTCCCTTTCTGGACACACTTGATTGGACTTTTTACTGGTTTGTAGACAATCTAACAGGGAAGGACTGAAGTACTGACATATGGTTAAGATGGCAAAACATCCAAAAACCTCTCCAAGCATTAGCTGAATGTAATCCAAAATTCCATTAAAATACTCGCTGAAATAATGTGGAAAAAGAGGAGGGATTTTAAAAATTATTTTAGCCATTTATGTGGAGCTTTTGTGTGCCTTGGTGACTCTTGGTCCAAATTCCTCAAGTCCACACACCTCGCACAAAGCGCTGCCTTTGACTTGGAGCCACAAACTGAGGCGCACTTAGGGGAGTTTAATCTCGTGGACCCTAAAAGCTAACACCTCCAAATTAACACCAATTGTGGTTAGCTTCTTCTTGTGCACTCTCTGGCTGTTCATTTCTGGCTGTGAGCAGCTGCTGACAGGAAGAACGTGTTGGAGAGATTGAACTCGAGCCTCACGCGAGCAGATGATGTTCAGAATGTTGGTGCTCTGACAGGGATCTGGGTGCTGGAATGGAGACAATTTGAAGTGTTTCTGCTCTTTTCATTCCTCCAGTGCAGTCCTCTGGTGATGGGGATTTCATAAAAGGCTGCCCTGCTTCCCCAAATCCTGTTCTAACAGCTTCAAAATGTCCAGAGGGCTCCTTCTTTCTCCTGAGCATCTCGATGGGGAGGGTGTAGGATATTCCAGCCTGGGCTGTGATGTCTTGAGGGAAAATAAAAAGGCATTTGGGACATGGCTTGGGTCAGGGACCTCCAAGAAATCCTCCTCTGGCAAGCTGGAGTTGAGTGCACACCATTATTTCATTTCCATGAGGTTCTACACCGTTCCCCCCTTATTTTTCCAAAGAGCAGGAAGAGCAAAAAGAGAAGCAGATGATCCTGCTGAGCCCCAGGTGCTGGAGTTTTTGCAGTCAAGGTGAGCTGTGGGTGTCCCCTGCAGTCACACATGGCTCCACACCTGAAAGACAAGGAGATGTGGCTGCATCTGTGACTGATTTGTGAGTGCCCCACAAAGGAAATTGAGCTGCAGAAAGGTTTTGCACTCTGGCTGTGTTTTTGTTTCAAGCTGGTGAGATTCTGCTTCCCCAGCCCTGAATGTGTGGTTTCAATATTTTGACATCACTAGTTAAGGTAGCAGTGAAAAATTATACTGCTTACACTAAAATGGGACATTTATCTGGAAAGCAGCACCACATCCATCTTCTCATTATTGGATATTTACTGGAGTTTTGTCTGAGAAGAAAATTTGCTAAAATATTCTTTTGAGATGATAAATTAGGCAACTTCCAGGTAGTTTCACCTGCAAATCAGGGAGGAAGTGGAATAACTTTCATATATTACATTTAACTTGTTTAAATAGATTTTTTCCCTGTTCTATTTTTTCCCCCCTAAACAAAAAACACCATCTCTTTTCCAAAGGCTAAGAAAACAACAATCCAAATGTGAAAACGAAAGAAAATAATTAATTTGCAGTCATAAAAAGCAGATTAGTCAATCTGAAATGGACTTCTTTTCTTATTTGTGTGGTTTGTCAGCCAAATTAAAAAAAAAAAAACAAACATTCTTTGCACAGCTCTAAATATTGTGTTTCAAAAATAGTCCAAAGGGATAAATTCACACAGAAACTGATTCTCTCATTTTTTAAAGTCCTCCAATAGAGCAGAGAAAGAAAGGGAACAGAAGCTCCTCCAAGTTTCCTTCTGCTGCTCCTCTTAAAACAAGGAAAACACATTTCTGACCACATTACATGTTTTAGTTGGACACCACGAAATACAAGGCTCCTGCTGAAATGCAGAACAAGTTAAAAGCTGGGCAGCCAGCCATGATTATTTGCAAAATAAAATTAATCTGAAAGTTGTCATAAACAAAAATGCAGTGGTAAATGGGAGCATCCTCCTGGCTGTAAACACCCTCCCACGGTGGTCCCTGACTCATTTATCCTGAGATTTACTCTCCCTTTGTGGCACAGACAGAATTCAGGACATTTAGACAGAAATGAGGACTTTGGCTTGGGGTGCAGGGTTGTCCTGCCTTTCCTTCCTTCATCTTTCCTGCTGTGTTTTGGTTTGGGCAGCACTTGAAGGCAACATCTTGGTTTTCATGGGGTGCACTAGGTGGGCCTGGGTGGAAGGAGGACAAATAAAGGCCCAGCTATTGGAAAGGAACAGTGGTTTCTCTGAGAGCTCCTTCATCTTCCATCACTGGGAGGATCTTCCCCAGTGGGATGGGCTTTCCCAGGGTGGTATTCCACGTCAGCAAACCTGGCCTCCCTCCTCCACACACCCACTTAAAAATAAAGCTGTGGGGCAGAATGAGGCCCTGGTGTCTCTTAATGCCTTTCATAAAGAACTTCTGCTAAATGTTGTGTTTCAATTCTTTAGTTTCTACTTTCTGGGGTTGTGTTCCAGTTCATTTGGATGTTTGAATTCAGGATTTTCTGTATTCCTCTCTCTTTTGCCTGCTGGGACCTTCCTGCCAAGCCAGTGGTGGATTCTGAGTGCTGTGAAGTACCAAATTGCCTTCACACTCTGGTTAGAGCATGTGGCAGTGGGTGAACTTGCCAGATTCCCATATCCACCAACAATTCAACCAGCAGAAGAGCTGGGAGTGAAAAAGGAGAGCAGGAACAGAGATTTTTCTGCTTCTCCCATCCCAAATCTCAACCACTATGAGATCTGTGGAACACATCCATGTATCTGGGCCAAAAAAAAAGAGAAAAAAAATCCTTGTTAAAATAAAATTTAAAAAAAAAAAAATGTAGCAAATATTTGTGTTCAAGAGGTGGGAATTCCTAAACTTCACCTCCTAAGAATGGTTTTGACAGCAGCAAGATCTTTGGGCTTGCTCAAATCTGAGCAAGATCTGAGAGGATCTAAGAGGGTGAATCAGCACCACACAACATTCCCTGGATGTCTCCACACCAGCCACTGTGACTAAAACTGGCCCAGCTCCTTCCCAGGCCCTGGTCCCTGAGGTGTGTGAGCTGCACCACCCCAAACCCCCTCAGAACTGGTCTTGCAAAAACCCAAAAACCCTTGCCAGGTTTGAACTCGCCCACGGTTCCAGCGGTGGTTTTTGCTGTAACCAGAGAGGCTTTCTAACTTTTTTTTTTTTTTTTTTTTTTTTTTGGCTGAAGCAGCTAGCCAAAATTCTGTGCTTAGCACTTCTTGTTTTCCCTCCTCACTCCTTTTTTTCCCAGTTTGGCTGGTGGGAGGAGGGATGCCTCTCTGGAAGCAGAGCTGGTGTGGGCAGCTCCTTCCACGCCGGGCTGAGATCCGCGCACCGAGAGCTGGAAAGGCTCCTCTGCTTCCAGCAGCCAGGGGCTGATCCCAACCAGCTCCTGGCCCCAAAAACTTCCCTTTGCAGCTTCTCAGCTCCTCTGCTTGTTCTGGCCTCGTCCTCTGCTGCTGTTCCCAAGCTGTGGCACGCTCCAGGCGCTCTTCCCAGCGCCACGTCCACCAGGAGCTCACCCCCATCCATGGATAATTCATAGCAGGAGATGGAGTTCAGGGTCCTGCCAGAGAAGGTCACCTCAGACCAACCCACCCTCAGTGCTGAGGAAACCATTTTCCACCACAGGAAAACCATTTTCCACCACGTTACCCCTTGGCAATGGATGCCAACAAGGAAAACCATCCGTGCAGCACTGCTGGAGGTCTGCAGGATTTTGGGATGAGCAGGACCTGGTGGCAGCTCCTGGATGGGCAGCCAGGATGGAGGATTGGTATTTAAGGGTCAGACATGGCATGTAATGCACCCAAGCAGTTGCAGCACTGAGATTTAAGTAGAACCTGTTCTGTTGGGGTGGGTGAACCATGTGAGTTTCACTTGGAGCTTCCTTCTGAAGGAAACAGACCCAACATAATTCCAAGTATATATGGCTGCTTTAATAAATGTTTTTATGCGTGCTGTAAAAATAGAATATTTTCCTGGCCTTCAGGGTATGGATTTGTCTGCAAGCATTGCTGTGACAACGAAATTTCAGAATCCCTTCCTGCAGTGGAAAAGAGAAGATTTGAAATATTTGATTAAAAAGACAAAAAGACTAACAGTCACTGGAGTTGTCTGCAGCACAAAGCTTTGCAACTGTTATTATTCCCATCATCAACAAACAGTCTAAAAGAAGTGGTGTGCAGGGGTGTGGGAACAGAGCTCTGTGGTTTTCTGTTTCAGCTCTGCCTGTGAATCACTTTGCAGTCTTGGGCAAGTGGCTTAACCTTGTGGGGGCTCTCTGTGTGCAGCCCTGCAGTGGCTGAACAGCATTCAGGAGAGCTCAGACAAGGGGGTGTTTGAAATAGCCACGAGAAGATGCAGAGTCCCTGCAGAAAGGTGGCATGTAAATGTAATTTAGCATTATCATGGCTTTATCCCCCCAGATATCCAGATGTCTTAGATGAAAAAGGTGTTTTTCCTACGTTTGTATGGATTTGAGTTCCTTAGAGGCAAACAAAGCAGCATCTTCCAGACAAGGACCAAGATCCTGACATCCTCATCAGGCAGACTCCCACCTAAGCCAAGTATGGCTTTGCCTGAGCTAGAAATTGGCTCTTTGTGAATTATCCAGCACAATCCATTGACTCTTTAACCCATAAATTGTCAAACTCAATTATTTCCAGCTAAGCAGATAGCTGAAAATAAATAATATGTAAGATAAGGTACTCTGGCTTTAGTTTTAAGTCAAATTCAAGTTTGCTCAACATGAACGTTATAGTTACATAAATAACAAGAGAAAAAAATCACCCCCAAATCCAAAAATCATTTTTCTGCAAAAACATAGAGGATCAATTTCTCTAGTTTAGAATTACCAAACTTGGCAGTATTTCCCATTTGAAATATAATGATGTCATGTGGTTGGCCTCTTCCCATTGCAAACAGTAAATCTTAAAATCTGGAGAGATCTTTTATTTGGTTTTTCATATTGTACTGCATCAAGGGGTTACAACACATGTGCCTGGGCTTATTAAAATCATCTGGTGGGGAAGAAGTTATTATTTAAAGGCACAGTGCTTGAGGTTGTGCTGCTTTTCTTGGAGGCTGCTCTGCTCTGATGTCAGCTGTGACATTGAGAGGTCTCTTGGTTTGGAGTGTCTTCACCCTGGTGATGGAAATGACACTTTATCCCATGGACTGCCACCCATCAGCCCAGGGACTGGGAGTGCACAGTGCCTGGTTTATTCAGGAAGGACTTCCACCATCATTCCACCAGCTCTCCTAATTTATTTTCAAATTTTACTTTACTTTCAAATTTTACTTTACTTTCAAATTTTACTTTACTTTCTGTTCCTGCTGCCTGCTGATGAAGTCCTCCCATTCTGGTAAACAGGATTATTGATGTGCCAGCCAAATATCTTGCTCCTAGGCAGCAGCTTTCATTGCATTTACTCTGGTGCAAGGAGCAAACAGCAGACTGCACTTCTTCAAGTGGTGCCTTCCACTGGGCTGCTCCTCTCCCTGCTGTCCCAGATTTCCAAAGTCTCCTTTCTCCTGCTTGTTTTTATTTATGTTTCTGAAATCTACGTTGTTTGGAGCTTGCTTTGGGCTGCTGGCTGCTCTTCTTGGAAAATAAATGTGGTGGGGCCAGTGCAGGATGTGCTCCCAAGGCTGTTTCGTGGAAATTTCCCTTGCTGGAGATCACTCTGTGCTTCTCCAAGGCTTGCAGCCAGCCCAGCACTACCAAGCAACCTGGATTTTAACAGCCAGTGGATCCCTGGCCACAGATCTATGCAGGACCTAATTATGCCTCTGCATAGATTTTTCCCCTGTTTATTTAATATTCCTTCATGGGTGTTTGTGCCAGTAAATTCTGCCCTGGTTCCCCCTTCAATCCTTCTTTGTTGGCTTCTTCCTCCAACCTGTGTGGTTAAAGGTTTCACTGGTTTATTAAATTCTCCTCATAGTAGAGGGGAAAGGCCCTTTTTGAGATTTAGACAGGTAGGAAAGTTTCCTGCTGGAGTGAAACTTTGCTGAACTCTTTTCCTGCAAGAGCAAAGAAAAGAAACCACCACATTTTTTTTCATTTATTTGGAGAAGGAAACACTGTCTAACACCTGAAAAATTAAGATTAATCTGTTTGGCAACATCCTTTTACTTTTTTTTCTCAGCAAGATGTGGCAATAGGAAAAACCCAGGTGGAGCTTTGAAATAAGCAGATGGTTCCCCACATGGAATGCCACCACAAAAGCCACATTTCTGTGACAGGGACATCACATCCATCACATCCATGGACATGAACACCTTGGGGTGTCAGGAATGTGTTTGTAAGATCTGCCAGCAAAATCTTATTTCCAGTGCAGCTCTTGCTGCCTGCAGTAATGTTTATCAAGTAGTTCCCTGAATCCATTTTCACCATGGAAAAGCTTCTTACATCCTCCACACTCATGTCTATAATTTTTGTCCATTTATCTTTATAAATAACAGAGAGATAAAAGGCAGATCCCTCTGCTTTCTTTAAAAAAATCTAGATTCTCAAAGCTTTAAAACTTGAAGGGCTGAGTATCCTGTTAGCACAGTGCTGTCACAGTTTTCTACACTTCCTGTGCCACCCCAAGGGTTGGCTTTGTGGGTCACTTTCCTGGCCATGAATGTTAATTATTTTTCTGCATAATGACTGTCACCACATGCTTGCTTTAAATAATATTAAATCCTGTCCCAAGAGGCAGAATTGGCTCCTCATGTGTTGTAGTTTGCTGTCTCAGCCTCATTTGTGTGATTGTGCAGGATAATGTCATGCAAATGATGATGATGATGATGATGATGATGATGATGATGATGATGATGATGATGATGATGGTGATGATGATGATGAGAACAGTGTTTTCAGGCTCTCAGCTGCTCTAGATTTGGAGCAGTAGCTGCCAAAACTTGGTTGTGTCTCCATTTTTGCATCTCAGTTGTCATTGGGCCACAGCACCAGTTAATGTGGATGCAACATGATTGCTGGAGAACCCAGAAAGAAAGTGTATAAGAAATAGTCACAAATTTCCAGCCAGGCTTATAATGTAAATAATCCTTTTTTCTCTTTGCTTTTCTTTTTTTTTTTTTCTTTTTCCAAAAATAAGACCTGCTTTCTGTGGAGGAAAGAACCCAACATTTCCTGAAATCAACACAAGTTTTCATCTGGCAATGAAAAATTTACTATTCTCGTTAAAAGCTTTTTGATTTTTTATTTTTTTTTTTTATGAAAACATAGTAGTCCTATAAAAGAAAGATCTGCCTGGCTGGTTGATTGTTGCTTTACCCTGTATCATACCTGATCACTTTTGTGTTGACTTTTTCTTAGCTTAGAAAAAGTGCTTTGATTAATACCATTGCAGGAGCTTGTGAAATGGCAGTGAATGTTTCAGAGTTCTTGTACCTGCTTAGTCAAACAGAACATGCTTCCAATTAGCATCAGCCTGTGCTGTTTCAAAATAAATGTGTAACTCATTATCAGCTGGTATCACAGGTTTGGAACCAAAATACATCCCAAAGGAAATGTATAACAAATATTTCATATCAGTTGCGTAAATCATGAGAAAATGAGCTTTGGTTTTTTTTCTTCTCTCCTTCTGGAGATGCTGTCCCCCTTGACCATGAGCATCCTTGTGTGCATGTCCATGTTTAAATGCAGGAATTGTCACCTCCACTCCTTTCCCTGGAGCCCTGGAGAAGGCAATGGGCAAGTTCATAAAATCATGGAATCATTAAGGCTGGAAAAGACCTCCAAGATCATCAAATCTAACCCTTGACCGAGCAGGAGTTACAACTTCATAGAGAATTAGGGTCAGATGGTATCAGCTGCAAACAACCCCTGCTAATCCTCCTGCACTGGGGGCTGCTGGATCTTCCACAGAAACGTGGTGGAGGAGGTGGGGGCTGTAAAAAATGGATATGAGAGGAAGGAAAGGCTTCAAAAAAAAAAAAAAAAAAAATAGGAATGCAGTGCTTACATATCTGATGAGGCTACACAAGAACTGATTGGAGGATGCTGCACAGACACGTTGTGCAAAGTGGAGGGTGTGAAATGCTTGGATGATATTCAAACATGCACATTCACCATGTCACCCACTGGCTTCTAGCAGCAGCCCAAATCCCAGAGGAGCCCTGTGATTAATTTATCCTTGATTCTTAGATAGGCACAGACTATTTTGATAAAGGGAGGAGAGCTATTGTGACTTTCCTTCCTTTATTGCTCCACCCAAGATAAAGTAGACAGGATATTTTACAGCATTGTACAGACAGCCAATCTGTCATCCAGCAAAAGGTGCTGGACCTCAGAGACCAGGCTCCCTTCTGTTCTAGCCCATTAAGCTCATATATAAAACTGGAGAAATCTGACTTTTCAGGATTTTCTCCTTGCCCCTAAATCGCTCTGCCCAAGCTTTTTTTGTGTCAGATCATATTATAGAAGTAATGAAGACACATGTTTAGTCTTTACTTATCTTTAAATATAATTCAAAGGATAAAGCCTCCATTTGGATGAATATCATACCCATTTTTCTGGTTTTTTTTTTTTGTTTTGTTTTTGTTTTTGTTTTTGTTTTTGTTTTTGTTTTTGTTTTGTTTTTTAGCTTTCTACTGTGCAGCTTGCCCTGCTTTAAGTCCTGCTGACGTTTCTGCCAAACCATTGATTCTGGAGCCATAACAGAGAAACACACCACGAAGCCTTCAGTCAAAATTCAGCCAAAATCCAGCCAGAATTCAGTCAGAATCCAGCCTTGTCCCTTCACAGGCTGTGCCCCAGGATGTGCAAAGCTGCTGTGGGCTCATTATGACCCACACCTTTGGCAGCCCAGACTGCCAGTGACCCTTCTTTCTGTTTTATCACTGTTGTGTCTCTGCACAGACTTGGAGCTGCCTTTGCAAAACACCCTGGGAGATGAGCAGAGCTCTCAGTGCCCTGCCTGGGAGGGCTGCACCAGCAGGAAGAAGAGAGTTCCACTGGCAGGGATTGCTGTTGGGAAATGTCACTAAGAAATCTGATTTATTATGTGTTTTCTTCCTACAGGACCAATTGTTTTGCCCTGATAGGTAGGGACTTTATCAAGGAAAGCAGAAAGGACTCTGTAGATTTGAAATATCCTTAAGCTGCCTGAGATATAGGAAAATCCTGGACTGGTGAGGGCCTGGACAGGGTGCCCAGAGAAGCTGTGGCTGCCCCATCCCTGGAAGTGTCCAAGGCCAGGCTGGACAGGATTTGGAGCACCCTGGAATAGTGAAAAATGTCCCTGCCCAGGGCAAGGGGTAGAATGAGATGGACTTGAAGGCCCCTTCAAGCCCAAACCAAACCATTCCAGGATTCTACAACTGACATAATTATTTATGAATTGGTGACAAAGCAATGCTCTGCACAGATGGGATGGGGGCATGGACCAGGTGCAGAGGTCAGGTACCTGCCTGAACCCTGACAACATGAGCCCAAATTTATCCTTTTGGTGCTTTTTTCAGGCCTACCCACATCAAAACATTGAGCCTCTTCTGGGAAAAAAAAAAAAAAAAAAAAAAAAAAAGACAATACAGGGACGTGAAACTGGTCCTGGGACAGTCCCTGTGCTGATTCAGAGCTAAGCCCAGACTCACACCATGGAAGTGACGTGTTCCTCATCCTTTCCAGTAACACACAGATATCAGAGGGACACCAGTCTGGTACTGTGTTTACACACCTTCCTCCATCAATACACATGGCTCAGACAAAATAGATTCAAGTCTAATAAAAGGAGCCATCTACTCTATTATCCTTTCAAGGAAAAACAGCCTAAACATCAATGATTAAGCCAGGTTGCTTTAATGAGACGTGGAAATTAGCTGTCACTGCCAAAATGTAACTCCTTCTCTCAGCCTCCTGTTCTGATTGTAAGAATGGTAATTTGCCAGCTCCCAGCTTCCTGTTATTAAGCCAATTGTTAAATTTTTATAAATATTTGAGACAGTCATTTAAAGCCATGGGGTTGACATTCACCCAGCCAGGATGATTGTCACCTTTTCCTCCTTCTCTTCCTCCCCCTTTCCTGGGTTTACAGCCCATCCTCTCTTTGAGCACTGTGGGAATTCATGCACTAGGGAGCTGCAGGAGACCCCCAACACCAGAGGCAAACAGAAGAAGGAATCAGCTCCAAAATTTCCTGGAGGAAATGATGCCACATCACAAGCCTTGTTTTTTCCTTAGAAAAAAAAAAAACCCGAAGTTTTTTCTCTGAAAGAGACAGTCTTTTTAAAGGAAAAACCTTGCAAAACAATGTACCTAGAATAAGCTGGTTAGAGCATGGTGATAATAGCACCAAAGATCTGGGTTTGATCCCTACATGGGCCTTTCCTTTCAGACTTGCACTTGATGATTCTTGGGAGTCCCTTCCAACACAGGATATTCTCTGATTCTGTAAATAAATAAGATTCCTGCATGTTATTTCATGTTATGAAATCTATTGAAAGAGAGAATAACTACAATAAAAAGGACTTTGCATGCCTAGTTTATCTAGGGCAGTGAGCAAAGTCACCCTCATAAAGAGAAATGCAGGTACCTGTTTTGGGATATTTTTATAAAAGCCTGTCACCATTCTGTCTAAATATTACAGGAGATGTTTTCAAACACACAAATAGCAGTTCAGCTGCCAACTCCCACCAAGGGAGATGACCATGAAATTGCCCTTTGTACAGTGAAAACCATTCCTGCCCATACTGTGCTATTGGGTTACCCATTTGGGCTTCTTCTGCTGACCTCAAACCCCCATGGAGCTCGTGTTCCCAGCTGCTGGCAGGGCTGGCACCTGGAGAAGAGATAACATCACCACTGCCTTTGCACCCTCTGTGTTTCACTGTTTCTTTTGTATGACATGCATTTTTCCAGGGTCAAATGTCTGTATTTCTGTGGAGATATATATATATAGAGAGATAGACAGATATAGATATATTTGTCCAACATTCTTACAACAACATTGCATTGGAAATTTGTGACAGGCAGGATCTATGTTTTAAACTCTCTCTCCTCTCACTGATGGCAAAGTTAAGGTTTCCTAATGTATTTCATTAAGTAGTCAACATAAGAAATCTCACTGCCTCCTGCTTTGATTCCTCTGGCATTTAATTTCCTACCACAGTCCATATTCTGTCTCTTCATTCTAGGGAAATATGGATTATGTGAAATTTATTGTCCAAATGAAATCTACTGAATATTTTCCTCCAAGTGAGGGAATTCCCTGTTGGCTTGTTTCTGTGAGGAGGCTACACTCACATACAGGCAGAGGCACACACAGCTCCTTTCACAGCTATAAAACATTGTTGTTTACAGAGGTATATTCCCCCAGATCTCTGCTGTATTAATCATTGCTCCCTACCCAGAATGTTTATTCTGAAAAACAACCACAACCGACCACATCTGCCCTCTGGGATGTGATATTAAAGCATGAATGCAATGGAGAGGGCCAGGGTTTGATCTCAGGGAGGCTCTGCAGGCTCCTCATCCTCTCAGCTGCTTTGTAAGACTCACCCCAGAGCCAGGCTGGGCTGTAATTGAAGCCCATCCATCACCTCCTTCCCCAGCCCATGGCTGGGCTGTGACCAACGTGGCAGGGCTGTTTGTTTATCCTCCTGAACAGATGTTTGAGCAGAGGCTCCCCAACCTCCAATAAAACATCACAGACAACTGTGAAGTTTGCTAAGCCCTCGTTAAAGCAATCTCCTTGAAGTCCTTAACTCAGCAGAAGATAAACTGCACCAACGTGGAGCACTCCCACTCTCAAGGACAGAGAGCCATCCCCACCAGCAGCCATAAACTGCTGCACTGGAAATCCTTGTGTCTCTGCTTTAGATCAATGCCATTAAAACAAAGGCAGATGGAATATTTCACTCTTATCTGGGGCAGTGGGTAATTGCCTTTCTGATTGCTCACATCTCCAGCTCCTCTCTTCCCTGTCACAGGGTGGGTGCAGGGATTCCTGGAGCACCCATCTGTGCACCCAGAGCCTGGGATTGACCCTGTGCATGGCACACCAGCACTGCAGGGCCAGCACTCACAGCACGACCTGCAGAATTGGTTCTCCTTGCAAGAGCAGCAAGTTGATGCAGGGACAATGCTCCCAGTCCCACCCCACCAACTTTGGCAGCATTTCCTTGTTCTCCATGTGCTCTCTGCCCACCATGGTTATGGTCAGCCTCAACCCATCCAAGAGGAGAGGGTAGGAGCTGGCAGACAGGGCTGAGACCCACGGGCACAGAGCTGGGACACCACAGGGACAAGAAGTGGGGAAGAGAACAGGCTGACTGTGGCAGCAGCACATGGAACATTAGCTGAGCACAGGGTGGTCAAGTTGGACACTGTTAGTGGCTGACCAGCTCTTTTTCCTCCCCAAGGCACAATATTTCTGTAAATCTGCACAGTGCAATGTACAGCTCACATTTTGTTTCTGACACCATTCCCCCAGGTTTTCATCTCCCAATCCTTTCTCCATCCAGCCGCACCCTTCCAGGAATTCACATTGCACACATTTCTGAAAAGGGAATTAATGGCTTCTCTTTAAAGCTATGGGAGAGGAATGCCCTTTCTATTAATGCTTATCATTGTGTACTGCTTCAATAAAGATTCCTTGTAAACCCAGAAGAATGTCCTGAGCAGCGCTGGGGGCTGAATTGCCCAAGATGTTCAGTGGCCAGACGCCTGAACATGCACAATTTTAAAAACAAAGAGAACACTAAATATCAGATCAAATATTCAGTTGGCTCAGGGCAGTGTTTTTTCCATGCTGCCCATTGTACAGCACTGGAGTTGTGATTTCTTTTTGTTTTCCTTGTAAATAAATCCTCATAATGACTTTCCCGTCTCTGACTCCAGCAGAACTGATGTCACGGGCGACAGCAATGACTCAGCATGGTGAGGTCCACAGCCCATGTCTGAAGCTTGTCTGTGCCAAGGGACCTCATGAAATGTCCCCTCCTTTCCCAAGGAAATGGGGGATCAGCCCATGCTCAGGTCAGCTCCCAGCAAGGAGCCAGGACACAGCCTGAGCATCCAGAGCAGAGGGTGAGCACGTGCACTTCTCTTCCACCACATCATTCTGCTGGAAGCCATCCCTTCTCCAAAGATGTCCATCCCTTCTCCAAAGATGTCCATCCCTTCTCCAAAGATGTCACCAGGCCAGCAGGCAGCACCACAGCACTGCATGGGGTCCACACATGCCAAGCAGAAATGGGATTTCTGCCACCAAAATGTGTGAGCTGTTGTCACCTGGGCTCTGGTAGCAGCTCCCTCAGCTGGTGTCAGACTGTCAGATGTTATATAGATTTTTATATTTTAATAAAGCTGTTCTCCACTTGCACAAAGCCCAGTGCAGATGCTCCACAGCATCTTCTTTGACTGGTGGAAGGTTTTTCTCTTTTGCATAGTCAGTTTTCCACTCTTTGGACCGTGTTAATAGTACTTGATAATATATAGTGTAGGGAAGATGGAGCTTCTATATCCCAGACAACAGACTCCATAAATGCATTTCTAAAATAATTCAGTGAGAGGTCATCTGTTATGCTTGTGCATGATGAGAGGGGAAATTGTCCAAAATTTGTATCCTAATGGGGAAAAAATAATCCTTGGAAGCAGAGAGAGGGAATCTGCTGGCCAAGAGACCCCAGAAAGATTTGAGTGTTTCACAGGCTGTAACTGATACTGAGACTTTTGGGCAAATGGACAAAGGGATTCCTGAAGACAGACCTCTCTCAAGCCCTCAAAAGCACTTTTTTTAAAATTTTGTGAAGAGACATCTATAGTGTTTTGGTGGAGGAGGTTTCTGGCCTGTCAGAGCTTTGGGAGGTTATTTAACTTCTTCCAGTCACAGTCCTGGACTCCATGGTCTCCTGTCTTTATTTCTAATGAATTTCTCTCTCAGCTCTAAAATGTCTGGTTCCCATTCCAAGGATGTAATTTGACTTCTCCTGCAAGGGGTCTGACTACATCCATGGTTTTTCTGCAGCCAGAACTTACAGGCACTTCAACTTCTATTCAAAGCAAGCTTTGGGCTCTGTGTTTGTACAGGTTGGGGCCAAACTGCAGCAAAGCCAAGTGCCCTCAAGGCCTTCATGAGGTCAGGCCCCTTGTAATTTTGATGCTTATAAAACACAGAAAATGAAGTGTTTTTCCTCTTTTAAAAAATAAGAGCAAAATGAGAGAAAGCTCTTACTGCCCAGAACATCCTGAAATTATATGGAAATTTAAGTGTGCTTGTGCTGCAGTTTAGGGCTTGAAACCACTGGGTTGGCTGGGTATGAGGAGTGTCAAGGGATGCCCATTATCAGGATGGATGATGAGGTCCAGGGTTGGTTTGAAACCTTACAAATAAACCTTATTCACATCCCTTTTCTCTACTTGTCCCCCTAATAGGAGTGAAGAGAATAATTTTCATTGTTTCCTTACCCTAGAAATCTTCTCCACTCCAACACATTTACAGCCCAACACTGTGATTGTGTCTCACCAGTGAAACATTCTGATGAATTCCCATCCCTAAATCCCTCTAGCTCTTGGAGTCTGTAGGTTTTCAGAAGGATGCAGTCATCCCTCTGATGAAGCTCTGAGCACTGCCAATCCTCATTCCCCTTGGTAGCCAGGGTTCATTCATGTCAGTGGATCCTGTTCCATGAACAAGATTAGACCAAAACAAAAACAAAAAAGGAGAGGAAGAAGGTTCAGGACTAAATTTGACTGTACACTAAATTTGTGCACTTAAGCAGCAGAGCTGGGCTGAGAGATAAATAACCCCTTGAATCACAGTGCTGCACCTTGCCAGAGTGATCCATCTCTCCTTTGGAAATTGTGTCTGTGAGGAAATGACAAATAATTTTCCACTTGCAGACACACCAGTGAGTAACTTGGAGCACGTCAGGATTTTCAGTGTTCTGTCCTTCCGTGGCCAAATCCTCACTGAGCACAACAAAAGTGTCTCCCTCCAGAAATCTGACTGAGGGCCTGGAGAGCACTGTCAGGAAACTGTGAGGAAAGGGCCCAAAATGATGTGCAGGGTTCCAGCAGGATCCAGAAGAATTCCAGCAGAGTTCCAGCAGGATTTCAGCAGGATCCAGCAGGATCCAGCAGGATTCCAGCAGGATCCAGCAGGGTTCCAGCAGGGTTCCAGAAGAATTCCAGCAGGATCCAGAAGAATTCCAGCAGAGTTCCAGCAGGATTTCAGCAGGATCCAGCAGGATTCCAGCAGGATTCCAGTAGGATTCCAGCAGGATCCAGCAGGGTTCCAGCAGGGTTCCAGAAGAATTCCAGCAGGATCCAGCAGGATTCCAGCAGGATCCAGCAGGATTCCAGCAGGATTCCAGCAGGATCCAGCATGATTCCAGCAGGATCCAGCAGGATTCCAGCAGGATTCCAGAAGATCCAGCATAATTCCAGCAGGATTTCAGCAGGATCCAGCAGGGTTCCAGCAGGATTCCAGCAGGATTCCAGCAGGATTTCAGCAGGATCCAGAAGGGTTCCAGCAGGTTCCAGCAGGTTCCAGAAGAATTCCAGCAGGATTCCAGCAGAATTCCAGCAGGGTTCTAGCAGGATTCCAGCAGATTTATTTTACCTTCCTTTCACACCCTGTCTTCTGCAGGCTAATTTCCTTTCACTGCTGCCATCACCCCAGTGGGTGTTACCTGTGAAGCCCTGCATTTGTAAAACCTCGTTGGTGAAACGCTCTTCAAGGCCAGGAAGGTTTGTAGCAACATCTTGCAAAATAAGCAGCCTCTCCATGATGTTCTTGGTGCCTTCAAAAACTCCAAAATGTGGCAGATTGGGAGGTTTAATTGTGCAATTATTGCTGAATGCTAAACACAAGCTGTATTATGGGGCTTTGTGCTCATCCTGAGAGGTAAATCTGAGGTTGTACCTGGAGAACCAGCTACAAATTTAGGTATTTGAGATGCTCATAATAGAATAACCCAGGCAGATCTTTTATTTTTTTAAAAAGCAGGAGGGCTGAGATCTGGCCATGGCTCTGTCAGCTCCTTGATGCCTGTGGGGTTGTTGAGTCTGGAGAAGAGGAGGCTCAGGAGAAACCTTTTCACTCTCCAAAACTCCCTGGCAGGAGGGGGACAGGCTTTACTCCCAGGGAACAAAGGACAAAAGGAAATGGCCTCAAGCTGGCCCAGGGGAGGCTCAGGTTGAACATCAGGAAGAATTTCTTCACTGAAAGGGTGGCAGGCACTGGAAGAGGCTGCCCAGGTTGGTGTGGAAGTGTGGGCATGGCACTCAGTGCTCTGGTGTGGTTGCCAAGCTGGAGATCAAAGGTTGGACTCGATGACCCTGGAGGGCTTTTGCAGCCAAAGGATCCTGTGATTCCATGATTCCATGGCCCAGGGAGCTGCCAGGAGCTGCCATCCCTTCCAGTCTGGGCTCCCAGCACTGGCCCAGGCTGGGAAATAAAGGAACCACTTTTGTCAGGAATATTTCACAGGAAGGAGAGATGTTGGCTCAAAATCTATTATTTTCTTTTATGAGAACTGCTGTAAATTTCTGCAGAGACCGTAGACATTGAGAATCCAATTTCCCTGAGATAAGCCCATTTTGGCAGAGGATTTTGTCTCTCTATTCTTAGCATCAACAGTCATTATTCAGATTTTTGAAAGACTTTGACCACTTTCTTCCTTCTTTAGCTCCAGTTTTGCAGCTACACTAGACTTCCCTCTTCCCACACCAAGCAAAATTCATGGGTGGGCTGAGAAGAACCATATAGTTTATCATGTTACATCTTCCTTAAACCCTCTTTTCTAAAACTCCAGTGAACCATAAGCAGGTACCTCACACAGAGCTAAACTTTGCAGAAAGCAAATGAAAGCCAGGCAGGAGGAGGGAGGTTGTCCCAGGGGGGTCAGTCCTACCAAAGCCTGCTCTGGCTTGGCAAGGAGCACATCCTTATTAATGCTGGTTGTAATAACATCCTTCAGCTGGTTCATGCCTGCAGCAGGTGAAGTCTGCTGGATGAAGGCTTTGCCTTGGAAAGCTTCCTCTGTTGTTCCTTTATTTCAGTTCCCATTTGCAGGAGGGATGCAAAGCCTGCCCTCCTTCTCAAGCTCTCCTTCAGTGCTCCTGCTTCCTTCCCATGGCTTGCCTTGGGCTCCTGCTTGATAGCAAGATGTTAAGAGTCATCACCAACAGAAAAACAGTGCTCTCTTTTATTTTATTTACACAGCTGCCATGAATTCTGTTATGCCTAAATCCTCTGTCTCTTCCTCTCTCAGTGGGCTGGAGAGAGAAGAATGGGCTTTCTAGCATTTGTGTTTACTTTTATTGCTCTTTAAAATATTTTATGGCCTTTTAACAGAGTGGCACAATAATATTAAAATAACTTTTAAAAAAATAAATTTATAGAAAATGTATTAGAGCATCATAGAAATGGATTTAACACTTCAAATACCCTTTCAAAGTGGCACCATGTCCTTGCTTTGAAGCAAAGCAATAAACTCACTTTGCAATTCTTTATTGGAGCTTTTATTGGAAATTAGAGTGCATGTGCTAAACAAAATGTCAGCTTATCTGCACCCAGTTATTTGCCTACAAGTTGGATATAGGACAACATATTGTCCATTACAATGTGATTTAGATTACAGTAGCCAGCAGAGATTCAGTCACAGTCCAGCCCATGTTTAGTGTCTGTCAGTCTGGATTAAAAGTCAGTTTTACCCTCAAAAATATGCAGGCAGATGGTGTCAAGTGGAAAGACAGAGATTTGCTTCAGGTTGTGCAGCAAGGCCGTGGCTGATGAGCATCTCTTGGGTACACCAGCACCACCCCCCTGGCAAGGCAGAGCATTCCTTTCACAAGAGCCCCAGCAGATTATCCCAGCAAAAGTTGTGATATGCTGATAGCCTTATCTGGCTGGTGGCTGGAATTAAAACAATGCAGTGCACGAATGCAGGCTTTTATCAGGGAGCAGACAAAACAAGGGGGATGGAGGAGCTGCAGGCAAAGGGCTGGTGAGTGGGAGGCATCCACCTCAGGGCAGGCACAGGAAGGCAGAAGGTGGATGCTGTGTTCTTTTTTACCGATTTTGTGCTGAATGATGTCCTGAGGAGCAGTGGGAGCCATCAGCATCTCAGGGGACAAGTGGGTACTACACAGACACTCTCATTCTTCCTCACCAAGGAGTAGAACCCAGACAAACCCCTTGGCTTGCTCAGCATTGATCATTTCCTTCCCATTCCCTTTGCTTTTGCCAAACTCATTGAGAAACTGGTGAATTAAAAAGCGGGGAAGGATGACTGTGCCAGCATATGTTGTTTCCATGACATAAATAATCACTGTTCCAAAGGTCACTGCCACAGAGGAGTCACGGGTGGGATGAGAACAAATGGCAATTATGGCACTTGACAAGCTCCCAGCAGCCCAGAGAGATAAATCTGCTGCCTGCTCCTACTTGAACTTAGGGCATCCTGGACTCAGGAGCTTCCACTCTCCTGCATGATCCAACAAACATCCTGTCAGGATCTCCGGTGAATAAATAACTCTTTGAAATGCCTCTTCCCTGTCCCTGTGGTGGCACCCATCCCAGGGAGGGCCTGCCTGTCTCTTTGGCAGGGTGTAAACACCCACAGCACAATCCAGAGCTGCTTTTTTCCCCACTAGCAGCACAATTACTCCTTCAAAGGGCCAACTCCCCGTGCCTGAGTTCATCAAGCTGTCACTCAAGAAAGTCCAATCCGCTGAACCCTCTCATGGGCTCTCCAGCTTCCTGCAGTTCCTGGGCTCCAACAGGAGCTGTTTGACCCAGCTGGCTGCAGGAGGGCATGGTTTTGTGCCAATAAACAGCCCTGTGTGCAAGGTCAGCTCCTTCAGGCACCCCCAGCTCCCTTTGAAGCCTGGGGTGTCGGCGATCGCGGCCGTGCCGTGAGAGGGAAAGGGGGTTTTGTGCTAAAGTTTTTTTTCTCCTGGAACTTTTTCTTGCTTGCTGCAAACCTGTGATCCCAGAGCCTGGCTCTCAGGACAGAACAGGGTTTTGTTTAACTGGAACCAGGGGCAGGTTTTGCTTTGAAGGTGCCCTTTCCAGCACAGATTAGAGCCAGGCGCCCCAGTGGTGTAAATCAATGGTGCTCCTACAAAATCATGTGTTACCAGTCAAATCTGTATGCTTCACCTCCCCAAGCAGCTGTCCCTCTGGCCAGAATCAGAAACACTCAAAAAACACTGGCTTTGTCCTCCCAAGCTGGCAATCTCCAGATTAAGTTATAAATTTGGTACTAAAAACCCATTGTCATGTTCAAGCTATGCAGGGTGAGCACAGCCTCGCACTACAAGGTAACAGAGGGAGATTAAATATTATAACCAAATCACTTACAGATTTATTCCATAAACTTCTCGTGATTTCATTGTGTTTTTCCCTCCTTTGATGAATGGATTTTCCCAAGTCTGACAGATTTATTTTTTGTGGCAGGTATTTTTTTTTCTGTTGCCACGCTTTATACCAGTTTTCCATTAAATCCTGAGGAGCAAGATGAGGTGAGAAATAAATTTGCTTGTAGCTGCAATTTGATTTAGGGCCATTTAGTTCTTATTTGAGAACTTCTTTTGAACAACACAAGGACTCTGTTTCCAAAGTCTTTGTATGCCTGTTTGGAAACACTGGTGCTCTTAGCAATGGGAAAAAATCAGACAGAAACTATTGGATCTGCAAATGGCATTTTAAAAAATTACTATTAAAAAAAAAAGAACCTGTTTTAAGAATCACCTTTAAATGGGAGACTTTCTGAAAGATTGTGGAATATTTACATGTAGTTAAAAAGGTGTTCTTGTAAAGACCTGTGGAGTATTTATTCATTACCAAGAAGAATTTCACTCAATGTACTCAGGCAGCCTGTAGGTTTCCTCAGATTTCTTTGGAGATTTCCAAACCTATAAATGCTGTAAATATGATCAGACATTGCTCTGTCTGAATTCTGTTACACTGACACTTTTTTATTCCTTAAAAAAAAAAAAAATACAATCCACGGTTTATTTTACTTGACCCATATTTGATATTTAAGGAAATTAAACAAATCTCACGTTTAGCCTCCCAAAATAATACAGGCTGTCCATTAACACGTGTTAAAATTAATGAAAGCTTGGTGGTGAACATATAAATAGCACAGCTGCCAGGCTGTTTTGTAAAACTAGAATTGAGCTCTCCCTGCTGTAAAGTGTTCAGAGCAAATTCTCAGAGATAATTCCTGTTGCTATTTCTTTTGTTGTTTCTGCTTTTTGGGATGTTTGTCCACACTGCAGCAGTGCTGCATCAGTACCTTAAAGCTCTGCAAAATCGTTTGTAGGTTCTCAGTGTTTATACATTTATCCTTTGGGGTCCTTGTGTCTCTGCACATTTGCACAACAATGTGTTGGTGATCCTCCTTGAGAGTCCCTTCCAACCCAGGATATTTTATAGTTCTGTGAATATCTTGGTATAATTTCACTATAGTGAGTAGGGAGAGTTCCAGTAAACAGCTCAAATGGTGAATTTAGCCATCAAGTTAAAGGGAAAAAAAAAAATCTGACACTTTTGAACATCCTTAACCAGGGATTTAGGTCCTTGTTCCTTATCCCTCCTTTTTTCCTTATTATTAGAGTTCCTCATTTCTTTTTCCCTAAGACAGCAGCTCTCTCCCATTCCCACCTCCACCAGTTTTTATGGACCTGACCATAATTACATGGCACTGCTCAGTGGTTCCCCAGCAGCAGGTTTTTTACCCATTGGCTTATTACTGTTTTCCTAGCAAAAATGACATCAGAACATGGCCCTGTGTGTTGTGTTGCTCTGTTCTTAAATAAAAAAACAGGGCACCACAAACATGAGATTAACAAAACCATCATAAAGCAGCCTTACCCCAAATTGCCCCCATGCCCTGGCCCCAGATAAAAACACCTTAAAGCAAATCTGTGATTAAAAAACACTTGCAACCAGGAGGTTCAGGACATCCAACTTCTCTCATCAATCTATGAAATGAAAGCCAAAGTTCTGATTAATCATCCAGATAAAAGATCCTTCTTCCCATCAGGAAGTTGCTGAGGAGATTAAAATATTAAATGTGATCTTACATGAGGGCAGGAAGTTAATAAATCCCCTCCAGTGAAGAAATTACTCCTTATAAACAAACAGCCAGCATCAGTGAGTGTGAGTTCTCTGCAGAAAGCATCAGTGCAGCTCAAGCAAGGACCTGCATCCCCCACAACAGAGGTGTCCATCTAGAAACATTTTCCTAACCAGTCCCCCCCTACTCCAATTAAGATTTTTTTTTCCGTCAGCCCTTACCAGAAAGCATCAAAAGCTTATTCCAAAACCCACTGACATCATAGGAAGCCTTTCCAAAGGCTAATGGGCTTTGGGATCAGGCCCTCAGTTTTTATTCCAAGCCTTCACAGGAGTGAGCTTAAATCAGTCCGTGCTCTTGTGAGCCCTGGAAGATTTTTCCAGCATTATGTTGGTTTGGGACCAGGTCCTCCCCACGTGGGGGACTTGATGTGAAGCCCATTTAAATCCCATCAGTCACTACAGAGAGGGTGGGAGAAGGGCCAGGCTGGCCTTACAGCTGGAATTCACCTCTTATCAGCAGGGTTTAGGGTGGGACACCCATGCCAGGAAGATGCCAAAGAAGCAGCACCAGTGGCACCATGCTAGGATGGAAATAATGGTGAGGCTGAGAAGTTTGCATGGAAAAGAGTGGGAAAAACCATGGAGGAAACATCACAGAGGGTCTCTGCTCTGCACAGCAGCTTTGCCATTATCCAGGCTGTATATCTGAATATTTCTGTGCCTGCCTTTTGGTGGTATTCATCTACCCAGTGTTAGACATTAATCTTTGCTTAATTGACCAGAAGGCAGCAGATCCACGTGAATATGATCCTAATTAGCTCACTTCAGGTTACACATTGATTTTCTGTGTGTTGCCTTTTGGAGCTGTGGAGCAGCTTGTTTTTTGAGGAGAACATAAAAGAGAGAGGGGCGGGGGGGGGTGTTAGTTACAGCTATAAATTTTACAGTTCACTGGAAACCACATTAAATGGCAACATCAGTTTATAGATCAACTCTGCAACTGCTTGGTTGTTAAAGCGGTGGTGGCAGATTATTGTGTTGTAGCCTTGTAAAATATGGGCACTGTGTTTGCTGGGAGAGGGCTTAAAAAGAACAATAAAAGTCTCCAGTGTCTTTGATTCCTCATTTCTCTGGCATTGCAGTAAGCAACATGATCTGATCTGTGTGTGCTTTTCGGGGGGAAGCATTTGCCAGGCTTTTCTTTTAATGCCCAAGAACGCAAAGCTGGTGAGTCTTCCTGATTTAAGGTTACACCAACCCTGCATCACTCCTGGACTGGCCCAGACCTGGAGGATATGGCCACACCACTCTGAATCTGCTTCCAGGGGCAGCAGTTTCCAGATTTCCAGTGCCACTGAGCAGTGCTTCCAGCTCCCAGCAGCGCCCGTGCTTGGCTGACCCTTCGGAGACACCGAGCACCACGTGCCTCTCCCAGACCAGCCAGACCCAGGGACAAAATCCATGTGCAAAAACAAAACTTGGAAGTGACTAAAAAAAAAAATGGAATCTCTTCCCAGACACTGCCTAATCACTGCCTGTCTTCTGAAAATGTAGACATTTATTTTGGACTATGAAGAGCTTCTTTCAAACGCTTGGCCACTGCTAAAGACACTGAGCTGGTTGGAAAATTCCAGCCACAATATGCTGCCTGGTGACCAGTAAATTTTGCATTGATATGTTCCTTCCTTATTGGAATTGGAGTGCTGTTTGCAGGACAGGTGAGGTGTTTGGTGGAGGAATTAGGGTTAATGATCATGTTTTTATCTGCTCGTGGCACAAAGTCTCTCCCATCCAAGACACAATAAGGGCCTGGTTGATCAGAAAGCTTTTCTTTAAAAAAGGGAGATTTCCAGCTTGAAAATGCAATATTGTCAGGGGAAATGAATTAGTAGACAAATGGGAATTCTCTCACATGCTCACTAAGAAGTTAATTGTGTGAAATGAAACATTTTTTCAGAATGCTACCACTCACCACACTGTGCAGAATTTCTCTGGATGAAATCCCAGGGGCTTTGTGGATGATAACCCAGGGATGAGATGTGGCACATGGCTGTCATGAGCTGCTGTGGTAGGTCCAGTTGCAGATAGGAAACCAAACAGAACCCCCCGTGTTTGCTGTTGATACAGGATTTAATCTGTAAGGCTGTAAGGCTTCTGGCTGCCTTTTTTTTTTTTTCCCTATAAAGGCCACTAAAGCCACTGATAAAATGCCCACTACAGGAAGGAGAAGTGATCAAATGAATTGAGCCCATGTTTGGGGTGATGGCAGTCACCACCACAAGGCTGCCAACCTTTTCAGTGCAGTCAGTCAATGGGATTGACCTCCCCAGCCAATATTCTGGGCAGATTTTTTGGTGATTTCTGCAGAACTTGCATGGCTGCATGTGAGACCTGACTGCACTTTTGGCTCTGGAGCCACAAGAGCAGCAGAGAACTCTCAAGGATGTGTGAAGGGTCTCTTCCATCCCTTTCCTGTGAATAACAAGAGCTTTTGTTGCCTTCATCTCAACAAGTGGTGCAGCCTGGTGAATGCTAAATCTACTTTAAAAATAACATAAACAGAGTTTAGTAAAAGTGACAGAGTACATGGAGGTCCTGTCAAGTTTGTTTGGTTGCTTCCTAATGGACAGGATTGTGAAGGCTGTTAGCAACTCAGGCTCTGAGCAACACAGCCAGTTTCACAGTTGTGATTTCCATCAGAAAAAAAAGGAAAAAGGAAAGCTGTTGTTTATCTAATGCAAAGGGAAAGGGCAGTGTGACTCTGCCTGGGTTGTGTGTACTAACATTACATAATCTGACTGCTCTGAAGTAAAGAATTGGGAGTTTTCATTATTTTTAGGCTGTTTTTTTTTTAATGTGAGGGAGTTTGCTTGGCCAAGGGGAGCATGAAGACTGGAGATTTCCCTCTTCCACCAGGCTGCATCCTATTTACAGCACTCTAGCACACACTGCTGCTCCAACCCAGCCACAGATCCACAGAAAATGCTGGTTTCTATAAGATGTCAGACTCGTGGTGCTGGGGAGGCTCATGGTGGGGGGATGAGCAGCATGCCATCAGTGCTTTGATATTCCACCAGGGCATCCCCAGGGACGTCCTGTCAGTGGGACCAGGATGAAAGGCCTGGCAGGGGCTTGTCTCAGGCAGGGTGCTGGCACAGGTCAAGGCGTGCTGGGCTGTCCTGCTGCAAGGAAAGCCATTCCAGGCCTCTGGGGACGAGCAGCTCAGTGTCTCTTTGATGACAGATGCTTAAGATCATCTGTGTAGCTCAGTCCTGTCATCATTTGGGTGTTGTTCTGTTTACTGCCCTGCTTTGAAAAAAAAAATAAAGACCTCGTCAGGAAGAGGTTGCAACACGCCCCGAGAGAGACATTATTTTCAGCTCCAAATTTCCTATGTCCCCAGCTAAAAATGTGGATTGGAGATAAAGCCTGACACGTTCTCACCATTTGTCTCCTTGGCAAAAGGAAGAGAGGGGTCACCCAGCCCTGGGGCTGACGTACAGGATGCCACTTGAGCCGTCACACTCGATAACTTCAACTTGAACTTGTCCACTTGTGCAAGTGGGGCTGATTTACAGCCTTGCCACACAGACCTTCTGTGGGATCTTCTGCGTGGAAAGGAGCTGCCCTGCTGTCCTGGCATTAAACAAGGTTTTCCCTGCCAGTTGCTCAGCAGGGTGTTAAGGTTAGAGAACCCTCAGGATGCACAAAGCATGGCCCCAACATGGTATCCCAGTGACAGAGGAGCTGGATGGGGTTTGGTGCTGATTTGTAGAAAAATTCCTGATTCCCAGTATGGAAAAAATTCCATCCAAATCCCAAAAGAAAGCTGTAAAGTCAGCCACTCAATTTACCTCTGCCATTAAAGTCATCAGAAAGATTTCTTTATTAAAAAAAAAAAAAAAAAAAATGAACAAACTTTGCAAACATGGCAGCATGGTTTGAACTAAATGACATTTAAAGCCCCTTCTAACCCAAACCATTAAGGAAAAAATTATTATATAAAACCCCACAATTGTTAATAAAATCTGAGGGAATGCTGTCTAAACTCTAGTGTCTTGGGATCTTCATGTGTTTTCTCTGAGAAGTTCAGCAATAGTCAGGCAGTTCATGTCTCTGTGCAGCTTAGTGAGAGTAGAAATGAGCAGGATAATCCAAATCACACTGTCCAGTGGCTGGTTGGGAGCCCAGACTGGGTCTGAGCTCCAGGAAGAGGGTTCTTCTGGCCATGGACAGGTGAATTATGACAAATCTTTGTGATCTTCCACTGCACATGAGATCATCACCTGCCAAAAGTGAGAGAGAAATTTCCTCCAAGACTTTATTCCACATCTCATGGCACAAAAGGCATCCAGGTAGAAATACAGAGCAGCAGGATTTCAAAAGTTGAGTCCATTTGTAGATGCTGGTGCTGGGAGTGCTCTGACAAAGCCTTTTTGTATGAGTCAGAGGAGAAATGTTCTGTTCACCCAAACCCCTCCAATTTTTGTTTGTTTGGGTTTTTGGTTTGTTTTTGTTTTTTTTTTTTTACTTCATATGTTACACGTAATTTTATGTTACATGGCAGCAAAACAAAGCTCTTTCAACATTTATTTGCTAAAGATATGATTGGCTGGATTTGAGAGGGCACGAGGGAAAACAGATGAGATAACTGGAAAAAGCAGAAATTAGATCTCATCCTTAAGATGAATCCAGCAAAAATAACACATCCTATGTGTTCCTGAAATGTTTAAAGACTCAGTTCATGTCTCCACTGCCATACAGAGCCCATCCCACAACTCTGTTTCCACATGAAAATGAAGATGGAGGCAGAGCAAGGCTGGCTTTGAGAGACAGCAGAATGAGCTGGACAGTGAGTAGAAAGCAGTGAATTGTTCTGTAGGATGTGTCCTCATGGGCTTTATCCTCCTCTGGCAGGATGTGCCACACTCCAATTCACTCAGGTACTGAAAAAAAAAATCCCAGAGTGCAGAGAAACACCCACTGAAAAAAAAAAAACAAAACAGCCACCAAACTTCCTGCCTCCCACCAGTTCCTTGACCATCCCACCCTGGTGAGTTCTGCTGCAGCTGCTGAAGCTAAAAGGTGCCTGTTCTTGTGATTGTTTGGGTTTTTTGGAACAGAAACAAGTGACTGGCTGCACATCTACATTTTGCAGTGCCAAGAGCTTGGCACTTATTTTTTTGGGGCCTTGCTCAGTGGTTTGGAGCAGATGATGTTGTCCAGCACCCCATCCTCCCACCCCATAGCTGCACATGCAGCTGAGATACTGTCAGAGGTACACTTGGACATTCTACCCATTTACTTTATAGGGAAAATATGTTCTGAATTGTTTGAGTAAGGAGGGGGGAAAAAACCTCATCCACGCTTTCCTGGCTGGGTTCTGCATCTCAGCTCCTTGTTTTGACTGTATTTTTTCCCCCATCTTTCATTTGCCCCTTTCAACTAAGAACACATGCAAAGGTTATTTGGAATTGTTATGTGTGTCTTATATTGGAGTGATTAATTATTTAGAAATGTTCTGTTTAAAATAAAACTCCCTTACAATGCTTGGACTGTATGAAGACAGCTTAGAGCTGGCACAAATGAGAGTTATTCCCACTTTTAAAGGCTATTAATAGTGCCAAAGAAACACAAAGGAGACCCCTAGCACCTATGTACTTATTATTCATCACATCCATGCTTATTATATAGGTATGCATGAGATAAATAGACAGAGAGATTTGCTCAGCACAGTGCTCAGGCTGTGCCAAAGAAATAAAATTCCCTCCCTGGAGAGCCCAACTGGGAAGGCAGAGAGGGGCTAGCAATGAAATCACAGATTACAATCACTCTAAATGGCTTCTCTGAGCAGGGAGATGAGCTGCCCTGTTTTGCCTGATTTGCTCCTGATTTGCATGACCCAGATGCCAAGGATGTGAGCCAGTGGGAGTCCTGCAGTGCCCACAGGCTTGGGAGCAGGTCTGTGATGCCAGGAGCTGTGTGAAAGGAGCTGCTGCAGCCTGGCATCCCCAAAAACCTCTGGACACAGCTGTGAACTCATCCCCACAGGGTCTGCACTGTGCACTGCCCTCAGCATCCCTCTGTAGGGAGGCAGAGCCATTTCTGTGTTACCAACAGGTTAAACAGGGTGGCTTCTCCTTGCCTGGGATGAAAAAGTAACCTGGGATAACCATCCAGGAGCTGTGGATGCCTGGTTTCAGCTTGCTCTGGCCTGGGGATCTGGAAGGAACCAGTGTGTTAAAATAACCTCTGTGTAGTGGAGCTGGAAGAAAGTCATGCAGTGACTTCATTTCATATTTGTGCTGTAACTGCTCATGGTGCAACGTGAGGATCTGAGGATCTGCTCCCCTCCTAAGCATGAACCAGACCACGCCTAGTGAAGGCAAAAAAAGGCAAAAATACTCTTTAGCATTCACCAGGTGCCAGTTTGTATTAACCAGATCCACCCTGAAATTCAGCAGCCTCCACCTCATCACTTCCCAGGAAGCTGGTGAGCTATTAGATAAAGAGCTCATTTCAGAGACAGATTAATTTTCAGTAGGGATTTTCTAATAAATTCCTTCCATGAGGAAGGGATAGTTTGTTAGAGACTGCAGCTCAAAACACTACTTGTGGGAGTAGGTAGCATTCCTTTCCTACTCATCCATGGACATTTCCAGCCAAAAAAACAGGGACACAACTAGCCAAAGTAAAGATCTCACCCAAATAAAGTAATGTCATGTCATTGGCAAACAGTGGGAAATGTTCTGGAAATACTCATGTGTGTTCTACAGCAGCAGAGTTTTTCACAGAGGATGTTCCCACTGACACAGAGCCCATGAACAAATCTCTGCTGGTTCCACCTTTCCCCTTTCTGCTGTGACCCCCAGCTACCAAGGTGTGAGCTTCTGGAGGCAGAAAGATGAGTAGAAACATATCTTAATTATTGGAGGGGGAAAAAAAAAATAATCATGGTCATTGCAAGAAGATTTTGCTCCCTCCAACACATTGGGGTAAAACCATGACCTTTAAACCTGGCTGATCACTTTTTAGCCAGTGGAACTCCCTGAATGTTTATGTAATTATGGGCAGAGATTATATTCCATCCTTCTTGTGCCACATTTGTTCTTTAAATTAAATCAGCGTTTTCCTCCTTTCCTCTGCTCTCCTCCAATGTATTTATAGACAGGTATTGTGTTCATAGGGGTCATTTAGCAGGCTAGAGGTAGCACAGGTTTTGAGTTTCATTTTGTGAGAAGGTCACATATTCCCTGGTGTTTCTGGCTGTCCTTTCCCTGCCCTTTTTCTGGCTGGGATTTCCCTTCCCTGGAAGGTGCCCAGCACTGCTGGGCTCTTATGGAGAGCTCTTGCAAAGCCTTCCCTGCTCAGCCCCCATTCCCAGGATCAGATCTGCTCTTCCCAACACAAGCTGGTGCTCTGGAGTCACCCTGTGATTAATTAGCACAGCTGGGTCTTTTCCTCCTTTCCCATTTCCTTCTGGTGACCAAACTCCCCAGGCTGCTGGGGAAGCACAGCTCCAATCTGGGCTCAGTTCTGGCCATCCTGGAGCCTCTGGGGACCTGGCACGACCCAAACTGCTCCACAGCCTGGCCAGCAGGAAAATTTCATTCCCATAGGACTGGTAGTAAAGCAGGGGCTTGTCCTGCATTTCCCCAGAGCTCCCTGAAACAGATGCAGCTCTGGAAAACAGTTGAGCCTGACAGATCTCCAGGCTGAGACAAAAAGCCATTTGGTCAGAGCATGATCATCCAGCTGCATTCAGGACACAGCTTGCTGATTTTATGGATGCACATATATCTTTTAGGACCAGAAATCAGCCTTGTTTTTCTCTTAGTGTGTAATGTTTGACATATGATGTAAATTTACTTTTACAACGTACAGACATAAAAGCTACTGTGGCTTGGACGTAGAATTTATTGATTGTAGAAAACTGACTACCAGGTTTGTTGATTAAGATTTTTTTTATACAATGGGAAAGACAAAAAGAATCAAAGTACGTGAGGGCAAATTTTGTAT
Organism: Oenanthe melanoleuca; assembly: GCF_029582105.1. Taxonomy (NCBI): domain Eukaryota; kingdom Metazoa; phylum Chordata; class Aves; order Passeriformes; family Muscicapidae; genus Oenanthe; species Oenanthe melanoleuca. Next base: position 3,978,947 of record NC_079342.1, on the reverse strand, counting down.
TAGACAGAAGTTATTCAGTCTCTGAAAACTTCACTGCTGTAACTAAACAATGGATTTGTTTTAGCACAGCTGTCTCCTGTAATTTTTAAGGTGTCCTCAGTACCTCTCTATAGGCTTTGTCCAATTAATAAAATTTCCTGACTAGATTTCTACTTGCCCAAGTGGTAAGTTAGGAATTTGAAATTATAAAGCAAGGTTTGTCCCTTCCCTAGGATAATGAGGCCATAAGATTTCTTCACAAGAACCTGTGCAAAGAGGCAATGGCAAACTCTAAAATCAGTGACAGAACAGAGTGATTAAGAGCTACACCTTGGTGCTTTTAGATGGGTTTGTGCTCTCACAACCTACAGGTCTGCTTTGCTGTGTGCCCATCACTTTTACAGGTAATAGCACCCATTTTTATCCCAGAAGAGGCTGGAACAACAAAAATCCCTCTGCTTTCTTTGTCCTTTTGTTGGTGCTCAAACATATCGACCTTTTCTAGCAGAATATCACAATTGTCTGTTTTCATAATTGCTCATAATCTTCTGTGTGTAAGATGTGCAATGGACAGAGCCTGGCCCCTGGTTGTTATCACTGCCTGGTTCATATAAAATTTTCTAGCCTGGCTTTGTAATTGGAACCATTTTCAGCTGCAAACACACAAAGCCACGGAGCAATCCACGCACGCAGCTGAGAGAACGTGTTCTGCTCCAAAGCATCATTAAAGCAACTTCCCACAAAGTCTGGCAGGCAGTAGGTTCCTTTTAATGATTTTATTAAAAAGTGAATTAGAGGCCAAAGGTTGCTTTCCTACAGCCCTTAATTTCCTGTTGCAGTGCCAAACACCGGAGCTGTTGGGAGAGGGGACAAGGGATCCTTCCCCTGGGATCAGCCCCTGGAGCTTCACTGTGAGCAGTGAAAAAACACTGGCACAGAGTGGTCAGTTACTGACACAGGCCTGTGGGAGGGAAAAAACTCCTTGCTGGCTCCAAACCAGGCTCAGGAGATCCATGTGGTACCTGGAATGTGAATTCCCATTGATGCTGCTGATGCGACGTCAGTGTCATTCCAGGGAGGGTAACCCCCAGGAAAAGTGGATCCTGGATCTGCCCTTTGCATGAATCTGCATTTTCATGGCATATTTATACAGCCTGGATGCTGTCAGTCTTTTATTTCTGCTTTTCAGGTGGGTAAACTTGTGAAGATCTTCCATTGGAGGAGCACCTGTGGAGAAACAGGGTCCTCTGTGAAGAGGCAAACCAACCAATACAATAAAAATAAAACTTACAAAACTTATAAAACTTACAAAACTTATAAAACTTACAAAATAATAAGAACACCAACGGCCCCCAGCCTGCTCCTCCTTGATTCTAACCACCTCTCAGTGCTTGGGGGAGAGAAAATGCAACACCCCAAGACAGATAATGGTTGGAGGTTTGGAGTCTGATGAGGCTCACTTCCTGTGGTATCCCATTATTTGGAAAATCAAGCCTAAATTCCCTCCTGGTGTGCAGAAAAACTCTGTGAGAGGCAACTTGCACCTCACAGCATACGTGGGTTTGGCCAACTATAGGAGCAAGATGTTGGTAAAACTCCAGTTTTTAAAATACTTTAATAAAACAACTATAATTTACCCCACTGCAAGAGCTATAAACTGTAATTTAATAATGTGCTTGTCAGGGGACAGCTTTTTTAAATAATAAAAGAAAGAGTTTTAGTATTATTAAAGAAACGTAGTGCATAAAAAATGTCTAATTGCTGAGGAAACAGTATGATTATGATTTTCAGTTATTTAGAATGGGAAAATCATTCTAAGCAAGGGAGTTGTGTTTTTATGGTGGAGTCTTGCTGTAGGAGTCCCATTAAGTTTTCAAGGAATACTGTTCCAAATCTTTACTGTGCTTCCCAATTATGTTAAACAGTTAAACTTTCATCCTGCTCCAGCAGTGGGTTCTCAAGCACAGATGACATTTCTTGCTTGGGATTTAACCATCTTCCAAATAAAAGAAGTTTATTTCTGACAGGACAAAGCTGCACACTTTGGGCTCTTGGATTTCCTATAAAGTATCCCCAAAACATCAGTTTTAAGATCAGGTTTGAACTCTCTGAAAGTTTAGCCATGCAAAACCATGTAATTTCTGCTCCATCTTGGTTGCAGTCATCTGCTCTGACACAAAATAGGATTAAGAATCACATAACTGCTTCCAGCTAATAGATTTAGGCTGTGGTTCCAGGATTATTAATACCAGATCTGTGCACTGCCAGCTCACCCAGGACTATAAATCTAATGTGGATCAGGCATGGACACATGATTGTGTTTTGTCAAATTAGCCAAGGGACATGATATGGAATTTATACCAGCTTTATCCTCCTGTGCTAGCTGCACTCCTGCTGTGGAAAGGCAGGAGATTGCTGGTCCAACATGAAGTTAAAAAGTACAGATACACCAAAAACCTGCTGTTACAAAGGGGTTTTTTTGTTGTTGTTGTTGTTTTGACAAATGTGAGCCATTGATTGGAGTTTTTTTATGAGTGTGTTGCTCATCTGGCACATGGCACTGGTGGTGTGACACCACAAATCTTACATCTGCCTGCAAACCACAGGATTTAGAATTAGCACTTGGGCTCCTGTCACGTAGCTGCCCTTGGGAATCTCTTTTCAGGGCAGCAACCATTGTTTCCTTATCACATCTTATTGGGAGCAAGGTTTTTATGACAGCCACTTGTGTGCCTGTGACAGGCCTTTTCTCTTGAAAAACCAACTTACAGGGACTGCCATGCATGTTTGCTGCAAGGCAGACAATGCTGGTTTCAGCAGTGAGCTTTAAAGTCTTAGAAGGAGGAGCCCACATTTCCCCATTGCTCTGGAGATTGGTTAAACATTAATTCCTGGTGTGATTGAGGGGTTGGGATTGAAAACTTACCTTGCCAAAAGCAAAAAGTGGAGTTTTCCTTAGTTCCAAGGTCATCAAACTGCAATTAAGAGACTACAAATAAACCTATTTTTCCATATTACATTTTTTTTGTTGTTTGGGGTTTTTTTGTTTGTTTGTTTGTTTGTTTTGGGGTCTTTTTTGGTTTTTTGTTTTTTGTTTTTTTTTTTTTTTTTTTTTGTTTTTTTTTTTTGTTTTGTTTTGTTTTGTTTTTTTTTGTTTTTTTCTTTTTTTTGGGGGGGGGTTTGTTGTGTTGTTTTTTGGGTTTTTTTGGTGTTTTTTTTCTTCTTCTTCTTCTTCTTTTTTTTTTTTTGTGGTGGGAGAAGAACCTCTCACATAACATGTTGCTCATGGTGAGGGGACATTAGGTGACATTAGGTAAAGTCAGAAGGAAAGCAGGATGTCACCATGCAGCCCACCCATGCTGGTGTGACAATATCAATGGGAAAAGGGGCAAAAGAGTCTTCACTCTTCATTTTCTGGGCAAATCTCTGCTTGCAAAATGATCCTGCTTGGGATGCTTGTCCACGTTGGAAACCAGGACAAAATTAAATTTGGAGGGTCCTCTGTGCTGTGACACTGCAGTGTAACTGAAGCCAGGCTTTGACCCTTCCCTTGGAAACACAAAGCTGAATTTTCCCCTCATCTTCCCCCTCCCCAATCCTCCCTGGATCCCTACATGGCTGCTCTGTATTATGATCCCTTTAAATAAGCAGCCTGTCATTAGCTTTTATCCCAGTGCTTGCTCAGCCAGACTCAAGTCTAGATCTCTTTGTTTTTAAGACTTGCTTGGGGTGTAAGTGCCAGATGTTTCCCATCTCTTGGCTCTTGGTGAAATAAACACGAGCTGCCACAACCTTCACCTTTCAACTCTTGCATTACCTATTCCTGAAGCACAAAAAAATGGATGTGTGTTTATGCAGCAAGGCTTTGAACTACCTTCCAGGTTTATGTCAAAAGTCCCATTCTCCAGGCAAAGATAACAGATGAGAAGGGGTTTGGGTGCTGCTATAAAATCCCCCTCCTGCCCAGTGGAGCAGTGGTCTTCATGTGTGGGGATTAGAGACCCTGTAAAACTGAGCTGAGTCACTCAGATCTGGGTTTGGCACTCCTGGGCAGCACAGTGTGGGTGACAGCACAGATATTTGATATAAAAGCAGCAAAAACAAGCACAGGGGTTTTTCTGATGTGCCACAGCTTTGAGTTCTCCCTTTTGATGCATTTCCTTACAGAATGGTAAAAAAGTTTGGGTTGGAAGGGTTCTTAAAGATCATCCACTTCCAAATCCCACTGCCATGGGCAGGAACACCTTTCACTATCTTTACAACTTTCCCCTTCCTGCCATAACAGCAGCAAAGCAGGAGAGGGTTAATAAAGGAATTTTCATCATTAAGAATAACCCATCTAAATTCATCCTGGAGTTGTTTTTCTTCCTGCCTTTCTTTTGCCTCTCATTTTGTAAAATCTTCCTTGAGGGCACCTGGGTGATTTGGCTGCTGGTGGGGCACAGAGAGTTTTTCCAAGTTAATATTCTCTTGTCCTAAGGAGGAAGAGTGGATGCATGGCCCTGGAGGCTGGGACCAGCTGCCTGATGACACACACCCAAAATTTCCCAAGAACAGCTCACCCAGGCTTAGGTGTCCCATAAGAAAGTCACACAGCAGCTTTTCCTTTTAAACTTTGGCAATAAGTGGGGAGCAAGTGGTGTAATTGAGATTGCAAAAGCATTTCAATTAGAATTCCAAGCGAATTAGGCAAATAGTATTTTAATTTGTGCTAATTCCTCTCTTCCCAGGAAATGAAGTTTTCTCTGAGGATGGCTTTTGTTTGTCATAGAGTCCCCTGAAAGGTGAATTAGCAAAAATAAGCAGTGAAACACAATTCACTCATATATACTGAAATGATGCAGGCTCAGAGATTTCAGCCATGGCACACACCCAGGTGCCTCCATCATTTCCTTATCCTCCATGATGCCTTTCTGTCAAAGCTCCAACCTAGAAACCTACATGTGGGTTTAGAAACCGAGTTTTTTTCTATAAATTATAATTGACCAAAGGCCAGTGCACTTTGGTGACATCTTAAAAATGCAAGGAAAAAAATTAACATTGAATTGAATTGAATTGAATTGAATTGAATTGAATTGAATTGAATTGAATTGAATTGAATTGGATTGGATTGAATACCAAACTGCTCATTATCAAGCATTAACCTTATTAGAAATTACTGTAATTTAGGAAATAGATCTCTGTTAAATACATATATTTCTATCTATCTATCTATCTATCTATCTATCTATCTATCTACTTACCTATCTACCTATCTATTTATATTTTTATATATTTATACATTTATATATGTTTATATATATGTTTATGTATGGTTTTATATGTGTTTATATTTATATATGTTTAAGGTACCTATACAATAATTTATATGCATCCTTAGATTTTGATGACTCCACTCCTTAGACAGTGCTTCACTTGACATGTGGCTTCTACTGAAGCTAAATATTTCTAAATATCCTGCTATGTGTGTGACCAAACATATATATTTTGAGTTTAAATAGTCAGTGAGATAGTCTCATGCATAGAGAAGGGTCCCCCCAAAACTTTTCTGGCAACTTGGTCCAGTGTTTAACCACCCCCACTCTATAAAAAGCTTTTATTTTTTACATATAAATGGAATTTTCTGTATTTCTGCATTGCCTCTGGCTTTGTCAGTGGGTGTCACTGAGAAGAGCCTCCTTCAGGCTGCCCCATCAGGTGTTTATCCATGTTCATAAGGTAAAAAAATGATATTCAAATTCATTCTTGGCATCTTCCTGCCACACTGCAAGAGCAATGCACATTAAACACATTCTGGGTTGCTTTTTCTGTTACCTGAAGGCAGTAAATCACAGGGTTACAGAGGTTACCTGGGTTAGAAATAAAGCCATCACCTTTAGCACTGGTTTCAGTAAAAACACAAACACTTCTGCAGTCAAATGGCAAAGTTTTATGGCTGTGGTTCTTTGAAACAACTAATAAATATTTGTTTGCCATTTCTCTCTGGGGCAACTGTCCACTTGCTAATTTACACATCACCAAGAGGCCACTGAACCTTTTCCTGCAGGCATTAACCCTATCCATTGCTGTGCCACTGAAAATACAAACTGCCTGGGGGCTGAGAGATGTGCTCAGCCCACAGCAGCTCATCCTGGAAAGAGATCCCCAGGAGCCTTGTGCTTCCTGATGGGACTCCATGGCAGTGCTTGTGTGTAATCCAAGGCTTTTCCACAGCTTTTCACTGCCCTTTGGAGAGGATGGAGCTTCTTCTAGTTTTCCTTCAGCTTCTCTTTGCCCTTCTGATGCTGCACCCACCCCAGCAGCAGTGACTTTCACTATATTGTCTGACTTCCCCAAATTTGTACATGCCCAAAATACCTCCCCAGCCATTCACAGATTTGACTTGGGCCAAATCTTCAGACTTTTCTTCCAGCCTGGGAATTGTGTGCCCAGCCCTTCCCTTTGCTTATTTATAAACACACATCTCAGGGTTTTTATGTGTTTGTGTTCTTTGAAAACCTCATCTGTTTCCCTGAAGACTTCTGCTTCATCAGTTCCTGTCTGTGGGTCCCTGCTTGATAACCTGACTTCTAAAAGCCTGTGAATTCACTGACTGCAGTTGTTTATTTGTTTTCCTTCCTGTTTGGCTTGAAAAACCTGCTCTCTCCAACGCTTGCTATTAAAAACTTTAAGAGAAACGCTCTTGCGTAATTTATTTTTGTTGCTGTTAATTACAGTTCTCCAGGTTTTTCCTCCCTGACCTGCTGCAGCAGCCCTGGCACAGCCCTGCACTGGAGTTCACAGCTCTTTCTGCTCCTTTGGATGGGGACAGGATGAGTGCCATGCTCACCACAGAGCTCCTGGGCAGCTTGGGCTGGGGATAGCCTGGGGGTATTTACTCTGCTTCACACCATGGATTTCCCAAGCCTGTGGCTGCTACCTGGAGCAAGATCTGGAACAAGGCTGGAGAGACATTGGAGTGTCACACAGCTTAGAGCTGTAAAGGAGCTGCCACTGGTTTTTCCATGCTTTGTGTAAAGGTAGCCAAGCAGCACTTGGGAGATATCATAGAATCAGAGTAGGCTTGAAGGGACCTTAAAAACCATCTTGTTCCACCCCTGGCCATGGGCAGGGACACCTTCCACTGTCCCAGGTGCTCCAAGCCCTGCCCAACCTGGCCTTGGACACTGCCAGGGATGGGGCAGCCTCTGGGCACCCTGTGCCAGGGCCTCTCCATCCTCACAGGAGAGAATTCCTTCCTCATCCCTAATCCAAACCTGCCCTATTGCTCCATGTCCTTGTGAACAGTTCCTTTCTTGGAGAACCACTATTAAGCAGCACAAAACAAAACTAAACTAAACAAAAAACAAAACCAACAAAACCTGAGCAAACAGAAAATTGTGTAGGTTTCATGAGTTCCCCTGGAAGTGAATAAAAATGGAAGGAAGCAGCAAATCTAAAACTCCTGCACAACCCATCCTCACCCTTGCTCTTGCTGACAGGAGTGATTTGGAGGAGGTGCAGGTTAGAAAGGTCTCAGCAGGTCCCTTCACCTGAGCAGCACCCTGAAGTCTCCAGTAAGGCCAGTCCTGTCCCTGGGAATGACTGTCAGGCCATGAGCTGAGCTGCAGATAAGCCTGGCTTAGTAACACACAGCCTGACAAGGGCTTTCCCCACTTCTCTCAAGGGCTGCTGGACTCAGCCTCTTGTTCCTACTCAGACACTGCAGAACACTTGGAGGGTGACATTATTTATGGCTTGCCAGGCAGTGAGTTATGAACGCACCTAGAGGGACACAGGGTGTATTTTTTCACAATTTGCACACGAGGAGCCATCTCCTGAGCACCAGCACTTTGCCAGTGAACCATCTCCATCCCACCATTGCCCAACAGCAGCCTGTGAGCTGCAGATTCAGCTTTGGTCAGAAAACACCCACGCAGAGCTGACCCCAGAATAAAGAAACCTTCGTTGTGATGTTTTTCTTTTACAGCTCCCAACTACTGTAAACTGTGGAGGAGCAGAGCTGCAAAGCTGGCCATTAAACTGTCTGCTCTTTCCTGTTTGAACAGCACCTCTCCAGGGTTTTTAGCTGCTCAACCACCATGGGTCAACATCCAGGAAGGAAGACGTTTCTAAGGAAACCACAGAGGCTTTCCACCAAGGTGGCTGCATGAAAGCACTGGGACTGGTGAGAGTGACAAAAAGCAGTTCATTGGATATTGTAGAAAAAGGTAAAAAGTTATTGCATGCAGGCTGTTTTTATAATGAGGCCATTCAGGCATAAAATCACTTTAAATAGGTAGTTTGTTTCCACATTGCAGAATTATTTTCGTCCTGCTCTTTCAAGGAGGAGTTTATCTAGGCACAGTGGTGTATAAATAATAAACAGCCCCGGGGGCAAGGCATTTTTACTCTTTTTCCCCCTGCTTCGTATCCTGTTGCAGTTGGTCTGGGGCTGCAAAATGAATTTTGTTTTCTGAAATAATATTATTTACTTTGAGCACAGCCCTCTGCCAGAGGCCATGGGCTCTGTTCTGCAGTTGCAGTGTCCCAGAGCAGACAGGAGCTTTGCATTAAATGACTTTTCTGTGGGTTGCAGGACAGTTTGCTCTGGGGACAGGTTCACATTAGCTCAGGGACCCCCAGGAAAGCTCTGTGTGTGCATCCATTGGATATGCCTTGGAATGTGGGTGGTTTGGGGATAACCCATGGACAGAAGGGCAGATCACCCTGAGGGTCACTTAGAGAAGGAGGTGACAGCCACCACGCTGGACAAGCACAGCTGTGACACTCTGGACAGGCACAGCAGGTTCATCTCTGCTGGTTCCTGCCACAGTGAGCATCTCTGGCTGTGTCTGGGATAATAACCACACCTGATCTCCCAGCCAGCAAGAGGAGGCAACACACAGCACCAGCACTTCTCTCACAAGGTTTCCTCCAGCCCTCTGTGAGCCTGCCCTGCATGGGCAGGGATGAGCCTGGGATCAGGACCTGCTGGGAGGAACCAGTTTGGGGTTTGTCCCCCCAGCCTGGAGCCCTGATGGTGCTGGTGTGCCCAGCAGAGCCCCCACAGCTGCTAATGGGACAGCAGGGAGGATGGGGCAGCCTGGGGGCTTGCCCTGCTCCCCACTGCTCCCATGGAAGGTTTGGGGGCAGTTTGGGCAATGACTGCCCACAATTTAATCCCAAGGGCTCTTGGTTTGAAAGTCAGGCTCTCTGACCTTTGCATTTACTCTGTGTGTTGCTACCCTGCACTTCAGTCCCTTGCTCAGTGGACTGAGCAAACAGCAAATATTTAGGAGCCTCAGGGCATAGAAAAATAAAAAAAAAAAAAGGAGTTTCCCTTCTCTGTTTTGATTGTAGTTTCAGGTTTTCCCTGTAGACTTGATAGGAGAGAAAGGAAGCAGGAGAGTGCTGCTGCTTCTCACCTCTTCCTTGGATTTCCACCTGTGCAGCATCAAGGATGAATGTTGATAGTGAAACAGGGAAAACCCAGGATTTTTGGTGTGAGAGACACAGGGCTCAGCAGGGATGTCCCAGAAATATGAAAACCACATAGGGTGGCTGATGGAGAGGATAACAGGGACCTGCAGAGGGAAGAGTTCCATGGGCTTGAGCAAAGAGCCCCCATCACACCAGCCAGAGAGGTCCACAGGTCTGAACCTGGGGGAAATAAATGGGAAATGCTGGGGCAGGATCAGCCTGAAACGATCCAGACACACAATAAAGTCCCAGGTTGCTGGAGGGGGATGGAGGGAGGAGGGAAATTCCTGCTCTGCTCCAAGAGCCTGAGTGATTAGCTCTGGAGCCATGTGCCATTGCTGCTCCTGCTCCAGGTAAAATAACAGAGCATCTGGGGCAGCCCAGGGAGGGGGATTTATGGATTTATCTTCACTCATGGGGCAGAAAAGCTTGCAGTGAAAACCTGCAAAATAAACCCAGCCTGAGAGATAACCCCATGGTCCATTCCCTTGCACCTTCACCTGCATGGTGGGTGATCTTTGTCCCAGCTAAATATGCAGAATGGTTGCAGGCAAGTGTAGACCTCAATAAGCTCTTCAGCAACAGAGAAAAAGTAAAAAAAACCACAAACAAACAAAAAAACAAACAACCAAAAAAAGAAAGAAACTAAACTAAACAAAAAAAACCCCAAAAAATAAAAAAGACAACCACACAAAAAAGAACCCCAAAACAAACAAACAAACAAACAAACAAACAAAACAAAACAAACAAACAAACAAACAAACAAAACAAAAAAACCAACAAAACAAAACAAAAAAAGAAAAAGGGCCTCTCTTTAAAATGGAAACATTCATATGATGCTCCCATCCTTGTCCTCATCCTTACTGGGACTGCCCCCAGCTGTACCTGGAGCTGTGCTGCTGGAGAGCTACAGAAGTGAAAAAGCCAGGTGCTGCTAGCCTAGAAAGCAGAATTTTCTTTTATTATTTTTTTTTTCTTTTCCCCAGACAGCATAAAAAAGCACAGCACAACACAGGTGATATAAAATTAGATCCTCTTAATCAGACAGGTAAAAGCATAGGGGGAACCTCTCTGTCCCACACAGAGCTTGTGTCAGAGGACTATTAGATAAAAGGCAATAGATAAAAGGGAAAATAAACAAACCAGGATGTTTCATTCAATATTTCAGTCCACATTGCACCTGAGCCATGAATTTCCATCACTTATACACGACTCTTGTTTTTTCCTGTAACAAATCCCTATTTGCAGTCCTTTATTGCCCTGGGAAAAACCACTGTCCTTCCTCAGTAAGAAACAACCCACAAACCCCAAGAACCAGCTACATCCCAACTGCAACAAAGCTGGAGGTGCCCTGCAAGCCACTCTGGGTTTTAATGTTTATTCATTATAAACCAGCAGCTTTTTTCCATTACACAGTGATCTATTTCACAGCTTTCAGCCCAGAGTGTCAAGCAATCAAGCAGCAGTTATGCCTTAACAATTGCTAATATATTTCAGCACCTAATGAATCCATGCAAAAAAATCAGGTAAAGCCTAGAAACAGCCTACACTAAACTCCTGCCCTCCCCCTGCAAGGATATTTACCCCCTGGCTGCCAATCTTATGTTTTTACTGCGTGGCAATTAATTAAAAAGATCAAGATAGAAGAAAGATGGAAACCTTATTACTGGTGTTGTGTTTCCATACTAGTTTTGCCCAGGAAAAAAAAAAACGTTTCCCAGGAGATTAGCTAATAGTTAAGCTATTAAAATCTTTTAAACTGGAAAGGTTATTTGCAAGGTCAGGCAACTTTACTAAGCTGGTAGTTTCAAAATTATCCCGGGTTCCTTTACTAATTCATCGATCAAAATAGCACGTTTTAAATTACAGATGAAAATGGGACAGATTTAAGTTCCTGTCATGTAAGCCCTGCATGAAAACTGCACATTACAAGGCTCTGACCGTGGTAATTTTTAAGTGAGAATGAAACATTTGTTCTTATTATGAAGTGCTGATTTACTACAAATTCACAAAGAGCTGAACCAGCCTTCACACTGAAAACAGGTTTATCTGGCCAGCTTCTCCCGGGGGCTTTCAGCAGTTAACACACATTATTCCCCCACTGACATTTGCTATCCTTCCAATTCTGTGTTAAAAGCAGGGATGCTCTTCAGGAAGGAGAGAGATAGAGGATTCACTAATTTATCCCAAAATTTCCAAGAGATCTGCAGGGGCCAGCTGAGCTCCTGACAGTCAGGGCAATGCTAAAACCCACAAGGCAGGTCAGGGATGTCCATGAGTGGGATCTGTTTCCACTGGTGTGCCAGGAGAAATTCTCTGGATCAGTAGGGTCAAAGGTTTGTTGTTACCCTTCTGCTTTGAATTTTGAAGTCCTCCCTCTACATCAGTGTTTGGATCATCCAGATCCTGCTAAGGTGGGAGTATGGGGTGTCCAGGTTAGCTCTGTCAACCTGTCATTGCAATTATTCCTAACACTAGGGCCCCCAGTTGTGGGGAATTTCAGATTGGGCACTGCAGAAGCAGCATTTGAAAAATCTTGCTCTGGAGAGATTGAGCACCTCTCATATTTGAAGTCAGGTGCAGAGAGGAACTTTTGCTTCTTTTTTTGAGAAAATAAAGTGGGGAAGGAGTTGGGGAGGGGTTAAATGAACCTGTAAAGTGTTAGCAGGCAGACAGGTCCAGTCATCCAAAATCAGCACAGAGGACTCAGATGTCCAGGGCTTAAGAAAAACAAGTTCTGTCCTCTCAGGGAATGCTGGGGAGGCCCAGACTGGCAGACCTTGAGGCTTTTCATGCTGTGCACAGCACTTGGTGCTCACAAGAGCCGTGTCCCCTCCTGAGCCATGTTTTTAAGGATGGTTTTGTGCTGCCAGCAGCACAAGGGCTGTTCCACCACTCTGCCTCAAACCATCCACGTTCAGGGGCAGAAGTGCTTTTCTCTCCATCTGGCCCCTCTGTCCTCCACCAAAGGAGTCAGCACTTGTGGCTACAGCTGCAGCAAGCCCCATATGTGCAAGCTTGGATCATTTTCTCTCCCAGCCAAGGCATCTGGCTCTGTGGCTTGTTCAGCTAATAGCTTTGCTGGCAGTGCAGTGAGCAGCTCTGGAGCTACCTAGTCATGGAGAGGCTTGGGGAGGAGCTCACCTGTCCTACAGGGCACTTTTCATTCTTTGCTTTGACAGGATGTGACTCACTGACATAAATTTTGTGCACTACAGAGGAAAACGCTACTGGATAATAACGATCTCCTTTCAAAGTCTCTGCTATCAGATCTCCTGTTACCCCAGGAATTGCTCCTGTCAAGGTAATGTGTTTATAAGGGTATTTTTTTCATGGTGAACCAGTTGCAAAGTATTTAGGCAGCAGGACATGTGGAAGTCATATGAGGTTTTAGTGCACTTGAAAGTGATCTGTGTAGGAGCGTGGGGGCTCGCAGGGCAGTGTTTAATGCCAGACTGCTGAGCCATCTCCCAGAGCTGATGCATGGCAGGAAGGAATCTGAAACTCCTCAGTCTTTCATCTTTAGGGGGGATCACTGAGCTCTCTGGGTTGAAAGTGGTGCTGGTCAAAAATCTCCCACTCAAGTTTTTTTCCAGGGAGAACTCGGGGTTTGGTTACATCTGTGCTCTCAGAACACAGTTGGGTTTTTTCTGCTGGAAACTGAAACCCCCACTGGTGAGCAGCCCAGTTCTCCCACCCAGCACCTGACAAGGCAGTTTGGAGCAGTGATGAGCACAGCATCACCCACCCTGGTGATGTTTTCCTGAGCTGGCACCTCCCTGCTGCCACAGTGCTAAAAATCAGGGTGGAATGTAGTGCTGGGATAGAGGAGAATGGCTTCAAACTGGAACAGAATAGGTTTAGGATGGATATTAAGAATAAATTCCTCCCTGTGAGGGTGGGGTGCCCTGGCACTGAGAAGCTGTGGCAGCCCATTCCTGGAAGTGGCCAAGGCCAGGTTGGATGGATCTTTGAGCAGCCAGGTCTAGTGCAAGGTGTCCCTGTTGGAACTGGATGATCCTTAATGGCCCTTCCAACCCAAATAATTCTCTGATTCTATCAATGATGACATCAGCAGGTTTCAGGAGTGGGACTTTCTCACTGTGACTGTTTCCACCTCTCATTTCTTGCCTGGCACATCCCTGGCTGCACAAATTACTTCTTATCCAGCTCCATGCTCTTTGCCACCTTTTTTCTAGGTAGGATCCACCCTCAGTACCCTCATGGGTTGACAGACCATAATTTCCTCGTGAAGCACCAGCTGCAGAACCTGCCCATGGCTCTGTTTGCTGTTTTAACTCTGCCTTGGTGAATGAACCCTTGCAGCCCTGCAGAATTCCAGGGATAAGAAACTGCAGCAGTTGAGCTGATAGAAAACTGTCCAGATCCATGTGGGCAGAAAATAAATTTGCTTTGCAGAAGGCCTGGAGCAGAGAACATATGGGTTGGCAATTACAGTGTAACCATCAGGCTTGTTTTCCTCTATTTAATTCACTGTATCATTAAATTTTGTTACTTGCAATTCTTCGGTGAGTAAATGGCATATTTTTATATTTTAACAGGATGCACTTTACACTGGCACCTCTCTTAATTTCATCTCTGGGACTGGCTGGTTCAGCTACTGGAACAAGAAATGGCTGAGCAGACTTATGTTTTCTAGCTGAACATCATGAAATCTGTAGTTTTCTTTAGGGGACAGCATGTGGGTTATTATTAAACCAGAAAACATATGTGAATAATTGAGGAAAGCAATCCAGCATTTAGGTTAGAAAATGTGAAGTCAGCTTGCTGTGAATAACATATCTCTGCATTTTGACCTGTTGCTGACAAAGAATATATTTCACTATTACCTGGATAGAAATGATTGGGGATTTTTTTCTCCTCTAAATGAAAGCCAGTTGAGAGAAGCTGGCAACAGACAAATGATGCTCATTCCTCCCCTGCTTTTACTTAATGGCTGATACCAAGATGCTCAGCATTCATTGGTGACATTACTATTAAAAACATATTTCTTATCTGGTTCTTTTATTCCTACAAATCGAGCATGGAAATAAATCTGTGCTGATGGAGCAGTGAGCAAGCAGCCATGGGAAGAGAAGAGAGAGAAGAGAGAAGAGAAGAGAAGAGAAGAGAAGAGAAGAGAAGAGAAGAGAAGAGAAGAGAAGAGAAGAGAAGAGAAGAGAAGAGAAGAGAAGAGAAGAGAAGAGAAGAGAAGAGAAGAGAAGAGAAGAGAAGAGAAGAGAAAGAAGAGAAGAGAAGAGAAGAGAAGAGAAGAGAAGAGAAGAGAAGAGAAGAGAAGAGAAGAGAAGAGAAGAGAAGAGAAGAGAAGAGAAGAGAAGAGAAGAGAAGAGAAGAGGAGTTCATCCTATTAATCCCATAAATAAGTACATTTATATGTCAATATGGGGATGGAACACATTGCCAAGTGCAAAATAGTCCCTGGCAAGAGATATGTGTGTGTGATACACGATATACAAACACCATCCTACCCAGATCAGGTTTCCAGGGTTAAAAATACACCATAAATTAAAATTTCATATGAAATGCTAGCTTTGGTGAGTACTGGAAAACATTACTTTCCCCCTTCAACCCCATAAAGGCTTTTATTGGGGAAGATGAGTACATGTTTCACAGTCTTTTCCACAATGGAAGGGAGTGTTTTAATCACAAGTGTTGCTGGGAAGAAATGAAATTACCTTACCAGATTGCTTTGAGGTACTAAAAAAGTCCCAGCAATGGTCCTTAATGCCATGGAGGGAAGGTGGGACAGCACATGGACTCAGCTGAAACGTAGTGACAGTTAAAAAATCATCTTTATTTACATTAACCAAATGTGAATTTGAGGTCACTTTACCTCCAGTTTATCTGATTTTCTAATTTTATTTTATTGTCTGTACTTGGGGCATGGATAAAACTTTATATGATTATCTGAAGCCAGCAAAGACATGATTTCAGGCTTTTTAAGATCTCCAGGTGGGCTCCTCTGGAGGGCTGGCAGTGTGTGCAGGCAGGATCAGGTACCTGCCCCAAAGGATCTGGGTGTCACTGCACTTTGGTGCCAGGTTCTTGGTGAAGTTTTTATTTGTGGTATTTTTCTGTTGCGTCTGAATATAGTTTTAATTTCGTGTCAAAATAAATATGAGGCTGATCATTTTTATGATTGTTTTACTGAGAAAAAACAGCAAAGTACTTGCTTTGGCTGCATCCCTACCCTGCAGAAATTATCAACAGCAAAGTGGGTGAGGGGAGGAATTAAAAAAAAAAAAAAAAAGCACCTGCCCACAAAATTCTTTAATTCCTTGCAAAAATTTGGATTAAGATTCAAGATTTTGGGCAAAAAGTGCTTGTCATGTTCTCTGTTTCAAAGGAAAGGTACCAGCTCAGAGATAACATGATAAAGCTGCAGAGTTTGGGTGAAATCCCTCTCCCATGGTTTGTAGGTAGCAGAGAGGAGGAGTCAGCTCTCACAGCTGCTTCTCTGCACTTTTTACCACAAATTCCTCTTTTTAGGTTTAAGAGCAGCATCTTCTCCCTGCTCTGAGGTGATGGAGGAGGCTTTGCTGAGCCCTAGGACATGCTCAGGTAGGTTCCACATGAGAAAAATAGAGAGCTCAGGCTGCAGAAAAGAGTGATCTAATAAAATGTGTAGTCTGAGAGATCCCTGCAGCTCCAGTGAGGCTGCACCAACACCCTGGACTGGCTCTTCCTCCAGAAGTTGTCACTTTGGTGCAGCTGGGCAGACTGGAAAACATCCTATAAAATAGAAAATGACATTTGCAGAGCAAGCAGAGAAAGAAGAGGCCACACCATTGGTGGAAGCAATCTGAGCAGGGAAGCACAGGCATGGCAGCTCAGCTCATCAGGACCTGACATTAATGAACCAGAAGTGGGGGAAGGAGATAAACCCTGGCACAGCTGCCAGGGATGGGGTTTCCTGCTTCACCATGGGACCCAGCCATCACAAAAACCCAAACTATCTCTCCTTGCTTCAGGCAATTAGCCCACCAGTCTTAGCTCAAATAAACTTCAGCTGATGCTGCACACTTTTATTAATTAATTAATTAATTAATTAATTAATTTTATTTATTTGTGCCTCCTGATGCTGCTGAGAGACCCTACAGGAACATGAGCAAACAGCAAGGTATTTCCACCTCTGGTGCAGGCAGGGAAGTGACATCACCCTGGGGGAACCTGTGGACCAAGAAGACGAGAAAAATGGGATTTTCAGAATCACTGTGAGCTGAGCATGGTCTGATCTTGCTGAGGTTAACTGGAGGAGCATCACTACTGGGGCAGTCCCAGCCAGGGCTGTGCAGCACCAGCTGAATGGATCCCATGGGATGTGGATGGATCCCATGCTGTCTCCTGGATCCCAGCCCTCCCAGGGAATCTGGCCTTGATTAAACTGGAGAAGCAGCTTCTCAGCAGTGACACTGCTGGTGACCTGCACAGGATGTCAGAGCAGAGCTGTGAGCAGCACTGCAGCTCTCCTCACCCTGCAGGAAATGTCTGCGGGGACAAAACCTGCCAGTGGGAAAGCTGAAAAGGGCCTGAGAGGAACAAGATCTCTGGACAGGAAAGTGGGATAAAAAGAGCTGGTGTTTTGCACAATAAAATCCCAGAATGGCTCCAGATTCCCCTGATAGGTTTGTTCTGTTACTTCCATGGAAGTCAGCATTAGGTTGCTTCTTTTCTTTGGGTTTTTCCATGGCCACTAAATGGATCCTTCTCACTAACTCTTGAAAAGTGGGAATTTAGACAAATTTGAGTTGTCTTTGGGGGGAAAAAAATTAAAAGCTGAGTGGATCTGGCTTCTCCCCTGATCAGACACCGTAGGCATGCTGTTGGTTTCCAGATCAGAACCATGGGTTAACTGAAAAATATTATCATACTCATCCCACGTGGCCTTTCCTCACCAAAACATTAGAAGCCAGGCTGTGAGGGATGGGCAGATGTCAGGGTGGGGAGGAGGAGCAGCAGCTGCTGTGCAGGCAGGGCCAGCCAGGAGCAGGCTGGTGGCACTGTGGATGTGCCACTGACAGCACAGATTCTGCTGCCAGGGACATTTTCTGTGCAGGCAGCACATTCCACACTCCAGCCCCAGCTGGGGTGAGGTCAGGTGTAAATCCAGCCTCAGCCTCAGACACCCACTGCTGTCCAAGCTGTTTAAAAGTGGTTTTCACCCTGGTATTTCCCAAGAGCTCCTCGAGGTGGGTGATTTCCAAAGAGGTTGGTTGTGCAAATGAGTGCTGGTGGATGGCTGGACTGGGAAAACCTGCAGCTGGAGGAGTGGTGGAGCTGGATATTTTGCACTGTTTGGACTGTTTTTGAGCTGTCTGCATTTTCTCCCACACCAGGATGGATATTTCATGCAAACTTTGCCATCCTGTTCTTGTTTCCTCTGTGTGAGACATGACCCAAAGGCAGAGGAGGAGACAATGCAGAAAATCATGATGCATGAGGGGTCCATATAAACCAGGAGCATTTTAAAAGGAAACTTTTCAGTATCTGAATTATTTAGCAGCAGAAGAGTTGTAGAAGAGGAGGAAGCTGCTGGCTGATGGTAAAAACAGGCAGCTGCACTGTGGAGATGTAATTGTCTCTTACACATAATGAGGAAGAGGAAGACAGAAACTTTCTGCCTGACAGGTTTTGGTGGGAGCCACTCCAGGGATGGGAGATGCTCTGGAGAAGGGTGAGTAGCTGGTGATTAGCTGGGCACCTCTCCTATGTCCTCAGGCAGGACATCCCATCCCTGGGAGTGTCCAAGGCCAGGCTGGAGGGAGTTTTGGGATGGTGGAAGGTGTCCCTGCCCATGGCAGGGGGTGGAACTGGATGAGCTTTAAGGTGCCCACCCACCCAAATTGTGTTATTCCATGATTTCATGATCTCTGTTTTTAACACTACTACTTCATATTGATATTTTTACCCATTCTCCTTCCACTGCATGTATGGATTCTGTAAGAAACCAGTAGTTTCAACCAAATACAAATCCTACGCTTTTTCTTTTTTTTTTTCTTTTTTTTTTTTTTTTTTTTTAACACAGGCCCTTTAAAAAGCCTGAATTAATTTCCATTGCTTGAAGCTCTTCCCTGAAAATCATTGAAATTCTCCCCATCAGTGACTCTCTCAGTATTTCCCTCTTCCTCTTTTAAGACTGCCATGGATTGGGAATTCATCTTCAGATGAGCTGCTGCTTGCTCAGAGTCTGTCACTGCTCTGTGGTCACCAGCAGAAAAAATGCCTGAAAACATTCATCATCATCATTATGATAATTATGATTGTGATTGCTGCTCATTCCCAGGAAAATTAGTTTTCTCACACAGGAGTCCCTGATAAACTAACAGCAACTGATTTTAACTATTTCTAACTATTTTAACTATTTGATTTTAACTATTTCTATTTGATTTTCACTATTTCTAACTATTCTAATTGTTTCTATTTTATTTCAACTATTTCTAACTATTCTAACTATTTCTATTTGATTTTAACTATTTCTAACAGGAAAAACTCTCACTTCTCTCTCCTTTAGAGCCACATCTGTGGGTACCAGCACCAGGCTCTCTGTGTAACCCAAGTGAAAACAGCAAAAGGTAAATGGGAAAGAGATGTCAGCAGTGCTTCTAATCATCTCAGGCCTCCTTTGACACATGTTTTTAATTGCTTAGAGGGGAAAAAAAAAGGCAAATAGAAGAAATAAACCCAGTTATGAATAATCTAATAAGCTTCCCTACCACCTGTGAAACGTGGCTCCCCAGCTGCAGAGAATCAAACACAGGAATAGAAAACAGAGCATTCTCTGAGGCAGCACACATAGAAACATCATTCCAAAGCCACAGAAGAAAAAAGCATTAGTGCCATTTTTGGGCTCATGGCATTCATGCCACTCCATGAAAAATATCTCAGAGGAGTGTTTATGTAAGGAGCACCAAGAATCTGCTTTAAAGTCAAAAGGTAGAGGGGGAAGATGGAAGAGGGAGACCTGCTCCTTGGCATCCTTTCAAACAAAAAGAACATCATCAGGAAAACCCCACATAGCATTTATTTGAGGAATTGCAGTCCAGCAGGCAGAATTGCTCAGGAATAATTAAGCATGTTTCCCTGATGTGAAGATATTCAGGGGTGAGCATCCAAGCAGAGTTAAAATGCAGAGCTGTATAGGCACGGCTTTATTCCAGAAGCAATTTGTTTTCCTGCTATGAAAAGAGTGTTATTCCCACTGCATTCTGGAGCCACCCAGCAAATGTCCTCCAGAAGCTGTTTTTCATGGGAAAGAGAGGGGGGAAAAGGTAACATCCTGACATGGAGGAGGGAAAAAAGGGAGCTGTACTTTCAAGGCTGTTTTGACATGTTTTTCTTCTACACTGAACCAGACATCAAATACAGCTTCTTAACCACGACAGCTCAATGACCCACCCAGAGAACTCTTTTTCCACAAACAATATAGAGTCAGGAGAAGGAGCCTGAGAGGAAAAGCAAACACTCCTTGAAGCAACTGCTTTATTTTGATAGTTCTGAACCACTGGCACTGGGGGCAGGTTTTAAGTCGGTG
Organism: Oenanthe melanoleuca; assembly: GCF_029582105.1. Classification (NCBI taxonomy): domain Eukaryota; kingdom Metazoa; phylum Chordata; class Aves; order Passeriformes; family Muscicapidae; genus Oenanthe; species Oenanthe melanoleuca. The sequence continues at coordinate 3,958,954 of NC_079342.1, read as the reverse complement.
GGCGTGAGGAGAGGAAAGCTCATGGTTTTGATTTGAAGTAGCCACATCAAAACCTGTTTTAGAGAAGGGAATGGCAGTATTTTGAAAAATACATCCTTCTTAAGGGGATGTTAGGGAAAACAATTCTGTGGACTGTTGAATGATAAAAGCCAACGCGCTGGCTGAGGAAAAAAAAAGAATTTGCCTTTAAGTGCCTTGGATAAATGCTTGATATACCTTGCCTGGCTGCAGCAGTGCCTTTAGGTGAAGGAAATTGCCATTCACACATATTATTTGTGGGCATAGAAGGGTCAGCCAGCAGAACTGGTGTCAGAATGTTGTCCTTTCTTCCCTGCCAACCTGCAATCATGCACACAGTGTCACCACCCACATGACTGCTCACACTTCCAAAAAACTCTTCCTATGTTTTGTGAACCACATTCCACAGGTGGAGAAAAGCAAGGCAGCTCTTCTGCATTTCCAGAGGCTTCAGGGCAGAAACACAGGCAGCAGCAGAGGGGTGACACCCTACAAAGGATGGAGTGGGGTGGCCGTGGCACAGCTGGACCAACAAAGGATTTCAGTGCCAGCCCCTTTCCTGATGGCCAAGAAATTCCTGGTTGAGGCAGCCAGAGATCTGCTGGGCACTTCCACAAAGGTCTTTGAGCTCTGGAAATGTGTTTTCATTCTGGTGTGGAAAAAGAACCAAACTTTTCAAGTGCTTCCCCAATTTATTTTTTGTTGTTGTTGTCGTTGTTGCCATTGAAACATCTGGTCTCAGACTGAGAAGATGGGAGCTCTCATTTAGATTCTTCTCTGCTTATAAATTGACCCCAGAAAATCTGAACACTTTCCCATGGAAATGTTATTAATGGGACCATTTCACTGCAAGATGTTCTGGTTTGGATGTAGCAGCATTTTCCAACAACATTGACAACAAATCTCATTGAAGTGTTTGAGTAGCCCCAGTCTCCAAAAGCAACAAGTGGCTTTTTGAGCATCTTCAGATCCTGCAGCCTGAAACATGCAACAACAAGGCAACATTATTGTCACCCATCAGATAGGCAATAATTTGGAATTCACTTTGCATATCTGTAATGGACCCACATCAATGGAGCTTTGTTTGCCAGAAATCTCTTACAAAAAATGGAAAAAGGAAAATGCCATGAAATACCTCCAGCCTCTCAATGCCATTCAGCAAGGATGCATTTTGGTCATTAATCATCCACATTTAGGCAAGCAGTTAGAAAAGCCCAGCTGTTCCAGGCCACAAAGCTTCCCTTTATGGCATTAACTCCTCCTTACTAACAAGACAACTTCAACACACCATCCCCAAGAAGGGCCAGAATGCCTTATTCCCAACGTGGTCATTGTGGCATTGTTTCAGATTGAAAAGTTATGGAGTTAATGCCTTTTTAAAACTTCCCAGTTGAGCCTAATTATCCTGTGAAGAGTTTTGTGCAGGAGATATCTGATTTCAAGCCAGAGCTGTGTTTAACCAGCAGCTCCCAGGACAGTGTGGGGTCTCAGGGTGGCTCTGAACGTGAGCTCGTGTTTTTCCCCTAAAAAAATTCACAGGAACACAGGCTGGGAGCAATTTTGGACACCAGCCCTGCAGGTGTGGGATGGGGCTGAGTTTCCAACAGGTGGAAATGCTGAAGCACTGACCAAATGTCTCCTCAATCCTCCCCCTTCCAGGGATGGGCAGTGCAGAGCTGCAGCTTTTCCTCTGCTCATCTCCAATTCAGAACTTTTTTTTTTTTTCTCTCCCATGAATCAGACATCCTGCTCCCATCCTTCCTCTCCCTGACACTCACACCCACTTCTCCAGCAATGTGGTCCCTTTGTTTCCCACCACTTGCCCTCCCTCTCAGCGTGTCCAGCCATTCCTGGAGCTCCCAAGCCTGGGCTGTCCCAGGGATTTGGTGCTGGGAGGGATCCAGGCACTGCTGAGCCCTCCCAGGTGAGGCTCAAGGTGTGTTTCCCTGCATCCAGACATTGCACATCCTCCTGCACAGGACCTTGATTCCTCATTTCCACCCCAGGACTTGCTCACAGCCACCTCGCCTTCCAGGGACTAAATCCACCACTTTGGAGTGGGTTTAAAATTTCCCAGGTCGAATTCCTACAGCCTCTAGTTTCCAAACTCTCAGGAATTTGCCACACAAACCTCTTCCTTCCCTTTGTTTGTTTCCTCCAAGTAATTAGAGGGGGGATTGTTTGTTACCTGCCATACCTGGGTTTAAGTCATTTAGGAACAAAGTGAGAAAAGAAAAAAGAGAGAAAAGGAGAGACTTGCAGTGGATTAAGACTGTTGATTGTAGTAACAAGAGGAGGTATTTTAATGACAGGTTTAAGACTTGCTAAGTAACTGCCATGAGGATTATGAATACATTTTGTAACAGGGTAAGATTACGAGATAATCCTTAAAAAAAAATAAATTAATATGGCAAATGGATTTTTAGATGAAAAATAAACTACGAAAAACATCAAAAGCCTTTGGAAATTCCACACAGGAAAAGTTTTCCCTAGAAATGTTGACTCTGTAGAACATTTTCAGGTCAGTGTCCTCGGCAGGATTAAGTTGGTGTGTCTTAATGTGGGCAGAATGGTGCTGATTTATACCTGCTTTAATTTGGGCATTTTTAAAATGAACTATCAAGCTCCTGCCAAGCTGCAGCCTGGCATCCCCAGCCACAGGCAGCATGGTCTCAGAAAATGAGGAAACTCTCCCAAACAATGCTGTTATTGATACCTAAATGTCACATGGAAATTGTGAGGACACTTGGGGCCTTTCTCTTTCCTGACTCCACAAGACTTGATCTTAACCCTCGCCCAGCTGAGTCTCTGACCAGCCCTTGGCTTCTGGATGTGACCCTTTCACTCTGTATTCACACAGGAAAGGCTGTGTTTTCCCTCTTTGTCAGCAGTGGGAATGCACTGGATGTTCGTGGTTTGGCATCCACAAATCCTTGCAGATCCCTGCTGATAATGGAGCAGCTTCTGAGCAAATTTTAGGGCCCTGCAAGACCAGCTGAAGACTTGAATTCCTGTGTTTGGTGAGGGGCAACATCTCCCAGCTGTGACACAAACCCAGCACTGACAGGAAGAACTCTGCCCTTCTGCTGGCCAGAAGAAACTGGGGCTCTTTTTTCCTCACTATCTTGTTTTAAATGACACTTATTCCAGTACAAAGGGGAGTACAAATTTAGAAACGAGTTAAAAGTGTTTTCAGGAAGTGTTATAGGCTCTTTGAGTCAACTTGAAGCTGAGCTTCACCAGGTCTGTTTTCCAGCTGAAAAATCAGCTGCAGGCCTTGGAGTCCATAGTGGGAATCTCTGCTCTGAAGCACATCTGAGCTTTGTCTCTGCAAGTAACACAATCTTTTTTCCAAAAGCAGTACAGAAAAAAGCAGTCCATGGAAATAAAAATAAGAATTAAAGGATCATTTTTGGTTGGAAGCATCCTATTAGCTTTTCAGAGCCTGTCAGGAGTAAGAGGTGATGATCACTGCCTGTCACACTGGGGGATAAATCCCAGCTGCCAAAGGCTGCACCCAAGGATGGATCTTTGCCCCATTTCACACCAAGGCAAGGCTCAAACCAAGCTGCTGCTGTGACATTCTGTGGTATTTTGGGGCTGCAGAAGGTTTTTATGAGATCACAGAGAGAGAAATTATAGGAAACTGGTCTAAGTGAAGGATAATGCAGCTCAAAAGGACAAAGTAGCTGGGACATAACCTTCCTCAAGACCCTCTGGAATCAGTGCAAGGCACTTCATGTCCAGGGCAGGTTTTGCATCAAGCTCGTGGTTAAGTGTCCAGCTAAGGTCTTGGTTTGGTCCATGGCCAGAGAGGAGCAAAAACTGCTTTTTCTCCCAGAGAAACAGCTCCTTGCCAAGAATCCCCACACAAAGAAAACAAACACAGGAGAAGGCACCATCACAGATACCCAGGGAGATAAGCTGCAAAAACATGTGCTCTGGGCAAAAGTGCAAGGTGCAGAATGTGAGTTCATGGTCTACATGTGTTCCTCACTCTGCTTTGTTTGTTTTTGCTCGGTTTTGATGTGTGAAATTAAGGGATAGTTCATGGCCATAAGTCATCTTCTTGCTGTTGGAAGCCAAATAGTGGGAAGCAGGTATCTGTCACATCAGAGACCAGCTGTTTGATGGGGAGACTTCAAATGCTGGAGTGAGAACACGAGCAGTTGCTCCATGGCTTTACCATGTCTAAGTAACTCCAAAGTTTCCAAAATTGCCCTAGGTCCCAACTCCAATTTAGAAAGGGATGAAAATACCTGCTGCTCAAAGGGCTTTGAGATCATTAGAGTGAGTTTCTGTGAGCCCACGTGGTGCAGTTGCTGCTCCAAAGGCTTTGCTGCACACAAGGTGGTAAATCTGAAAGGGTGATTCTGCCCTCAGCTCAGGAGGAGGGAGGCAAAGATGATTCTCCTTCACCTGCCTCTTCCTCACAGGCAGCAGGGACATGCACACACCAGCTGTGTCCCCTCAGATGGCTGTGGTGGTCCTCTCTCCCCCTGCCATCAAAAGGGGAAGGCTCCTGTCTCCAAATCCTTTTCCTTCCTCCCTCATTCTATGCTTCCATCTGGAATAGCCCACATTGTTTCCTACTCTGCTTTCATCTGCTATTTTTGTGATCAGACTGGGCTGGATGGTTGAAGGTGCCCCTGCTCACAGTCACAGAGTTGTACTGGGTGATTTTTAAAGCCCCTTCCAATCCAAACCACTCTATGGTCACATAATTTTCATCCAAGGTGGGGCCACATATTTCCTGCTAGATGTGGTCTGGCTGCTGAAGCTCTGTGTGCAACACAGAGAGGTGGAAAATCTTGTAAAGGCACAGGCAAAGAAATCACATAATTTGGAGAAGAGATGAATGCTCTCAACAGGTACAAATGGACAGCTAAGTATTTTTCTTCCCATTGTCAGAGAATCACAGAGTGATTTGGGTTGGGGGGGATCTTTAGGGGTCATCTAGTCCAAACCCCCTGCAATAAAAGGGACATCTTTAACTAGAGCAGGTTTCTCAGTCCAAACTGGCTCCATCCAAACTGGCCTTGAATTTTTTCAGGGCTGGGCAGCCACTGCCTCTCTGGGCAACCTGTGCCAGTGTTTGACCACCCTCATTGTAAAAACTTTCTTCTTTATATCCAGTCTCAATCGACCCTCTTTAGTTTAAAACCATCACTCTTTGTACTGTTCACAACAGGCCCTGCTGAAAAATTTGTCCTCTAGAGAATTTGTTCCCTTTAAGTACTAAAAGGCTGTAACAACATTGACCTGGAGCCTTTTCCATGTTGAAAAACCCCAACTCTGTCAGCCCATCTCCATGGAAGAGATGCTCCATCCCTCTGACAAGAGGAACTTGGGCAGCAGCAAGACAAAGAAAAATCAAACTTTCTGCAGAATTTTCCCTTGCCAAAACCCTGGCTCACAGCTGTTAACATTTAGAGAACATCATCCTAAAAGTGCAGCACAGCAGTAAAATCTCAGGGCTGTCACAACCTTGCTACTTGTGCATCTGGCAAGTGTGCAGTCAAGCACCAGGCTAAAAGCAGCAGCAATCAAAGCTGGAGGGTGATCAAATATCTCTGGCTTGTGCTTCATTGTGATCACCATTTTTATCTTTTTGTTTCACAGCAGAGCATTTCAGGAGGCAGTGGGGAAACTCGTGTCACTCTGCTGGGCTGCACAGACTGTGGCTGGGAACCCAAATATTGTCCCATGTCTGTGAGACTGGGAGGGCTGGATCAAATAATAAAGAGAAATAGAATTATTTTTTTCCCCCCCTCAAACAAACAGTGAACTTCTCATTCTGTTATTTATGGGTTTCATTGCTTCAAATATTCTCTGGAAGTCTTTCCAAGAGGTCCACTGAAATTTTACCACGAAGATAGCTTTCCTCATAAACTTCCAGAATTGAGATATTCATTCCTGGTTGCTCAATATTCAGCTCCCCAAGCAGGAAACAGAGGGTTTAAATCATCAGTGGCACACTGGGGCTTCAGAGAAATTAAACTGAGCAGTTTTTTAACACGCCTCAGTCGCCAGAAGAGTTTGCATAAAATGCATACCAATAAAGAAGGCTTTCATAGACTCATCCATCACTGCACACAGGGATTGGATACATCTGTTAATGTATTTCCAATGGATAACCCAATCTGTTCAGAGCTAAAGGAAGGTCTCAGCCACTATCTCCCTTTCATATCCATCACAACTCATTGGTACCTGTGATGCCAGTGAAACCACCAACTAATGCACAGCTTGGCATCAGGGCTGTAGATCTCCTGTATGTTTTCCTAAATCCAATTTAAAGTCATAATGTACTTTACTAGCTGCAGACAGAATATTTAAATTTAAAATATTTTTTTTTTAAAAGTTTCATCTTTTGAAATGCCAATTGGTGATATTTAAGCCACATGTTAGCCACTTGTTTTTAGGGTAGAGGGTGTACCTTAGTACAAACCTTTCTCTGTTTCTTGAGAAAACAACAATAAAACACCCTTTGCCTTTTATCCACATCTGGCTGCAGAGAAAACAGTGACCCATGGAATTCAAAATTTCATACTTCACTGCTGCAGGCAAAGTCCAGAGGTGACTCTTGCTGTGTTTGTGAGAGATGTAGCCCTGTCAGAAGGAGAAGAGCTTATTGAAAAAACACGTGGGGGTTCTGTTCCCAAAAATTATGGAATTAGTGGGTGGTAACAGACTTTTTGATGCCCTCTAGCCATTCATGGGACTTACTAGGGAATGTTCTGTTAATTGCAAGACAAGAGTAGAGTCCATGTGAGATCCTGAAGAGTGCCACCACCAGAGCTCAGCTGCTCTGTGCTGCAGGAGTAATATCTCTCCAAAGGCCTCCAATCCCAAGGGATTAGGCACAAATAATCAAATAAAGAGTAACCTTGGATCTGACCTTGTCCCAATGCCGTGATGACTCCAGCTTCCACAAATTCAGGGAGCGAAGGAGTTACCAGGGAGAGGAGCAGGATGAATTTTAGTCATTTTCCCAATGCTGCCATTCACAAATCAACCTTCTGCACTCCCAGGGACCCTCAAGTAGAACTAAAATTTGAATTTCTCTAATCTGAGAAACTGGGAGCTCTACTCCAATCCATACTCATCAAAGCAGCTGCCATTGGTACTACAGACCCTACATGGGAGAGGTATGAGCCCAGAGACCACCACAATCATTTTATCATCCCTTTGGCTCATTGCTGGAGGTCTCAAACTCATCCCTCCAGCTCCTGTTCCCTTATGAAAGGAGTTCCCATCTTGCTGGGCATTTTTTGGGGTGGGAAAGGACAGCTGGGTGAACTCAGCTCTGTGGAAATAGAGATGTGGGAAGCCTCTGCCAGCCTCACCACTCCCAAATGAATTTTTCCTCGTGAGGAATGGAGATGGATGATGGAGCAGTGAAGAAGGCAGCTGTCCAGGACCATGTCCTGTGGGCCAGGCTGTGCCCAGGGAGGAGGAGGGAGCAGTGCTGGCACATGGAAATCCTCCCACCTTTGTCAGCAGGGAGCATCCTCTGCTCAGGTGTTCTGCAGCATCCTGGAGAAAGGCCACTGGGATGTGATTTGCAGGGAATTCTGTGCTGTGACGAGCTCTCTGTGGAGCAGGGACAGGCCAGGAAATGTTCTTCTACACAGCAAATGCAGATTTTGGAGACAGTTCCAGCCAAACCCCTCTTCCATCGGTTTTCCACCACCTGTGTGGGAAGAGGCAGCAAAGCAGTGGCCAGGAGTGGCCCTGTCTCTGGGCTGGGGGCCCTGCACAGAGGTGCCAGCAGGTGCTGGGGCACAGCAGAACATAAAAAAAACTGCCCAACAAGATCCAAGTGCTGCTCCTTCCAAGGGGAACACCCAGATCCCAAATCTGGCTTTGTCTGGGATGCAAATCCCCTCATCTTTCATGTGTGTCTAGGGAGGGGGTGGGGGATGGCTTTACAGCTCTAATGACTGCAGAAAGGTTTTCATCTGCTGGTAGGACCTTTAGGAAGCACATTTCCTTCTGCCTTGCATGTGACTCAGGAAAACATTTGGTTGACATCCTTCTTTGAAGCTCCCCAGCCATCCCACATATCTACAGACCCTGGGCAGCAAACCACTGGCAGAACCACAGCCCCACAACATTTTGATTAAGGAACAACTCCTCCTGTCTGCTTTGATGCTTCCTGGTCTGTGTTTCCTGGGGGCAGGATTTCAGCACTGAGAGGGACACTGGGCCTCATCTGTTTAAAGGGAAGGTGGTTCCCCATCCCTGGGACAGAATTAAAGATGTTTAAGCCCTCTCCTGACTTATCAGCCTCAAGTTTCAGCACGTGCCATAACAACTCCTCTGAACATGCCTGAAATAGATGCAGGATGAGGAGAGCTGCTCATACATATGTGCTTACAAATCATCATGCACTGCAATAATTCAGACATTGACAAATGAAAAAAAAAAAAAAACCAGCCTAACAAATAAAAAACCACTTTTTATATATAGTGCCATTATCTATCTGTTAGGAGGAAGATCTGGGTAATAAACTCACTGTTATTTATTTTAAACCCCAAGCTGAGTAAGTCACTCTCTTGTTTCTGCCATCTGGGAGCTGTGGTAGAAATATTTCTTCCCATTTGGATTCACCTAAGAGTTAACCTTGGAGAAACAGGGAGCATGCTAATGACACCAAGCCCATGCAGATAAACATCATATGCTGTCCAACCCCATCACATGGTTTCTATCAGCAGTGCTAAATTCCTCCATAATTCCCAAAATTGCATTCCAACTGGTTGACATCCACATTAGCTGGATGTTAATCCAGTTAAAAATAAATGAAAATTTTGAGAAGAAGATGAACTCATGTGTGCTTGGAAAACAAACCATTCCCAGCTTGCTGTCTTTTGGGAGACATCAGCAGTCTCTCTGCCCTGATCCTTTCATTTGAGAGGGTTGCTTGGAAAAGGGTGTCTTAAGAGGCCAAAAGGAAAGTGGGGGTGACTCCCCAGCTTCTCTTCATCCTCTAAGGTCCTGTGCTTTGCCTAGCAAGCCAAAGGGAGCAGCCCTGCCACCCCTCCAGGTCTCCATCCCACCTCACATGGGTTTCCTACAGTGCTGTCCCATTTGCAGGCAGGTTTGATTAATTTGATTAATGACTTTTTCTGGTGTATTAACACAGCTTTTAGAGAGAAATGTCATTAAACTGGTATTCCTGATCCCTTTTTCCCCCCAGACCATCCATCCATGCATCCATCCATCCATGCATCCATCCATCCATGCATCCATCCATCCATCCATCCATCCATCCATCCATCCATCCATCCCATTCCAGGGTTATCCACAGCAGCACCATCTGCTGAGCCCCAGTGTTACTACAAGCTCCTTAAGAAACAATCTCTATACTATTATTACAATATAGAACAGGGATGAAGCCAGAGCTGGAGGGATATCCACTCCCACGTGGAGAAGCTCCTGCTGGTGACATCTGAGCCTGGCCCATGCAGCTCTTGCCCAGCCTCATTTACCTGCCCAGTTTTCTCCCAGAGCTCCCAGGCTTCCCAAGGAATAGCACACAGCAGCATTCCCACAAGCCTGGGAGGGGGCTGGCCCATGCTGGGATGCAGTCTGTGTCCCTGATTGCAAGTGCTTTAATGTCCATTTCCCCACTCCTTTGATCCTGCCCATGGCATGCAGAAGAAAGGAAAATCTGGCTTTTGTCTGAAGCACATTTAACCCTGCTGCCCAGAAATGGGACCTTGTCAGTCAGTGGATTTCATGGGTGGATGAATGGGATCACAGCAGTCTCCAGTTCATTAAGAATAAAAGGCTGTCCTAGCTCTTACTTCAGATCTATTAGGAAATTATTGCATTTAATGTCAGACCTTAATGGCAGCAGAACATGGTATTATTACTTTTATAAGATAAATACAAGCAGTAGCTAAATAGCTCATCAGCTCCTGAGCTGCAGTGGATTTCAGACAAGCTCCTGCTGCCCAGCTGGTACAAAATCCCCAGTAATGGACCACAGATGGTGCCACTGGAGCCAGGGGTCGAGCAGGCATGCTGCTAAATTGGTCTGCAAACAGCAGCCTGGACCTTGGGATTGCATGTCCCTGTCTGCAGCCAGGATTTTCTGAGGAGTTTGATGTTGGGAGCCAAGCCTGGCCACCTTTTAATTTTTCTTTTTTTTTTTTATTTCTTCTTCTTCTTCTTCTTCTTCTTCTTCTTCTTAATATTATTATTATTTATTATTACTATTATTGTTATTGATATTGTTATTATTGTTATTACTTTTATTATTGCTATTATTGCTATTATTGCTATTATTGCTATTATTGCTATTATTGCTATTGTTATTATTGTTTTCTTTAGGAACTCCAGCCTGGTTTTAAGCCTTCTGTAGACTCTTCTTCCTTAAAGGAATGAAGCATTTGCCAGAGAAATGCCCATAACTTTGCATCTTTTCCATCTTTTTTTATAGTAGATGCTGAGCAAAGTCTGAGAGAGATTCCCAGCAAAGCAGTGGTGCTGTTTGGCTGGTGAATTTAAATATAGCCCTCCAAAAAACCTTCTTTGGTGTTTGCTGCTGAGAAAGTCTGTAGCACAGACTCTCCTGAGAGGAAATTGTGCCAGAAGTGGGATGGATGGGATAAAATTGAGCCCTCTGGATTTTTAGTGCCCAGATTCAGGAGAAGAAAGACTCACGTGCCCACAGTTTGGAGGGATATAAATAAATAAACCCATATCATGTTGGGCTTCCCCTCTCCTGAGTCTATATTGCTGCATAATCTCATTTATCCACTGAAAGGTGATGCTGATTTCAAAACAGGGGCAAAACACCAACAGGGCCATTTCTGGGCTTGAGAAGTTTTCCATTCAGGTGCCACCACAGCACATGTTTGGAGAGCACCAGCCCCTCTCCCTGCACTCAACATTGCATCCAAACAGTCACCAAAATAAAATAAGTCCCCCAACAGCAGTCAGAGCCAAGTGTTACTCCCTTGCTCATGCCAGGACTATGCACAGCAAGGATGGAGTTTCCCTGAACCAAACTCCTTGCCAGTGGTGAGATGTGATGAGCAAACAGCTTGCTGCCAGGAGGAGAATTGGGGAAAACTGGAAAAGCCTTCATGGTTTGCCTGTCATAAAGAGGCTGGAATAATCTCTCTATTATTATTATTATTATTATTATTATTATTATTATTATTATTATTATTATTATTATTATTATTATTATTATTATTATTATTATTATTGTATAGAATATTATTATTATAACCTCTGAAATTTCCTGGCTTGCTGTGTGCACCCCCAGGGGATTAGCATCTTCTTCCTGACCTGTTCACTGATACAGCCACTTACCAGATAAAGAGAGCCCCAGGTACATCCAGCACACAGAGTTAAAGCTCTTCCAGCCACGAAACAGGCACATTTTGAGCTGTGAGTGCAATTCTCCACCGGGGCTGACTCTCATCAAGGATGGGTGTCAGCCCCAGAGCATCCTTCTGCTCCTGCACACGGGCTCCACCCTGCAGGAGGTGCAGCCAGGGGATCTTAAAACAGGAGGGATCTGATCTCTGAGCTCCAGTTAAGCTGGAATTCACTCCTTCCCAGCAAACCCAGCAAGTGTTAACATTTATTGATGCCAATGGAGACAGTGTGACTGCAGGCAGGCTGTGGCTGCACAAGCAGGGCTCAGCCTGGCACTGTGCAGCAGCATTAAAGAAAAAAAAATAAAATCCTTCCTGCAGCCCTGCCTGGCATGTGTGGAGGTGAGAGGAAGGTGTCTGTCAGCATTTCCTTTCTGCCTGCAGATCTTTCAGTGACAGAGAGACAGGGTCACATCCCTCCTGCTCTGATTGCAAATTGCTAAAGCATCTGATTCATGCTTAGCCTAATTATGGTAATCCTAAAACAAATAATCCCAGCTCTTATGCTGCCAGGCTGTAATTTTGCTGTTATTTCAAAATCAGAGGAAATGGAGCTGGGAGGGAGTTTTTGAGTTTACATGGGTGCCAAAAGCTGTCTGAGCCATGCCTGGCAGGTGGAGGTGCCCTGTGGGTTTGCAGCATTGGCAAATGCACAGCCTGCCTGCAAAATCCATGCCAGAGCATCCCTAAATCTCTTTTACACATTTTAACCCATGTCTCTTTTGCTGCCTATTATTTCTTTCCTTGTTGCTCAGTGGACACAAAATCACTTTATTAATTTCCTCTCAATCTAAATATTTGAGTTACAATGTCATGATCTTGGTTCTTGTCATCTTCCTGCAGAAATCACATTTTCTAGACCTCTCATCATTCTCTGTTCCTGCAGACTCCCAGTTTCTTTCCCACTCTCCCCAGAGATGTGCCAGGCTCTACCTTTTTCCACAAAAAAATCCCATTTTTCTATTTCAGATGGAGCCTCGCTTTGCCCAGGCTGTGGCTCTGATTTTGTCCACAGGAAGGTTTGCAGCACCTCTTGCCTTGTCACCACCTGAGGGCTGTTGTTTGAAATTGCTCTCGGCACGGGGGAGATTTATTTTGCTTTGCTGTTATTGTTGGATTTTATTAATAAACCAGCAAAGAGAAAACCCAAATAATCCCCTTCTGGCTTTCCAAACCACCTCCAGTGCTCAGTGTCGACAGAGACATGGGGAGATTTTCCCAAAAGTCACCCAGCACCTCCAGGCTTTGGCTTCTCTGCTCATTCCCTGAGTGATTAGTCCTGATGAGACCAAAAATGTGCTTTTATTTCCAGCCTGAGGAACTGGGGCTGTTGCAATGCCCCTGGGTGGGTGTGAGGATGAGGAAGGTTCATTGCTGGTTCAGAATGAGTCCCAGTGTGGCCAGACAGACAATAGTCCTTGGCTATCACAGCACAAACCACCCAGCCCCTGGCAGCCTCCAAACCCTGATCAAACCCCTCCTCCACACTCCAAACCATCTGGAGCTCTGGAAAAAAAACCCTTGAGCTCTTCTGCAGGTCGAGGGGAATCATTCCTGAAAACCTGATGTTAAAATAAAATCTGTTTGTGAAAGGGGTTGTGTGCCAGCAGGCAGTGGGCATTTCAGCCTTGGGAACCAGAGCTGGGGCAGCATCTGGTAAGAGAAAAAAAAGTAAATACTGTAATACTACTCTTGTAAATCACTGCCTACACTGTGGGAGCAAATATTACACAATATTGCATTTGGAATGAAGTTCTCCAGAACAAAAGAGCCTAGCCTGCTACTGGAGCTCCTCAGAGCTGGGTCCTCAGTGCCCACAGCACTGAGTGGCCACAGAGGGGTCTCAGCATCTCTCTCATGTGTTTTTAACCCAAACATGTCCCAGCCAAACTCTCCTTTTTTCCTGGCTACACAAGCACCAGCCAGAGCTGGTTTTGGTACAGCTATAACCAGGTTTGCAAATCACAGTGAACTCCAGGCTGTGCTGGATGAGTCTCATGTTTCCCACCACCCAACAATAACACTAATCCACTTTAAAAGCTTCACTCTTTACCACACACACACACACAAATCATCCTCTTGATTTTGGTTTTTTTATCCCTTTGTGCAATAGTAGTATATCCCAGAGCTAAAAGCCATGTTTGCTTCCAGGAAACAGCAACAACAAAAATTCTTAATTGAATTAATTGATTCCATGTGCATATCTGGAAGGACATTCATCTCAGCAGCTGATTGATGTGATGCTCAGTGAGACCTTCTGTGGGCACATCTCCTGGGTGCTCCCTGTGCCTCAGGCACCATAAATGCTGCTGGGGCATGTCAGGAAGGAGATTCTGAGTGCTGGAAACGTGGACATGGCAGGGAAAAGCCTGCTGAGGCACTGGAGTGCAGAGCTGCTGGGTCCTCAGCTGCCTCAGCCCTGCCTGGGCTCCTCTGCATGGGAAACACCTGGAGAATGGAGCTGAGCTTTGGGATTCACCAAGGTGAGGTGCTTTTAGGGTGGTGGGGAAGACTGATGGAATCATGCATAAGGATAAAGATTACACCTGCAGCTCTATCAGGTGGGGGAAAAATGCCAGGCAAAGAGCCAAGACAAAAAGATGCTTCCCTGTGGTGTAATGTGCAGTTAGGTCTGTGGGAAGGGTAGCAGGTGAGGATCTTGCTAAAAAAAAAAACACAAAGAAAACCTAAACCATTCCCATATGACAGCCCCCAAATTCCACGTTCTGTCTTCAAAGCTACACCTGTGGCCAGCACGAGCCTTTCTTCCCTGTCCCCACCCCTGAAAAATCCATGTCAAGCCAGCCACGATGCACTCACTGGGAATGTGTCTGCATGTCATGGTCCCACCCAGGACTGAAGCATTTTTGGGCAGAACACGGGATGAGAGCAGAAGTCATGAACCCACATTGCTCCACCACTCAATCATCTGTGCTGCTGGGGATTGGCTTTTCCACTAATCACCCCCTAATTAATGCTCTGATTCCTGCATCTCAGCCCAGCCTAATCCTGCTGGATTGGACCACAAAAACCCACCTTCACCTGGCTTTCAGCACAGGGGAGTTAAAGCTGCTCTGCCTCTGGTCCTGCTCTTTTCCTTCCCCTGCCAGGAAGCCAAAAAATCCCACCTGAAACACCAGCAAGAGCCATGCACAGCCCTCAGCATGAAACAGCATCTTAGGGGAGGTTTAATGAGAGTGTAATGAGGGGTTTCAGCATTAATGACACGGGGAAGGTTTTGGATGGAAGCAGCAGCGTGCTGCATTTTCCAGCAGTGCTCCACAGAAAACCAGCCCCAGCCCAAACTTTGCCTTCCCAGCTTTGGTGAGGGTGATCAGTGTGCCACAGATGTCCCTTTACTTCTCCCTGTTTGTGTTTTAAGGAATCTCTCTGGTTCCAGGTGGCAGCAGATGAATGTTTGGCACAAGGGATGGAGGTGAAAGCTCTGACCGTGGTCTAGAGCTTTGACACATCTCAATCCAAATCAGTTCTTCTTCTCTTCTCTTCTCTTCTCTTCTCTTCTCTTCTCTTCTCTTCTCTTCTCTTCTCTTCTCTTCTCTTCTCTTCTCTTCTCTTCTCTTCTCTTCTCTTCTCTTCTCTTCTCTTCTCTTCTCTTCTCTTCTCTTCTCTTCTCTTCTCTTCTCTTCTCTTCTCTTCTCTTCTCTTCTCTTCTCTTCTCTTCTCTTCTCTTCTCTTCTCTTCTCTTCTCTTCTCTTCTCTTCCCTGAGAGACTGTTGAAAAAATTGACTTTAAATGGGTGGTTTTCTTCTGCCTGCAAATGGCATTTTTCCTTCTCTAAAATCACTTTTGTTACAACCTCCCAGTGAAACATGTCTGCTGTTTGATTGTAGATATATTGACTTTTTGAAAGCAGATGATTTAGTTAAATTAGTTCTATTGAGATTTTGCAGGTTTATAACAAATTCTCAGTACTTTCTTGCTGAATTTAAATGAATCCATGGATGCCCTGTTATGATGGCAGGAAAAGGGAATAAACACAGCCAGAATCAAGCCCAAAAGTTTCTGATATATTTTAGAGACTTTCTGACTAGATTTTCCTTACATTTCACCTGGTTTTTGCATCTCAGAAGCCAGTAAAGAAAAGTCTTTATAGGAGAGAGCAGATCAAGCCTGGGCTAAAGAACCAGATGCCATTTATTCCCAGTCTGGCAAATGACCCCAGAGTACAGGGCAAAAAGTGTGAATAAAACGACACAGACCTCCTCAGCAGAGAGCAGCCAGTGTGTTTATTTATTCAGCTCATACACTCCTTGTTTTATACTTGGATGCATATGAATAACAACACAATTTTAAGCCTGTGCCAGCTGGTTTGTTTAAGGCTGTAACTGCTCCTGCAGCCAGGGCATGTTGAAAGGAGGGGAAAGGAACCATCCCACCCACCAGAGAGCCTGGGCTCCCCTTTCCCCACCCTCCTTCTCACCCTCCTCACTCTTTCAGGCACTTTACAGATGATGTTAAGGTTCTTGAAGAGCTTTACACCAGCGACCAAATATATTTTACTAATTTCCTTGTGTTTTTTTAATCAATACTTTCATAGATCTGCCGTGCTATGAACTGAGCCATTTGTTCTCCATGGTTTTGCCCCTTCCTTGAACATTTTTTGGACCCATCTCCTTGTCCTCTTCCCCCTCTTCTCTGCATCTGTTGCCCCCAATATTTCTTTTTCAATGCCAAGCCTGGGATCCTAGCAATGATAAAAAAATAATGACTTTTTCTATTTGGATTTTAAGAAGTCTTAGGAGGTGTGCAGCTACAGGAAGGGCCCAATTATCAATAGCTTTTATTTTTGTCAGCCCCTTTTTGCCTTCTGCCCGCCCATGGAAGCACACATCCTTTTCCACCTCAGCCTTTCATCCCTCTAAGCAAGGCAAGAGCCTTGCAGATTTTATTTCAATGTGCTATACAGGCAGCTTTCCCTTCCCACCTTTCAGCAGGTTGGAGGCACAGGGATTTGACCTGGCCCAACCATTTCTTTGCACAGGATGTGTTTTTCAGCCAATTTTCCCTGGTGATCCCAGCAGCAGCCCAAAGCCCCAGGCCTGTCTGTAGATATTCAGTGTTCTCCTGCTCCTGGGGGTGACAGGCATCATCTGCCCTCCCAGCTCATCCCAATTTTTGGCTTTTCTGCATCCTGGGATGGCACCAAGAGGACAAGGGAGCAGATGAACCCAGCTGGGCACGACCCACCCCATCCCCACATGGGGAACTGACCCTGGCAAGATTCATTTGGCTGAACTTGCAAACAAAACTCTTGGATTGGGGTTGTTCAGTGGAGAGACACAAACAAAAAATGCCCTTTTTTTCAGGAAGGTGCACCCAACTTGGCCAGGGCGAAGCTGGGGCGAGAAGAAAACATCAGAGGAATTTATATTCACCAACGCTTAGGGAAAAAAAGGCTGGATCAGAACTTTTTTTGTCCCTGCTTATCCCTCACTGAATTCCTAGGGTTTGTGCTGCCCTGCTGCAGTGCTCCACACTGGGCTGGGCTCACAGGGGACGTGGTGTGAGATGCACAGCACATTCTGAGCAGCCCTGGCTGACGCTGCCGTGCAGTGATGACAGCTCCGTGTTTTGCTTTCATTTTTGGAGACTGAGTGGCTTACATGTCGTCCCATTTAAAGGATGTCTGGGTGGCAGCTGCGTTCTCCTCTGTGCTTGTGAGAGGGAAATGAGCTTTTCAGTCCCAAAATGCTGCAGAAGAAAAGGGGTTATGTAAAAAAGGCAGCATGCAGCTATTGAAGGGGGGGAAATATCCTCTCCAGACAAAGTGACTTCCTGTTTACCAAACACAAACGTTTTGGACATCACTCTGAAATGCCATGCAAAATTTTTGATGTTTTCCAGAGCAGTGTCCAGCTTGGGATCAGGATGATTTTCTGAGAGCACTGTCCTTGAATGAGGCTATTTTGGGGTTGTACATCTGGAACTGACAGCCTGTTTCCCAAATTTCAACCTCCCTCTCTAAATATCTCATCTTTAGGGATGTTGTGCCCATAGCAGCACCTTTCCAGTGATGGGCAGCCTGTTCCTTTCTGACAGGCAGCCATGTACCTGTGACTTCTTTCTTTTCCATTTCCAACACTTTGCACTTTGGAAACAATGCAGCACTGAAAAAGATCAAACCCATACAAGAGTTAGGATGGGAACAAGCAATTCTGATTTTAAAGGCAGGAAAAGGGATGAGATGGTTCCATTTCTGGACAAAAAGAGAGGGATGATACTGGTCTGGGAAATTTTGTGAGCAGCTGTGGTTCAAGTTGTGCCAGGAGAGGGTTAGACTGGATATTAGAAAAAAATTCTTCACTGAGAGGGTGGTCAGGCATTGGAACAGGCTGCCTTGGAAGTGTTCAAGAAGAGTGTGGATGTGACATGTGGGGACATGGCTTAGTGGTGGACATGGCAGTGTTGGGGGAATGGACAGAATAGATAATCTTAGGGGTGTTCTCCAACTTTAATGGTTCTGTGTTCCATAAAATGCCTCTCTTCACCAAGGCCAAGGGATATTCACCCTTACTGAGGGTATCAGGACCCCCATGTGGCAGTCAGTGGTGGGAACAGAGCTCCTCCCTTTACTGGGACACTGGCAAGCATTCCAATCCCTTTTCCTTTTCCATGGCATGGGCTGTCCCCAGTCAGCACTCCTCTGCAGAGGGGAAGCCAAGGGCACTGGAGGGGCTCTTGGTGTGTCTGGCACCCAGCAGCAGGGCTGGGGAGGCAGTGAGAGAGCAAACCAGTCCTGCCAAGACATGGTCACTCTGAGTGGAGCTGTGGCCTGCAGTGACAAAGTGCAAGGAGGCTGCCAACAGAGGGCTGACCCAGCAAAATGTTGGTTTATTTATACATTTCAGCATATGCTGACATGCACTGTGCTGCTTTCCCCAGGAGGGGAGGAGAGGAGAGAGGGCAAACCATGTGATGAAAAATACACCCTGCAAAGCACACATGGTAGGGCTGCACATCTGAGACATGGGCACAGCATTCCAGGGAGAAAACCTCCCAGGGGATGCCCAGAGATCTTACAGGAATCAGAGCCAGTTCTGGGTTGTGCAGAGAGTGTTGGTTGTGTCTGGTACCCAGAAGGAAAATGGGATCCTTCCTCCTTCCTCCATCCTCCTCCCTCCTCCCTCCTTCCTCCTCCCTCCTTCCTCCTTCCTCCTTACTCCTTCCTCATTCCTCCTTCCTCCTTACTCCTTCCTCATTCCTCCTTCCTCCTCCCTCCTTCCTCCTTCCTCCTTACTCCTTCCTCCTTCCTCCTTCCTCCTTCCTCCTTCCTCCTCCCTCCTTCCTCCTTCCTCCTTCCTCCTTCCTCCTTCCTCCATCCTCCTTCCTCCTCCCTCCTCCCTCCTTACTCCTTCCTCATTCCTCCTTTCTCCTTCCTCCTTCCTCCTTCCTCCTTGCATCCACCCCTGGATGTGGATGTCAAATGCCACTCTCCATCCTGCACCCACCACCAGATGCACAGCAAATTCTGCTCCCTGCCACCTCAAAGCTGAGAATTTGTTGAATCTCTGTCTCATATTTGGGATAAATGTCCTTCTCCTTTCAGCCAGCAGGAGATGGGGAAGGAGATTTGGTGGCTCTGCTGTGAAACCCACACCAGTTTGGATCCTGCTCCTTGCACATCCAAAAGGACAAACCAGACATAGCTCCTGCCCTTTGGGATTTTGGTTTGCAGTGTTGCTTTTGCCTGGGTGCCCTGATGAGCTGTGTCTGAGAAGGAATTAAACATGAGAATTTGTCTTCAGCTGGCACAAGTTTGGGTCATTCCTGTTACACACACAATGGACTTCAAATGCTGCTTAGATAGTCAGAAAACAATGTCCACATGAGTCAATTTGCTGGTTTTTTTTTTTTTTTTGGGCTGTGGGTTTTTTCAGCACTTGAAGGCAGGCATAGAGGGGAGGAGGTCTCTCTCAGGCTCCTTGCTTCTGTCTGCTCCCTAAATAACACATTAATCACCCAGACAATGTAACTGAACTCCAGGCTGCTGCCTTCTGCCTTGAAAAAAGCCACTTTCCTCTCTGAAATTTCAGCATCTGAGAAGCAGGGCTGCTGTTGTTGTGTTTTTCTGAAATCTGACATAGCCAGGGAGTTTCTCCTCTTGGGAGCTCTGCCTGGGTCCAAGGGCTTGTGTGAGGAATGAATAAAATCTTCTCTGCTGATAAGCTGAGGAGTGCAGTGCTCTGTTCTCCAGCACACCTAACCTGGATGAACCTTGTGTTATGATAGAAACTAGCCCTGCTTTGGTTCAAAGCAGCTGTTTTTATTGTTTAAATTGACTTTTGACATTTTTCACCCCTACCCCTTTGCACTGCTGCCCACAGCACCATTTAAGGGTTATCTAATTCCACTCAAGGCTTTCTCAAAGTGCAGAAAATGTCAGGCAGGGATGGATCACAAATGGCCCAAACTCAGTATTGAGCTGTGTGTGAGGAAAACATCCTTCTGCTGACAAATCCCAGATCCATTCCAGCGAGGTTATTGACAGAAGAGTCAAACCAAAGCATGGACAGTGTTGCCTGGGGGATCTCAGAAGGGGACAGCAGGATGGGAGGACAGGAATGGCCTCAGAGTGGAGGGATGGTCAGGGAACCTGTCCTTCCTGCAAAAGAACCAACAACAAAACTGAAAATTTATTTTTAAAAAATTAGATTTTCATCCAGGTCTCAGAAAAAAAAAATAAATGGGGGGTAGAAAAATTGCCTGCAGAAGCATTGCCTTGCTGAAGGTGTGCTGGGCTCAGGAAAAGCACATCTGTGTGGTGTCAGGGTGCAATGTCTGCTGAGAAAGGGAGAGAGGGGCAGAAGGGAGAAGGAGAAGATCCAGGGGAATGTGGAGGCAGACATGGACTCTCAGAGGTCAGGGTGATGCAGAAAGTCACTCAGCTCTCACCTCCCATCTCCCAGACCTGCAAGCCCTTGTGTCAGGTGGCAGCTGCCAGTGCCTCCTCTGGGCTGACAAACCCACTCAGCCCCAGGGCTGGAGGCTGGGACATGTTGCAGGAATTGTCATTTGCTGTCAGGGAAAGGCTGCTGGAGTGAGACACAGCTGATTTAGCCTGGTCACCTTCTGCAGGAGCAAAGAAAAATATCAATATGGTGTCTGTAATAAAGAAGTGGAAATCTGGAAGATACTGAGAGGGTTTTCTTTGGAGAATTCTTCCCCCATGGATGCTCCTGCAGCAGAGCATCTTGCCAGGGGAACCTTTAGTCCTTTGGAAGTGGCAGGGGATGTAAGGCATGATTCCTTGAAATCCTTGAATTCCTTGAAATCTGGTGGCTCTGACCCTTTCCTGGGGACACTGAGGGGACAGCAGGGGAAAAGCCCAGGATTCAGGGGCACAAATACTTATCTGCTGTCACAAGTCATGCAAATCTGCTTCTCACCCCCACCAAAGCTGCCCCAGTCTGCCTTCATTTGGCTCTGAGCACAGAGAGATGGCTCAGCAGCTTTTCACTGTGGCAGTGCCATCCTTGCTAATGATGTGCAGTTGAAAATCCCCCTCCACCCTTCCCTCTTCATGCCTGAATGGCTGGCTGGGCATTGCTGATTTTCACACTGCCAGGCTGGGAAGGCTGACCAGAGATCAGCACACTTGCAGGGGGCAGATTTTCCTCACCATTTCTTTCCTTTAGCACTAAAGATGTGGCAATGCCTCCAAGCTCAATGGTTCCTGCAGCCAGGTCTGTGTTTGTGGTTAGTGCTGGAGTTCATCCTGCTGAGCAATTCCACTTTGTCATTTTTAAATTTCAAAAAGATTATTAGAGATGATTATGTAGAGCAGGGAATAAGCCAATACTTTCCACATTTGATGAAAATTAGACCCTTGCTCTACCAGAAGTTATGGGTGTGATGCTGATGCTTGAAGCTGGATGAACCATATAAAGCAGGTGGCTGCACTGCAGGGTCATTCTGCCCCAAAAATGGATTAATAACCCTTAAAAAATATTATTTTTAAAATTAGCATTAGAAGAAGCTGAAATGAACCTGGAGAGTGCCCAGGGAGCATTCACATCCCCATGGGGCTGTGCAGTATTAAACTGGCAGCATTTATTGCTTCAGAGCTCTGTCTGTGGAGCTCCAGGTGCTGATGGCCACTTCTTCCCTGCAGTTTTTTTTCACACAGACAAGCAGGAATTGTTGATTCCCTTACTGCCAGCAGGGACCTGCTGCCTGTGCCCATTCCCCTGGTGCAGAGGGGCTGCAGAGCCACTCCAGCCCCTCTCTGCTGTGTTTGAGGATGGGCACCCTGCATTTAATTTAGCCACAAGATGCTGGAAGTGCAGCTTTTGTAACAGGCAAAAATGCAGGAATTATCAATCTCCTCTTTTCTTAGACATTCTAATTTTCATAAATCTGGTGTGTGGCTCAAGCCAAATTTGCCAGGGGGACAAAATCATCTCCCAGAGGTTGGAGTGGGAATGTTTCCCTGAGCTCTGAGTCAGAGCCCTTGATAACAGTGATTTCTTTGGAGCTGCACAATCCAGAGGCCAAGCAGCAGCTGGGTTGCTCAGCTCCCAGGAAATCACTGGCTCCAAAGGGCAGCTCAGTGCTGCTGGGCAGACCACAGGCTCCTCGTGGAGCAAGCCTTGCTGTGCTGTTCAGGGGCAGATCAAATGCAAGCAGAAAGTTTCCAGGGTCCTTTCCAGATGCCTTCATTGCCCAGAGAAGCTGTGGCTGCTCCTGGATCCCTGGAAGTGTCCAAGGACAGGGCTTGGAGGGATCTGGGACAGTGGAAGGTGTCCCTGCCCTTGGCAGGGGGTGGAATGAGATAAGCCTTAAATTCCCTTCCAACCCAAACCATGCTGTGATTTCATGATTTTATGATCCTCTCTGGGACATCCCAGCTGCATCCTTGCCAATAAACAGGGCAGGACCAGAGCCCAGCATCCCACAGATGCCTGGGCCAGCCTGTACTTTGACTTTGCTCACATCCTGCTGCTCTGCCACCCCTGGGGCTGCCTGGAGCTCCTGCAGGGAGCTCAGCACGAGCAGAATAAAACACAAATCATGGAGAGTGTGGCTGTTGTCAGGTTCAACAAAGCAAGAGCTGGATCCTGCACTTGGGTCACAACAACCCCCTGCATGGCACTTTTAAATTTCCACTTATCAATGGCACCTTATTACACCAAATTTGCTCTGATATTCAGGGGGATCTGCTCAACCCAGCCCAGAACCCAAAGAAAACCCCTTAACCCTTGGTTAAAGCTGCTCAGGCAGTCTCCAGACCAGCCACAGGGAGGTTCATTCCTTTGAGGCTGTTTGGCTGGAGGCTCTGACAAATGCCTGGATGGTGAGGAAATGCAAACCAGCCCCAGGTGCTGCCAGGGCTTTGCCAAGCTCATCTGCTCCCCTCCAGGAATTCTGCCACCAGCAGGTCCAGGGGTTGGAGCTGTCTCAGCTCCAAACCACAAATGCCCAGGGTGCTTTTCCTGTCCTTCCTTTATTTCCCTTTCTCTCCTGTTTCAGCAGGGATGACAAATAATGCTTTAAGCTCATCGAGGAAATGACCTCATATTTTAACTTCTTTCCTGGGGCAGCCTTTAATATTTAAATATGTGTGTTTTTCTGCTTCTTTCTTCTCTCCTGCACATCCCATGAGCAGTTTCCCTGCAGAAAGGAGCAGAGGGTGATATCACAGCTCACTGGATGCACTTGTTGCTCCAGCCCTCCTTGTGTTTCTCAGGCTTTGCTCAGATTTCACTGAACTTGGCTCTATTTCAAAGCCTTGGATGATGGATCACTGGGCCAGCCTTCTCCTCTTGCTTTTGCCATTCCAGAGGTGTATAAGGCAGGAAAATTAATAATGCTGTGATTTTACTGGGGAATGTTAAACATTAGCAATCACAAACTCTTGGATGTTGGTTTGAACCATGAGCACCTTGCTGGCTCATGGAATGGAAAAGGGAGGAAGGAGAAGGAAGGAAGGAAGGAAGGAAGGAAGGAAGGAAGGAAGGAAGGAAGGAAGGAAGGAAGGAAGGAAGGAAGGAAGGAAGGAAGGAAGGAAGGAAGGAAGGAAGGAAGGAAGGAAGGAAGGAAGGAAGGAAGGAAGGAAGGAAGGAAGGAAGGAAGGAAGGAAGGAAGGAAGGAAGGAAGGAAGGGTATTTTTCATAGGGATACAAGCTGCATTTGCAAGCTCCCACTTTAATCAATGGAGAGACAGTGACACCTCCATGGTGCATATTCCAAATTTTCACAACTTTTCTGCAACACTTCTTTCTGCAGAAGATATTTCAGGGTTGATTATTATCATGGCTACTGCTGTACTGAGTCTCTTTTGCTGCAAAAACTAGGGAATATTGTGCAGCTTTTCATTAGCAATATCCCTCCCAGGCCAGCCAATGTTTTATTAGAAGACACATGGCAATTTTTAAAGGCCAGTTATCACAAACCACTAGACTTCTTCTGATCCTGTCCAAAGTCCTTCTATAAAACTGAAAATTATTAAAAATTTCATTTAATAAATGCTGACACTTACAGTTTTTCTTTTTGGGGGAGAGAAGGAGGGAGATTTGCATTCCATTATAGCTTCCCTAACATCCCATCACTGGAAATGTTTGAGGCCAGGTTGGATGGGGCTGGTACTGGATGATCTTTAAGGTCTCTTCCAACCCAAACCATTCTAGGATTTTGTGATCTGCAACACCAATGAAAAAAGAGGGAGACCCATAGTGCTGGGTGATCTTTGTCTCAGGGATGCTGATCCAATCTGCATCTTATAAATTCACTTCATTTCTGTAAACTTTCAGAGCACCCAGCACAGAAAAAGTGAGAATAACTCTGTTTCAGAGAGATTCTGAAGGAGATGAATCCACAGGAGCTCTAAGGAGGGTTGGGTATCAGGTTTGCATCCAAACCTCAGCCTGTGGAAAAAGGATGACATCTCTGTGATTATGTTTCTCCAGCCTTTTTATTAATTCCTTTGCCACCTGGATGTAAAGCACTACTTCCTCCAGAGAATTCAGTCATCTGGTTTGTGCACCAGTGGTGATAAAAAAAAAAAAAATCCACATTCAAGTGAGGCTCAGGATGAAGATATTTAAAGAGAGGCAAAGGCAGTTGGTTCTGGGAGACTGCTAAAGGCTCACAGATGAGACAGGCTGGCTGCCTCTACCTGTGGTGTGAATAATGCTTCAGGCTTTGCTTGCTGGAATGATTTTTGAATGGCTCAAATGCATTTTTTTATATGCCTAAGCCTTTATGGAACCTTTATGTTCCATCCCAGTGGTGCAGGAGCTGCACCCATGGGGCAGCACTTTGGGGCTACTGGGATTTAAGAGCTAATTTCTCATCCAAACCAAAACTGAAGAAGCTTCACAGCCAAATGGCTGCAGCTGACTCCACCTGGGGTCAGGATGGAATTTGTTCAGGATGATGAGAGTGGGTAAATGTGGAGACTCACAAACACAGAAATCTGTGCCTGAAGTGACACTGGGCTATGGCAAGTCTCACTTAGCACACACCTCCATTAATGGAGAAAAGGAAGCAATTTGCTTGAAAAGACTCAGAAAATGCAGTTTCCAGCTTGCACCCAAATTTTGGTTATTTCTGCACAATTTCAGCATGTTTAGCAGGGGACAAGTCCTACATCCAAACACTCACACCTGAGAATTTCCTCCAGCACAATTTTAATGAACTGTTCATTAAAACTGTTCAATTTTAGTGAACCAACCAAGCAGAAAGGCCAGCAAAGGAACTCTGAGCCAGGGCAGAGCAGCAAAGTCACAGCTCAGTAAAAAAGGAGCAGCAGACATCAAAGTAAGGATGAGGTGATTCCAACACACCTGGATGTCACTCCCCCATCACCATCCCTGCTCTGTGTCAGCAGAAATAAGTTGGACCCCTCAAATCCAGCAGCAAGGACCTGGGAACAGATCCAGAGTGCAGTGAGAGCTTTCAGTAACCTCAGTGATGATGAGCCCAGGCCCAGTGTGACAGAACATTGCTTTGCTCATTTGGGGTTTGTTCCTCAGGTAAAACCTTTCACCTCCTCCTTCGGTGAGAACAAGTCATTAGGCTTTTTTTTTTTTTTTTTTTTAGGGTCTTGATTTGCTTGTGTGTGAGTTGACAGCCCAAGAGTATTTGCCAAAAGTTGGTAAAGTGCCAGGATTTCATTAAACCTCTTGTAAAGCCCAAAGCCATCTGTGATTCGTGTAGTCCTGCTCCAACAAAACGACAACAGTGTGAAAAACTCTTCTCTCTGCTCGGCAGTGAACTGTAAAAGTAACATTAGTAATGGCTTCTGCAGGCTCAGTAATGACATAATTGACATTGGCTGAAAGCAAAAGGCCCCAGCAGTGAGGTCTTGCCAAGGTTCTGGTGATTCATATCATCCCTCAGAAATACAGGTCGTGGTCAAGAGCCCTCCTGGACTCTGCTCCTCCTGGGCAGGAGCCTCCTCACCCCAACCCTGCAAAAAAAACCAACAAAACAGAGCACAAAAAACTCCAAAAAGTGCTGCTCTGCTTGACTGAAGCCATTTACTGATCCATAAACAAGGCCTGTGTTTGCAATTGTTTGAAAACCTGCAGCTTCACAGCAAAGTGCACATTGCACCCAGCAATCTCTTATATCTATAGCAACATGACCTGCTGCATTTTATTTAATGCAGAGCCCTAGTAAGGAGACTGGGCTCCAAGCCATCTGCACATATGTTTCTTGGATGCCTGATATTTTCATTTTGCTTCAGATGAGCTGCACTGTTAGGGGGCTCCCATTTACAGCATCCGGGATTTTTTCCAGTGTGTGTTGTGCTCACCCTGTCTGCAAACCTCTCTTTTGCCCTCAATCTCCCTCACCTCCCCACTCAAAAAATACAAACCCCAGCTGATGTCCATAAAAAAAAAAAAAAAAAAAAAAAAAGAGAGAGACAAAAAGCACTGATCTGCTCAAATCTCTTACTAAAGAAACCATTCCCCAGCTCCCTTTGTATTTAAAAGCTTGAGGCCCCTGTTTTAGAGAAATCCTAGAAATACAATTTAAAGGGCTCTATGGGACTGTGCAGTGCTGAGAGACTGTGTGCTTACTGATGGGGAATGTTTGGAAAAACAACACCTAATGCCACCAAGGTTTCCATTTGCACCTCTGCTGCTCTGCACCTTTCATGGAGAGCCTGGCTTGCAAAGCAGGAGCTTTTCCTGCATTATTTAGACAAGTAAGTGGCAAAAAAACACAGGACCACAGCCTGAACTCTCTGCTAAATCTTTAGACCTTCCTGGTTCAGGCAGCAAGTAAATGAGGGTTTAAGCAGCTGAGGGAAAACCAAAAGAGGATGAAAAAAAAGAAGAAATAGAACAAAGGACTATAGGGTAGCACAAACTGTGACTGTGACCCTCCCCTGCAGCAGGAGTGGATCCACATTGTGGAGCTCAGAGGTGGCTCTGTGCTGAGTGATGGGCTGCAGGAGAGGGACAGGATACCACTGGTAACACAATTCTTGGTTTGGAACATGCCAGGGCCAAGGGGCCAGATCCAGAGCTGGTGCCAAGGGGTGTTCCTCTCTCAAGCTCCCTCCTGCTCAGCATGCCTGGGAGCTGGATGTGGGAAAAGGTGTAAAAATCAAAGCCCCACCTGAGCTGAGGTGTGGTTGAGCTGCTGTTCTTGGAGGTGACACACCTCACTGTGCTGCTTGCTGTCCTCCTGAGGTCCTTCTGCTCCCTCTCTGCATCCCCCTCTTTGTCCCTGTGCTCTGAGACTCCCAGGGCCAGCCTGGAAATGGGATTTATTTCTCTGAGCTCCTCCTGCCAGTCCTGATGCCCGAGGCAGAGCCCACACAGGCTGCCAGACTGACTGAGCCCAAGGTTGGGGTGCTGGCAACAGACTCCAAATGTGCCTTTCTGTGGCTGCACATCCTCTGGCCCTTCCCTCTGGCATGGCTGGCAGTTCCCACGAGCTGTGGTCTCTTTTTTGTTCCACACTGACTCCTCTGCAGGAGCCTTCAGGGTCTCAGCTCGTTGGGTGGGAGGCAGGGAATTCACAATCCTGCCAGGACCTGGCTGGCAGGGCTGCTGCTCAAAGGGGAGGTCATGGTCCCTTGTCATGCCCAGGGAGGGTTGTGCAAGCCCAGCATGGGGCAGGGAGGTGTCCCCAGCACGGATTTGTGACATGGGTATGCAGGGACAATAGAGCCAAAGTGATGCTTTCCAAAAATAAATGAAGCCATCCCCTGCCCCTGCAAGGCTTGAGAGGCTGCAGCAGATCCTGTGCTGCTGGGGAGGGAGCAGGAATGCCAGACACTCCCAGTGTCACAGGGACAGCATCTCTTGGTGTGCCAGCTCTGTGGGGCTGCCCACATCTCCTCAGGCTGCCCAGAGCTGCCCTCCTGGCCAGGGCAGAGCTTTCTGAGGCTGCCAGCTGGATGGCACCCTGCAGACCCTGCCCAGGCCCTGCAGCCATTCCCAGGGGCTGGCTGGGCACTGACTCCTTGGCCCTGCTGATTGCAAAAGGGAAAACGTGTCGAGCAGGCAGGGAAACAGGCAGCATGAGCACAACCTGGTCAGGGGTGGCCACTTCCTCTGTTTGTGTGAGGGTTCAGGAAGCCCATTACAGAGCACTCCATCACTGTCACTGAGCTCCAGCTAGATTGCAGAGGGTGAATAGCTCTGCTCCTTCTCCCCCTGCCTGCATGGGCAGAGGGTGGTGCTGCCAGCCCCTCTGTGCTCACCAGGCAGAGCTCCCCAGGGCTTTGAGGAGCTCTCTTTTGCTGTCTAATTCCTCAGTAATCTGAGCCAAATCATCCTGGGAGCCATCAGTGTCTGGGGGAGACACAGTGGGAGCAGCAGATGAGCAGGAGGTGTCTCTGGCAGCAGGGATGGGGCTGTGATGCCCTGGGGTGATGCCCTGGTGTGATGTCCTGGGGTGATGTCCTGGTGTGATGTCCTGGTGTGATGCCCTGGTGTGATGTCCTGGGGTGATGTCCTGGTGTGATGAATGGTGTGATGAATGGTGTGATTCCTTGGTGTGATTCCTTGGTGTGATGCCCTGGTGTGATGAATGGTGTGATGTCCTGGTGTGATGCCCTGGTGTGATGTCCTGGTGTGATGAATGGTGTGATGTCCTGGGGTGATGCCCTGGTGTGATGTCCTGGTGTGATGAATGGTGTGATGCCCTGGTGTGATTCCTTGGTGTGATGCCCTGGTGTGATGTCCTGGTGTGATGTCCTGGTGTGATACCCTGGTGTGATGTCCTGGTGTGATGAATGGTGTGATGTCTTGGTGTGATTCCTTGGTGTGATGCCCTGGTGTGATGTCCTGGTGTGATGAATGGTGTGATACCCTGGTGCCATGCCCTGGTGTGATGCCCTGGTGTGATTCCTTGATGTGATGAATGGTGTGATGCCCTGGTGTGATGAATGGTGTGATACCCTGCTGTGATGCCCTGGTGTGATGAATGGTGTGATGTCCTGGTGTGATGAATGGTGTGATGCCCTGCTGTGATGAATGGTGTGATACCCTGGTGCCATGCCCTGCTGTGATGCCCTGTGAATGGTGTGATGCCCTGGTGTGATTCCTTGGTGTGATGCCCTGGTGTGATTCCTTGGTGTGATACCCTGGTGCCATGCCCTGCTGTGATGCCCTGCTGTGATGAATGGTGTGATACCCTGGTGCCGTGCCCTGCTGTGATGCCCTGCTGTGATGCCCTGGTGTGATGAATGGTGTGATTCCTTGGTGTGATGCCCTGGTGTGATGCCCTGCTGTGATGCCTGGTGTGATACCCTGGTGCCATGCCCTGCTGTGATGCCCTGCTGTGATGCCCTGCTGTGACCTGGCTGTGCTGCCTGGACCCTCTTGTGCTGTGCTGTCCCTCAGGCTGGTGTTGCTGCCCCTGCACACCATGAGGAGCTCTGGGTACAGCACTGAGGGGATGAGCAATGCTGCATTCCTGCCTTTGGCCCCAGCCCCGTGGTCCTGAGGAACCCAACCTGATCCCAGATGATTTAAAACTTCTTTTGCTTTTTAAGAAACCTTTTCCCATGTAACCTGACTTTGATGTGAACGAGCTCTGAGTAGGGAAATCATGTGAGCAACCACAAGCAAAAATGAATATTTGTCAGGGTCTTACACCTCCCCTACCTGTTTTACACACCTTGAAGCCAAGCACCAGGCAGCCTGCTGGAATTAGCTGAGCATGGAGTGACTATTCACATCCCACTTCCCACTAGGAATATGATGCATGGGGCTACTCACCAGGAAAATCTGGGGCAAAAAAGCATCTCCACTTTTCTATCAGTGTTTCTAAATGCAAATGTTGGCCAAGGAAATGCTGCAATGTTTCATTCTGTTGGTTTTTTCTGAGTGTTCACCTGTTTCAGATCTGCTTTTCATCATGCTTCAGTTTCAAAAATTAACTTGAACTGAAGGAGAAGGTTATCCAAAAAGATTATATGGTCCCCAAATGAAGTCTAGCCAAAAATATAATTTTGACCCACTAATGGAAGTTTCTAGGATTGTTTCTTCCATTTCAGTGCTCAAACTGAAGGCATTATCATTGAGCTAGACAAACTAATAGTCCCTCTCCAGCAGGACTGTAAGAATTACAAAAGAAACATAAGCCAAGGTGATTAATCATTAATATAATTATCAATATTGCTGCTGTAATGATTTTTACATGGACAAATCCTGGTGGTAAAGGCAGTAGGATCTCCCTGACCTGGATGCAGTGGCATGGACCTATTTCCCTTCAGGGAATGTGAGTGGGCATTCCAAAAGAGCTGGTTACCCCTCTGTTCCCTCTGCTTGGCTCCTGCACGGGACAGCAAGCAGACAGATAATGAAAAAAAGGGTTGGGGAGCTGGGAGAACAGAATGTCAGACCAAATATCTTGGACAGAAATGTGCAGGTTGTTCTGATCAACCCCTCTGAGAAATTGTCTGCTGAAAGACTTGGGCGCTTCTGTACCTCATAGTTCACACATCATAATTTATGTGCCTTGTCCAGCATTTTTTCCTTGTAGTAATTGTATGAGGGGTCTTAGTTCATGGTGGATCTGGATTCTGTGGTCACAGAAAATGCAAGGATAAGCCCTGTGCCTTAACAGAAGAACAGCACAGTCTGAGAGCCATTTTTCCCATCTGATTCTCCAGGCCTGGCCCTTAGCTCACTGCTGGCCAAAAAAACCCCACAAAGGCTTGTTTCTTTCTTCTCCCAGAGTTTCTTATTCCACCAAGGACGTGTTATTATTTTAAAGTGAAGGGGAATTTAATCAGAGAGGGGTGACGCAGCGACTGGTCACCAGCTGAGCTCTGCAGAGCTGCAGGGATGGGCCAAGCCCCACTTTTGGCTTTGGAAATCATTACTGCTGCCTCCAGCTGATGGAAGCAACAGGGGAGTGAAAACCTTCACCTGCTGTGGCTCTGGCTCAGCTTCCCTCCCTGCCAAGTCCTGTCCTTGCTGGTAGCAGCCTGGAAAGACCCAAAACGTCCTAAAACTGTGGCAGATGTTTTGTTTTAATAGGTGGGGAGGAGAGGGGGAGAGAGGAGAATCAGTGGAGAAGAAAGGTGGGAGGGAAAACAAGGAAATGGAACCATCTCATCTGCTTTTTATACCATTAGCTGGTATAAACTAATGGTTCAGACTGGTTTATCTGGGAGGGATGCTGTGCTGCTGAATGGAAAACAAGCTGGAGGTGCTCACTGAATTCTTCCCACTGAGTTAGAGCACTCAAAAAAAAAAAAAAAAAAAAATCTAGAAAAGGCAGGAAGGTCCCAAAATTTGACCCCAAACTAAACTCTGACCTGTTTTGTGCCTCATTAATATCATCTCAATTTTCTATCCTGTTCTCATGCCTCTGAGTTCAGCCTGAGATTTTGTTTTAAATGTCTCTGAAATACTCAGTTGTTCAGGTCAAGGGTTTTGCTTTGGCACTCACTGAACTATTCCTGGCTATTGCTGTGCTATGGGAGGTCTGAGAGTATTTCCAGGTTTATCAGCAGCTTTTATTCTGGAAGTTGCTCCTCTAACCCTGAATTTTTGTGTGTGCTGCTGATAACCCATGTCTGAAATAATGGTGTGACTCTGTGCCTCGTTGGGATCCACCTGGGTGTGGAAAAAAGGATTTGCCAGAGGGGGGCAATTTGGCCACCTCTCCTCCTACCAAGGAGGTTTCTGAGTTCCTGAAGAGTTTTAGATGTAATGAAGCAAATCCTCAGTGAAACACCAGTGAGATTCAGACCCCAAGTCCTGCAGTGGGGATTATTTTGTTGAGCATTTTTCCCCCCCTCCTCTTGTATTCTGCATTTTTCTGGTGTCTTTAAAGCAAAACCCAAACTGCTTCTTCTCCCCCATCCCCACCAAGTTTCTGAAGGTGTCCCCTGCTTTTTCTTCAGCTGTGACACTGCCAAGCCAACAGCAACATCAAAGAAATCTGCAGGGCTTCCCAAGTTAGTAGCAGTGGAAAGGAAAGGTGGGATGCCAAGGTTGCAGGAAAGTTTTCTCCATCTGGTTAAAGGAGCTTTAGAGAAATACAGCTAATACCAAAAAGCACTTCCAAGAGACCCCTAGCTCACAGGACTCTTTTAGTAGCCACATTGATTGTGGAATTTTTTTAAACCAAAAACAGGGATGCAGCTTTCTTGTTCTGGTGCAGAAGAAGAAACTTGCTGTTGAGAAACCCCACCTGCTTTCCATTTTTAGGGCATTTTTCCATTCTTGGGAAAGACTGTGGACAATTGTCTAACTATATAAAAGATGTTTTATTTCCCTTTGATTAGGGAAAAAAAAAATTATACGCAGGATTTGCAACTGTTCTGAGGACAAAATGTGTGACAAGAATGAATGGTTCTTTTTTTCATTAATATGCATGTCTTTGAGCTAAGCTTTTAGTAGAAAAACTGCTCTAGAGAAGCCTAAATGTGGCTTGAAGTCTGATCCTCTGCTAACTTGGCAAATACCTGTGGATGAAGTATGGAGAAGAGCTAACCTATAAAGTATCCTGTATTTTAACAGCCTGTTTCTCCATTAAGAATTTTTAGACATCAATAGAACGAATTGTCCTGTATTGTGTGTAACATGTCTGTGTGCTGTAAAAACATTAAGGGTTTTGTCAGCTTTCTGCCTTAACCCTTACAGATGCTCCTGATGCCTGCTGCTCCAGCCAAGTCCTCGTGCTCAGCTTTTTTTGGGAGCTGCTGTTGATTTTATGGCTGTGCAGCCACATCATGGTTTGTTCTCACCCTCGAGGAGACCCAGATGCTGCTGGTGGATTTATTACCATCCTGTGGACCAGGATGCTCTCAGATGAAGGAATAAATAAATAGATATCAAGCAAGGAGACACCAAAAGTTCTGTAATTCCAGGGACACCCTGCAAGGGTGAGCTCCAGATGGGCACTGCTCAGCTTGCTGAGAGCAGGTTGCTCTGACCAGACTTTGAACCTTCTCTCCAGGATTTCTGGCGCCATCTTCTCTCCTTCCTGCTTTATTCTGGGACAGGGTGGCTCCCTGTGTGTCCTGCCTGGCCTGGGAAGCTCTGATAGCCCCAGCAGCAGCTCCCACCTACACAATGTCCACGCTGTCCTGGTGGTTTCCTGCACTCCTGACCTTGAGATAACCACTGTGCACTCCCTCCACGGGTACAGCCTCTCCAGCAGGCTCCCAGCAGGCAGGACAGCACCAATTTGTAATGCACTGATTGCCCATGGCCTCACCTTCATCCACAGTACATGCAAGGGAGCTCCAGTTTCACTGAGCCCACAAATCCCATCACTGCTGCCCTGCACTGGGGCTGCCACACTCCAGCTCAATCCTGCAAATGTATCTATCTATTTCCCCTGAAATACCTATTTTTGATTATGGTTTCATGGTGGTCCTGTCTGCAAACAGAACCAAAGTAAGAAACTCCTTCCTGCCCTTTCCTGGGGCTGAGGGGTTGCCAGTTCTCCCAACAGCATGTTGGGCTGTGGAGAAATTGCCCCCACTGAAATTAATTCTTTCTCCCTCTAAAATATTGTTTATAGCCCAGATCACCTCCAAGATCTGACTCACACCTTGGCTGTGCAGTTTGGGCAAGGGGGATGGTGGAGCAACACCATTGTGAAGATGCAGAAGGTGTTTCAGCTGTTCTTGTGCTACACAAATTACTCACTTTAATGGTTCAATCAGTCACAACCTGCTGGGAGGAGCACAAGAGCACTTGGCTGGTCTAAGCAGCAACCCCACAGTCCTCAGGCTTCAGCTGGGGACCACCAGGGCTGTGAGGTGTGGAGAGGAGGGCTGTGAAATGATTGACGACTTTCCTCCCTATGGTGGACAACCAAACACAAAATCCTCGCCAGGTATTAGCTCTGAAGAGTAAAAAAAAAAAAAAAAAAAAACAACCAGTAAAACAGTGCAACAAGTGAGCATGCATCCCAGCTGTAACTTTCTAGTTTTCTTAAAAAAAAAAAATAAAATAAAAGGAAAAAAACCACCCCAAAAACAAACAGGTGATGGCACATGGATGGTGGAATCAGGGTGCTCCTCAAAAAAAGGCTCTGTGGACTTTGGTTAAGGAAAAAAACAGTTGAGGCAAACTGAAGGACTCCAATATTTATGCCAAGCTTTTAATAAGCCAGGGGCAGCAGCTGCAGGACTAAGCAGGAAATCACTGAGCAGCCAGGGCTTGGCCAGCCTGGGGAAGGTGTTGGTGAGGAGCTGGTGACTGAGCCCCTGATGTAGGTGGTCCCTTCCAGCCCTGGAATGACCCTGGCTCCCTCCCAAGCCATCAGCATCAAGGATTTACCTTCCCTGCCATGGTGTGTGGAGCAGCTCTGCTGGACACAGCAGGTTTTGTGCCTGGAAGTGCCACAGGTGAGTCTGAAGGGTCCATCCAACACTGAGATGATGGAAGAGCCAACAAGGGCTGTGAACTCACCCATGAGGAGGAACCAGCTCCACAGCACCCCAACAACTCACATCCCCCTCTCCCCTGCCCCTTTTTTAGTGTTTTACTCTGGAACACCAGGAAATCTCGCTGTCTGCTAAGGGAGCACTGAGCAGAAGAATAAACAGGTTCTTCTCTCTCTCTTTGTGTTCCAGCATGGGAGTTCACATCCTCTGCCTCTTCCTCTCCACTCCTGGCCCTGTGGAAGGGCAAAGCACACCCCAGGGACAGCACAACAAACAGAGCTGAGGGGCAGAGCAGCAGAACAAAGAGCCCTTGGAAAGCTTGTCCTGGAAAAGGGAGATCCCAAGGCAGGGCCGGTGAGGGATTAAAAAGCATCAGGAAGGTGGAACAAAAGCAAAGACAACGTGGTCTCTTCAGTGGTGCTCCCCTGCATCTCTGGGGCTCCATGCCTCCTGGGTTTCCATACATGTTTTGCCAGAAGGGAAACACGAGCCTTGTTTACAGAAATGACAGGCTTTGTGCAGGGCTGCTGCTCCTCCTGCCTGGGAAGGGCTGAGCAAGTGAAGATTTTCTCACTTAGCTGCTAGCTGCTTTTGTCTCCTGGGATTCCAGAGAGAGGTGCAGGACTCTCTGATTGCATCATTCCCATCCT
Organism: Oenanthe melanoleuca; assembly: GCF_029582105.1. Taxonomy (NCBI): domain Eukaryota; kingdom Metazoa; phylum Chordata; class Aves; order Passeriformes; family Muscicapidae; genus Oenanthe; species Oenanthe melanoleuca. The sequence goes on along the minus strand of NC_079342.1, from coordinate 3,924,047 downwards.
GGCATCCAAAAACCTCCTTTTCCTGTGCCCATCATGCTCCCAGGGCCAAGAGCCTTGAACCTATTTCTGGTACTTACCCCTGTACCTCTTGTAGTTTCCCTTGTAACCACTTCTTGTAGTTATTTTTTGTACTTGCTTTGAGATGTCCTTGTACCTGCAGCTCTTGCTGGCTGCAGACAGATTATATGTGATGCCTATGATAAATATATTTATGTCTAAATGCCTAAACCATGCAGTGTAAATATATGTTATTCAATATATGTCATTCATACATATACTCAATATATGTTATTTATATATAAATATATGTATTAATGGTGCTGTTCATCTTTAAGGCCTTAATATATTTTATATTATATATTGTGAGTATATATCATGTATGTATGTATGTATTAGATAAACACCTAACTCTTCCATTCATTCACAATGAGTGTTTTGGGCATGTAGAAAATACACAGTGGTAGGCAGAATTTCAACTCAAAAAAGAATCTGTCTTTGCAATTCCATAGAATTTCACAGGAAAATCACAAATTGGAGGAGATGGGAAGGTGCTGCCCATAGGGATGTCCTTGTCACATCCTGGGCAAACTCAGCTGTTCCAGGCAGAAGAGAAGATGAAGGACCATGTGAACTTCTGGCCTCCTGTCCTGAGGATAAACAGTGCCAAAATGGGTTATTTTGTAATAGCTGAGATGTTCAGTGCAAGGTGTGAGCATTCAAAATCCTCATTTGGATTTTAACTTTGAATATCACAAGGCAATGTAAATTAGCACTATATTATGCCTGGGATGGGAGCCCTCACCCAGAAACTTTGCTCTGGTACTCACCAACAGTGAGTCCATTAAAATCCATTAAAACTGGATGACAGTTTTAATGTTTCCACCAACAGGAATTGGGTGCTGTAGTATTGATCATTACCCTTCTCCCAGGCTAAACTTCTGCTGGGAGCACACAGAGATTTGTGTTGCTGCATCAGAGTGCCCAGTACAGAAGATTCCAACAAGACTGTTGCATAAATGTGAATTTTCTTGCCCTGGATCTGTTGTTTCAGTTCATATGATTCATTGAGTGATTCCATCAGAGCCTGTAAATAACTCCCCCCCCCCCACCATTATTACCCTAATAATTCTCCTGAGATTGAAAATGTGTTTATTTTTACTCAGAGATTGTAAAACCACAGGAATAAAACAAGCTTAGGCTGCCAGCACTTTATTTAATTTCTTGTTCTTTTGCTGAAGCTCTGAGAATAACTTCTGTTTCCTGCTGAAGAAGGAAACAGTGTTTTCCTTGACTTATGTAAATACAACTTCCCTGCTCGTACATTTTCCCACTGCTGGAAATAGGCAGGAATCTTCCCAGTGCCTCAAGTTTGCAGCCCATGTGGAAGATTTTTCTCTCCACCCAGTTCACCCTGGGCTGGCTTAGTGGAGATTTGGAGTTTCCTGAGATGGAGGTTAAATCCTGATGGATTTTGACCTCAAGGCAACGCTCCTGCGTGTTCTTCTTTTTTGGTTTTTTTTTTTTTTTTTCTTCTACGATTTAACTCACTTAGCCAAACATATAATCAAGACTTCCCTTACCAAGAAGAGCTGCAGCAAGAACAGAGGGAGCAAAATATAGGCTTGGCATGTAATGGGAGCGTGTGAATGTGGGATGGGAAGTGCCAAGGGAAGGGCAGGGAGGCAGGGACATGGTGCACAGACACAGGGAGCCATTCCTCTGGCATGTGTATAATCAGGGGATAATATCCACTTGGGAGAACGTGGGGCAGCATTCCCAGCTGAGCAGCTCCTCTGCATGTTTATTGCATCACCATAATGATACAGAGAAATAAAAGAGAGGCAGAGGTTGGTGTTAGGAGCGTGCTGCTCCTGGGAACGTGCTGGGCTTTGGAGAGGACCAACATGAATTATTGAGGGTTTAGGAAAGAAAGCCAGCTGTTTGCAAACCTGGCTGGGGTGAGCATCTCAGAGCCCCTGAGTGCCCCAGGAGGTGTCCCCATCACAGCTGGACGGGGCTCACAGAAGGGAAAGGGCTGCTGGGGGAACACCAGCCTGTCTCTGGGCCATCAGGAATGGTGCCAGATAAAATCAGAGCCAGTGGGAGGTGGAAATGTCAAAGCCTGACCCATTCCAGTGCCAAGACTGCTCAGGGAGGCAAAATGCTTCTGGGGGCATTTAGGCTGGGGCTCTTTCTCCAAGACACTCTAATGCAATCAGGGAATTACAGGCTTGATGCAAAGGTTATACAATTTAATTATCTAGCCTGTCTTATGCAAGAGGCCAGGGTAGATAACATTTCTGCCAGGCCTTTAATCAATGATGTGCCCAGTGCTAAAGCACTGAATGATTTGGGGCTCCCTCGGTTCTCAGGGGTCCTGCTGCAGGAAGTCTGAATTTCCCAGGGGAGGGAGCAGCTTCTTTTGGGAAATCCAGCACATCTTCCAGCATTTCTCCCTCTATCTGCACAGATGTTAGGCCACTGAAAATCGCTGTTCAATTCTGAAAATGGTGTTTCCATCATTGCACCAAAATATGAACTCCAGATCTAGAAAATGTAAGCCCCTAGGAACCCTTAAATCTTTACTTTTTTTTTAATAAAGACAATGACTTTTCTATAGTTTGGCTCTTCCATCTGAAGATTTCCCAGAGTGCTGTGTCCATAAATGAATCTTTTCACCTGAGGAAGACATCTATCAGCTTCCCCACCAGGGCCATTTCTCTTCTCACTGTACTCCCAGCCATCTTGCTGTTCTTTATCTACTTATCTTCTTTTTTTTTTTTTTTTTTAAACCTTTCCTTTCTATTACTGCTGAGGTGATGGCAATTCCCTGTAACAATATAATCCCATGTAATTTATCACGGTAAGTCTGTGCAATGGAATCCCTGTTAACTCTAAAGAAAAATTTACAGGCAGGAAAAAAATCAGTGTAAGCCATAGAGAACTTGCACAGCTAAAGGGCTGCTGGGGAAAAGCTTGCCTGCTGCTGATAATCAGGGCAATGTATCGCTGCTGTGGTCTACTCATAACCCTTGAAATGAGGTTTTAATTCCTCAAGTCTTGCACAAACAAAAGAGTTGCAGAGAAAGAGAGAGAGGCTGGGGAGGGGGAGAGGAGCAGTGACCTTTGCAAGTGAACTCGTAAGGAAACAACAACGTGCCTCAGCCTTAGCCTGATTTCTTTTTCTTTTTTTTTTGTATTTTTTTCTTTCCTCAGAGTGAATTTGGCTGTTGGAAACCCAGAAGCACTGGCTGTCAGACACCAGATCCTGCGTGCTTTGTTATTCCGGTGCTTGATCCCAGACGAGGCCAAGTCACACTCAGATTTTAGATATGACAATTGGGTCTGGGTCCTGATTGCTCTGGACTGTATTTCTGGCTGGCACCCCAGAAAAATAAGAGGAGGAGGCCGAGGTGATGAGTAGGTTTAATCACTGGAGTAAACCTCATCTGCTTTGAGCCTGACATCCTTGTGCAGGCACCACTTTCCCTGCAGGATCAGCTCTGTCCAGAGAGCACAGATTGAGTCACCCAGAAGGATCAGCAGTGAGGAATGGGGCCAGCTATCCCATATTTTATGTGCATGATATATGTCATGTGCCATTCACTCAGTACCACCATGACCACTTTTCTTTTTGATGGGGATGATTCACCAAAACATAGTTTTACAGCCCTGATGATTTCCCAGCCTCTCTGTATCTCCTTCAGCTCCTTCCTGTGTTTTTCTCCTGCTCAGGAAAATGTGCAGAACTGGTGGGCTGAGGCTCCAACCTGGGGGTTGTTTTCCCATCGTTTTGCTGCTGCCACCTCCCAAAAAGCCATTTATGTCTCCCTTGCTCCCTTTTGTCTGGGCTGCCTGTCACAGGAGCTGTTGCCCAGCAATCCCCCCACCTCCCCTGCAGAAACCACCGTTTGCCACTATCATTTTGGTGTGAAATCCCACACTTGTGGGGGCAAACAGCAAAAAACACCCGAGCTGCCGCCGCCCCTGGCTCCAAACTGTTCTCCCCCATCAGCTCCACAGAGAGAACTCCCATTTCAGCCCTCGCTGGAGCTCCTCGGGGTGAGATTGCAAGCCAGGCAAAGACACATGTTTCCCATTACATGCCTAAGTCTTCGCAGAGCCCTGGTGACAAGAGATCTTACAAAACAGCACTGGGTGGAAAGGGGCCACAGGTGGGGGAGGGACTGGCTGCTAGCAGGGGCAGATCCACAGGAGGGAACCCCATTATGGATATAATAGAAGGGATGGAGACAGGAGAACAAGGGAAAAAAATATGGCAGGGGATTATTTCAGCAGAAATAAACAAAAATAGTCGACTTAATAAAATGCTCTCCCAAGGTGGCCAGGCCTGGGAATATGTTGTTCACAGCATTAAGTGCATGCTATGTCATGGCAAGAAAAGAAAACACCCAACACCTCTGTTTATATAAGTTACTTGATTTAACCCCCAAAATCATCCTCAGCACTGCTCTCAATATTGCTGTCCTGCTCCCCCAGCCCTCCTTGTTTCCAGGGTTGTGTTACAATCCCATTTGTTTCTCCCTGTAAAGCTGGCTCATTACGTGGCTCTTCGCACCCCTGCTGTTCTGATAGAGTACCCAATTTCACATTTGCTTATGACACACCACGATCCCAGCAACATAAATATCGTGGCTGGTGTTAATCACCTCGGTCCTGGCTGATGAGAGGGCAATAGAAACTGCACTGCAGGTGATTCACAGCATCAGTTTCACTCATTTTTACCGAAATAAATCCGTGTTTGAACGACATGTTTATTGGAACTTCTTCTGCCTTCAGAGAGTTATTGTGGGCATGGGCAAGATTCAGCCAGAGCTGGGCTGAGCTGGGTTTGAACAGCCTATCTACAAAATCTCCTTCATGTGTCACCAGGACAGGCTGGCTAAAGAGTTTACCAGCTTAATATATTAGCCTAACACATTAGCTCTTGGCCTAATATTAAAATAACAATAACTGCCAGAGGTACAAACGCTGCGGCCAAGCGCTCGGAAAACGCAGCCCTGGAAGGGAGTGGGTCATCAGCCAAGAGAAATAAATTACCTTCAGCTCCCAGCACACCAGCTGTGTCCAAATCAGCTTAAACTTACGCTGTCCCCAGGCTGGTTTTATCTCCTTGGGAGTGGAGGAGGGTTGGTGGTGCTTGGCTGGCGGGGGCTTCCCTTTGCAGCCTCCTCCAGGGATGCTCTGCCTGTCCAATCTCCCAGGGAAATCTGGCTCCTCTTCTCCCTTCTGCCTCCATGTCAGATTCTGGAGGAGCTGGTGGTAGCTTTGCATGACACTGTGCCCTCCTCCAGTTCTGGCACTGGCTCCCTGATGCTCCTGAGGTGGAATATGGGGGATGTTCATTAGGGGGTTGAAATCAACCTTCTCTTTGCTAGTTTATACAGCGTGGAGAACTGGTATTTAAATGGGTTTCATCGACCAGGGGTGATGGTTTTATTTGGCACATTAGCACCTCCATGCCAGATCCTCCTCCACTGGGGGCTGCTTGCTCAGGATTGATTCCTCTCCCTGCCCTTGGAGAGGGAAATTGCCCATGGAAAGCAGAAAACAACGCACACTCCAGGCCCTCTGGGGACACCAAACTTGGCCAGAGGGCTGCACAAAACCTGGTGGAGACACAAATCTGTCCTGGGAGCTGCCAGCGAGCCCCAACAATCGCTGCTCCACCTCACCATCCAACACTCTGCTGCTCCTGCAGGACAGGGGCTTTCACCTCCAGGTCAGGGCTCTGTTTGGACTTTGTGGGTCTGATACTCTCTGCTTTGCAGTGGGTTAGCTGGTTTTTGTCAGGGGAAAAGGGAAATCAAACCAGTGCAAAGCACGGAGCTCTACGGAGCTGATTTGGTTTTTGTGGTGAACCTGCCTCTCCTCAAATGCAAACCTGAAGGAATAGAAACCAACCTAGAAGAATTAAAGTTGCAAAGTGCACTTTTGTGTATAAAAGAAGTTGGGATGCCAGGCTGCCTCTTGTCCCTAACTTCCCTCTTTGTCTCCTCATTTCTTTGGGAATACCCTGTTCCAGTGAAGGGGGGCCAGGACAACAATAGCAATAAAGCTTTCACAGAGTTGATTCACACAATTAAATGACATGTAGACTTGCAAAATTATGAGAAATTACTTCTTTCCATCTTTGAGATCTCAGTGCCTTGCTGACACCAAAATGTGAATCTAAAACTGAAATAACTCTTGCTGGGGATATTTTTGTCAGAACTTTGTACAACTACAGGCAAAAGCCCAAAGATGGCTGCATGCAAAATACAAATGCCTTAATGCATTATAAACCACTCCAGATCAAGTACTGAAGAATTGCTCAGAAAGAATTAAGAGGAGTTTTTTTGGTGGTTGGGTGGGCTTTTATTTCCCCCAAGAACACAACTTTTTCTTATTTTAAAAAATTGCGATTTTCCCAGACCTCAAATTTGAAATGAGACTGGAATTCTGATTAAAAGTGATGTGAAAGGAAAATGTTCAATTGGATAATGCACTATTAATGTTTTTCTTAAGGGTATAATGCAGAGGACATTTTTACAGGCTTGTCTTTTTGGGTTTTCCTCCCTTTTTTGCAACTCTATTGTTAGAGGGAGTGACAGCAGAAAGAGGCTGTGCAAGGCTTAAATATGGACAGGAAATTTCCCACATGAGGACAGGCAGAAAAATTTGCTGAGGCATCAGAATGTAGCCCTGCTCTCCAGGAAGTGGATGTGAGACCAACACCTTTCAAAGCTTCCAGACAGGAGCACAGCTCGTGTCTTGTCCCACAACTGGTCACAATCCGAATGCTGGGGGATCAAATAATTTTAAACACTTTTTTTTTTTATTTTATTAGCAATAGTTAAAGCAGGAATGGAGTTATTTTGGCTGGATAAACCAGATTTTTGTGAGCAGCCCAGCTGCACCAACCTGGTGAGACCATGACCAGAAGTTTCATCAGGGATGGGGAGGTTGGGCCACAAATTCTGACACAGGTCTGGGGTTCCATCAAACACACACAATTTTGGAATACTTGATCCAGGACTTCCCATTTGTCTTCTCCCCATCAGATTTGGAGCAGTCCATGCTAACCCATTTGAAAAAGTGGGTCAGCAGCTCTGGCTTCTCCTTGAACAAGGTCCCACCCAGCTCCTCATTGCTGCCACCCCCTCACCTGACCCCCAGTTTGGGACAAACTGGTGTTTACCTGCCCTGCACCTCATTTTCCCTGCTGCTAATAAAGGGAAGCAATGACTGCTGCCTGCTTTGATGAAGTCTCCTGTGATCTACAAGTGAAAAGCACAGTGTAAATGCGAGGAATGTAATTATTATTATCACCAAAGAAGCTGCCTGCTGACCTCAGAGCTGATTTATAGATTCATAATTGGTTTAGATCAAAATGGTGATGAGGCAGCAAGGCTGAACACGCCACTGCATTCTTGCTGTGCCCAATCCAGTCTTGGGGGACAGCAAACACTGCTGTTAACCCATGCTTCACTCCACAGCCTTCTGAGCTCCAGCTGCCCCAGTGATGCTGGGATTTGGAAATTCCCAGTGGGTGCTCATTGTGTCACACAAGTCAGGTCAGTTTTCAGCCTGTGTTTTGTCACAAGGAATTGTGTGCAGACCTCAGGAATGAGAGCCCAGTGCTATGTGACATTTACAGAGAGTGTCTGATTTCAGAGAGGGGCTGTGGGTGAAAGCAGTGAAGAGCCCCTTCCAGCCCAAAAAACAGCTGCTGTTTGATATTATATCTTTAATGCTTAATATTATGCTTAATATTATATCATCACCTTTTTGCTGCCCTGGAAAATGAAGGGTGAGGATTCAAAGGCTGCATCCAGTTAAAATTACAGGAGAAGCCCCCATAGACCAAAAGCCAAATGGGAGCTTAGCTGTAATTATGGGTCAAACAACTCCTCTTAAGTAAAAATTGTCCTTACTTAATGATGTGACACAGCATGGCTGTGGGGGATTTCTCTTCAGCAGGTTTTTCCCCCCTACCTCTCATTTATTAAACTAACCTGGCCAGAAGGAGAGCACAACACAACCATGGGGAGGGCTGTAAATCTTCCTGCTTAGGAGCAGAGCTCAGGCTCTGAGCAAAGGGAGGTTGGGAAGCCACTTCCTCCATCAACAGGTTGTTCCATAATTATCCTCTGCTGGGCTTTCTCCACCTTCCCCTGCAGCCTGGACCAGAGTGGGAGCCAAATCCTGGGCAGAGTGGACACACCACAGGCCCCCCTTTCCCCAGGTTGTGCAAGGCAGTGTCTGTTATCAGTGTCCTCAGGATCTCCCCACGGCTCAGACAAAAGATCTGGGGTTATTTGTAGATGTCTGTAATTTGCAGGGACCTCCCTTAGCTTGATTTGCTCTTAAATATAGGACTGGGAGCTCCTGTGCAGTCGTCCCTCTCATTGCTGGATGTTTCCTGTGTACTGAGCGTGCTGGCAAAACAAATATTCCCTGCCCCTGTTACCACCTTCAGATGGCATCTCCTACCTCAGGCCTGGCTTCCTCCCAGCTGCTCAGAATCACGACTGCCTGAGCAGGAGCTATTAAAGGCTTTCAGCAGCTCTTTCCCCCTCCCAGGAAAATAAACTGGATCATCTATTCTTCTAGAATTTTTTTTTTGTGTGCGTGTTTTTTTGGTTTGTTTCTTTTTTTTTTTTTTTTTTTAATTATTTGTTTTGTTTTTGTTGTTGTTGTTATTTGGGGTTTTTTGCTTGTTTGTTTGTTTGTTTTTATGTGAAAACAGTGGTTAGAAATCCACTTAGCCACTGGGTAAGATCGGGATCATCCACCCTTAGCTTCCAGCCATCCCCCTGTAGCCAAACTGGCTCCTGGCTGGTTTCCTTCACAGATATTTAAAGACTATCTCAGCATTTATCTCTCTTTCCTTTGCTATTTATGTGCTAGATCCTTGAGCTCGTGTTCCAGTGAGTTTTCATCACTTTTCCCTTGTTTCCTCTTGCTCCCGAGGTTGGGAGGACACACAGAGGAGCTGAGGGTGGCAGGACTGGCACTGTCACATCCTAAAGCTTCTCCTGAGACCCCACATGAGGTGGGCTGGGCTTCCCCACCCTGCAGACTTGTCCTCTGCCAGGGCAGAGCCTCTGTGACGGAAGCTCAGGGTGAGGGATTTTGGATTTTCCCCCTTTTGGGTCTCTTGTAGGACCACAGGCTGTTCTGGACACATGAGCTGCAAGGGGACAAAGCTGATGATTTATCCACTGAGCCTCACAGGCCCCTCTAACAGCTCCTTAATGTGAACCATGTGCTGGGCTCAGCCTCAAACACCCAGAGCCTGGGACAGGGCAGGTTTTGGGGAGAGGAAAGCAGCATCCTGGAAATCCCATTGCTGCAAGAACAGGCTCTTTCTCTGGCACCTCTCTTGACTCCAGCCTGAGTTATCTGCAGGAGGTGAGGGATGTTTTGCCTGACTTTTATCAGATGATGATGAGCTCTGTCTGGTATTTATGGCAGCAAGAATGGGTGCAGGGGCAGGGCTCATGCTCAGGGCTTGGGGTCTGTGCATAAAGGGTTGTTTGGAGCTCTTTAGCCCGGTTAGCACCAGCTCCTGTTAAATCTGGAAGAGCAGAGTGCCTGAACAACCTCACAAAACTTTCACTGAGATCTTTAGGAGCTTGGCAGATGCTGCAAGGCAAACTGAAGTTGAACCAGAGCTGGGCGACTTGTGTTACTGGAGGAGTCATTCTAACCCCACCACCTCATTGCTGTCGGAATATTTGCTCCCACTTTACCTGCCTGCGTTGCTCTAGGGAGAGGAAATGGGTCGTTACACCCATTTCCACCCAAAAACTTCCCCGGAGGCTTTAGCAGGGGATGCCTCCCCATTGCTGACATCCCCCAAACCCTGCGGCTCCATCAGCACAGCTCCAGGGGAGGAGGCAGCAATCCCTGCCTTTTCCTGCTCGTACCACTCCTGGAGGAAAGGAAAAAACGTGTTCCTTAACTGCTCTGAGGGTGTAAGTGATGCTGGAGTCAAGGGCACTTCTTCTGTGGGGCTGTGCTAGATGGGCAAATATATTTGCACAAAAAATGTTTAACGTTTCCTAACGGGAATTGTTTGGAATGTCCCTTTCCGTGAAAAAAAAAAAAGGAAAAAAAAAAGAAAAAAAAAAAAAAAAGTTAATATTTTGATTTTCTTGATTCAGAAAGAAAGCACACAGTGAAATTTCTCAAGGGAAAACGCCAAACTCAAAACCACTTTAATAATGTGAGGGATGGTGAGTAAGTGGGGATATCAGCAGATTTGCTTCCCCCTCACAAGGTTACCTGCCCTGGCTGATAGTGCAGGTGGGGGAAATGCCACAGGGGTTCCCTTGAGGATGCACTTCCCTTCTGACTCCTCAGCCCCTGTTTCCTGCAGATCAAACCCACCCACCGAAGGCTGGTTCTCCATGGGTGGAGCAGGATGGCTGCTTTCCAGCCAAACCCCCTCCATGCCCAGCCCCAACCCACCCCTGCTCACCTTGGCACCTTGGTTTTGCCTCTCTTTGCTCTTAAGCTCCTTTTCTGTTCAATAAACCTCTTGACTGCCTGGATTTTATATAAAAAATTTATATATTTCCCCTCCTAAAAAATAAAAATAAAGCACAGCAGCTGCTGAGTGGACCCAAAAAGTCACCCCTCCAGCACTGTGGGTGCAGGGAGAAGTGAGCTCTGCCCATACCATTCCTCCCCTTTCTGCACTTAGGCAAAAATAGCTGCTCATAAATACAACCAGACTGGGAGAAAACGTCCTGAGGGCAGCTGGGAGCTCATTACAGGTGCTGTGCTGCCATTGAAGCAGCCTGTGCATTTTGGGGGGCTGGCTGGGGGCTGGCTGCTCCCTCCCAGAGCCCTGGCTGCTCAGAGGTGCCAGCCTGCCCAGGCTGCCCCACTATGTGCTAATATCTTCTCCCCCTGGGGTCTGCAGCCTGCTTCATTACTTTGAGCACTAATCCACACTGCCTTGGACTTATTTGTGTGGAGACCTGCTCTGCAAGAAAGCTGCTTTCCATGTCTTTGCCCTGAACAGTTAATCCACCTGCTCCTGCACACCTCATGGCAAGATAAGGCATGCATGGCTTAGTGCCTCCAGAAAACTTGTCTTCTTTATTCAAATCTTCCTCCAAGAGCCCAGCCAGGCAATTCTCTTCCTATTCTCATGCCAGTTCAGGCAGGGAGCAGGCACACAGCTGTTTGAATTTGTCCATGATAAATAAAAGTGAAGATGCAGCTCTGTGTTCAGCATCACTCCCCTCACCCCTCCAGGCTGGCAGCACGGGGTGGGTGGAAATATCCTGCAGCCTTTTTTGTCCAGCTGACATTCACTGGGTGCAGTTGTTCACCCTCAGCCCAGGCTGCTGCTCTGTGCTCACTGCCAGGTCACATCTGCATTTATCTCTGCTGCAGTGCCAGAATTTAGCACAGAGGAAACTTCCAGTTCCTTTGCACTCCTCTGGAAAGCTGAGGGCTCTAAACAGTTGTGCTGTGTGAGATTTAAGGTACCTGTCAACCCATATAGAACCTTCTTTCCATGACTTAACCCTGCAGCTTCCCATCACCCCAAGGAGTCACCTCCAAACCTCAAAGATTTTTGCTGAATGCACCCAACCCTAACTCACAGTGGCCCAGCTCACCTGCTAACAGTGCCACACCTAATTAATGCCAAGTACAAAGTGATTTATCCCACCCCACACTAGCTTGGAAACGCTGCCCACCCTCCACACTGCCTGGTGAAGCTCATCTTACACACTGCTCACTTTTAAAAGTGGCTTTTTCTGCAGCTGCAGGAAGCCCCATGGGGAAGGTTATTTGCTGTTCAGGGGTGCCCTGGGTTCAGAGGTACCCCCAGGTCTGGCAGATGAGGTGCCTGACTGGTGGAGACTGAAGAAAAGCAAATTCTGCCAAGCCTTTATTCTCCCAGGGCCTGGGAGGTGGAGGGGTTAAGACCTGATAAGGAATCTCTCCTCCAGAAGAGCATCAGATTAAATCTGACCTACAAGCAGAAGGTGTTCCTACTAAATTGCCCCTACAAAGGAAAATTGGTCCCCAGCTGGTCCCTCCCCCACTGACTTTGTGTTAACTTGCAGCATTTCTTGTGTTCTTGTAGGGGAAGTAAAAAACCTGAGCAAGCTTTAAAGGGAGAAGCAATATTTGTGAGGAAACCCCATGGAAAGTTAACCAGGGGATTCAGCTCTGGGAAAATTGCACAATTTAATATTAAAAAGCTTTTTGTTTCCTTTTTTTTTGTGATAAATAAAAGGGATATGGGGCACAGAAGCAGTTATTAATGAAAACCAAGGGAAGTATTAGCATTTTTTTAACAGTGAGGCCAAGGAGCTGGTGGGACAGCTGGCCAAGGGATGTGGTAAATCCCATTTAATCTGGCACCTTCACACTGAGCCTGGATTTCTTCCTAAAGGACTTGCTTGGCCATGGGCTACAAAGCTAAATGACTCCTAAGAGAGGACTGGAGCATCAATAATTTGTTGATGGGCAGTGTTGGTGACTCTCAGATGGCTGAGCTGGACCTTCTATGGACCAGACTCCCCCCAGATCCATTCAAGGGGATGCTTAGGCTGCCCTGCTGAAAAGAATTACCTCTCCTGAATTAAGCAGTGTTTTTTCAGCTGCAATCATCTCATCATTTACAAGCAAAACTTTCATAGACTTTTTCTGGGTTTTATTGTTTTCCCATGGAAAGAAATACCTTGTAAAGAAAAAAATAAATCTCTTTTTTTTTTTTTTTTTTTTTTTTTTTTTTTTTAATAAAAACTCCAGCAGGCTTTTCTCTCCCTCCCCTAAGCCTTGGTAGTTATTCTTCCTTTAATTTAAGCAAGGCTTGTATCAGTTGACATTATACTTGTGCTTACTTGACTTGAGGTAAACATGGCTAATCCTGCTTAAAAATGAACTAAGAATATCTACTCAGTTTAATGAAATGGATTAAAATTTTACCTCATATTAAACATTAACAACTTTTCTTGTTCAGACAAGCCCTGGGAGGCTGGAGCAGTGTTATTAATTTGCCTTCAACATCACTAAAATTTCTTTGAAAATAAGCAAATTACGTACTTGTGTAGAAGGCAGATCCCTTTGAAAGGATGGTGCTCACAGGAGATCTGGCTCCCTTTCTTCTCTGCATAAAAAGAGTCTTTCTTTTTTAGATTTTATTCCCTTTTTAACATTTTATTTTCTTCCTGAGCTCCTCATTGAAACAGCACCATTCTTTCTGTTCCATTCACGGTGTTTCTTCAGGGGAAAGATCAGCCCAGGAAGAATGAAATGCTCCTTTATTTAATTTATATCTCAGGCTGACCTCAGCTCACACACACTCACACCACACACCTGGAAATGGAGATGTCAAAGCGTGGTGGGAAAACCCAGCTTTGCACACCAGATTTGTTTCAATTTGTCCCTTTTTCAGCTGGGACAGAGAAGTCACACTTTATTTCAAGTTTTGGTGTATTTTGGATGATTTCAAAGGCTTCAGGAGCGAGCTGAACCCACCCCAATTCCCGTTCATCCCACCCGTGGATGTGCGTGCTCTTTTTGGTGTTTTGGTGGTTGTGCTCCTCGACTTTCTGCTGACACGTGGAAACGCTAAAAGGTGTTTTTCTTAAATAACAGCCCATTGTTCCAGCTGGTTATGAACCCTCTGCACGCAGCCAGAGCAAACCCTGCCGAGTTCATGCCTTGAGACGCCGCAGGTGCTCGGCGCTGAATTGCCGGGCAGGCTGCGCGCTCCCGAAACGCGGCTCCGGGAGTCACCTCAGAGGGGGGAAATAAATAAATAAAGGAGCCAAGAGGGTTATTTTCAGGGTTCAAGACCAGAATTAATCTCTCCGCGAGGGCAGGGCACTATATATTCAAAGCAGCGCTGCCTGCCAGGTGCCGCCGCGGTGGCAGGAACTCGCAGAACGAGACTTTCTAAGGAAACTGGGAGATGTTCCCGGTGACTTCGCTCCCTTCCAGCTACGGATAGGATGAGGCGGGGATTCATCACAACCAGCCGGATCGTCATTACCCAAACACACACACATAGGTGTAGTCTGTGCCCCGAGGAAATTGTAACTCGAGACAAGCTAACGCAGGCACTCCTGCGCCGGCTGGTGCCAGTGGGGGTGGCGTGCAAAGGTGATAATTGAAAGTTGTTGGGTTTTGGGGTTTGTTTGTGTGTCTTTTTTTTTTTTTTTTTTTTTTTTTTTTTTCTTCCCCGCTGAGTCAACAGGAGGTTGTTTTCTACCTTCTGCTTCCTTCAGTGAAGGTGACAACTTCTGTTCGGTTTTGCCGGGTCATGCAAGCAGTCAGGGCTGTGCCCGGAGCATCACCTGGCACCCCGGGAACACGGGTAGGAAAGTCTGGAGGAGATGGGCAGTAGCTCCTATCTGTAGGCAGGTGTTGACAGAAGCCAGCAGGCAAGTGACTCACTCCATTCCTAAAAATCTGTACCTCTGATCTGGCGTCCAGAGGAAAAGGTAAACAGCAGGGAGGAATCGCCTTTTGAGAGAACAGTGGATGAAGGCAAGGGGTGTGCCAAAGAGAGGGGGGGAAAATGCAGGTGAAGTGAAGGGACAGCTGTGCTGCACCCCAGCCATGGATGTGGGCTTGACAGCAGCCAGGACCTCAGCCCAACACATCCTCTCCACGGACGAGCGTTGGTTTCGGCTTCACAAAGAGCTGGGTGAAACCTTCGGACACCCAAAACAAGTCAGGCTTGGAGCATGAGACAAACAGGTCTCTGCTTGTGGGGCGAATCTCCTCCCTCCCCCTCCCGTGATTGAGAGCTTCATATCCGAGAATCATTGAGCAGAAGTAGAGCAGCTCCAGCCCCTGCAGGCTGCCAAGGCGTTCTTGCTGAGTGAAGCTGTTCAGGCGCAGAGACACTGCCGGACCCGGGGCTTGCGTAAACCTCCCTCCCCCTGCAACAAAAGCCCTGCTCCCATGGCAGTCAGGTGCACACACCAACCCCTGCCTTTGAAAACGTGTTCAACCGGTCCCTGCGCAAAAAAAAAAAAAAAGACAGGTTTGACCAGAACGTCCCCTTGTGCAGAGAGGCTCTGCCAGGCGGGCCCCAGCATCAAAGGCAGACAGCTGGGTGCTCCACAGCCCCTGATTAGCATCAGCATGAGCAGAGCCCGGTGTTCGCAGCACTAAAGGCCACCAGCAGCACCCAGCCCCGGGCTCCAGCAGCACGTCTGGTGTGCCTGAGTGCATCTGGGTTTGTGCAGCCGGCTGCCTCCTCAGGAGAGCTGCAGGGAGCGGCAGCGGGCGGACCCCAGGGTGCTCCGGCTGCTCAGCATCCCTGCAGGAAGGACCAGGCAGCTCCAGCTGCACCTGCAGACACTGCAGAAAGTGGTGGCCTCAGGATGCCAGAGCTCAGATGGATTTGGGGTGGTTTTTTTCCATTTCACCTATTTATTTTCTCTTCCTTCCTGCCCCTCAGGAAGCAAGGGCGGTAGATGCATCCTGTCACCATACTCATGGTTTGTGGTACCCACAACTCTGCTCTTTTGGTTTTCACTTCTCTGTGGGGTTTCATTGAAATGCACATTTAAAATCAGTCCTTATTCCTCCTAGCATTGGAATATTCCTCTGTTTTTGGCTCTGTGGACCTTGCCTTTTCCCATGCTGCCAGAAATGACCACTTCTCCTAATCTCCAGGCAGGTGAGCCCCAGTAAAGTTCCACCCACCCTCCCAGCTGTCGTGCAAAGCTCCCAGGGTGGGATGGAATGGGACAGCACGGGAGAGGCGGGCAGGAAGCAGAGGAGGAAACAACCATTGCTCAGCCACAAATAGGACTTGGCACTGCTGATGCTCAGCCCCACGTTAGAGTTCAACCCTGCTGCCTTCCACAGGTTTATCCATGGCCTTTTCTCCCTCTCACACATCCTGAGATCCCGTGACTCGCCAGCCCTGCTGCCCTGCCCGGGCTCTTATCACCTCCTGTGCTGCTTCCCTTCTGACCCTTCTCCAAGCGCTCCCCTTTCACCCAGACATCTGTATCCCTGTTTTTTTCCAAGGAGCTGGGGTTAGGATGCAAGCACACACTTTCCTCAGCCCAGAGCCTGCTGGCTCTGCACATGGAGGGCTCCACAGGCAGATGGGGCACTGCTTCCTCCTCCCATGGGTGTTTCCTAGACACAGGCAATGCATTTTGGAGATAAACTGGGGATTAAGAGCCTGTCCTCACAGCCACTGCCCCCAAGCTGAAGTCTCACCTCTGCAGCACACTCAACCTCCAAACACTCTCAGATCACACGTGGCACCATGAAAACTCCCTCTGCACTCGGGACAGGTGCGGGTTTGCGAAGTTTTTCCGCGCGTAATAAAATTTTACTCCTAATTAGGATAATAATAGCAAGTGCTAGCTCAGTTCTGCTGGCTTAATTTCCACCTGCTCTTTCTTTGCAGTTTGATGTGGTATTTGCTTCCTGTCATGCATTCTTGCATATGATTTCTGTGCCGTGTTATCTCGCTGATGTGGTTCGCTAAGGAGTGGTCGAAACGCGGCTCTGACCGTGTCTCACCACCAACAAGTTCATTTGCCTCTGTAGGAGGAAAAAAATAACAATAATAATAATAATAATTAAAAAAATAAAAAATAATAATAAAAAATCCAGGCTGCCTCCTAACTGTGTGCTGTGCACATGTGCCTCTCTGAGCACATGTTGTTGTGAGATTTTTTTCTGTTTTCTTCTTTCCCCTCCCACCTACATTTGCAACCCAGCTAGCTGCAATATTTAGTTCAGCTGCCAAGTGCCTGCTTTTTGTGGGAAAGGTGTTTGTGCAGAGCATAGATGGGAGCCCTCATAGGCAGGGCCTGTCCAGGACAACCAGCAATTGTGCCTCCTCAGACCTTATTTCACTTCAATAATGTTTCTTTAAAGCTTGTAAGATTGTTAAAGGGATGCCTTCAGTAAAATGGGATTTGTTTTAAGAGTGGATATAGAAAAGGGAAGATCAATGCAAACCCAGAAGTTTCCCCCAGCCAGGAGCTGGTGGGACCTTGTCATCACTCCCATAGAAAATGGCATCTGGTCCTTTTTATCCAGCTGCCCTCCTGCACCATCACATCCCAAAATGTCATCCAACATCCCCATCACACCTCCAATCATCCTACTGGGCAAGGACTCTCTTTTTCTGGCAAGGAAAGGGCAACCCAAAGACAGAATGCAGCTTGCACCAAGATGTTTAGTTGTGTTATGAGCTTTTATTTAAAAAGCACATTTATACAGCAATAATTTCGCAGATACAAACTTCAATTTTGTATTCTACAAAAGTCTTTGAATATTCTTCTCTTTACAAAATGGAACATTACAAAAATACAGACAATTTAATATGTTTTTTTTTTATACAAATGTCTCTAATTGTAGTTATTTTCATTAAAATATTACTACCACAGAACTACAATATTTTAGTCGACTATAAAAAAATTAATTCAATGCTTTTTTAAGCAGCAAAATGTAAATAACACAGGTCAGGACACAGTTTATAGTCATAGTGGATATATCTAAAATTGTTTCAGAAATAATATTTTACATAGTTAATTTTTAAGGTTTTATACATTATTTATATAATATTTATAATATAAAAAAAAAAAACAAACATAGCTTGCTATAAGTTGAAATGATAGGACGGATTCTGTGAGGAGGATGTGCAAATGGCCGTTCTGCGTGCTCTGCGGGATCCCTTTGCAAACGCTCGTGGAAGGGCTGCAAACCAAGCACCTGTGGCTTCTGGGCAAGAAAGAAAACCCAGCATCTCACCCCAGAGAGAGGCACAGCTGATTTCCCACTGGAATGACTCAGGAAAGAAAATTCGGCATCACACCCTAGAGAGAGGCACAGCTGATTTCTCACCAGAGTGACCCAGGAAAGAAAATTCAGCATCATACCCCAGAGAGAGGCACAGCTGATTTCTCACCAGAGTGATCCAGGAAAGAAAATTCAGCATCACACCCCAGAGAGAGGCACAGCTGATTTCCCAGTGGAGTGACCCAGGAAAGAAAATCCATCATCACACCCCAGAGAGGCACAGCTGATTTCCCACCAGAGTGACCCAAGAAAGAAAATTCAGCATCACACCCCAGAGAGAGGCACAGCTGATTTCCCACCAGAGTGACCCAGGAAAGAAAATTCAGCATCACACCCCAGGGAGGCACAGCTGATTTCTCACCAGAGTGACCCAGGAAAGAAAATTCAGCATCACACCCCAGAGAGGCACAGCTGATCTCCCTCTGGAGTGACCCGGAGCACAGGACCTGGGGCTGCCCCAGGGAGGAGGAGGAGGAGGAGGAGGAGGAGAGGAGGGGATGCACAAACCGACTGACAGCCAGGCCGGGACGTGCCGCCCAGCAGCCCGTCCCAGAACTGCAGAATCCAAGTTTCCCCGGGACTCAGCCCCGGGGCCGTAGTGCGAACGAGTCTCCGGCAGAGCCGCGCTGCCCTCGCGCCGACCCGCACACACAGAACCTGCTGGGGGTTTATTCTGGGGGAAAAGGGGATGGCTGGGAAGTGAGGATGCTCTTTTCCCCCAGGGAGGCTCGGGTGGGAGCGAGCAGGGAGGAAGAGAAGAGGTTTCTCTGCAGCAGGAAGAGCTCTCCGGCGCATCTTGGGGCCGCTGGTTACAGGCGTGTAGTGTGAGCAGAGAGAACACAGACCCTTCGGAGACCTTGGACTGGGCAAGCTTCTTCTGAATTAAGTCACAGTGTGGAGGAGAGGAGGCAAAAATAAACTAGGATCAAAAAGAGGAAAAAAGCAACTCTCACAAACCAATCCCAGGTCTTGACTCAGTGCTGTTGCTCATACATAGTGCTATACAATTTAGTTGTGAGTTGTTTTTTGGTTTTTTTCTCGCAGGCATTGGAAATCATCGTCAGAAAAAAAATCTAGGATGGCCAGCTTCCCAAAAATCCCTTAGTGTTCACTGGGCTAGGAACAACTTGGTGTTCACTACAACATGAACACTCAAACCAATTGCACATCCAGAACTCCGGCACCTCTCTTTATTTGTTCGGCTTTTTGTGTTGTGTGGGGTTTTTTTTATTTTCCTTTCTCGTTGTTGCCTTTGCCTTAGTTGACCACCACCTTTCATCCAAATGTTGCAAGTTGAAAAGACCACAGAGTAAGACGTTACTGGTCGGGCAAGAAAGTCTCTCCCTACATTCTACTGTCTGATGAGATTTGAGAGCAGCAGGTAGTTGCTGTCAGCAGTCACTTTTTCTTCGCAAAAAAAAAAAAAAAAAAAAAAAAAAAAAAAAAAAAAAAAAAAAAAAAAAAAAAAAAGTTTAAAATACAACACCCATCTGATTCCTCGAAGTTCTACACCATGTTGTGATGATTATTCCTCTCAATGATGTCCACAGGTGAAAGGATCTCCTTCCGGATGGGAGGTGGAGGCAGGCAAGTCTTTGTCTTGGGCTTGAAGAGATCTGAGACGTAAAACACCTGCAGGAAGAAGTGGAAAAAGCAAACTCAGCCACAGTGGGCAATGCTTTGTTCAGAAAGTTGGTTTACAGAACATATACACATCTTTAAGCTGCAAAAATAGCACAGTTTGAATGCCTGCCCCTAACAGCTGTGAAATCCCAAGCTCCTGCTACCACCTTTCTGTACAGCAGAGAAAAAGGCTCAGACCTCACAAAACTGTAACAACACGAGAGGACAACTTAATTTCTCACTGTGTAATCACCGAGGGCAACAGCCAGACCTCGGGTTGAAAAGCCAGGAAACAGATCCACGGCCTGCACTCCAATAAAATAACAAAGGTCTCCAAAGGGCTGGCCTGACTCATCCTGAGTGGTCTCAGGGATAGAGTGGTGTGAAACAGTTCATTCGGGCAGGCATCAGGGAGGCAATTAAAAGCTTTCAAGTCAAACTGCGTTAAAAGCTATCAGCAGTGAGTCAATGGCAGCCATGCTCCTCACACCCCACCAGAGCAGGGCTGGGGTCTGGGGGAAGCCAAGGGCTAGGGAGAGGAGGAGCTGTTCCTGATCCTTCTTCCTCAGTATGCCGTGATGTAACCCCTCTCCCGGATGTGAAAACGCCAGTGCCTGGCAATTTCGGAAGGCAGCAACACAATAAGAAACAAAGTGCTGGGAGGAAACTTCCACATCCTCCTTTGGCAGCAGCAGCATGGAGCTTATCAGTCCTCCAGGAGTGGGGCACTTTCACCCCTGCCAAACCCCAGCCCCGTGCCAGAAGGGAAAAGAGTCAGACAGCACAGACCCTCTGGATGGAGCAAGAAGTGGCAAGGATTCATCATTTTGTCACCTGGTGCCACAGCCCCAAACTTCCGTCCTGCCACGCGCTGCCTCTGCCAGCCCAAACCTGATGGCTCTCAGAAATCCTTAAACCCCAAACATCTGGACTTTGCTGAGCTGAAATCCCAGGATGAGCAGCACATGGCTGTAGGAATCAGCAGTACATTTGTTTTTTCCCCCACACTACTCAAATGCAACATTTAAGCACTTAGATAAATCAGGGGGGAAAAATAATTCCAAGGTAATCAAAGAAATAAAATTAGATTACAACTTCCAGGCTGGGTAACACAGGGAGAAGGCAAAGGTTTGTCCTACCTGCATCTCCACATTTTCTAACTACCCAGAGCCTTGTGCAGCAGGTCAAGTTGTCCTTGGAAATAACTTTTGCAAGCCCCTATCAGCACAACAGATAAGGCTCAAGCTGGACAGACAGCAAAGCTGCTGTAAGCAGCAATTTACTCCTACAGCTGTGACCAGGGATGAAGGGAGCTGAGCTGGTGTTGCTTTGTGGGAAAGCTAAAGAGCTGATGTACTAAACAGTTATTTTTCTTGATGTATGTGCTGGTGTCTGGCTGTTTGGTTGTATGACAGAGCTGATAAAGTTGTTTACAGGGCATCCAAGTGGCAGCATTTGTATGTTTGGGTAAATAACAGGATCCAGCTGATGCTCCCAAGGATCACAGGCTGGAGTCTGGCCCCTTGCTGCAGCATCCCAATGGAAAACCAGGTTGAACTGCTCTGGCACTGGTTTTCTTTTGGGTTGTTAATAACTGTAAACCCCCCATTTGTCCGGTTTGGTGCATTTCTGGTGCCATCTCGCTCATGTGTCCACCTCTGAGAGCTGGATTCAATAAAAAAGGTGTCCAACTTCTGCACCAAGGTAGCCATGACAAATCAATTTATGGGAGGAGATTGCTGAGTGCAAGAAGCATCTGGGGATTGCTTTGAGTCTGGTCCTTATTTTTGACAGGAATGAGTTATGGTGAAGTGTCATCCTGAGTATTTTTGCTTTTACTGTGCTGCTTTTCAGGGTTTCAGTCAGAGACTGGTTAAGAGGTTTCATTTCTCTTTAAACTGTATTTCACTTTAACATGGCTGGAGGTTATATAAACATTTATAGGAATCATGAAATGTGATCTTTGGGGGTTAAAAGTGTGCTAAATCCTCCTAATGCTTGAACTGTTTAACACAAAAAAGGACTAATAAACGTGCTAAGTTTTTCACTTGGATTAGCTCCATTTCCTGCAGAAGGTGCTCTCCACCCATAAAGAAAACTTGATGGGAGAAGACTGAGAGCATTTTTAGCCAATATCTCACATTCCCACTTAGCAAGTCCTATTACTTTTCCTCCTATTGAAGCAACTTTTAATGATATACAGAGAGGTTAAAACAACTCCTCTGATCAGCACTGGGAGCACGTCCTCCTGCCATCTCCCCTGTTCCCTCTCCCTCAGATGAGACACACACCACACAACACACAGCAAGCTGCCTACAAGGCACACACAAACTATTTCTATTTGAGAAATCCTTGTTGCATTTCACCCTGGGTCCAAGTCTGAATGTTTCATCAGCTGGAAGTGCTTGACATGAATGTCTTCTGCTTGTTATTTCAGGCACTGAAAGACAAACGTGTCTGCTGCAGCACGACCTGGGTTTAAGCTCGGGCAGCCTTTGGAGATGAAATCCACAATTGGTTTCTACTGAAAGGTATGGCCTGATAACTGGGGTGTTTTTACAGCCCTTGACTATCACCAGGGTGGACCTGAAGGCTTTGCTGGGAGAAGGGGTGGCTGGGAGCACCCAGGGCTGGAGGTGATGAGTCTCCAGGTCCCTCCCTCAGTTTCAACACAGCCCGTGCAGGAGAGCTGGGCAAGAACCCCCAGGACACGCCAGGAATTTCAGCAAAAAGCTGCTGAACTGCTCCTTCAGTGCAAACTCTAGGGTGTTTTGGGATGACTCTTCCTCTTGTCCTTTGCTGCCATCTCCCAAAAAGGAGGGAAGTCTGCCAGGCCCTACGAGGAAAACTCCCACCAGCAAAGCCAGGTTCTGGAGCACACTGCTGGTTCTCTGATGGAATGGGGCAAGGGCTGGGCTCAAACCCTGCCCTGAGTCCCAAACTGAAGCCTGAGATGTTCCAGGTTACTGAGCCATTCCTGCAAAGAGTTTGGACACAATTCCCCCTTCCACCAGTGGGCTGGGGGAGCAGCTCAGGCTGCCCAGGCTCCAAACCCGAGCCTGCCTGGGAAACTCCAGGCAGCTGCTTCCTATGACACAGGAAAACCATCCCAGCCCTGCCACAGCCTCCCTTCCCCAGCACAGCCTCCAGCTGCCAGAGGGCTGGGAGGGGACAGCCAGGGCTGCTGCTTGTCCCAGCCAGGAAGCATCCAGAGAGCCACTGTCCTGTGGGATCCAGGGATGGATGCACTGCCTGCTCCCCACTGCCCTCCACACAGCTCTGCTCCCACTTCCCAGCACTGACACACACTTCTCCCACCCCCTCCTTGGAGCTGCCAGCCCTGCGTGGGACAGGGGCACCAGGCAATGGCAGAACCCAACAGTTCCTGCCCACAGAGTTAGCAATGCTCCATAAAAGCTTCCCAACAATGGCATTTTTGTTTTGGCTTTGGAATATTATCAATGAGTGGGAAGTACATAAATAACCTATTTTTTCTCTCCCGGCAAAATATAATATTGGTGAATTTAACCACTTATTCCCAAGGCTGATTTACTTTTAGAAAGTTAAAAAAAAAACTACACTGAAGAAAAAACGAACAAAAAGCCCCACAAAAAGTGGTGAGCTGTTAAAATCTTGCTCTCAGGAGTTCACACAGACAAACCACCACAGTTGTCAGCTCCCCTGTGTCTGTCTGAGGCAGCTGCCTGACCTGGTGCCCCCCATCCTGCCAACTTAAAGCATCTTCAAGTGTCACTCTGAGTTACAGGGCTGTGCAACCAGGTCACCCCTGGAGAGCAGGTGGCACAAGAACCAGCCCAGCAGCTGAAGTGGGCACAGCTTTAGTTGCCACTTTCTCAGGAGCCCTTTTGCTCTGTGCAAATCCACCAGCCATCACCCAGCCTCCTCTCCTCACTTTTTGGATGGACTGTGTGTGGAAGAGCCATAATCCCAAACACCCCAGACTCTGCTCAGCTGCTGGTGGAAACCCTTGAGAAGAGCTGGAGAAGCTTCTTGTGGAGAAGGAAACACCTTTGAACACCCTCCCAGTGCCCTGAGCTGGCCAAGCCTTTGGAGCAGAGTGCCTGCCACCGCAGGGCACCAGCCGAGCTGAGCTCTGGTGGCTGGCAAAGGCACTGCCCTTCCCACAGGAGCCCCCCAGCCCTGCTGCTGGCCACTGGGCACACTCACCACGCAGTAAGCCACCAGGGCTCCCTGTGCAAAGCCTGCCAGCACGTCGGTGGGGTGGTGCTTGTGGTCGGAGACGCGCGACAGCCCGGTGTAAAACGCCATCATGATGAGCGTGAACTGCAGCAGGGGACGCAGCAGGCGGGCTCCCTTCCACGTGAATCTGGCCTGCAGATAGAACTGTGGGAACAGAGGGGAGCAGACAGACAGAACAAACAGAAAGAGTTGTGTTAATGTGCCCGAATTCGCCTGAAAACGCAGCAGTAACTGGTCTGTTGGGTGGCTGTGGCTCAGGGAGGGGGAGCTGACGAAAAGGAAGGATGCTCTTTGCACCTCTGTGGCCTCTGGAGGGATTTTTAACCCATGGAGGGGATGAGGACAGAGGTGGATGGGCACAGCCCTTCCTCAGTGAGCCAGGACCAGGAGACTGGGACCCCCCTGCACTCCAGCTCTGCTTCAGCCTCCACCCAACACTGCATCCCAGCAAAGAAATCCCTCCCCAGCATTACTAATGCACAAAACGAAACCAAGATCCCAAATCTGTGGTATTTAGGACTCATACCATCTCTCAGAGGAGAAGGAAGAGTCAATGCAGCATGCTAAACCTTCAGAGCCATCCTGAGAACTCCCAGACATGGCAATAACCACCAACAATGTGCCCAGTGCCACCCTCCAACACGCCCATCACGTTTCCCAGCCCGAGCCCCGGGCTTTGAGGGAAACAGAGAGCAGCTGCCCCACTGCACAGCCTGGGAATGGCCTCCCTGGGTGGGACTGGCAGGCAAAGCCAGAGCAGGCTGGGGTGATGTCAAGCAGGAGTGCAGCCCTGCCGTGACTATCTCGGCGCGTTTCCGCTGCACGGCCGGCTCCTGTGGGAAACGGGAAGCTGGGAGGGAAGAGAGGGCAGGAAAACAGCAGCTCCTGCCCTGGATGAGAGCAGGGAGGAAGGCTGTGGGAAGGGAGGGACACCACAGCAGCCTGCAGGCTCTGTTCTGCTCAGCTCCTGCAGCCCAGCTTGGCAGCTCTGCCCTGTTCTGCTCTGCTGGCCCCCAAATGAAGCCCTGGAGTCACAGCCAGTGTCCTTCAAGGGGCTCTGCTACATCAGAGGGCTGCAGAGGGGTTTGCTCCCCCTTTATGGTCCCTTTTACACACCCAGAGCAGTTTGCACCGCCTTGATATGAAAGGGAGTGAAGCTCTCACTGGGTTCCCTGAAACCACAAATAACCTAATGGCAACATAAAAGCATAAAATGACCTATAAAAGCAGAACTAATTGGAAAGCTGATAAGGGGGAAGCATCATTTTGGCCAATTTATTATGTTTGGCTGTTGCATAAACACTGTATTTCCCTTTTAGGAAAGAACACACGCTGGGCTCTTCAGAAGAAATGAAACATCACATCATCTGAATGGAGCAGATGCTCCAAATTATCCAGATTGTTAGCCAATTAACATGGAAGGGAGCAGCACCAAAACAGCTCAGAGCTGGCTAGTGCACATGGTGATTCTGGGGAACATATCTGCACACCAGCCCCAGCCTGGGAACAGAGCCATGACCCCATGGAGCACATCCCACACCCCACACCAGGGTCCCTTCCATCCCAAACCATTCCATGGTTCTGTTTTCATGTCCAAGAGCCTCAACTCAGCCCAGGTGACAGTGCAAAACTCAGGTTCCAGTGTGCTGCTGCTGTTGCAGAACAAAAATAGCTCCAAGTGTTATATATTATAAACCATCACTCTCAGCTCTACCAGAAAGACTTGAAACTTGTTGTCTTATTTTAATCTTCTGTCTTTGTCCTATCAAATCCCTTAAGAAGGAAATTTGCTGCTGTATAATCTAACATTTATCACTTTTGCACAATCTGGACAACTCAAATCTTTCCATCCCACAAGCCTGAACTGAAAAAGACATCTAGAGGTGAGTGTGCAAAGTATCACTTAAAAATGAACAATAAAAAGCAAAGTTTGAAGTCACAATAAATTAGGTACTTCTGGGGCTGAACTGTGTCCCTCATGTGCAATCTTCAGCCCTGGAAAAGGAGCAAAAAGCAGTGTGGCACCAGAGGGGGTGTGCTGGGTGTTCCCCAAGTCCCCAGCACCCAACTCACACCCACACCTGTGTCTTGGAGGACTAAAACCCACCTGAACAGATGTTCCTCAGACACTGCAACACCAGTGTGAGGAGGTCAACTGAGCTCTTTTACTGCCACAATAAAGGCAATGGAAAAATTGCTCTTTATTCCCCATTCACAAGGACAAAAAAAGAGGGTAACAGCACTCCTCATATTCCACAGGTATTTTATGAACATGCAGTGTTACAAACATTGCTCTCAAACACCAGGATCCTCTAAATACTTTCAAGGTAAGACTTGGGGTGCTCCAAACTTTGCCCCTGCCCTCAGTATGAAAGAAAACCCCAGTTAATAAGACAAGGTCAAAAAGTGAAAGTAGAATTTAGGGGCTGAAAGGATCAGAATTTCCCTAAAGCAGGAATTAGTGCTATTACCAAGAAATGGGAAGTTCCTGGAAATTTATCTGAAAATCTGCTTATGAAGGTGTTTTTGTTGTTTTTGGGTTTTTTTGGTCCTGGGAGTAAATCTGAAATGCTGCCTGCTACAGCCTGACAGATTTGGATGGGAATGTGGAGCTGGAATGGAGCCCTTCCCAGGAGGGGGTGGAAGAGCAAGACCACAACCAGGGGTTATTTCCACCACAGATCATCACAGGGCAGCACAAACCAGGAGCACCAAGGGGAGCAAGGATGGGTGAAAGAGGATCCCACAGAGTGGGAGTGATCTGGAGTTCCCATCCACTGTCTCCTGGCAGAGGCTGAGTTACCACAAAGCAGATGGCTTGAGGGACATCACACCACTCCCCCTGTGCCAGGGGATTTCCAGAGTCCCACAGCCACACACAGCCCCTGAGCAAGCCCAGGAGGAGCTGGCAGGGCTCAGAGCATCACCTCCAGCCTCCTGGAAATCCCAGAAATCCCTTCACACTCTCCCCACCACAGGGCTGGACTCCCCCAGGCACAGCCCTTAGTCACACCTAAAGTTTCCTTCTGGGAAACAGCTGGCTTGTTCCTGGCTGCCTGACCCCAAGTGACCTCCCTCTCCAGCCCCATCTGTGAGCAGAGTGCTACCCAAAGTGCTCCAGCACTCTCTTCAGCCATCCCACTCCAACTCATCCCAGTGCAATGCACTGCCCTGGCTGGACAAAGCCAGCTGGAGGCTGGGGAATGCACAATTTGGCTTTTAGCACCAAGCTGGCCACAAGGGAAGGACAGGAGATGGGCAAAGACCTCTCAGCACGTGCTGTTTGCCTCTTCCCTGCCTTTGCTGAGTGCACAGCACCCTCTCACCCCATCAGAAATGTCCCCAGCAGCTCAGTTCACAGCTCAGCCTCGGACTCTGATTAGTTCCATTTTAATCTGTCCTTAGGTCACCACTAAACTCAACTCCAAGTCCACCAACCACCCCTGAGGTTCCTTCACAAGGGCACATCACTGCTCAGCTGTTCCCAGGGCACCTTCTCCATCCCACAGCTCCAGGGATAACCCTCACATTCCCCTGACACATCAACCCAGCACCATCTCTCATTTTCCATTTACATCAATAGAACACACCACAACCCACTCTGAATTCTTCTGCTTCACCCACTGACACATATTAAATACACAAGGTTTGCATGCATTTTACCCAGAATCAGCCAACGTTGCTGAAGGATATTAATTCATCTTTTCTGATATTTAAATTTAACCTTTCTGCACTCTTTGAGTGATTTCAGTCATGCTGCAGACAGATCAGCATTATGGTCTCACATGCAAGAGGGGAGTGGAAAGCACCCACTGCTCCCTGCAAAGACTCCCCCACATCCACAGGAACAAAACAAAGAGGTGCAGCTCCAGAGGGCTGCAAGGAATAAGCTGTTCCATACCTCCTCTTTCCTCAGCCTGCTATAAATATGTATTACAGCTCACTCACCCAAGGAGTAACAAAGCAAGGAAAATTAGGACAAAGAGGATTACCCAAGAGTTATTTCCCCTTTTAAATTTTTTATACAAAGGCCTGATGTTAATTGAGTATTCCTGGTGACAAGAAGGCTGCGAGAAACTCAGCCCTGAAGTCTCAGCATTTAGAGCTCAATCCCAGGGGATTTTACTGTGTTGCAAGTGCCTTTCCCTGGGACTTTTCCTCAAAGCCCTCCAGGGCTTGGCATCCACCAGTGTTTTCCATCTAGGAGCCCACGGATAGCACAGGGCTGTGCTGCTGTGCCAGGAAATGGGGAAGCTGTGGTCACTCATCCTCTGCTCACTGAATATCTGGGCAAATCCAGCCCCACGCTGCAGGCAAAGCCCTGTGGGATGTGTGGGAATCCATGGCTCTTTTAATAGCCTGACTGGAATTCTCTGGCACCCGTCTCCACCAGGTGAAGCACACTTGGAAACATCTGAATTCAGAATGGGCTCCGAGGGTGAAGGCAGGGAACGGCAGGAAAGACGGGAAGTGACTTATCCTTGAAATATGGAGTATTGTTCAGCCAGGAACCCGCTGGGGACACGGCTGATCTGCCAGGCCTCTGCAGGACACAGCCCCACTCTGCAGAAGCTCCTGGCACACTGCTGGTATCCAAAGTGTAGGCAGCAACCTGCTGCAGCACAGCCCTCACTTCCCAGGAACAGGGGAGCACCCTTTTTTTTTTATCCTGCTTCCCTGATGATTCCCTGATGATTCCCTGATGATTCCCTGATGATTCCCTGATTATATCCATCAAACACACCTCCTGCAAGCACTGCAATGGTGGATGCCACACTTCTAACCAGGCTTTCAAAACCCCAGCTCATTCATTGAGGTGGGCAAGACAGCAGGGTTTATCTTGCATCTAATCAAATCCCTCTGGCTCACTATAGTCTCTTTTTTCTTGTAATTATTTTTTGATATTATCAGCCTCTCCAATGTGTCAGATTTGCTGCCTCCCTTTTTCTGTGAGATTTCTCTGTCAGGCTCTGGCAGTGACCAGGCAGCTGGAGTGATGGAGAGCAGGGTGCTGCTAGGCAAGCTGGAATCACAGAATCATTTAGGTGGAAGAGAGCCTAAAGACTGTTACCTCACCTGTCTTGTCTCAAGTTGTCTTTTTTTCCCTTCAGTTTATCACCAAATACTTGATGTAATTTTTCCTGACTTCTTAAGGCACAAGGCAACTGGACAGCTGGTCCAGACAGAGTCTGCTACCAGCCATATCACAGTTTTGGGACAAGGTAAAAATTAAAAATAAAATAATTTTAAAAGGATTGCCTCCTCCATAGAGAGGGCTAAGTGGAGCAGAGGTTGTGGGGCAAAGCAGCAATGGAGAATGAGCCATGCAAGTTTCTGTGCATCCTGTGGGAACTTGGAACACACTCTGCAGTTTTGGGGTCTCTGCCACCAGTCCCCCAAGCTCTGTATTCCCATTTGTTTCTCACCTGCTCCACAAGAGCTGGATTTTCAGAAAAACGTATGGAAAAAAAAAATTTGTCCAGCAACATGCAGAAAATGGGTCAAGCCCTGGTAGAGAAACCATCACCACCTTAACAGGGACTGGCAGTTCTTTGCTGTTCCCAGATGCCTGAAAATATCTCAGGGCTGACTTATCTGGCTGCCCCCAGAAATAAATGACTGCCTGTGTGAGTGATGGCTTCCAAACTCAGCTCAGAAAGTTTTATGATGGGCTGAGCCTCCTCTGAAGCATCACCAAGGCAGCTCTTCATTGTAACAGGGCTGGGAGGAAACAGCCAAAACGTTCAAATGTTTTCCAAGAACAAAATAAGAGGGAAAACAAAGAAAGAATTTAATGTGCTGCCCACAACTGCCTGGAAAGCTCAGTTATAGGAGTTGCTCACAGGGAGGGGGATCCAAGGCTGAAAAGGCAGGAGGGAGCAGTGGTCACTTATCTTCCAGAGGGTAAGGGAGGGGGGAGCACTGCTCACAGATAAAAGCTCATGTTTCATGTTTTTATCAGTGCTGTGCTGTTCCTCTGCTTGCAAATCTGAGATTACCAGGGATGGAGGAGGAGCACAAATCTTAAAAGCAGCATGGAACTCGATTTTTGATGAAATAAATAACTTAAAAAAAGGAAAGTCAGACCCAAACCCCTCTGAGCCCCCCCAGAAGGGAGTGTGTGTGTGTCCAGCCCCTGTGGGCCCTGCAGGAAGCAGCTTGGCAGCCACCCCAGCCCCAGCCCAGGCAGGAAGGGCAGAGCCATTCCTCACTGACAAAGGAAAACGAGTCCCAGCCCTCCCCTCCGGATCCAGGCGGGCACAGGCTGCTCCACCTGCCCCTCTGGCACATTTCAGAACCAGGCATCACCTCCTAACACAGCAGCACATCCTCCCCCTCCATCCCATGGAACCTTTTGGCTCACCCCAAACTCTCCTCACTGGAAACCACAACGTGGGGTGAACAGAATTGCACAGGCTGTCCACAAATTTAGCAGGATTTGGATTTAATTGCCACCTTGGCCACATCCCAAAGCTCAGCTGTCATCCCAGGAGTCTCTATCCTAAATAATACCATAGCAGCTGAGAGTGGATCTTCCCAGCTCACACTCTTATTTTTCAAAATTTCTTTCTGAAATTTTGAAATTTCAACCTATTTCCCACACCCAGCACTCATCCTGCCATTACTGCTATGGAATGTGGGACAGGGGCACAGGGGATCACTCAGCTCAGGGAGGTCACTTACCACCAAATACAGCATGGTGTAGAGGGAGAAGGATGCATGCCCAGAGAAGAAGGATTTCCTGCAAAACAAAGCAGGTGCTCAGAACCAGACAGCACAATCCCCACTATTACAATTCTGCCTGTACTATGGTGACTTGCCTGTGGCATCTGAGGGAGCCAGAGCACTCACAGCCCCAGCTCTCTGTTATAAAACCCCTGCTATCCGCCCTGCTTGCTGGTGAGGCAGAAGGGGAACTGATAGACAGGATGCTTGCATTGTTTGTCCCTTCCTGGCCTGCTCATGGGACAGCAGCTATTTCCAGGATAACCCAATAACTCATCATCTCGCCTCAAATAACCGGGAAACCCTAAAGAAATGAGAGAGCAACTTCTCCAGCTGCTTGATTGCAGCATGAGGAATGTGCCCCTGGAAAAGTCAAAAACTGGGCATGTGATGGATGTGATAGAGCTCCAAGGGGAGGCACTGCATGGTGGAGCCTTTCCTGAGGAGAAGCTCTGCTGTGACACACAGGACAGCTCAAGCTGCTCACCATGAGCTCAGCTCTGGGGCTGAATTCCCACACAGAGCAACAGCTCAGGGAAACAATAGTGTAGGAGTGAAGAGAAAGGAAAAGAAATATTGTTCAGCTGAGTGCCACACTTCCCAAGGGAAACTGCTGCTTGCTGGGATTTATGGCCTTCGCAGAAAAAGCAGCATTTATAGAATTCTAGAAAGGTTTGTGCTGCAAGGGACATCAAAGACCTACATATTCCACCCCTCTGCTATGGGTAGGGACAGCTTTCACTAGACCAGGTTGTTTAGATTTCCTTCTAAGATGGTCTTGGACACTTGCATCCACAGCATCTCTGGGCAATCTGTCCCAGTGCCTCACCACCCCCACAGGGACGAATTTCACCCTAATATCCAAACTAACCCCACTCTCAGTTCCAGACTGGAATCCTCTATTGCTGACAGGAACCTGAGACACACTGAGCTGCAGCCACCCTTGGCTTTGGGGCTCTCACCTGGCTTCCTGCACCCTGCTGTCACTTCCCCTGCAGGTGTAGTTCTGGATGTAAACTCCCTTGGCGCAGTTGATGGTGGAGAAATCCAAGTCGCACACGGCCAGGAAATGCGGCCGCAAGCGCCCGACGGACACTTTGGCAATGTCTGTGAAGGACTGGCTGATGGCACAGCCAAAAACAAAGCAGCCCACTTGCTTGTAGAGAGCTGCCACGTAGGGGTTCTGGATGAAGGAGCGGGATTTCTCCTTCAGGTAGTGGATGCGGTAGAGCTCTCCCGTTATGATCTGCCAGGGAAGCACAGCACAGAGGTCAGAGAGCAGGGAAAATGCAGAGCCAGGGTGGGGGTGAATGCAGGGCAGACACAGCTCTGGGATCTCCAGGATCTCCAGGACCCTCCAGGAGAAGCCATGGCACAGCGTCTCTCCATCCTCTCCCTCTCCCCGCCCAGTGCTCGGAATGTTGGTTATGGAAAAATCCAACAAACAAAACAAGAGTAAGTTTTGGGTTAGCACGCTGGCATATCTTTACAAAAATGAAATAACACCCCAGCATAGTGGGAAAAGAAAATTGACATACACCAGATAAAGAATTAGTGTGTGTTGGGAAGGAGAGGCCAGACCCACTACCCTCTTATCAAATTGATTTTGGAGGAAAATAAACCCACAGCCTGCTTATCTTCCTCTTTTAAAATCATTAACACAACAAGGGAAGAAACAGAAAGCCCCAAATTTTTCAGATTCTGGCCCAAAACTTGCTGCCAGCAGACCCAACTCAGACCTCTCAAGGTCTCCAAAAAAAGTCCTGCTATTCTGGGGCATTTCAAGGGGATTATGTTTTTCTTGTGTCAGGGGTGCTGAGGTTTGACAAAATCGCCATAAATCACTGTCAGGGAGCAGAGGATCCAACTTCTCACACTCATGACTCTTAAAAGCAGGTTAATGAAAATCAGGCTGTGAAATGAAGTCCAAATGTCTCACCTCTCCCAAAGAGCCAAAGATTTAAATTGTTCTCCGTCACGCTACACACCTACATTTTAAGCTCCAGATTTACAGCTTTAGGATTTCATTCATTACTCTAAATGTTTTTATACCTGAGTAATAAATTGAGGCAGGGGTTTTTGGGTACTTTTTTGGATGCCCCCTTGTTCCCTGCCTCTCTGTAGTCACGGCGACTGTGATATGTAAAATTAACTGTCAGGAAAAATGCCTTCATGTTAATCCCTTTCTGGAGCAGCCAGCAATATTCCTCCCAGCATGGCAGCCTGCCAGCCATAAGCAGGAGACGAGGCTCCCCTGCCTACCTTTTTTAAAAGCTTGGCACAACCTTTGGAAACTAATAAACTGGAAAAGCATGGCAATTAGACTAAGAAGAGTTGAAGCTGTATCATTGTTTGAACTCACTCGTACCAGGGCTTGAAAAAACAAAGGTTGACCTAAGGCAGCTGAAATTGCAGCTAAGCAGGCTTTATCAAAGAGAGATACAACTGTAATAACAGAAAATAAATGCCAAGCTAGAGCAGGCTCTGCTACCATGCACAGAAATTCTTCGAGTGGCTGCAGCAGCATTTGGGGTTTGCATGTCACAGATGAGATTTCCACTTGGAAATCTGGTAGTGACCAAGGCTTGTTTAGGGAGCTGCATCATTTGAATCTTCACAGTCTCCAAAGACCATGGTTTATCTCCATTTTGAACCACTTTACAGCACAAGCTGCCAGCCAGGAAATCTACTGGTGTGAGGTCTGCAGAGGGAGGTTGTCCTGGATGGACACGAGGGCAGGTCCACTCCCAAAAGCCTAAATTCACAAAAAGGGGAGCTCTGAGGCTCAAAACTCATGGCTTTCACAGAGAGAAGACCAGACAAATTATGGATGATATCTGACTGGGAGATGTGCCATTACTGCAAACTCACAAACAGATCCATGCAAACCTGAGGCTCTTGGCCTGGGGAAAGGCATGTGACCATTTTAACCAGGGACCAACAATAGTCTGGGGATTAATATTTTTCTCTCACCGTTGGTGGTCTGGGTAATTGCACACATGTAGCAGATTGTAAATTGGAGCCTTCTTTCCCTCACTAAAATGCTGCTGGGTACCCAGGAACCCTCCCCAGTTAGTGAAAGCCATGGATCAACTTAATGAGAAGCTAAAAATTGGGTAAACTTGGTTTTTTGGCAGTGCTGTCCAAGATAAAGCAGGACGGTGAAAAACTAATGCAGCACAGATGTGCACAGACTGGAAGGACATCCTGGAAAGAAAATGAGTTTTAAAGACACCAAGCTCTTCTCATCCTTGCACTCCTGGCAAGTCATTCACACAGGACATGTGCCTTTCCCAGGTGATGGGCACAATTCCCTGGCACACATATTTTAAAAAGATGGTCGCCAGACAGAAGCCAACATCAAACTTCTCTGTCTGTGAATGCTTTTTGCAGACTTTCAGTTGTCAAGTCCGTTTTATTGTTATTATAAGGTACCACCAGCAATCCAATTAGCCTGTAATTACTTTAAGAGCTTTTCTAACCACTTGCTTTTGGTGTAACATTCTCTGTGCTAATCACATTGCAGCGTATCACCTTCAACTGTAAAACAGCCAGCTAATCCAGGTGTGTAACTCAGACCACCTAGCAAATTAGTTTTATTAGCAATTTTTTCACAGCCCTTCAAGACCTATCAGGCATGGGGACATGGCACCCCTACAAGGCTCAGAAAGAGGAGTGTCACCTTCCCTGGCCATCCAAGGGACCACCAACATCACATCAACCACTCCTAGCACGAAGAGCAGCCAGGAGAGAGGTGAGAGTGCACAGCCCAGGGGCACCAGCCTCTCCAGTGTCATCTGCATGGAAATTTGCCTCAAGTCAGTAAATACACAGCTATTAAAACCAAATGCATACCCTCTCCCATCCTGCTGGAAGCAAAGGTCTGGCCTCTGCCGTTTACTTAACAAACTCTCTGGGTGTCCTCAGGCCACTTAAAACATGACCTGGACCTTTTTACCCCAGGCTAGACTGCCTGTGACACCATGTAAAGCGAGGGTGTGAAATTTTGGCTGCTCCACCCCAACAGCCAGCTCCCTGGAAGTGCTCACTGCCACTGCCCTGCCTTCCACAGGCAAAGGATGTGAGCGAAAGGAGCGCAGTCAGTGCTTTGTGGATTTGGAAGGAATTCCTATTATGCTACAGTAATTCTGGTATCTGGGTTACATCTAAAAAAGGAGGTCAGGCTGACTTGAATTTTCCATGCAGGCTGCCATAGCAAAGAAATCTGTTGCTTCAGTTCCTCGTTAGCCATTTGTGTCACTCAACAGCAAATAACTGAGCTTTTGAATTTACCTTATTAAGTTACATTTGTTGTGGGCACACTGAAAGCAGGGCAGAAACATCCAATTCTTTGGGGATTTTCTTTCTCTTTTAATTGACCTGCTATTTCGTGGTAGAGAGTTGATGGATCACACAGGCAGCTGATTATGTTTCCAGTCTCTGTTCCAACTCCTGTATTTGCCACTGCCTCATTAGGGATCAGAAGCACACTCTGCATGGAGCTGGCGTGCCGATAGCTCCGGCAGTAATGTGAAAATGAGAGGCTTTTTCATTTCATTTTTATGGCTTTTCCACACTCAGGGGTCATTCACCTGCAGGGTGAAATTCTGTGTTTATAAAACTGGGAGCCTGGCACCTTTTGGGCCTGTCTTGTGGCAGCAGAGGGCAGAGGGACAGGGCAATTTTGGGGACTGGCTTTGCTGAGTGTGTGTATGTGGTCAGGGAATGATGGAGAGATGAGGAAATGATGGAAGTATTCACATCACAAAGCAGCAAGGCTGAGGATGGGGTATCACCAAAGCAGGCACTGTGCCACCCTAAAATATCTATTGCCCATGACATTCCATCTGTGAGGAAAGCTGAAAGGGGAACAAGTGCTCCTCACCTCTCCATCTCCATCCCTCCCAGCTGAAGGAGCAAGAGGAAGGTGGCACCTCTGGGAAAGCACCTGAGCTGTTCTGGCAGCAGGTGAGAAGGAAAATGTAGGTACTTTTCACAGGGGAATTTCATCTTAGCTGGAAGTGTTTAAGCAACAACCAGGAGACAGCTTGTCTTCTGCCCCAAACCAGCACACATGGGCATCAGAAGGCTCAACTCATGGGCTGAGTTCAGCTTTTTGGCTGACAAATAAAACTCTTGCCATGCAATCGTTGCCTAGCACAGCTCCAAAAAAGCTGGCAGAAGGAAAATGAAGAGGCATTGGGAAGGTGGGACATTAACTACATTTTACAGTGAGGACTCAGGGAATATGCTCCCCATGGAAGGTTTTAACTGTCTTTTAAAAACGGCTGTAATATGCAATCTCTTAAAAACCTAATACTAACCTGTTAAATTTTCCAGGCACTGGTTAGCTGAAAGATGTATCCTTTCTTTGTTTTTTAAACCTTATAAAATAGGCAAATACCATGAGTTATTTGAATAGGGACAAACCATGCCAAGTCTTTACTGACACTCAAGTGTTTTTACCTCTGCTCTGAACTCTTACTGGAGGGTGAAAAAGTTCTTGTGAAGCTCACAGACTTGCCCAAACAGCTTTGGGCCTGTTTACTGGCTTCAAGAGTAATCTCATTCCTCTCATTACAACCTTTCATTTGTAAATGTTTGCAACTCCACGCTTCCAAAAGCCAAACAATCCCAGCCTGCTAGATAGAGTGGCAGCATTAGCAGGACAAAAAGGTGCAAAAAGCCCCCAGGTGGGCCAGAGAAGGAGGTTCAGGGGGTGGGACTCACCGCGAGGATGGCGATGAGGATGCCTGCAGCACACAGCACCGCATCGTTGATGGTCTCCACGTTCTTCTGCGGGTACCTGATGCTGTCGTCGTCGCAGTAGAAGCCCCTCTGGTAGGGCTGGATTGTGCTTGTCTCGATGATGAGGAAGGGCAACCCGGCTACAAAGAAGGGGAGACAACAACCAAACCCATCAGCAATACAAAAAAAACAAGCAGCTCACAAAAAAACCCCCAGGATCCAACTAGAAAACCCCTTGCAAAGCACACATCACAGCTCCTGGTGCTTTTCTTTCCATACTGCTATCTTTCCAAAGGGAACAGCACTGGGATTTGTTTTTCCAAGCTGGTCTTGCAGGGAAAAAGCATCTCCTCTGTTATGGTTATCAGATGTCTGCTCAGCCTGGTTCCAGTTAAGCCCTGAGCACTGCAAATATTAACTTACAGGAACAGACCCCTGGAGCAATCCCTCTGCAAAAGGCCATGAAAACCAATCTGGCACTTTCCTCTGGGGAGGGCCCGGTGCTCTTCTGAGTGCTCTGGGCAGAGCAGCCCAGAGCTGTGCAAACAAACAGGGCAGGATCCAGGATCACAGATGGGAGATCTTCTCTCCTACCTGGCCATCCCAGCTACTCCCCATCCCCATCACTTCCCTGCCTCTGGAGCCTTCCTTGGCTCACTCCTCTTTGTATTTACAGGGTGTGTTGACAGTTTCCTGCCAGTGTTTGCACCTACTGATGCTGAGAGCAGCTGTGGGACACCCATCCATGCAAGGACCAGAGCACCCATGATGAACTCCCAGCAGAGCCTGTTCACCTTCAGTCACAATAAAACCATGTGAAATCTGGGCTTTAAACACTATCTCTGTGCAGGATTCCCGTGTCTGTACAGCTTGGCTGGATCTCTGCACCAGGCAGGGAGCAGATCTGCTCAACAACATGGGTCAGGACACACAGAATGGAGAGGACACCCAGAAATGGTGGCATGTCTGTAACTCTGTGTTTTTTTAAGTTTTTCAGACATACAGCACTGTCTCAAACCTGGAATGGTGTTTCCCAGCACAATGTCACCTTGGGCAGGGCAGCTCCTTTCCTTTGCCTCAGTTTCCCCATCCATCTTTGCTGTTAAGCCCATCATCAAGAGGAGCACTACATCCCCACAAAACCAAGCCCCAAATTCCCTGAAACCCATGCTCAGAGTAAATCACAAGCCACAAGGTACAGGAAACCCTCCTCCCACTCGCAGAGTGAAACCCAGGTAAGGGGATAAACAAATGCACGGTGGTTCCAGCTGTCCTTGGGCCAAGACAACAGGTCTCACTCACACCCAGATCCTACAGAAAGCATTAGGGAATACCTGTCGACCACTAACTTGCTAAAGTATCTGTGGCTTTGTTTACACAGCCAGCAGTCAAAGACATCAGAGGGCTTTCCCTTCTAAAACGAACAAAAATAATAAATAAAAAATGAAGCACTGTTGGGTCTGACCCAGAGTTATCCACAGTACATTTGTAGTGAACACCACCTGCTAGATGTGATCAGCAAGGGCACCATCCATGCTGTTCAGAAGTGTCACCAAAACAATGTTCCCTGTGCTCTCCACATGAACCACTCTGGATCTCACTTTGTGCAATCGCTTTGGCTCGTTCTCCTGCATGTTAATGGGTTTGCCTAAGCCAGGATTACTACAAGGTTTTGTTAGTCTTAAGAAAAAACTCCATCACCTGTGAGCAGGGACAACACTGAAGTCAAGTTTTTAGGTACACAACAGTGGTCTAGGCCACTGCTTTCAGATCCTCTCAAGAACCCTGGAAATGGGTTAATTGGCAATTCTGGCCCCGAGCTGCTTGGCAAGGCGGGGCAGTTTCCACCACATGTGTAAACCAGCCAGCAACAGTTCCAGCACTGCCTGCCCAGCTCAGATTTGGTAAATGAATTCGGACATCTCGTGTGAATCCAGCTGATCCCACCATGTAACTGTTCTGATGCCCAGCCAGCTCGGCCCCAGCAGCCTGCCTCTGATGCCAGCAATCCCATTTAAAGAATCCTTAGGCTGCCCCAGGAGGAAGGGCAGGGGAGAAACTCTGGGTTTTCCTGGGTTTTCTGAGTGCCTGGAGTGGTGGCACGGGGTTGAACTCAGTAGACACACCACGGTTACGTGGCTCATTGTTATTCCTCCAGTTCCTCTTGCTAATGGCTTTCACATGACAGGTCTGTAAAACACATGTTCCCACAGACAATAAAATACATCTGAAAGCTAAAACCGGCCCTAAAAAAAAAAAAACTCTTGAAAAAATAAATAATTTTTTTTAAAAAAGAGACAATAGCACTCCTATATATTCTGTGAACTCAGGAATAATAAAGATTTGTTTCTCCTTCATTCATTGAGCAGCATGGGGTAGTATTTCCGTGTTTCAATTATATGTACACTTGCCACAGCTATAATAAGAGCATAAGTGGCCTATATGGGACACATTTTCATAAAGTACATAAGCATAGTTTGGAAAATCCAATCGGTTTGTTTTCTCTCCTACAAACTTGTGGTTTAGTGGGATATTGCCAATCAAGTCTTGATATTTTTCCAGCAAAACACTAACCTCAGATTCCCTTTTTTTTTTCCCTTCCCCTTTTTTTAATATGAGAAACATAAACACACTCCCTACAACTGAATGAGTATTACTCAAAAGACATAACATGCTTTTGATTTTGAGGGTTGGGTGAGAGGCTGCTCTTTCACCCAAGGAATGGAGGACCCCAGCCCATGGCAAACAATAAATTGTGCTTAAGATGACTCTTCTTCCACGAGCTTATTTCTTGGAGGATGGCTTGTCTGAGGGACCAGGTCACCATCCACACTTTTTTTTTTGGCAAGGGGGTTCCAGCACAGAGAAACCTGTAGTGGTGCCAAAAGGCTGCCAGAGCATGGGCTTTGCAGAAAAAACACTACAGAGGGAAGTCTGGAAGAAGACAGAAAATTAAATGCAGAGAGAGATGCCTTTGGGATCCCTCAAACAAAACACCACAGAGACATTATTCACACTAGGAGATCTGCCTGAGGCAAAAGGATCCAGAAGTGGGGCTTAGAGCCCACACACCTTGGAAATGGAAGGCAAGCAGAGTAGGGCTGTGCTGTGAGGATGGAACATCTGGCCTCATCACCTCTCCTGCCCCAGTCTGCCCCTCTGAGCCAGCACTTTAACAGGGAATCTAACAGTGTGCATTCCTGGCTGCAGATCTACAGATTCAACAGCTCAGCCCCATAGAGGTGTTAAGTCTTTGACCTCCACCACTTCCCATCCCTGCACAGGGCACTAAACTATTGAGGATACAAGAGGTTCATTTCAGGAAACAGTGACTTGCACTGAACTGAATGACAGATGTACAAGGGAAGGCAAAAAAAATTACACTGGGGACGTTCACTTTTCTCCAAAAATGGTACTGTCTGGTCATTCTGTCTGTGGGCACAGCTCACCTACATGTGCAAAGTGATTGCAAAACCTTTAGGAATGCTGCAGAAGGGCCTCACATCCTCCTCAACACCAGCATGCCCATGCTGGGAACTGACACAGAAGCCTGTGGACCATGTCCTAAAGCATGGACACAACACTGGCACACCCAAAGGGACCTGTGCAACCCCATCTCACAGGAAACCAAAGCATGAAACAAAGGGATTTGCTTCTTCCAATGCAATAAAGGCAAATGGTGCTGAAATTACCTTCTGACCTGCAACATCCTTCACAAGGTGATGGAAACTTTCTTTCCCTTGTACAACGGGGATTTTTTTTTTTTTTTGCTTTAATAACAGAACAAGGAAATCCCAACCACAAGCTTTTATCCAGCTATGCTGCAGGAGATCAAACACGGCTCCAAACCATGAGCATAAAGGAATTCTCCTGGGGACTGATCCTGCCCCATCCAAACGGGCTCAGCCCCGTTCCAAGCAGGTGTGGACACTGAGGAATTGTGTGAGGCACTGCAGGATGCTGTGGGGCTGGACATTGAAAAATGATGTTGCTTTTGTTGGGAGGAAGTCCAAGTGACTTGGTGACCTCTAACTGCTGGTGTCCTGTGCTAAGGTATTTCAGAGAGGGGTTTAAATTTATTTGTCTTTCCATTTAATAACGCCAATCGAGTTTGGAAATCTAGCACCAAGGAAAAAGTATTCCTTTCTTTGGTCAGCACCTTTATTAAGAGGCAGTTAATAGGCAATAATCCTGGGAAGGCTGGCTGCTTGAAAGCTAAAACCAGCACCAAACCTAAACAAAACCCCCGTGTACTCTCTGACCAGCTTGAAATGTGCATAAAAATCAAGGGCAGGAGAAAAATGGGCTCTGTGTTGGGTACAGCACTTTGAATCTCAGAGTCTTTGAAAAGTTAACACTTGTGCAGATTTAATGGGGGAAAAAAAAATTTGAAAAAGGGAGAAGCTTTCATTGGCCACTCATCAAAAACTGGAAGGAGTGGAAAGCAGGAGCATTTGTGCAGTGACCCACCCAGGCCACTCTCATCTCCCCAGCTCAGCCTTCACCTTTGCACCAAATTAAACACCACCACCACCTTCTCCTTTTTAAACGTCTTGTTTTGATGGAGTTCAGGGGTTTTTTCCCATTAAATCTTTGTCCTTTAACCCTGCAGTCAGTGGGATGTTGCTGGCTATCTCAACAAAGCAACGGCAATTTCTAACAAGTATTCCACGATGCTTTTGCCTGCCAGTGTGCAAGCCCTGGGTGTTCTTTGGGTTTCACTAGATTAGACATCTACCTAAATAAGTGAAAAAGACCATTAATTAATTTGGCAGGGCTGAGTGGGGTATCTAATTCCTTACTCAGAGTGTAAATATTTGGGTACCTACAAGAGACAGGCTTTCTATTTGAAGTACTTAGTGGCTGATCTTGGGTGCATATAAATCTTATTTGGTTTACAATATTTGTACATATTTAAAAATGCATATAAACTAAATTAGCCCACGGTAGGCTTTTATTGGGGCTTTAAAAGTTGGCTTCCCAAAACTTTCAGGGAAGAATTGCAGCCTTGGCAACTGCTGCAAGAGCGAGCAACTCTTGAAGCCAACTTACACTGCACATGTAAAAATATACACATAAATACATAAATAAAATTTAATAACCCAAAGAATAGAAGTATTTCCACATTTCTGCCATATCAGAACCCAGCTCTGCCCCAGCACTGGATATATCTGAAGGAAAGGTAGGAGCATGGTCAGCTAAAAAAATAATCTCAAGGGACCAGATCTGCACTCCAGTATCAGCCAAAATAAGGATCCTGCTGCAGACTGGATCAAGCTATTAAATTCAGATTTTTAAAGGTCTTGAAAGCATCAGTGATGTGCCTCCATCCCAATGTTTTTTGACTGGATCTGGATATTTGAGGACCATATTCACTAGCTCTGCTATTTTATTACCCACAGTCTTAATTGTTCTTCACCTTGATTCCAGCAGTCCAGCAGACTGATTTGTGCATCTGCCTGTATTTTGGAAACACATCTAATATCTTTGTTTGCAAAACAGATTCCCATTCAGCTCGATTACAGTTCCATTACTCTCAGCTGACACATGAGGAGAGAAAATTCTCCACACAAACAAACCCTAGACTTTACAGTAAAACAGGTACCTGCTTTAGAGTACTGAAGAACCTATAAACAAGACCAGTGTATATTGCATTTCTATGATTTGACCTGTTTGGAAAAGTTCCTGGGCACAATGGGTTGATTTCCACCACAAAAAAAAAAAAAAAAATTAATTAATTTTCAACTAGCTGTAGGTTTGTTCATGTAACTCCCATGAACATCTGCCCCATCTATGTTAATTTGTCTGCCATCCTTCCTATGAAGAGAGTGACATTTCTGTTGTCCATTTCATTATTTTTTCAGCTAAATTGTAGGAATTTCAAAGCAAACCTCTTAAACCATTTTAGGTCCACCAGATGCTACAGATTCCAGAAGACTTCCTAGTGGCAGACACAGGTTCATTTTGACTTAGATGAGTTTTTTTTTCAGGGTTCATTTCTTTGTTTTTAGTAGGAACTGGTTAAAAACTGGGCAAAACATCTTCTCATGCCTATTAGTGCAACACCAAACAAGAGGAAAGTAAATAAAATATTTATTTTCTTTATGGACAGCCCATAACATTGATGACCCCAGGCTGCAGAGGTATTTTAAAAGGAACAAAAGGTGGTGCCAGAAGCAGGTGTCTCTACCTGCTGCCCAAACTCATCCCTGGAAGTCTTCAAGGCCAGGCTGGATGGGACTTTGAACAACCTGGTCTGGTGGGAAGTGTCCATGAAAAAGAAAAGCTTTAGGGTCCCTTCCATCCCAAATCATTCCATGATACTCATGTTTTTTGGTTAATACCCCCCTGTGCAACGTGGAGCATATTTATTAACCCAGCCATCCTGGGAGAAAATTATTACAAAAAGCCCTTCTAGGTCACAGATACTTTAAGCCAAATGCCAAATATCCTCTTGCACTGCAAATTCCTCTGGATTTGAAACCAAGAGTAGAAATATTTCCTCATGTGGCTGGAGCATCACATGCCAGCCTCACACTCCAAGAGCTCCAGATGAAAAGGAATGCTGCCATAGTTTTTTTTCTGGGAGAAAAAGTGCTTTTAGTAAGTAGCTGCCACCTATTTTCAAGATAAGGACCACATGCAAAGAAAGAAAGAGAAGGGAATTCTGCAAAGAGTGTTAAGTTGTTCCTCATAGCAATTTGGAGTAAGCTGATGCATTAAAAAACCTTCCTATTAAAGTGCACATTTATTTTCAGTACCTCAGAATGCATTCATAATCACATAAGGTCTTGTCCAAGCCACAGTATGTAGGTCCATATAAAATTCTGCATTTGTGTGGTAAAACAGATTTAAACCAGACAGCAAATTTGGATAGGGTGAATATAAAAGATATTACCAACAGGAATCTAGATCTATCTCCAGCCCAATTTGATGGAAACAAAGCCTTCATTTCATGCTGTCTAGAGCAAGGGATAAAATGCAACACCCATGAAAACCCCAAAGTGCCAGCACCTTTTGAGGCACCTCAGCACATCCATGTGCTTTGGAAC
This sequence comes from Oenanthe melanoleuca, assembly GCF_029582105.1. Classification (NCBI taxonomy): domain Eukaryota; kingdom Metazoa; phylum Chordata; class Aves; order Passeriformes; family Muscicapidae; genus Oenanthe; species Oenanthe melanoleuca. The sequence continues at coordinate 3,880,854 of NC_079342.1, read as the reverse complement.
TCTCACAGATATGACAAGCCTGACCTAGGATGACCCAGCTTGGAGAGAGGGGAAAAATTTTTAAAAAAATAAAGATGTGCCAGTGAACTCTGCAACGGTGAAGGCAAACAGCTCATGTGAAAAACACACTGTGGTGACTATTATGTTTTCAATCACAAATGCTGGTCTGCAGGGTTTGGAAGGAGCCTCTCACTGCTCTGGGCTCTGCCTTCAAGGAAGGGCTCTGCCACTGCCCAGCTACACTCAACACCCCGTTTCTCTTGGGAATCCAAGAGATTTCTGCCAAACAAGTGGGTGAGCAAAGCAGCTGCTCCCCTTCATCCCTGTCATCCCACTGGCTGGGGGAGCCCTAATATTTCCCCAGGTAATCACAACCCAGTTCTACTCATATAGAATGATAGAGAAGATTAGGTTTGAAGGAACCTTAAAAATCACCTATTTGCAACTCATGCACAGGTCACTCAGGACCCCCTCCAACCAATCCATCACCCTCTACTCAAAAGGAGAATTTTGTGAGCTGTAGGAGCTGTTTTAATACATAAAACAGCAAGAAAAAATTCCTCATCTCAGCTTCTTGCCCCCAAACACCCCAACACAGAAGCCCTGGCTCCTCCTCTTTGCACAGACACCCCAAACCATAACAAGAACAGGTAGAAATATAAAACTGTAGCCAGGTGTAATGCAGCCAACAAAATTCTATTATTTTTAACTCAGTAAAAGCACAAAGCACATGAAGCAAAAATAAAGCCAGGTAACTTAGTCAGCACTAGGTCTCTTAAATAAAAATTCATCAAATTTCAGCCCTGAACTTCCCAAACATTTTCCTGAGCACCATGGGCAGGCAGTGCCACTGTAATTAAGCACGTTTTTGGGAGTAACTGCCCCTGTGCAGGAGGCAGCAGAGCCCCTGGCCCTAGCCCTGAGCTTGCCACCAGTAGCTTTTTGACCCAGTTCTGTCAATGTACCTATTGTAAATGCAAAATCCTTCTTCAGATTTGAAGCAGCAGCCACCTGCACAAATAAGGCTGGGTTATAACTCTGTAACCCAATACAAGCACTGGAAGCTTAAAAAGTTTGTATTCCAAAAAGCACTTCTGACCTCTTCCTTAAAAGTTCACTAATCACTTTTAATTCATAATTTATTTCCTCTTAATATACTTGCTTTATGTAATGCCCCCCCTTTCTCCCCCTCCTTCCTCTCCTCCTTTCTTTTTTCTGGAAGTTCCCCAGGAGAAAATGGTATTACACAACTGCCTTGATTAACTGGAAATGAAGCTTTTCCCCCTCGCTAGTGGCGATTTGGTAGAGTTTCCAGGACATAAAGCACGGCCCAGAGTGCTGAAAGGCAGAGAGACGTGGGTGGAAGTGATCCAAAGGCCCTTAAAGTGATGGGGGTTGATCTTGGTGGTCCCAGAGCAGAGATCTGTAAGGCTTTGCCTATTTATCAATGGGTTAAAAAAGTGTAATGTTACCATTCTTCTTGCTCCTCTGTGTTTTGACTGTGCAGAGTGGCATCCTGGTGTATAGCAGGACATGATATAGCTGAGATTGTGCTGGTAATATTAAAAAAATAAATAAAAATCATGCTCCTGATTAAAATAGCTTTGTATTACAGGGAGAGGAGACTTTGCAGGGGAAGGAGGAGGTGTGACAGCTTCTGCCTTGGCCATGCTGACACCTCCCTGCACACAAAAGTTAAAGTTACTTTGGTGGAAAGCAGCTGGGAATGGGGTATTTTGGAGGCAAGACATCACCTGAAGTGACAGGATTTACCTACCCTGGCCCATCCACCCCTGGATGAGACCTTGTGAATTATTTGTGCCCCTAAAAGCCAAACAGATTTTTTTGGGACAGCATGGTTCCATGCTGCACACCATCTCAGACTTATGGGTACTTTTATCCCTCTAAGAATGTGTAATAGTAATGCTAAAAATTTCACCACTGTGTTCTGCAAGCACAGGGCCAGGCAGGGTGGGCAGAGGCACCTTGTCACCCCATGCACAGCCCAAACCTGTGCATTTTGCAGCCAGGTGACATCCCATAACCCCATTTCTTTTAGGGACAGGATGAACTGGGCAACATCTGAATGGCAAGGCAAGGGCCAAGGCTCTATTCACACTGACTCCAGGGACACAACATGTACCATGCCTTTTAAAACCAAAAATGGAGAACTCCCAATTTCCATTTCCAGCCTCCTGCCACAATGCTGTGTCCTGCTGTCAAGGAACGTGTGAATAAATTGAGGAAAGAAGGTTAAAGAAGCCCAAGGGAATAGAAGTCCCTTTTTCTTTATTGCAGTTAATTCTGACAAAGCCTCTTCTGTTTCCTCTTCTCCCCCCTTCTTTTCTTTTTTTTTTTTTTTTTGTAAGGGCTTGGTGCCAAGCTGCATTATTCCTCTTCACCATGGTACTGCCATGAAACCTGCCTGGTATGTTTGCCTGAAAATCGAAGGTTTTCATGGAAATTGTTTTTATCTCAACAGCTACTCCCTTTGAAAAGAGGAGGAGAAGGGCTCAGGCTCAAATCCCATCCCTCAAACAAAGCATCCATGAAAACCTGCCATCCCAAGAGGGCAGAAGCCCTCCAAAAACCCTTTTGCCACCTCACTCAGAACACCAGTGCAACTGCAAACCCATGAGAGATGCTGTGCACAGCCTCAGTTTGAAACACTGAGGCTTGGGGGGCAAAAAAAAAAAAAAAAAAAAAAAAAAAAAAATAAAAGCATCCCATTGGTGGGATTGTTTTGAAGCATCTTTTAAGTGGAAATAGTTTCTTTTCTTGCAGCCCATCGTGGCAACCAGAGCCCTCTGGCTCCTGTCAGCAAGGCAGGAGCTCCTCAGGGGTGTCCTCTATTTCCAGCCTATTTACTGCTCTGCTCAGAAAGGAGCCTATAGATGCTCCAGTTCTCAGATTTGGGGCTTTGGAGGGACTGGGTTATTCAACAAACCAGCCCTTTCTAAGCACTGTCAAAGGAGTGATTTGATGCCTTTCAGTGCTCACCATACAAAACGCTGAAAGACCAGCGGACTTCAAAAGCCGCAGGAGCGGAGCTGGAGTTTGGCAGGAGTTCATTAGCTGCCTGTGTCCTTCTGTGTGTGGCTTGTAATTACATGCAGACCCAGTGCCAAATCCTCATCTACTGAGGGGCACCAATTAACGTGCTGCTGGATGATTCACAGGTAGCTGATGTTGAGATTTATATACCCAGCGTGCCAAATAGCCCGTGCTTTTTTATTATTAATATTATTAATATTATTAATATTATTATTATTATTGTTTTAAGCCGCTCTTTTCCCCTTTTTTCAAGTTATCATACAAACACAAGGTTTTGGCAGTAGAATTGGGATTGCTCCTGTTCCCAGAGTCACACACTGGTGGGCCTGATCCTGCTGACACTATGTACCACATCTGCAGGGAAATGCACATCTCTTGGAAGATGGGCTAAGGGATGGCAAGGTAAACCACATACTGTGTCTTCTCTTTGTAAAAAGCAGAGGTTTTCTGCTCCAAGGAGAAAAATTATAAAATTGAGGCATCATTTGTACTCTACACTTGGCTTTCCTGCTGCTTGCATCCTCTTACTCCTACAGGTAGCAAAACAATAACAGCAGAAGCTTCAAGAGCAGCTGGGAGAGCTGAGGAAGCAGGTAACTAAAAGTGATAATTTCTTTTTTGAAGGGGAAATGTATACATAAGACTGCATCTCCTGTAGGAAAACATAACAGTTGTTAGTTTCTCTGACAAAAGATTAAATAAAAAACCACAACAAAAAAAGCGCCTTTCTTCTCTTACTTGAAATCTGCATCCCTTTGCCTCCCTTACTGGGGATCTGCATCCCTTTGCAGCCAGCTGGCTCCCAGTGCAGCCCTTGGCAATTAAAACCTTGGGAAGTCAAACACAACAGCATGGAAGTGAGCCTTTTGTTTTCCTGTTTTGTCATTCCTGTCTTGTGCTTGATCCCCAGATTTCTCAGACTGGAGGGAAACCATAGGCCCAGGGCACAGGTCCCCAAGCTCACTGCTTTGCCACTGCTGATGGTTTTCCCATGGGGAGCAAGGAGACCCAGGCCTCCTCTCCTTCTGCTTCTCCAAAAATCTCTGCTCCTCAGCCCTGGGGGATAACAACTCCAGGAGGGCTGCAAGTACAACCCAAGGCTTGCACTGCTTTATCCTTCTCTAATAAACCTTTCACTGCATTTGACACGATGCAGGTCTTGTCCAGCCATGAAAGCTTTCCTCCTTATCAGGAGAATTTTTAATCAACCAGCAGGGAAAACATGGCCTGACATTTTATTGCTTCCTTGTGCTTTGCTTTTAGATGTTTCGGTTTCTTCCAGCTTGTACTCCTGCTAATCTCTTTAGCCAGGGATCAGTGGAAAGCCTCAAGTTTGCCATGCCCAGCAGCTTCCCCTGGATCATCTGGAGTCAGGGCAGGCAGAGGAGCAGTGGGGACAGTGGGGGTTTATGGTGGGATGAAGAAGAAGGCACCAGGCTCTGGACTCACTGCAGGTTCTGGAGCAGGGTTTTGTCCTGGCCACAATTACAGAACAACAAACAACGTCTGTGGGGAAGGGTCATAAGAAGTTCAGCTTTCCTCTATTAAAACCATCTGGTGCCTATAAAAAACCCCAACTGGCTGGTTGGGATGGTTGGTGGCACCTCCTGCCTGCTGGGCTCTTCCTGGCACCTCACGGGAACGTGGTGGCTCCAGAGGTGTCACAGTAGGGACAGGAATGCCACAGGAACAGGGTCCTGGCAGACACCCCCTCCAATTTACATCCCTCCTGCTGCAAAGTGCCCCAGCATCCACCTCACTTCACTTCTTATCTGAGCCAGAACTTCTTTACGAGGTGCTGTCCCCTCAGGAACGCCTCAGTGCCCTGGGTGAGCCCCTTAGAGGGCTGAGCTTTCTGAGCAAAATAAAACATCCCTGTGAGGCCTGCCTGGGACCCTGCAAAGGGTTTCTCCAGGTCACATCACCGGCGGGTCCCCCTCCAGCATCAGCAGCGAGAGGCACCGCCAAACCTGCAGGGGATGGGAACCTTTTCTGAAAAACAAAGAACAAACAAAAAACTCTTAAACCTCTCCTTTGTTTCCAACAGAGAAAAAAAAAAAAAGGAAAAGAAAGGAGAGGAGAGCTTAGAGCCAGCTCTCCAGCCTGTAACACAAAACCAGGCAGTGCTGGGAAACCTTACACCAGGCAGCATCCAGCTCATGTACTCCTGCTCCGCTCGCCGCCTCCCGGATGCTTCCCCAAGCCCAAACTGCCCTTGAGAGAAGCCAAGCCTCAGCCTCTGCTGAAAAGCCTCTTTGTTTGGATTCCCTTTCCAAATCAGCGTATCCTGAGGCTGAACTCCCTTCCAGCCCTCTGCAGGGCTCTGCAAGGCTGGGATGGATCTGGCAGGGCTGCCAGCAGGGCTGCAGTGCTGTGACAGCGCCCAGCTGCAATCAGCACGGGAACCTTCTCCACCATGCAGGGGAGAAAGGCAGCAGCAGGGAAGCACTGCAGAATCACTTCAAAAGGTCCTTTAATCATGAATTGTGAACAGAGGAGCTGAGTTCTCCTTAATTAAACAATGGCTTTAATCAGCCTTCAGTAGCTGGCATTACTCAGAGGGTGGTGAGGCCCTGGCACAGGGTGCTCAGAGAAGCTGTGGCTGCTCCATCCCTGGAGGTGTTCAAGGCCAGGGACGGTGGAAGGTGTCCCTGCCCATGGCAGGGGGCTGGAACAAGGTGAGTTTTAAGGTCCCTTCCCACCCAAACCACTCCATTGTGTGACATTAAGGCACACCAGTGAGCTGACCATTTTGTCTTTCTTAAACTGGCATAATGGAAAGGAAAGCAGACAAGGCAACAAAGAAACCGAGGCACAAAGTCTGGACCATGCACACACGCATCACCAAAGGGGTCTGATTCCAAGTACTGCCATGAACTTTCCATGCAGCCACAACGCCATCACTCACTGAGGCTTTTCAAGGCAGACCTCTACTCCATCACTCACTGTATACAGAAATAAAATGCATTTTCTTGCACTGCCCACTCTGTCTGCAAGCCCAGGGCACAACTGTGCTACATCCATACAGGCAACATCCTGACAGGCAACAGTGATCTCCTGTGTCCCTTGGGACTTGCAAACGCCCCAAAATCCTGTGTTCCCACAAAAGGCAGAGGTATGGTACTCCCAGGGCAGATCTCTGCTCCAGCACTGGCCCAGCTGAGACTCACAAACAGCACCAAGGCAATAATTTCACCCCTCTGAGAAAACACAGCAGAGCTCACAGCAAGGGAGTGTTAATGATAATATCAGCCTGACACTAAAGGGAAAACCTTCTTCTCCAAAACCAGCCTCAGTCCCAGGACTTAAAGCAATTTCACAGGGGAAGAAGATGTTTTTCACTTGCAGGCAGCTTTAATTTACCTCAGTGTTACATCTCTCCCTGTGAAAGCAAAACCCTGAGATTTAAGCAGGTGGATTTTCAAGCTGTGGACCCAATACCCACTTGTGGCAGAAAACTTCAGCAAGAGCAAAAGCAAAGTACCTGTTGTTATATCCACAATCCTGATGTATCCCAAACACTATCCCACTTGTCTGGCAATTCCAAACATGCTGCATGCCTGGATTCTGCAGTGGCTCTCAGAGTTTTACACACTGTAAAACTTCTTTGTGCCCGTGGTGATTTATCAAAACACGCTTTCTCCAAAATGCTATCCGGCTTTTTCATGGGCTTTGCATTTGACAAAGATTCATACCAGCTCAGTCAGAAAAACAAACGCCACAAAACTTCTCCTTTAAGAAAAAAAACCCAAACCACCCAACCCTCACAGCCCAATGCTTTAGAAATGCTTCCACATGCTAATCAGCCTCCTATTCAGTCCCAGACTGAATAGGACTCCAACAATGACAAAGAAATACGCTGAACCTATCCCACATTTCATCCCCTTCACTCAAAATGTTGCTGTTACCTTGGTTTTCAGCCCCTTTGTGGGAGCTGCAGCAGAATGACAGCTGCATGCTAAAGCTGCAGGGATGGTCAAGAAACCAGGAGTGCTGGATGAAAAAATATCTGGCCCAGATTATGTGGGGGAAAAAATGGGATAATTTGAGGGGATAGTAAGTGATGCTGCAAATTTTTGTAAGAGTTAATGAGAAAAAAACAAACAAACAAACAAACAAACAAACAAAAAAGAAAACCACAAAAAAAAACTCCTGAGTAGTCTACTAAAAGCACAGCCTCCTGTGGTCAGGCAGCAAAGGGAAGTTTCTATCAGCCTGGCAAGATAAAAGCCCCTCCAAGCCCTTCCCTTTGAGAATCATCCATTTTTGTTATGTATTATCAACTGGCAGATGCCTTAGTGCAACTTTTCCTCCACATCCTTAACCTGAAAAACTCCAGCTCATATTCTGGGAAAGGACAAGCCAGCTCCTGCCACAGTGGGTGAATCCAAGGTCGTTTCCCTTTTTCTGCAGAACCTGGAAGCAACAGAACAGAGGCACCTGGCTAAGTTTTAATAGGAATTCAGGTGGGAAGCTCCAGGACAGGTGCACACATGTCCTAGGGACAGATTTCAACCCAAGCCCTGGCAGTCACAGACTCCTCCACAGTCGCTGAGGATCTGATCTCAAGGTACTTTGGGAGACTGGCAGAAGAAGGACTGAAGTTTGCAGCTCCAGTGGGGAGTTCAGGAAGGAATCAGCCCCAGTGGGCACCTGGGTGCCTCTGTACTGCAAACACTGCCTTCAAAGTGTGCCCTCGCCGGGCTCCAGTGCTGCCCACGCAGCGGGTGATGCTACTCCCTCTGCTCCTGTCTCCCCAGATTAGAAACTCCCAGAGGCACCAACGTGCCTGGGCAGGACCAAGGGCAGCACAGCCTGGCACAGGGATCCTCGGCCCAGCACTTGAATTCAGGGAGAAGCAGCTCCCCAAAAAGCAAGGGCCATCTGATCAGCGATCAAAGCGCCGCTCCAGAAACCTGCTAACACCAAACTGATTCACAGCTATCGACTTCAAAGGAGTTTTGCTGCCTGCCATCAGCTCGCCAGCCCATCCAAAATTATTCCCTGAGCATCACTCAGAACACAAATGCACCCAGTGGTTACTGACCAGACCTGCTTATCAGCATTTTACCACGCTGTTTGCGACTTTCCCTTTGGAAACCAGCAGCTGAAAGGGCGGTGGGCCTTGCAGAAAAGCCTTGGAAGCCCTCAAAATGCCTGGGATGTGGGACTGGTTGCCACGGCTGCTGTGCTGCTACAAAGACCAGAGCAAAGACCTTGCTGTCAGCTGGGTGAGAACAATAACCAGGGCTGGGCTGGCTGCTGCCTCCAGGCTTAAAGCAAAGCCCATGACACCACCTCCCAAAAAAAGTCATAAATAACCTGCTGAGTGTCAAGGAGACAGGAAGCCCAGACCCCATTTGGCACACTGGCTTTCAAATTCAGCAGCTGGGCACTTGGAGGATGTGATGAGGTCTCAGCTTCACACAGGACCATGTGCTGAATTAACCAAAATGTAACTAATATCTGTGTGCAGTGCCTGCATGGTCAGACACAAGGGCACTGCTGGCTGGTTAAAAATGGCAGTCATTTCTTGTGATTTTACAGGTAGTAATTTCTTCTTTTTGTACAGGCAGCTGATTTCTTCTTTTGTGCTGCTGGAAGACAGAAGCTCTCTGAAGGAGTACCATTTCTTTCAGGAGGGATGGCTGCCCAAAGTATCTCACCAGCAACTTTCACTTCTCTTGAAAGCCACGGAAGAAGAACCATGCTGTTCTCAGCTCCAGCAGCCAGCAAAGATGATGAGGCTCCAAGAAGTGCAGTCTGACATCTGCAAGCTCCCAAAGCAGTAAGGGACAGCTCTGTCCCACAGCCACCTTTGGTGTTCAGGGTGAACCCAGCAATGCCAATTGTGCCTCAATTTGCTGTGTTTTCCAAGCATCACAGGCTGTGCCCACTGGTGTGTTCTATCAGAAAGCCTGGAGGCACCTCCTAAACTTCTCAGTGCTACAATCAACACATTCACATCTTTCTGGGCAAGGGATACAAGGCTAGGGAAAGCAGCAGAGGGTTATGAGCACTCTGCATTGACTCAGCGTCACCACCACTGTCAGACCAACTGCAGCTCCACCTGGGCTCTGGCTGGCAGCCCCAGCCTGGCCCTGATGGGGGACACCATGTGCTCAGAGAACACAAGGTCATGTATGGATGCAATTCTGTTCCAGGGCTGGAACAGGAACATACAGCACAAAGAGCACAGGCATCCTCAGAGCATCACAAGCTCTGGAGTTAAATTACATGTTCTGCTTCTAACTTGACTTGATGCAGAGTCTGTTTTCAACCCTCTGTCTCCAAAACATCCAACACATGTGAAAAACAAGCCCACTTACGTGACTGACTCCAAAGGATGGAGTTCCATAGGCATTTCTGATACTTCCAAACCTGCCAGGACAGAGCTAATTTTCAAACTCATTCATGCATTCTGTTGGTAACAAGCCTATGCTCAAGGCTTGCTTTCAAAGGAAGACACTTCAAATTCTCTGGTTTTCGTGGCATTCTGCCTCCTCAGGTCGAACTGGAGGAGCAGCTTCTGCTGATCACGATCCCACTGTTGCAACTGAGCCCTTGCGTGCAGCTGAGAGGCAAGAAGGGATTCTCCAATTTCCCAACAGCTGCTCCAGCACATCCCTGGGCACAGACACCCAATCCACAGCAGGGAACTTTCCACCTGCTCTAAAATTGTGGAGCAGGTAGTGCCCCTCCAAGGTGGATGCCGTGGGAGAGAGTGAAAAAAGTGAAATGGAGAAGGGGTGGCTTTGAAAGGGATACAAATGCCCTTCTGAGAAAGGGGCCCACTGATCCATGAAGGAATGTGACACACAGGGCACCCTCCTCCCAAAACCCACCCAGCTGGGGTATCTGGAAAGGCAGATGGAAGGCTGGCCACAGCCAGGCCTCCAGACACACTGGCAAGGGGGGAAGCACAGAAGTGCATTCAGCAAACTGACTTCAGATTTTTATAATCACAGGATAAGTGCTGGATTACTTTAATTCACCCCTTTCCTTGAGGTTCTATCATTCTCATTCCTGAGCCTTTTAAATTTTTGTTTGTTTGTTTGAAATATGAAACCTGACCTATTGAAGAGCCGAACAAGGCCTTAAGACAGAACAAAAAGGAAGAAATGTTAAAAAATAAATAAATAAAATAAAATGTATATCACATATATGACAGCACTCATACAAAACCCCAGCTGGCAGGGGGGAAAGCCACATCCTGGGAGGGGGTTTCCCTGCTTCCTTTCCCTGCTGGGAATGCCAGGGAAGCTGCTGCTCCCAGTGCTGGCTGTGTGGATGCTGAGATAGGAGGGGTTGGAGGCTGCTGCCTTTCCCCACGCTGCCTTCAACAGGCAGGCCCTTGTTCCAGGCCAGGAGACCACAAGGGTCCCTTCTGGATTACTATGGATGAAGTGGGAGCATTGTATGGAGGGAACAGGGAGGATGGAGCCTGCTCTGGTGGAGCAGAGCTGGGCTTTGCCTCCCCCTCTCTGAAGGCATTTCAGGCAGAGATGGAGCCACACAAGCACCCTGCCTATCTCAGATGCTGAAGAGGGGCCCTGGTTTGCCAGAGGTTCCCCAGCTGTGGTATGCAAACCATTTTTGGGTGGTACACGGAGCACACGCATCTGGAGAGGCACCACCAGCCTGTATCCAGACAAACAGAGTCAGCCTAGGAAAGGCATGCATATTAAATTGAGATTTAAAGGGTATAAAAATAATCCGTTTGATCTGGGAGCGATGTTTATATTATTTTCTGTGCTCACTACAAACAGACAATTAAAAAAGTGTCATCTGCTGCAATTGTGATTCCCATCTCCTGCCTGTCTCAGCAGCAGGTACACAGGATTCAAAGCACTCCTGGCCATGAGTTGCACGTAGTTCTGCTTTTCCTGGAGACACATCTTCAGGCTGGCCAAGTTCCACCAACTCGGGAAAGCCAACACATTTATACCCCTGAGGACTCGCTCTGCCATAGGTACAGCACTTCCCTGTTCTGCAATTAACACCTCAAGTATAATTGTCACTAATATCTCTTTTTGATAGGTCGGTTGTAATTTTTTTTGTTTGTTTGTTTGTTTCACAAAGCAAATGCAGAAAAAGTGCATTTCAAACACCTCCAAAATATTTCTCTTGCTTTTACTTCCAGTCATCTTTGGCTCCTTTGGTCTTCCAAGGGAGGCACAACAGATGGGTATCACACCTTAGGTGCTGACTGTTGGTTCAATAAGAAGCTTTTCCAGGCTCAAAAAATAACAAATTCCTTTACTCCAGAGTTATGGCAGAGTCCAACTGCACAAGGTGCCACTTCTGCCAACCTGCCTTTGCCAGGGCACCTCCAGAGCAGCCATCCCTGGCCAGGAGCTCACTGCACCAGGAGATCCTGCAGGTACAGAGTGATACATAAACACACAGGAGCAAACCCCACCTAGGGATGCTCCAAACACGATGAGGACTCCCCACCCACACACTTTCTCCTGTGTGGTGTGGGCTCAGTCCTCCCTGACACAGAGGAGACACAGTGTGGAGAAGGCAACACCCCACAAAGGGCTGGGACTGCCCAGCTGCTTTGGAACAGTCAGTATTGCTGTCCCTTGCTGAAAACAAGAAATGGTTGGCTCAGCATCTTCTTCAGGTGCACAGAAAGATGTCACCCGTGCGACAAGTGAGTGCTGCACAGCGGGGTAGTCCTAAAAATAAAAACAACAGCCCCAACCCAAACAAAGCAAAGTTGCTTAGCTCATCACATCCAGCCTCACACCGTCCAAATAACTCTAACCTCACCCCTCATCTCCAATTCCTCCCACTCCTTACACTTAAATGACAATCCCAGGCCTGTTTGCACCAATTTTTGTGATGAAGCGACAGAGCTCAAATCCTTTTTGCTTCTGAGAGCTGGAGGACTACACAATTTTCTACACAGGAGAGGAAAGTCAAGAGTAATCTAAACTGTTAGCCCAAATTATAAGATTATATCCCCACTTACATAAACATGTCAAGGTCCAGCTAGCATAAATATTTACTTTCAAAGTTCATTTAGCATCAAGCTCGCTACAGGAGATGCCAAATTTGTGAGAAAGCTGCAGAGATATTAAGGTTGTAAGAGGTCTATCCATCTGTTGCTTCAAAAACCCTCCCCAAGGCAGTAAAACTTGTGCTGTACAGATTAACTGGGATTGACAGAAGAGAGAAAATTAAATTAGAGGCAGAAAAGAAGAAGGGCAGTAAATTATGTGCAGTTTACATCCCACCAGCCTGAAACATATGCTCCCATAAACCCCATTTCCACAAGCCTCAGAAGCAGGTATGCCAGATGAAATCCTTCTATTTTATGGCACAAGCAGGACTTTTTGGAAGCTGTTTCACCTGCACAAGCTGCACAAATACAAGCTACTGAAGACCCTCCTCTGCCCTATCACCCTTGCTGACACAGCCTTCCCCTCTTCCGAGATTAAACGCTTGACTTAGCACCCGTCAGCAGAGCACAGGTGGCTGCTCAGAGCTTGCTGAACACCAGGAGCCCCTGTCATGGGAAAACAGCAGGTCTGAGAGGAGATTTAACCCTGGATGCTACATCTGTGTGGCCAGGCTCCAGAACATCCCACCTCAGGGGTCAGGGCAGGAGGCTTCTCCCCTGCTGGCCACCTCTCCTGCATCAGGAGGAGGTCTGGAGGCTGTTGCAGGGCAGCAAAACCCCATGGCACCAGGCAAAGCTGTGCCCTGAGATCTGTCCCAGCCAGATTCCCCCAAATAACAGCTCTAAGCTCCAGGCAGGAGGTGCAGGAGACTCCTGGCAGAGGGATGGGCTGAGGATGTTCAGGTGAAGGTGGAGGGAGGTCCACCCATCACATCTCTTGTTTTGCTGCTCAGAGAGTTCTCCCCACCACTCTACAAAGTGAAAACACCAACCAGCTCAGCAGGGGCAACTTCAGACCCCTCATTCACATTTTCAGATATTCTGCAGTGATCAGGAGACAGGGACAGGGCAGCAGGGACTCTTCCACACCACCAAGCTCGCCTGTGGCCCTAACAATTTCAGGAAGCATCTTCCAATCCTTTAAACAGAGCCCTCCTAAGAGGAGGAAGCAGATGGAGAAAGTTATTTTCCCCCCTTGCATGACCTGCTTTAATAAATGCACACTCAGTTCTTTTCTGTCTTTTATAGTGAGTTAAGCACGGGCATGGAATTTCTGGGAAGTTCACAGTGTCAGCCATCAAACCTCTTGTTCCTGCAAGAGCCCAGGGATTTATGAGTGCCAAGTGCACTCATTAGAGCAGTGGGCTGGTCATTCAGTAACATCCAGCTCCCTGCCAACTCAGCTCAAGTTGGAAATGCAGGAGAAACTGAGGGTCTGGTAGATTGGATCTTCACCTACCCACTCCATGACCCTATTCCCCAAGAAAAGAAGATACAAATCTTCCTCTTATGCATCTGCTATCAAGATAACCATTGTACTGCTTAAGGATGAAAGACAAAAGTGGATTTTTCTATCTACTCTCACCAAATTAAAGCTGAAGGAAGCTCAGCTTTACTAATTCAGACTTTCTTAGATGTTTATGATAATTGTCTCCTGGGTAATTTGTTTAAATTTGTGTGTAAACAAATGGTTTGTACACATCTACAGCCCCACAAAGAGCGTGTCATTTCTGAAAAACATTTCAGCCATAGCTCACTCTTTTCATTTTCCCCTCAGAGAAAAGCAGTTCAAGGCTGAATTATGGCATTACCTGCAACAGGAGCCAGTGCAGCCTCACAGGCCTCTGCAAATCAAATGGCCAGTTTTAATATTTCCACAAGTGGTCCTCAAATGAGAAAAAGCCTTCTGTTTCCCTGCTTCTCTGAATGTCTTTGGGCAGCTGCTCAAGAGGTGTAACTCAGTTTGACTGCACTGGGACTTTTATATGGGACTATTTTTTTAAAATTCCACTGTACATGTAAATATCCATCAACTTCTACCTGTCCACCTTTCTCTTACAGGAAGGATTCAGCTAGGGCACCTTTTTTCCACCTTCCAAGTGTTTTTTTTGGGATTTTTTTTACAAGAAAATGGGAATCAAGTGATCGGAAACTATAAATTCATAGTCTTTCCTAGTAAAAGGTAGAGAGAAGAGCAAGCCAAGCCTCCCATGAGTGGGGCAGCTTTCACAGCAACTTGTGCCCAGTCATCCACCAGCAGGTCTGATACTCCTGGTCCTGGTCTGGGTGTATTTGCAAAGCCCATCCCCAAAAACACACCATGGGCTGTCCATCCCCAAACACACATCATGGACTGAACATCCCCAAACACACACCATGGGCTGTCCATCCCCAAACACACACCATGGGCTGAACATCCCCAAACACACATCATGGACTGAACATCCCCAAAAACACACCATGGACTGAACATCCCCAAACACACATCATGGACTGAACATCCCCAAACACACACCATGGGCTGAACATCCCCAAACACACACCATGGGCTGTCCATCCCCAAACACACATCATGGACTGAACATCCTCAAACACACATCATGGGTTCTCCATCCCCAAACACACACCATGGACTGAACATCCCCAAACACACACCATGGGCTGTCCATCCCCAAACACACATCATGGACTGAACATCCTCAAACACACACCATGGGCTGTCCATCCCCAAACACACATCATGGACTGTCCATCCCCAAACACACACCATGGGCTGTCCATCCCCAAACACACACCATGGGCTGTCCATCCCCAAACACACACCATGGGTTCTCCATCCCCAAACACACATCATGGACTGAACATCCCCAAACACACACCATGGGCTGTCCATCCCCAAACACACATCATGGACTGAACATCCCCAAACACACATCATGGACTGAACATCCCCAAACACACACCATGGGCTGTCCATCCCCAAACACACATCATGGACTGAACATCCCCAAACACACATCATGGACTGAACATCCCCAAACACACACCATGGGTTCTCCATCCCCAAACACACACCATGGACTGAACATCCCCAAACACACACCATGGGCTGAACATCCCCAAACACACATCATGGGCTGTCCATCCCCAAACACACACCATGGGCTGAACATCCCCAAACACACACCATGGGCTGTCCATCCCCAAACACACATCATGGACTGAACATCCCCAAACACACATCATGGGCTAAACATCCCCAAACACACACCATGGGCTAAACATCCCCAAACACACATAATGGGCTGTCCATCCCCAAACACACACCATGGACTGAACATCCCCAAACACACATCATGGGTTCTCCATCCCCAAACACACACCATGGGCTGAACTTCCCCAAAAACACTTCATGGGTTCTCCATCCCCAAACACACACCATGGGCTGAACTTCCCCAAAAACACTTCATGGGTTCTACATCCCCAAACACACATCATGGGCTGTCCATCCCCAAAAACACACCATGGGCTCTCCACCCCATAATCATCTCCCTCATCATGTCCCACCCATGCTCTTCACCTGCCAGTGACCAGTCATATCTAAACTTTCTGTTGCACTAATGCTCTTACTTTTAAATGCTCCTCACTCTAAAAAAAAGCCCAACAAAACAACAACAAAACAAAAACGAAGAACCCCAACAAAAACCCCTAAACAAGCCAACTCTGGTGTTTACTTCCCCATTTCCACCTGTAGCAACCTAAACAAAGCAACAATCACAGTTTTGCTGTATCACATTATTCCCTGCTAACAATACTTTCCAGTGATGCTTGATAAGTCCTGTTTACCCAAACTAGCACAAGTAGAATAACACATGTCAAGCAACTGCTTTTTCATTTAGGACCCTTAGCCCAAAGAAGGGGAAGCAAAACTCTTTCCCCATTCAAATAGCACCTACTCATGCCAGGAATGCCTCAAGTTAAGAAAACTTGGGTAAAGAAAAGTTTAAAAGTTCTCACTCCTAGGAGCTGTTTTACTAGGAATTCGATTTTGTGCTTAAATAAGTGAGGTAAGTCCAGCTAGTTATGTTTCTACTTATATTAGTTTCATATATGGGATATCAAGTATTTTTATTTTTTCCAGATCCGAGAAGATGAAGCTTTCTGCACTGGCCCCTATTCTTGTGGGAATATAAAGAGAAAACCATGCCTCTCCTCCTAGCGTATTAGTGCCCCCTAATACACACCAGATGATCAATAAACTGCATAAAAATTAAATCAAACTGACAGTCTTTAAAAAATGGGCTCTAAGCAGAAACAATTGTTTTAAAGACTGTGGTGTCTGGAGTATTAAACTCACGTGCTGTTGTGTTATTAATCTCTTTGTTGGAAGCCAGTTGATTTCCCCTGCCTGTGTCTGTCAATTAAATATTCAGCATCGCAGCCACAATGGAAGGGGTTGATGTTTTGGAATGCCAAAAGTTTTGTTGTTGTTGTTTTTTTTTTTTTTTTTTTTTTTTGAGACGCGCTGTTGACAGCTCCCTTCCATGCCACAGCATCTCCAAAACGCCGAGCAGGGCAGAGCGCAGGCAGGGCAGCGCTTTGAACGGGATGGGTTTGGCGAGGAGGGGAGGATGAGGAGCGCTGGGAAGCACAGCAAGCAGAGCTGCTCCGTTCCACGGCTCACCCCAAGCCGAGCCCAGCTTTGCAGCCGGGCCCATCCCCGAGCCCACAGTGCCCCCTGCGCCCCGCGGCCGCTGCCCCGCTCCTCCGCGGCCACGAACGAGCGCCCGGGGCTGCGGGGGTGCCGAGCCCGGCTGTCCCCTCAGCGGGACCCGCGGCTGTCCCCTCAGCGGGACCCCCGGCTCTCCCCTCAGCGGGACCCGCGGCTGTCCCCTCAGCGGGACCCCCGGCTGCCCCCTCAGCGGGACCCGCGGCTGCCCCCTCAGCGGGACCCGCGGCTCTCCCCTCAGCGGGACCCGCGGCTCTCCTCTCAGCGGGACCCCCGGCTCTCCCCTCAGCGGGACCCGCGGCTGTCCCCTCAGCGGGACCCCCGGCTCTCCCCTCAGCGGGACCCCCGGCTGCCCCCTCAGCGGGACCCCCGGCTGCCCCCTCAGCGGGACCCCCGGCTGCCCCCTCAGCGGGACTCGCGGCTGTCCCCTCAGCGGGACCCCCGGCTGTCCCCTCAGCGGGACCCCCGGCTCTCCCCTCAGCGGGACCCCCGGCTGCCCCCTCAGCGGGACCCGCGGCTGCCCCCTCAGCGGGACCCCCGGCTGCCCCCTCAGCGGGACCCCCGGCTGTCCCCTCAGCGGGACCCCCGGCTCTCCCCTCAGCGGGACCCCCGGCTCTCCCCGCAGCGGGACCCCCGGCTCTCCCCTCAGCGGGACCCCCGGCTGCCCCCCGCGCTCCCGGCCCGGCCCGGCCCGGCCGTGCCGCGGCCTCGCTCCGCTTTTGTTCGGGCAGCGGCGCGGCCGAGCCGCGCAACTTTCCCAAAGTTTTCCGCGGCGGCGGAGGGGAGAGGGGAGGGAGAAGGGGCGCCGTGCTCACCCATGACGAGGCAGAGGCAGTCGAGGCAGATGAGCAGCGCTTTCTTGCTGCTGCTCTTGGCCGGGTTGTTGTTGAGCGCCGGGCTGCCCCCATTCTTGCTCTCCGGCGGGATCGCCTTGTCGTACTTGTAGCTCTGCATTATCGGGGGCGAGCGCCCGGGACGAGCCGTGCCGAGCCGAGCCGGGCCGTGCCGGGCCGCAGGGAGCCGAGCCGAGCCGAGCCGAGCCGGGCCGAGCCGAGCCGAGCCGAGCCGGGCTCGCACGCCGTGCGCCGGGGAGGTGCTGCCCGCGCCGCCGGAGCCGCTCCCGGCCTCTCCGGCAGGCGAGAGAGGCAGGCGGGTCTTCCCAAGGAGAGAGAGAGAGGAGGGGAAAAAAAAAAAAAAAAAAAAAAAAAAAATCAAAGTAGCAAAACAAAAACCAAAAGGAGCTTACTCCCCGGAAAAAAAAAAAATAAAAAAAAATAAAAACAACCACCGGGAAAGTGGTGAAGGGGGCAGCGAGCGACAAGTTTGCGGGTTGTCCCAAAGGCGGTGGAAAAGTCCTGGTGGAAAAGCCGGGGGGAAGGATTTAAAAAAAAAAAAAAAGCCAAAAACCCCTAAATATGTCTATATTGTTGTTGTTGTTGTATATATATGTGTGTGTAAGCCGGAGGTGTCGGTCCGGCGGTGCTGCCCGGGCAGGTGGGCTCCGCTCCGCTCCGCTGCGCTGCGATGCTCCGCTCCGCGCTGGGGGCTCGGCCGCGCCCGCCCCGGCCGCTCTGGGAGCCACCGGCTCGCTCCTGCACTTTTATTTCGCGAGGCGCTTTCCACCCCTCAGAAAAAAAAAAAAAAAAGGAGAAGAAGAAGAGGGGAAAAAAAAAAAAAAAAATCAATCACTTCGCCTCGGATGGGATATCCAAGCACAGCCCCTTTCCTGCATCTGACATTTTACATACATAATTAACTCCACATTTTTTTCCTGAGGGAAGTTAAAAAAAAAAAAAAAATAGTTAGGAACTAAAGTTTTCTCTCGCAGAACAGAAGGAGGGAGCCTCTAGCGTTCGTTCGTACAGGAGTGCAGGGGGGAAAGGAAAACAAGCAGCCGATCCAAGGCTGGAGGACTCCCGAAAGCTGGGAACGGTGCAAGGGGCAGAAATCTAACAATAAACAACTTTATAAACATTTTCCCCGCGTTTTTTTCTTCCTGCCCTCCAGCTCTGTTCCGTGAGCTGATGTGTGTGGTGCCCAGAGACCCTGGCAGACCCCAGCGGGGCAGCCCTGGGCTGAATTTTGGCTGTGCCACCCTACCAGATGCGGAACTGGGACAGCTTCGCCCTCCCGCAGTAGCAGCATCAACTTTGATCAAATGAGTGCAACGAGAGAGTTGGGTGAGGGATTGTTGTGTTGGTTAATCGCTCGTTTGGTCTAATTAAAAATCATCAAGGAAGTAAAGGAGAGGTTTCCCAGGAGCTGCGGCTGGCAGGAGAGTGATGCTGTGCTCTGAGCAGGAGGTGGGCAGAGAGCTGCTGCCCCAGGGAGCTGCTCAGGACAGTGTTGGGACACTTCTCTTGTTTTTTGGGTCGTGCATTTGAGCTGAGCCTCCCACCTGAGTGCTGGCACATCCCTGGTGTTTCCAGCAAGGCCTCCCTTCCCCGAGCTGCAGGCTCTAAGCAGAGCCCCAGAGTGAGCTGTGCCAGGAATCTGTTCAGACACATACACGGGCACACTGAGGCCAGCCTGGCACGGAGGAGGAAAGTTTTCAAATTTTACTTTTATATTGTGCGGTGTGAAAAGAAAGGGGAAAACACGCCCTGGACGCTCCCCCAATTCTTTCTTTATCAGAAAAATCAGACATGAAATCAGGTGCCACCTCCCATCTCGCTGTTGAGGGGACTCTTTTGCCCATTATCACCCCATAGCACTGAGAACAAAAACATCACTTTTGGCCCAAAATGAGCCAGTCACACACCCAGGGACCAAGCTGCCCAGAAGGGCACATCTCAAGGTCTCTCTGTCTTTCCCCTGAGCATGACCGTGGTGTGGATGCCTAATTTAGGCTCCTCGGATGCCTGAAGCAAAGGGAAAGAATCTTCACGTGGGAATTCTGCCCCAGCTGTGGGCACACTGCCCAGCCCAGCTCATGTCCACTGTGGGGCCAAGCATCCACCCTTCAGAGCCTGGCCCTGCCTGGAGGAGCCCACAGATTCCAGCAGCTGGCTCCATCCTCCCCACGTCCCCAGATCTGCTGATTCCCTGGGTTAAATTCCATTTTGTGTTCAAAGCAAGGAGAAAAAAAAAATAAATAAACAAAAATTGAGACTTATCGTTGTAACAGCAAATAAAATAAAAAAAAATATTAAAAAGAGAGGCTTTCTTGTACTTTCAGGGAAATTGAAATTATGGTTTTGTATTTGCATTTACAAGACCCCTCAGGCTACTTATGTTTGCATTTTCATAACAAAAAGATTGTGCTGTTAATTGATGCAAGCCAGGGCACACAAATCTGAATCTTGGACAATTTCTTAAGGGAGCAGCAGCTACCACAATTGCCCAGTTCACATCTAACAATGGGTAAGTCAGCAGTACCAAAAAGCAGCTTCTGTGCCTTTGTCAAGAGATTCATTGGTAATAATTAATTGTTTATTCATAAATAGGATTATCATATATACCATGCAACAGTATCCTTCAAGACCTCAGCTTTTCTTTTCAGTCAGACTCAAAATTCTCACTGTGAACTGAGGCCTTTCTTTATATAAATTATTTGAACTAACTGAATTTGCATTACCAGTGAATTTTGCTGTGCACTTTTGGAGAAGGACTGATTTCCACCACCTTCCCACCCCAGCTGGACCAAACCTCTGGTAAACAAGGAATATGTTGATATAACTTCTGGGAAAATAAAAAAAATGCTATGCAACTTGTTCTTCCCCAGATTTATTTCATAACCCAACAATTTGAAAAGAGGAACTGAGTTTTATTCATTCAGTCTTGTCTTGTTTTCAGAGAATCATCTCTTTCAGGCTATTCCTGGAATGGGCAAAGGGGCAGGAACTTTTTGCTGTCCCTTTTATCTTTGTATCAGTGACACAGGACTATGTGGAAACCTGTTCATGAAATGTCAAGAACTTAAAGAACTTAAAAATTGAGAGAAAGTTTTACTCTTACTTTACTCACTCATCATGACCAGACAACATGATCCTGGTATCTGCCAAAAAAACACCTCAAGCCAAACTAAAAAAAAAAAACAACAGTACAAATGTTCTTGTATTTCCTTTTTTTTTCTTTCTTTTCCATACAATAGGGTGTTTAAGTGTGACAGTAAGGTCTGGTTTGGGGCAAGAGGAGCCCAAACCTCTTGCTTGAGAGTTTGTGAGAGCTTGTGTTTCCACCAGGTTGGTGTGAGGAGAGAGAAGGGAAAGGAGAAGGCTCCAGTTTCTGCTCTGGGGCTCATGGAAGGAGCTTATCCCACACATTATTTCATGTAAAATATCTATTTGTAGGAGCAGGGAGTGAACCTGCAGCCTGCCCTTGTGTTCCTGCTTACCCACTGCCCTTGGCCAGCACCATCCCTGTGCTCCTGGGGCTGCTCCACTTACAAGTGTAGAGTATCCCAGAATCCTGGAATGGTTTGGGTTGGAAGGGAATTTGAAGATCATCTCATTCCCCATGGTCAGGGACACTTTTTACCATCCCAGGTTGCTCCAAGCCCTGTCCAAGCTGGCATTTCCAGGGATGGACAGCCACAGCTTCTCTGGGCACCATGTTCCAGGGCCTCCCCACCCTCACAGGAGAGAATTTCTTCCTCATACCTGCCCTGTGTCAGTTCAAAGCCATTCCTCCTTCTATCACTCCATGTCCTTGTCCAAAGTCCCTCTCCACCTCTCTTGCATCCCCTTTAGGTTCAGGAAGGTGCTCTGAGTTCTCCCTGGAGCCTTCTCTGCTCCAGGTTGCAGCCCTTGTGCTCTTGCTGATGTGCTGCAGCTGCAGAGCAGTTTGATGCCTGAAGGATGCTCATTTTGCTGCACTGCCCAGTGCCAAGCCACCCCTTCCCCCAGACCAGCTCTTCCTTGGGAACCCTCCTTGCTTTTCTGTCACAGGGAGGATTTTGGCAGCCACTCTTCAGGAGAAGGGACACACAGTGTGGGAGGACCAGGCCCTGCCTATTGTATTTCTTGGAGCTGCTAATGACCATGGCTACAGCAATCCTAAAATAAGAAAGTGAGCTGATTGTTATCCCTTATCTGAGGGGGGAAATCAGAGCACACTTACGTGCTGCACATCAGGTGGCCTGAGCTGGAGTCACGAGGCTGAAATCAGTAAACTTCTGAAAAGTCCAAAGCTCAACCACCACTACCCTCTTCAGGGGTATTTTTAGCATCACCAGCTGCTGCTGCTGGAGAAAACACCCTCAGAGGGGCTGAGAGTGGGCAGGAGGAGGAGAGGGCAGCACACCTGCTGTGTCCCCATGCTGGACACCATCCCTGGCGCCAGGATGTCCAACCTGCACAGTCAGCACCGCCCTCTTAAAATTTACACAGGCTGGAGTTGGAGCTGTCATTGCAGAGAAAGGCAAATAAAAAGTGAAATCCAAAGGGGGGCCCAGTTCTGCCCTCCCCAGTGTGGAGGATCAAGCCTCATCAACCTTCAGGCCTTTAAAAAGAATGAGCTGATCAATGTCATCCTGATGCAGCCTTTGGTGCTGCCCAAGGCACGTGCCCCAGTGACCCCAGGGCTGGGACACTCTGTGGCCACAGACAGTGCCTGGCATCACAAATCCCTCAGGGTCAGCAACACTCAATTTGCCAACAACTTAAAGTCCAGTTTGTTTTGAAACCAGGATCTGTATTCCTGCCAAGTTTCACAACCCTGATGCTTCTCCCTAATTTAATTTAGTTCCCCTAAATCTTGCTGCCTCTTGACATGATTGGAGGATATCAATTCACGTTATTACAAAAATGAAAATCAAAAAAAAAAAAAGGAAATAAATTTCAAATTGCATGATCTCAACAAAAAGCTTGAAAATGCGAGCTCGAAATCTCATCCAAATGATCAAAACACAGAAGCTGTAATAAAGGATGTTGTTTGATTTAAGATTTTCTAAGCAGCAAATCCCATGATTTGAAGGAGCCTGATTTATAATTTAGGGACACTGGGGACTGCTAACACCTTGTGCACAGTCACAGTTGTGCCTGTCTTTCCTCTGCCATCCCTGTCCTCAAAAAAGAGAATAACAGCACCATCTACTGCCATTCCTCAGCATTCGCTTGGGAATGCCAAACTCCAGCTCCATCAAAGCACCTCAGCAGGTCATGGCCCCGTATTGACAGAGGAACGAGCCAGCTTGGACTGCAAAAATCAAAAATCAGCAGTCTAAATTACTATTGATGCGTGCTAAAAATTATTAAAAATTATTAAAACGTTCAGGCTTCGATAATACACCTTCCCCCTAAAACTCAAAAAAGCATTTCAACAGAGCATCATTTTCATATATTTCCCCCAAATCCTTTTGTGTGTTTATTAGCACAGCCTCGAAGGGCTGTCTGCAGAATTCCCAATCTCTACCTTGGCCAGGCATTCTCACCATCAGCAGCAGCTCATGAAAGGGGTGGAACATCACCCTGCTTTCCAACCTGGTAAAACCCGGGTCTGTGCTGGGGCTGGCCCGCTCCCAGGAGTTTGTTGGAAAGTCAAGAATGTGCCGTGGTTTAATTGCGCTGCTAGGCTGGGCTCTAAATGAAAGCCCCGTTATAAAGAGCAGTCTCAGAGGAGAGCTCCAGCTCGGGTTTTTCTCCCCCAGTTGATTACTGGTTAACTCGGGGTAGTTAACACGTTTGTAATGTCTGGTCCCGGGCACTTCCCAGGTATTTGTTGCAGGATACAAACATCTGTGGTTTATAAAGTAAACAGCTCCGTCGACATTTTTTCGGCTTGGATTTATTTCTGGTGGCAAACTGTCTCAATGACCTGGTTGGAAATGCTCAGCATCCAAGTGAAAAGTGAAAGAAAAATTGATATCTTTTTTTTTCCACGTCTAGACCAAGCTGTTTTTATGGGCCACCCCAAAGTGTGAAGAAGCCCTGAGGATGGGGCAGGTGTGTGGTGGCCACTGTGGGGCAGCAGGAAAAGTGATGCTGAACATGAGGTTGTGCCTTCCCAAAGTGAACCAGAACTCTGCTTTGGTGGGATGGTACTGGGGAGAACTGGGTGTGTAACTGGGGGAGAAGGGAGAGGCTTTTGAAAGACATCACAAGCAAAAATTAAAAAAAAACCAAAAAACAAGTGGAGCAAGATTTGGGCTCATCAAGACATGAAGCAGCACAAGAAAAAAGTGAAGCACATGGCCTCACATGTAGGGACCTTCTGTCCATCCTTTCTTGCACAATTATACAACAAAAAATGGAGTTTCACCAGGGCAGAGCTCCAGCATCACTCCTCACGTGAGCTGTGCCAGGTATTTGTATACAATGCACAAGTCCCTGGGCTTATCTGCTCCCAAGTCTCTCTGCCTTGATAAGTCATTGTCCAGCAGCCTCAAGAATGTCAATGTGTTTGCCAGGGCCAGGCTGGACCATCCCCAAATATTTGCTCCAGCACACAGGCTGGGTTTGCTGTAACCATCATCCCTCCGTGCCATGCAGTGCCAGGGGGATGTGAAGGAGATGCACAGCCCAGTTCTGCCATGGAGGGACTTCCTTGTCACCAAAACAGGGAGAAAAGAGGTTTTTCAGGCACAGCCCTATGACTGAGCTGGATTTTGCCATGTGGTGACAAAATTTAAAGGTTCCACAGCAGCTGCTTGAGCAGGAGGGGAGGGCAGGACCTCAGTGAGTTCTGCACCAAGCCTTCAAGGGGCACAGCACACACACAAAATCTCACCAGCAGCCTTCAAAGCCTGCTCTTTGCTCCCATTTATCTTATCTGGTGCTCCACTGAAGCAGGGATTTACATAATGCTCACCTAATATATTAATGTTGCTATTCATCGACACTGCTTTCTTTGAAAGTCTTGCCAGAAACCATCAGGCTCCTTAAAACACAAGAGGGTTTTATAGCTCTGAAAAGGACTTGCTCCCCCATTTGTGTTCTCAATCCTTTCACAGAGACTGTTTGCTTCTGTGATAAGAGCCCAAAATCTCAGGAGTGGTAGGATCCTCAGTTTGGGTTATTAGTGCCTTACAAAACTAGAGCACTCAGATTACTGACTCAGTATGAACCAGCTGTTTCACACCCCCTTTCTAGCTGCAATTCTTTCCCCAAAAATTATCTTGCAACACAACCTTTTAATAGACAACCCTTTTCTCACTTGTCACACACATTTCCAGTTAATTTTTCATTTTCTCTCTACGTGCAAAAACCTCTCTTCTTACTTCAGTTTTCCTGTTTAATTTAGCTTGGGACACTGAATTTCCAAAGGCTGAGGAAATGTTTGTAAAGAAGAAGAAAATTCTGTTCGAGTTGTTTACTGGCCTTAATGCAGCTCAAATGACTTTACAAGTGCACACAAAGTTGCCTTGCAGACCATAGCATCATACCACTAGAAAGAGGCTATTTTCCCTGTAAAGCCAAGCAGATTCCTTGGGATATATATATCCAGCCTATTTTTCCCTTTATTTTGAATGGGATGAAGAAATACTTGCTTTTATATAAATTATTTGGCATAAATTATTCTTCTACCCAAAGGTGGACTAAGAAAAATGAGAAGCACGTTGCCCACTTTATTTTAAATAGTGACAATGCTGAAATCTTGGAACACATTTTTGAGTGTTGGGTTAGGGGTTGATCTTTCTGCCTTCATGTCTTGCTTTGTGGTGCAGCTGAACATAAAGTATTGGGCTCAGTACAGGAGGAGATGAAATTAGGTGGCTTCAGCTATCCAGAGACTCAGACTATGGCATTAATGGTCTCTTCTGATCTTCAAAATCTGCAAATTTGCTCTGAATCAGGGATTATGAAACAGCAAAGAGTAAATCCCTTTAAAATTGGCAGTAAATGTCAGGGACTACACTTTGAACACACAAAGACACAGGTTCACTGACAGTCATTGCCCAACAGCCCACAAATAACTCAGTGCTCCATCACAGACCCTTTATCTCCTTTATCAGAATTGCCAACAACAAACACTGAATGTCAAAATCCCCCTGTTTCCAAACACAAGGCTGTTTTGAAACACTGGGGTTCAAAAATGAAAGAAAAAGACACCTCCCCCCCCCCAAAAAATGATGTATTTTGGGGTCTCATTTTACCTGTCCTCACCTGCCCACCTTTTCCCACATTTACACCCTCCTGCCTTCAGCAATCCTTGCACCACCAGCTGCTGGGAAAGTGGGGCAAAATGCTTTTGGGGTGGCAGAGCCAACTGCAAGAGCACAAATCACACAGGTCTGAGGAGGCACTGCTTTATTTGGGTTTGTTCTCATCTGCTCCTCAGGGGCCAGGGCTGGCTCTGTGACTGTGTGTGCCTCTGTGGGCACCTGACAAAAATAAAATACTGGTAGGTCATGGTGGGCATTAAGAAACCTGGCCCTGATTGTGCTTTTTTTCTACAGTGCTTGGATGAAAAGCTCCTAATAATGGCCCTCAAAGGGAAAACATGAATCACAGAATGGTGTGGGTTGGAAGGGACTTTCAAGATTATCTCATTCTACCCCCTTCCACACCTTTCACTATCCCAGGTTGCTCCAATCCCTCTCCAGCCTGGCCCTGGACAGTTCCAGGGATGGAGCAGCCACAGCTGCTCTGGGCACCCTGTGCCAGGGCCTCAGCATCCTCACAGGAGAGAATTCCTTCCTGTTATCCAATCTACCCCTGCCCTCTGTCAGAGTGAAGCCATTGCCCCTTGTCCTCTCCATGTCCTTGCCCAAAGTCCCTCTCCAGCTCTCTTGGAGGCCCTTCAGGCACTGGAAGGTCTGTTTGGAACCATCTCCAGGCTGAGCACCCACAGCTCTGCCAGGGTTCTGCAGCCCTCAGATCCTTGTGGACTCACTCCAGCACCTCCAGGTTCTTTTATGGACACTCCACATGGATTTTTCCTATTTCTTGACCCACTCCTGCTCGTGTTTTCCATGCTCAGGCAGCACCTTGGTGGCTGGGAAGCTTTTATTCCCTGTATCACACACCCCACCTGAAGGCAAGAGAGAGAACAGCCCAAAACAAAAAAAAAGAGCAGAGGAGAACAGAACTTAAACTCACATGAAAAAATAATTGCATAAAAGGGGAATCTTGCTTCCCAAAATAGGCTGGCACCAGGCTGTAACACGAGACCCTTGTGCTGATGCCAGATGAGGAGAGTGAGCTCAGCTTGACCGCCTGCCCTTACAAGAACTCAGCCTGGACAACACAGGGTTCTTCTAAGGGCTTTGATTCCAGGAGAAAGCAATAAACAGCACCTTGCTTCAAAAGGTTCACCAGCCACAGAAATTAAACTTGGCCAGTTCAAAAGGCTATTATTAATGTGCCTTCTTGTGCAGATATGATCTCAAGAAAAACACACATCTAGGACTAATAATAACAAATAATGGAGTTATTCATACAGCTGCTGCTTACACGATGGCAATTTCCCCATAATTGCAGGCACAGGGAATGGGCACACAAACAGCAGTCTGTAGTGCCTCTGCCTGCTCAGGGCTTGGGTTGAAGCTGTTTCTTGTAGGTACATATATTTTTGGGAAGAGAAGTATTTCAGACACCAGCAGAACCTCCACAAAGCTTTTCTGCACCCCTGCCTGATGCTGTGTTCACACCAGGAAAACACAAGGGAAAGAACAACAGAAGGCATGAGCACAAAGGTGTCTCAGAGGGACAGTGGTTTCTAATCCTGCCTTCCACAGGGGAACACAGGTGGATGACAGGAGAGATGCTGGCCCCTCCTCATCCCACACCAGCAGGAAGACACTGCTGGTGAAGAGGAGGAAAAACCTCCCAGGCAAGGGTTCTCTCTCATGGTGCTTCTGCTTTCTCCCAAATCCCATCAATGCCCTAGGGACAATTTGGCTCATTTAACAAACAAGGTGGATGATGCAAAGGTAATTCCCTCCTTGGGAAATGTTTCCCAGCTCAGGGCAGCTGCATTTCCAGCCATCCCTGGGTGGCTGCACACAAGGGGATGGGTGAATGAATCCCTGCACCTTGGCTTGTGGATGTGCCTTTGCTCTTCCCTCTGTCACTTTATTTTCCTGTGCTGGTGGCCCAGCACTCAGACCTTGCACAATGAGATTGGCAGCAGAGGTGGGAAACCTCCACCTCCTCAGCCCTTTGACTTTCCCCTCAATCAGATGGGATCCTCATTTTTTATCCAGCTACCATCCTAATTTCAGAGCCCAGGACTGCATTTGGGAGCCCAGATTCCCAGCTTGGATGCCATCTAGTGCTGAGTGCTGAGAGCAGAGGAAATTCCCAAGGTGCCTGGAGCTGCCAGGAGGAAAATCATCCTCACTCCTCTTCCAGGGGCTGCTGGCTCCTGCCAGACTTTATTTCCCAAGACCCCACTGAAATCACCTGTGATTTAGGTTGATAAAATTTATTCTGAACACTTCTTTATCTATCTTTTTTTTTTTTTTTTTTTTTTCCCTCTAATACAAAAGAATTTCAGTAATAAGCAACCACTTTTGCAGCACAGACTCAGGAGATGGGACCCCATTAAAAGAAAATATTTTCTGGAGTCGTCCAAAATCTTGTTTGGATGGTTTTGTTTCCTGGAGATGAACCACCCAGCTGAAGGGCTGGGGTTTGTCCCATTGCCAGGCTGAGGATCCTCAGTCAAACCCCAAGATCCAGGCACTCCAAGGAGGAGGGCAATAATTTTCCCAATTTCAGCCCTACCAATTTATCCATTTCCCAGTGCTGCTGGTTGGGAGGTTTACATTGGATATTAGGGGAAATTTCTTCACCAAAGGTTTATCAGGTGTTGGAACAGGCTGCCTGAGGCAGTGATGGAGTCACCACCCCTGGAGGGAGTTACAAGGTGTGTCAGTGCTGGGGACAGGGTTTGGTGGTGACCTTGGCAGTCCTGGGCTGGTAGCTGGACTCAGTGACCTCAAAGGGCTTTTCCAACCTAAATGATGCCATAATTTCATTATTTTTTTCCCATGTGATCCCTACAGAATGGCCACCCCACTGATGGCCACAACACATGCCAGTCCATAAAGTCCTTCCACCACCCAGACTCAGCTGCCAGAAGCATCCTGAGGCTCTTTGAGGTGGAAAACCTCCCTCCTGCTCCACACCCTGTGCTCTGGGTGCTCCCAGCCCCACAGCTCCCAGGGAGCAGCCCAGGTCTGTCTCAGCCCAGCTCTCACCTCTGCCCTGCAATGCAGACACATCCCCAGGGCATGTCTGTCCTGCTCAGGCTGCTCTGCAGCTGCCAGGGAGCAAGTCAGGTCTGGTTTGGGAGCTGCTGGATGCCATGGGGTGCAGAGCCAGCCCAGTTTTGGGCACTCCAGCAGCTCCAGAGCTCTGGCCAGGGCAGCAGGCTGCCCTGAGCTGCTGCCCCACTGCTCCCCACGAGCTGTGGCACACTCCCACCCACCCTGTGCTGCTCCCCTTGCTCCTGCTGGCATCCTGCCCTCCACAGCTGGCACATCCCAGCTCTGAGGCCATCAGAGCATCCCTGTGCCATGCAAGGCTCCTGCCCCCTGACCCAGGGGCTGATCATCTTGGAGGAGCTGAAATGATTCACCTGCAGGCTTGCCTGCTGTTCTATTAACTCAGTTGTTTTTTTGTTTTTTTCATCTGCAGTTTCAAGTGGTGCAATTTTGAGATCAAAGCCCTGCCCTGCTCTAATGGCTCTGTGTAAGCCTGGCCTCCAGGACAGATGTGAGACAGCCTCAGCCCATCCACAGAGAGCAAAACTGGACCAAGGGCTGCTCTCACTCATCCCCATCCAAAGGTAATTGGCTTAATGTGGGAAGAACACACTGCTCCACTGATGGTGTCAGGCCAGGCCCTGCAGTGCATTTAAGAAAACCCACTGGTTTTCTGGGAAATAGCTGCAGTTACCCCTGGCCTGAGGAGAGCAGGAGAGTGTCCTGAATGCAGAAACAGAGGGCAGGACAAGGCAGGGGCTGCTCCATCTCCCAGCAGCAATAGATGTTTGTGTTGGGCTCCTGCAGCAATACTCAGATCCAATTTGTTTAAAGGTTTTGTGCACACTTTGTCTCATTTCTTCATATTACCAACAGTGCCATGTGTGCCCTCTCCTCCCCTGCTTCTGCAGGGCAGGAAGATCTTAAATGGGGCCATGGCTGTCATAGAACCATAAAATAGTTTAAGTTGAACCTCAACTACTACCTAAACTAATAACCATCTACTTCCAACCCTCCTGCAGTGAACAGGGACCTTCCACCAGCCCAGGCTGCTCCAAGCCCTGTCCAGCCTGGCCCTGAACACATCCAGGGATGGGGCACCCACCACCTCTCTGGGTTTTACCACTCACATCATAAAAAGATTTCTTCCTTATATCGAGTCTGAATCATTCCTCTTTTAATTTGAAACCACTACCCCTTGTCCTGTCACAACAGGCCCTGCTAAAATGGCTTTCCTCTTCAATTTCTGAAGTCCCATCTAAGGCAGAACAGACCTCCCAGGCAGCTGGAGATGCTGGTAGATGTTGCCCAACATCATTCAGCACATCAGGAGCAGCAGAACCTGCACCTGGGCAAACTCTGAAGATCAGCCCCAGGTGAACCTGCACAGAAGGGTAGTGAGACTTCATTTTGGATTAAATCTGCCTGGCTTAAATTGTTCAGGAATTGTTCTATGAGAAAATGAAGCCAAATCTGTCAGGTGCATTTCTGCACAGTAATTCTGAGCAGGAAAACAACAGGCTATGGGCTGTCCCACCAGTTATACTGGATGTAAGTGTGGTTTCTGCAGGGCATGGTTGAAATCCCCAGCCTGGGGGCACAGGAGCAGACCCTGAGGGTGTTCTGGCTGGACCAGAGTCAACTCCCCTAGGACAGGGTCTCCTGAGCACTGCCCTCTCCCTTGGGTGCTGGCTGGGGCATCTGATGTGTGACAGCTCAGGAATCACTCAGGAGCAAACCAGCCACCCCCAGGTCTGAAATGAGCCAAATCTTGTTCTCACAGACCTGTTCCATCATCCCTCATTTACCAAAAAGCTCTTTTTGCTCTCTCACACGAGCCAGCAAGCAGAAGCACCACGCTGAAGGAGTCTCTTTCCTGTTATTTATTTGTTGTGCATTTGAAGTGTGTGCTGCTGATAAAACACAGGCTGTGGTTTAACAAATCAGTGCAGCAGTCCTGATCACAGCCCCTCTGAGCAAAGGGCTGCTGGATGCTGCATGCTCCCTTATCTAATCTTCCACACTTCAGCATTTCTTCATGCACAGCACTGATAATTAAAAATACAGAAGGGGATGATCATGAGGAGAGATTAAAGAACTTGAACAAAACAGTTGAAACAATAATAGCATTACATTTCAGGGAACAATGTCTTCTATTAAGTGACTGCTGTGCAACAGTGCTGAGGGATCCCAAGCCATGGCTCAAAATCCCTCTGTGTTAGGTGACAAGAGCTGCTATGAAAAGCAGACAAACTCCCTACAGGATGCAAAAGGCAGCCCAGCAGCTGTTTACATCTCCAATTTTTCTGGCACAGACCCTTAATTTCTCCTTAGTTCTTTTTGCTGAATTCCAAAGGTTGATAAAAAGCTGCCTGAATCAAGATTTGAGGCACTCTATTCTTCGAGCTACTCTGCATCTCAGAAAAAAGAGATTTACATCAGATGATACATCAGTTAAAAATAACTGGGAGATATCAAGTAATCATAAGTACATGTCCCACAGGTTTGCATATCTTGAATACTGAAATGACTCTCACTAAGCATTTGGGAATATCATACACAATTCCTTCTGTTTTGATGGGGGTTTTGTTTTGGAAAGCTGTCTTGATGGTCACTGCTCAGTGTTTATGTCAAAGAAGGCAGACCAAAAACCTCTGCTGGAGTAGGATGGGATATGAGGTTAGTTCTTATGGGATTCTTTTCTTAGGATTCTGTGCTGGCTTTGGCTGAGGTAGAGTTAATTTTCTTTGTAGGAGTTAGTGTGGAGCTGTGTTTTGGATTGTGCTCCAAAAACTGAACACTGTGTTGATAATACAGATCCTTCATAAAAACAGGAAAGCCTTGGACTCCAAATGAAGGATAAGCAGCAAGGAATCCAGACTTTCAGCCATGAGTTCCACAAAAAGAAAAACAATCCCACAGGCTTTCTTCATTATGGCTCAAGAAGCACCAGGGCTGCCTGTAGAGTAAAAACTGCTCCTGCTGCACATGGAGACCCAAGAGCATCCCTGTACAACAGCCCAAACCTGTCTGAAACTGCATGGGCAGCCATTAGCCAAAAATCCCATCTACCATTCCCCACCTGTGCAGCTGCAATCACTTTAGAAAGGAGAAAAAAGCAGCAGACACCATTTATTTATCATTTATTGTTGTGAACACAATTCCTCAGCACAATTACACTCCTGGTAAAGGAATATTTCCTCCTTAAGCTCCCCTGGTGTAGCTTTGAACCATTCCCATGTGTCCCATCACTGGATACCAGGGAGAAGAGCTCAGTATCTCCCTTTCCATGTCCCAGGAAGCTGATTCCAAATGAGACAAGCCCAACATCCTAAGCCATTCCTCCCAGGATGTGCCTTCCAGCTTTGTTACCTTCCTCTGGATGCATTCAAGGACCTCCAGCAGGAGCAGGACAGCTAAAAAAAAATGTAATAATGCAAGAAACAAGTCAGGCTGGATACTTTATAAACTGAGAATAAAGACTCACAGCAAAGTGAGCACAAGAGCATGGGACAATTGAGATGTAATTCACCAAATAGAAAAGCCCTCAATGCTAGGGTGCATTAATTCATTCAGCTGATCCCTCTACTTCTACTCACCCTAACGAATTTAAAGCCTAAACCAGAATTTGAGATACAGGCAGAGCAAGGGAAAGGCACACCAGGAGAGGTGAAAAGGATGAGAAGCAGCATTTTTTCCTCTATAGGCTCTTGTGTTTTAGCTCTACCTCATCAGAGCCCATGATCACACATGGGATAACCTTCAGCAGCCGAGTTTGCAGGTTGTCCTACAAGACATAATGTCAATTACTGTATCAATCACTGCCCTCTTTGTTTTCCTCAGGCTTGCATTCCCAATCAGACTTTCTCAGCAAGGCTGCTGTGCAGTCCCAGGGAGGGTTAAATGGTTTTCCAGCTGATGCTTGGCCTCAGTTTCTTTCCACTCTGCTCAAAGGGCCAAATCCGAGGCTGGCTCTGCTCCCTCTGCTTTCAGCATCACTCGATAAGTCCCTTTGTCTGGAAAACCCTTCAGATTTATCTCCCACTCCTCCCAAGCTGAGATAAGAGCCAAATCCCCAGCACCTCCTCTGAACATGTGTGGCTCAGATGGTGGGGGAGCACAGCAGGGCTCTGTCTCCACTGCAGCCTCACAGGACCCAAAGCTCTCTGTTGTTCCACTTGTCACACACCCCAGCCTGGTGCAGGAATGTCACTGAGTGACTCGATGAGACCTCATTTTGTACTAATTAAGCTTTGTCACTGTAATTCCTGCACAGCAATACGTGCTGGTGTGGGGCTCCCTTTGGGGAAACCCACAAGATTCCACCTACATCTTCCAGAATTTCCCTCCTGGCCCAGCACACTTGGCAAAAAAAAAAAAAAAAAAATGATTTCTCCTCAAGTGGGCTGTGAAAAATGAAGATTCTCATCTGAGAGCAGGTCTCCAGAGACCTGTGCAGAGGATGTGAGCATGGATCCCATGACCATGCCAGCCCCAAGGCTCCCATCCCAGAGGGCACCCTCAGGCTGGAGGCACTCCACGGCCTCAGCAGAGCAGGAGGGATTAAACCAGGATGGCTGGCTGACAGAAATGATAAAACCAGATTAGGAGATCTAATCTCGAGGCAGCAGGAGCAACTGATGGGAAGGCCAGCTGTGAAAATCCCTTTCATTTACACAAGGCACGAGAATGGGCCAAAAATGCTACTGAGGGGTGATGTCTGGTATCACGTGGGTTGGTTAGAAAATATCTGCAGGATTATTACAATACAGCATTTCTCCAGTCAATCAGTAAATTCCTGACACAACAAACATTGAGGTGCATGGGAAAAGCCAACTGCATTCAGCAGGCACTGAAAAAAAAGGTGGAAAATTATCCTAATGCACAGGTTTGTAATAGGGCACAAGTAAAATGATATCTCTGCTTCTAAAAGCAGCCATAGCAAGACTGTAAAATTAAATTGATGCACAAACAATACAGCTTAAGCAAAATATGATATCCCTGACTATCTAGCACTACTAATTAGGGTGTCATGAGGCTGCTGCTCAGGAACACAAAATAAAGACAAAAGATTATTTCTCATCATGGAGGTTTTGGGTTGTTTGTTTTTGACATGGATGGTTAAATTTGTGTTTATTTTCCCAATACACTGCTGGGTTAGTAAAGAAAGCATCAGACAGAGGGTAACTCAGAAGCCTGGGAAACAGGGAAGACACCCTTTAATATGTGTGGTTTGTGTTTAATCTCCTGGCTGGTAAAGTAAGAGTAACATTCTTTTGGTGATGGCCCTTTGGCCCTAACTCATTGTGATTTTTCCATAGCACTAGGACACACGGGCTGGAGGGGAATTTCCCCTTTGGAATGCTGCAAGGTGGTGTTTGCACACACATTTCAGAGGGTTTTGTGCAGTGTCCCCCCACTTTAGCTGATGGATCACCACTGCCCATGGAAGAAGTCTTGCACAGGAACTCCAGGGAAAACCTGGGTGCACAAAATTCCTGCTGAGCAGCCGAGGGACAACAACTTCTTGGACAATGGCAACTTGTGCTAGAGCCTTTGGCAATTACCTCCCATCAGAGCTGCTGGGTGATTAAGGCTCCTCTCCAAACGAGTGTGACAGCTCTCACACATTCCCCAGTGCAGCCATGCCAAGCTCAGTGACCCACATAGTGCTGCTGCAGCCTTGGATGAGCCCCAGCTCACAGCCACACTGAGATGCCACTCATGCAACCAAAATCTGCTTTGTGGCAGCCCTTGAGGACCATTACAGGCATGGCACTTCTCATCCTCAAAGATGATCCTACCAGCATTGATGGAACACACACTTTCCTACCAGTCAACAAAAATCTGAATTTCTGAGTGCACATCCCAATGCAAAAGGCCTTCTGGTTGATTTTCCATCTCTAGGAGGCTCTGCACTTTATCTCTGGTCTGCTTGGGCTGCAGGCTGATGTGACAGAAGGGGAAAATCTCGACTTCCCTTGTAAATAAACTTGCAAATAAATCGAGCCATCCTGTTGCCATGCCATCCTAATTCATAAGGCAAGAGCTGCTCTCAGTTCCACCTCTCCTTGCTGTGCACAGGTCTAGGAATATATGAGAGACCATTCAATGAATATCTGCAACTTACACCCACTCCATCTTCATGCCACTGCAGCCTACACACAGCTAGATTCCACTCCCCGGACACATTTTCTTGATTCATGTTCAAAATCTGAGTGAGTGAGATTTTATATTTGCCCAGAGGTTTTTTTTTTTTTTTCCCCTGCTTTGCTGGCTGCCATATGGCTGGAACACAGATGCACAAAATGTTTGGGAAGGTCCTGATGAGCCCGTGGCCACAGTGTGAGCCCCTTCCCTCCTGGAAGGTGATCCCTCTGTGCTTGTGGATATCCAAAGTTATTCAGGCTGCTCTCTCAAAAGTATATCCAGGGGGTGAGGGGGAGAGGGAGAAAGTTCTGCTGTCAGAAATGGATTTTTAATTTGATTTTTAATCAACCATCTTGCTAATGCTACTGTGGTTTCTCACATCTCCTACCAGAACTCATTCCTGTGATGGAACCTAAAATGCTTTTCTTAAAACCTGCAAGATATTCTTATGCATGGAATCTCTCAACCTTTTTTCCCCAGTAGCTGATTTATTAAAAACATTTAATCTCAACTGGACCAGTTCCTAAAGAACTCACCCCAATGGTTTCTGAAGGAAGGGAAAGCCTCCATAAAATATCAGAGACAGAATTTCACAGCCATAGCAGTGAGGGAAGCACCAAATCTAGGGACATAATCACAACGAGTTCCTGATGATCCTTAAATGTGGGAGATTATTTAAAGTCATACATCTTCCAGATTTTTTTTTTCAATTTAATAATATTTGAAAGAAGCCACTCAAGCCTCTCCAACCAAGATTTCTGATGCAAGAACTCCCCACCGCAGACCAAAAATAGCAGAATTATGAGCGCTAAAAGTGTCTAGCAAGGCTTTTTATTTTAATTCATATTTGAGAAAGGTTTCTAGCAGCTGGGGAAAGTAAGAGCTGTATTCATAAAACCCTTGGCTATTTGCCACACAAATGGTGCTTTTATTGAGCAGGGGGCAGTGGTGGGGGGGGAAGGGGGAATGTGCCTATTCCCCATCAGGAATGTGTTTCTCCAATTCATAAATCCTCCTCCTCTCCCCCAGCTGACTAAAGGAAACCTTTCTCAGTTTGCCACTGTGATGAGAGAGGGGCACAGCCATTCCCTGAGAGTGCCAGGGCCAGGGAGAGAGAGGCATTTCACTTAAAACAACACAGTTATTAAAAACACACACACACACACACAAACAGGACTATGTGCTGCAGCCCAGCCCGGGGACAGCAGCAGGGACAAATCTGTCAAAGGTACAGCCAACCCATCATACTCACAGCCTGCCACCGAGGGTAATGCCCTGCCATAAATACAGGCATTTTTCAGAGCAGCTCTGAGAGTTTCCAGCCCAAAATGCCCTCTCAGACACAGGCAGGCAGGAGGAATGAGTTACGAGGATGGGGAACTGAAACATAGACAGATTGGGGGCTAAATAAAAATAATATAATACCTGGGTTTGCTTAAAAAATGGTGATTGAAGGTGATATGTTGACACAACTGGAAATGGGAACTAGAACTCTTGATTTCCCCCAGGTAAAGCTTTGTCCTGAACTGCAGAACTGCAAGGCACTAAAGATGCTCCTGAGATGCAGGGGAATATCAGCCCCATGGGTTGTTCTGGCATTAGTGACTTCACAGCTCAGCCCTTTTAAAAGTGGAGCACTTTGGGTTAATAAAAGAGGTCTAACTTTTGGCAGATTCCCAGGTGGGGAGCTTGAAAGCAAAAATAAAATAAAAGCCACTTAAACATTAGGGCTTGGCAGCAGCCAAGCAGAAGGTTTGGATGGGGATTTTTTGACTTTAGCTCAGCTCCATTTCTCCTGCTTTGGGCACTCCAACTCTTAACTGCACATAACCCTTGAGAACTTGCCCAGCATCCCAGAGGGGCTGAACCCAAATCCTGAGGTCCTGGCTGAGGCACAAACCAGGCACTGGACGTGCAGGGACTGAGCTCACAGCATCCCTCCACCCCAGGCAGGAACATCTGCACTCCACAGCCCATCCAAATAACAGATTCTGACACTTCAGTAAGCCTCACTTCAAGTATTTCTTCATTTCATGCCATCTGTGTGTGCTTTGATTTTATCCCTATTCCTGTCCTGGCCATTGTGGACGTGGAGAACATGATGTTCCTCCCTGTTAGATACAAAAAATGCTTCAGACAGGGCAAGGAAATAGTGGCCTGAGGCTGCAAGGTCACAGGTCTTTACACAGCATCTCATACCAAGGTCAGAAAAGGCTGGATCTACTGCACAGGCCTAAACTCTTCCTCAGTCTGTCCCTGGAATAGATGCTCATGGGTGTAAAGTGAAGGGTGAGGATAAACTTCAAACTCCTCCTCAGCAGCAAGTGCTTTCCCAGTGGAGCTGGGATTATCTCACAGATTATGCCCTAAATGAGAACATACTTGGCAAGCCACTGGAAAAAATGCTACTACAAGCAGCTCAGAGAGTTACTGATTTTGCCTTCACCCTCCTACAAGTTATCTTCCAGGATTTGCTGCTGAGGCCACAAAGTTTCTGTAGGAACTGTACTGCCCACAACTTGTAAAAAAAAGCAGAGCAAGACTGCATGAAAATAAAAAAATTCACCCTGATCTTTTCATATTGCTCACCTCACACCCATATTGGGCTTCATATTTGTGGACAAAGCCTACAAGATTGATTGCATGATTGGACAAAAGGGAGTAGTGCATAGAGAATCATAGAATTGTTAAGATTAGAAAAGACCTCTAGGATCATAGAGCCCAACCACAGCAATCTGCTTTAAAAATAACCCCCCAACCAAACCATCACACTAATCACAGGGCATATAAAAAGATAGCAGGAATTCATTACTGTTACATTCTAATGGGTTGAGGAATCCAATTACTCATTTGTGCCCTTAATAAAATCTTATCCAGAAGTCTCATTCTCCTGTAGGAGTAATCCTCTCAGAAATAATGTCCTGCTCTTGCTGCTGGTGAGAGTGTTGTGCTTGCACAGGCAGGCAGCCTCCTCATGAAATGGGTGTTCATCATGTGCAGGCTTAAAATGTTCTGTTTTCCATGCCAGAAGTGGAAACCCTCCTTTCCCCACTCTCATACAGAGTTTTCAGCTCACATGCCCACCAGAGCATCACATTTTGCCACCCAGATTTTCACCCAATACCAACAAGAAGCCTTAATAGGTCCTGGACCCACACCCATTACATTTTTTTGAATAATGCTGCTTGCTGTTCCATTATATCACACTCACAAGATTGTATTTGAATAACCAATAATTTTAATAACCCCCCCAGAAAAAGTTAATTTCCAGCACTGTGGCACAAATGGTTCAACATCTGCTCCTGGCTGCTACACAGGGTTTGATAAATGACATCACTTACATAATATAAATGGGAATTGCTTGGTTACAAATCTAATGTGCTAAGCTGCCTCTGATGCATGCAGTTTCTCCAGCATTCAAAAAAATCCCATTTCACCTGTCACAGTTTACCCACTGCTGCATTATCTCATTAACCATCTCCTCCCAAAACAGACTGGGAATGCAAATACTACTGAAAATCCACAGATTTAGGGCACTTGGATAGCATGGCCCAGAAGTTGAGATTTTTGTGTTTACAGATGCACAGCATCCCTGGCTTTTGTTTTTTTAAAAAAACAGCACCCAAGTGTGGCGACAGGGGCAGGGTGCAGAGGTGGGAGGCTGGAGATGTTCAGCTACAAACCCTTCTGTAGGTTCACCATGGTGACTGAAGCCAAGTGTTGCCCCTCAGCATCCTGCTGCTTAGCCCTGCATTCCAAAAAAATCCCCTTTGAATATCCAGTGAAAACGCCAACAAAATGTGAACACGAGCCAAAGTCTCTGCAAGGGAACCATTTCTGCCCAGGATTCCCACAAAAAGGTGCACAAAAATTCCATGTTTTAGCACTCAGACCTAGTTCCTCGTGTGACTCCAGCCCTGGCAGCAGACCAGGCAGAGTTCAGGGCCAGGTATTCCATGGCAGCTCTCCCTGTGCCATCTCACAGTCCCTGTCTGACAGGGTGGACGTGCAGCCAGCTGGGACTGGGGGGGCTCCTGGCTGGCTCTGGGGTGTAACAAGAGGCACAGGCAGCAAAGCAAGACAGAACAAGCCCTGGCAGGATGTATTTAATAATCCCAAACCCAGAAAACCCGACTGCTAACTCACAGTGTCTGAAAAAACAAGAGGCAACTGGCCACAAAGGAACCAGAAGTGTGTGAGTTTGCCCTCCCCTAAAGAGAGATATCTATCCTGCTGCTCAGACAAGGGATTTCTCAATGAGCAGGGAGAAAGAAAATAGAAAAAGAAAAAATTCCTGGAGATTGCAAACACCCAGCCTCCAGCTGGACTGAGCACCGTGCAGACTACATCTGATTTGTGTTTTAAATGAGCTACTACCCAAAACAGATCCTTCAGAGATGAATGCAAGCAGGGAGAAGAGATTTCTACCCTGCTCCACAGTCAAACACCATTCTGTGTGATCTGCACCAAAAATAAAAATGCCACTTTGCCAGACACTGGAGTCTCCATCTCCTAGCAACACTCCCCACCCAGCCTTTTCCTGGAGACCCTTCAGCTCCCTCCTGCCAGCACAGCTCCCTTCCCCTGTGTCTGCAAGTGAGGTACCCGTGGTGCAGACACACACATGGATGTATATTAACAGCCAGAGGGAAATTAAGTGAACTTTGTCAAGCCTGAGCCCTGGCACTGCTTTCCAGGAGCATCCCAGGCTCTGCTCTCAGCTCTCACCAGCAGTGGGAAGGGTGGAAGGCACTGACCCACCTGGGGACATCCTTGCTGCCAAGAAAAGGCCTTTCTGTGAGTCTCCTGCAAACCTTGGGCCCTCAAAATATATCCTGTAAGTGAAAAAACTGATTAATATTAATTATTAGACAGCTGCTGTGTGTCAACAAGCACTCCTGACAGCAGCTTGCTCTGAGATTTAGTGACCAGCTCTCAGGAAACAAGCAGGACAGCAGAACAGTGCATCTCCATGCAGCAGCTCTTGTTGAACGTATTAGTTCAACCATTAAACAAACAGCACGGGAGTTCACACCTCTTTGTGTGGTGTCTCATTCGGGCAGAGCCAGGGCTTGCCAGGACTGGAAGGGGAGATCAAACAAACCCCAAAGACAGAGCAGGAACTGCCCAGAGCTTGCAGGGTAAAGGTTTGCATGGGCTGACAATTTTGCAGCTGCCTGAAGAAGGCAGAGCTTTCTCAAGCATTCCAGGAGATTGTAGCTTTGCTATCTTATCCGAAGTTTACTGTTTGAAAGCTGTTCCTCTTGTGCCTTCACGTACATCAATTGTTCTGGTTGCACAGAGATGGTTTCATTATACTACAGAAGGTTTTGCGTTACAGCAACCTTCCCGTTCTACCCCCAGCTTGTAATTTTAGTTATTTATGTTATTGGAGTTCTTGAATTAAGTTGCTGTTTTATTATTTATGATAGCACAGTTGCATAGGCTGGTCATTATTTTATCAGGGACCTTGTGTTTACACACACTGTTCCAGCTTCCCAAACAGCTTTTTATTACCTTGGAGCACAGATTGCATGTGTGACTGCCTTCTGCTACTTCGTGCAGCTGAACGAGAAACAAAGAGCTACAAATTAACACTGTTAAAATGTGGCAGGACCATTTTCCAGATACGCTAGCATTTTGGTGTTCCATCATGCTACTTTCTTAGGGAGGAGCATCCATTTTTTATTTATTTATTTATTTATTTAATTTTTTTTTATGTAAACAATTCATGTAGTCCAGACAAAGTTTATGTTCTACCTGGGAGATGAGTGATAACACCCTGCTTTCACTATTAAATCTTTTGGAATTCTGGATGAAAATGTCCTTTGAGAGCACCTTATGGCAGATGCTGCTCCGAAGGGATGTCACCAGAGGCAGGTGCATGGCAACAGAGAATGTCACCCTTGAACATTGTCAGTCGGGGAGGGTGTCACCCCTGGCAGGAGCCTCTCTTAAAGGATGTCACCCCGGCAGGTGCATGGCCATAGAGAATGTACCCTTTGAACAGTGTCACCCGAGTAGGGCATCACCCCAGTCAGGTGCGTGGCAATAAAGAACGCACCCCCAGTGCGGTGTCACCCCGGAGATGTCACCACGGCAGGTGCCTCTCTAAAAGAATGTCACCCCAGTCAGGCGGGTGGCAATAGCGAACGCACCCCAGTGCGGTGTCACCCCGGAGATGTCACCCCCGGCAGGCGGATGGCAATAGCGAACGCACCCCGGTGCGGTGTCACCCCGGAGATGTCACCCCCGGCAGGCGGGTGGAAATAGCGAACGCACCCCATTACAGTGTCACCCGGAGGTGTCATCCCCGGCAGGCGGGTGGCAATAGCGAACGCACCCCATTACAGTGTCACCCGGAGGTGTCACCCCCGGCAGGCGGGTGGCGATAGCGAACGCACCCCATTACAGTGTCACCCGGAGATGTCACCCCCGGCAGGCGGGTGGCAATAGCGAACGCACCCCATTACAGTGTCACCCCGGAGATGTCACCCCCGGCAGGCGGGTGGCGATAGCGAACGCACCCCATTGCAGTGTCACCCCGGAGATGTCACCCCCGGCAGGCGGGTGGCGATAGCGAACGCACCCCAGTGCGGTGTCACCCCGGAGATGTCACCCCCGGCAGGCGGGTGGCAATAAAGAACGCACCCCATTACAGTGTCACCCGGAGGTGTCACCCCCGGCAGGCGGGTGGAAATAGCGAACGCACCCCATTGCAGTGTCACCCGGAGGTGTCTCCCGGCAGTGCCGCCCCCAGGGCTGTGCCGGGCCGGTCTCCCCGCTCTGCTGTCCCCTCCCTCGCTCGGTCCGGCCGCACCTGCCGTGCGGGCGCTCCCCGCCCCCGGCCGGCCGCGCTCCCCGCTCCGCTCGCTCCCCGCCCCGCCGGCCCGGCCCTGTGCATTGTGGTCCGGCGGCGGGGGGCGAACATGGCCGAGAAGCAGAAGCACGATGGGCGGGTGAAGATCGGCCACTACGTGCTGGGGGACACGCTGGGGGTCGGCACCTTCGGCAAAGTCAAGAGCTGAGTACCGCGGGCGGGGCCGGGCCGGGCCGGGCGCGCCCCTCGCCGCCGCCTCCCTCCTCCTCCGCCGCGGCCTCCGCGCCGGCATCCCCTCCCTTCCCTCTGCCCCGGCATCCCCCGGCTCCTCTCGGCATTCCCTCCCTTCCCTCTGCCCCGGCATCCCCCGGCTCCTCTCGGCATTCCCTCCCTTCCCTCTGCCCCGGCATCCCCCGGCTCCTCTCGGCATTCCCTCCCTTCCCTCTGACCCGGCATCCCCTCCCT
The DNA here is from genome assembly GCF_029582105.1 of Oenanthe melanoleuca. Lineage (NCBI taxonomy): Eukaryota > Metazoa > Chordata > Aves > Passeriformes > Muscicapidae > Oenanthe > Oenanthe melanoleuca. The sequence continues at coordinate 3,838,634 of NC_079342.1, read as the reverse complement.
TACCTGTGCCCCGGCATCCCCTCCCTTCCCTGTGCCCCGACATCCCCTCCCTTCCCTGTACCCCGCTACCCCCGGCTCCTCTCGGCATCTCCTCCCTTCCCTCTGCCCCGGCATCCCCCGGCTCCTCTCGGCATTCCCTCCCTTCCCTCTGCCCCGGCATTCCCCGGCTCCTCTCGGCATCTCCTCCCTTCCCTCTGACCCGGCATCTCCTCCCTTCCCTGTGCCCCCTGCCCCCGGCTCCTCTCGGCATCCCCTCTCTTCCCTGTGCCCCGCTGCCCTCGGCTCCTCTCAGCATCCCCTCTCTTCCCTCTACCCCGCTGCCCCCGGCTCCTCTGGCATCCCCGGGATCACGGGCGGGGATGCGGCGGGTGGGAGATGGAGCGCTCGTCCCTCGGTGCTCCGGGCTGTCACAGCCCCGTGTCCGAGCAGCACCCCCAAATCTGCGTGCTCCGGGCTGTCACAGCCCCGTGTGCGAGCAGCACCCCCAAATCTGGGTGCCCCGGGCTGCACAGCCCTGTATTGTGAATAGCACCCCCAAAACTCGGCTGGGCGCTCGCAGGGAGGCGATGGGGAGGATGGGTTGCGCACCCGCATCCTGCCCCTCCGTGCCGGGAATGCGCTCCTCGCTCCTTCCCCTCCCGGCAGGTGCTCCGGGGGTGCTCCTGGAGCCGGGATGAGCCGGGTTGGTGCTGCCCTGGTGCGAGCATCGCCCTGGTGCGAGCATCCCCCTGGTGCGAGCATCCCCCTGGTGCGAGCATCCCCCGCTCCGAGCATCGCCCCGCGGGGATGGAGGGGCCGCGGCCGGCAGGGATGAGCCGGCTGCGCCTTCAGCTGGGGAAAGAAAAGCTCCAGAGCCACCTGAGAGCACCTAAAGGGGCTGCAGGAGCGCTGGAGAGGGAGTTCCGGCAGGGCGTGGAGTGGTGGGGCCCGGGGGAATGAATGGCTTCGTGCTGGCAGAGGGCAGCAATGGAATATTGGGGAAAAAATACTGGGGAGAAATTGTTCCCTGTGAGGATGGGGAGACCCTGGCACAGGGTGCCCAGAGGAGCTGTGGCTGCCCCATCCCTGGAAAGGTTAAAAGCCAGGCTGGAGCAACCTGGGATAGTGGGAGGTGTCCCTGCTCATGGCAGGGGGTGGAACTGGATGGGCTTTGAGGTTTGTTCCATCCCAAACCATTCCAGGGTTGCAGGATGGAGGGATTGTGTCAGGTTGGGGCTCCTCACAGGAATTCTGCCAGAGCAGCCAGCTCACATCCTGAAGGCTTTGCTTTACCTGGCTGTGAGGTTTGCAAATATTTGTGTTTCTTTTTCCTGCGAATTCTGCCATACATGCAAATTTCATTTTTTAAACAAGATACTGAAAAACCAGAAAACCAACAAAATTCAGTGTCAAAGCTGTGCTTCCCCAGTAGGAAATGGGTTTATCTGGAGCTGGGGGAGCAGCTGTCCCACTCAGTGTCCCCCCACCCCATTGTGATGTGGCTGGGCAAAGGGGTGCTGTGCCTGCCCTCAGTGCCTGGATTTTAAAATAAACCCAAATTGACAGCAGATGAAAGAAACCACCACAGCCACTGCAGCTAAGTCCACCTGTGGCCATTAATCACGCCCCTAAAAATATATTGCTGTGTTTAATCCCAAACCACAAATTTACTGTCTAAAGAATTATCAGAATAAATACTTCTAACAGTAAGGATCATTTAAATCACTCCTGTGTACCTGCAGACCTCAGAACTGCTCCAAAGGCAGGTTTTTTTCCTTGCAGACCAATTTAAACCTGCCAACAATAGACTTTTTTTTTCCTTAACTAGCACAAATACCCCTACCCCACATGTGACCTGAGTTTGGTAAAAATGGACATTTTCCAAATAAATATTTCAAATAACATAAAAGAGATTTCCTAGCTCAAAATCCTTTATAGGTGAGTAGTACCCTTTATATGTTTTTTTTTTTTTCTCTTAGTATTTTGCCTACAACTGACAGGTGAAGTTTGTGCTTGAGACTGGGCACTGAAATGTAGAAATGGAATCTCCCATTTATAGAGAATTTCAGTATTTTAATCGAATGAGCTTTGGAAAAACTTGTATTCACATGAGAAAAGCAGAGGTTTTTGTTGATTGATTCAAGCATTGTGTGTTGGGTATAATAATAGATTTTTCAGGGAGAGGTCAGGTGCCATCAGTGATATTTCTTGTTGCTGATGTGTTTTCTCCAAATTCTGCCTTGCACAAGGTTTTGGTTTTGGCACTTTTTCCTACCTTACTCCTTTAAGTTAAGAAATCATAATTTTACAGTTGTTCAGGACTATTGTTAACAAGGAAATAAGAAATGGCAATGAAGGGGAGGATTTAGTGACACAGGGTACAAACCAGAGCTTGGCTGGAGCTGAGTAGTCATTTTGAGCCATGATGGAAAAAGTCCCTGACTGCCTGGATCTTCAGGGACTGATCCTCCTAAAATCTGGCTGAACACTGCCAGAAACTGTTCTAAGCCCATTCAGTTTCTTGATCTCATTTACAGAGAATCCACACAAGGCACAGAGGGGAGCAGATAGGTTGGCAGATGAGGGCAGGATTTTGGAGATGACACTGAAATTCCATCTGGAGATGGTGATGAGGATGCAGCATCCCTTAGAAGAGAGGAAGGTGGCAGGAGCTGATGGATAGGAGATGTCTTGGAAGAGACTTGGAACTTACCACACTTTTACCAGATGTATTTATTTTCCCTGTTCTCCAGGCCAAAGATTAGAATAATTTGTTGAAATAGAGCTGTGCAGATGTTGGATTTGGAGTTTAGCAAAGCTTTGGAGGAAGGAGGTGGCATCTCCTTCCCTGGGGGCTGGTAAGAACAGATGTGACAAATTGTGTTTGCTGTGGGCATTTCCCACCCTGTGGGTCCCCAAAAGCTCTGCTGTGACCCCAGCCCTCACACAGTGAGGTTGGTGCAATCAAAATCCAGCAGAGTAACCCAGATGTTTTTGTTTTTGGGTTTTTTTTTCCCCTGTGATGCCACCCACAGCATTCCTGGGGGCCCTGGTGGCTTCTTTCCCTCACTTGTTTGTCACAAAAATGACCAATTTGTGGTCCCTCCAGGGCTGGCAGTGCTTGGGTTGTGTTTGTCACCTCCATGGGCTTCAGTCAGGATCAGATCCCATTTTTCCCAGGCTCTGTAGCATTGCTGCTGAAAGACAAACTTTGTGTCAGAGGGAAGATGACCTAAAGGAGGCTGAGCAGATGAAGGACAGGGGAAGGCTGATACAACACACGAGCAGCACTGGGGCAGAATTTACACAGCATTGCTAAATTTATGCTTTGGGTGGATTTCATTTTTAACTTTGGGCTGAGATAAGGGCCAGCAGGACTGATAGGGAAGGAGTTTCCTCATCCTTCCACAAGCTCCTACATTGCCCTGTAGGCAAAAATGTTAACTGCTTGTGAGCACAAGAAAGGGATGTGGAAACCCATCCTGTCGTTATCTATGCTCATGGTGCCATAATCACTATTCCTCCTCTTTTTTTTCCTTTTCTAAAAAAAAGTAAATGTCAAGAGTCTCCTTTCCAGTTTTTTAATCCAGGCAGGCAGTGGAAGAGGTGTCCTCAGCACCAGCCAAGCCACCACTGCCCACCCTTGGGGTGAGGATCCTCTTCATGCCTGTGGGAGAGCTGGGACCTGCCCCTGACTTCTGGGATGATGCTGGGGCTCAGAGACTCTGTGAGCAGAGGGAGGGCTGTCCTCACTGCCCATGCCTGAGTTCCTGCAGCTACAGACAGGCTTAAAAGTCTCCCACCACATAGGAAATTGTGTTCCCTCTTTGTCTCTCTCTCACCGAGTTCAAGGAGGCTTAACAAGTCACTGGGGACAGAAACAATAATATCTCTGTATCTAGTGCTTACTGTAAGCAAAAGATGGATTACAAAATGGGCTGTTTATTTTTAATTATTAATGTGTTTGTGCTAGCAAACCTTTGCAGTTACACATTGTTTGTCACGGATGGGAAGGGGGATGAACTATTTGGCAATAGTATTAAAAACAATAATTATTCATTCTGGGCATGGCCATTATTTTTTTTTTTCCCCTAGTGTATAATAAAAATTTTTCAAAGCATATGCCAAGGCAAGGCCAGAAAGTGTTGTCCTGAAACAAAAGGTGGCAGAAATCAGGGTTTTCCTCCTAGTTCAGTGACAAAACTTTGCTTTACCTCCCTGCAGCACTGCCCTGCTCTCCTCTCCCCAAGGATTCACCAGGGAAAATGCCTCCCTGGACTATTTACAGCACTCTCCTTGCACTGCACCAGAGGAATTATCTGCCTCCTCCAGCCCTCAGCTAATCCCTAAATTGCATCCCTGCTGCAAAGCTGAGTTTATTTTCATTCCATCATCTAGTAGTTTTAAGTATGACGAGGAATAAAATGGACATGCAAAGCGCTGCTTTAATTTTCAGCGTGGCAGTGAAGTGTTTTATTTTTAGGATGCTCTTGCTGAGGAAGGAATCTCTGGCAGGTCTTATCTGGTGGCTAATAATAGTGACCTGGTGTGCCCTGGGTGCTGCTGCCCTGCCCTTCTCACGCCTCCTGCTCACCCTGGCTGCTTCTGATCAGCTCATTAGGGCTGCCAAAATTACAGGCTCTAATGGTGTAATAGCAAGGTTTGCTGGCAGTAATTAACTCCTTGCACCGTGTGTTGGTGCTGGGAGGGTGATGTTGGTAATTAGAGAGAGCAAATATTTACTGTAAGCAGGTTTTTCTGTGCAGGCTTTAGGAAACTAACCCTGTTGAGTATCACATTAGGAAATGCTGAGAAGGGGCAGCTCATTTTCAAGCTCTTTCTGCTCTCAACTTCAATATAAATCTTGCTTCCTGGCAGCTTTTTATTTTTTTTTTTTTTTTTTTTTGGTGTGGTTTGTTTATTGATAACAAATTGAATTGGTTTCACATCATTAGGTACAATTCTCCCAGTGACAGTGGGGCTGCTCCTCCCAGTTTATGGTTGTGATTTTTCCCTGAACACAGGAGATGAGCATCAGCATCTCAATGCACCTAGTACATTTAAAAAAAAAAAATAAAAAATTGAAGTTTCCATCTTTCCTAAAAGCAGAGTTTGCTCCTGCAGTCCAGCAGTGTTCCTGCAGCTTGTCATCAAAGCAAGAAGCACGCTGGGGGAAGTATAAATAGAACTTCATTTTAGTAATGCAAATCCTACAGTCCTATTTTGGGCAGGGAAAATCCCCACGCCGTTTTAAAAAAAAAAAAAAAAGAAGTGTGATGGTCTAGTTTTAAGACTGGGTTTATGAGGGATTTTGTCTACCAGTGTGCTATGGTGGAGATTCTCCTCTGCCATTTAAATATATCTGTTTCTGATTAATCTAGCTTTTACATGCTATAAATCCTTGCAAATTAGCTTGGGGTATGACCTCCTCCAGCAACTCACTCTGTTTTATTTAGTGGAGTGTTTTTGGCAGATAAATCCCCTCTCTTCTGCCTTCTATGACTCCACTGGGAAAACAGTGAAGAGACAAAAGCTTTAAGATACTTCACACCCTCATCTTCTGCTTTTTTTCCCTTCAGAAGTGGCTTTTTTTGCTTATAGTGCCCTAAACTGCTTGTGTGAGCCCTGCTGCAGTGTTTAGTGACTTTGCAATGCTCTTTCTCTCTCTAATAGTTGGTGAACACCAGCTGACAGGGCACAAGGTAGCAGTGAAGATACTGAACAGGCAGAAAATCCGCAGCCTGGATGTGGTGGGGAAGATCAAACGAGAAATTCAGAACCTGAAACTCTTCAGGCACCCTCACATCATCAAACTGTGAGTGCCCTGCCAGCCCAGCTGCTCCTCTGCACAAAAAAACCTCTCACACACACTTAGCTGCCTTTCAGGAGATGGAGTAGGGCAGTAAAAATTGTGTTTGGTCGAGGTTTTGTGTGCTGGATGATCCACAGGTTTTCCAGAGGAGCTGTGCTTCCCCATCCTTGGAAGTGCTCATGGGTCTTTAAACAACCTGGGGGAGTGGGAGGTGTCCCTGCCCATGGCAGGGGCTGGAATTGGATGGTCTTTAATGTCCCTTCCAACCCAAACCATTCCATGATTCCATGAATGGCAGCATGGTCAGGCTCTGAGAGTGAAACCTTGGCCCCCAGTCAATAGGATTTATGTTTTAATGGACTGATTATCCAGAGCTTAAAAGAACTTTTTTTTTCCCCTCAAAATTTATTATTCAGACATAAGTTTTGAAAGTCACCACTTTGATGAGCCTGAGTTGGGGTCATAAATCAGCACCTGCACTGCAGCCTCTGGGATTCCTGCTCAATCCCCAGTTTGTGCAGCCAGCCCACATTAATGAGGCACCTGATAATATCTTTGGCATTCCCATAAAAGAAAGCTGTTGAATGGTAACTGCAAGGGTAAGTTGACATTTAGGTCAGCCTTAAAACTGGCATGAGATATAGCAAATACCTGGGACTTAGAGGCAAGGGAAAACAAATTCTCTCTGCAGTTAAATAACTAACCATGCAGCAACTGTTGACTTTAGAGTAACTTCACAGTTCCACGGATTTATTGGAGAACAGATTGGTATTATTTCATGAAAAAAGCACCAGCAAGACTCCTCAGCTGTGTGCCCAGCATCCTGCAAGTCAGATCCTGTTCACACATTTGTCAAAGCAATAAAAGTTAATTCCAGTTTGACAATATCTGGGTCCTATGATACATGTTGCATTCATGAAATACAGTGATAAAGATGTGAGGAGACTGGGGCACACAAACCTCTTTCAGTAAGTTTTTAAATGTATGTAAAAGAAATATTGGGGCAATTAACAGTAATTTAGATGTTTGGGTCCAAAGCTCCTCAGAAAAATGAGGTTGATGCTATTGATCTTTATGGGAGTATCCCAAATTCCCTTGCCAGCCTCTGCAAAATTGCTGAAATCTCTTTGTTTCAAATTACAGCCCTTAAATTAATTAATTAAATTAATGAAATTAATCTTAAAAAAAAAAAAAAAAAAAAAAAAAAAAAAAAAGCAAACAACAACAAAACAATGAATCTGAAATAAAAAAGAGGGAGGTCCCAGCTGGGGCTGCATTGACCTCAGCTGATCACTGGCAGTTTATTCCAGCTGGGACACTGAAATGCCTTTGCAGCACTCAGGGATCAATTTGAAAGAAAATGGAGAATAACTCTGCAAGGTTGAGGGTGATACTCTGGGGTTTCCCCCCATTCTGGGAGGATTTGCTCTCCATTCTAGAGGGATTTAATATCTGAAAAATAACTTCAGGGGATCTCCTTTCTGTCCATAGGAAGCTTCCTCTAGTGCCTGGAGCTCTTTATCTTCTTTTTTTCTTGATATGAGGGACAGCAGATGGATCCTCTCCTTGCCCCCAGCTAACCAGGACTTCATTTCTAAAGCTGTTGATGCAGATCTTACCCAAAATGGAAATTTGAAAGTCAGGGCAGTCCTAAGTTTGATAAGATTGCCTGACAGATATTTCAGAGGATTATTTAAAGGGCTGAAGGAAGATCATAGGTCTGGAAAAGAGGTCCTTTCACAGACAAGTGAAAGATTATATTGAAAACAAGAAACAGCTTTTCAGAAAGATCCGAACAAACTCTTATTGGAAGTGTTGATTTGGAATTAATAATCTGTTTAAAAGCCTGTTTTTAATTGCATATTTTTTTGTATATCTGCTTGTGTTTTTGAAGGTACCAGGTCATCAGCACACCAACAGATTTCTTCATGGTCATGGAATACGTGTCTGGGGGGGAATTGTTTGATTACATCTGTAAGCACGGACGTGTAAGTGCCAGTCCTGGGTCAGCACACACACTTGTGTGGGAAGGGGATGGTGTCCAGGAGCAGAATGATTGCTCAAGGGAGCACAGTGAAGGTTAAAGCCCAAAATAGAAGTTGCTTCACAGCAATCCCTTCCAGGGTGTCTTGTACCAGCTCACAAAAACTTGTGTGTGATTTTTCATGTCTTTCTCTGGTTGTTTTTGATCCTCAAAACCAAAATATCCAAGGTAGTGTGTTGCTTAGGGCAAATATTTGGAAAACTGGCATATTTTTTGTGATTTTTAGCTATGGGTTGCCTGTCAAAACCCCCATGGATCAGCAGCAAATTTATGGCACTTGGTGTGGTCTCTGCCCCAGTCATTCACCTCTCCCAGAGCCCCCCAGGCTCCATGCCAGGGTCTTTGAAGGCTTTTCAAGGATGTGGCTTATCTGAACAACATTTTCAAATTCCAGCAGTCCCAGTGGGTGTAAATCACCTGAGCAGCAGGCTGAGCCTGTGAAATGTGAGATTTTGGTTACAAGGAAAATCGCTGGTGTGTGCTCTGTGGAGGTAAAAATGGGCCAGAGTGACATCCAGGGTAAGGGTTCAGGTGCAGGATCAGCCATCACACATTCCCTCTCTGTGCTACCAAATCAATGCATTTACAGCAGATTGGGTTAGATTAATGCAGTGCTCAATGGAGCTGACTCAATTTTCTTTCCTGTGTACAGTTCTGATTTCTCACACATTTTACCCATCTAGATCTTTTTCAGTGAGTGATTTGGATCTTTTCTGAAGCTCTGCATTCATAAACTCAGTTTTTCATGAAGGGAGTCTTTTTGGAATTCATCAGTAAAAATAATTGAAAATACAGTTTCTCTGATATATCTCATACAACTTTATAGCTGCACAGGTAATTAAAGTCACTGTGATATTCCAGCTTCACCTATTGCTTCCAGAGGAATTCCATGAGGAATTGCTCCCAGCAGCATCCTCTGGTGTTTTGTCCAGCCTGGATCTGTAGCAGTCCCATTGGGACAGCAGGCCATTGTGTGATGGGGGCTGCCTTTACACTCTTGTTGCCATCTCAGCTAAATTGAGGTCTCACCTTTCACCTCTGGGCTGCATCATTTTCAAACACTGCACAACACAAGGGTGAGGAATCTGCTTTATTTGCTGCTCCTGGTCTCAGGCACTCAGGATGTTCTCTCTGCACCCTGTAAACCTTGTTTCCTTGCTGAGCCAGCCTTGCCCTGGCAGCTCAGTGTGCACCCCAAGCTCCAGGGCTGTTCTCTCCTCTCTCCCCACAGGTGGAGGAGGCAGAAGCTCGCCGCCTTTTCCAGCAGATCCTCTCTGCAGTGGATTACTGCCACAGGCACATGGTTGTGCACAGGGACCTGAAGCCAGAGAATGTGCTGCTGGATGCCCACATGAATGCAAAGATAGCTGATTTTGGTAGGTGATTTTGGCAGCATTCCAGGGGTGCAGCTGCACAAACCCCAGAGCTGCCCCAGCCTCCCCCAGCTGGGAATCCCAGCCTGGAAAACCCTGCCCTGCTGCAGCACCAGGGCTCCTTGGTGCACTGAGAAGTGATTTGTAAATCTCTGCTGTGTTTTAGTGTAATCACCCGACGTAAAAATCACTAATTTATGTTTGAGGAGGCTCAGTGCAGCTCACTCAGGGTGAGCTGGCTGTGTGTGTTTATTTTCGTGCATGTTCTCCCTCTGTTTGGCCATGTGCTCTTGGCCTTGGCTCATTTTACAGCCAGCAGTAACAGGAGTCTCTAAGTGGCATTAGGGATTGAAATCCATTAAAATACCTGGGCTACCAACTCTGTCCTGGCTAGTCCTTTCTAGCAATGTAAATCCTTCTCAAGATTTACTCACTTGACAGCCCCACCCAAATGCCATATGAAGTAAGTGCTCTGGGGTGAATTATGTCTCTTCTCTGTGCTCTGGGATTTGCCACTTAGAGGAGCAAAATGGAGTGAATATTTCTTGGTTGGATGTGAAACTCTTCCCCCCTCCCCCCCCAAAAAAACCCAAACAACAATAATAGTAACAAAATAATAATTTTTAAATCAGTTCAGAGAAGTCTATCTAAACTATATCAACAGTTCCCTTCCAAATATTCCACTCCACTTCCCTGCCTCTCCTCTGTGTGACACAGAGTCCAGCCTGTCTGGACCTACATCAATATATAAAAAGCATTTTGTTTTTAGGACTGTCCAACATGATGTCAGATGGTGAATTTCTACGTACCAGCTGTGGTTCCCCCAATTATGCAGCCCCTGAAGTCATCTCTGGAAGGTAAGGCATTCCATTTCTCATCAGAGTCTGTGTGAGCACGTGGACTTTAAATTTGTTCTTGCTATTAGAAACAGCTTTGCACATCTAGTAAGAGTAGCTGACTCCTCCTTCCAGCCTGGATTTTGTGTTTGGGTGAATCTGTTGGCAAAGATCTGAAGGTTTTCTTGGTTATTTTACTTCTCAGTAGCTGTAATAGCAAACCATGTTTTGCTACAGGTGTTTCCTTTGGAGGAATTATTAATACCAGATGTTGACTGTTTATATTGCTAATTAAAGAGGGTGAAAATGGCTCTTTGGATGCAAATACTGAGGTTCCAGGAGGAAAGGCTTTTCCAGGTCACCCCCTCCTCTCCTGCCCACCTGTAATAAAAAACACAATGTTAATGAGGAAAACCATTCACTAACAAAAGAACCTGGAAGATCTTTAATCACTTCCCAACACTTGTAAAGAAAACACTTGTCTTCTGGTTCCTTAAGTTGGGGTTTTGGCTGTGGCAGTAGGTTCAGCCTTCAGAGCTTTGTTTTGAACTGATTCATTGGATTGACAAACCTCCTCTGTGGTTGCATCTCTCAGCATGAAACATCTGTACAGCACATGGAGTGTTGAACACACCCCACAAGGCTGAATAGGACTTCCATGTGTTGATACAGAAGTGTTGCCTCCCATATTTTGCTTTCAGGAAGAGAAATTACATAGAATGTACATTTTTCCCTAATTCTTTCTGCAATACCTTAGCAAAGGTGGCAAATAACAGATTTTCATATTTTCAGTCCTCTGAATGGTCCTTTAAACTGGCCATCTCATTATCTATTCTCTTTTTTTTAATCTCCCTTTGCCATGAGCTTTACTTTTCCTAATCCAATGTCTTTTTGACTATATCTGTAGCTTTTAAATAGAACATTTTGTTCAGAATGTGTTTGCTTTGATTATCATTATTTTATCCCTGTTTACACCAGAGAAAGTGTTGGCAGAGCATCCTAGGAATTAGACTAGCATCCAAAAAACCCTGTTGTGACTACAGCTCTGTGTGTGAAATGAGACCAAGTAAATCCTCATTGTCAAGAAGGGGACAAAGCCAGAAACTACTGGGATTCCACAGAAATATCAATGGTATTTCCATGTCAGTGAAGGCCAGACACGTTTTTCAGGTGGTGCAGGAGACAAGGCACATGGCAGATCAGCAGGAAGGATTTAGTCCCTGAGTGTTCCAAGGGTACAGGCAATACTTAGTAACTACAAAAGTGAGGAGGAAAACCAAAACCAAGCCCACATTTTGCACTTTTTGGCTGGCTGCAGCTGCATCCCTGACTAAGGAGAGGATGGCGTGACACACTGATACAGAACTTGTGTCCTGACTGAGGAGAGCATGGAGTGACACAAAACTTGTATCCTGACTGAGGAGAGGATGGGGTGACACAGAACCTGTATCCTGGCTGGGGAGAGGATGGAGTGACACAGAACTTGTATCCTGACTGAGGAGATGATTGTAGTGACACAGAACTTGTATCCTGACTCAGGAGAGGATGGGGTGACACAGAACCTGCATCCTGACTGAGGAGATGATTGTAGTGACACAGAACTTGTATCCTGACTGAGGTGAGGATGGGGGTGACACAATGACACAGAACCTGCACCCTGGCTGAGGAGATGATTGTAGTGACACAGAATCTGCATCCTGACTGAGGAGAGGATTGTAGTGATACAGAACTTGTATCCTGACTGAGGAGATGATTGTAGTGACACAGAACCTGCACCCTGACTGAGGAGAGGATGGAATGACACAGAACCTGAATCCTGGCTGGGGAGATGATTGTAGTGACACAGAACCTGCACCCTGACTGAGGAGATGATTGTAGTGGCAACTTTCTCCTGCCCTTGTCCTCGTGCAGGCTCTATGCTGGCCCAGAGGTGGACATCTGGAGCTGTGGTGTCATCCTGTACGCCCTCCTGTGTGGCACTCTGCCTTTTGACGACGAGCACGTCCCCACCCTGTTCAAGAAGATCCGGGGGGGGGTGTTTTACATCCCTGAGTACCTCAACCGCTCCGTGGCCACGCTCCTCATGCACATGCTGCAGGTGGACCCCCTCAAGAGAGCCACCATCAAGGACATCAGGTCAGCTGGGCTGGGCTGGGCTGCCTGCCTGGCAGGTGGGCAGGGTGGTTTTCAGGAGCAGTCAGCTAATCCTGGTGGGTTTTGTGATTCAAGGAGCAGCCCTGCACTTCTGTGCTGGCTGGAAGTGGGTAATGATCAACAGGATGAGGATTTTATGTATACATTTTATATACAAAGATTTAAAATTGAATTTTGTTGCATTACAGAATAACCTTAAAAATCTCGTAACAGCACTTAGCAAAACCAGCTATAGCATGCAATAATCTATTTTTCATTACTTTATTTCAAGGCCATATCCCTATGGGTACCAGATAAGAGGATAATCATTGTACATTGTACAGTTACTGTGTATCCAAAAGAAACGGAGGAGAAATCCAAGAATTACTAACTTAATATGTAAATATTGGATGTATTACATCTAGCTATGTGCTAAGCATAAACATTTACTAGGGCTTCCAGGAATTCTCAGGTTTTTAATGCATTTTCAATGAATGGCCTTAATTCTACCTTTCAATTAAACCCATGCAAAATTCCTTTTTTATTTCTTAATTCCTTAGGATTAGAGGATTTAATTACATGTTAGAGAGGCAGCACACGTGGTGAGATTACTGTCAGTACATAGAACCTATAGACAAGGCACTGTATGAGTTTTAGACACCTAATTATCATTCACCTCATTGGAAATTGGTGGGAATTGGGTGGGTTTGATGCTCTCCATCTCCATCAGGCTTGTTGGAATCCCACAGTGGGAAAATCTTGGAAGTGCTGAGGTCTGACTTCAGTGTGCAGAGTGCCATTGCTGTCTCTGTACCAGGCTGGGTTTTATTCTTGGCTGGGTCATGGTTTCCCCATCTTGCCTCTCACAAAGAGGCTCCCTATTGCTTATTATCTTCTTTTATTTTCTTCTGCCAGAATCAGGATTAAATGCACAAGAGATGGTATTTTGTATTCAGGCTCAGATTTTATTAATTTTTATCTATGTTACAGTGAGTGCTACAGCACTTCTGGCTAACAAGCTAAAAATGGAGAAATGGCAATGTGTCTTTCTCATTACAGAGTCTTCTAAGGCCTAACAGTCCAATTAAAAACTAACACCCGAATTATTTTTACTTTTGACCCAATAACCAACCACCCATGACCCGCAGTGCGGCATTTTCTATCCAATCACAAAAGTACCACCCAGACCCATGAAGAAGAAAGAAACCTCTGCCCCAAAACCTCCATCTTGCTATCTATATATTGCCATATTCTAAAACTCCAATATCTCCATCTTGCTCTCTATATATTGCTCTATTCTAAAACCCCAAATTTCAAAACCTCCATCTTGCTCTCTATCTATTGTTCTATTCTAAAACCCATTATCTCCATCTTGCTCTCTTATCTAATTGCTGTATTCTAAAACCCCAGTATCTCCATCTTGCTCTCTATATATTGCCATATTCTAAAACCCCAATATCTGCATCTTGCTCTCTATATATTGCCATATTCTAAAACCCCAAAACCTCCATCTTGCTCTCTATATATTACTATGTTCTAAAACCCTGAAACCTCCATCTTGCTCTCTAAATATTGCTGTATTCTAAACCCCCAATATCTCCATCTTGCTCTCTATATATTGCCATATTCTAAAACACCAAATTCCAAAACCTCCATCTTACTCTCTATATATTGCCATATTCTAAAACCCCAGTATCTCCATCTTGCTCTCTACATATTACCATATTCTGAAACCCTGAAACCTCCATCTTGCTCTCTAAATATTGCTGTATTCTAAAACCCAAAACCTCCATCTTGCTCTCTCTATATTTCTATACTCTAAAACCCCAAATTCCAGCTCCACCATGTGATATCCCACACTTCTGTTCTGCACACCAGCAGTTTTAGTTCCGTCATTCCATTTTGGAAGCCTTCTCCATGTGCTCAGCTCTGGAGCCGAGCCCTCCAGCACAAAGCCTGAGCCTGTCGGTGTGCAGGGCGCGGGGCAGAAACTGTCCCTGTGCCTCCCTGCAGGGAGCACGAGTGGTTCAAGGAGGAGCTGCCCAGCTACCTGTTCCCCGAGGACCCCTCGTACGACGCCACGGTGGTGGACGACGAGGCGGTGCGCGAGGTGTGCGACAAGTTCGAGTGCGCCGAGGCGGAGGTGCTGAGCAGCCTGTACAGCGGCGACCCGCAGGAGCAGCTGGCCGTGGCCTACCACCTGGTCATCGACAACCGCCGCATCATGAACCAGGCCAGCGAGTTCTACCTGGCCTCCAGCCCGCCCACCGGCTCCTTCATGGACGACGGCGCGCTGCCCGTGCCGCCGGGCGTCAGGCCGCACCCCGAGCGCATGCCGCCGCTCGTGGCCGACAGCCCCAAGGCGCGCTGCCCGCTCGACGCCCTCAACACCACCAGGCCTAAGCCCCTGACTGTCAAAAAGGCCAAGTGGCACCTGGGCATCCGCAGCCAGAGCAAGCCCTACGATATTATGGCCGAGGTGTACCGGGCTATGAAGCAGCTGGACTTTGAGTGGAAGGTAAGGGGTGTGCTGGGTGGGTTTCTGTAAGGGATAAAAGGTACATTGCAGTTTATTGTAGAGCCCTGCTAAGAGCTGACAGTGCAGCCCGGAGTAGGACAAAGAGAGAAATGGGTGAAGAGAAGGAGCAAAGGGATAAAAGGGTGATGGGGTAAGAGAAGAAGGGAGAGAGTAAAGAGAGAGAGACAGAGGTAAGAGAGAGTAAAAGCAAGAAAAGAGAGAGAAAGAGGGCAAAGAGGTAAGAGAGAGGGAGAGAGAGCAAGAGGGAGGTGAGAGAGGGGTGCTTCAGTAAGAGTAAGAGAGAGAGTAAGGAGAGCGATTTCCCGACTACAATACAATAAATCCTCTTCTATGATGAATATTCTAATTTCCAAGAACCAATCTAACACAAGATACAAATTCTATAGCATTTACATACAGCCTATAAGAATCCTTATATTACCATAGTGTGTTATGCTTTAAACTCTAAAAACTACTCTTTAGACCCTAGCAAGTTTTCTCTAACCTTTGGACTTGCTCTCCAGCAGAAGACATTGTTCTATCAAAAGGGGATTACTTTCAGTGGGCCATCCTATTGTCTTATAGTTATTTAGCAACTAAAGCTTTCCTGTTACATCTTCCCCAACATCCAGGGTGTTTCCCTGGATGCCTCTAGACCCCCCTGCCAGGGGGCTCAGAAGCCCTGGCAAGGTGCCCAGGACTCCTGGGGACTGGATTTAATCCCCTGGGAAAAATTACCGTCATTGCAAGAAGAATTACAAGTCACAAAAAATAAGTAGAGTGTAAATTAGATTGTTTGAAGATAGAAAAGTGAATTTTTAGAAGTGTTTATATTAGGGGGTTTGAAGCTAATATGGAGGATTTTGGGCGTGGTATGTCTTTTCTTTCTTCTTCTTCATGCCATCCATGTTAAGTGCCAGGCTGGCATTATTGGATTGGTTTGAGACAGAATTGGACAGTGTAATAAAATTGTCATGTATTGGAAAGTAATTGTAAATATTAGATATGTAATTTATAGTATAAAAGATAAGTCTTGCCCCAAGGGCAGGGCAGTGTGCCTCGGATTTCAAGCTGAACAGACCACTGTTAGCTAGAGAAAGAATTTCTTAGATAAGAAACAATAAACAACCTTGAAAACCTCAGAAAACAGCCTCCTGAATCTTCTGACCAGCTGGGAAAACCTGAACTTTAAACCACCTATATGTCCTGCTGTGAGGATCTCAGGCTCAGGAGACCCCACAGACAGTGACAGATTTCCAGCATCCCTTATCCCATAAACTCAGGGATTTTATCACTTGTTTTACCTTCCAGATAAATGCTCACCTTGCAGTCATCCCTGCTATTCCTTGTTAAACTCACCCAATTAAGGCCCCAGCTGTGCTTTAGTGTCTGTGCTGTTTATTTATGAAATAAGGGGTTTCTTTCTGAGTGCTCCAGAAAGATGATTCTGCCTCTTTTAGCTGCAGAGATGAAAGGAGCTGTTCACATTTCTAATTTTAGCGGCTAATTCCTTGTGAGGTCATCTCTAGTGCTCCTGAGCAGAGGAACTCTCATTATTTCTGTCTGGTCCTGTCAGGACTGAAGTGGCACAGTACAAGTTGTCCTAAAGGGTGCACAGATGAGGGGCAGGGGGCCTTGGGTGCAGGATTTGTGTCTTTGATGTGGTGGCCTTTTCCTTGATGGAGATGCAGCAGTGCTCATGGACCAGATGTGTTTTTCAGACACTTGTTGCTTCCTCAGCTTCTTGATTTAAACCCAGATGTTTTAGCTGACAGTGCTCACTGCAGGTATTTATGGTCACTGCTACATTTAGTCACAGTCCTTTTCAAAGTGGGAATAATAAATCCTTAAGTTGGCCCTGGGTCTCTGCTGCTGTTCCTGACTCCCCAAATCCTGGTGCAGCCCCTGAGGTGAGCTCTCCTGGCTCGTGGCCTTTGGCAGCAGCATCATGTGAGCATCAGGAGCCAGGTAAGGAGAATTTCAGCCCAGATCTTCATCACCAGAGGAGCTCCCCTCCTCCCTCCAGGTCCCAAGCATTGTACTGTGTCAATCTCACTGTGCTGCTTCTTTAAAACCTCCTGACTCCTCCTTATTTTTATGTCTTTAAAGCCAAATAGCTTTCAGAAACCACATTTCCCTGCACCAGAAAGGAGATGGACTGTGGCCAGGTGCATTTGCCCACACCAGCCAGACATTTGTTAGCTGCATGATTTTACAGGGAGTGAACAGTGCTGTATTTCTGGTACAGCCTCAAAAACCAACTCAGCCCAACGTCTCTGTGTAGGCAGTGGAGCTTATTTCGTACGAGAAGGTTTCACAATAGCCTTTCCCACCCTAAGAATAACTTCAGATGTGACTCTTCATCAGAATTAACTCTCCCATCCGTGCAGTTGCTTCATAAATATAGCACAGAGAAAAGATGTCATTGTAAATGAGATGCAGCAGATTGTGAGGTGGGAGGCAGCCAGGGGAAACACTCATCTTGAGGCTGATCCACAGGTTTGGGTTTGGTTTGATCCATGGGTTTGGCTGTGCTGATGGGAGAGAGGCTGCTCTGTCCAGCTTGATTTTATGAACTCTGTCTGTGTATGTGAGTCCATGAGTGGATTTTGGGTTCATGTAGCCACGGCTGCTGCTGAGGGAGCAGCAAACATCAGGTTTGTGCCTGACAGATGGGTCACTGCAGCTTCCTCAGCCAGCAGCTGGTGAATCACAGCCTTGAGAGGAATATTTAAAGACAGGAGGAAGTGAAGCCATTCGCTTCACTTCATAGGCGTTGTCCTTTTGAGAAACTGTTTTCCCCAGAAGATCTCTTGCTAGTATGCAGGAAAACAATGAGGAAAGAGGTGCTGGTGTTGGTGCCTGGAGGCTCCCTGCTGAGGCAGGTCTCCCGTTGCAGGTGGTGAACGCGTACCACCTGCGGGTGCGCCGCAAGAACCCCGTCACCGGCAACTACGTGAAGATGAGCCTGCAGCTCTACCAGGTGGACAACCGTAGCTACCTGCTGGACTTCAAAAGCATCGATGGTGAGTGGGGCATGGAGTGCAGGCAGAAGGGCAGGGCTGGGAGTTAGGAACCATCCTGCGTGTTTTGAAGCGCTTACGCGGGTGTTGTTGCAGCGGAAGCGCGTTGGAGCTCAGCTCTGCTGCTGTTCCCGTTTCATTACTGCAGCTGCCAAACTTACCCCGGGAAAAGGGAGCCTCTGTGCCTTGTGCCTTTGTCCATGGGAGTTCTTCACTCTCCCCTGGTCCAGAGCTGAAGAGAAGAGAAGAGAAGAGAAGAGAAGAGAAGAGAAGAGAAGAGAAGAGAAGAGAAGAGAAGAGAAGAGAAGAGAAGAGAAGAGAAGAGAAGAGAAGAGAAGAGAAGAGAAGAGAAGAGAAGAGAAGAGAAGAGAAGAGAAGAGAAGAGAAGAGAAGAGAAGAGGAGAATGCACAGCTGGCGCCCAACGTGGGGCAGAAGCTGTGGGTTTTTTTCTCTTCTCTCTGGTCCCTCTGGCTTGCTCTGGACCAGGGGAGAGGGAAGAACTCACATGGACAAAGGCGAAAGACAAGGAGGCTCCCTTTTCCCGGGATATATTCCAGCAGTTTATTACCAGATTCCAAGAGAAGAGAGAGAGGGAGCAAAGGCACGGCGGGGAATTTTAAACTTGGGCAAAGGGGAGTGGAAAAACCAAACCACAACCAATGAGATCCTGCTGTTGGGGAGGGGCAAAGGGAGGGCTGAACCGACCCCACAATACAGAACAAACCATTTCAGTGCAATATACAAACCGCAACTTAGTGCAACGCGACGAAACTGATCCCAAACTTTTTCTCTTTCCTTCCTCCTGTCGTTTTTGGGCTTCCCAAGACGAGGTGATGGAGCAGAGGTCGGGCTCCTCCACGCCGCAGCGCTCCTGCTCGGCCGCGGGCTTGCACCGGCCGCGCCTGAGCATCGACGCGGCCGCGGCCGGCGAGTGCCAGTCGCTGACGGGCTCCCTGAGCGGCTCCTTCGTGGGCAGCATCCCCTCGCTGCCCCCTCGCCTGGGCAGCCACACCATGGACTTCTTCGAGATGTGTGCCAGCCTCATCATGGCCCTGGCCCGCTGATGCGCCGCTCTCTCGGTCAGGATCTGCGCTGACTCGCCCGCCCGTCCTTTCTTTCGCTTCCTTGTTCTTCCTCCTCCTCCCCTCGCCTGCCCAGAGCCAAGTCCAGACCCAAAACGTGCTGTCCTCCAGCAAGGCACCAAGGAAATTACCTTCATTTCTCTCCTTGTGCCTGGAGAAGTGTATACAATACCCTTTTTATTTTATTTACTTGTGAACCCCATGGGAAATGTCAAGGCTGTAAAGTGACAACCCTATCACTGAGTTTTTGGAAAACCCCCCTGGTTCATCCTGGGGTGATGGAGGCATAGCCAAGCTTCCTGCAGGGAGTTTGGTGTTTCCCTGATGCTGTGCAGAGCAGGGGCAGGCTGGGCTGAGCCAGGGCTCAGGGTTGGCCAGGAGCTCTGTGAAATGGAGTGGAGGGTGATGGAGCAGCTCTGCAGTGCTCAGGTACCAGCCACTCTAACACTTTTCTCTCCAAAGCAGCAGCTGCTTAGATGCTTCTGCACTAGTGCAATATGACCTCCCTCCCTGCTTTTTCCCTCTGCTGAAGATGGGGAGGGAAGGTGGGATGTGCAGAGGTCCTGGTGCAAGCCTGCCATGTCCAGTCTTTGCAGAGGGGTGTCCCTAAGGTGCTTTATTTCCTCCCAAGAGCTCTGGACAGCCCTGACCTGCTCACCATGCTCAGAGCTGAAGGCAGGTTGCCTTTCTGCCAGCCCTTAATCACCACCTCCCTGCAGCCTGCTCCCCCTGCCCTGCCTCACCACGGGCTGAATCCTCAGGTGAGCAGAGGACAGGATCTGGCTCACCCACCTGAGATCCCAGCGCTTCCCCCGAGGGCTGGGACCATCCCTGGTGGCAGGAGCCCTCAGCAGCTCGGGGCACTCACCTCTCCCCTTTCCCCTAGGAAGCTCTGCCTGTTGTCACCTCCCCAGAATCACTGCCAAGTCTGCCTTTCCTGCTGCTGGACACTGCTGGCCCTGCCCAAGGGCTCTCCTGTCCTGCTGGACCGTGACCTTCGCCACGCCGCTGACCAGGCAGGGACATCCCAACCCGGAATTTTACTGTTCCTTTGCTACTGGCTGTCTGAAGGGTGGGATTTTATTTTTTTAAGATGAACTGCAGTGATTTTTAAGGTTAAATTCTTGTTACCCAAGGGTAAACCCTAATGTGTTTAAAAGAGTTATTATTTTTTATTACACGAGGTTAATCTAATGGGGCAGCGTTGGCATCTGCTTGGCTTTGACATGATATTTAATTCCATTTACTTGATTATGAAGTAATAGTCTAATCAAGGAACAAATGCTTTATGAAAGCTTTGCCAAAAAAGTCCTGGGTGGGGGGTTTGTTTTGTTATGGTTTTTTGGTATTTTTCTCTTTTGTGTTCTAAGAAACAAAGCAAAAAAACTTTAGCTGGTCCCAGGTATGCAGGCATTCAATCTGAAAGAAAAATTAATCTGTCTTTTTGATAGCTTCTGATGACCCCCTGAGGTTTTTTCCTAGGTTTTTTTTTCTGTACAGTTGCACTTTAGTTTATACTTTCTGCAGGTTTTTATGAGAAGCAAGGAAGAGAACAACACAGTAAGCCTTTTTTACTAATCATTTAAGCTAATCAAGACAAACACGGGATATTTTTGCCATCTACTGGCAGTTAAATGGACTTTTTCAGCTTGAAGTCCCTTTTTTTTAAGAAGAACCACAAAATTGCCTTACTTTTGTTACAGATTGTGCTTAGATCCTCACAAACGTGACTTTACAGCTCCAGTTTTTCCAGAAGCCACACAAAGTAGAAAGCTTCCAAAAAAAAAAAAAAAAAGAAAAAAAGAAAAAAAAAAAAAAAAAAAAGAAAAAAATCAGTTTTGCTGTTAAGCTCTTGAACATGAAATCCAACACAGCAGTGGTTGGACTGTAAGCCCACAGCAGAACAGCTCTGTTTTTAAAAGAAATACTGGAAATATTTGTAGTGCTCCTAGGTTTTGTAACGAGCCTTTTATTATATTACAATTATTAAATAAATACTCTGGGGTGGAGGATGGCTTTGGTGCTGTGCCTGGTGGCTGCCAGGTGATTTGTGTCCCCAGTGCTGTGCTGTGAGTTTGGATGGAGAATCCAAACTCCTACATGCAAAAAAAAAAAAAAAAAAAAATCACACCCCACCCCAGAGTCAAAGCTGAGGAGCTCCCAGCCCTTCAGCAGCTTTTGGATCAAGGCTGAGATGAGCAAAGAACCCTGAATTGTTTTGGGGTGATGGAGGTAAACCCCTCTGCAAAAGAGCAGGAGCAGCTGTAGGGCCTGGCATTAATTCCCATCCAGGAAACAGCAATGAGTGAAATGTATTTGAAATGTTAAAGGCTTTTCAAATCTTCACTCCCAGCTGATCTTGCCAAATCCTGGCACACCTGTAACCACCTTGATAAGGGGCTGGTGTGTTACAGTCTGGGGCTCAGGAGCAGCTGGATGTACTGATTGTCTTTTTTTAAATTGACTCTTGTCCTCTGGGATTTCCTGCCCAGCAGAACTAATGGTATTAAGCAGCAGCAAATGCCCTTGGGAGGAAATATTTGCTTCCTGGAGGCAGGTGGGATTTTTAGGTTGTAGAATAAGCCCCTTGTGGCACTTGGCATCTTCTCAGACCCGTGCAAACATTAACTGCTGTGTGGATCTGCAGAACCAGTCCTGCCTGGGGGGCAGTCAGAGCTACTCAGCTTTCCACATGGACAGACTGAAAGAGAGGCAGCACTTCCCTGCTCAGGCTCAGCAGAGGCAGTGCAGGGAGCAGCACTGCTGGAAGCAGCTCCTCAGTGACCACATGGGTCCATCACAGCCTCACCCAAACCCTGCTGCACTTTGAAACACTCCAGGGACTTTAAATTCTTTTTTGTTATTTATTTTACCTTCAAATAGGCTGTGTTCTGTTTCCCTGCTGACCTCCAGTTACATTTTCCAGAGGAAGAGTTTAACTTTCACACTGTTACACTGTGGTCAGCTCTTTTTGAGTTATGCTGGTACATGCACAAGCGTTGGGAAAAGCAGGGTAGACAATATTTGAACTACAGAAACTTGAATTACTCCAAGTGCAATTCTTCAGAAGCCACTGGACAGCTGTGCTTTGCAAGCCACAAACTCACCCAAATTTTGCTTCAGCCCAAGGGGGAGAGAGACAAAATGCAAAGGATGAAGAGTTCAGATAGGCTCCAACAGAAACCTCCAGCTCCTGGATGAGTTAATTCAGAAATTGTGCTGTTCTTGTTGGGAGCTATACATATGTGAGTATTATATATGCAGACATGCACATATATAAAATGTAGGTGGCATCCCTGATACTGGCCTCTCAGTTTTATTCTTCCAGCAGGGCAGGAGTGTGCCCTGGACACTGCCACCTCTCCCTAATCCCAGCCTCTGAGAGGACCTGGACAAGGGGATGCTGTTTTTACACCCTCTTTTAGGTAAAGCTCATGAGTGGCTTAGCTGAGCCCATCAGGCTTGGCACGGCCTTGGCCAGGGCTAGGAGGGGAATTGGGATCAGGAGCTGTGAGAATCCTGCCCTTCCACCCCTCCTGGCCAAAGCCCTGGTGCTGACAGGTTTGGGGCAGGTTTATTTTCAGGAGCTGGAGCTGAGCAGGTAAAGGCAGCAGGGTATTTTTTTTAATTTTTTTTTTCCTTTCAACGGGTCAGAAACACATCTTCAGCTGTGTGTCCAGTTTAGCATTTCATGAGGTGTGTAAAGCACAGGGGAGTACACGGGCAGTGTTGTGAAAACGTGAGCCAGCTGGTTAGCATGTTGTGTGTGTGTTCTTGTGTGTGATTACAGTGGCATTCATGTTGGAATAGATGAGGTTTGAGCAGAAGAACCCTCCTGCCTACTCCTTTTCATTTCACTCTCTCTGCTGGCAGCCCTGCAGGAGGAGGAGGGAGCTGTGTGCAGGACATGAACTCGTGCCTTCGCTTTGTTTCACGAGGTGCACAATTTCCCCAGCTCATGCAGGATCCCCCCTGAGACATGCAGGCCGTGTTTCTAAATACTTGAACTACCATTTGTTGTGCAATTATTTGGCTTCACCCTTTTTTATTAGCTGAGAGGAGAGAGGGAAGAAGAATCGCACATCTGGATGAGCCAAACCAACCCCCTGCTGTTTCTTTCCTGGAAAGTTTTAGGATCTGGTTTTGTTCCAGGTGTATGATGTACCTTACTAGAGTCACCTTTCTGAAGGTCTTACTTGGGTATGGCCTTTTCATTTAGTGCTTTCCTTTGGCTTCCTTAGCCCTCCCCTTATAGATCCCTTTTTCATCATTCACTTATTAAAAAAAAAAATAAAAATCAACAGCTTCTTGCAATTCTGAAATCCCAGTCTGCCTCCTGGCCATGGAGTTAATGATTCAGCCAGAGGTACCTCACTGCCATGGCCAAGAGATGAACTGGGTTTCAGAGTTGCCACGTGACACCTGCTGATGGAACACTGACTTTTGCAGAGAGCACACCTGGTATTCGATGCACAGACCTTTGCTCATTTTATTCACCAAATTAGGAGAACCAGACTGTGAATCAGAGCTCTACCTGCAAGCACGAGTACACTTTTGGTGTTAGAAAAAGTCTGTTTTCAACTAAAGCCTTGAAGTTCCTGCTGAAGCTGCCTTAATTTAAAAATCAAAGTTTATTTGTAAGACTCATCTCTGATTATATTTTTTTTTTTTCAAGTTTGGAAATAGTTTATTTATCCTCATCTCACAAAGCTGTGAAGTAGATCCTGTAGCCATGGTAATATTTATTCTTGTTGCTGAAGGCATGTTCATGTGTTCTGTATCATGTTATATTCACGTGGTTTGTACCTCAAGGCATTTGTTTTGTTTTTTTTTCTTTTAGAGGACAAAGCAAAACTGAATCCCAGGATTTCTGTGGTGTCCATGGCCCAGCATCTTTGGGCAGGCAAACCTCAGCTTTATGAGAGAGGTGAACTGGACTTGTCCACTTAAATTCTTAAATTCATACTCTAAGGAGTATTTATGATTTATAAAGTATTTATGATTTTAAGAAAAAGATGCTGAACTTTAAAAAGTTCTGAGTAGAAGCATCCCTTCAAACATATCATTAACATGAAGCTCAGGAAAAAAAAATCCCCTGAGCTCTATAAACACTCCATCCTTCTCAAAATTTTCTATTTTATCCACTGAGGGCCTGGAGAGGGTTTTGTTTTCCAGGTCATGGCTGTAGTGCTTTATGGAAGGGCACAGAGCCCTGGTTCAGTTTTGTCCTTTGTGCATTGGATAATCACAACGAAGCCTTTTTCCTTCCATTTATGGTGTGGAAAGTGTTTCTCTGTGTACTGCACTGCATGTGATAGCTGTCTCCATGGTTGACATTTGCACTTTAATAAACTCAGAGATGAAAAAGAGATAAAAGCAACAAATCCTTTGGATTTCCTTACTGCACAGTCCCTTTCTGCAGGCTGGGGGTTCCCTCTGGAGACCCTTGCACATCCCAGCTGCAGGAGCACAGGATGCCCTCAGGGCTTGGTGGGGGGAGCAAAGGGGCAGGGGGTGGAGTGAAAATTTCTGCAGAGGTAATTTAAACAACTTCCCCAACCCCAAATCCATGCCAGGAGCCAGGCCCATGTGTCTACCCTTGCTCCTTGCAGCAAGAGAGGGAAGCATTTTAAAGACATCGTGCAGAAATCACCTTTCAGTGCAGAAAAAGTGCTGGGGACAAAACTGGGCACCTGTTTCCTCTGTGCCTGTGATGCAGGAGGATGTAACTCCAGTTCAAGCTGCAGGCAGTGCTCCAGATTTGCCCCTATCCTGTAAATTTTACACAATTTCAGTTCTCCATCAGACCCATCAGCTCACAGCTGGGACCGTGATTGTTTCCCCTTTGAGGAGAAACGTGGAGGAACACAGCTTAACACTCACATGAGAATTATTTGAAGTTTTGATGTGGTTAGGATGTACCAATAAGACTACAAAAGAGGAAAAACAACAACAACAAAAAAAAAAAGGATGAGTTTAATTTCCTGACCAATCTCTTGACCTAAATATAGCCAACCTGTGGTTTAATTGAGGAAATAAAAGTTGCTGTATCTAAAGCATTTTTGTATTATCTAGAGTCAGCCCACAGCAAGCTCTTTTCTTCTTTGCATGCACTGGAATGTGTCCATGAGGAAAAAAAAAATATTTCTAAGGGTATTGCAAGGCATCCTTGACATTTAATCAGCTGCCTCTGGCAGAAGCTTGTGTTTCACAGGGATTTGGGGCACAGCCCCACAAGGACTGCACATCACCACACTGGGATCTGCATCACCTCTGCCATAGGATACAGGGGGAGATTCCTAAAAGCACCTCTGTTTAAAATAAGGAAAACTTGTTAAATAACTTCTTTGGGAGGCAAAAAGGAGCATGCACATGTGGCTAGTGTAGGGTTTGCCCACAGTGGTCACAGAGGGGTGATGAACAGACTGCACTGTGAGTGAGCACTGGTGGGGAGGAGGATGAGGAAGGAGTGGAGGAAGGAGGTGCTTTCTTCAAGGTTTCAATCCTAAACATCACCATGGGAAGAAAACAAAATCCAAAAAAGCTGTGGAGGAACTCTCCAGCATTTCCCCAGGGCTGATTCCCTGCAGAGGGATGGAGGTGAAGGGCACAGAGCACATCCCAGCCTGTGCCAAAGCCAAACACACACTCCAGCTCCCCAAACTCTCCCTCTCCACCAGAAAAATCCAAATATTTGGGCTGGCAGGGCTGCAAAGCTGCGCATGCTTACCAAGGAGTGCTTTATTTATTTTATTTTTTATTTTTTTTTGCTGCAAGGATGGATGCAGGCCAATGCACTTAATAGTAACCACATGGTAAAATAAATAAGAATGCCTGTATAGACTTAAAAGTAAATGTTAAATATTTGCTCTGGTTTTTTTTACTGATGTCTCCTATGCCAGCTTTGAAATGGCCCTGTGGCAAACAACGCTTTTATTTTTCTTAAGCCTGGAACATTTAATAATTTCTAATTAAAACATCTTACATTTTTAGGATATTTATAAGCAAACTGATATGGGCTCAGAAAATGTGCCAGGAAGGGGTAAAAGCTGTACACTACAGTCATATTTAAAGGTTTATTTTCTTTCAGAGCCACGTAAAAAACTTTATTCCACATTTTTTTTCGCTTTTGAAAAGGTATCCACTGAATGGAGGAGAAGCCATTAGCAATTTATATTTCTCTTCCTACATTTAGGAGCATTTTTCTGGAAATAAGTAACCATCCTCCAGGCCCACAGTGGAGAGGGAACAGCCTGAACACAGGGGCAACTGTTGGGTAATTCCTGTTGCTGTGGGTCCTTGGGAGCCAGGAGTCAGCCTTTACATATCTGGGATGCCTAAGTCAGCTTAAAAAAATAAATTTTGACTGAATGCTTTATTTACTCTTTTTTCATATTTTCTTTTGCAAAGAAATGAGTCAACTTTTCCACCATTTTATACATTTAACACAGCAAGAGTGGTGATACATTCTACTTCTTCCAATACTTTTAAGACCAAAACCAGTTCCAATTTATATGGTTTGCTTTTTAAAGAGAAAATCTTTTGGGGAAAATTGCAATTCTTACAGCAATGAGATCAAGCAACTAGAGTGCACCATCCTTTTTTTTCTTAAAATGTAGAAATATAATGGCTATTTCAGAGAAAAAAAAAAAATAAAATTTAAAAAAAAAGAAGGAAACATCTCTTGCACATTAAACAGTGTAAAAAACCCCAGCTTTATTTACATTCCCATCATCACCCCACAGCTGACCAACGTGGGCTGTCAGGGATTCAGGAAGCACAAAAGAGACCTTCAGGGATGCTCCAGGGGACAGCAGCTCTCAGGGCACTCAGTACTGTCTCAAAGAAAAAAAAAAAAAAATTAAAAAAAAAGAAATTTTCCCAGCAAGGGCCACCTGGGTAAGAGGAGGCTCATTTGTATGAATTATGCATGAGCATGCAAGGAAATGCTGCAGCAGGGAATTTAAGGGTGTGTTTTGGCAAGGCAAGGCCCATGTTTGCAGCAGATGTGGATTAACATGGCATATCTGAAGGCAAGGCAGGAATCTCCAATTTATACAAGTCATGACTGGATGGGGCTTTTTTTAGCTGCAGTTGGGCTGGAAACTTGTCCAGCAGCAGAGCAAAACTGGAAATATTTATTTAATATTTAATATTTAATACTGGCTGTTTACATGAACTCAGAAGTTTTTAAATACATTTCTCCAGCTATCCCCAGACAGGATAGAGAGGAAAACATGCATCACAATAAATAAAAACCTGAGTTTACCTGAAGCTCAAGTGCTCCACCAGAACATACCCATCTGAGGGAAGGGGAGGAAAGGAAGGGGATTAAAATGGGAGAGCAGGAGGCTGAGAGGGAGGGTGTGCTGGGGTTTGGGGGTGGTTTGGGGTTGGTGCTGGGGTTTGGGGGGTGGTTTGGAGGATGTGCTGTGCTCTGGGGCTGGTTTGGAGGATGTGCTGTGCTCTGGGGTTGGTTTTGGGTTGGTGCCCAGTGCTCTGAGCGCTGCTTTGTTGGGTTATCTTAAACAAGCAAAGCACCTAATAGCTGCTGAAAATGTTATTTATCACAAAGCACATCGGTCTCCAAAGGCAAGCAGGAAAGCAATGGCAAAAGCAAAAGGCAAGAGCAGTGGCAATGAGCAAATGGCTGAAAGCAAAAGTGGTGGCAATAAGCAAAATGATAAAAAGCACCAACTCTCCCCAGTTATATAGGATATTTCCAACAAGATGGAATCTCAGACCACCACTCCTTAACCTATTAGAGCTCTGGTTCCTTAACATGCCAGGTTATGTATAAACTACTCATCCAACCTATCTTGTTCCATCTGAAAAATGTAGCAATATTCTTACTATAGCTCTATTAAGTACTGTCTACAACCATGGTCCTGGAGCCTCTACTGAAAACATCAGCATGTTTTTTAACTTCACTAGAACTCTCACTTCCACTCTGCATTTGAACATTTTACTTACTAAAAGCATTAGAGCTCTCACTAAAACTTACTGACTTACTTCTACTTAAACTTGTGTGAGTGGCTTAATACACTTCAATCCATCCACAGGCTTTAATTCAATCCCTGCACTTTGATTCCTTCCTGAGAGAATCCCCCAACTCACTGACTCCAACAGCCAGGGAACAACTTTCCCAGCATAGCTAAGGACCAACATCTTGTCTTTTGAACAGGCCACAGAACTGCTTCCCTCCCTGACCCAGCCAGAAACACACTCACCATGAATGTCTCTCTGAAGAGTTTCTCTTCTTCATCCACCTTCTTGTTCTTTTCTTCACTGTTCTTCTTGAATTTGAAGATATTTCTGCTACAAGACACACACACATATATGTGCACTTCTGAGCTCCACTTAAATAACCCTTGGCACATCTGAAATTGCAACCAGAGCCTAATTCCAGCCTTGTCTGCAAGGAACCCTTGGAATAGTAAAGCACACTGTTCACATCCCTATTTCTCAGAAAAGGGTGAAGATACAACTCAAATTTGTTAGTGAGGCTCAACATCAGCCATTTTGGGATAATTTTATTTTTTGGTCTGTAAGCAGCGTGGGAACAAATAAACTCTCTGTTGAGTGTTCCAAATCATCTCCATTAATATAGAAGTCAACAATTTGCTTTTCCCCCCAGCAGTTTGACTCCTTCTGGTTTTATTTATACTCAGAAATAAAGGGTCCCCAGATAACTCATCCTGAGTCATTTATGGAAGATTTTCTTTGGGATTTTTAGCACATGGAGGAGAAAGTCTCCTAAGCAGACATTTATATGGCACTGTAAAGTGGAAAACAAGTTCTTATAATCCACTTAAAGGGAGTGCACATGGGGATGCCACTCCTTCTAGTACACAAATTATAGCTGTAGCTTTCTTTTTAAAACTAAGACAGGAAACAAACACAAAACAAAAAAAATCCCCCACCCATTTGTAACAAATTATTCATCCTTGGCTCATTTTGATGCTTAAGGAGGAAAGGAAACAAGAGCTGAAATTAGGGATTTTTAAGCTGTGAAGAGATTCCTCCTTGGGCAGAACCTGTGATCTCTAAGGGAAAGCTGAAATTGTGTGGACTCCCTGATGGTCTGTAAAGTTACACCTGTGACTTTGAACAGCACTACCAGTGGTGTTTGAGCAGCCCCATGCAGGAATTCTGGGTCTCTGATTTACATTCAAAGTCCCAGATATTAGGTCATGAAAAGGGTTGCTGTGATGCACATTTCTGTGATCTAAAAGGGAAAGGAAATCTCCACTTCCATGTGAATTTTTTGCAGCACCAGTAACAACAAAAAAAAGAAAAAAAAAAAAGATTTTTTTTTTCTTTTATGCACAAATTGCACAGCACAAGAGTCAATGCAATCAGTCCAAATAATTAATAATTTAAAATACAAGGCTCTTGCCAAAATCATAGAATGGTTTCACCCCTGCCATGGGCATCCCAGGGTGCTCCAAGCCCTGTCCAACCTGGCCTTGGGCACTTCCAGGGATCCAGGGGCAGCCACAGCTGCTCTGGGCACCCTGAGCCAGGGCCTGCCCATCCTCACAGGGAGGAATTCCTTCCAAAAATCTCATCTAAATCTACTAAAACAGCAAAAAAGAGCCAAATATATAGCAAGCAACAACTTTTGGCTCAGCTCAGTGGAAAGTCAGGACAAGACTTCAGGATAAGACCTTTGGTATCCTCTTCTTATGCTCAGTTCAGATCCAAGAGTTTGTTTCACCCTTGAGATATTTTCTGCAAAGATTCCTGAGCTCTGGCTTCAAAGGGAAAGGACCATCAACCAACACATCCTGCTCCTGAAACCAGCCAGGAGACATGCACAAAGTCAGGCAAAATGGGAGCACAGTGGAAATCCAGACCTGTCCAGGTCGTCCACGCTTCTCCTTTTGTCCTTGCTCTCCTTCACCATCCGAAGTTTTGGCATCCAGACTTTGCCCTTCTCATCCTTCCCTCTGAGAGGAGCAGACAGGCAGGAATTCAGGATTTTCCCAGCAGACTGTGTCCCCTCCCCAGACCCATGTACCTCCAGAGCTGTGATTTTCTCTGTCTCCCCCCAGAGCCTGCACAGAAATGCAAACACTTGCTGTGATTTACACCAGCACAGCCCCTGCAGTCATCTGGCAGCAAGACACCAGGACATGCTGCTCCTATTAAAACTCATTTTTCTGACAGGGAGCCTGCCAGGATTGGGCTGATAATGGGGTCTGGGAGATGGAGTTTTCCTTCCTTAGGAAAAAGATCTGATTTTTCACATTTCAGGGAGCTGCTCTCTCCTTTTCACATCTCTGGCACTAACTGGGTAACAGTGAGGAAATATCCTGCTAAATTAAACACACACAGAGGGCACCTGGGCTGTCTCCAGAGGACTGAACCCTAACCAGCTCATCACCCTCAGTGGGTTTTGTGCCAGGAGGAAAATCTCCTTGGGCTGAGGACACTCCAGGACAGGGCACCCTCCTCACCTGGTCTCTCTCTGCCCCACCTCAACATCATCATATACATTGTCCTCCTGGGAGACAGCTGCTGTCAACCAAAAAACAGAAGATTAGGAGATGTCACTCTGAGCCTGCTACTCCAATTCATCTGCTGCAGAGGAAAATCTGGGCTGCTGCTCCTCACTCAACCAAAGGGGCCAAGGAAATGCAAAAGGATTCTTGAGTCTCCCAAGCACCCAGCAAAGATCCAGCACAAGGAATGATGCTTGGGTGGGTTAGTTGTGTTTAGGGCAGTTTTCTGCATGGGTTTGGCCATCCAGCTCCATGGATGGAGCAGGAGCAGCAGCAAAGCCCCAGCTTTGCACAGCAGCCAGCCCAGGCAGAGCTCCCAACAGAAGGATTTGGGTGTGTTCACTCCAGACCCTCCTCAAGGTTGAGGTTGTGTCCATCCCATTTATGTAAAGGATGACTTTGGCCCTCCAACAGCCAGGAATAAAGTTTTACAGAGAGCTGCTAGAGAGCCATGGGCTCACACAGCACTGCCAGCCTGGGGGCAGTGGTTCTGCTCCCACCCAAAAATGAGCAAAACCACCCAAACATGAGCAAAAACACCC
Source organism: Oenanthe melanoleuca (assembly GCF_029582105.1). Taxonomy (NCBI): domain Eukaryota; kingdom Metazoa; phylum Chordata; class Aves; order Passeriformes; family Muscicapidae; genus Oenanthe; species Oenanthe melanoleuca. The sequence continues at coordinate 3,807,784 of NC_079342.1, read as the reverse complement.
AAAAATGAGCAAAACCACCCAAAATTTAGCAAACCCTTCATCCTCAACTAAAACACAAATCTCTTATCAAGTCTTCAAAGCTGCAACACATGATTTTCAGAAAGGCACAGTGCACCCAGCTGACTGCACACAACATTTGTCTCCTCAAACACACACGCATCCTCAGGAGTCAGGTACAGGTATGTGCTTACCTAAATTTGGGACTGAAATGGAAACCAGTCTGTGGATAGAAAAAAAAAAGGCTTTTAGAAACAAAACTGCACAAAAAGCCACGAGGAGCCCCAGAAATCTGTCAGTGATGCTGCTGAAGGGACAGAGACAGGTTGAGGTGCATGGGCTCCATGGCACCAACAGCATTTCCCAAAAAGATATCCCTTGCTAAACAAGCATTTCCATCCTGACAGCAATAAGAGCCATGTGTTCATCAAGCAGGAAAGATCTGCACCCAAAGAACAGCCCAAACTCCTGCTGCCCTTCTCAACAGCTGGAATTTTTAGTCAGTAGTAATTCCTTCCTGTAGGTCTGCCAGCATCAGGGGTTGTCCAGGAATTCAAAGGTGACAATGCCTGTAGAGATCTAAGATGATTTCAGGAGCTTTTAGGTTCTTTGAGACAAAAGAATGGCACAAAACCTGATGGGTCTTTCCCTATATTGATATTTATATTTGAAGGAGCCACTGCAGGGTATCTCATGTGAAATTTTTTAAGGAAAACAAACCTTCCTGACATAAAAGAGGAAAGGTTTAACCTGGAATCTCCAAAGAAACAAGAAGAGGCAGTGTTTTCCTGGAGTTCAGGCACTGTGCACAGGGTGAGGAACTCACAGCAGTGGGGGACAGGTTCTGCAGGTTCTGAGGAAAAGGCAATTTCCCTGGAAACTTATTGACAGTCCTGAATATTAGAGTACCCAAAAGGGGCACTGTAGGAAGTTACATGATGTCCTCCACCCTGTTAGAATGAAAACTCACTGTTAAACTTCTTCAGCAGATGCTCCTGCCAGCTTGGCTGGAATGGAACTTGGAATAAAAACCCCAGAGCAGTAAGGCTGTGCCCAGCTCAGGGCAGCAGGTTCCATCTTTCTCCTTTCCCTTGTGCACCTTGAGTCATGCTGAGAAGAACTTTTGGCCTAAATTTCCCAAAACAAAGCTGTATTCCTTACTCCTAGACCTGCTCTCAATTAATTGCCAGGAGGAATGCTCAGGTTTGAAGGGGGAAAGGGTGGGACCACCAAAATTTTCTTACCTTAGGTTGTCCTTGAGCCTGAAATTGTTCAGCTTCAACTTGTCTATCTTAAACAGGTTTCCAAATCTCTTTTGTTTTTCTGTTCTGTCCAAAAGGGGAACAGGTTTTAAATTAAAAGACACACGAGGTGCAGAAGCAGCCCCAGAGATCCTGAGGCAGGGAAAGGAAGGGCAGCAGAGCCTGGACCTCAGCTCAGGAGAAGAATTAAAGTGTTGACAGCATCATGTGGGTGGCAAACTTGCCAGGATAAGCACCAGCACAGCAAAAGGTGCTTAATTATTAAGTCCAAGCTCATATCTCTGCTTAGCTTTAAACTTTTCTGTGTCGATTGAAGTTGTTCTCCTCCAACCCAACAACTAGAGGGTGATCCAGGTTTTTTGGAGTGAAAATTCCCGAGGAAAGGGCAGCATTACCCAGAGGCATTGCAGTGACCACTGAAGGAGGCATCAGGGGCACCTTCTGAGCCACCCTCCATCACACATTCCTGCTGTGTGTGTCCTTGAGGAGGACTGTCCATGGCTCACACGTCTCTCTGAACTTTGCAAAGGGCTGCAAATCTACACAGCAATTTTCTTGTAAAGTATCTGCAAGCCACCAAAATCCTCCCCTGGGGGTCATTACCCCTGCACAAGGACCATTAAAAACCCTTTATGTGTCTCAGAACACTTGGGATCAACAGAGAGATCACTGGGCTGGTTTGGGGATCAAGACCCTGAACTCTGAATTTGGTCCCAAATGGAAATTCCCTGGCAGCCCCAGCAAGATGCACTGCTCCCTCTGAGAATCAGCAAGAGGGTTTGATTTCTGCACCACGTGCAGAGGGCAAAGGAGAGGAGGGTGGGGATGAGCAGGATCCATCTGGGACACAATTCCCTCTGGATGGAGGAGCTGCTGCACCCCCATGGACAGTCTGCAGAGAAATGGCTCTTCCTTGTTTTGATAACCATCCTGTCACCTCCAGGGGCTCAGCTGTCCCCTTTTTCCTCCCTCTCAGGCTCCACACCCACAGGGAAGCTGGGCAGGGATGCAGATGCAGTGCAAGCCTCCCATCCACAGGGAAAATCAGATGTACAGCAACCCCTCAGCTCAGAGCCACCAGATGCAACTGTGTGCCCCAAAAAATTGTGTCCCAAAGGCTGCCCCATTCCTTACAAAGGCAACTTTTTACTGCAGGAGGGCAGGGAACCACACTAAACACAGCTAAAATTCACATTACACTTCTTAATCCTGTATAAACCCAAGGCTGCAAAACTCATTGGTTTTATAACACACCCCGTGGAAGCAAATATCTTGAGAGGCCACAGAAAAAAAGAGCAGGCTGCAAGTTAGTTACAGCACATCAGGTTTTTCTCCAGCCTTCTGTGATCTCAAATGTGAGCATTTTGTCCTTTTTTATGGGGACAATTTGTCCCTTGAGCACACACACACAAAAACAAGGTGCCAATTCTCAGCTGCAGCTGAGCAACACTTCTGATCAGAGGAGGCAAGTGAGACTGTCCTGTGTGCTTGATGCAGGAAGAGCCAGGGATGGAGGGTGTTACAGGAAGAAAATTCCCCCTCACTGCTCTGGGATTTAATTTTGGTAATGACTTTTTGCTCCCTAAGTGTTAGCCAAAGGGCAGGGAGGGAGGAAGAAGGGAAGAAACCCACCCACACAACAACTGTTCTGCAGTTGAGTCAGGGAAAAAAAAAAATAAAAAATGAAAGGCTTCCAGCCAGAACCTGGCATGTGAGATCAAGGCTGAATGGCCAGAATTTCAAAATACAAGCTAAGAAATTGCAACTTACTCTGTTTTTGCTGGGCTATCACCCCCAATCTCAACATCTTCATATGTCTCCTCGTAGCTGTTTCCTGAAACTTAAAACCAAGGCATGCCATGAAGACAGAGCAATAAGGGGAGGTTGGCTGGACAAATTGCACCCAGACCTTTTACATTTTCCTCTTGCTGAGGCTTCAGGGCTGCTCAAATGAATTCCATGCTAGACATGCCTGCTACTCCCCACTGGTTTTAATGGGAATTCAGAGCAGCCCAGCCAGAGGGAGATGGTGAAAGTGAAACTAAAGCATTCCCAGCATCTCCCAGGGACCAGCCCAAATTAAAAGCAGCTTCTGTTTGAGCTTCCCCACTTACTGCTGTCTGAAGTGAAGGAACTGGAGGCATCTGAGCCGTGGCTGCAGGAAGACACAAGTGTGACATTGCAGCAGGAGGGGTTTGAAATGGAAATCTGACAGACACAGGCACTGCAAGAGCCCAGCTCCACACTCACAGTCTGTCCTGCAGCTCCCCAACATCATCATAGATGTTCTCTGCTGCCTGCCAAGGGCTCTGCTCCAAGGCTGCTCCTTCTGCATTTGGACCAACACCCAAGCTGGGCCCTGGAAATGAGAAAGGATCTTTGCTTTAGGGGCTTTTAGGAGCTTCTCTCAGAGAAAGGACAGCAAATAAGAGCCTACAGATATATTTTCCATTCCAGAACTCCAGGAAGTTCTCTGCTCTGAGACACTTCAAGAAACAGAAGTGAACAATTTTCAAAGTTTTTTGGCTTTAAAACTTTTTAAAAGGTCATAAAGATATTTTATGTTTAAAAACCTTAAAATGTCTGTTCATTTTCTCAGCTGTGACAGCTCTGACCCAAATCTTCTTCACCTGCAAGAATCCAAGAGATTATTCTTGGATCTCCAGAGAAGTGATTGGAGGGAAAGCTTGGCATGGTTGGTGGAAATGTTAAGATCCAAATAATGATCCACTGGAATACACCTGTAAATCAACACCTTGGAAAGGACCCAAGGAGGATGAGCATCCCTGAGGTGGATTTCACTGAGCCTGGAAGTTGCACCTCACGAGCTTAGAAACAGATTATTGCTGCAGAACTCTTAAGTGGCAATGTTAAAACCTTAAAATTGATCTAAGAGAGTTGGAGCAATGCAGAAATAATAAAATAATAAAAAATAAAAAATAATAAAAGCAGACAGTGTTTGTAAATGAACAAGGGGAATGTGCAAGGCCAGGCTGGCAGGGTTTGGAGCAACCTCAATATGGCCCAGCTAAAAACCAAAACTTCTGCAAAACATCCAAATTCAGTAAAGCAGGCAGGGGTTGACAAACAATTCTCCAAATCAGCCTCTGTGTTGAAGCAGGAGGCTCACCAGGAGTACTTTGAAAAAAAAAAATCCCAACAGAAATTACCTCCAGCTGTTCAAAGGTCAAGCAAACCAGCAAGACCTTTTACAGAAACAGACACCAACCTAACCAGAAAATTATTATGAGGTGATTTAAAATAATAAAAAAAAAAAAGAGAAATACCTGAGAACCACACCAATAAAAATAACCACAGTCACAGTCAATTTACACTTTTTCCTTCACTCTCCTGGTCTGTCCACAGAGCCCAACAGAGCTACTTTTCTCTCTTTGAAATGCTGCCATATCACACCAGTGGCTTGCAGAGCCGTTGCAGAATAGGACCAGTGAACATTTACAGCTGAAGTTGCAAAACTGAGCTGACAGAGGGGATGTGATTGGGCTGAGCTGTGCAGCTGAGGTGCCTCTCAGCAGCTCTGGCCACTGCCTCAGAGGATGCTGAGAGAAGGAGCCCAAAACCAGCCTGGCACCACGAGGAGGTGGAGCAAGCAGCCATCAGACAGAGGGAGACTTCAGGCTCTCATCCTGCTTATTTCCACCCCAAGCCTCAGGCAGCCCCTTTCCTGAGAGTCCATAAATTCTGAGGAGCAGAGAGATGGATTTCAGCTCTCACGGATAAGGGCAATCTGCTAGAAAAACAAACACCTCAGCCAGAGCTCTGCAGATGGTTAACCAGCTTAGGAAGCTATTTGCACAGCCAAAATAAATGATCCAGACCAGAATACAAATGCTCATGCAACCTTTTGCCCTGGTTTAACTAAATTGGTTCAAGAGTTGCATCCAAACTTAACGTTATTTCCCATATGGAAGAGACATTTGGGCAGCAGATGGGGCTGGGGGCTGAGGGAAACACTCAGAGGTGCAATGAGATACTCACAGTGCTCTGCTCTGCCTTTTGCCAGCCCTGGTGGGGTTGGGTACGTTGCAGTTTGGGGACTGGTCACATCCTGCTTCCCTTGCAGAGACACGTGCTCATCCCCACCTGCCTGGGATCAGACATTTGGTTTGCTCAGTGCAGTCCTCAGGAGCAGCTTTCTAATGTCTATTTCTATTGTACATCCACAAAATGTCAGTTTTCTGTGGGCTTAAAACAGTTTCACCCCCTTCTCCACCAACCTTTCAGGCTGGAGCAGTTGAGTGATGAACAGGCAAAAGAGAAGGTGGAAACCCCCTGGGATCAAAGGCTCAAGTTTCCCAAAGAGAGGGAGGACAGAAGGAGAAGAGACATCCTACAACAATTGTTAAAATTAACCTCAAGGATACAATACCTTGAAAATTTTGTTCTCTTCCAGTTTTGTTCTATCATGACTTGGTTTTCCCTCTTTTTCATCCTCTGTTAGAGCTCTTTCTGGACTGAAATGTTCAGAAATGGGAGAGACCTCAGCACACAGACACTTCAGCAGAGTCACAAACACACTGCCCTGTGACAGTGCCCAAAAAAGTAGATTATTTTCCCTCTGAATGAGGGAGATGCCCAAAGGGCCACCAGTAAATTGAGGACAATTCCAAATCTAAAGGCCAGTGGCCACTCAGGGATGCTACAAAACACTCTTGGAGGAGGCAAATTAATGTGATTGTTTCCTCATAGCAGGAAAGGACAAAATGGATCAATTTGTGGTGGCACCTGGATCACACAACGTGCCTCTCACCACTCTGTGCTGAGATTTAGGGAAGAAGAAACAGCAACAGGATGCAGGACCTGATGCCTTTTTTTCCCCAGCATCACATTTCCCATGAAGGTGACTCTTTTTTATAACTCTTCAATCACCACCACAAAACCCAGGGGCAGACAGGGATCATAAATACACACCACAAGGAGCTCAAAGTGTGACATTTGTGGGGTGAAATTCAGAATGGACCTTGCCTTGTCTTGGACCTAGAACCAGTTTGAGAGCCTCATAACTCTCCCTGTTCACACTGTTCAGGTTTCAGTAGGAATAGACAGTGTAATTTTTTACAATCTCCCCTCCACATATGCTTTAGAATGAAAACAATCTTAGAAACTGTGAGTGCTGGCACAGAAAAGCATCATCTACACTGTCTTGGTCATGAAATAAATGAAATTTCTTTCTATTTACTGAGTGTTACAATATTCAAATCCTAACCCAAATCAGTTGTGGGGCTAGAAGAAGTTTGAGAGGGAGGAGAGGAAATTACCTGGATTTGGCAAATGGAAAAATCTTCTGTTTCTAGAATAAAGAAGAGGAAAACCTTCAGCCACTGTGCTTCTCTAAGCAGTCAAGCTTTCATACAAGGCCTCAACTGTCAACTAGCACTTGAAGAAATATTTCTTTAGAAAGCCCAGAAGTATTTTATGTTTGGAATAGTCATCAGACAAGGATATTTCATCTGCTTTGCAGGACAGGGAATGCACATATTGACAAACTATACAGGGATAATAAAACAGTGCTAGGGTTGGACCAGTGAAGCTGCTGGCCAGCATGGAAGCTGTTACAGAAAGGAGAGCCTGCAGAGGAGGAGGAAGTTTTTAAAATGTAAATAAAGATTTCCCATAAAGCCTGCCATAAGATGAGACTCCAGCCAAGGCAGAGAACCTCTCTGCAAATCACACAGACATAAATATATTTGGAAAGAAAGCTGTGCTGTTTCCCAGGCAGTTTGATGGCTTGAAAGTGGAGTCTGACATTTTACAAAGAGTAAAAGAGCTCTCTGTTGGAGAGCTGATGGCCAGGACACAGACACCATCCCCTGGCATGAGGGGATGATGTGTGCTCTCAGCTGAGCTCAGCCAAGCTGGGATTCTCTACAGCACATCAGAATTCCTGCCCTGTGCCATGATCCTGATCCTGCCCTCCCTGCAGGACATGCCCCTGCCACCCCTGCAGCCAGGGGGAAGGAAAGCTGGGATCTGTCCTTGGACACTGCTGGGAACCAGGGAAAAGCAGCCTTGAAACCTTGGTTTTCTCAGGCTGCTCAAGGACAAGGAATTATAACCATGATTAACACCTGCTGGATACATGAGAGATGTGATGTTTTGCACAAAGCACGTTTTCAAAGAGGTGTTGCCTTTTCTATTCTGCATGGCATGAACCACCCTATACAAGTGTAATGTTTATCTAAATAAAACTCTCTGTTGCTGCTCCATCACATGAAGAACAATGTTGGATTATCTTTTTTGCTGCTCTCCTACAGCTCAAATGCAACAATCTGCAGCAGAGATATCCCTGCAGCAGGGGATGAAAGCCCCTGCAGCTCTGCCCACCACACTTGTCCTCACTTATCAGCCTGTCTCAATTCTGCTTCCACATCTTCACCCTTGGCAGGAAATTCCACAACATTGCACTGGGTTCTTTTTCTTCCAAAAATTCACATTCTTGATATAAGCAACACTTGGTCTACCAACATCCATCCATTTGGTGTTTTCACTTCCTTACATTTCTGCAGTGGAAGTCAAGGGGACTAATTTTCCCCACTGGTATGTTTGGGAATCTCATTAGTTTTTGTGTCTCCTCTGCAAGTTCTTATTTATTCTTTGAGAGTCTTCACAGAAAACACACAGATAAATTCTTGGCAGGTAAATAATACAGATATTAGAAGTTTTTAAGACACTTACCTTGTGTTTTTGAGGCTCTGCCTTAGGTACTAGAAAAGATATTTATGAACACATATTAATTTTTAGTCCATGTTAAAGTCACTGCACTTTTAGTGCAAAATTCAGCTTCAGTTGGGATGCTCAGCATCCAGGCACAAATTCACCATGGACATTCACCATGTCCTGCAGCCCCTTCCCTCTGGTTTTTTTTTGAGCATTCTGCAGCACCAAACCTGACTGGCCACGTTTTTCAGGGATCTATGAAATCCCAGGGATCTATGAAAGTGCCTCCTTGGCTCCTTTCCCACTGGGAGATAAATTCTGTGCATGTGGCAGAAATAACCTCCCCAAAAGAGGCAACACTGGAAAATGTAAAAGCAGAGCAGTGGCACTTTCATAAAGAAAATTATGCTGGGAAAAAAATATTGATGGACCTGGAAAAGTCTTGTACTCTGTGTCCTTCTGTTCCCAAGAAGATGCTGAGGTTTGCCTCAACATCTTCTTTTTATTCTCCTCTACATGGTTAATGCCTTATGATATTCCCCACTGAGTTTTACTGTTTTACCCCCAAAATTTTAACTTTTTTTGTCATTTCCCCAGAGCCCTCACACTGCACAGGGGGACAGGACAGTCATACTTCTCCCAGACCACTGTGCAGCTGCTTTTCTCAGTAAAAAACTGTATTATTTCCTATTTTAAAGGCTTTTTTTTTTTTTTTTTTTTTCCCCAGCTAGCACATAATCCACCTCACAGCCCTGCCTTTCCAGGTACCTTCAATGACACACAAGGTTGTGCTGTCCCCAGACTGATTCAGGTACATCGGGGCTTCTTCATAATTATTCTGCCCTTCAAGTTGAGCACTGAGAAGATGAAAAAGAGAGAAAAGATTTTTTTTTTCCTGTCCCTTTTAGTAGTATGAAAAAAAAAAAAAATCTGTCTTAAGGACAAGGAAATCAAGTACTTTGATAGTGAGCCTAGGAAAAAAGCAAAGTGAAATTAGGAATTTCTCAGAGGAAGAGGAGACCTGTGGCAGATGTAGGGGATCTTCCCCCAACTCCATGCTCCCAGTGCTTGTCCTTTGGGAGGCCAGGCTGCTTTTAGAGGGCTCAAAGCACACCAGGAGACTTCCTACCAGCAATCCCTCAAGTAGAAACAGAAAAAAAAAACCCCAACAAAACAAAACAAAAAAACCAACAACAACAATAAAAAAAAAAAAAAAAAAAAAAAAAACAACAAAAATACCCCCCAAAAACAAAAAAAAAAAAAAAAAAAAATCAAAAACAATAACAAAACAAAACAAAAAATGAAACAAACAAAAATCACCCCAAGGAAATCAGAGTGCAGCATTTTTCAGTCCTACTCAGGAGCTTTGATAACAATTCCCTGCTGCAGCATTTGGCACGTGGCTCCTCATGGAAGGGAACAAGAGGGGAAGCAGAGATAGCAGAGGGGGCATTGCAAGGTCCTGCTCCTGAATTTATCAGGCCATGCCAGCACCACGAGTGGCAGTGCCAGCCCCAGGAGGAGGGAGAGCATCACACAGCACCAGGGATGGGCTCCCATCTCCCCATCCTCCCTTCTTCCCTCCTCCAGAAATTCAGTGAGTGTCATTTGGGAGTAGGTGGAGGAAATACTCAGGTGAATCCACCAGGCTTCCCCTCTGCCCACACTGGTGGAGTTTTTTGGCATTTTAGGAATGTACTGGGAGCAGCAAGCAAGACACAGCTTGTTGCACATGTTGGGGACAGGGCAAGGAGGGAAAAGAACAGCAGGAACTTCCTTCTTCTGACCCAAAGCCTGTAAAAAACCTCAGGGAGGGTCTGTTTCTCCTGGAATCACCCTGCTGTCACAGCTCAGCTTCAACAGAGGGAGGACTAAGGGAAAACCAAGGAGCTCCATGTGCACTTGGACAGCAGTGAAATCAGAGGAAGAAACAAGCCCAGGAGTGAAGCAGAAGGCTGTGCTGCCAGCAGGGGCTGCCCCAGCCCCCCAGTGTCCCCTGCAGCCCCCCAGTGTCCCCTGCAGCCCCCCAGTGTGCCCTGCAGCCCCCCAGCACTGGGGACTCTGCCCCAATGGCCCCACAAAACCATCAGAGCTCAGGAGAAGTCAGCACAAGAAACTATGGCAGGGTTTCTCACAGAGCAGATTCCAGGTGAGGCTTCCAGGAGGGGAATTCCTGTCCCCAGACTGCTGCTATTTTGCTTTTGTGCCAGAGCTATTTAATTAATTTCCCCTGTTATCACACAGTTAATATTTAACGAGTGACCTACTGTAAGGACTGTGTCACAAGAGTTGGAGCAGGACAGCTGATCCTGCTGCATTACATGGTAGAACAGCTCCCTGCAGTGCAGAACAGCTTTGGAGGAGGTTATTTTTTGACCAGTTCTCCTCTGACAAGTACAGGTTAAAAGTTAACACCAGCCCAGGCTGGCAGGAGCTCCTCGTGTCAAGAACAACTTGCTGTTGATAGCTGGAGTTGTTTGGGCACAGAAAGTATTTTAAGAATTCCCCTCTCTTTGCTTTGGTTCAGCTGTTCCATTTCCCTGTTTCACAACTACAACAAAACATGTGTATGAGTAATTTTCCTCCACTTCTGCTGTTCTTGTACAAACCCCAGGCTGCTGCACAACCACTCAGGACAAGTCAGAGAAAAAGTCAGGATCTGCCTGCACACAAAATAATTGTGTCTGCAAGGTTTTTGAGCTGTTTCAGACAAACTCCAGTGATTTTGGACCACCACCACTCAATGAAAACTCAGTCCAGCATGCAGGGCTGGGATGGTGAGGGAGTAGAATCACAGAATTCACAGATCCTGAGGGACAGGATCACAGGATCATGCAGGAACAAAAACTCCTTTGCTGCTGGCAAGGAAACCCCCAACACCTGCTGCTTATGCCAGGGCTTTGTTTCAGCAACAGTTTTCAAAAGCGTTTCTTTTCTAAAAACACAAACCTTGAGTACACAGCAAAGAGGGAGCACAAAGCACAGGGCAGGTGATGGCTGTGCAGAAAAGCAGTGGCAGGGTTCTGCTTACCCCCAGCTAAACCAGACCTAAAAACATGTGGATATGGCTCTCCATGAGGCTTTAAGAGCCCACAAGAGAAAAGAGGGGTGAAGTTTTCTCCATTAGGAGAGAATCATCCCATGTAGGTTCTCACAATCTCAGAATGGGCTGGGTTGGAAGGAGCCCTAAAGAGGATCCAGTTCCAAACCCTGCCTCTCCCACCAGCAGGGACACCTTCCCTGGAGCAGGATGCTCAGGATCCCACCCAGCCAGGCTCTGCACAGTCCCTTGAACACCCTGGAGTGGGACATTCCCTCCAGGCTGAAGGGAAAAGGGATGGGGATGCTCCCAGCAGCGTGCCCCTCCCCAGGCTCACCTCTCAGGGGTCAGGTAATCCTCCTCTGCAGCAGCTGCACACAAAGACACAGAGGATTAGTGCTGGAAGGCAAGTCCCCAAGCCCACGGGGTGTGACAGGGACAGCCCTTCCTCCCTGCACAAACTGGGGACGTGGCTCTGGAAATATGCCATTACTATTCCACATTTCCAGGCAGCAACCTCAGGCTTTCCAGAGATAGATAATATTGGGAGGGCATGGAGATGATGGCATGTAAATGAAACTAGCTCCCCCCATCTGATTAATAGATTCAGAAAAGGCTAGAAAAGAGTTTCAGTGAAAAAACTCTCTTTCCCTCTCATTCTTATCAAAGCCAGGGCACACCAACAAGCACTGGCACTGTAAAGCCAAAGAGACTTCAGCAGAGCCCTTCTTACAAAAGCAGCTCCCTTTGAATTAATCAAAAGTTGTGCCTAAAGATCTGGCTATAATTAAGGCTGTATCTATAAAGAAACACCACTTAGCAGCTTAATAAGTGGTCCAGAATATTCTATTATGCAACATCAATAGGTTTTTATTATGGGAAACTGAACTTTTGCATTTCTTGATGTAGAAACACTTAACGACATTGCCCTCTGTTGTATTTAAAACAGAAGTGGGGGGGATTAGCAGACTATTTTCTAACAATTTTATTGTGCCTTCCCACAGTTGTGTGCTCCAGAGTGGAGGCATTTCCCATTGAAGAGGAGTGATAAAGATCAGCCCAGCTCCCAGGCAGCTGCTGCTGCTTTACAGCCAGCTGTAAACTGCTCTCAGCACTTGGGAGGGAAGCAGGGCTCCGAGCATGGGATGGCATCCAGCCTGGAAAACCAGATCCCTTCTCCAGACTGAGACCCAAATCAGCCCCACTGAAACTGCTGGGCTCTTATTGATGTCTGAGGAAGCAGTTATAAACAAGTAACAATATCTGATTTCTGCAGCCGTGCAGATGTCAATAAACTGCATGTTTTAATTCATTCTCTGTAGAACAGATCCGGGGGAAAAAAAGAACTAAATGTCTCTTACTTGTTTCATTTCCTCTGTGGACCAAAGGCATGGTGCTTTGGAAAGCACTGAGATCAACCTTTGGGGGTCTTGGAGGTTTCCCAGGGGCAGGACCCAGGGATTCAGCTGGAGGGAGAGGTTTGATCCTTGGCCACTTGCTCCCAGGGCTGTAAGACCATTTTCCAGGCTGGCAGAAGGGAGGCTCTGATTCTGCTCCAGAGAAGCACAAGGACAGGCAGCAATTAGCAAAATTTATTCAAAAATCCATGTAGGATCATTAGTTGTTGTACTGACATTTCTAATGGCTCTGCTCCTCCCAGTTTCAGTGTCCCCATCACACAGTGGGGCTCTCACTACCCTACCAGAACAGCAGAATGAATGCAAATGCCCATTTTTACAGTTTTTTACCATGAGAATCATGTTGGGGTCTCAGCTCTTGACAGCTCCCTTCCTCTGGATTATAAAACAGCAGCCCAATTTTCTGTGCTGGTAAGAGTTTAATCCCCCAGGATTTAGGGCTGTGGCTGTTTGCAGGGCTCAGGCCAGGTGAGGTGGCTTTCCAAGGTAAACAAAGACTTAAGGTTTTCAGTGCCCCATCACCCAGTCACGTCAGCAAGGGGAACTTCACAGCCTCTGGGTTTACCAGCACCAGTTTCTCTGAGAAATATCTTCTCAGGACTTAAATATGACCTTTTGGAAAGGGAGGGGGATTCAGGTTTAAGCTCATTTAATTAGAATGAAATTGTCTTTGCAGACCAGCCAAGCTTTCCACATCTGTGGGAAGTCACATTTACCTTGGGACTGCAAACAGCCAAAGCACACCAAAACTGAGATAGTCTCCTCAGTTTTCATCCTGCTCTCAACACGTGGACAATTTCTTAGAGTGAGTTTTTAAAAAACTTTTGCTGGATGTGGGAAATCCTCCCCTTACCCAGAGCAGCAGTTTGAGACCCATTTCATATCTGCAGGACTCCAGAGCAAGAACAGAGCATTCCAGCTTGGCCTCTTGTTTGAGGGTCCCAACCCTCAGGAGCTTTTCTCTCCTGCTGCTGTATCCTGCACTTCCAGATCACCTACACACCCCTTTATTTCCATATTCAGTGTTAAGCTGACACCTCACCATACCTTTCTGCAGCTGAGGTGGCTCTCTTGGTGCCAGCACTCCATCAGAGCTCCTGCATCCCCTGGGAAGCTGAGGAAGAGCTGTGCCACTGCCAGGCAGAGCATCCTTCCTCTGGGCACGCCAGGGCAGCTCAGGGGAGCTCCCAGGGGCTGCCATCCTGCCTGGGGCAGCAGCAGCTGAGTTTGCCCCCTTCTGCACGGGGATCCTTGGATTTGTTCTCTCCTTGCGGGATAAAGTCTCTTCCCAGATCTGCAGGACGTGCTGGAAGGAATCTGGGAGCTGAGGGTCCTCTGGAGAGGTCTGGCTGGATCCCTGGTGCTCAGTGCCACAGGACAGCTTTTCTGAGCTGCTGCTGGGGGAGCTCAGCCCCTTCCCCGAGGTGCTGCCCTTGTGCCGAGCCAAGGGGCTGTGCTGGGGGAGCACAGGGGGCTGGCAGGTGGGTTGGGCAGGTTTGGCCATCCTCACCTCTCTCTTGGGCCGGGGCACAGGGCTGGATGTGCTGCTCCCTGCAGAGCCAGGCTTGGGGCTGCTCTCCGTGGGAGGTTTCTGCCCCGGCTTGTTGGCCAAGCCAGAGCCATTCTGAAATTTTGCTCGGAGGGCTTTGAAGTCAGTCACAGCTTCCTGTGTGAGGGGAGAGCACAGAGCAGCTGCTTACAGAGGTGGCAACAGGCAATTCAAGCAATCGTGCTGTTTTCAGAGAGAAACAGGCTGCACACTCAACCTTGGTCACCAAGGATGTGCCGATCCTGGTGAAAATTTAAAAGCAGCGGAGGAGAATTTGCTCTTTCAAAGGATCCTCCAAAGGCTCACAAATCACTGCTGGTGAAGACAAAAGAGCTGAAAAACAGGGGGGAAATGCAGGAGCAGAGCACAGAAACCAAGCAGGAGCAGCGTGGCCAGGGGAAATTCCTCCTTCTCCCCAATGTCACCCTCCCGAATTTCCCTTGGGAGGATCCGGCAAACACCAAATGAAATGTTAGAGCTTTCCTGGCAGAGCTGCTGCAGTGCTGTTTGTGCACCTGCTGGGGATGAAAGCTGCACTTTATTTTCAGTACACAAGCAGCAAACAGGGGAGAGGCCAGTCCTGCTCCAGAGATGCCCAGTCCATCCCCATCCTCCTGGAGAAAACTCCACCATGAGAAGAGAAGCACTAAACATCCTCCTTGCTGCACTCCTAGTGACCCCTGGACAAAATGCTCTTCCTCCACGGTGCTGGTTCAGCTCAGGGTCCCCAAGGCTCTTTGGATGCTTCTGCCCTTGCCTTCCATGCCAGCCAGGAAGCAGAGCACACATAACCCAAACACGTGGCTCACAGAGACATCAAGAGCATCTCCCAGTGCAGGTGATGGATACTGGCCATGACACTCAATCCCTCTCCCACACAGGGACCAGACCCCAGGTTCATGAAGAAAAGGAGCAAATCAGTGGCAGTGCAGTTTAAAAGGTCACTTAAAGAACATTTTGTTTCACTCCCCTGTGTCCCACCATCCCACGCTGCAGAAAAGGGAATTTTTGCCTGCAGTGCCGTGGCTTAAATTCAGCCCTGAACTGAACTAGGGAGAAAATATGAAGAAAAATTTATGAGCTACTTAAGTCCTTGAACTGCTCTATAACTTTTTATATGCCATGATTACATTAGGTGCTCTGCTCTGGCAGCTTAGTGCAGCACAGGGCTTCACGAGAACCTGTCTAATGAGGAAATTGGAAAAAATTATCTAGGACAGAACTTCGTTATTCTGAAAAAAGCCCCAGCCTTAAGTGTTAAGACAGAACAGATGAATAGCATACTGAGGTTTTATTGCATTTAATTGCACAATTTATTAAACACTGACAATTTCTCTTGAATAACCCCTTTCACTGACTTTATTACTTTCACAGGGTAGTACATGATGTAAAGAACCAGCCCTTGGGGGAGAGGTTTGAATTGCTCCAATTATATTTCATATTAGTGGTCAGCAGGCTGATGCTGTGTGAGCTGCCCAGACAGGCTGATCTAGCAAGCCATGGCAATGGGAGCTTCCAGAGGTACATCACATTCTGGGGGGAGGAAAAAAAACCTAAAAAAAATAAAATCCCACATGCACCCAATCCCTGCAGCAGTGCCAGACAGGAAATAAAGCACTGAGGTGCCCTGATGCAATTGCTGAGCTGCTGCAGAGCAGTTGAAGAGTTCAGTGCTGTTTACCTCCCCTTGCAGGTTTTCTTTATTGGAGCAAACAGTTCCTCTTCAGTGCCCTCAGAGACAAAGAAAAGAGAAAGGAAGAAGTACCTGCTTGTCTCGGTGTGCCCCAGGCAGGGCAGACACGGGGTTTTTGGTCAGAACTCTCCCTGGCACTGGCTGTGACAGAAATGGGCTGTGACAGTCACAAGCCTGGCACTGAGTTTAATTAAAGTGGGATGGATACCAGCTTTCCTTTTACCCCCTCAAAGTGTCATTCTTCTTGCCTTGGAACAACTGATTTGCCTAATTAGGAGGGAGATTATCTGTGCTCAAGGCACTCTCAGTGCCCCTCATTTGGATGTGGTTCCCCCAGAGTGCAGCCTGATGGTTTGTTCATGGGAAGGAGGGACGAGTACAGCCCCCAGCCAAGCACAGAGAACTGCTGGGGAGGATGGGGTTAAACTGCACCCCACAGCCACCTCCTGCACACCCACACCCAGCTGGGCAATCCATCCCTCCCCAAAAATCTCCTGCAAATGCTGTTTCCTTGCACAGAGCTGAGCTTAGCCAGACCTTCCAAGGTGCAGTGAGTTCTCCTGGTCTCTGCAGGGATGATTCAACTGTTTCAAACCACAAACCCATCCCAGCACCTTCTGCTGGCTCAGGGAGATGCTCAGCCTAAGCTCAGTGCTGGGCAGGTCACAGGCAGGACAGGGAGGGCTCAGGTCCCCAAAAATCACACCAGCTGACAGGGAGAATACACCCATAAATTTAAAGGCCTGCCAAAAGCTCACAATGTGTATTACAGCTACATCTGGCCAAATAATTGACTGTGAATAATACTGCATTTGGCAAAAGCCCATGCAAGATGAGAGGGGAAGAGAGAAAAAAGGAAATAAACTTCCACTGGCCGGAAAGCTGTGAGCATTAAGGAGGGGGGACAGAAGCATTACAGAGCCAGGGGCCACTGAAACTTTCCATATTTTGTACCTATAAAAAAAATGTTCTTCTAACATCAAGATCAGTCAAGGAAGCAGAATAAAGCTCAGCTTAAGCCTATGATAAGGGCACCTTTTAGAAGCAGCAGCAGCAGGAGGTTTGTGCTGACACCTTGGACTAACCAAAAGGAATCTGAATTACTGAATCCCAGAATGGTTTGGATTGCAACAGGCATTAAAGATCAACTTGTTCCAACCCCCTGCCAGGAGCAGGGACACTGACCAGGTTCATAGCCCCATCCAGCCTGCCTTGGACACTTCCAGGGATGGGGAAGCCACAGCTTTTCTGGGGAACCTGTGCTAGGGCTCTCCCACCCTCTGAGTGAAGAAGTTCTTGCTAATACCTGATCTAACCCTGCCCTCTTTCAGTTTGAGGCCATTCCCCCTTATCCTGTCATTCCAGGGCTGTGTCAAAAGTCTCTTTCCAGCTCCCCTGTAACCCCTTCAGGTACTGAAATGCTGCAATAAGGTCACCTCAAAGCCTTCCCTTTTCCATTAATTAACTAAATCAACCTAATTCTTATTAGCTTCCCGAAGTTGCTTTTTTAAAACGAATCAACACAGGAAGACAAGCCCCACTCAGGATGTGGCACAGCTGAGGGGAAGCACTGCCTGTTCCCCTCCTGGAATTTTTCTGGTTTACTCCACTCTTTATCTTGATTCCCAAGGGAGCTGTGGTGGGTAAATGTTTAATCTGTGCTGCCCTCTGCCCTGGCGTGGGACTGCTGGAGCTGAGCCCAGGCAGATATCATCGACTCATTAACCCACCGGCAAAGAAATAAATAAATAAAATAAATAAAAGAAAATAAATAAAAGAAATAAAATAAATAAAATAAATAAAAGAAAATAAATAAAATAAATAAATAAAATAAAATAAATAAATAAAAGAAAATAAATAAACAAAAGAAAATAAATAAAATAAATAAAAGAAAAAAAATTTAAAAAATAAAAAATAAAAAAATAAAAAAATATAAAATAAATAAAATAAATAAATAAAATTAATAAATAAAATAAATAAAATAAATAAATAAATAACCCCCACTTGCTGTTACATTTAGAGGCACGAGAGCAGCTGGTGTCAGAGCGATTGGTTAGAAAGCAGGAGCTGTCTTGGGGCAGCAAAGCAGAATCTGTGCACGCAGAGCAGGAGCAGGGATGGGAGTGCACCTCTCTCCCCGGATAAACCGCTCCTGCTCCATGGAGAGAACAGCCCCAAGCTGTGAAGCAGCAGCAGAAAACCCGGCAGAAAGGCTGCCCCGGGCCGGGTGCAGGAGAGGAAAAGCGGCAGCAGTTACCAGCTCCATCCCCGGCCGCTCCATCCCCGGCAGCTCCCGCGGCTCAGCCCAGCCCGGTCCTTGCGCTCGCTGCTCTGCCCCGAGCCGCGCCAGGTGAGGCGGGGCCAGCCCTGAGCGCACCTGGGCTGAGCCTGAGCCTGGGCAGGGCTGAGCCTGAGACACCAGTGCCGGCAGCGAGACACTGGGCATGGGAAAGGGTGGGAAAGGGTGGGAAAGGCATGGGAAAAGGACTGGAAAGGTATGGGAAAGGGACTGGAAAGATATGGGAAAGGGATGGGAAAGGTATGGGAAAGGGACTGGAAAGGGATGGGAAAGATATGGGAAAGGGACTGGAAAGGGATGGGAAAGATATGGAAAAGGGAGGGGAAAGGGATGGGAAAGGGACTGGAAAGGGATGGGAAAGGGAAGGGAAAGGGATGGGAAATAGATGGGAAAGGGATGGGAAAGATATGGGAAAGGGACTGGAAAGGTATGGGAAAGATATGGGAAAGGGACTGGAAAGGGATGGGAAAGATATGGGAAAGGGACTGGAAAGGGATGGGAAAGAGATGGAAAAGGGAGGGGAAAGATATGGGAAAGGGACTGGAAAGGGATGGGAAAGGGAAGGGAAAGGGATGGGAAATAGATGGAAAAGGGACAAGAAAGGGATGGGAAAGAGATGGAAAAGGGACTGGAAAGGGATGGGAAAGATATGGGAAAGGGATGGGAAAGGGATGGGAAAGAGATGGAAAAGGGACAGGAAAGGGATGGGAAAGGGAAGGGAAAGGGATGGGAAAGATGGAAAAGGGACAAGAAAGGGATGGGAAAAGAATGGGAAATGGATGGGAAAGGGACAAGAAAGGGATGGAAAGGGACAAGAAAAGGATTGGAAAGAGACAAGAAAGGCATGGAAAGAGAAAGGGATGGGAAAGGGAAGGAAAAGGGATGGGAAAGGGCAGAGATCATAATTTTGCTTTCTGGGAAAGATGATATTCATATCCATGGAAGTTTACAGAATCCTAGAGTGGTTTGGGTGAGAAGGGACTGCAAAAATCATCCAGTTCCAACCCCCCCAGTGTTCTCTCAGGTCCCTTCCCACACCTGGGGCAAAACTGAGGAGACATGAGGAGCCCCACGATGTCCAGCAGTAATCCTTACCCCAAATTTTAGGTCTCCCCATAGGTGACACCCACCCTTCTGTACCATGCTCTGTCCCACAGAGATCTCAGGGTGATTAAACCAGAGGAACCAAGTTTTTCCTTCCTCAGGGTCCTAAGGACAGGCCACTTAAATTAGGGCAAACAAGGCTTCTCCTATCACTGGGTATTTCTGCCAGACTGGAGGTGTCTGTCCAACCACTGAGCCCATGTTTTTACAGAACATGTCTCCCAGGAAAAGCAAGGCTGGTGAGCTTGGCAAGAAGAGAGCTGGCAGCCCCAGGACTTCCTTCTTCCCTCTGGGACTGGTCAAATATTATCTCATCTCTCTCTTCAGGAGTGCTTGGTGCTTTCCTGGGAGCAGGGACAGCTGCTGCACAGCCTGGTGCTGGTGGCATTCAGAGCTGCTGTTGGGATTTGGGAGGGCAGGAGGGCACAGGCATGAGCAATGCCCATGAGCTGACCCTAATCACACACCAAGACTCAGCCCCTCTCTGTAGATCATTCCCAATAAGATGCCTGGAAAAGAAACCATGAAGAGACATTAAAAATCATCCAATTCTACACCCTGCCATGGGCAGGGACACCTTCCACCATCCCAGGTTGCTCCAAGCCCTGTCCAACCTGGCCTGGAACATTCCAGGGATGGAGCAAGCACAGCTTCTCTGGGCAGCCTGTGCCAGGGCTTCAGGGAAGATTTTATTTCCTAATATCTGCCCTAATAAACCTGCCTTATTTCAGTTTGAAGCCATTCCCCTCTGTCCCAGCCCCCTGTGCCCATTGGCATTGAACAAATCCCTGCCCTGAGCATCCCCAATGCCTTCAGGAACTGACCCTGCTTTCCACAGCCAAATGTGAGGGGAGCTGAAAAGTAACAGGAAGAGAAACTGAGGAAAAGAAAAAAGGCTTATTTGTCAGAGCCATGACTGGAAGCAGGAGTCTGGTTCCTCACCACATGAAAAGCCCTGCTGCTGCCTGGAGGTCCTGGAGAAGAAAGGGGGATCCTGCTGAGCTGGAAGCTGGCAGGGAAGTCTCCCAAGGCAGTGCTGGAGTCTCAGTGTGATGGAATCAATGCCAGCTTTGTCTACAGGTAGCTGGGGAGGATTTATGACCTGCCCAGTGGTGTGAACACAGACCATGAATTAGAGCACTGTTGGAGAATCAGGAGGTTCTGACTTCAGAGCTGCAGTCCTGAGGAAAAGGGCAGGGTACATTCCTCTACATGCACTCTAGAATGAAAGTAAAATGCCAAAAGTTTCTTTAAAACATGCATTTTGTGAGTGCTAGACCCCAGCAGCCCCACCAGGGCTGCCATAAATCACACTGGGCTACAGCAACTGCACAGGGAGCAGGGGCAACAGTGGTGTTGGGGACATCAAACACTGCACAGGTGGAGCCAGATCTTTGTTTGATGTCCCAGAAAAGCAGAGTGACCCCCTCCTTCGGGCAGGAGCTTGGAGTTTTCTCTGGAATTGCATCTCAAAGGCACCAACCCAGGTGGGAATTCCCAGGCACAGCCCCAGTGGGAATAAACCCAGACCCCACAACTGAGAGCAGCAGCCCCAAACACTCCCTGCACATGCACAGCCTCCCCAGAACAAACCATTCCAGCCTGCTTAAAAGTTTTAAATTTCATTTCTTGGTTTTTTGTTGTTTTGATTTTTTTTTTCCCCTGCAGTCAAGCATTTAGTACATTACATATTTGCATCAGTCTGAGGGCTGCAAGCACAGCATCCAGCTGACTTATTTTCCCTGAATTATTCTTTTCAGCTTAGTGGACTGGTGGAGTTTCTATATAAGCCTGTTATAGATATTTGGGATTTTTTTTTCAACTTTTTTATCTTTTTTTTTATTTTACAGAGGTGCCACTAGAAGCCAAGAACTACAGCAGATCTTGGGAATATGCTTTATTCTTAATATTTCAGCTTTCCAGAAAGGTAGGACTGGCGAAGATGAGACAAATTTTGGGGCAATCCAGTTTTTTTTTGGAAGATAACAAGATTTAGGTATAATTCAGCTTTTTAGAAAGGTAGAATGGTGTGACTGGTGAAGATGAGGCAAATTTTGGGGCAATCCAGTTTTTTTTTAAAAGAAGATTAACAAGATTTAGGTATTGCCCATGACATAACTGGTGATAACATTAGCCCAGTGTCAAGATATTTTAGATTGGGGATGGTCTGACAAGTTTTTCACAGCTACTGGCTCCACATGTGGGACAACACTGGGAAAGGCAGTAGGGTCCATATCTCTGAAAAAAACCCACCTCAAAACCCCCAAAAATGGGGGGAATGGAAAGCAGGGCACAGCCTTGTGCTAGGGAAGGATTTGTCTTGGTTTTAATGCTTTATTTTATTCCCAGGAGGGCCAGGACACTCCCCCAGGCTGGCTCCCTGCACATCTCAGAGAATTCCAGAGCGGTTTGGGTTGGAAGGGATGCTGAAGATCATCTAATTCCCACCCTCCATGGACTGGGATGGGGATGGCTGGAATCTCATCCTGCCACAGGTCATATCGTGGTTTTCCAGCAGAGGGGGAAATAGGATCACTTGTTCCAGCACCGAGCTGCTTGCTCTGTCTCCCACTCCCGGCAGGAACGAGGGGTTTAGGAAAATGCACCATCACTGATCCTTGCATTCCAAGAGCTTGTTCAGGAGCCCATGGAGGCACCCACACAGCTCCATCAAAAGTTTTAAGATCAGCCCCACCAAAGCGCTGTAGGACTCAAGAAAATGAATTTAAAAGCCTTGCAGGTTTATCTGTCCAAGCCACACGGTTGTCTCTGTAGAATGATCCTCATCCTACAGCTAAGTGCACACGTTTTTTTAGCAATTTAGCAATAATCCCTTGTGTGTATAAAGCTAAATGCTTACTCTGATGGAGGGTAACTCATCAGAGCAGTTCTGGGCTCAGTGGCACCAAATGAGGACAGGCAGGTCCAGCACAAGGGCTCTGGCATCTGCTGCTCCTTGGGGAGATTTTTCCACATCTCTCCACAGCCAGTCTCACTAACTGAGAGAAGGGCTCAATGCTGCACAGAGAACCCAAGGTGGGGATGAAAACCAGAGGAAAGGATGTGCAGAAGGGGTGCACAGAGGAAAAGTGGTGGTGGGAGGCTGGGCAGCAGAGTTTGCCTTTTCCTGCTGTAATGAAACCTTCCAGGAGCATCATCACAGCCTCTGCTCCAGGGTGAGCTATGCCAAACTTCTCCATCCTCCTGCTTCTACTCAGGTCTCTTACTTGCTCTACAACAAAAAGCCATCTCTAAATCTGAACCCTTCTCTTGATGACATCTGAGCTGCAATTCTGATTTTTGAAGTTCAGAGATGAAGACCTCAGCAGCCAGCTCGGCTTCCTTGGCACAGCAGAATTTCTTTTACCAAGCTGCTGTGCAGAGAAAGAGAGGATGAGCTGAGAAAAGCCCATGTGTGCTGCAAAAAGCACGTGAGAAACAGCAAACTTTCCAAGGGCAGAGCTCCAACTGCAGGGCACAGCTTCTGGATCTTGCCATAGCTCTGCATAACCTCTGCACATTACAATAATCTCTGTACTGTCCAAAAAAATCCCCACCACCCCTGAATAAAGGCTTTGCTCTTTTCCCTGGTGAACGAACCACGAGGGAGCAAACAGCATGTGGCAGGTGCCAGTCTCAACAAACTTTGTGGGCAGGATGGCTTGAATAGAATAAAAAAGAACAGGCCCTCTCTGCCTTTAGATGTTCATGGGCTTCAAGTAGGAAAAAAAAATATGTAAAGTTTTGCATGAATAATATACTACAAAAAATATAAATAGAATATTGGCATAAAAAAAGATTAGTTTTTTAATGTAACTGTATCACCTGCAGGAAAAGCTATATGAATGTACCAAAAATAAAAATCCAGATATGAAGAAGGAGCAAATGCAAATTGCTGGATGACAATAGCATCATGTGATATCCATTATAACTTCACCCTGGGGCTAGGCTTGTGCAGCCAGCCACGTTGCCCAGGGGCTGCTCAGGTGATAGCTGAAAGATCAATGCACTCTTCAGGCAGAAATTAATTCCCTTTGTTGGGCCAAACACATTTGAAGTGGAGCCTTTTTTGAAGTGGAACAAAATCCTGTGTTGCTACCACGGAGTTTGTTTACACTGAGTTAATCTGCCCTGGTTTTAGATAAGTGAGAGTTGTGAGTGAGGAACTGTGTGTCTTTTAATTCAATAATTCCCCCTTCAGTGTCAGGGGAAGAGCTCAGGGGTGGGAACAGCCACAAAGTGATGATGTGAGCTCACAGCCCTTTTTCCATGCTCCTGAAGGTGACTGCACAGCCATGGACAGCACAGCCAGAACTGCAAGCCAGAGCTCCTGAGTCTTAATTCAGGTTTGGAGTGAAGGATCCAACAAAAAACATTTCAGGCATGTTCAATCCAAAACATTCTAAATGGAACCATATCTACATCTACATCTATATATCTATATCTATATCTATATCTATATCTATATCTATATCTATATCTATATCTATATCTATATCTATATCTATATCATCATATATCATATATCTATATCTATATATCTATATCTATCTATATCTATATCTATATCTATATCTATATCTATATCTATATCTATATCTATATCTATATCTATATCTATATCTATCTCTCTATATATATATCTATATATCTATACATCTATATATCTATCTATATCAATATCACATATCTAGATAATCTATATCTATACCTATATCTATATAATCTATATCTATGTCTATATAATATATCTATCTATATCTATCTATATCTATATCTATATCTATATCTATATCAATAGTATATATCTATATCATATATCTATATCATATATCTATAGCTATATCTACCTATATCTATATCTATTTTATATCTATATCTATAGCATCATATATCATATATCTATATAAATATCAATATCAATATCAATATCTATATCATATATCTATATCTATAGCTATATCTATATCTATATCATCTATATCTATACCTATATCTATATCTCACATTTTGGAACCTAACACCCCTGGGAAAGGCTCTTTAATTTCACCTCTAACGTGGAGTGCCTTGCTGGCTGCTTAAATCTCCCTCACTCCCCTCCCCCAGACGACCTCACCCATCAGAGAGAAATTGGTGTTGTGCCTGATTGCACAAACCAGCCCAGCCTTTTACCTGGGAGATGTGCCACAAATAACTTCCATTATATATAGGGACTGTTTCTGATGCTGCTAGGAGAAATAAAAAAAAATAAAAAAAAAAGAAGATATAATGCTTTGACAGCCTTGCTTAGATGCTGAGGGGGCACCTGGCTGTGCAAAACAGCCATTTGTACCACAGGACAGCCCAGGTTTGGATGGAAACCAGTGGGGTGCATCCCCACCAGGCCTCTATAAGCATGGCCAGAGCCTTTTCATGTCCTTCTGCCTTCCCAGCCACCTGCAGAGAGGCTGTGATGTGCAACAGGGAGGTGAGGAGGGGGATCACCTCAGGCCAGTCACATTTCCCTACTTTTTCTCCCAGGCAAAAGCAATTTAGGTTTAATAGTATATTAAAAAAGTATTAAACCCCTTATTGGAGTTCTTCTGGCAGAGGCAAAGAGAGGAGAAGGACTTTCTGAGCCCATCTGCAGTGCATTAGCAGGTAAAGGATTGCATTAACACACTCCCAAAGGTCACAGAAGGGCACTGCTCACTTCATTCCAATCCAGTTTACCCCTGTGCCACATTTCTTAGTGTTTAGCAAAGACAAGCCCCAGGGTCACTCTGAACTTTAATTACATGAAAATAACTTGCTAAGAGGTCCTTTCATTTTGATAATTTACAATAGCAGCTATTGAAATGAGCTTTGCAATTGGTTGGGAAACACACAAAGTGCCACTTCCAGCCCTGCTTTCTGTGGACACAGGACAATTCACTGTCTGTTTAACAGCTCAAGACCAGACCTTCCTACAGTAATTACACTTTCTCTTGAATTTATTGAGGTTCAAACTCCCAGTTGTCTGCTGGGAACACTTTATTTATGCATCTCAGCCCACTAATGCAGAAGAAAAAGCAGGGAGAAACAGGCACTTGTCTGAACACACAACTCTCCATAGATCTCCTTTTTTTAACTGATACCTAATGAAGATACAGATTCCTTGAGCATTAGGGGCATTTTGAAGGCTGTGAAAGCTTGAAGAAACAGCTATGAGGCAACTTGGGCTGTGACCAAATGTCTTTCTCATGGTCATTTTTATTTTCTTCTAACGTGACAGAACTAAATATTGCCATCCTGTGACTATTATCTTAAAAATAAACAACCTGTGGTGTTCTTGCTTTCTTTAGTATTGCTTTCCCACACTTGTGCACACCCACTAAGATGCCACCCAGCTAAAAGCATTAGAGCCACCCAGATGGGTTTGCACAAGGTTTGGCCACTACAATTTCAGATGTAGGGGACATCTTCCTCCCCCCAAATCACTTCAGAAAAGAAGGAATTCGATTTCCACGTCGCAGTGGCTGTGTAGGGCCATCCAAAAGCCAGGTGATAACTCACACCAGCTTCAGAGGTGGGAACTGCCCTGTGGGGCTGGCAAGGGGAAAAGCTGAACTGACATTTCCTTCATGTACACATTCCCCATAACACAATTTTGTGCTAATCTTCAATTTGCTGCACTGGGAAGCTTTTCCCTGGTCAGCAACCACACACATCAAAATTACAGTGAAGTCACTGTGGGAAATAACACGAGTTTCCTCCTGCTTCAATTAAAAGGAAGGTGCAGGCTGGATGAGAAACACCCTGCTGCAACAGGACTTGATTGACTTTAATGTGGAAACAGTCGCACAGTTTAATATATTTCCTTGCCAGAAAACCAGGAATTTGTTTCCAAAAGGGCAAAGGCCCCTGGGATGTGTCCTGATTCTTTGTGATTCGATCTGTGCTGCTGTCAATGATTTACTGCAGCATTTCGGAGCCTGGTGGGCTCCATGCTCCTTCCAGCAGTGCTGAAAACTCCAAAGCTTTGGTTTGCTGATCTGTAGCAAGCATTTCCACATGGCAGAGCAATGTGGGGGAGGCTGGCCCAGCTCTGTGCCTTGATCCTGTCTGTGTTTTCACTGGCTCCAGCACCAGCCCAGGTCTCGGCGTGCGGGGAGCTCCAGGCATTGCCTTCCCACAGGTAAGTCTGCTCCCTTCCCAGATTTCCACACAGGAATTTCCAGCACACCAATCAGCCCATCAAGGTTTGTCCTGACTTGGGGCATGTGCACAAAACAAAACAAAAAAAAAAATTAAAATTTGGCAGCTGTCCAAAGCCCAAGCCAGGCACCCTAATTCCTGCTAAAGGAACTGTTTGCACAATGGTTTTCCTTTTACAGATGACTGCTAAGCCTTCTTAAACTTCCTCACCAAAATTACCAGGCTGGGTTTGGGCACTTGAAATGAATTCTCTATACAGGATGATTTATGAGTTAATATTTTTCATATTCTTTTGCATTATAATTATTTTACCCTCGACAACACGAAGCTAACAAGTGCATGTGAATAACCCAGTTTTCAGTCCAAGCCACATCCTCATACTTCAGTTTTTTCCCCCCATGAACAATATTATTAACTTATAGGAGTGTCACTTGGGCTTTGAAGGAAAGGAATAAACAATTACATTTTTTCTAAAGCTATAGTGTCATGATAGGGAAATGGGTGGATTTTTTTTTTTCTACAGCTATTAATTTCAAGCTTGTTGTAAAGGCAAATATGATTTAGGAGGATCAAAAAAAGGTATCAGTGATAATTGGAACATGGAGACAAGGAGAAGATGGAAAGGAAAAAAAACTGTGGTAGTGATACACTTAATTATGAAGGCTTATTCTGATAATCCCTTCTGAAAATGAACAAAGACGAGATTTTTGATGTGTGATGAACTTATCAAACAAGGCAGAATAATGAAGAGGTAAATGTAAAATCCAATCGGAGGTGAGCCAATTAAGCACTTTGTGAAGTGCTGAAGGATGCAGCCCACAAATCCTCCTGGCAGAGCACGAGGGCACCAATACCTGCCTGTCCTCTGGGCTCACCTGCAGGCTCCTGGGGTCTCCTCTCACCCCCAGGCTCCTTCCTGAGCTGCTGTGCCTTTCATTCTGTGCATCTCTCCTCCCCAGGCTCTGATGAATCCCCCACGAGCTACATACCTTCCTAATTATCAATATTTCTCTTTGGACTGCAGTCTTGCAAGTAAAAACAGACTGCTCATTAGTTAATCACCAAAATAATAACAAAAATAATAATGTTCTGACTCAGAATAAACCCTCAAAATGCTTCTAAGGCTGTGGCAAATGCAGGGTTGTATTTGCATGGCACAGATTGCTCCTCAAGACAAAGAAATGGCTCATACAAATGAAGATTTTGGGAGTAGAGACAGAACTAAAGATTGTCATGATGGGCTGGGAGGCAGGAGAAGTATTTTCTGGCTGTTGTGTAGTGATATTCAGGGTATGTGCAGAGAGTCTGATCCAAGAGCCAACACCATCCTTTGCCCTTTTCTCCTCTCATAATATTCCTTTAGTCATTTTCTTCTTCTCAGAATTTGTGCATTTTGCTTTAGAAATACTCAACCAACAACTTCTTAGTCAAGGTTCTGTGTACCTTATTCTCTCTGTTGGTTCAGCCATTCCCACCCCTCCATAACCCCATGGAAACCAGGATGTGATTTCACACTTGCTGGGAAAAATCCTGACCATGAGCTCATACTGGTGTAAAGAAAGTGACATCAAAGCAGGCTCAGTAGTGATAAACATCCCTGTTCCTGGAGATTGTGATGTGCTTCTGAAGAGAAAGGCAAAAAATTCACTTTTCTTTAAAGCCTGTCTCTTTATGACATTTCTTCTCTTTACTCAGGATGGTTTAGTCATATATATATATATACAAATACATATATAAATATATACACATACAAATACATATATATATGTATATATACACATATATATTTATAATTGCAATATACCCATTGGAAAGGGCAAAGATGTCTAGGGAGAGCAGGAATCCCAAGACAAAAATCCCCAATTCTGATGGTGAAAACCTGGATGGGACATCTTGGGATGCTTCCCATTTCCTACAAACCAGCTTCCAGGTGGAAAAACACAGACACAGATCATTTTCCCCCTTTCAGCCTTCAGCCCCTCTCAAAACACAGCTTCAAAGACCTCAGACCACTCTTTCTTCCCCTCCCTAGAAGAAGCAGCAGAGATGTTAATTCTCCAGCTCCTGTTGACTGCCAGCTGAGCCAGTGGTCAGGATGGACTGATTGCTTCCCTTGCCAAGAGAAAAAAGTAAGGATGCACTGTAATGTATTCATTTATCTTCAGATGTGTCTGTGATGAGGATGTACACACATTAATTATATATATTATACATATTCATCATTCTGAAGCATCCAGTAAACTCATCCAAATGTGATGGAAATGCTCCTCTGCTAGAGAGGCTCTTATTTACCCTGGTGTAAACTGGGGAATAAATTCATTCAAGGCAGCAGAACAGGAAAAGCAAAATCAAGGCAAATGGTGGAAGAATCAGGCCAGAATACTTGCCCAAGACTTTCTTCCTTTCCTGTCTCAGATTTAATTAAGTATCCCCTGATTCTTAGTGCAAGTGAAAAGAAATTAGAAGCAGCCTTCATGCATCAGTTCCTGTTCTCATATTTTTCTATCATTTCACATATGTCTTCATAGTTTGAGAATTTATTTTCAAATACCTGACATAATTCTGCTTTCTACTGAGTTTATCTTATCCTTGCCTTTTTTGTTCCTGTTCTTATAGACAGTATATTATCAGTAGTTAATATGGTTCTTCCCCTTTCTTAGCAGCAATCCTCATTAATAATCCATCAGAAATGTTGCAGGATCAGTGTTGTAATTAGTGTCTGTGTCCATCTGAGCCTGGTGCATTGCAGGACAAAGCATATGCAGCTGGAAAAATGCCACATTTTTCCAAGGTACAAACCAGAGATATTTTAAAAACAACCATTCCAGTGAGTTGACACTAAACGAACTCCGGGCGACTCCGAGCTCCCAACTCTCTGTGACCCCCCCTGCCTTTATAACACACGAAGTGTTCAAGCCACACACACAGAGAGACAGGAAAGATGCTGGATGGTGGTTTTGGAGGGTGTGTGGCTGTGGTTGCTGTCTGTGGGGCACACAGTGCTGTGTCCCTGCAGCACCGGCACCGGCGGCTGCTGCAGCCAGCGCAGCTGGGAGGGCAGCGCTGCGCCGGGCACCTCTGGGATCAGCAAGCCTGTCCAGCTGAGACACCGTGCACAGGGCCACCAGGCTGTGGGCAGGACTTCCAGTGTGAGGAAACAGGTGAGTGAGACAGCCACAGACCCCTGGCAAAAGGTTTTGGTGCTGGGGGGTATCGATCACCTGCCCTGGGTAGCAGGAGGGTGAGCAATACAAGAGAAAGCAGGAAATTTCCCCTCTCCACCATTTCCACCCCTCCTTTTACAGAAATCCACCCATGTTACACTTGGATTTGGGTAGAAAAGAAGGCTGTGTGACATGGGGAATGTGGATTTTTCAGTGGAACAAAGAGAGTGGGAATATTCTGCTCCAACTGCTGTGCTGCGTGCTCACACAGCGCTCCCACAACGCTTTCTCCCCTGCTAGAGACAGAGTTCAATCATCAATCCAACCAGCAATCTGTTGGGGTGATTTAGTTATTTTTAGCCACCTCCAGCTCTGAGGATTAGGATAAAAAATGGCTGTTCTCTGAAACTTTGACTAGCCTTGACAGATTTTTTTCGTTTCTACACAAATGGCTCAAACTTCCTTCCTGAGCGTTTAATGAAAATTCTGTCAAAATTTGGAGCCACAGGTCAACTCTGTGACCAACTCATCATCACTCCACTGGGTAAATTAA
Source organism: Oenanthe melanoleuca (assembly GCF_029582105.1). NCBI lineage: Eukaryota > Metazoa > Chordata > Aves > Passeriformes > Muscicapidae > Oenanthe > Oenanthe melanoleuca. The sequence goes on along the minus strand of NC_079342.1, from coordinate 3,777,851 downwards.
GCAGTGCCAGTTCTCTCCTCAAGGCTCACTCCATGCTCCCAGAAGCAAAACCCCTTCCACTTCACCTTCCCTGCAAATATCCATTCTTACACTTAATTATTGCAATAAACTCCCCAAATGCCTCCTGCAATGGGAAAAGGAAAACTTGCATTTTAATAAGATGGAGTTGACTTCCTGAAATCAAGGGCTATTCCTATAGCAACTTTCCTAGAGTGTGATTTTAGAAAATAAAGTCAGGACAGTGGGGTGACCTCTCCTTGATTCCCACCTGCCAGAAGCCCCTGGGAGTGGCCAGCTTGGACTCTGTGCTGTGTTTAGGTCCCAGAAGCTTGGAAAAGCAAATTCCCCGTGGAATAACACCATGTTTAACACCCTTCTCGTGGCCCTGAGGTGTGGGTGAAAAACAGCACAATGAGTGCAAACTGCCAGCCAGGATTTCTGGGGGGTGGATGAGCATCTGTGCACTTTAGGGCGCTGCATCAAACGGCATCTCGTGTGCAACGGAGACAGAGACTGCAGAGATGGGTCTGATGAGGAGAACTGTGAGGATGAAGATATTGAAAGCCCTTGTGAACATCTGTTCCCCATCCCAGGGGTGGAAAAAGCAGTCCAAGGGTGAGTAATTAATCAATGGCTGCTCCTCTCGCAATCAGAACAGGATTGTTTCTTATATTGCTCTTCCTTAGTAATAATGGTGATCCATGGATTGATAGGGGGCTGTACAAAACCCAAAGGGGAGGTGCTGTCATAGCAATGAGGCTCATTCCAGCTTTTATTTCAAATTCTGTCCTGGATCTATTACCTGACCACATGTGATGCCCTTTTTATACTCCTGGAAAAACAGATCCCAGTTATCTCACAGCTTTCTCCAGTTGTTAAAAGCAATAGACTAAAGCAAACAGCAAATTTTGGGGATGCAGCACCCTGCTGGCATTCATCCTTCAGGAGATTTAACTGCAGGATTTAGGACTTCAGAACACAGATTCAAGGCAGAGAGCCTGAGTTCCACAGGAGTGCATGTAAATACTCCTACCCACAAAAAGTGTTTCCCTGTTCAGTCTCAAATTTTGATTAGGTAATAGAGGCAAAAGAGAAATCCTGAATAAAATTAAACTGAAAGGGAAATTGTGACTGTGACACTCCTGTTGAAAACCTTGTATTTTAACCAAGGTACTGCTCAGTGTCCCTTGGAGAACATGGCCCTGCCTGTGGCAGAGGGATTGGAATGAGATGATCTTTAAGGTCTTTCCCAGCCCAAACCACTCTATGATTTTATGAACAGGGGCTGCAGGATGAGAATGGAGCCAGCCACTGTTCAACTTCCCCATCAGCTCAATCCAGCACTCTCTGGAGTCCATGAGATAAATGTCTCCTCTGGCCCAGGGCCTGGGAGGGTCCATCAAAAGTTTTACAAAGCATGCATTAATTTTCACTGGGAACCCTGTTTAATTCTGCTCTTTGAAGTGTTTCTCCTGCAGAACACACAAAAGCAATGGCATTTGCTATCTTAGTCCTAAAGATGGTTCCCTGTTGAGCAGAGCAGTGCTGCTGCCTAGTTTGAATAACACTTTCACTTTGGGCCACAGAATTACTTGGAATACTAAGTAATAGGAGGGATTTCAGAGGGCAGCAGCTGTGAGGGCTGGAGAGCAGGAAGAAGGAGGAATAAGGAAATAATAAGTGACAGACTTGGCAAAGCACAGTCTTCATGTCTAGGGAGGGTGTTAACTACTCTGAGAAACGGGACCATTATTAAAAAGAAAGAGATGAGATTAAGATAGAAAATAATTGCAGAGAATGCCAGGAAGCACTTTGTGACAATGAGATGCATTAGGCTTAAGAGGAACCTGGAGGAATTCCAGGACTTTGGGACTTTCATAGCTGTACTTGCTGGGAGGGGCTGGGCAGCTACACTGATTTCTTCCATTTTTCACATGCAAACTGGTGCCTTGGAGATAAAATGGCTGTTTGTCTCCTGTTAACTTTGGGAAGGAGAACAGCAATGAGATAGAGCTGGGTTGGGTTTAAGTTCTATTCCAGTTCCTCAGCAGACCCGAGCGCCGACAACCTGTAGCGTCAGGAGGAGGAGGAAATAAAACCGGAGCTATGGGCAATTCCAGCAATTTCCTGGGTGCTGCATCTTCCCAAGGTACAACATCCTGACGGAGGAAGGGAGGCAGAACATCTACGACCCCGGGTTTTTCGGGGGGCTCTGTGAGTACGTGTACAACGGGGAGTGGAGGGAGCTGCAGTACGACGCCGCCTGCGAGCGCCTGCACCACGGCGGCGACGAGAAGTATTTCCGCAAGCCCTACAACTTCCACCTCTTCCAGTTCCTGGTGGGTGCCCCAGCAGGACAAGTTAATGACCTGAAGTCGTTGAGTGCATGCTCATCTGTCAGCCACACAGGGCTAGTCGTAGCCGCAACGATAATCCAAACCCAACGAGCATTTTCGGGAGCAATAATCATAATAATCTCGCACGGCTTAACCTCTTCAATACTGTTCTGCCTGGCCAACACCAACTATGAACCAACCCACAGCCACATTCTCCTACCAGCCCGAGGCCTACAGCCCCTCCTGCCACTCATGGCCACCTGATGACTCCTGGCCAACTTAGCAAACGTGGCCCTCCCTCCAACAATCAACCTCATAGCAGAACTAACCATTATAATCACACTCTTCAACTGATCCTCCCTAACTCTCATTCTCACATCCAGCAGCAATTTCCCAGCAAAAAGGCAGATTTCCCACAAAGATATCGGGCACGTTCCACCTGTGGGTTGTCTTTGAGGTGCCTCAACAGGCACTCCATGCACACCAAGGAACTCACCCAGGCATCCCCACTCAGAGCCAAGACAAAGGTGTTTTCTCCAATTAATCCTATTAAAGAGCTGAAGAGCTTGCACAAGCCTTCTGCCTCTCTAGGGATGGAGCTGTAAAATTTTTTTTTTACCATGTATAAAATGGTAACTATGCTGCTGGTTCAATCTTTGGAATCATTCTCAGTCTATGGCATGGCTGCAAGGGGCATAAATCTGAATTCTGAGTGAGATGGGGATCCTGAAACCCATCACTGTGGATCACAACACCCACAGTCCATGAGGTCACACCTTATGTTGTCACTGATGCAAGCAGAGCAAGGATTAGTTTGGGTTTCCCTCATAATAAGTGGCCTTGACCCCACTGTTCAACATTTATCATGTTTTTTGACATGAATGAACGAAAACACGTTATTCCTGGTTAATATTACTCAATACAAGTAACTTTCTCCTAGCAGGCAGAGTTCCTTAGCTCCCAGTTTGAAACTGGGGCTGGCTTTTTACAGAGCTGGCAAACACAGCCCCAGCTCAGCAGAGCTGCTCGATTCCACGTGCCAGCAAAGTAGAGCTGTCAAGGAAAAGGTCACTTCTCTAAAACACAGGCAAAACAATGTTTGTTTTCCAGCCTTGCCTTTGTAAATAGATGTTGAATTTTTCTTTTCCTAAATAAATTCATCCAGAAGCAGACTGGAGAGAAAAAAAAAAAAAAATCAGTCCAAATAGTTAGGATTTGGCAGAGCTGTAAAGAACTGGAAGGAGGGTTTTATAATGGGAAGTGTCAGGCTGTCTTAATAGGAACCATTACCAGCTCTGGCTCTGAGTGGCTAAACACAAACCTCTCCCCTGCTTGGAGGTGGATGAAGCAAAATGCTTGGCTTTATCCACATTTCTCACATATTTCCAAATGAAATGGCACAGAACTTAATTCCTTATTCCACATTCACTGAAATCAGTGCTGGTGCTGTCAGGAGCATCACGGGCTTTAGCAGAGGTATTGCTTCAAGAAACAGAGATTAAAAAGGAAGGGAAGCACCTGAAAAATTAATGTCTGCTCCTTTCATTTTAGGCTCACGCTGACTCTGGGTTTGCTTTTGAGTTTTATGACGATTCAAAGGACCTGCTTGACGCCCTTAAAAGTGATAAATCCAAAACAACAGGCTTCACTGTTGGAATTGGGCCTGGAGGTGGAGAGCTCATGTTCAACCTGGGCCTCATTTTATCAGGTGGCAAAGGATCCCTGAAGAATTTCACACAGTATGATGCAAAGGTAAAAAAAAAAAAAAAGAACCAAGCACATCAGTGATGCATCTGCTGCAGTCACATCATCTGTGCATCTCGTGGTCTGGCTGTAACTTATGTCAGTTTGTTCTCTCAATTGCATTTTTTAACACAGGGTAATTGTACCTTAATTTGCTCATGTAATTGCAAGTGTATGATCGTTAGTAATCCTGTTTGCTGTTCTTGGTATGTTTGAGCAAACAGGGAGTGGGAATAAAATTGAATTACGGAGTGCCACGGCACATGTCATCTCACCCCATCCTGTTTCATGGCTACATTAAGCACATAAATAAAAAAATGCTTAGAAGTGACAATGAGGGAGGAGGGAATACCAAGATGCTGATCAAAACAATTATCCTCAAGGAATGATCTCTGCTAGCAAATATATCTTGCTCAAATTAATACAAGCTGCCTCGTGATGGGGAAATAGGCTACTTTTTACAGGAGGTTAAAATACCACTCTGGAAAAATAGTACCTGATAATAGGGTGTACTTCTCACAGAGGGTTTACATCATGGACTGGCTGTGATGACCTCTTTCCAATCTAATAACATGAGTGCTGGTATTTCCCACATTTACTGTGCCCCATCTCCACTTCTCTCGGGGCTGCTGACAGAAAACAATAAAGAAGAATTACTTTGATGGTGTTCTGAGTTAAAATGCCCTTAAAAGCTGTTTGAAATGAGCACCATTATAGTATTTACTGTGCCCTTGTCCAGACTCACATGATGTTTGCAGCTAAATGATGATCAGTTATTGGAGGAATCATTTAAAGGGCTGCAAGTGTTGCAGTGGAGACTTGTCCAAAGCAATGGCAAATACAGAGGTGGAGCCTTGGAGCTGGTGGTACAGCCAGGAAATTCTCCCTCCATCAGCATCTTCCTGGCCAGGGAATCTCCCCTCTGCTGGGCTGGGCTTGACCCTTGTGCTTTGTCACTCACTGAGTTTGTGAAAAGAGCAAAAAGGGAAAGAAAACCAGAAAAAGAAATTGCAGAAACGGAGAATGAAGTGGAATCATGTGGAGCCCAACTCTGATCTTATTCACACATAAGTAGCATCCAATCCCTCCACCTCTACAGAAAGAGACTTTTTTAAAAAAAAAACTCTACCATTATTTCATTTAAAATCAGGCTTGTTTTCATATATGCACTGACAGCCAGACACTCAGGCCTTCCCCTGCAAGCCTAAAGAGTAGAAATTCATTTGTTTAAATTAATGTTGACTGCAGCTGCTCTTCTCTTTACCTGCAGGACGTTGGATTCATCAGGGCTGTGACCAAGGTGCAGACAGCCCGCTTCAAGATGAGAAGGGACAACATTGTTTTGGATGAAGATGTGCTGCTGTCCCTGCAGGACCTGCCAGACACCTACAACTATGGCATGTATGCCAAATTCATCAACGACTATGGCACCCACTTCATGACCTCTGGCACCATGGGGGGTGTCTTTGAGTACATCCTCGTCATCAACAAGGAGGAAATGCGAAGGAAAGGTCAGGAAAATCAAAATACACTCTCTGTTCTCAGCTCTCTGCTTTAAATCTGGTGTTTCCAGCCTGGTGGCCACAGGGTTTGGGATTAGCTGGTGTAATTCCTGCTCTGATTTCAGGAATACCTGGATGAGGGTTTGGTCATTAAGGGAAGGAACCTGAGCATTATTTTATCCATTTTTTTCAGTGTCACTTGCTAATCTTCTCCTATTTCTTGTCATCCTTGCTCACCATGAGTGCTGCAAATCCACCCAGAGCTCAGCCTGTTTGTAGCAAGGGCTGCAATTTTCTGTAAATAGAAATATCACACTGCACTTGGCAATACCTCTGCCACTTTACTCTGCTTAGTGTCACATCTGGAGGCTAACAGACCCCTGTTAGCTCCACTTCTCAGCAAATTGGAGTGGATGAGGCTGGAGAGCCCTAGCTCTACATCTCAGTTAGATAAAACACCCACTGCAGATGGGGAGAGTGTGAGAATTGCCATTCCTAGCAAGTCAAAAGTGTAACATTTGTCCTGACCAAAAGCATGGGATGCAGAACAATAATATGGGATTTTAGCTCAATAACCAGGCTGTCCACAATGCAATAGGTCCCATTTCCCCATCACTGTGCTGTGCTGAGGGTACCACTGCCTTGGTGCTCCAGGCCAGACACTGATGCAGAAGGAAATTGTGATCTTGGACAACAGGTGCAAATTGCTGTAATTTCAGAAATTTCAGTAATTTTCACGGTTCTGCCTCTGGTTTGAAATGGTTTGGTCCCATCAGCATTAGGATAACTATGCACTCCATATTGCAAATTAACCATGCCAATTTTTTCCCAAGAAAATACTGATTGAGGGAATTTTCATCAAGTTCCTGAACCTCTAATGTTTGGAAACATGATGCCTCTTCAAATTACTTCTTCACTTTGAAGGGTGAGTGATATAGAAGTGAACAAGGTCTTGGCAAGCAAGTCTTCAGGAAGCAGACTGCCAATTTCAGAGGAAGAATTAATCAAGAGCATGTGGAGGGAGGCTATTATTTTGCTTTATCTTGTGCTTGCTGTGCATGTAAGGAGATTTACTGCTACGAGATGCTTATCTTAGGAAAGAAGGATGCTGAAGTCCAGCAAAAGACAAAAATGTGCCCCAGCAGAGATGTAATTTTCATCTAATCCAGGCTCTGCCATAAAGTCCACCCTTACCAAGCCAGCAGTGCTCTTGTGTCACACGTGGTGACCCAGAAGGACCCACCTGCAGTGTCTGATATGCCACTGTCTGAAAGCATTTGCTAAAAAAAACCCCCTGATTTCTCTAATGTTGATCACAGCCATGCTTGGAGGCTGTGTTTGCAAGAGGATTATCCTCCTTCCCTGAGGAATGGTTAGGATCAGGATATAAGTGCTCAAGTCTTAAAATTAGAGTTTCCTAAGCTGAGTCTGAAGCTCTGCAGATGCATCATTGTGTGCCCACAGGGCTGAGCATGGCTCTGCTTTGGATCAACCATCCTGAGAGCCACCCATGCTGCTTGCTAAATGCTCTGAAACAGAGAATATTCATGTTTTTATAGACCAGTGACTGAAGCACAAACTCAGGGAAAGGATCCCTTGGCTGAGTCCTCCCTGAACGAGACACAGCTTAGGTGGTCACTGAGCATCTGGCTCAGCACAGAGCTGGACTTGGGGCATTTAGGAAACCTGAATTTTGGAAATGAAATCACCTTCTCTGTTTAGATATCCACAACTCAGTGCAGAGCTCAGGGCTGCAGTTTTGCTGCCAGACCCATTCCCAGCTTTCAGGCTGCAGGGGCTGATATGGATGTGGTCATGAGTGAAATAAATACACGTGTCAGAACGAGGTCCCTCGTTGCTCTGCCATCAATATTTTTCATTACTTGTTTTTAAAATAGATTGTTATGGTTCTATTATTTAGCAGAAAACAGTATAATGTGTTCACACATTACAAGAACATTTATGGGAGGAACATTATGCGAGGAGTAAATTAGAAGGAGTCTTCATATATTCTGATTAATTCAAAATGCAGCAGTAAATCTTATCACTCGAGCACATTTAACTATCACAAATTATATCATATTTTAAAAAAAAACCAACCCCATCAGGGCTCCCCCTCAAGTGCCAATACTTACTGAGGCCACCCTTTTGCAGTGATAACCACTTTTCATTTATCAAAACCAGATCTTGCCACGACCAAGAGCGAATGGTATCGACAGCCCCTCGCTGAACATAATTACTCAACGGGGACCATGGCAAATCAATTAATCAGGGTGTTCCTCAAGTTTAATTTTATGGCACTCCAGCACCAAGATAAGCAATCACTCATGTTGCTTTGGGTGAATGAACTTTACCCACTGTGTTTACAACTGTTGAACAGTTTGGTAGGAGTAATTGAGTGCTGCACGTTTAATCTCCCTCAAGGGCCCAGTTCTGCAGTGGGATGCTCCAGTCTGGAGCATGTTTCAGCTCTCACCCCCTTTCTCAGGATGCTGAGTAGCTGAGCAGGGTTTGGATCCAGCCAAGGAGCAGAGCTGTGCCCCAGAGTGAGCCTCTCCTGCAGGGTGTGCAGGAGGGAACAGGTTTGCAGGTGACACCCCAGGGGGACCTGGACAAGCTCTGGGAACCTCACAAGGACCAAAACACCATGTGCAGGTGAGGGAAGGGGGTTCTGCCCCTCTGGTGAGACCCTGTGGACATGCTGCATCCAGCTCTGGGGTCCCCAGCACAGCAAAAACATGGAATTGTTGGGGCAAGTCCAGAGGAAATCACAAAGCTGATTAGAGGAGTGGAGAACCTCTCCTGTGAGAAAAGGCTGAGGGAATTCAAGTTGTTCATCCTGGACAAGAAAATGCTCCAGAGAGACTTCATTGCAACCTTCCAGTACTTGAAAGGCTTGATCAGAAAGACAGATTTAAATCAGGGACTGTTGTGATACAAAAAGAGATTATGATTTTCAACTAAAAGAGGGTCAATGTATTTTAAAGAAGGAGTTTTTTTACAGTGGTGAACACTGGCACAAGTTGCCTGGAAGGTTTTAATCAGGGGCTGTTGAGATACAACAAGGGGTGATGGTTTTCAACTAAAAGAGGGTCAATGTATTTTAAAGAAGTATTTTTACAGTGGTGAAACTCTGGCACAAGTTTCCTGGAGAGGGGGTGGATGCCCCATCCCTGGACAAGACAGGTTGGATGGGGCTCTGAACATAAGGGAGAGGGGCTGGCCCTTAAAGTTCCCTTTTAACCCAAACCATTCCATAATTCCACAGAACCAGAGTGTTCCAGCAATATTTTAACACAAGCAAGGCAAGGCCCTGCTCCCCAGTGCTGAGGTGAGGCTGGTCAGCAGATGATGCTCCAGGGTGGGGCTTGGACAGAGGTTTAAACTTCAGACCATTAAACCACAGCACACAAACCCCACTGACCTCTGTGCCATGGTATTGACCACCAGGCTCCTTTGGAAAACACTTTAAGGTCCTCTGACAAAAAAAAAGAGCAATATAAAAGTTACCCATTACTTACAATGCCCACATTTACTGCAATCAATGGACTTTTTAAACTACTAAAGAGGACTGCCTTATATTTGCAGTACACTGAAGTGCTTACATAAAACCAGGCTGTATGAAATATGCACGTTGCTTACCTTGGTGAAACCACCTCATTAGTTCCCTTCTCCCTTCTGCAGTCTCTTCATGGCTCTCCAGTTACATATTTTCATGATGTATGTGGTGGTGCTGGCAGCTCTCAGCACACAGACCTTCTCTAAGTCACTCCTTAAGGTGCTGCTTTAGCCATTAACAGCTGGGTCAGGATCCTGAATTTAGGAAAATCAGTGAGGATCTATTGATTTCAGCTGCTGTTCCTGGCTTTACTATAGTTATGAGTTAGTCTGTACAAAAACAAAACAAAGGTTTGTTGTTAAATATATAGATCAAACAGGGACATTTGATTTTTTAGATTTTTAAGATTTTTACTTTTTTCTTTTTCTTTTTTTCTTTTTTTCTTTTTACTTAAGATTTTTACTTTTTTCTAATATTTTCTAGGGAAACAATTTTTGCACCTATTAATGATAGGCCCAGTATACCCCAATAAAATATTGGGGTTTTCCATTGTCCTCTGCCCAGAAGAGCTTTTGACTTTGAAATACAAGCCATGAAAATAACTGAATCTTTTCTTCAATGACAGAAAAAAAAAGGAGTAGGAAAAGGAACATCACAGAATTTACCTGTCTGCTTTCTGGTTTGCAGCCATCAGCAGTGAGGAGATCAGTGCCTGTGTTGGCCTGTCCCTTGGCATTACATTCAGCAAGGACACACTGAACCTGGGTGGAACCCTGACACACTCTGACTGCAAAAAAAAAGGATTCCTGGAAACTGGTACAGCAGCAGGGCAGGGGTCTGGTGGGGCTCCTTGGGTCACAGAGATTTGTGCAGGGAAAGGAAGGGAGCCCTGGTGCCATCCTCCAGACATGTGGGGCCACAGAAACTTTGGGTCCAGGAGGAATTAATGCAATATCTGGGTTAGAACCAGGCTGTGGGGTGGGCTGGGAGGCTGCAGTGCTCAGCAGCAACAGACTGGGCATGCATGGCAGCTAAAAAAAATCAAAATTGACTCTAAAAAGTACTCCAAGAGGGTAGAACCCCCAGATTTGTACATTCCATTGCGAGCTATAGACAGTGTGATCTACTGCCCATGTCCTGCCCAGAAACCAAGGCTGGAGGAGTGCAGGCTCTCTGTCAGCTTAGAGGATTTGGGATGCTCAGCTTGTCACCCCACGAGCAGGGAGCACTGAGCTGACACCAGTCCCAGCTGGCAGCTCCCTGACACCCCCTGCACCACTGCTCTCACCTCCTTCAGCAGGTTCTGGAGCCTGTGTGGGAGCAGCAGCTGAATAACACCTGTGCAATTCACCTTTGCAGATGCTGAGAGCCACGGTGCAGTTGTGGAAGATATTATTCCTCGGATTAGAGGGGGAGATACCACTTACAGTGCAGGGCTCCTGAACAGCTGGGATGGCAAAATGTATCGTCACTGGGGCAGGTCATTAAAATATAATCCTGCAGTTATTGATTTCCAGGTAAGGCTTTTCTGCAGTTGGAGAAACTCTGCAGCTCTAAGGAATGAAAGTGTAGCCGAGCAGATCATTTCGTATTTTTATTGTGATCCCATCACAGAACAAGATTAAATGTAATGGGCCACTGATCTGGTAACCTCTTATTCATTTCACAATGGGGAGTGCATCTCCCACTGACTGCATCCACAGGGAGATGGACAAGGAGCTTAGTGCTGGATTAGTGCCAGGTTAAGTTTCTGATGTGTTCCCCAACAGCTTCACAATGAATTGCAGCTGTATCCATCCCCGGGGGTCTCCCTGATGCTGTCCACCCTCCTGGATGAGCAGGGGGCTCACAGGGGGCTGGGAAGGTGTTTTGTTACCCAGGAAAAGCTCTGCACAGACAGCTCCCCTCCAGTTCTCTGAGCTGGGAGCTCCTGGCTGCTTTGTCAGGTGGGTCCTGTCTTTGTCCACACTCCAAAAAGAAGGTCTGTGGCCATAAAAATCAGCAAGGCTCTAATCTCCCTTTTGTTTCCCATAAAATGGGAAGATCACTGAAGCATCTTACAGGGCTTCTGGGGGTGAGGAGATGGGTGCAAGCAGAGGGGATGGAAAGGGGCAGAGAAGAGCAGCCCTACAAACAAATAATGCAGGGTAGAGCTGGCAGAGGCAGGAGGGGGTGGCTGCACCTCCTCAGCTGTGGCCAGCAGGACCACAAGCACCCCAAGGTGCCAAGATCACCAGCCTGCTCCAGGAGAAGCTGTGGAGTGTGGGGGAAGGACATGCTGCCATTTCTATCCCTCTTGTCTTCATTTGAAAGCAGCTCTGAAAGCTCTGGCAGGGAGTGGGAGAAGGGAAAATGGATTTGGGAATTATCTGTGTTATTGGCAGGGCATGAAGGACAGTGCAAGCCTTCCTGGGCAGCCCCTGATGGCAGAAAGATCTGATAACAGAGATGTGCTTTCAGTTCCAGCTGCAGGTTATTCACCTTTTTGCACAAGTTCCCATCAATTCTGGGCAAAAATTCTTGCACTTTTCCAGTAAAGCATGCACTGACCTCTCTGTTGGCTGCTCCAGAGCTGAGCTGCCACTTCAGCAGCTCTTATCTGCATCCCCTCAGTTTGTCAAACAGGCTTGTGCAAATTTGGCTCTTCCCAAAACCCAGCTGACCCTGATCCTCCCCACTGTCACTGTGCCTTGCACAGTGAGCTGACACCCAGGCCTTTGGAACAAATTCCTGGCCTAGACAGGGAGTGTTTGCACAGCACATCAATGGATAAATGCAAATAAATGTCCTCACACAGTCCCAAGTTTTTAGCTTTAATACTCATTGAATATTAATATTCAGTTGGGCATGTTATAATTGCTGCCCAAACTGGACTATTTTTGCTGACTGGTATACAGGAACTGTGTTTTGCTGCTGGAAAATATGATGAGTGAGTTACATTCCCAAAGCTGTAGATGACAGTATTATTTCACTACATCAAAGGGCAGAAAATATATAGGCAAAATTCCTCATTCTCAGCATTTACTGGATATTTCACGATCTGGCCACTGCAAGTGATAGGATGGCAATAAATTTTGATGATGCCCTCTGTCCAAAGCTCTTACCAAAACATTTTCTTCAAAAAGGCAAAAAGCATGCAAGGATCTCAGGGGTTGTGACAGCACTGAGAAATCAGTCAAAAAACCCAGGCTTACTGGGGTGTTTTAATTTATCATTTGATTCCACACTAAAGCATGTCCAGAAAAGCCAATCCCACACAAACCTCCAAGATGAGGAAGGTTTTGGAACAGTGGCTCCTCGCTGGGGCAGCAACACATTTGCATGATGTACATGCAGCTGTCGAGGATGACAAACGAGCTTTTCCCCCAGCCCTGGATTTTTCCAGCAATGTCACAGCCCCCCAGTCGAAGCCCAGCTGAAATTTCTCCCATGCCATCCATCTCCATCCCCCTGCAGCTGCAGCCCATCCACGAGATCCTGGGCAGGAGTGGCCTGGGCAGCCTGGAGAGCAAGAGGCAGCACCTGAGGAGGGCTCTGGGTGAGTTCCTGCAGGAGTTCAGCCCCTGCCGCTGCAGCCCGTGCCACAACAACGGGGAGCCCGTCCTGCTGGGTGACACCTGCTCCTGCCACTGCCCCCCTGGCCACAGGGGCCCTGCCTGCGAGCAGGGACAGCGCCCAGGTGAGAGCCCAGGTGTGGATTTCCCTTCCCACGGCGCTAAACCAGCAGCTCCTGCATCCGCACCTCCATCCCACCTTCCCCTCTGAGAGACTGGGATTAGCAGCTCAGGAGGGGAGGGAGTGGCTTTGAATTGAAAAAGAGAAGGGTTATGATGCCTTGGGTTTTAGCTTTTATTTTTTATTTTTATTTTTTAGGTTTTTCAGAATCTCTGCTGCTTGGTGTGTAGCTCCAAAACTTCATTTTAGGTGTTAGTAAGGTCTCTTCATGGGTAGTTAGATAAAACAATCCCTTTCTAGCTGGAGAATCAAGGGCAATTGGTACCCAAAAATCATAAACAATGATGAGAGAAAGGGGGCAAACCAGAGGGCTGAGTCTTCCTAGCCTGGGGCTGTGTTGGATAATTGACCCCAAGATGTAGATGAACCAAAACATATAAAAGTGCAAAAAAATCGTGACCAGGATCCACCTTGGATTTGATTTGGGTGTAGCCCCAGCTGAGGGTGTATCCTTTCAATAAATTCCTATTTTATTCCCTTTGCTCTGCCTAGTCTCTGCTCCAGGTCAGTTAGATTAGGTATGATGATAAAAATCTTCCCTGTGAGGGTGGTGAGACCCTGGCACAGGTTTGCCCATCCCAGGCAGTGCCCAAGGCTGGGCAGGGCTTGGAGGAACTTGGGATAGTGGGAGGTGTCCCTGCCCGTGGCAGAGGGGTTGGAATGGGATGTTTCCTTCCAACCCAAACCATTCTATAATTTATTATTACTATAAATAGGGTAGTGGAAATGAGGTGTGTTTAACTGCTGGGTTAAATCCAGGAAATCCTCTGGAGGGCTCATGGCATCCCACTAAGGATGGCTGCTCCAAGGGAGAGAGCACAAAGCTCAGCAAGCAGGGAGGGGAGGGAAGGGGAAAGGCTCAGGTGAAGCAACTGCTCACACAACATGCCACCAAAAAAGCTGTTTTAGCAAAAAATTGCCACACTGCCAGATTTCCCACCCCCTCCAAGGATGCATTTTGACTAGAGTGTCTATTTTGGGGTGAAAAAATATGTTTTTCCAAAGTGACAGGCTTATATTTATGTTTTCTTTGTCACTTTCTATACTATCCTAAGAAGTTAAGTGGATAGTAAAAAAAGCTGAGGTCAGTACAAGCTCTTTCATTTCCAAAAAAGTTGCAGTTCTCTCTGGATATTTTTGTCCAGATTCATGATGAGGAAAAAAAAAATAGAAAATATCTAAATCTCAGCACATGAAGCTGGCAGAAAAATCCATCTTGAGAGCAGTTCCACCAGGCAGAGCTCCAGGCCTTCAACCATGGGCTCATCACTGGGGTCTCACCAGTGGAAAACCAGAGCTGTGATGAGATAAGGAGTTGGAGCAGAGCTGGGGAGATGGCTTGGGAGGCTGAATGCCAGAGCTTTGCTTCAGTGACTGCAAAGTGGGTTTCTTTAAAAAGCTCAGGCTCTTTGAGTTGTCTCCAAATCTCAGGAATTTGCTTGGGAAACTCAGGGATTTGCCAGCAAAGCAGAGCACTGGACCAGCCAGCCCTGTGCCCCTTGATTTTAGCAGCAGTGGGGACAGGCACATTTCTAACTCATGGGCAAGTTTTGGTTTCAAATTTCCAATTCCAAAACTCGTTTAAGACCAAGCTAATGTTTTGTTTTGTTAAAAGCACAATGTTCCAGCAGATGGAAAACCCAGCTTCCCAGCCAGCACTAAGAGCACACACATCCATTTGTGCTGTCTGGATTAATAAAGTGCCCAAGCCAGGCATGAAGGCCAGATGAGTAAATAAAAAACGACAGTAAATGACAGGCATCAAGCATTGCCATCATTCAGGAGCACAGCCATAATCCATAGTATCGACCACTCCTGACAACTCAGTCTGTCCTGTAATGAAAAAGCTTTGGAGTGACCCATCTCCAACAGGAGATTTTCACATCCCCACAATGTCAGGGCACTGCTGTCGCTCTGCCTTGGCCAGAGGAGAGGAAGCTGCTGCAGAGAGAGCTGTGCTTTGGGAGAGGAAAAGCAAAGCAGAGGTTTCCAGAGGGGATGGACTGTTGGAGTCAGTGAGTCTGGGGTCTCTCTGAACCCTTCAGGGAGAAATCAGAGTCCAAGAATTGAATAAAAACTTTTTGATGGATTGAAGTATATTAAGCCACTCACACATAAAGTAGAAGTTTAAGTAGAAGTATGTTAATGAGTTTTAGGGTGAGCTGTAATGCTTTTAATAAGTGAAAGATTTAGATTCCAGAGTAGCAGTGTGAGTTCTAGTGAAGTTAAAAAACATGCTGATGTTTTCAGTAGGGGCTCCAGTACCATGGTTGTAGACAGTGCTTAGACATAATAGAGCTATAGTAAGAATATTGTTACATTTTTTCAGATAGAACAAGATAGGTTGTATGAGCAGTTTATACATAACCTGATGTGTTAAGAAACTAGGATTCTAATGGGTTAAGGAGTGGTGGTCTGAGTTTGTGTCTCAGCTTGTTAAAAAAAATCCTATATAGGAGTATGTATTGGGGAGAGTTGGTGCTTATTGCCGCTGCTTCTTGCTTTTTGCCATTGCTTTCCTGCTTGCCTTTTAATACTGATGTGCTTTGTGATAAATAACATTTTTAGCAGCTATTAGCTGCTTGGCTTATTTAAGATAACCCAAGGAAGTTGGTGCTGAGAGCTCTAGGGGTTCCTAACCTCACAATGGACAAAATCCGCTGTCGGTGTTTGGGCGATGCTGATTCACCCGCTGATCTCACCATGGGATAGAGCAGGGAGTCCATATCCTGACGAGCTTCAGCCAGACCTGAAACCCCATTTTTTTTCTGTCTGTTCTCCCCCTTGCTGTGTGTGCCCAGGTGGAGAGGTGGACGGGCGCTGGAGCTGCTGGTCGGGCTGGTCCCCGTGCCAGGCGCGGACGTCGCGGCGCAGCCGGCACTGCTCCAACCCTGCCCCACGCCACGGTGGGCAGCCCTGTGCTGGGAGAGACCTGCAGAGCAGAGCCTGCTGAACGCCCCAGCTGCCTGGGATGGGCTGCTGGGAGCCTGGCCTGGGCTGTGGGTGCTCCAGGAGAGAGATGGAATTACCCGCCGGGAGAAATAATCCACCGGCGATGCGCTTCTGCACGCGCCGCACCCACTGTGTAAAACCTGAGCAACTGCTCCCAAACTCAGCGAGATTCCAGGGATTTCCAGGGGGAAAACTGGGGGAAAGCTGGCAAACACTGGGAAAAAAAAATATGGGGGGGATCTGACTCTAAATGGCTGAAAAAACCCAAAAAAATTGCACTAAAAATGGCCTTGGGAGTCCTAAAATCTGTACTGAAACACCCAAAATCTGCACTAAGATGTCAAAAAATGGCCCTAAACCTGGTGAGGGATTTCTGGAGGGGAAACCCAGAAAAAGGCTGGGGAAAAAAATATAGGGGAAATCTGACTTTAAATGGCCCAAAATCCGCCCTAAAATCACACCAAAAATGGTCAAAAAAGTCCTAAAATCTGCACTAAAAAACCTAAAAATGGTCCCAAAACCCAGTGAGATTCCAGCGATTTCTGAAGATAAAAACAAGGAAAAAAAACCTGGAGAAAATCACATTTAATGTCAAAAACTCCCCCAAAATCATAATAAAAATGGCCATATAAGTTCTAAATTCTGCACTAAAAAAAAATAAAAAATTGTCCCAAAATCCATCAAGATTCCAGGGATTTCTGAGGAAAAAAACAGGAAAAAGGCTGGGGAAAAAATCCAGAGAAAATCACATTTAATGGCCAAAACCTCTCAAAATCATACTAAAAATGGCCATAAAAATCCTAAAATCTGCACTAAAAAATCCAAAAATGGTCCCAAAATCCAGCAAGATTCCAGCGATTTCTGAGGAAAAAAAAAGGAAAAAGGCTGGGAAAAAAATCCGGAGAAAATCACATTTAAAAGCCAAAACCCCCCAAAATCATACTAAAAATGGCCATATAAGTCCTAAAATCTGCACTAAACCACCAAAAATCGATTCCACGGATTTCTGGGAAAAATATTGGGAAAGAAATCCTTAAAAATCCACATTAAAATATATATTAAAAAAAAAAAAAAAAGTCCCCCAAAAAAGTCCTAAAATTGGTCACTGGATCAATGGTGGTTTTGCCCCAGCAGATGTGATGGGAGCCCCAGCAGTGCCCAGCATTGCAGCCCCCAAAAGGTGGTGGAGCTGCTGGGTGACCACAGGGCTCCCATCCCTGTGTCATGAAATAAATTCACTGTCAGCATTTCCATAACTGAGCTTGACTCTCAGAGAGTTTTTCTCTTTCCCTTTGGGAAGAACAGGAAAAAGCTCACGATCTATGCAGTTGGTATTGACATATGTACCAGGAAACTTTTGTAAGTTGGCACTGTCAGATTTTTAAGTCCAGCATATTGGCCAGGGCTGCATTTGCAGCAAAGCCATATGCTGCTCTGCATGGAGAAGGCCTCAGCATCCTTGCAAAATGTTAGCCCAAGCTGATGAGGAATTTAAAATAAATAAATGAAGCAATAAATAGAGAGGCTTGGGCAGAGGATGTTCCCACACAAGCAAAGGCTTTTGCTCTGTAGGATCAGTGATGAATTGACTATTAGCACGCAGGCATTTTATCTCCCAGGCACACAGAGCCTGAGAAGATGCTAACAGGCTGCTTGATTTAAGGGGCTTTTTTGAATGTGGGATGTAAATCTCAGCAGAAGAATGCACACAGTATTGAACTGTGCCCAGAGACCACGGCCAGAGCCTGCAGCTCCCTCTTCTTAATGAACTGCCACAAAAACCTGGGATGGACAGGAGGAAAATGGCACTTCATTTTACTGAGCTCTCCATTGCAGGGGGAGAAGGGGGGGAAAAAAAAGCCCTGAGAAGGAATCAGGCATTACAAACAACAACAGCACCAAAACCTCAAAGCACAAAGCAGCCCTTCTGTGGACATTTGAATGGAGAGAGGGAGTAGAAAGGGATGGTGGTTTAGTGAAAGAAATTGCTCAGGTGCTTGGAAATGCTTGTTTTTCAACTGTGTGTCAGTGGGGATTTACAGGCTGACACTCAGCTGATGTAAATCAGTGTTGCTCCTTCACTGCAGCTGATTTATGGCACCTGAAGACCTGGCCCCATATTTTCTTTTGTGGGCATGTTTGCCAAAGGCCAATTCTTTCACCACTTTTTTATTGTTTGTAAATGAAACTACAGGCTGAAAACAACAAGCCATGATGTCAGAAACCCTGAGATGGATTGCTGTGTGAAAAATCCCTTTGCTGGGGGGCAAAGCTGTGCCCTTTTGGGCCAACTTTGCTATTCCAGGGGAAGGAACTGCTCACCCAGAGAGGAATTTGCTCCCAAGGGCTTGAATTTGATGTTTTCTGTGTTAGGAAATGCAGCAGCATGAAGCAGCCATGGATCAGTGTGACTTAGACATGCAAAGGAAAGTGAAATGTGGGATCACAACAGGTGATTTAATGAATGCTGTTTGGCATTGGGCTGCCAGGTTTTGGGGAGCCTGAAGCTCTTTCATCAAGGACCAGTTTGGCTCACAAGCAATTCTTACCTTTACATCAACTTCTTAGGAAAATGCCTGCAAGTAAATGAGAACAAAATCACCTCAGTCAGAAAACCAAGTGTGCTTCTTTTTGACCAGAGGGGAGAAATTAATGAACAGAAAGATCTGATGCCTTGGAGGCTGGGAAAAGATGGGGCCTGCAGGAAAACAACCTGCAGGAAAACAACCTGCACCCTCAGCTTTTAGAGGTGTTTCTGGAAGGGTAAAGCACAGAAGAACCACAAAAAAAAAAAAAAAAAAAAAAAAAAAAAAAAAAAAAAAAAAAAAAAAAAAAAATTAAAGAAACTGCATGCAAAATCCCACCATGAAACACATAAACAAGAGCAGAAAAGCTGTGTTTTACCTGCAGCTGTTCATTCCCATCACTCACCCCACAGCCCAAGGCACTGAGACACAAACCTTCCTTCAAACACCAAGGGCAGGTGAGGAGTGCCCCTCTCCTCCCCCTCCACCCCGGGGCTCAAACACCCACATCTGAAACCCAGGAGCAGTGAAGCTGAAGCCAGAAGAAAGGAAGAAGCTGCCTGTAAGGTCTAGGGAGAAAAAAAAAATAAAAAATGTTATGAGCAATTACACATTTACAATGGCAGTGGAAGAAGCTAATATATCTCATGCTGAAGTGGGCAGCAGGAGAGTTGTGCAAGATGAGATAAGCAGCAGAAATGCATGTTTTTTAGTTAAACTAAAAGCTTAGAGGGTACAATAAAACACTGCAGTTCCACCCAGGTTTTAATGAATGGATTTTCCCCTCTTGCACACTGACACACATTTGATATAGTTATTTATCCTATATATTTCTGGCAGTGTATTTCCCAGGAGACCTTGTTTATCTCGCTCATGAGCACATGATGGATGCATGGTGCTTTGGATAAATGGTATCACAATCAGATATTTTTAAGGATATAGGCAAACTGGGTTATTAACAAAGGAAGGGCAGAGAGGAACCAGCACGTAGAAGAAAATAGGAGATGATTGATGACAATACACCTGAGGTTGCAAGGTGTAGGCTCCAGATAACCAGCTAACAGGAGAGGAGATAAGGGCAGTGCTTGAGACAGAGCTGTTTTCTACCTCAGGGTCAATGTCACATCAGCTGCCCCAATGCCTGAGTCCCTCTGAGCCTGGGGGTTTAGAGCAGGCAAAAATTCCCTGGCAGGAGCAGCTCAGAAGTTGTTGCCTTCCCTTTTCATACAAAACACTTAATCCCACCAGAAAAACCTGAAACAAAAGAAATCCCAGGTTCTGGTGAGTTTGGGAGGGACTGGTGATGGGGGTGCTGCCCTACCACGTCCACCACAGCGGGACCTGTGGTGCTGCACTACAAATAAGTAAAAATATTTGTTTATGATGGTAATCTTTACTGTATTCAACTCTAGCTTTTTGATTTACAGAAACAGGAGGTATTAAAATGGGATGTAAAAGGAAGATCAATCTGCAGGCATGATTTGAAATGCAATCTGGCAGATGTGTAGGGTGCTCACTGGGCTATTCAGCCACCAGGGTAAAAGCAGGAGTTTGAAATCTGGGGACTGCTAACACCTCTGCATGGCCTCTCTGGGCTGCTTTCAACAAAACATCTCAATGTGGGAGAGAACCAGCTACATCCATCTGAGATGGGAGAAGCAGCAGCAAGATGAAGTAATTCAGCAATGCTGAGTTAGCCCAGCTGCACCTGGGTGATGCTCCAGCCTCACTGCTGAAGTGTCTGTGTGGAATGACACTACAGGGAGCACATGAATCCAGCCTGGAAAGCAGTCCAGTTTGCCACTGCTGAAAGATTCCAGCTGGCTGTGTGCTGGGAAATCTGGATGAGGCAATTACAACTCACCTGGAATCCCCTTCTGGAGCTCCCAGAGCTGCAATACCCCAGCAGCAACGTCCTCAAGCAGGGAGGTGCACATAAATACAACCTCTGTATGTTTATCCTCTTCTTTTCCTCGTGAAAATACAATTTGGGATGTAGGAGAGCCCACTGAGAGGTGTCTCTTGAGCAGAGGAATGGGCTGGAGCAGCAGCAGCAGAGCTGAACTCGTGCACAGCCTCCTGCAGCCCTCACTCCTGGGTTATTAATCTCAACTTACACAGGGACTCAGAGTTAGGAACACCAGTAAAAGATGGTACCAAAATTTAATGCCAACCAAAATGAAACAATAAAAGCTTCAGCATAGTATTTTTTATTACCCTCCAGGTTATAATAAATCATTAGTTAGGCGAATCAAAGCACAGAATCACAAGGACAAGATAAAGTTATGTCCTTTATGGGAGGCTTCTAAGCCTACAGGCTGAATATTCAGCCACTGCTGAACTCATACTTCAGTCAGACTATGCTGATGATCTTGATGACTGTCAAACCTCTCTTCCTCCAAAAAAAACAACTCAAATATACAAACTCAGGTACTGTCACCACTTCAAAAATCTGCATTTTCTGGTTTGGGAATGTCAGTCTCAAGTCAGGTCACTACACTTGGCTGTCCTTGCCACAGCAGTGAAGAGAGGCACCACTGCTGTGTGTTTAACCAGCTTGATGAGCAGGAAAGGTGGTTACATTTACAAAAGCCACTTGACTCATCTGAGAAATGTCCTTAATCAGATTACACCGATGATTCTCAAGAAGGGCAGGCAATGACACTGCAGTTTGTGTCCTCAGAGGTGAACCATGCTCAGGGCCCTTCCCTCCAGAGCTTCTACAGAACCCCTGCAAAAAACTTGGAGGAATATCCTACTTCTCACAAGCAGTGACCTCTTTGACCACGAGCCGGAAAGAATCCGGAATTGGCGAATTTCCATCACACAAAAGACATTGCAGCTACACAGTGGAAAAGGGAAATGTTTTGGGCTGTCAGCTAAATGATGAAGCCCATAATGAGCACAGAGCCCTCTTGTTTTACATATGCAATGTGCTCTGCCTTTCTTAAAGCTGTCACAGGAGCCCTGTCGGTAAGTGTGGAGGCGGCACGAGGGCCACAGCTAAATGCATTGTTCAGGTGTCAGGGAGCCACAGGAATTACATTCAGACAGCATCAGTCTGAAAGGAAAGCAGCAGGCAATACCAGCCCACCATCACCAGCTCTGCTGAAACACCCTCAGAAGAAGAGTTTGACCTTGCAGCTGTTAGCAGACTCTCAACACTCATGAGCAACTTTCACTGGTGGAATTGCCTTTTGCAGCAAAGCTGTCACTGGTTATTCTGCAGCACACCCAACCAAATGTGTTTGCCAGAACCATTTACCACCACCACAGCTGTGGGAGGCAAGGCCCTGGAAGGATGCAGGCTCATGAAATGGTGTTTTACAGTTCCTCTGCTGTTGGACCTGGGCTGTGATGCACAGCTCCAGGGATGGAAATAACAGGCAAACCAATTCCTCTCTTTCCACAGTGGACTCTCTCTAAAGATGTCCCACCCTGGGTGGACCCAGCAGCAGCTGGAGTTTTGGATTTCATGGGGTCAGATTTATTAACCAGAGCTGGTCTGGGGCAAACACAGCTACTAAGGGCAGAAGAGCTCAGGGGATGTGCAGGCAGCTTTTCCCAAATGTTCCATTTGTCCCAGGGCTGCCCCATCCCTGGCAGTGTCCAAGGCCAGGCTGGACAGGGCTTGGAGCAGCCTGGGCTGGTGGAAGGTGTCCCTGCCCATGGCAGGGGTGGAAACAATACAATAAATTGGGAAAGCAGGGTAGTGAGGCACTGTGGCTCCAAATGTCACGTTAGATACTGTTGTGCTCATTGAGATTTAGGTTTAATGTGCTGGATTTTGCTCCACATGACACAGCTGCCTTCACAGAAGCTGTGCATCAGTGCACATCCTGCTGCACCTAAGATCAAAGTGTCTCTTCTTATCTCAAAGGAACCTTAAACAACAAGGCAGCACAATTTGAAATCACGCAGCTACCAAATGCAGACAGAGATAAAGCTTGTCTCATTCAGCCCATTGCAGGAAAGACAGGGAAAAGGCAAAACATTGAGGTCAGGGAGCACATTCAATCCCATGGGACAGCTGCACATCCAAAGGTGGGGCTCCCAACACCCTCCCAGCTCCCAGGGTCTGCTGAAATGTTTCTGATTTGGATGAGACCCACAGGCAGAGCGAGGCCAGCTCAGAAATCCAGTGAGGTGATGTCTTCCCAAGCAGTCTGCCAAGTGCCCATCAGCTCTGTGGGAGCTCCCAGGGATTCCCTCTAGCAGGGAACTGTCTCAGAGTCTGGCCCTGAGCACGAGGAGCCACCATTCTGTGGGGCAGGGTTGTTGCACTGTCTCCTTCTTGTCCTCTGACCTCCTGAGCACGGGGACCAGCTGGCCCAGCACCCCCAGTTTCCATTAATAGCAGCATCTGGAAAAAAAAAACCAAAAAAAAACCAACAACACAACAAAGCTGGAAATACCCATCAGAAACAAGCAGCTCTTTCCATGGGAAGAGCTGTCAGCTCCCATGAATTGTATTTGAATACAAACAGCTCTGCCCCTGTCCACATCACTAACAATACACTGGAGTCATTAACAATGAGTGATTGTTTCAGAGATGTTAATTCTCTGTTCAGCATTTTTGGGGTTTGTTCAAACTGCACTTCAGGAAGACATAAAAGGGAGGGGAAAAAGGCAATTAGCTTTAGATTTGTTGAAGAATGTTGCTCTCTTTGTCTTAGTCCAAGCCTAGATAGGAAACAGACCAACTAAACTTGTCTCAGCCACATTTGGGGATGGTAGGGGCAGTGTTAGCACTTCAGTGAACAACAGCTTGACTATTCAGCTTTCCCTCCATTGCTTTTCCCATTACACTGGTTCTTCAGGACCCTGAGCATGTGAGTGACATAAATTCAAAATGCTGAGAATCACGGAGGCAACACATAAAAGGAGGAAATGGGAGCGAGAAATGAAGTTACAGTGCTGACAAATGGATGGATGTGAGCTTTGGGAGGGTTGGATGTGGCTGTGAGAGTGAAAAACAGACTGAAGTAAGGTGCCAGTGACTCCACCATTGAAGGCTCCATGGACTGCCTTAGAAATAGCCAAAAATTGACCCCCTGTTCAGTGAAATCTTGGCTTGAAGTGCATTTCAGCCTGGCTCAGTTTGGACACAGCCATGCAGAATGAGTACTGGGTAATGCTGTAAACAAAGCCAGTGATAAATGCAGTGCATCAAATTGTGGGTTGGTGCCAGAGCTCTGGGTGCCTGGGATCTGGTATTATTTAGCATCTAAATTAATGAGCTGGAAGAAGTAAACAAAATGATTAAATTCATAGATGATCCTAAACTAGAAGGAGTTAAGAGCATCAGTCAGGAGACAGTGGATACATAAAGTGACCAAGAAGCATTAATAAATGCTTCAAAACAACATAATAAGATTTTAAGATTAAAATGCATGGTAGCATATCTGGGGGAGAACAGTTTGCAACATGCTGGCTTTATCAAAGGGAAAAACTTGGGAAACAGAGCAGTTTCCTAAGGAGGAGACCTGAGGCTTTCCAGGGATTGTGAACCAGGCAGGAATTCCTATTTTGATACAACTGAAAGACATGTGCATGCAAAAATAAACCCACCTCCTCAGGAGGGCACAGGAATTCAGAAGGGAAAATACATCTGTCCCCTTTCAGGGGCAGAGCTGGGTGCACTGGGCTGGGCTGGCACCACTGCCCATCCATCCCTGGCACTCCTGTCTCAGCTGGGGCTGTCTCTGGGGGCTGGGCCCCTCTCACCTTTCCTGCTGCTGATCTCACAGGCAGAGCCACGGTAGCCCAGGGGACACAGGCACTCACACTCTGTTCCTGGAAGCAAGAACAATTGGGAATTACAGACCTGGAGCCACCCTGCCCAGCAGGCACCCACTTCTGACCATCACTTCATCTTCTGGGAGGCAGGACAGTGGGTGAAATGCCTTCATTTTTCTCCCTTGCTGAAGGGATCAACACCAGTAAAGAAGGGAGCTGTGACTGCCCTGCAGCCCCTCTCACCTCCCCACACATTTGTTCCTGCCCTGCAGCTCATCCTCAGTCTCACTGAAGTTCCACAAGCCAGGGGACCACAGAGCACTCCTGCTCTTCTCCAAAAGGGACCACAGAATCCTGGAATGGTTTGGGTTGGAGTGACCCTAAAGCTCATCCCAGCCCCTGCCACGGGCAGGGACACCTTCCACTATCCCAAACTGCTCCAAGCCCTGCCCAAACTGGCTTTGGACACTGCCAGGGATCCAGGGCAGCCACAGCTTCTCTGGGCACCCTGTGCCAGGGCTTCCCCACCCTCCCAGCCAGGAATTCCTTCCCAACATCTCACCTAACCCTGCCTTCCCTGTGCCTCCTCTGGACTCACTCCAGCAGCCCCATGTGTGAATATCTGGGATTTCTGATAAAAACAAACTGCAGCACCAAGAAAGAGCAGCCAGGACAGGAATGTGCTAATTTGGCTTTGTGGCAGAGGAAAAGCCCAATATCCCTGCTCTGGCTGCCCAGGGATGTGCATCCCATGTCAGGAGCCTGCAGAAGAGCTCCCACTTAGGAAAATACATGGTCATTTACAGCCTTTGCTGGGAAGATCCTAAATGAAACACCAACCTGGGCTCAGCTCCTACAAAGTTCTTTAAACAAAGGTCACCATGAGACAAATGCTTGAAGTGCTACAATCAGCTGGCTGGTACCTGAAGTGATCATTTCTGCATTAGATACAATTTGATGATAACAATTCTCATCAGGACTTTTGCAGATGCAGATTGGAATTAGGCACTTGACAAAATGATCCCTTTGTTAGAAGCTCTCATCACATCATATATCTCCTGTTTAGGCAGAGCAGTTTTCATTTAATTTGATTATTTTTCCCCTTCATTTTTTAAATCACAGCCTGCTTACAGAGGAGGACAGCTTCTATCAGAAACAGGGGGAGGTGGTGGTGGTGATCACTGTGCTTGGCACTTATTTGGTGCTTTTCATCTTCAAAACCCTTTCACAAACACTAATTAAAGCTGAGACAGTAGTCACTTCTCCAGGAGGATGGAAGCAATCTTAAAAGCAAAAGGAGGAGACTTAAAGATGTCAAGGATTTTTTTTCTTTTTTAAAGGCATAATTGAGAAGCAACAAATTCTTCTGTACAACTGAAACAGATAATGGATACAGATACAGATGATGGTTATTCCCATGACAAAGCCACATCCTTTGACTTACTGTACTTACCAGGACTCTACAAACAGAGGATTTAAAACACAGAGTAATTCCCTCTGAAGAAACAACAGTAAAAACTAAAGGGCAGCTTGCTCCCCACAGACTGCCAGGTGTTTCCAGGCAGGAGGGAGGGAGGAGGAGCCCTGTACCTGTGAGGAAGGGGATGCCATTCCCGAGGCAGGGGGCACAGCGACAGGAGCTGCTCTCCAGCTGGAACTCCTCCAGAGCCCGGCGCAGATTCTCCCTGATTTTCATGGCATCAGCCACGTCAGAGGGAGTCACCAGCTCGTGCAGTGGCTCTGCCTAAGGGGAGGGGAGAAACTGCATTAATTCCCAAGCTCAGAATGCCTTGGACATCCCACGGTTTGGTGGTGGCACAGCTGGAGGCTGTGGGGCACAATTACAGGTTTCCCATTGCTGTTTGTTAAAACTTATGAACAACAAGGTCAGGAATACTCCCAGGGATGCTCCCCTTGCTTTCCAACACCAGAGCACTTGGGAATGTGTAACAAAATCCAGCAGATTTGGATAAGAAACAGGCTAAGCTGCACAGGAGTTTCATTAAATCCCTTCTCATCCATTTTTCTGGTACAGACATTTATAGATCAGATTTGTTCAAACTTACATTTTCTGACTGATCTCTTACTCTGATTTTAAAAATTCCCCCTAAAAGCTATTCACAGAAATCCTCTACAAACTATTCACAGAAATCTCCTCCTACAGCTCCCCAGCACAGCCAGAGGCACCAGTCACAGGGATTCACATCAGCACTGCCACCTTCACCACTCCTGCATTTCAAGGCTGGTTTTTGTCCCTGGGGAGCCCAGATAAGGGCTCACTGCTTTCCAGAAGGGAGAGGATTTGATCTCCATCTGCAGATGGGGAGAGAAGACAAAGGTGTGCACAGCACAGTGAACGTGCAGGGACCAAGGAGACTTTGGGTCACTCATTTATTTTCCTCCTGAGAACAAGGGAAGGTTAAAGTGTCAGTAGAGCCAGTCACCCACAGTGGGATGGTACTTCCATGTGCCATCAGGGGATCCATCCCAAATTCCCATCCTCACTGCAGAGATGCAGGTCACACACAGGAAGCATCAAAGATCACCCTCCTGCTACCAGAGCTAAAGAATGCTCCAATACAAAAAAAAAAAAAAAAAAAAAAAAAAAAAAAAAAGAGCTCATTTCCTGCTGCTGTACATCCACTCTTCATCAATTATCTGTGATCCATACTTTGCTTTTTGAATTCAGACCATACAAATGAGGAAATACACTAAGAGTGACCTGCCAAGTCTCTCCAGCAGATGATTTATGAACTGATTTGCTTTAGTTTTCCCTAACTAAGCATTCTTGGGCTGACATTTAGTCACACTCCACTGGTACTTTTGATCTTCAAGCCCCACAGGGATATTGGTATGGAAATGAAGATACCAAACCCAAATTACATCTGCCTGAGGTTTTTCACTGGGCAGCCTGGTCAGTGATGCCAGGCAAGACAAAGAGCACCTCAGTTCCTCATGGGAGGTTTTTCTGTGTGGGGGATTTGCTGCAGAGGCTGCATTTCTCTTGTCTCCTGCTCTGAGACCTCCCAGTGCATTTCTGGAAGGTCAATCCACAGCACACCAGGGGCTGCAGCAAGTGCCAGATGGATACTGCCTGTATTTCCAAATTCCTGATTTTTGCTTGCTTCACCTTTTTAGAATTCACCTCTTTCTTGAGAAGAAATCCCCTCCTACAAATGTAAAGATTTTTGCCTAAAATTAAATTTTACAGTGAAAAACAACTATAAATCAACTTCCACCTCTACCAGTCCAAACTCCTGTTTAAAAGGATGTTCTCTTGCACCTTTGTACTATTCACTCATTTTGACATTAAGGATGACGAGGCAGAATTGCTACATATTTCTGCTTGCTTTTTTGCATTTCTAAAACTCTCTGGGATCAAAAATCATTGACTCTTCAAAGCCTAACTCATATTTTTCAGGTTCAGCTAAGCTGCCCAAACACCCAGGCATGCACAGTGAACCACCTGACCTTTTGAACCAGAAAGAATGGTCACTGGTGCTCACAGAAGTCAATAAATACCCAGGAAAACAGAACATTTTATAGAATCTTTTAGAATATATGCTGCCAGATACAATTTTTGGTAAGCTATACATTGGTAAAACAGAAGGTGGATCATCTGATCTGCAGGCAGCAGGAAATGCCATCTGCACAGCCAAGTTAAAGGGTTAAAGCTGTTTACTTTGTGCATTCCCAAGCACAGTCCCTTTAAAGCATCACCCCTTTGAATTTCTGAACACTCACTTAGAGGAGCTACACTGCACAGTAAGGTTTGTTATTCTTGTTTGTTTTTTTTTCTTTTTCCTCTAAATCCTGTTTATTCAAAGACAGGGGCTGGAGGTGAATTACCAAAATACGAGTATTGGTCTAACACCCATACTCAACTGTGATGGACAAAAGACTCTCTAACAATTTAAAGTTACAAAGTGTGTGTTTATTCAGTGCTGGGCAGCAGTGAGGTAATCCTCTAATACACACTGCAAAATCACAGGTGATCAGAGTCTATTTATTAGCAAAGGATTAAAACAAATACATATTCTTAATAACAGCCTCTCCCATCCCCTGCTTCCTATGGTAATTAGCTTGAATAGCTATTAAGCATTGATTGACTTCTTAAATTAAGTCTGGGGTCGTTTTTGTGGGGAGGGGTCTTAAAAGGAGGAAGTAAGGCGAGTCTTCCTCACCCTAAACTCTTGACCTTTTCTATCACTGACAATACAAATGATTTCTGGGGATAGTCCAGTTTTCCAAAGAATGGGTTCCTGGTTGCATTGTCCATGTTCCTTTGGGTCTGCTCACTAGTTTTGTCTTTTCCCATTGTAAGCACAGCTGAGCAAACATGAAATGACAGACAATCGATTATTTAAGTTTCAGATAACTACTCCCTTATAACTTCTAACTTGTTTTCAGCAAGGCAACTAAAACCCTAATTTTCTAGGGGGAAGTGGAGGGGCAGTACCTTGAGGTTGATGATGTCAGGGTTGTATTCCACAGCCTCTCCCCAGCGCTGCAGGAGCTGGGCTGTGGGCAGCTCCCTGTGCGCCAGCCGGGCGATGTCCTCGCTCGCCCCGCCGCGCACCAGCGCCACAAAATCCTCCACCAGCTCCTTCCTGGCAGTGCTGTCTGCAGAAACACACCCAGGACAGTGCCCAGTGTCTCTGTGGGATGCAGTTATCAGCTAGCAGCAGGTCCCATCCCACCCAGAGGGCAAAGGAAAAGCACCACCAGTGTTGCTCACCTGGTTTCCTGCAGTGTGTCCTGTGTTCTTCCTGCTCCCTTGCAGGAATTCCCCATCCTGCACCCTGCATCCCTCCCCTAAATTCCTTCCTGGCTTGGGTTGCCATACAGGATGTGACCCTGTTGAAGCTGAGTGGGGCAGTGACCCTTATCTCACATATTATCTGCTAATGGGCCATCTTTAAACCAGCTGGGGCAATCATCTTTATCTTTTCCACAGCCCATCCCTCCTGCAGGAAGATATCATCTGCTGCTGGGCCATCTTTATCTTTTCCACAACCCATCCCTCCTCCAGGAAGATATCATCTGCTGCTGGGCCATCTTTATCTTTTCCACAACCCATCCCTCCTGCAGGAAGATATCATCTGCTGCTGGGCCATCTTTAGCTTTTCCACAACCCATCCCTCCTGCAGGAAGATATCATCTGTTGCTGGGCCATCTTTAGCTTTTCCACAACCCATCCCTCCCTCCAGGAAAATATCATCTGCTGCTGGGCCATTGAGTCCCACTGTATGACAAAGAAATGAAATGGCAGAAGTGTTTCATGCTTACCTCCAATCTCTTTCAAAAGGGCTTTACAGCCAGCTGTATCTACTCCAAGCCCCACAGAGACTTTAACAAGATTCACACCAATGTTAAAGCCCTTCTGTGCACATTTCTGGACATCACTCAGAGAAAAACCTTAAACACACAAAAATTGCAAGGTTTTAATACAACTGCTTCATGTTTTATGTCCATGTACACAGAACATGAGAGTTGATAAGTATTTTTGCTTTAGGAAAAGAAAAAAAAAAAGATATGATTATGAAGATTATTTTTGGGGGTTTTTTGATACTTAACTATATGAAATGAAATCTCTGCATTTTACAGAATTCTGAAGCCAAGTAGAAATGCAAGGTAATGCTGGAAGAGGAGGATTTCAGTCACCCACCCAGCTGTACTGGTAAAGCAGAGCTGCAGTGGGTAGGAAAATAGTGGATGTCTAGTTACAGCTACCCATCACCTCTCCCCACCCCCAGGATCCAGGGTTTTTAAGAGAAATACATGAAATAGCTTTTCCTCCTTTTACTAGCTCACATCTCCAACTCTCTGCTGCCAGAAGAGCCTTAAGTACTTCATGGAAATTTAGACTGGATATCAGGAAACATTTCTCCACCAAAACAGTAATCAAGCCCTGGAAGAGGTTCCCCAGGGCAAGGGTGGAGTCACCAACCCCAGAGGGATCCACAGGGAGTGTGGATGTGGCACTTGGGGACAGGATTTAGTGGTGGGGACAGGGTTTAGTGGTGGCCTTGGCAGAGCTGGGTTAACTGCACGATCTTAGAGAGCTTTTCCAGCCTAAAGGATTCCATGGTTCTAAGATGTGGCAGATTGGAGTCTGAGTGAGAACAGAGCCAGTACCAACCATGGCACAGAGTGTGTGACACCAGATCTGCAAAAGGTTTCAGCTCCAGCACAGACAGTACAAATATAATGAGGAATTTGAAGGGAAAAACCTGAATTCTCAGACTGGACCTACAAAACCCTGCTGAGAGCTTACAGCCCAGCTCAGCACTTGTGTGAAAATGTTGTTATTGCTTCAGGATCCTGATCTGGGTCAGCAGACACTGAGCATTGTGGTGCAAACAATAATACACTTTAGTTCAAACAAACATGGCTTGTGATGGGCCCACAGCAGCAGCTGAGAAATTGGGAAACTCTGTTAGAATTTGAATACCTGAAATGGGAATCTGAATTCTGTCCCTCTCTCTGACTCCAGGGTAAGGAACTTCCCACACAGCAGAAGAACAAACAGAGTATTACACAAAGCAGAGCCCAGTAAATGCCTCTGCAGACAGACAGCAGAGGCAGCTCCCCACTCCCCTGCCAATGAATAAATAATTGAGAGTGCAGCTATTGATTAATGTCACACTGCTCGCTCTGTCCTACACAACAATCATCATTTCTCACAACAAAGGGAGCCAGAGCCAAAGATCAGGAGCAATGTCAGGCACAAGAGTCACCCAGCAAATTATTTACTGTTTCCTACACGCTGGAAAAGCTCTGGAGGCTAAAGGTGTTTCAAAACTGCCACTTAGAAGGCAGTGGGAAAAGAACCTGGCTGAAGGTTTTCAAAGCTAACAGAAGTGGTAAGATCCACAATTCTCATTCATCTCAACATCTTGTCAGCCTCTAAAATGTGTTGTCTAAAATACCTGCCACAGGGCCTTTCTTTGTCAGCTAAATCCAGCCCACGATGCTGAGCATGCTTTGAAAACCTCTTTTTACTGTCATCCAGCACCTCTATGTAGTAAAAATAAACAATTTTAGGCCACAGTGACATGTCTGAACAAGCCCAAGCCTTGGTCTGTGTTGTGTGCACCAGCCAAACTATATTTAGCTGTTTTTCTCCATATTTTGCTACCTAGCTGGTTTTCTACATATTTTACTGTTCCTTCACACACTTATTTTAACTTATTTAACTTATTTTTCTGTATATTTTCTAGGTTAAACCAATGTTTATAACAAGTGCACGAAGTAAGCCATTTTTAAGTGTTTTTCAACAACTTGTTAAAACACTTCAA
Organism: Oenanthe melanoleuca; assembly: GCF_029582105.1. Classification (NCBI taxonomy): domain Eukaryota; kingdom Metazoa; phylum Chordata; class Aves; order Passeriformes; family Muscicapidae; genus Oenanthe; species Oenanthe melanoleuca. Next base: position 3,746,459 of record NC_079342.1, on the reverse strand, counting down.
AACCACTAAAACGTAAATTATACTAAATTAAAAAAAAAAAAGCTGAAAAACAAAATACCAAAATTAAAAAACCCAAAATAAAAGTGAACAATAACGTTTTAAACAACCACCAATCACCACTGTACCTAAAAAACTCGTGCAAAGCGCATAAAAGCACCAATCAAAAAGTGCACAAACAGTAGTCTTAAAATATATAATTAATATATGATTAAATATATTAAATATATAATTAAATGTATTATTAAATATATAATAGATATAACAATATATTAATATTATATACTAATATAGAATTATATAATTAATATGATTAATATATAATATATAATATATAATATATAATATATAATATATAATATATAATATATAATATAATATAATATAATATTATATATTATATTATATTATATTATATTATATTATATTATATTATATTATATTATATTATATTATATTATATTATATTATATAATATATAAAATATATAATAATATATAATAAACAATAAATCAACTTCTACATAATCATATTAATTTCCTATCCAAAAGTCCTATTTCTCCCACACCTCCCACATTTCCTGCAGGATTTCTTTGAGCTGCTGTTGCCTCTTCTCCCACCTTCTCCCTCTCCTGCCCTGAGCCATCCCTGTGCCTGCAGAGAGCTCTTCCCACCCAAAATCCAGCCCCACAGCTCCTTCCCACCAGATGCACACACCTGCCTTGCGCAGCTCGTTGCTGTTCAGGACCAGAGTGTACTCGTAGATGCCTCCAAGAGTGGCCTCCCTGATGAAGTGTGTCCCAAAATCCCTGAGCAGCTCCCGGTACTCCCCGTAGCTGTAATCTCGGGGCAGCCGCCGCAGCCGCTGCAGGAACTCGTGGTGCAGCATCAGGGCTCGGGGCTTCAGCTTGTAAACGCCAACAGCCAGCTCAGAGCGGGCGTGCAGGAACTTGCTGGACTGCAGGGAAGGCAGGAGAAGCCAGGAGGAGTCAGGGGTGGCATCCTGATGAACCGTGGGGTGGTTATTGGCAGTTAAAAATCAGCGGGGTTTATTAACTTCACAGTTTGCAGCTGGAGATCTAACTAACTCCTGCAAGAGCAAAACTTTTATAGTAGAAGTAACTGAGAGTCATGAGTGGGACATGGGAAAAGGCAGGGTCCAGGTTCTGGCAAGGACACCTCAGCATCCTGCAGGACTTCCCTAATAAAACTTTATCTCTCTCCTGAGACGTTCTGACATCTGAAATCATGATTTGTATGGGAAATGGTCATTCTCTGGCTGAGCCAGATTCGTGTTTGTGTTTCACAGAAAGGCAAGAAGAAAACACAAACTCTCTCTCACACACACATATTTACATGTCTCTGTGCAGATATGTAAACATGGATAAATTTTCTCTCCCCTTTCTGGCATAAAAGTCTGGAACAGAAAATGTCTTCCATTATGTTCAAAGGGTTTAGTGTTCAGTTGTCTGGGTCAGCAGGACAAGCACGTCAGGGAGGGATCAGTGTAGAACACAGCAGCTTAAATAATAAAATCAGGATTTAGTATCTGGTTTGTTTATCTGTTGCAAATGCTTCTCATTGACCTCTGATCTTTTTGTGAGAAATTCAACTTTGCAGGAAGCAAATGCAAGGAATACTTTGCCATTCCTGAGGACACTTTACACTGAAAGGAGATTCACACTGGTGATACTATTACACCACTGATATGAGCTTCCTTTGTTTTTGGCAATAACAGATGAAAAAAAGAAAAGAAATGATGGCAGCTGTAGGAGCTATGGATTCAAGTTGGACAGGTTTCTTAGTTTCAATTTTTCGCTACAAACATTCAAAAGTGGATGCCCAGCAGGGCAGTGGACAGACCACACTAAGAATCAGAGAATATCCACAGCTGAAGGACCCACAAGGATCACTGAGTCCTCTCCACGGGTTGTGGCTGATTTCAGAGGTCAGGCAGCCCAGATCCCAGCTGAGAGCTGAATGGAAAAGCTCCTGGATGCTGCAAACACAAAGGAAGGCACTGTGGGGGTAGTCAAGACTTGAACAAGGGGCAGAATCCAGCTGGGGGAAGGATTTGATTTATCCCAGTCCTGGCTGCTGAGGAGGAGCCTCAAACCAACGCACACACACTTACAGGGAACACATTAGCAGGGAATTAATGGAGCAGTGCTTACACTGGAAGAAAATCTTTTCATCCTCTGCATGAACTTCTTGAACCTCATGTCATTCGAACTGTAACCAAGTTCAAACACTTTTGGTATTTTTATACCGATGCCGAAGCTTGTCTGAGAAGCTTTTGCCTTCAGGACACTGCTTTCATAATTTGAGTAGGAGTCATATTCAGTCATTGTAAATTCATATTTGCCTTTGGTCTAAACAGAAAGGAAAAACAACACATCTCATTTCCTGCACAGTGATTGTATACCTGAAGCGTGGGGAAGGAATGCAGACACAAATATACTTGTGAATTAATGCTTGCACTTTGAAGATGAAAAGCCCTGTATAATTGCAAAGCACTATTATTATTAACACAGGTACTTCAAGAATACTTGATTTACAGCAGCAGGAAAGCTCCTATCTCCTCCATACTGCAAGGTCCCCAGGCTTTCACTTACTATGTCAATCTTATGCAAGGAAGGTGAAATCTTAAACACAGGCATCAATTAAAGAACAAATTCTAAAAGGAAAAGGTTTCCTAGTGGGCAGCACTCAAAAACATCAAGTCATCAGAAGCACTAAGGTCAAATATATAATATTAGAAATACAGCTTTTGGCAGGAACAAGTTTTCACACAAAGTATGAACACTGAGGATGTTCTAGAATAGGGTAAAAATCAGCCTGATCCTCTTGGGTGTTAAGAATTCTGTGATTTTTTAACAGAACGATGCAGCAATGAAGCTTAGGGCAGTGAATCCACTGGGATATGTGTGTGTGAGTTCATGTGCAGGCACAGCTGGCACGTACCTCTGGTGTGTAGCTCTCTACGTTGTAGGGCTTCCTGAACCTGGTGTCTGTGATGTAATGGGGAGAACATGCCCCAGCATAGTACCTGTGATCAAGGACCAACCCCTCCAAGCTGTTTGTGAAGATATTCAACCTGCAGGTGAAGCAGAACAGCAATGTTTTATAGTTCCATCAATTCAGAGCTAAACATTAAATGCCTTGCCTGAGAAAGGGAAAATATTGTTTTATTCAGCCACAGGCTCTTTGTTTCACACTTCTTTATTTTGAAGCCCCAAAAGAAAGCTCAGCCTCTTTCACTGTCCAACCAACCCAGGTGCTGCAGAAGAACCTGACTGATGAGAAATCAAAAGACAAGAGTTGAATTTTGACACTTGATGAATATAAATGGCAATTTTCATCCCCCAGCTGTGAATGGCACCAGTGTTACTGCCACCAGCACTGGCAGCTTTGTGGTCTTCACTGGACCTCTCCAGGAAGAGCAGAAGAAAGTGCACCAGCCAAACTCCCACCCCACCCTGAGCATCCCCAAATATCCACAGCATCCACCAGAACCTTCAAAGACAGGTTTGCCACTCCATGCCATCAATCTAGGCTGATTTTTGATTCACTCTTCTTCATTCTGGTTTATCAGCCAAAATCTTTGCCAGGTCGGTCAAGGGTCAAGCAGAGGTCAGCAGATAATAGTAGAAATTGTTGGGGAACAAGGAAAGAGCAACAGCTCAACTAATCCTCAAAACCACAGGGAGTTTTCCTTTGATTTCAGTGGATGATGGACAGAAACCTTAACCTGCCTGCTCTAGGAAAGGATGCAGCACTGCAGTTTGTGGGGATGAGGAGATTAAACCCCATCACTTGCTTTTCCCATTGCTGCTGGTGAAATGAAACTTCATAAAAAAACACCACAAAAAACCATCAGTGCTCCAGGACTCTGTTGGATCTGCCTCTCCAGATTTTGGGGAGAGAAGCTTGCATGATAATGACCCTGAAGCTGTAAAAAATTAACTCTAATTTTAGAACAATCTGGAAAAAAAGGGAAGTCCACTAAAAGCAAATTACTGAGCATTTGTAGCTTCAAAGAGATGAGAAGCATGTTCCTATAATTGTCCAACATTATTTTTAATTTTGATTAAACTCAGAAGTACAAAGCATTAGCAATGACATGTGCAGCAGCCATATCTCCAGAGAATAATGAGAAAATTATATATTTTTTTCTTGCAATATGATTTTCCTTTTCTTTTTTTTTTTTTTTTTTAATGCAACAAGCAATTTTTCCCTGTAGAATAAGAAAAAAGAAACATCTTTTCACATGGTCTGATCTTACAGATCTTACCCTTTTGCCAGATTCTCTATTCCCCAGTACTCTTCCATCTTCTGGTCACATTTCCTGAACACTTTTTTGCAGTTTTTCTCATCTGACTGGTCCCCACAGTCGTCATCCCCATTGCAGAGCAGCCTCCGTGCAATGCATCTCCCTAGGGTGAAGGGAAAGTCACTCCTGAAAATCTCTGATCACACTCCTGACATGGAGTCTAGGAGCAAAACACAAAATTCCTGGAATGAATGGTTCAAAGCTGGCTGGAAAAAACAAAATTCTTCTATATCTGCTCAGTTTCACTCAAAAGCATCATAATCTTAAAATTCCTTGCAAGGAATGATAAGTGGATCGTGACATCATCTTAGGAAAAAAACCACATTAATTAAAAGTATAAAGAAATATAGAATGTTTGGTTTTTTGGTTTGGTTTTTTTTTCATTTTGAGAGAACAAAGATGTTGTTTCAGCAGGCCTTGTGCATGCAGTATATTTTTTCTCTCTTCCCATCTCCACAATCAGTGTTTTCAGTCTCACCAAAACACAGGAAGATGCAGAACAGAGGCTTTTCCTTTGTCCCATCTCAGGTGCTGAGCTCCTGCTGCTGCCACTTGTGCTTCAGATTTTGCTGATATAAGCAGGTTATAATTTGCTATTTGGAGATTCTAAAGGTGGCTGCTAGACTCACTCAAAGTCACTGACACAAACACAAGCACGGGAGGAGCCAGGTAAATTCCTGGCATCCCTCTGGCCCAGCAGAATTTGAGGTTTTAGAGTATAGCAATATATAGAGAGCAAGATGGAGATATTGGAATTTGGGGTTTTAGAATATAGCAATATATAGAGAGCAAGATGGAGGTTTTGGGGCAGAGGATTTTTTCTTCTTCACCTTCTTCTTCATGGGTCTAAGTGGTACTTTTGTGATTGGATAGAAAAAATCTGCATTGTGGGTCATGGGTGATTGGTTATTGGGTTAAAAGTGAAAATAATTTTCTTAATTAGACAGTTTGGGCTTAAAAGACCTTTTAACAAGAAAGACACATTGCCATTTCTCCATTTTTAGCCTGTTAGCCAGAAGTGCTGTAGAACTCACTGCAACATAGATAAGGATTGATAAATATCTGAGTCTAAACACAAAATACCATACCAGGAGCAATTGATCCTGACTCTGACAAAGAAAAGAGAAGATAAAAAGTGAGACCTTACCTGTGACTGCACACACAAAGCCATCACACCTAACTCTGCTCCTGCAAGGACTGCTTGGGACACAGTCCTCAGCTTCTCTGTCAGAGTCATCACAGGGATCTCCTCTGAACTGAGAGGGTTGTTCCAGGCGGGCAAACCTGTACTGTGATGAAATAAAAAAACTCAAGTGCACAGGAATGGAGAATTTTATGCTGAAAAACAAACTTTGTGTGGCTGAGATCTGATCTAAGCACACTCTGTCATGTTAAAAGGGAAAAGTGGCAGCACAGAAGTGTGATGCTGGTGATTTGCCTCCTTTCTAAGGTTTCTGATCTGCGACAGTTTTAATTTTATTGGGGGATTGGGGGGGATGAAGGAAAGTTTGCTTTTCTTTGACAGTTTGTTTAAATGAGCCTGACAGTGCAGTGCAGGACTTTGCAGGAGTAAGGAAGGATTCAGTTCCATCTCCTCTCTTTCAATTAGTGCTGGTAATGACACCCCTTGTTATTTTCTGTCAGTGTATTTACTTGCCCCTCTGTATCATTAGGGATTTTTTTCCGCCCACAACACTGCTGTGAAGCAGTCAATTACTCTGTCCAATATGTTAGCCCTCCTTTTTTCCCCCAGCTTCTGAGATTAACTCTTTGATATGAAGCTTCACTCTCCCCCCAGCTCCCATCACTGGTTATTTCTGCTTAAGCCTGGGAACAGCTTCTCCAGTTTGTTAGCAGAGGTCTCTCTAGCAACGGGGATTTTGCTTTTCACGCTGTTGGGATCATTACTTTCATTTGATGGGGCTTCTCAGGTGGAAAATGCTGTCTGGCAGACAAGAAAAAGCATCTTAATCCTCAGAGGCACCGAGTGTCTCCAGGTCCCACAGGGGACCATTAGTGGGGAAGGTGCCTTGCAATGATGTGGAAGGACAGGGCTGTGTTGGAAAGCCCCTGCAAAGCCTGGCCTTACCTTCTCAGGACAGTGAGGCACCCTGGAAAGCACTGCAGTTATTTGGGGTGGTGAGCTGAAGAGCTAAAACCAGCAGAAAGCAAAACCCCCCCCAGTCTCCCTGCACTGCTTTGCTTGGGAGCCCCCCACAGACAAAAGGACAGGGCTGTAAAGAGTCTCAGTGTGAGCAGACACTCACCCTCTTGCCGTGGCAGGGGTCACAGGGGCTCCAGCTGGACCAGGAGGACAGGGCGCAGTGGCGGGGCTGGGGCGGCCTGTGCCCGGCCAGGGGCTCCTGGCCACTGTGTCAACAACAGCACAGCTTCAGGATGGGCACTGTGAGCCCTGAGCACCTGCCAGCCCAGCCTGTCCTGTGTGCAGCCACACACACCAAGGACTGACACTCACCACGCCCTGCACGCAGCCTCTGCACCTCAGACCTCATCCCCATGGCATTGATGCACTGGCACTGATCCTGTACAAAACCCGAGCCACTCTCCAGTGCCAGCATGGAAACTGAACCCAGGGTCCACCAATCTGGGCTTCCCCCCAAGCTGTGCAAGCAGCAAAACCTTCACCACCAACTGCTGCCCTCGCTCCAAGGCTCCAAGGTCAGGCAGCTCCAGAACAAACATCAGCCCCAAGAAAAGGCCTGGCATGCACTCAGCATTTCTGAAAACCAGGCTTAAGGTTCTCTCTTTGCCCAGCAGCCCATTTCCCCACCCCCCAGCTGGCCAAAGCCACTAGGCTTGGATTCTACTCTCAGTTCATGAGTCATTATCCCATTAATCCCTTTCAACCCAGTAACAAACCCAAGCCCAAGTGTGAGCCTTTACTCTTCACCCCAGCCACTCTCTCACTCCCTCATGTCACAGCTGTCTCCAAGGTTTCCACAATGCCACAGTTAAAATGCTGCCTCCTCTTTTGGAGGATTCAGGATTTCTGATTAAATCCTTGTCCCAGACAAATGCTCCCTTGTTGCACCTCCTCCATGTGGGGAGCTTTAGTAAAATGTTGACAATTAGTTTCTTTTCATACCCAGTTTGACAAGGAAACTACCACAGCAATGTTCCCAATTCTTCCACCCCGACAAGGAACAGCATCAGCTGAAGCTTTAAGTATGATTTAGTGCTTGGCATGAGGTTCCTATTATTGCATATTAAAAATCACATAGAATAAAGAAATTACAAAACCCCATCAGCTTGCTGAGGCATGAAATCAAAGCTCAAAGTTCAGAGAACAGTGCAAAAATATAGTTAGATTGGAAAGATTACAAGATGTAGCTGTCTGAAACAGCAAAATCTATTACACCAGCAGAGAAAGGAACAGCTCTCAGCCACATTCTCACCATTTCTGCCCTTGAAGGAAACAACCCTGAGTGCCCAGCAGGGAAGGAATGTTCCCAATTCACTTACCCAGAGCCCAGGGTGCCCAGCACAGCACAGAGCAGCAGCAGCAGCACTGGGATGGGGAGCAGAGCACCCATCACTCTGCTGAGCCCACACCGCCTGCCCTGCCTGCCCCTGGGGTCTCAACAGGATTCAGCCACAAAAAGAGAAGCTGCAGAGCTGCTCTGCCCCCCTGCAAGCAGCAGATGAGCCAGCACACCTGGCAGGCTCACAAGGTAAACGCTGCTGCTGGTAGCACACGGCTCTCCTGAGCAGGGAGGGAGCCAAGCTCTGCCCAGGAGCAATCTGCACTTTCATTTGTAATGCTCCTTTCAAGGGAAAATTAATATTTCAACAAATGAAACGTATTTGAGTCTTGGCAAGAAGGAAGTGATAAGTGAACTCGAGTTGGCTTTCTAGGAACAGAGTGCAGAATCATTTATTTATTGCTGCTTTCCATGTCTGTCTTCCAGAGGAAGGTCAGACTCGAGGCACAAGTATTCACTCTGGTGGAAAGCCTTATTCCTGAGTGCCCTTCCCTGTCTCTCCTGCTGCTGGGCAGGACAGAGCCCCAGCCCTGGCTGGGCCATTCCACAGAGATTCTCTGCCCCATGCACCCAGAGCTTTGAGCCCAGGAAAGCAGGACCTGTCAGGGTATCAGATGTAATCTCTGTGGTTTTTTGCTACTACACTGAGCCATTCTCTCTCTTAAATGGCCCTGACTGGGATGAGAACTTACCAGGGGCTGGCTGCCACCAGTTCAGCTGGGCTGTCAAAGGCAGATCAGACAGAACCTGGAAAAGTTTTTCTTTGGTTGCCTGTTGAGCCTTCACATCCTGCTGCTTCTCCCAGGTACAGCTTTTGGATTCCTGAGACACAACAGGCTTTCCCTTTATTTTCCTGTTATCCTACAGCAAGCACCTTAGAGAGAGCCAAGCTCTCTGAATCTGTGTTTCCCTGCACAAAATGAGGAATATTGTGTTTTCCCACCCCTCCCTTTGCTGGACAACATCTTTGAAGACAGAGCCTGGCTGTGCACCTCTGGCTTTGAGCAGCACAATCTCTCACCCTGGGACACAGCTCTGAGTGCTCTGGTGATACAAAGAGTAAACACATTTTAATTTGCTCATTATGTCAATGATGGGTGCTATACATGAAATTATTCATATTCACTAATACCAAACAAACCCAACAACCTCGGTGCCATTACCTGGCCAAGTGCTACACCCTTACAAATGACATTATTCTGCCTGTGGAGCCATGTCCCTGCTGAAGAAACAACTGGCTGAGACACCTTTCTGGTTTGGCAGCCTGATGATAACAATTTAACACAGAGAAGCACATTAACCGAGTCCTTGTAGGAATCTGCTCCAAATAAAAGATTTTATTTCAGGCACTGCCCCAGGCAGTGATAAACTGCCCTCTAGACATGGAGGACAAACTGTTAGGGGAGATGATTCAGGCTGTGCAAAGCTTTCTGTTTGCCTTTTTTGCTTCATTTTTTTCTTCCAAATGACTCTGCCCCAGCCTGAACCCAAGATGAGCCTGTGTGATAGAGCTTGCTCAACCTCTGGCACAATTGATTCAGCTGTTAATCATTTGTCCATGACAAAAAAAAGAAAAAAACCAACAGAAAAACCCCCACTCACAGAAAGACCTCTCCATCCACAGGACCTTTGCTGGCTGGGAAATGCAGCACACATCCAACATTTCAACAGCAGTAAAAGATAAACCAAGATTACAAACACACAGCACCCTCTACATACAATTTCAAACCATGACAGTGATCCCAGCACGTGGAATTTTCAAGCTTCTCTCTGCTGCTTGTCTTTGTTTTGCTGCACATCTCAGTGGTGAACATACAGGAGGAGTGGTGAATTACCACAAGTGAGGATAAAACAGGAGCAGGCACCCAAGAGACAGAATTTCCTACAGCTCAACACACTTTTCAGAGAGAATAAAAAGCACCATCAGGTTTTACACATAATTTACAACCTGATTTAATTAGAGGCAGGTCTAACACATGAAATTTATGACAGCAGCCACAAGTCATTTTCTGCTTCCTCGGGTCCATGGCTCAGGGAATGTTGCCTTGCCTGGGTCAAATTTTCCGTTGCTCTCCTTCTCCACTGGTGGCTGCAGCAGCTGTGGCTTTCTGACGAGCTGAAGTCCCAAACCAACTCTCTACATTGCTGAATTAGGACTCATCACACTTGAAAATCAAATGCCCACCATGAAAACAGACCCTGCAAGTGAAACACATCCTTTGCAGAGCTCATATCCCAAGTTTGTGAGCCTCTGCTCCCTGGAAATAAATCCTCTACAGATTCACCAAACATGATGGTTCTTTAAACTGCAGTTTCCTGTTAAAAGAAAAGCTGAAACACATCAGAGCTGAAAGATCTTCCCTGGGAAAGATCAGACTGGAGCCAGCAAGCAGCTGTTTACAGAATTACCAGTGTGCTTTTCAAAAAGTCTCTTTTTCTCCTCTGAGAAAACTTTTATTCCCTACTTTGGACCTCAGAACGCCTTTTCTTCTGTGGAAAAACTAATTCAAAGGTAAAAGGAAGCTTCTCATCAATTTTAATTGTGAGGAACATCAGGTGGCAAATATATGGTAAAATTTACAACCAAAGAATACCCCCAGATTTTCACAATGAACCCACTGCATCACCATTTTTGTTATTATTTTCTGGTGTGAGGCTGGTCCCTGGAAGGTCCTGTACATAAAAAACTCACCTTGCTGAATTTAGTTCTCCCCTTCTGGCTTTTGATCCACTAAAATAATGTTTTATTGTGACTGAGGCCAAATCTGGCTCAGGTTCACCTACTCTGAAAGTTCTCAAGTCCTGTGAAGAGGGTAAGACAAAGAAAATCCCTTTGTCTCCATCTCCTCTCCATCAGACCTCAAGACAACACACACACAACTTGTTTTCAAACTAGAAACATAATTTTTAAAGAAAAAGGTAACTCATCATCTGTGTGTCAAATAAACAGTAAAAAATTCACAAAAACTGCAACATCTCACAGCACTGTAACTTCTGCTCATTTCAAATACAGCTCACTTCTGACACCAAGAGCTGTTCTTACACCTCTAATAACTGTTAGAGAAGACAAAGATGCTACAAAAGGTTTTTATTTTTTTATTTTTTATTTTTTTTTTTTTGCAGGTAGTACCTGGCAGTAATTCTTCCTAATCCTTTATTTTCACAAATGTCTGAGGCTGAATGGGCAGAGATTGCTGCCTGTTAACCTGATTTTCTTTTAACCTATTGTGATTTCCTTTCTTTGCTGGTGAGGAACATTTATAGAAGTGGTGCTACAAGAGCTATGAAACAGGGTTGAAAAGCCAGCAAATAATATCAGATCTTAAAAGACCTTTTTTTTTTAAAAAAAAAAAATCCAACATTTTGTATCTAAAAGCCCCTTGAATGGGCCTTGAATGAGCCTATTCTTCTCATTGAGATTTTTTCAGGTGCTGATAAAACATTTTAGGGTGATAGATGAGCCACAGGGCAAACACATCAATTGAGATAAGACTATTTAAACCTCTAAAAACTAATAGCTGTAGAGCTGTTTCACTAATAGACCTGATATTTCCTGCCTCCAGTAGGATAATTTCAGAAAGAGACAGGCCATGTTACAGGTACTCAGGAAATCCTATCAGGATATCTTCCCATATTCCTCACTGTCATCAGCTGAAATGTGTAATTCAGTTTCACCCCACACTCAGACAGCAAGTAAAACCAGAAAAAAACTCACCAAACCAACACCTTTATTTTTCCCCATGCCAGTCTTACCTTGGGTATTTCAAAACAATGTAATAAAGGTTTTTAATGGGGCTGATGCTAAAAAGCAAATCAGTGTGAGAAGATCAATTCGTGGAAGACCTCAGCACAAGAGAGAAATACTCTTACAAATTGTGACTTTTGCAGCAGTGCCATCAAACCAGAGGCAGGAGCAGAGGGCTGAGTCCCAGCATGGCACAAACAGCAGCAGGAGGAGAAGCCAGGAGCTGTGCCTCCCTTCCTGCTGCTCAGATGGATTTTCACTCTGTTCCTTCACCTCTGTGTGCATCCCACAGGCTCAGGGAGGGAATTGCAGAGAACAGACTCAAACCTCTGTGGGAAAGTGCCAACAGATATCCCCTTCCATTTCTCTGACATGATATTCTTCTGACTGAGAACAGCATTTGCCAGGAAAGCAATAAGTATAAACCTGACAGGACAGGAGTTCTTCAGAAAGCAAAGAAAGGAAAAAGCAAACAGTGCATGAAAATATATTTCACAACCTAAAAAACAGCCAGGAAGAGGTTACCTGCTCTGTTGAAGCAACTGTCACTGAGCAGTGATTAAAGCACAGAAAACATTGCCTTTAATCCAAGTGAGGGAGTGAAAATTGCATATTCCCAGCCCATGCAGGCAGCTGCTTTCCCAGAAGCCACTGACATGGAAAGGAGAGATCTGTCAGTGTTCTCACAGCTGTAAAACCACAGGCTGATTCTGCAAACTGTTTGCTAATGAATTTCTCATTACTGCAGGAGATCATGGCCTTAATTAGCATTGGTTAAATTGGGACCATCTCTTGAAGTGGTCATGTCTGAGCCGGGCAGTCTCACATACAATAAAGAGCTCTGAGTTACAGCAGTATTAATGGGATACAGCACATGAACACAGCACAGTAATACATTCTTACTCCTTCTGCACACACAAAACAGGTCCTTCCCTCCCTCCTTGGGATTCCTCCTCCTCACCATTCCCAGATTACACCCAAAACCTGCTCATTCTGGATTTTTAAACTGAGTTTATACAACAGCTGTACGACATGAGCCAATTTTTCTGATTTTTCAACCAACTTCACCATGAGGGTACCAGAAGAGCATCAACAAGACCAGATTTAGCCTTCACTGTAAAAATGCACTTTAGTTTAAATCCATGCTTAGCTGTGGCTACTTGAAGTGGATGTTTTGTAGCTGGTTGAAAACCAGAGATCACATTCTTCCTTCCAAGGACACCTGGGTGCAGTTAGCTACACACAAATCAAAATGCCATTAACACTGGTGTGCTTTCACCACAGCAGAATAACCTTTATTCTCAGGTGGGATCCAAGCATTTCAACAACTCTTCATTGACAAAGGCAAGGAATGTTTCACCATGACCTACTGGGCATTTTGAGGAAGGCATAAGACATCAAAAAGTAGAAATACAGTAAAATATATGTGCACACATCCACACCTCTCTCTCTCTCCCTGTACATAAAACATGTATTTCTTACACTTAAATTTTACTGCATTACTCTCTTGGCAGAGAATGGGGAAGTTCCTTCTCAGCTGAGCTTTATTATCAGTTCTGTGCACGTTACTGGAAATTTTGGAGGGGTTCTGCTTTCAAAACTGTCATGTTTAAATGCAAATAGTTCATTTCAAATCCCACTTGAATGAAAAAAGCCAGCAAAATTAATTTCAGCTTCTCATGCCACAAAGATAAAGCAGCTTTGGGAGCATCACACAGCATGGGCTGCCCCAGGAATGTGGGATTTTGCAGATGATACAAATACCTCCTGGTTTGGGATGCTCATCCTAAAACACCCAAAAAGAGGTCAAAAAAGTGGAGGCAGCAATTAAAATCAGCAAGTTACACATTTGCAAGATAAGCAACACTTAGTGTTAAAAATTAGTTTATTCCCCAAACTGAGGATTTTCTCCTTTCCCAGGTATTTCCACTGTCAAAAATTTTAAGTCTGGCAGAATTATCCCAGAGGAACTATGAAACAAACTTACTGAAATGACACCTTTTTTTTTAATGTTTTTATTCATAACAGTATTACATGGTGTGTTACAGAAATTAATGGAAAATTTCTAAAAATCTGTCTGTTTCTGTTGTTGCTGAATGCGTTACACATAAAGTTAAAAATAACGTAGATGTTAACAAATGGTTGTTATCTGAGGTAAAGTTAAAGTAGCTTTAGAAATGTACTGCAACAGTCATTTTATCTTTCTCATCTTTATTAAAAAAATAAGTGTCAGAATGCAGAAATAAAAATGAATGAAAACCACGGAGTAAACATTTTTGCAAAGAAGGTGCCCAGTAGGTTATTGAGATGAAAGGTTTCATCAGACACTTGGATGGCTACCATCTATCAAAATATCTTTTCATGACAGGTAAAGATCAAGAACCTACAGGGGGGATGGCAACAGGATGGCTGGTGGGGGTCCCTGGTTTGTAAATTTAAAGTGACAAATTTAGTGCTAGTGAAGGATGAGGGGTTGAACAATTGCACAAGCTGGATATTTGAGTTATCTACAATACTGGTACAGTGCAGGGGCCCTGCAGCCCTCTCAGCTCAGCATCCCAGCCATGAAAGGACCATCATGAGACAGACAATCCACAACCTGGTTTTATTCACAGAGGTCTGTGGTGATGGAGGAGACACCACAATTCCAGCCTCATTCCCTTGGCATCTATTCATGAGTGATCTGCTTCCTACAAATGTCACCCTCTGACACATCAATCTCTTCTCTTCTCTGGGAATGCTCTGGTGACACTAAACCTCCAATGTCTGTGATGAACCAGAACTGGGTTTGTGGTTCTATGTGCAGGACAAAACCCAAAAAAAAAAAAAAAAAAAGTCCAGCGAGGAAGAAAGTAGCACCACTGTGCAAATATCAGGAAAATATTCAGACAGACATGTCCTCCAGAAATGCTTTTACCTCTGCTTTTAATCCTGAAACACTCAATCCACCAAGTTTTAAATTATCTCCTCCAGTTAGAAAACCTGATCTTCCAATGGGAAAATAAGATTTGCTATGCAGCTGTTTGCACATGACTAAGGAACAAGAATCAAATGACTGTGGATGGGGATAAAATTCTCCTCTCTGCAGGTTCATTAGGTCTATCCACAGCTAATTTCTCCTTCACACTCTGCAATGCACATTTCTCGAATTTCTCTAATTCAAAAGAAAAGAATGGGATTGTGTTGTGAGATTTGGCCGCACATACCAACAATCACCACCCCAGTTATTCTGCCTTCTAAACCATTTTTAGCCTACAATAAAGATGAAAGAAAGTAAAACATTTATAACTCCAGGCCTATTTTAATCATGACAAAAATGTAAATCCTAATGTGTCAATTTAGAAACAAAATCTGCACAATAACCCTAAAAACTGATTAATCCTTTGATTTCTTTAACCTTTTTTCCTTTTTTCTATTTTTTTCTTCTTTTTTTTTTTTTTCTTTTTAGTGTTAAACCACTAAATTCAATATACTGTAACTGCATAGGAACATCAGGAAAACACATTTGACCTGTATAACAATTCTCTGTAGGGCAAAAAATATATAGATTCTTTATGAAAATCATGTGCTGAACATATGAACCCAAACACTGCACTTTTTGCTTCATAAATGTAAAAAAAGAAAGTTTTAAATTCTTCTTGTTCTGTGTGTAAACAGTTGGATGACTTTTATGCAGAGGTTCAAAGGAATGTCAATGGAAAGTGATCTCTTGTAAGTGGAATTCTGTCTGTGTGATAATGCTAGACCATAAAATCAAGTGTTCCCATTAATTTCACTAGTTGCTGACAAGCTTTTGGCAAATGCACTTGAGCTTCAGCCCATTATTGTTAAGCATGTGAAAAAACATATGTGATGTGAGAACCACAAACTGGGTTTGCCACACCTCCCAAGCACTGCAACTTGCTACCTTCTCTACTGTGTAATGGCATTAGTAAAAGAATTTTCATAACATTTATATTTACAAAAAAAATGGCAATTTTCATTCGAACTCCTTAAAGCCATTTCCCCTTAAACATTTAAAGAGTTTAACAGTAAGATTTTTTTTTTTCAAGTTATAAAATAAAAATCCCATTTGATTTTTTCTGATGTACAAAAAGTGATAAAGATGAACAATTTTGATCACAGAGTCAGTTTGTTATTCCAAAATCCATGCTGTCCTTGTCCCATTTGTCAAGTCCGCTTCATCCAAACTCCTAAACCAGAAGCATACCAGCATTATTTGGCAAAGGATTTTTTTTTTTTTTCATCAAAAATGGCACACAGAGAAGAAAACACTTGTCTGCATAGCATTACAGCAGCAAGATACTGAAGAAATAAAAATATTCCTTTTCTGCACTTTGTTTAGAGTTTCCTAGGAAATACTGACTCTTTTGTCTTTCCTCAGTGGGACTCAATGTCCTTTCTCTGCCCACAACATGAGTATTCCAACAGAAAGCAGCACTTCTTCCTCATGATGTGCTACAACTTAAAGGTCCATTTGGCAACATTTTCAGTGAAAGATGGATCAACAAGTGAGTTGTGTTCTGTGGTTTCAAGTTGGGAATTGTTTCTGCAGGAGGCATTTCGCTGTTAGATCTGTCATTCATACAAAACTACACAGCAAGAAATAAAAATTAAAAAAAAAAAAAAGAAAAACAAGGAAAAAAAAAGACACAACCAGTGTTTTGTTGTTGTTTAAATATGTTTACATGGGAGAAAAAAAAGGTCAGGATCAGCCTGATGTAAATAATGATGAAAAACATGTCACCCTGACATAAAAAGTGCCAACTTGTGCCCCAAAGGCTGCTGAATGATAATGCCACTGCTACATACAGACTCTGCTTTTTGCTGAAAAGAAAAAAAAAAAGGAATGTCTAACACCCAATACAGATGCTCCTTATTTATAGGTGGCACACAGAAGGTGACAAATGTTTAAAAGAAGCCCAAGGAATAAGATCTCCTAGTCTGGATACCCACCACTTGTGGGGACGGGGCTGCACTAGTGGCACGACAAGCAGGGGGAGTTTTTTGTTTTTGTGCTGCCATAGGAATCTGGTTGCCAAAAAACCACATCAGGAACACTCGTAGAGCCAGTCCAGGAGGGCAATCTCTCTCTTTGCCAGACAAAATCAATCGGAAAAAAGCGTGAAAGCCAAGGGCCCGCCAGGTGTTGGGGTCAGTCTCGGAGCACCACGAGCCTGTAACAATGCTATTTCTTAGGTCTGCTAATCTGAGCGTAGAGAGGTTCTGCTTCCTGGGGATAACAAAAACAGAATGAGCAGAGATGTCTCCAGACAGCGTTTGCAGAATATTTTTACAACATCTGCTTGAGAGCAGAGATACCTTTTGAGGCAAAACCCACAGGAAGTGTTTGCTTTCTGTGCTGCCTTGAGTGATTGTGGCACCCTGGTGGAGTGGTGAGGAAAATGGGAATTATTCCAGAAAATGAGTATTTTCCATTCATTTCCTCCTCCAGCACTGGCCATGCACTGACCCTCACTGCTGGGCATGGACATATGAAGGAATTAAATGATAATTTAAAGGGCTGGATGTTTGGAAACCCAGTATACAAAGCTGAGATTCCCCCCAGCAGCACAACAGCAGAACATAACTGTGGGTTTTGCACCACTCAGTAGAAAACCACTTGCAAACGGAAACCCCCATGGAAAGCTGAGCTAAATGAAGCTGTGATGGGATTTAAAACAATAACATGAGTGGCCCATGAAGAAGGAGGAGCGCCAGCCTTGCTCGGTTTGATGAGGAGTCCCTGGAACCATTAGTACAATAGTTACAGCTGGGAGGAAAGCATGTCAGCTTGTTAACAGACACTTTCTTGGGAATTTCCTGGATGTGGGAAGGGGAAAAGCTGCCTGTTCTTCAGCTGCTGACACAGCTGACACACCCTGTTCTTTCTTAACACTGCGTTCATCCCGGCTGCAGTGGGAAGCAAACCATCCGTGCACCCGGGAATCCACTCTACTTCATTTCCAAAAACTAATTTATTAAACTAAAAACGACATCTAAAAAAGGAACAAGACAGGCAGAAAGGCTAATTAGTGCCACACAGCATTAATTCTCCACTGCTTGATAAATATTCAAATACCACGCCACGTTGAATTTGAGCAAGTTAGAATCAACTCGTGTTACAGCAGCACGGGGGGAGATGACTTTTGAGCAAAAAAACCTTCAGAAGGTTTGAAATTCACTGGGCACTGAAAAGCACAGACAGGTCTGCCAAGACTGGCACAGATTTTAATCACAGTTTGTCAAAATGATGCTGGGGATGAGAACAGCCCAAAGGTGGATCCACAGGGTGCTCCAGGCTCTGCCCCATCCCAGTGCCCTGCCCTGCCTTGGAGTGCAGGAACACACAACAAATCCAAAATATGACCTGTTTCCTCTATCCAAGCAAGGTTGTCTCTTATTCCCCAAAACTGCTGCATGTCTGGAGCTTGCAGACACCCCCTGCCCACATGGAGCCTTGAGTATGCTACAAGCACTGTGAGAGAGAGAAACCCTCTGGAATGATTAAATAAATGCTGCTGAAAATATCCCCAGCAAGAAGCAAATACATTTTGTGACCTTGAAAAACTGAAGGTAATCAAAGGAGATGACTGAGAGTAAATAACTGCTTTTCACACACTGTGAGTTAAGTCTACCTATGCCAATTTTCACGTGCAGGTTTGAAGCTGGCAGAATGATCTATCACTGCTAGTTCAGAGAAAATCTGCACTAATTAATGTGTGAACCTGACACCCACCAGGCCATTCTTCAGGCAGTTGCTGAACCTAAGGTCATTGCAAAGGGAAGTGAAAAGGAAGGAGGAGAAGAAAAGGAGAGGGAGGGAGAACATCCCTTTGGAACAAAAGATGTCAGTTTTTAAAATGCCTTCAGGGAAAAAAAGAGCTTTTCAAAATGTCAAGTCTGCTTGTTAGAGCTGTCCTCAAATATCCTTCAGATATGCAGATGAGCTGAAGTAACAGGTGCCACTGGACTCCATACCCTTGGAAGAGGAGGAGGAGGAGCTGCTCATCATCAGCAGCACTTCCAACAAGCATGAGACAGCCTTTACAGTGAGAAACTTCTTTGATTCATACCCAAGATTTATCTGTACCAACACCTGAAATGCAAAGGCCTGCATTTCTCACTGATTTGAATAATTTCTCTTCCAGCAGACCAGAGCATTTTGCATGAAAAGTGTGCTCTTACTTCTTCCTTTCAGTTGATTTCTCCCTTCAGATGCCTAAAGGAGAAATTAATTGCAGTAATTGTGTGCAGTCTTCCCAGTCAAAGGGTTTTGGTCAGTGCCTGAGATTTGTTTTCTAGTATTATTTTGAGCCAATTCAAGCTTTTAGCCCAACAATGCAAATGGTGGCTGTAAAATATTGATACTCAAGAGGGCAAAAGAGAACAGAAAGAACAGGAAAAAGGCAAAAGCAGAGTTGAGTGCTGTTGACTTCACGGACAGCTACTTCCATGGTGCCAGGCACTATTTTGAAGGGTCTTAAAAGCTGAAATAACCCCCCTCCCCTTTTCTTACATAATCCACACAAAAGTCACAGGGCATCTTATGAAAAGGCAGGTGAGCATTAACTCTTCTCACAGCATCTCACCAGCATTTTCTGCCTTTTACTTCTACTACTGCATTAGGAACAGATGCAGAGGGAAGGGAAGGAAAGGAAAGAACTGGTCTTTGTCAGAACAAAAAGAGAGGAACAAATAAAACAGCAGACAAAGCTTCTAATTCACATAAACCCCTCAAATCTTACAGTGATTTCCTTGCTGAACTGGCCCAGAATCACTTCTGATGTGCTTTCATCAACCCACAGGGAGAAACCAAGACAAGAACTGGAAGCAATTTTTAATTTTTATTTTTTTTTTTGCTACTGTATTCCAGAAATACTTCATGCTGCAAATCACTTTATCCATCCCATTTTAAGGGAGACAAGACAGCATTTCTGGAGTAGTCCACTACTGTGTGAGGCAACACGGTGCTAATGCTTTAGAACAACATTATGCAAATGCTAGAAGTAAATCTGCATCCCAATTGAAGATATTAACACCTGCTCCCCAGCAGAACTAATCACTGGAGAGCATCTCCTGAACGACTCAGCACTACTCAGGCTTGCAGGGGGGAACTCACTCACAAAACACAACTGTGGGCTAGGAAGGAACTGTTTTTACCCTGGCAGCCCTTTGATCACCTGCTCTGTGCAGAGCTGCAGGCAAGATGTTCTCACTGTGGAGGTGAGACCCGCACAGATTTCCGTGCCCTTTTCAGCCACCTTTACTCCTGGCTGACTGATCAGAAAGGGCAGGCTCAAATGAGCACGAGTTTCATGAAATAAGTGTGCTGGAGAGCCACACAAAATGAGCATCTTGTGCTGGGGATGCAAGTGAAGGGGGTGGGAGTGTGAAGCACCTTCTCTGGTTTTTTGCATGCTGACCCGTAGAAAAATAGGACAGAGAAAAGTTGGCAAGCGGGGTTGAAATTAAAGATCTTTGGTGATAAGACAGGTCATTCCTATTGCCCCATTGACAGCCAGTTTTTATTTATTATTTATTATTATTTACTGATATTTGGTTATTTGTCTTACAGCCTCCATTAGCAGCATAAATGCAGCAACCTTCTAGTTCAGGATTATGCCTGGAGAGTGCCTCTGATCTTACCATAAAACTACCTAGGAATATTTCCTAGTCCCAAATATCCAGTTTAATTATCAGCACTCTAAATTCTCTGCCATTTTAGTAGCAAGATGGATGCTGTACATCCATAAAATGAAAAAGCAATGACAACTACTCAGAAAGATGAACCTGCTCCATATCTTGGTCCTGATATAAAAATGAACTGCAGCCAAGAAACACTGATTTTTTCTGGGCCCCTCTCCCAAAACAGTAGCCACACAATTATATCTGTCTACAGATCTGTCATCCTCATATCTTTCCATCTACATATCTGTCAATTCTCCTTCATAACAATTGAACCTAATGGCCAATTTGAAGCAAATTGTTCAGAAGTCTCAAAGATGCTGAATTTTCACAAGTAGATTTTTAAAATCAGTTGTCATGCAGAAGACGGGGAACTTTTAAATGACCTCATCACAGAGGAAGCGAGGAGAACTTGTCCCTAAATTGAATTGTTGGGTTGCAAAGCAGCAAGAACACAGCTCTAGATGAGTTACAGAGAATGCTGCCTCTTGTTTAGAGAAAGTTGAAGAAAGGGAAAGGTACAGGGTGACCTCAGGTGGGCTTGGTGACACCGAAGAGGTGAGAAGCCCCTGTATGAGCTGGCCACAGGAAAATGGACAGAGATTAAGGCCAACCTGCAGGATGCCCCTGTTCACAGAGCAGCCTGAATTTCTCTGCTCATCCCCCTCCATATTTCCTGGGAAATAGGAATGACCGAGCAGGAGACTTGAAATGTAAATTTTAGCATTTCTCTGGAGTGAAGCAGGACTTCCAAACCTGTGATCCCCTTCCAAAGACACAACACTACTTCTCTCAGGTTCCCAGCCCTGCTCAGTGCTGTGTCCTTAGCTTAAGAACTTAGCTTGACAGCTTTGGAGCCTACAGCAAGAACAGGTCACCAGTAATTAGGAATTTCTCTTTGGACTTTATCCAGTTCCTATTGAGCCAGGTGAAAGCTTGGAATAGGTCCTGCAAATACAGCCTGTAGTTTTTTGAGCCTGTTTGGAGTCCTGGTGCAACAGAAAAGGGGCAGAAGTAAGAGGAGGATGCAGAATCAGCTTGATATTGCCTCCTGAGGCTCACTAAGCTCCCAGGTACCCCAAGGCTTTATCCATAAATTGCTGTTTTCTCTCCACTTCCTAAAACCAGCCCAAATAAAAGAGTTACAGCAGCTCATCCCGGAGCTGACTAAGAATTTTAGGAGCATTTATCACCAAGCACAGCACTTGCTCCAAGATGGATGATGGCAGTGGGCCACCAAAGCAGCACCAAAAGCTGATAGACAAATATTCTAACAAACTGCTGCTCTCCTGACAGTGCTGATGGCATCGTGAAGGGTGTGACACATTTTGAGGGCTCCTAATTGTCTGCACACATTTCTCAGAACAACTGAACCATTTTTTTCAGGGAGATAGGCTCTAGCCACAAATGTTTTGAAGGTTTCTTGAGAATCTCTGATGAATGATTGCCAGTGCAAGTTTTGAGCTGGGCAGCAGCTCAATAGAGCTGTGTTTGTTCCTCTGTTCAAACTTCCTGCTCTAATGTAAAATGTCAACAATGAGAAATGTTTAAAACATTTGGTAGGATCACAGCTATGGAACAGTTCTTTCCCTCTCTCTCCTTTCACCACAGCTACTTTCCACATAACCTAAATATAGCATTAGGGATTAAACATAAATAATCTGAAGATTGCAGTCATTCTGTACTCTCTTCACCTCTTCTGCAAAATCACTATCCATCCTCAACACCATGCATGAACAAAGGGGAAACAGCCAAATACAATAAACAGCTCTGCAAAGAGTTTATCTTATTTCACCTGTGGAAGTTGGGCCTTTCTGCTTCTTATCTTCAACCATAAAGGGACAAAAATGTAATATATCCATAAAATGTCACATTTACCTACTAAGAGCTCACAGCTGTTTCTGAAAGGGTGACTTCTAGAACAGCTGCTGGAAGGATGAGGATTTTGAGAGCTGAAGTTGAAAGTTGCAAAAGGAAGTGAGGAAAAATTGGAGAAAATAAGATAATAACTAGATGATAATATAGAGTATCAGAAGAAATGAAGAAACCAAATTGCTGTGGTACCTTGAAAGATCAGGGTACAAACAACCAGGCAGGTGGATATTCTGAATACATCAAGATAAATAAAGATAGCTGATTTCAGAGATGCTGGGAGCAGACAGATTTGACATTTCTGCACACAATGCTCTGCTCCTGAGAGGTCCATTCAGCTGAGTTGTTACTGTGCTGTTCTTGGGGTAAGAACCACGCTCTAAAAAGCAAAGTAATCTCCCATCTAAGCCACAAAAGTGGCTTTTATGCAGACTGTGATTCTTTTGCACGACATGTTTCTCCCCATTAAGTTTGTCTCCAAATGCAGAGCTCAATACACAACTCCACAGTAAGTCCTGAATTGATAATTTTCCATGGAGATTAGACTTCCCGTTGCTCTGACGACACCAGGCTTCAGAATTAGATGGGCTGGCTTTGGGAAGTGGATTTCCTACAGACTGCTGCTGAATGCTCTGCACACAGGCACAATGATATTAGTGGAACTTCACTGCAGAGAGGCTTTCTTTTTTGTTCAGCTTCCTGTTCCTGCCTACAGCTTTTAGGAATTACTGTAATACCATAATCAGGAACGTTAGTTAACACTTCCCAGAATATATTTCTGAGAATTATACATATTTGATGTGAGGCTCTGCAGGGATTAACAAAAAATGCAGCTAAACCATATGCAATCATTGGTAACACACTGTCCTGGTAGCTCTGAATTTCAGAACCACTGTGATAAACCATAATAAACAGATATATGTGGTTTTCCAGAGTGTGGAACTCAGATAAAGGGCAAATCCTCTTTCATGATGTAGGGAAGAGCACTTGGAGTTGTCTGGAGCTTGGATAGCTTGGGATGTCAGTGCTGGCCAAGGTCAGGCAAAGGCACAGCCAAATTATCATGTGGCACCATTCATCTGCAGCAGCAGCTCTCACTGGAGTAAATAATGAATGTTCTTGCTGGAGCAGCTTGACTTTCTCCTCACACTGCCACTTCTAGACTCAAGGAGACACAAAGCTTAATTCTGCAGGAGCTGAGCATGGGTGAAGCTACAGAAGGGGGAGATGCCCTCTCACAGCACCACATATTATTAAGAGAGAACCTCATTATTCCCAAGTGGATCAAAGCTAAGTTACTGTAAGGTTTTTTAAAATCATATTTAATGCACAAAGCAAACGAAACCATTAATTTTGAGTTCAAACTGAACTGAGGATGGGTTAGTCACTGGCAAACCCAGTGGGATTTCTGTACAAAAATGGGAAGGGTTCTCCCACTGCTCTGGATTTGCTCCAGGAGCTCTGTGCTGGAGCACAGAAGCCACATCAGATCTTGTATTTGGGCAACACCAAACAGGAGTGGCAGACGGGGAGAAGATAATGGAACATATTCTTCAAACAGCAACACTAGAGAGTGTTTGGATGGAATAACAACGCTCAGCACTCATAAAACTTCGTAGCTTCACTGTTTTTTTTGGCAAAAATGTATTTACTGTACTGAAACAAATCACAGAACATTCACAGGCAGCCACATTTTCTACGTGTTCTGTAACACAAAAGATGAAAAGATCATCTTTCCCGTCTGTCTGGGTTTAAATGACTTACATTGATGAATAATTTTTAAAACATCAGTATGCCAATGGTAATATGAATGATGATAATTTTCAGATGTTTTTAATTTGCAGTTGGAGATAAAAATACACAAACCCATTTCAATATTTTTTACATGCAGATAATAAACGTGCTTCTTCTACTGATTATCCCATTGATTTAGGGTAGAGACATTCATGTATCATTACATAATTTTATTTAATGATTGTTATGTCTATGGGTAAGATGTCTTATTCCATTTAATATGTTACATCTGACTGAAGGCCAGGATGGCTTTGATAAAAAAAATGCTCTAATAGATTGTTAGTAATGGCTCAGTTTCCCTATTTGCCCTCAGAATTTGAACACAAAGTAAAATAAGTCTACATTTCTTAAAAGCATGCAGGCAGCTGAAACACACATATTTGCATAAGCTGCAACACTCAGTGAATGGCAAAAGCCATGCAGACCACCAAGCATGAGCAATATACTGTGGAGAATGGAGAGGCAAAACAGAAGAGATGAAAAGGGGAAAAAAATAAACCATGCATCCATGAAAGCAATGGCAGGCACTGGTGGAAGAGCAAGTGAACACCTGGAGGTGTAGAGAAAAAAAGGACAGATACCTACCCCAACCTGTGCTATCTAGCTACCGACCTGTGGACTTATAGTATCACCAGTTGGCTCACCAAAGGGATCACTGTTGGAGGAGGCCTGAGACCCATCAGGCTAGAATACAAGAACATAACACCTTTTTTTCTCAACAACAGAAAGTGAAAAGTCAACACGAGGTTATTTTCATGCTGTGGGCATAACAAGTACATCCTATCTCATGAAAACCAGAGCGAGGCCTCGCTGCTGACCCGCTCTCCAAAGCTGTAGAGGTTTCCTACAGCTGCTGCAGGCACCACAGGACCTCACCAGTTCCTGCTGGAGCCCAGGCAGGAGCTGCCACAGACTTCAGAAGGCACTGGAGCAGAACTGCAGAAGGCCCTGAAAGCCATGTGAAACAGAGAGTCCAAGCTTGGGTTATTTTGCACTTTTTGTTGTACTGACCCTTCTTGCCTTTGGCTCACTCGGGCTCCTCCCTCCCTAAGACACCTGGTGATTTACAGTCATTGCTTGGATAACATTCCTTGCTTTGGTCCATAAAGGCAAAGAAATCACATACTGAGGGCCAGAACATTGAGGAACGTAGCTAGGCAAGCAACTGGGATGCAAGAATGTGCAAGACAAGATCAACCATCATCTTTTAACACACAAACTCTCACATCTTTCTCTGCAGCCTCAGCACGTTTGTTGTTTTACCCCAAACTTCCTTACCATGAGTAAAGTGGCTGCTGGTGTGCTGAAGAGGACATTGGACACAGCTAACATGTACAGCCTTCCATGTGAGCTCTGAGTTTGGCTCCTTGTATGCAGTGTCAGTGCACATCAGCAGAAATGTTGGGCTATCAGCTCTCAAACCCAAAGCAGGACAGGAATTCTGGCTGCAGCTTCCCCATAAGCACCACCCAGCCCTACTGGAAAAATTATTTCTGACACTACAGAACAACATTTAATCAGCTATTAACTTTCCTAGCTAAAAGGAGACAGTGAGGATTTAGAAACCTTGTTGCTACTCACAGCCTCTGGCTCCTCACTTTTGCTTGGGCTTTCAAACCCCTCTTCAAAGAGGTCATCTGCAGCAGGGTCACTCGTATGGGATGCTGATGATTTTGATGGAGAACTCTGTCTGGGTGCAGGGGTTGGAGCTAAACAAGGATTAAGGCAACAGCAACAATTATTCTGTTGATTTCTTCAAAGAGACAATTCAGCATGAAATTACATCCTTCAACTTTCACCACCCATGAGAATCATTCTCTAAGCAGGAGCTGCAGGAGGTCACAGTTGTCATTATCAATCCCACGTGTCTGATTTCATTTGGCAACTTCCAAATTAAGTTTGGCTGCATCTGGCCTATGTCTTTATGAACCTGGGAGACACCACTACATTACATCAGGAATGGGTGAGTCACCTGCCCTGTGGCAGGTAAGTGAAAAAGGTCTCTGACTGGCCCCTGGTAATTCTCTTGAATTCCTCTTTTCAGCAATCTGCAAATCCCCCACACCATGCTATTAACACCATAAGCTTATTTTACAGCTTTTCAATGAATTTCCTCATGTGTCCAGTATGTCAAGCTAATAAAATAAATACCCATCCCCTAATTTCTGCAAAGTATGGATGGGACATAAGTGAAACCAATTGTTAGGTTGAATGCCATGGGCTTCTGCCAACCAGCTTCCATGTTCTCACCCCAAAACAAATATTACTGTTTTAGAAATTAAATTTCAGACTGTAGCTATCTGGGCTGTTCATTTCTATGACCTCTGAAATTCCTCTCTGATATTTTCCTTTATGGCTTGAACACATTTCTTAAGCCAGAGCATGCATGGAGATTTTCAGTATCTGGGTGGGAATTTAAGAAGAGACAGAAGTGCTTTGAGGAGCAGTCATGTCTCAGGAAAGGGATGGCTGAAAGCACATAAATACTCACGTGAATTTGTAGATGGTGTCGTGGAAGTCACAGGAGTCAAATTTAACTGAGAGATGTCGAAGTCATCACAATCATCTGCTTCCTGTGCCATCCCAACTTTGTTAAAGTAACTTGAGAAGGCCTCTGAGGTACAACTGAGGGAAGGCTGATCTGGTTTTCTTGATGGCACTGGTGGAGGCTGAGCCATCTGGAAATCTTTGAACATTTCTTTTCCCATTTTCTGCCTGGGCCGGTCTGTCTGCGGACTCGATCTGTTGGAATCGCTCGTGGGCGGGACGGTGGCTATAGGAGCAATGGTACCTTGAAACATGGCTGCTTGTAAAGGCAAAACAGTTTGTGTTGGCATGAAGGCAGTGGGCTGGAACTGGCCAGCCATGGATGGCCAGGGCTGCTGGGTGGGAGGAAAGATGCCGGGCTGGCCCCACGCGATGGGCTGTCCTCCCTGCATCACCTGAGCGACTGGAGGCTGGGCACCCATGGCCAGCTGCTGCTGAACAAGGGGCTGCTGGCCCCAGAAGGAGGGCAGGACAGCTCCCATGGCAACATAACCTTCAGGGAATAAAGAGAGGAGAGGGGGGAACAAATGGGATGGAAGATTGTAACGGCGCTGGAAATAAATCAGAAAGGTGCAAAGCTGCACCAGCGATCCCAGAGCTGCAGCACACTGAATTCACATCACTGCACAAACACCACAGACAGAACCACAGGCTGGTGGGCTCTGCAAAGCAGTCATCTCAAATTGCATCATCATGCTACTGCTACTACTAATAAGAATAAAAAAAATCCAACCCAGATGATTTCAGATTAAAACCCTCACACTTGGTTATTACCCAATTACTTGAGAAAATCAAAAAGATCTTGAGCTTCTGATGCACTAAATACCTATTAACAAAAACTGCTTCAGGTATTAGGCTAACATAACCTCCTCCAGTTGAGGAGGAAATTAAAGATTAAAACTAAAATGATAATTGCTTCCTGTCAGACCTGAAGCCTCCTCTAAAGCTACCCAGAGTTTGACTGTGAAGGAATTATAACATCAGGTGCTTTTTTATTTATAACAACAACAAAAATGCTCTGAAACTAAAACTCCTGTAAAACATTTTACAAATTAAACTACCTAACATAATTATGTTTCACTGATAGCAGTACTGTGCTTTACAGATATGCTGTTTCATGTTTAAATTCAATACTTACCACTAATACTTTGCATAATGCAATTTTAATATTGCTATAGCTTTAAAACTCTTATTTCCAAGCTGAGTGTTTCCTCAGTCCCTCTGTACCTTTTTCACTTTGTTTTATTTCTAGGCTGTTTTGTCATCACAAACGTAAGGGTGGCTGCTATATTGTAAAGGGAAAAGCCCAGAACTCAATAAAATAAAAAAGTATGTTGAACTTTGAGAGACCGAATTCCTGAGTGCTGGAAGGAGCTCAGATACATTTCTGTTCCAAGAGATGTCCAGGATGGATTCTCCAGACCCCAGGATGGATTCTCCATCACCCCTGCAGTGACCTCATCCCAGCAGAGAAGGTTTCCATCTGACATTATCCCCAAACGTTCACTGCCACTGGAACCTGTCTGAGGTGCAGTGGCTGATCTGGTGCCATCAGAGGAGGCAGCCAATTAGAAAGTCACTGCTGAATGATTCAAGGCACTCCTCCTCCTCCTCCTCCTCCTTTCTTTTCCTAAGCAGAGCTGAGAGCACTGGGAGAGATCAGCAATCAAACCACAGAGTCTGTGCAGAATGCACCCAGCTTTTGAATTCTGAGCACTCTGTGGAACACAGGGAAGTCTAGAGGACATTCCAGAATTTAACAGAGTGGAATACATTTGAAATGCAACTAAATTCTCAGCCTCTGTTTACTGGAGACAAGAGAGGATATTCCCTGCTAGCACAGAATTCCCAAAACTAAATTAAATGCTGTTCCCTCCCTTGGTCCTGTACCTAGAAGTTCTGTCACCCAGATGGCTGAATATGCTTGAACTCCCAGTGACTTTTCTGGCTTCTGCTTTAAAAAATGTAGGCAAATTCAAACTAATGTACTCCCTGCTTATTAAAGATTTGCTTTGCCTTGCCCTGAAGCACTGACCTCAAAAGCCTTCCCCACTTCCATCCTGCTAAAATCAATGCCCTGAGTACTGAAATGCAAACCAGAGCTGGGCACTGATCCCCAGATCTGATTCCAGACTATAATTCCAGTGATTTCTTACCTGAGGGTACAGCAGCAGTGCTGAAAGGTACAGAACCAAACATGTCTGTACTAGCAGGGAGTGACTGGGATGAAGATGGGATAAAGGCATCACCTGGAGTAGCAGGAGTCTGCAGGGAGACAGGGACAAAGCACAAGGGTGACAAATCAGCTGCAGCTTCTGCTGCACATTGCTGTCACATCACCTGCAACTCTGAAAATCCAGGTTTGCAGTGAAGAATGAGAGAGAAGAAAGAATGGGAAGATGTAAAGGAAAGAAGCTATAGAAATAAAAGTAAGATGTGAGTTAAAGAAAGAAATGGAGAAACTTTCTATCAGGGGAAAGGAATCAAGGTGAAATTTGCCTGGAATACATCACATGCAAAATACTGACACAGTTTTTTTCTCCAGGACACACAGACTTGTGATTTATTTGTTAGGTGACAAAAGGGAAAGGCAGTGACAAAGGCATTAAATTTCAAGTTATTAACAGTTAAGGTAAATTAAATAGCTACAGGTAAACATAATAAATATTGCTTCTAATTAATCAACAGGACCAAAATCATAGGTCTACATTAAAGGAGAAGCCAAATGCAGTTGAATAAGCTGAGGATGAGCAGAAAGGTCTTTGAACATCTAGTCCCAGAATGATCCAGAATATATTGCAGATTTGAGGATCCTGACCTCAAAAATATAATTTTCTCAGTATATTCACACTTCCCTACAGCTTAATGTAAGGTTCAAAAGCTTTATATGAAATTTTTTTTGTCATCTTATAATGCTGAAAAACATGGTGAGCTTTTTTTCCCCCTTAAAATACATCCAGCCCTTTCTATCTCTTTCTCTTTACTTCCCTCCTTTAACAGCAGATTTGGGATCTGTGCTTGGTGGATCCAGAAACACAAAATATGAGGCTGTAACTGGATCTTCTGCAGTGCAGTGAGAGTGCAATGAAGCATTTCCCTCTGACAAACACCAGGGAAGCAGATCTGCAGCTCAGGTTGCACCCTATGCAACACTTACCACTAGAGCAGAAAAATAAAAATCAAAGGTATTTTGGCACATCGTTGTGAAGCAGGGACTGCACGTTCAATTTACTTCACTTTTATTTTCCTGCAACCTAAAAACTGCTTTGAAATCCTCCCCACTGGAATGGCTGAGGACACAAATTGTAAATGTGCTCAATAAATGTGCTGAAAATAGCATGCAGGGAAAAACACAGTGCAGTTTCCCTGGGTACTCACTGGGGGAGAGGTTACATCAGGAGGAGTGGACATGTCCCCAAAAAGCTCTAGTTGGGTAACAGCCTGTAAAGAGAAAAAAAAAAATATCCATTTATCTTCTGAGGAGAAAAAACTGTGAGTTAAGTAGTTATAACTTGTAAAGTTATCTGGTAGCAGAAAACAAGATAAACCTTCCCAAAGTCCCACATGGAGGAAACACACAGGCTCAAGCTCTGGGATTTTAATATTGCTAGTGGACCCAAATAGCCAACAACTCACAATAAAAGCAATTCTGTAGGGAATTCTCCAAAATGAAAAAAATGAATAAAACAAGAAACAACTATCCAGAACAGGACTGGATGCATTACTGCTCTGCCTTTAACATCAGTGAGCTCCAAGCATGATTTATGGCCAGTCCTTTTCCCTGGCTCCTTTTCTAAACCTCACTGCAAGGTCTCAGAGCATGGCAGCAGCACATGGAGTGCCAGAAGGATACAGGAGGGAAAGGTTTTTAAAGTGCTGCTGATTTCCCCTTGCCCATGGGACAGGTGTGACCTGGATAAGTGGACTTGAAGGAGGATGCACAACTGGGTTATTGCAAGTTTGTGGCTCTACATTTAATTCTTGTTAGAAATATTTCCTTGGGATGCCCTTCACTGGGAGCTCAAAGCAGGTCACCCATGCAAGGCCTGGCTAACTGGACCAGAAGAGAAAACACATTTTATTATAAACAACTGGAGTGGCTGCATAATCAAAGCTCCTTCACAGGTTCTAGAGCAAATTTACTCCCTTCCACCTGCAAATGAGTTCAGCTGGAGCTCAGGGATGTTAAAGCACAGATCCCTCAGAGCTCTGCAGGAAACCTAAACCCCATCCACCACCCTTATCAGGATGCTTTACTGGAAAGTTCTGTGAGAACCCAGAACTTCTCCCTCTCACTACCTTTCTTCCTGGTTTTCCCAGTATCACACCCACAAAATGTGGGAAGGCACAATTCTCATTATGAACAAGATTTAATGCAAATCTTAGGTTAGCTCCTTGAATCTTCTCCCCATTTTAGGCACATAAACCTTGGATCCTCCTCTCACAGGTCTGACATTCAGTCGAGTCTTGTCCTGCAAAAGCAGCCCCTGAATGCTTTGGACAGTAACCAAACTGGCAGGTCAGGCTTTACAGCCTTCCAAGAGGCCAAGATCACTCCAAGACTTTTTCCTGCCTTTAACCTTCCATTAAAAATCCTCCCTTAAGGAGTAAGACTACACATATCAAAAATTTATATATTTTTTCAATCCAGTCTCTATTCCCACACATAAAAACAATACCACAGTCACTTAGAACTGGAGTTTGTCTAAGCAGCTCTGTTGATTCTCAGCTTCACATCATGATGTACCCAGGGATGAATTATCTCACATTTTCTCACATTATGTTTTATATTAAAAAGATCACATTGCTTCAGTGCTATGACAGTGCCTTTTCTTCTTATGGGCTTGTACATCCCTCTAAGTATCTGCATGGAAATGCAGAAGGGAAAAGGAGGAAAAGCCACATTTTCTTCAGAGTACACCAAATCTAATGCTCTGTACTAAAATACTACCAGGAGTAGCTTTTGGGAAAAAAAAAACCCAAACAAGCAACAAACCCAGCCTAAGTCCCTGCACAAACACATCAGGCAAGGGTTGTTAAAATGCCCAGGAAAATGGGAATAATGACAACAGCAGCACTCATTTGGAAATCACTTCAAGCCTCCTGCAGGCACTGCTGACTCAAGAGGTGTCAGGTGACACTCAAATACTCCAAGAGCCACTTTCTTCTCATCTATCCAAACTGCTTGTTTAGCAGCACCCCAAACCTGCCCTTCTCCTGCCCCCCTTGTGAACTGTTCTGTTTGCTCCTAAGGAACACTTGTGTCCTTTTTCCATGAGCAAAAGCTCCCCTGTGCCTCCACCCCAGGAGAGGGAGCAGAT
The DNA here is from genome assembly GCF_029582105.1 of Oenanthe melanoleuca. Classification (NCBI taxonomy): domain Eukaryota; kingdom Metazoa; phylum Chordata; class Aves; order Passeriformes; family Muscicapidae; genus Oenanthe; species Oenanthe melanoleuca. Next base: position 3,714,659 of record NC_079342.1, on the reverse strand, counting down.
AAAGAAGCCAGGGAGGATGGGAAAGGGCAGGGTACACACAGCTGTGTGCAAAGCCAGACATTTTTTTTTTTTTGTGGAAAAAATAGTTTAGGTTTCACAGGAATGCTGGAAATTGATAGTCAGTATACTTTGGAACTCTGGATTATATGACATGGATCTGAAAGGTGGTAACTCAGATCCCTGTGCCTCCATACTCCTGGAAAATGGGAATAGTAATAATTCTCAGAGTACTTCAAGGTGATGGATCTTTGGGTACTCTTCACAGATATAATTCTGTTAAAGCTCTGCAGACACATTTCTAAACAGGCAGCTGGAGAGAGTGATAGGAAAGTCAGCAGCACTTTGTTATAATAAACCCTCACTCACAATATTCCCCAGGAAAAAGGAATACATTTACAGGGGAATTTTTATTTTTTTTTTACAGAATAGCAACCTCATATGCAACAGGAGCTACAGAACCACATCAGAGAATGTGAACACAAATTCAGTGGGAACACAACACCTTCATTTACTGACTGGAGGCAGCTTTAAACAGCAACCCTTGGAGGCGGATTTTAAAGTCCCAAATGGTTCAGGAATCTTTTTTCTACAACCCAGCTCTCAGCCTGAATAAATGAATGCATCTTCTCTGACACAGAGCTGCCTTTATCTACTTGCAGCACACGAGATCCTGGACACCAAGCACTTATCTTTTATTTCTGTGATTTCACTGTCACTACAGAACTGATTTCACCCCTTATGCTTCATTAAGATCACTCACGTCTGATATTAGCTATGTTCCAGTGAAATTAATGCCAAGATGAACATTTTCCAATGCACTATTCCTATAGATATTTTCAGCTGTGTTTCCTTAAAATATTTTTTAGTTTCACAACCTTACCTGAGTGACTGAAACAAGATTTTCATCAATGTCCAGCAATAAGTTTCCATTCTCCAGCTGTAAAGCATGATTTATGAAATGAGATGAATGATTTATGAAAATGACATGAATTTCTGAGCATGAAAATGATAACCTCCATAATTATTGACTTCAGCATTGAAATGAAAACCCTTTTCCATCTTGCTGTGAGCACAGATATGAAATCAGGCAGTCAAAACAGTGAGTCTGAATGCTGCTGGGATGTGGGGCAAACACACACTTCATTTGTGCTAAATCTCATCTTCTGGTGTATAAAGCAATTTTACCACTTGTGACACACCTATTTATTTCCCTAAATATTTATTAATTCAGAAATAAGCACAGCCAGTGAGCTCTGATCCTGCTTACATTAATGGAACATTTCCCTGGCTTGGTGAAAGAAGGGATTTAACATCCTCAAGGGAAAAAAGAATGATTGAGTTTTGGATGATAAAAGCTCTGAAACCAAGTTATCTTCAGAAAAAAACCACACATTTCTCTAACTAGGGAAACTACAACACCAATGTAAACATAATTAAGATAATAATTTTCTTTCCATAGAAATTTTGAAAATTACATGAGCCAATTCAAGTTATATTTAAATCTATGGTTTGTGTGTATGTAAATATACATGGGAATAGACTGCCCACACATCTGTACATATCTGTGTCCATCCACACTTAGCACATATTATCACTTCAGAATGCTGAATTTCAGGTAACATTTATTGCAGTGTTGAGACTTCATTTCTGCAGACACAAACAGCAGGGTGCTGAAAATCAAGTCTAAGATGACTGAGAAGCTTCATACAAGTTACCAGTAATTCCATGTCACTTAAAAATCTCACAAACAGCCTAAAATACTTTTTTCCTCCCTCATCTCATCACAGAGCTGAAGAAAAGAAAAAAAGGAGAGTGAGAAAAGGCAAAGCCAAAGTAGCATAATGTCATTTTCACCATCAGGAACAGTCCTGTACCTTCCTGGAGCTGACCCTGCATTCCCCCAGCCCCAGTGAGGAAATGTGAGAAAAGCTGTGTCCATTCACTGAAGAACTCCAGACTCTGACAATGCTCTTTAAACAAAGCAGAAGGTTTTTGGAGAGCCCAGTTTGGCCAGGAGTTCATCACTTGGGGCTCTGACAATCCCCCTTGTTTGCCCCCCACCCTCCAGCACCAGAAGCCTGGAGAGATGCTCCAGCTCTTGGTGCTTCTCCAGGTGAGGATTCCTCCCCAGAGTGATAAAAGCTTGGTTTAATTAATCAGAAAGGCACAGGGTTGAATGTGAACCCCCCTCCAGCTCAGCCAGGTCCCCACCAGCATCTGGGGAGGAGGAAGGAGAATTAATCCTTGTGACATGAAACCTGCTCCATCTTTGTCTACATGTGAGACATCCTGTAAATCTTTCAAACATAAAAGATGTAAATCTGCCTCCTCAAAGCAGCAGCACCATTCCAAGGCAGGAGCAGTTTTAAACCACTCCAAGCAAGCAGAGAAATTCCTTATGACACTTTTCACTATTCACTAAAAAATAACTTAATGTCCAAGAGCTGGAGAAAACTCCAGAGTGCATCAAGCAATGGCAGTCACAGAATCACAGAATATCCTGAGCACCCATAAGGATAAGGGACAAGAGAACTGCTGCTTTCATAAACCACATAAAACTGATCCACTTCCACTCCTGTACTCCCTCTGAGCACCAAGTCCTCTGAAAAACATCTTTTCTAAGCAATGCAGAAGTTCAGAATTTAATAGGGAAATCTAAAACAGGGCTCTTGTGCTCACATGATTGTGAAGCACCTTCTTCTTTCACTCCCATACACACATCAAGACAGAATATCCAACTTCTGCTACTCAGTCTGTTTTTCAGCAGCAGCAAGGGATCTACACTGACATATGGCACGAGAAAACCTGCTTAATACTGCTGTACTTTTGCAAATGAGATGATAAAAGTAGCATCTCACAAAATGTGGGTTTGTAATCTCAGAGAATGGAGCAAAGATGGTGCTTAAAAGCACAAAAAAAACCAAACGTGGTAATTAACTTGTACTGTGCTACACAGCTCAGCCAGAAAAAAAAGAGTACCAAGGATACTAAATATAGCAAATAACCAGCAATTAGTAATTAACCTTTGAGCTGGGTATTAGCTATTAGCTCTTTTAAGGCAGCAGAGGGATTTAAACTTGGTTTCCTGCACTCAGGGTGAGTGTTAAACCACACAGCCCAGCAGACAAAAGAGGAGTCACCCAACCACAGCCTCTCTGCATCTCCAATTCCCTTTTTCTGACATGGATTTTACATGGAAGTCTAATGACAAGTCAAATGCTTGGTCAAACTAAAGATTTTCTCTCTTATTTCAGTTGAACATTTAAATATTTTGGCTATGACAAACAACTCTTCTGATGGTTCAAATGGTTACTGTGGCTCAGCAAAGCCCCAGTTGTTTGCACCTTACACCAAAATTTGATATTGCTACAAGCTCCATGAGCAGCAAGCTTGCTAATTAACCACAACTCATTCTAAAAAGAACAATTAGAACCACAATGAAGGATCATGTTGGCATCCTGACTAAACCCATCATCAGTCAAACCACGTCTGGTAGGTTGAGACACACTGAAAACATCCCACAGACATTGTTTTCCTGTAAAACTACTGCTGAATTAATGAAGTGGCATGGGAACTCAACAAAGAATTGCTCAATTACTTCCCAATTAAAGAGAATACACAGAAGAATGTGTGCCAAGAAAATATTATCAAAGTCTTTGCAATCTGCAGCTTCCTACAGGTCCTAAAGATCCTCAAATGCCATGAACTTTCCCAGTTACAGAATGCTGTTACCATCCCAGATTTCCAGAGCCACAGCTGAGCACAACCCTTTCATTTTAAGGCTGCTGTGAACATTTTATTGTGGAATCAAGAATGGATTGGGGTGGAAGGGACCTTAAAGCTCATCCCAGGGACACCTTCCACCAGAGCAGGCTGCTCAGAGCCCCATCCAGCCTGGCCTTGAACACCCCCAGGGATGGAGGCAATTCCCAACCAGTACAGGTCATGTCAGCAGCACGAGCTGCCATGAGACCACTGCTGGATTCTTGATCCAAAACAGGCATTTGGGGCATCTGACACTGCACAGGGCAAAAATCCAGCGCTCAGAATCCCACGGGACATGGGAATTGTGTTTAAAGTTCTTTTCAGTTTCACAGGGTCACAACCATTCTCCTTCAGGGAATTCTCCTGAAGCCATAAACCCAAGTCCTGGCTGTGATGCACCCAGGGCAGCCTTGAGCTTCAGTGCACTGCCCAACTGCCCAGTTCCCTCTGTCTGGTGACTGGGAAGCCCTGGATGTGCTGGTTAAACATCCTGTTAGTCCTGCACAGCTGATAATTGACATCCCAGATTACCCAGGCGTGTGGAGGGAATTGAATTGCTCCACTGTTGCTCAAGAGCTTCCTTTAAATTAAGGAACTCTTCATGTGATCAAAACAGACGCTTACTCATTTGTTTATTTTCTCTTCATTTGCAGGGAACTTAATTCTGAATTCCCTGTGTACTTGGGGTATTTACTCTTAGAGGAAATGATATTTACAATGCTTCAATTACCACTTTTCTCTGACAGACTCTAATAAATCAAGAGTTCACCAGAGTGACTCCAGCTTGGAGTGGAAGGGAATAAGGCACAGTGGAAGGGAGTAAGGCACAAGCTCATATTTATTATTTAAAATACTTGCAAGGCACCATTTGACAGGTGTATCTACTGTTTTTCAAAACAGCAGGTGACTGGAACTCTAACCAAACTTCAGAAACAAGTTATTTCTACCTTCATCACTAAATACCTTGTCATCATGGTATTTCCCATAACTGGAAGTTTCAGCAGGCAAAAAAGCCAAGACCTGTGTACTTCTGTACTTCAGAGTAGCGTTGAATGAATCTGCAAAAATTAAACCCCTAATTGTGCAAATGATGTAATTCAAACATAAAGAGATGCAGTCCTGGTAAAGGTGCAAATTTTAACAATTAGGTCCCTTCCAATCCAAATGATTTTATGATTTCCATTCTATGATTCTGCCTGTGAAACCAAGCCCCACCAAAACATCAACCCAGGCCACAAGACACTGTCTCAACAAACTAATGTATTTTCTAGTTCTGCAACAAGTAGCTGTAGCTGTTAAAAATGCAGGTCCCACACTGCATTATTAAACCTCATACATGGGGTTTAATTGAGTGTGACTAAGTCAGGACATTTGAACACAGGTGTCTCATTCAGCAAATGTAAATAGAACTGGACAGTTTTCCCAGCACAGATGGCCAGAGACCAGGACTGTGCCCTCCCTTTCTCCTCCTGTCTGAGAATTTGATCCTGGAAGCCTGACTGTGGAGGCTGAAGGCAACATCAGCAGCCTGCAAGTGGTTCCTGCAAAGCCACTGATGCAAACTCTGGGAGCAGCCAGAGGTGGGAATGGCACTGCAATCCCAGCCAGAATCACAGCTGGGCTTTCCCAAACACCCCAGAACCACCAGGCAGATGCTGTGGTGCCAAACCTGAGTGTGCTCAGGCAGTGCAATTTCTCCCTGTCTGTTCCAGCCTGGTTTGATATTCCCCATGTAGCCAAATTCCTGCATTGCCAGGCAGCTCTGATACCTTGGATCTTTACACAGCAGCAGGATGAGCTGCTTGAAAGCCTTCATGAAATTGTTAAGCAGATAGTTTAGACATTTTGATGAGAAGGTTTTATTGTGATTTGACTGACAGACTCTGTGAAGGGTATTTACAGTCTGACTGTTATTACTAAAAACACCCTGACAGGTAGAACTTGATGTGGATGTTTAATGGGGAGACGAAGGGAAATTATGACAAAAAGAACTCATTAAGCATTTCCCTTTCTTAGAACAGTTAATTTCACACACAGAACTAGAATTTCTAAGTGGAGCATGCACCACCTAACAGAAGATTTTAGGGTAAGCCTGTTTTCTTTGTCTTGAAGTGTACTCTCAGTGAATGGGGAACAGGAGAACTGGTCTAAGAGCAGACAGAAAATAAGAATGAATTCAAGAAGTGTGAGATAATACAGAGGAAGGGAGAGGTTCTGGGAGGGAACTGAATTCCAGGGAAAGTGTGTGTCTGGAGCTCAGCTCAGCAAAGGAAAACCACAGGAGAGCAGGATTTTCTGGGAAGGGGTGCAGCAGAGAGATGGGGAAATGCAAGAATTACATTGAGTAAGCAATCTTTTCATCCCAATGTCAGAGAAGTGACTTGGCAAGCAGCCACTGCTGATAATTGAGTTCAGTGGGTCTGTTCCAACCCTGGGATGTGAGGCTCTCGTTCCTTTCTGCCTCATTTGCTCTGTATTTACATTATTTGATATCAGAGATCATGAGGAGCCAGGCTATAAAGCACTTTGACACCTGCTGACAAACGGCCTCACACACTGGCACAGCATTGGTAAAGATGTGAATACACAATTCTGATCTCTCCTGCTCCTCCCTGGCACCACCAGGGAGATGCTTCACACCTTCAGCCTCAGTGGGACCCCACATCCATGGAGAAATATTTGCCCAAATGGTTCAGTGACTAAGGAAGCTGTATCTTACTGAAAATCAGTGGGAATTACACTGCCCAGTTTCAAAGCAGCCTCTGGCATGGGGATTCTGCACTCCAGCCTTCACACTGTGCTGGATCTCACCCCACCTAAGCCTAACTTTTAGAAGCCATCATACCTGCATGTCATTTAAAATCAAACTGCAGCCACCAAAGAGCCATGTACAGATGTACATTAATTTCCATCTGAGAGGGACATATTGTGAGATGGGAGGAATTTCACAGAATCAGAGAATCACTGAATGGTTTGGGTTGGAAGGGCCTTAAAGATCATTTCATTCTAACCCCCTGCCATGGGCAGGGAATTCTCCCACTGGAGCAGGTTGTTCCAAGGCAAATCCAACCTGAGAAGTGACCAATTCTCTCCACTGGTTACAGAGAGACAAGGGAGGGCATCTGGATGAGCACTTCAATATCCCTCACTTTTCTCCTTTTTTTTTTTTTTTTTTTTTTTTTTTTTTTCTTTTTCCCAGACTAAACCTGCCTGGGAACACACCAGAGGAAAAGAATCCCAAGATGGAAACTCCATCTCTGTCCAGCAACCGTGGGCAATTCAGTCTGAATTCAACCAAAACTTGCTGCATTAAGAGCTGAATAAATCATCAGGAGAGAGAATTCATGGTGCCTGAAACCTATCAGGAGCCACAAAAAAGTTTCCCACTTCATTCATCCATTAGGAAATTACTGAAAGCAAGACCTCCTAATAAAGGAAATGTCCTTACATGTTTAAACCAGGTACATGAGCTTGATTATTTGCCCTCAGATTGAATTTTAGAGGTTTATATAATAATGACAGCGATAAATTGAAAACAAAATTATGGCAAGTGTCTCAATGACAGAGAGTCTCACATGTGGAAGGGTGAGCAATAAATCAGATGGGCAGTGGAATATTAAATTGCTAATTTTAAGAGCTATTGCTCTTTCTTTTTTCTTTTTAATACATACTAATATAAAAAGGTGAAACAGGATCTCAGCTACATCTTTCTTCCTCTTCTCCTTTTCTTCATTAATTAATGTACAGAAGTTGATTAGAGAAAAAGCTTCAATTCCTTTAAATTTAACCATGAACTATCAAAAAAAAAAAAAAAAAATAAGGTGCAACCAGCTTCATGGAGATGGCAGATTAAATATATTTGATGATTACAGAGTGGATTCCATGAGTCCTATATCTTACATCTGCTATTTACAGGACAGAGAACCAGAGTGTCTGCAGACATGATTGCAAGCACTGCTCACCCAGTCACACTGAACAACCTAAATTACACACTGCACCCTGAGTGAAATTGAAGCATCTCTGAAGGGATAATAAAAGAGTCACAGGAAAAGCACAGCAGAAAAATTGTAACACTGAACTATATGAAAAACTACACGAAAAGTAAGTGAAAAATCAACAGCTACTCCATGCCCACAAATACCTCCATCAGTGATGCAATGTGAGCTATTTCACCAGATTTTTGCAGGCAACATGAAGATGCCTCCCTGCTCCTACTGGCTCATCATGAAATATTTCTGGCAGGGTTTGTTTGTTTGTGCAAAGCCCAGAAGTGTCACAGCCCAGGTCCCCAACCAGCCACTCCACAGCATTTTTCTTTTTTCTATTCCATGTCTTGGTCAGCCCAAGCTGTGCAAGCCACCACATCCGGGTGTGAAAAACTCTCCTTTCTTGAACACAGGCATCTTCCCCATGCTTCCACTACACTGAAATCCCTGACCTTTCCCTTGGTTTTTCTCCACTTTCACACTGATCCTCAGAAATAATAAATTTTTTGTGTAATCAAACAGTTTCTGGAGGAATTTATAGCACAAATTTATATTGAACAGCATAACCACCCTTCAGCAAATGCACATCTTGTTCTAAGGCATCTGTCACTGCTCTCAATCACTTGTTACCATTCCTTACATATTTTGGGAATAAATGCTTCACCTTTTCAAAATGCCAATACACAGAATGGGAATGGTATTTTTTTGACTAACATTACTCCTATTTTTAAATATTTTCCTGTCCCTGCAAGGCACAGGACAGAAAAAATTCAGCTGAATTAAGTTGGTTTATTGTACACTTAGAGCACTACAGAAACACTGCACATTTGGGTACAAGAGGGACCATTCTAAACCAGGCAGCACCTCAAATATTAACAGGCAGAAGGCAACTCCTAACCACAAAAAACACATTTAAAAATGGTGACTTGCCTAAAAAATGAGTTAGAAAAGACAGAAAGGAGATTCAAGCAATGAATGAGATGGATATAAGTGATATCACAATCCCAACCAACCCATAACATATCACTGACAAAAGTCACACCATGAGAAATATATCAAATGCTACAAACAATAATAAAAGTCACAGAAGCTAAAAACCACACTGCCCTTCCTTATATAAATAGGGAAGATACTTACACTTACAGGTTGACTTTTTGGCACATCATAAACACCTTCCTTCTTTTGGCTGGTAGGAACCTGCAACAGCAAAGGAAAACTGAGGTCACTACAAAAGCAGCTTGGATGAAAAAGTGAAAAGAGCAATTGTATTTATGCACAGGGTGTAAATAAGTGAGTAGTTTATTTAATACTAATTTTTAATACTAATGAGATTGAGAATGGGTCCCTTCTTATCCAAGCAGGGCCATTAATGGAGAAAATACTGAAGAAATGAAACACCTTTCTGAATTTTTTTACAGCCTAGCAGTGTTCAGAAAGGAGATTTCCATTCTCAGATAATTCTGGTTGCATGAAGTCCAGGTGTACTTGGATCTCCTTCCTACTTAAATGGTTGTTGTTTCCTTTAACTTGGGGTTAGAGATGTGCAATGGAAGTTATGGCCAGGTGAGTTCATCTCCCCAGATGAAGAGACACAGAGTAGAGATACCAAGGTGAGGGTAAGAGATGCTACCTTGTGTCAGATTTCTTCCACACAATTAATTTAATCAGCTAAAAAGAGTCCTAATATTGCAGTGGTGGGGTCTTGTGGCTGCTCTATGAAATATCTGGTTATAATGCTATAATTATAATTGTAATTATAATGTTATAATTTTCCTAAGGAATTAAGGCCTTTTGAAGCCTGACACAGAGTGATGGGCAGGGCAAAATGCACATAAACTTTGTGTGAGCCTTTGGTTGAGCCACCACTCATGATTTATACCCAGGGGATTTATAACCTGCTCATGCAGACTCAGCTGCTTTGTAGTACTGGGCTGGGCTTGCCCCAGGACCACTTGTTTGCACATTTATAATTTGTGATTATATTTCCCTTCCTCCCTAGAAGCACTAAGTGTCCATTGTAAATGACAAAAGCAAAAAGAGCAGTAACCTGTTCTAATCAGTGGTGCTTCTCCACCACACAAGGCATTCAGAGTACAAAAGTTACATTTCAGACAACAATGAAACCTCACAGGTCAACAGGATGATATTGCAAGTATGATAAAATTAACAACTTTTTGTTTTCTAAGAAAATAAGTATCTTAAGGTTCTGATATTAAACTCAGACTGGTCTAGGGGAAGCTGAAGAAACATAACTTATTCATTGCAATGTGCTATCATTTCTTATTCTGTATAATATTCTGTATAATATTCTATATAAAAACCTCTCTGTACTGTTGTTCCCACTGTTCTCTCACCCCATCACAACCTTCACAAGAAACTGTGTCTCTTTAACTCGGTGCACATTGAAGAAGTCTGTCAAGAACTCTCAAAGAAACTGAATAAACTTTGTGGAAAACCTCTTCTGTTCCCATCCTTGGTTTTCTCTGGCCATTTCCACTAAAGCCAGTATCCCATTACACATGTGAAACTGGCAGAAATTCAGTGCCATGGCAGTAAAAGTCTGGAAAGAGAGAGTTGTAGGTGACAGTGTGAGAGCAGGGACTAGGAAAGGTCAATTTAGGAGTCACTGGAAAGCAGAGTCTTCACAAAAGGAGGGGAAATCTGGAAAGATAAACTGTTTCTAAACTTTCATCAGAATGCATTTTTTTTGTTTTCTCTGAAATGTTTCCCTTTCAGCCATTCTCTTCCTCCTTCCAGCCTTTCTGTGAAATCCCAATCTGCACCTACATCCAGAGCTGACTGTGGACTGAGCATTTCCCTGAATTGTCAATCCCCCTTTTTCTACCCCAATTTTTACTCAGAGAAAAGCTCCTTACATCTCATATGAAGGCACAGAAATTTTGAAACTTTCCTGAAAGCCATTTTTCCCTCCCAGCTCGGTGCTGCCTGCCCTGCTGCCTTTTCTTGCTGTGCACCACCACATTTGTTTGCATCCCTGCTTACACTGAGGGGCTGCAAGGAATTGCTGGTTTTCCTTTTGAGGTCCCAGCACTATTTCTGCTGTCAGCTCTCTCTCTGTGACAGGCTGTGAACCATCTGGATGTCTTTGCAGCAATAAAAGCACCACAATTCAGAACCCCCATCTCAGATTGTCAGCTCCTCACGGAGCAGAACTTGCCTCTCCACAGAGACCAGTGCTGCCACACAAACACCAAACCACCTCCCAAAATCCCATCTCCACCTCACCAGAACACACCAGGCAGCAGAGGAGATGCTATTAAGCAATCTGAGGGTTGCTATGTGCTCAGTGATTGAGTCCTTGCCTAACAAATTACAGCAACTTACATAGATAATATTAAAAGAGCAGACCCAGACAGTCTTTGGGGTAATGAATCAAAGAAAGGTGGCAGACAGAGAAAGAATGCTTAAAAAGAAAGTTGTGACCTCCATTATGCTAAAAAGAAATAGAAATTGTCACTTTCTGCACGTTATCTCTCATCTGCAATTCCCCAGGGGTGGGAATCTCTTCCACCAAGGGAGGAGTGAATTTGTTGCATGCCAGCAAATGAAAAGCCAGAGCAGCACCAGCAGAAAGGTTTGGTGAGGCTGAAGCAGGGCTGTGAGAGGTTATTGAGCAGATATATGTTTAGCAGTGTCTGGGATGGGGAAGGTTTCACAGTAAATAATAGAAGTTGCCATGAACATGCATCAAATTAAAAATAAAATAAAATAAGCCCCAACCAACCGACCAAAAGCACCACAAAAAAAAAAAAAAAAGTAAAAGAGGATCTTTTCTGATTTTGCTTTTAACAGTAGCCTGACAGTTCTGAGATTACCAAGATCTTGTAAGAGAAACAATGTTGTGAGTGATCTGAGTGCAAAATCTGAGCTGTGGAGACCCAATTTGTGGAAGCCAAGAGCTCAGGAAGCCCCTGGGAGGGGGGAAAGCTCCAGGCCAGTCTGCAGCTGGGACACCTCAGCACCCATCAATTACAGAGCCCAAAAAATGACCCCTGACTCCCCAGTTCAGCATCTGCTGTACTCAGGTAGTGCCTGCAGTGAACACAGAGTGTGACTTTACCTTGAGATGAAGCAAGGCCTCACTAGCTGCTTTTCACCTTCTATTTCCATTTTATGGAAAAAAAGGAACTGCCCCAGGAGTCCTCCAGTTCTCTGAGCCATTCTTGAAAACACAGTTCCAACTTCTTCCCTACCCAACAATGTTTGCTGGAAGTTCTACTAACACTGGGAGCAAAATCCCCATTTTGTTTCCTTCCACCTAAATTCTTTGAAGTGTCACTAAAAGCTCAACACTTTGATGAACAGCAATCACCATTTTTTTCCTCGAATCTAGTTCTCATGGGATTTTTGTTTCTAGCACAAACCTGACAACTAGACTAGTGATTTTTTAACATTTGCTGAGAACAGTCAAACTTTCAACACTGAAAATGTTCAGCCTTAGGCAGACTCTCACCTTGAGAGCTTTGCATGTCTTGGCTGGGAGATGCAAAAAGCTGCATTTTTATTTTTGAGTGTGTGTGGTGGGAGTGCCAGGGGAGCAGCAGGCAGAGATTAAATGAATCTCATATTAATGATCCTCTGATGGCATCTGTAAGGTGTCATTTTCTAATGTTCAACTTCCATTTCCCTTTCCCACTCAGCTCCTTTATATTTTTGCTTAGAACTACACTAGCATCTCATTTTTTTATCATCTTCCTTCATTTTCTCATTACTTAATGCTTTTCCTTTTTTTTTCCTTTTAGTTCTATCCTTCCTTCTGCCTACCACACATTTTTTCCTTTAAGTAGATCAACTTCTAGTCCAGCTGGATGAAATGCTTAATCACTGCTTGAAACTCCTTTCCCTCCACACTGAACGATTCCTAGAATCACAATTTTCTCACAGCACACAAAGATCTCTGTCTATCCTCAGATTTGCCTCTAGTATGTGATACAAAATGAATTACATTATATTTTAATAAACCTCGTGCTGATCCCTTGAGGATAAATTGAACGACAAAAGATTATTTTATATTGCTTTCAATGCAGTTTTTTGTCAATGTGAAGAATGTGAGCTTGGGCTTTAACATAACATATGCACTTCTGAAAATGGTTTCCCTGGTCTGGGGGGGATACCCCTTGAGAGCTCTGAGGTTTTGCTCAGTTATTTCCTTGGTTACACAGGAACAAGAACAGCACCACTGAAATTTCTAGGAATTGTTTGGACGGCCTGCCAACAAAATATCTTCAGCATGTTTCTCAGAATAGGTGCAAAAAAAAAATTTTTCAAAAAATTAACAGAAAAAGAAGAGAATCTCCATTTATCACCTCATATGGTGTACTCAAAATTTTGTGAGTTGACAAAGTTAATATAAATTTGCAGAAGCTGGTATGACAAACAACAGAAAAATCACATTGTGGCTGGGCAGATAATGTCACCAGAATGAGATGCCAGGACATTTTTGGTGATGGATGAGAACTAAAAGCGAGCTATGTATGAAATGCACTCTGATCAAAGGCTGGTTGTGGTGGGAACAGCAGGGGGAGAGGTTTTATACCTGATAAATGTTTTCCTCCGTTTCAGGCTCACGGATGGGCTCGTGTCCAGCCTCAAACACAATGTACTATGGCACCAGCGCCAGAGAGGGACAGTCAGAGATGAAACAGAAGGGAAAAAGGCCATTTGGAATTGTCAACACAAAGGCAGGCATTAAAGAAACAACTTCAAAGCACAGGCTGGCAGCAGGACAAGGTTTGTTGGGAAGCACCAGGAAAGGTTGTTTCATATTTCATAAACCAGCAATGAACAAGCCTAAATCTCCTCTTAATGATCATTAGAGCAACTCCCTAATTCCCCCTCGCCAGGGAGACTGCCTGTGGCCCAAAATTAATTTTCTGAAGGCAACATGAATTTTTGCCTCTTTTACATAATGGCAATTATTTCCACATATATTTATTATCTCTGAATAGAAGTGCTAAATCCAAGCTGGGAGAACAGGCTGGTGTGTGTGGAACAGGCCACATGGCAAAAGGCTGTCACAACACTTTTTCATTTTCAGGTTCTTGCTTTATTGTGAAGAGTACAGAACAAAACTCCTGACATTATAATAGCTGAACAGCAATTTAGGGCATCCTGGCTCTTATCATCTTTCTTGCTGCACCTTAGGCACTGCTCAATATTCACTAATGGTTGAATTGGTTCCTTTCAGCGTGGCTCCCACTGATTTGCTTAAGTGGAAAAACAGAAAATCCCCAGGAAAAAAAAAGTAAACTATCACATATTTTGTTTCAGCACAAAAACACGAGAATGAAATTACATCTTTTTCTTCTTCACACTCAGCAGGGTATTGGACATGAATATATTGACACATTTCTGATAATCATCTTTGCTCCCAGACATTTTTCTTGGATGAAGCAAGACTTAAATTTCAGATCTATTATTAAACCACAGCTCAAACACCAACAAGGGAGTATGTTACAATATCAATGCTACTGTCAGGGTTTTTTTTTTTTTTTTTCCAAATATTCACCCCCTGAATTAAATTCTGGCTCCACAGAAAACAAAAACAAAATGTCAGCTTATTACTATGAGAACAGGATGTCACCTTCTCTAATTTTCAGAGTACCTCCCTCTTCAGTTAAGAGTTTGTATTAAAAAATAATGACAAATCTCATTTTGAAGCTTAAAATCTGGATACACAAGTCCCATTTTAAGCAGACATATTTCATGTAATATTTCTATACTCCAACTGAAAGATTCCATTCTATACAGACATATTCTGCTATTACTTACAGCTTAATCTCTAAGTATGCTACTGTCTGTGGAGGTTTTAAAGGTTTCTCACAAGACCTCTCTCAGTAAATTTCAAAACATCTTGTTCAAGGTTTTGGCTGTGTTTGAAGATAACATGTATCTAGTCATTTCTGAAACTCCAAGGCCATACAGCTTCAGAAATTACCTGGTATACAGGATCTTCTACATCTTCTTCCAAAATTGTCTACAGCAAAGTAAGAGGACAGGCAGTAAAAGCAAAGAACATAAACAGCAGAGATAAAAGAACTGTATTCAGAAATTAAAGGACAGCAAAGGAATAAGCAAAATGGGCAGGTAAGTTTAAAGTTTTCTTTCTTTAGGATACAGGTAAAGCCACATTATGGTACAAAGTAACTTTATTCAAGTTCCATCCGAGTTTAACAATCTGCACCTTGTTTGACTTGATTCAGATACACACAGTCAGAAGTATATTCAATCTCCCCTACAGTAAGAGACAATTAAATCCTGACTTACAACACTCAAAACCTGACTACAACACTGACAACCTGACTTACAACACCCTCATTCAAGTTTCCCTTCTGAATTAGAAGAAACACTAAGCAGGGAATGAGGGGATCATTTCCAGCTGCTAAGCAGGTTCACCACACCCCAGTGCCAGCTTCCAGTTTAATCCTAGTCTGGGCTCAGGATGGCTGCTGCTCCTTTGGAAGCCAGCACTGCTCAAAGCCACTGCTGACAGAAGTGCTGAGGATGCTCAGAGCCTCTCTGGAGCAACTTTGGGGGGAAACTCCAAACCCAAACTTTTGGTGGCAGTAGTTCTAAGCTTATTGGTGTACCTGGTATACCGCCTGCTCACACTGTTTGTCCTTTTGTGCCTTTTTTTCCAGTTCTTCCCTTTGTTTCAGTTCATAGATGAGCTGAAACAGGTCTCTCAAGTCCAGGATTACAGGTTCAGCCTGTGGAAGCAAAAAGAGGGTGGAGAATTTCTGCTGGGGAAAATAAACATCTCTTATCCCATCCTGCTGGCAGAGCACTTAGAGCACCTCCACAATTAAACTTAATACAGAATTAATTTCTATCTCTGCACCCAGGCCTGGGTTAATTCCTACTGAACTAACTATGCTTGAAAATTAATGATAATTATAGTTATGAATATAAAAAGCATTATGAATATAAAAGGCACATGGATGAATGTAAAGGCATATTTATTAGTGGTTTCTCATCCACTGGAATTACAGTAGACTACACACAATGTGGATTTCCATGAGTATAGAACATAAGCAAATTTATCTTCATCCAGCCTAGCTTAGCCAGAAAGGTAAACAATAACTAATTATAACAAAACACATCATAAAAAACTGAGAACAATGAAACACACTCCCTTCTGCTCAAGCTGGTTCCATTAATCTGCTATTTAAGATCTACACAGACACTTGTGACCAGTTCAGCACAATCATAAACAATCCAAGACTGGCCTCTTGAACAGCTTTTTACAAAGAGCTTTTCAGCTGAGTGACAGGGCTGAAAATGACAGTGATTTGATACTTACTGCCTGGGCTGTTTTTATTGCCACAAATCTATGATTTCCCTCCTTTCCACACACATATCCAAACGCTCGGTGGTCTGTGATATCCTTTGCAATGTAGGAAATCTCATGAACTGCGTGGTGATGCTGGAGTAGCTAAAAAAAAAACAACACACAACAGTAGAGAATATCCATCAGAATGTTTGATTAAAAAGCAGTATCACTTCTCCTTCATCACTTTATCTGGATCCAAACACATTCTGATATGAAAACCAATTAATATCTGAACGCTTTAAGCCTCTTTTTTTCTCAAAATCTTACCAAATTTGACTTGCTTTAGCAGGGTGATTAAAAGCTTCCATTGAAGATTTTTCTTGGTATCTTTAAGTGAAATAGAATTAAATAGAACATGTATTACCTAGCTACTACCTACAAAACATCCCAGGCACAGAATCAGTATTTCTAGGTACATAAATAAGCAGGGGGTGCAGAAAGCTGTAGCTCCACACAGGGTGACTCCAGGCCAGGCTGGTCTGCAGAGCTCCAGCTGAGATCTCCAGTACCTCTAGGAATCAGTACCAGACCTGCCTTATCTCCCCAAAAATCTGCATCAGCCAGTGTGAGAGATTTCACTTAAAGCAATAACCCAGCTCCAAATATTTATTTTCCTCAGAAAACGAATGTAAATGTAATTACTTGACTGGAAATCAATGCTGTATTCAAAAGTCCATGTTGTACTTAAAATCCCACTTTGGTGAATTGTAATAACAAAAAGAATTAATTTTAACTGTATGAGCAAAACCCTGCCCAGAGTCAGAACATGAATCTGAGGCTCTCAGAAGCATCTCTTGTAGTGCCAGAATCTTCCTCACTTTGGACTAAACAGCATTTTATTATCAAAGTAATAGAGAAGTATTTCCACTTAAAACAATGTCCTTGGAAAGCTTATCTAAAACAATCTATTAGTTTCAATTTCTACCTTCTGATATATTGACCTGCTCTTGTATCATCCAGGGATAATGCTATTTCTGAGAGCAGGCAAAGCTTTGCAGAGAATTCTTTGGAGGTCCAGATTCCTGCTGGCTTTGAGAAAAGCACATTTTGAAAACCAGCATGGTATCCAGGCAATCTCTAAACAACCAGTTATTTTTAGAGTTAAAATAAAAAGTGGAAGTTTTAGGATTCAGAAGCAGGGAGGAGGTTTGTGTGTGGCAAGGGAAAGGCTGAGGGTGCAGGGTGAGTGATGTGGGTTCTGTAGGGCAGGGAGGGGGATCTGAAAGGAGAGGCAGCCTGTGAGAGATGGATGGCTCCATATCAAACAAAAGACTGGACATGTTTCATTTTCATTTCACAGTAAATGGCCCTTAATGTCCCTGTATCAAGCCTGCTTGCTCGTGGCAGAGTGAGGTGCTGCCAGTGACTGCAGGCAGAGCGTGGCTCAGCTCAAGGTGCACTTCACACTCTCCAGCGTGCTGAGTGTTTAAAATTAATGATGGGATCTTACTTAGGTAATACAGGGATATTGATTTATTAGGTTTTTTTGAAAACCAAGTTACATGCTATCTGTTAGGATGAAATGAAATGTTCCCATCTCTCTATTCTGCATATGACAGGGAACGTTATCTCTGGCTCCCATTAAATCAAAGTTCTCTGACATTGCTTTATTGATTGCCAGGCAGCGTTTTGCACTGAAATTAAACTGTGATCAGATGCCTTCCTCATGGAATTAAATCTGAAGATTGTTCTACCATGGAAGAGTATCACCCACAAGGTAAGAGAGCAGATGGAGACACTCCAATTTATTTGGGAATCCACATTCACTGTTCAAAAATCATTACATTTCCAACAGTTGTATTTTACACACTGTATCAATAGAAATAGAAATTAAATAAAGGTGACTGCAATTATCCTTTTATGTATTTTACTGGATGGAGTGTTTAGGGAGAGCTTTTCACTTGTTTGAGGGACACTGGGCTGGAACACACATGTGAAATGCAATGTTGCATGCACATACTGTATTCAAATGTAGATACAAACACACCTGCATTTTCACAGCCCTCAGTTCACCTCATCTGTCCTTTCTACATATTCCAATGCTCCATTCTAAGCATTATTCACTGATTGTCTGACTCTTTGCTCCTGCACAGCAGAAATGGGGCTCCTGTTGCAGTCAGATTCACCACCATAAAATGCAAGATCAGAATCCTGTCCCTAGTGGCCACAAGCACATGAAAGAATTATTTCTCAACTCAGGGATGTTTCTGCCAGCCCTGCATGCCAATGCTGAAGGGTTCCATCACACACTATTTGAAGTTTTTACTCTGTCTCTGCTGAGAGCTGTAACAAACCATTTACCAATCCTTAAGTGAGGTACCAAATTGTTTTGGAGCACTGCAGCACGACAGAACAAATTATAGAGAAGACTTAATTTGTATTATGGTTCAACACAGTCAATTACATATTGCAGAGATTAGAAAATAATTTAACATTTAAGTTCCAGTTGTTAGCAAAATCCACAGTCTCCAAATTATTTTAGGTCTCCTGTGACTTTAGCCACTGTTGCAAATGTTGGAGATTTTAAATGGGAGCACAGATAAAGTCTCGAACTGGGCAACAAGGCATTCTTGTAATGCATGATTTTTTTTTTTTTTAGGCCAAACATAATGGCATTATTATATTTTATTCATACATCAGTAAGTTTTTGCCTGGTGTTAAACTCCAAAATATCCATCTGCACCAAGCCTGCTGCCTTTCCTCTTCCTCTTAAGTTTTCTCTGGTCTCTCCCACCAGCCATTGTTTCCTCTCCTTTTCTCCATTCCATCCCCTGCTTCCCCTCTTCCCCCAGGTCACTCCCTGTACATCACACTGAATTGATTTAGCTGCCTCTGAGATCTGTAGCATTTCTAATTTCCCTCAGGCTGCTTGGCACCTATCATAAATTTTTTCACCCCTTATCCTCATCTTGCCCCTTTATTTCCATGCTGTAGCCTCCAGTGCCACTAAATCAATTAAGTCAATCAATTAAGTACTTGGAGGGTCCAGCAATCATGTCAAAAATGTGAGTTAGATGGCATGAGAAAGTCACTGCTTTACTATCACTATTTCTCTTTTAATGAGGTTGTCTATTTAGTGGAGCCTGGGGCACAGTGTTAAGAGCCACAACAAAAAAAAAAAAATAAATATCCTGCAAGCTGCAAATCCTCCTGGAAAAGCTGCCCCACTGAAAGCAGGAGGCTTGTTCCACACAGTATTACATCCACCAGGACAAGCCCCACAGGGATTTGGGTTGCACAGCCTCTCACAGTGATGCACACTGAGCCTGGCTCCAGAGAGTGGGATCTACTGGGAGCTCCACTGTGGGTGCTGGGATGTGGGATACAGATGGACCAAGCCTAGTCCTGCCTATTCACACTGGAATAAGCAAACATTTTGCCTATATTAACTCCCTAAACACCTCAGTTACCCACCAAAATCCTTAATGGATCATAAAAAAATAACTCCATGGACCACAGTTTCAGCCATGCTGCAAGTCCTCTGTATTCCAACTCAGCAGCACACAGGCCCTGTCTATTTAGGAAAAAACAAAGAGAAATGGAACCTAACATGGAAAATGAATGGTAAAACCTTACCAAGAAGCTCAGCAAGCCCAGAGTGTGACAGGACATCGACCACTACTTACTGCAACACATCCAGTGAAAACACTGAATTGCAAAACACATGAGTGGCTCTGAGATTAATTTTATTTCCCTGCTGCAAGAAAACACTGGGTGGCACAGATGGTTCTCCTTCACTGCACCCAGGAGGCTGCTGTGCTCCTTAACAGGGCTCAACATGCAGCACCTGGTCCAGTGCTCCTCACAGCCATTTCCTAACAACTCCTGTTTGTTTTAGCTGATATTTGCAGGGAACATGGGGACAACAACGTGCCACAAGCATTCCCTCCATTGCTGTGCTTGTGTTGCAATGCTTCTCTGCTTAAAATGCACTTAGCAAAGGTGGAGCTGCTCATCCCCATCATAAACATCCCTCAGTTCTACAGGTGCCCATGGCAGCAGGGTTGCAATTAGATATTTAAGGCCCCTTCCAACCCAAACCATTCCATGACAAGAAACCACCTGAATTCTCTATTGCAGATTCAAATCCCAGACTGATCTAGTTTTGTAACTTCTGGAAGTTTTAAGAGATGGACAGCAGTCCATGTATGTACACAGCTAAAAAACCACCACCCAAACCCCCAAAACCTCTTCCTGACATAGACTTTTCCCCAGTACTCATGAAGGTGCATGGATACCTCTCCACTTCCTCTCCCTCCAGAGAAAAGTGCATTTCAGTGGGACTGTGTACACATAATTTGGAGGAAAAGTCAACAGTCTCAAATGTCAGAGTGAAATGAAAAACACATCAATAAACTGCATTTGCATCACAAACTTCCTGGTGTTGTTTTCTGGAACTTGGTATTTGGATGGCAGATGGGGTGGCAAGACATCAGCCTCATGAGATAAGGCAGGGGATGAGCAGATGGGGAAATGAAACAACCACTGCAAAAATTCTCAGTTTCATGTGAAATAGCAGAGAGGAGACAGCTCAGTGTTATTTCAGAGCTACAGCTGCCAACAACTCAAACTCCCTGCAAATTACTGCTGGACACAGCACAGGGTGACTGAGAAATATCTTATTTCCAATCTGACAGCCCTTCCCTACTGTCATGAGCACTTCTGTCACATGCCCATGGAGAGGGGACACAACAAACAATATATGACAGATCACAGTAATCTGCCTTAAATGTGATAGTGCTTAGTGTGAGGAAACACTTGATAGCCAAAAAAATCTGCTATAGAAACATTTACTGCAACATGTGGAAAATTTTATCAGGTTTGATCTAGGAAATGAAGGGAGCTGTAGAGTTTAAACTTAGCAAATTATCAAAATACTGAATGCATACAAGGAGAGCAAGGAGTTTTGGAAGAAAGCATCATTCCAATTCAGCTTTCAAAAAGAAATGTCACACAAGAAAACCTGGAAAGCAAAAACCCTCTGGAAACCTCTTGCAGTTATGGAGATTTCAGTATTGGGAGGCATTTCCCAGCACTGGCCAAGAAGATCAGATTTGGTCATAAAGAGTCTCAACTGAACATAAAACATGGAGTGGGGGCTGAACCCTTCCTCCTGAAGGAGACTGAAAATGAAGAGTCCAGTCCTGAATCTGTTTGAGCCAGAGCCTCTCACGGAATGTAGGCTGAACAACAGATTATGGACTTTCCTTCTGCAAAAATACCCCCACCCCAAGAACAGGAGCAGAAAAGGAAAATGTAACCTCTGGAGTGTTCTCCAAGCCTGAAGGGCTGTCTCAGATGGCAGCCTGTAAGAGTGGCTTCACAATGAGAAGAAAATAAATCTGTCTAATCCCCATGCTTCCTCCACACACACTGATTTTGCAGACAATAACCTGAAGAAAGACTTTTCCAAGTGCCAGCTACTAAAAGGCGTCTCAAGCTCGGCAATAAAAACACTTGGCACAAAAAGCTCACTTTGAGATTATATGCAGATCAAAGCTTGGTCTGTGTAGCACAAAGGGGCACATGAAATATGGTGCTGATAAAGAGAAGAATCAAAACAGATTTAGCCCCAGCTCCTGCAGACTCAGTCCCTCCGGGGGGCAGCCGTCTGGCTGTGACACAGCACAGCACCCAGAGAAGTGTAAATTTCATTTCCTTTTAATAACAGTAACAATAACTAGCTCGTAAGAGCTGTTCTCTTCCTGCAGCCGAGGAGACTGAAGCAAAAAAAGCCCAGATTATGGGACTTCCTGAGCTTGCATGGCAATGTGCAGCTGAGTCAGGAGGCAGCAGAGTCAGTGGGCAAGATCTGAGTGAGGATAAGAACCTGCTCAAGCCCAGGGCTACACTAAGCTCTACCTGTACCCTCTATCCCAAATAAAGGCAAGGACTTCCCAGGAGTACCCCAGGTAAGAGCCTGCTTGGCTGGACTCAGAAAAAGAGCTTAACATGGTACTTGGGCCACAGCTAAAATACAAATTAATCCTCACCATTCCCTGCTGCTGTCTTTATCTCATCTGGGGAGCAAGAGTGGGAAATTCTTAAGAGAGCAAAGTGCCCTTGTGGTGCCCCTGTGAGACAGTCCCAGTGATGCTCTCTGCTGGTGGGACCCTGTCCCCAACCCCAGTCAGGCAGCAGGACGTGGCTCTGCCAGCACAGCACCTAATTGTGATGAATGGATCTCTGATATTGAACTGGCTGGATGCTCCAAGAACCTCATTTGTGAAAGAGAGCAGCACTAAGGTAATAAACTTCTGTCCAGCTCTCATAATTTGTAATAATGTCTGACACAGACCAGATATGAATTTAGTTATTGGTCATTGTCTTCAGAAGCAAATGCTAAGCTGCTCATGCAGAAGATCCATTTATTAGATATATGAATTTGGAAAGAGGCAAAACAAAACTGTAACACACATATGGCCAATTTCCCATCTTCACTTTGAAGGCTTTTCCATTTTTTATTGCACCTGGAGTGAAAGGAGCTAGTTAAACCCAAACCCCTTGTCCAATTACTATGAAGCCCAAGTTATATTTTAAATATGCACTTGCAAATTTTATTCCAGGACAAAGAAAACCCTAAAGGGCAAGGAAACATTTTCAGAGAGCTTAGGAAAGACAGATGTGCTACACTGAAGCTGAGATGCTGGGCCTCCCATGAGTCTTGTACTATTTTCTTATTGTTCTGCATCCAACACAGCCATAAGGATTTTCCCAGTAACACCAAGAAACAGCAGACCTGATCCTTGATAGTGAAGTCAATGGCCCTAACCAGCTCAGCAATGCAACATGCCCCAAACTCCACCTGCAAGGAGCATCTACAGGCTGCAGTACATTGGTTTATGTTGCCATTTCACTGTTCCAGTGTGCTGTACAAGGAACAGCACTTGCCTGTAAGATATTATTGCAGTCTTTGGGATGGCAGCTGCTCAGTGGTCACTGTGGGATTCCCAGGGCTGTAACACACCTGAGTGCACTCCACCTGAGCTCCCACCTCACCACCCTCTGCAGAATGGTCAGTGATCAAAGCAGCCATAAATATGCCAGTACTGCACTCTACTCTCAAGCCAAAGCTTCCATACAGTTCAACTGCAGCACCCTTGACCACACCTTGTACTTTTTCCTGGCAAGACTCTGTAAGACTCACTGATTAAATCTTGAATTTGAAGGAGCACAATATTCAGTAATGAGACAGTTTGCTGCAGCATCACTGAACCTCTCCATATTTTTGCTCTGTTCATCTTTACAGCTTGTGAATGTCTTTTGAGCAGCCCTTACTTTTTACAAGGTTCTTTTGTTCCTTTACACCAACATTCCTCACCCTCCTGAAATGCTTTTGATTTACATGAACAGCACAAGCAATTCCTTCATACAACTCCTAGGAGATTTGGAAGTAATTTTTTTGGCTTTAGCTGTCTCAGATCTTAACTGCTTCAGATTCAGCAAGCATTACCAGTCACCCTCTTCTTGTAGCCTGTGATTTGAAAAACTCCTCAGTGAGAGGCAGCTGCTGATTCTCTTGATTTCCCATGCAACCCCTATAAAGCAGAGCTTGAAAAGATCACAAAAACCACACTCAAATTTAAGTTGCACTGGATAATCATCAAACAGAAACTTCCTTGGGCCATGCATCTACTTGCACAATGTAAGAAACTTTACTGGAAAAGGGGAAAAAGGAAAAGAGGGATTTATTTTATATTTACTTATCTATTCCCAGATACTCTCCCTAATTTACTAAGAATTTACAGGGGACTGAGAGAAAGCACAGCTACAGGGAAGAACAAGAGCAGAAAAGGATTCTATGAATTCACAAACTGTGTGTAACAAGTATGTTGTGCTCATGAGCCAGTTGAAAATGATGCAAAACACTTGAAAATTTCACATGATACAACCTTGGTATTGATCAAATATAGAAGTGATTTCATAACCAGAATTTAACCAAGGTACAGAAGCAAGGAGCCCTGTATTCCACAATGACAGACTGGTTTCAGTGGCTGATTCAGAAACAATCCTGGTCATAAAGACCAAACCATTTTGTTTTCAGTTTTCCTACAGAAAAAAGAGAGGAAACCTTTTCCTCTGAGTTACAACTGCACGTATAACCAAGCTTCAGACAATCCCATAAATGGGATCACTCATCAATAAATCCTTCATTTGTTCAGGTCCCACAACAGACACTTCACCTTGGATATAAACCATCCGTAGCAACATGACAAGTGTGTGTGCAGTACTTGAGCCCTAAGATAAGAATAAAATAAAATGTAAAAGGCAAACCTCAAAGAGACTCTAAAGCAGAATAAAGAACTTGCAAGTAATTTTTTTTCTCTATTTTCTTTTTCTTTTCCCTTGCATTATCCTGAGATAGGAATTCCTGAAGCTGCCCTTGGTAGGTGCTTGGCACATTGTGTTCCAAGAGTTCTGCATTTCAACTCAGGCAGTGGAGACTGTTTTTAAGCTCTGTCCTGCCACCTCCCAAAAGTGATCCCTACAGCTCCCATTTGCACGTTTTAATGCAGGGAGTTGTTTCCTCCTGCTCATTTCCATGTAAAGCAGGATGAATGTTTGGTTTTAGTCTTCTGCTGCTAATTGAAATCTCTAAAAGCAAACTTTGGTTAAAGCTTCACACACAGACCTGGCCCAGCTGAGAGAACAGATCAACTCTGTTGGCTTTTCTCTGTCTCTGCCTTGCTTTTCTGTCACACACAGGATCTGCCTCTCAGAAAAGCTCCTCACCTTTTACTGAAATGCAGGCAGCAAAGCCTCTCACAGCTGTGGATGCTGGCTTGTTTCTTACTCCTTTCACTGTCCCTCTCTGCAGCTCCTGCATGCAGAATGTCTTCTCTCCTCCTCATCAAACCTGAACTTACCCAGCCCTGCTCAGCACTGAGCCCTGTGCATGCACAGGTTACACTCACACGTGCCTTACACTTTAAAATACTTCCAAATTCTGTATCACTCACAGGAAAGCATTTGGCTAATTAAAGATTGCAGAAGGCTGTGCATAAAGCCTTTTACAAACCAACTCAGCCTTTCTAAAAGCACGGGCATAATCAAAAATTGGATTCAAATCCATATATTGACTATCTAAAAAGTGAAAAAAAAAATACTTTGAGCTATACAGAGCCAGGCTGGGAGCCATATGCAATATTTTTAGATACCCAGACTTCTTACTTGCTTTAAATGTCAGGGCACTCAAACTAATTAGTGTTCTGCCTCACCTATTCACAGTGCTGCCTGCAAAGCCAGCAGGAATGTTCCTGCTCCACTGGGAGTACAATGACGTGGAATGAGGATGGGAACCACAAAGGATTAGGAAGCATTAACAGCAGAGAGAAGTAGGATGCTACAATTAAAGGACACAAGAGGCACTGCTGTAATTCCAGGATTGCCACAGGGTGCTGGGAGCACCAGGGGAGATGCTGCTCCAGCCCCTGGGCTCCCCTGACACAGGGGCTGCCACATGCTGAGCACACACAGCATCCACCAGAAAGGTCAGGAGCACAGGGATCTCATTTGGGGAGACAACTTTTACGAGCAGCTGTTTTTGCACTAAGCAAAGATCTAGTGGTATGTGAAATTTATGACTTATTCAAATGAAATAGAGGGATGAAAGCAGGTATTTGTGTTTGGCATCCAGGGGCAGTGGCCTTCCCTCTTCTCCTTCCACAGGGAACTTATTGCATAAACTAAGAGGAATAAAAAAAGGAGTTTATTCATCCCCATGGGGTATCAGAGTGAACAATGCTCTTGCTTACTTCCCTGTGTTCCTGGAGGCAGAACATCACCCAATGACTTTACTTCCAATAAATATCTATTACTATCATCCTGCAAACTCCATGTACATTTAAAAGCAATCTTTTCCTGTAGTTTCCCTCTCTCATCACCCTTGACAGTGAAGGACATCTGCCCCCTATCATCTGACCCCACAACAGGAGAGCCCAGGAGGCAGCACAGGGATTCAGGTGACAGTGCTATTGCTGCTACCAGGGCACAAAACACAAAATTGCAGAACAGCCCACCAGATAAAAATGCTCTGAATAGGAAGGAAAATCACCAGCTCTCCTGGGGTGTAATGCTTCCCAGCTATCTCCAAGAAAAAAAGAGTGGATTTCAAAGGGGGATGTAACTTTCTGTTCTGGCACCTGCTGCATGTCCCCCACTGCTCTCCAGGGAGGTTTCAGAGCATCTCAGCTGCCTGTGCTATTATTATGTCAGCACTTCTCTTGCTTAAATCCTTTCCCAAGCAGTCTGAAATCCAGCCATTGTAATTCCAGGTGTGCTGAAAATGGGCCTGAAATTTTCTTCTACTGTGTGATGCATTAACCTGGCTTAAAAACACCAGGGCTTGCATGCAGCTCTGTACTTTGGGTGCTCTTCCTATATGACAAAATTGCAGCTGGAGAAAAAGGAATGTGGCTCTACTGGAGATTTATTTATCTGGATCACAAAAGTGAATACAGGCAAAAAAATTCCCAATATAACTATATACTTTGAGTTTTCTGCCATGGGACAATATGGGAGAGATGCTGTGCAGCTCCACTATATAATAGGATCCATAACAACAAATATACTGATTTTCAAAATTCACCCCAAATTCTGGTTAAGCATTCCAAACACTGAAATCAGTAAAAACCAGAAGTGTTGGCATAGTAATTTTTACTTCAACAGTTCTGTAGACACAGTACCCACCTCCCTATCAATGGAAGCTATATGGTAACTGGGAATACATTATTATGCCTAATATTATCTGTTTGGAAGTGTTATTTGTCTGTTATAACTATATAATAGTGAAATTCTCCATACCATAATACAGAATGCATGTAAGCAGCACTTCCCTAACTCAATCCTGGGTACTTGGATTAAACAACAGGAGACCAAATGAGACTATCACTAAACTCATAAAATCTCATTTTCTGCCTTTTTGAAAGCAATCAACTTTTTACCCTTTTCATATTGAAAAAGAAAATACAGCTACCACAAAATTGCACAAATTATTTTAGTTTGGATAATGTGTCTGGAATAGCTTTATTTTATCTCACAAGGCAGTTTCTGCATATCCTGACTACAAGCAGGATGGACTCAGCTGTAGATTAGAGCTTTTCCCTTTTCCAGGTGAAAGGAAGAGAAATTTCAGCTCTCAAATCAAACCTCTAGATCCCCAAGACTTCACAATATGCACAATCACACCCTCCTTTTGCCTTTTGGGTTCTTTTTTTCCCCCAGTAACAAAACTGCCAGAATACCTAAGGCTTTTAAAACCCTCCTAGAGCAAACTGGGCATCTAAAGAAAGGAACTCCATGAGCTTGTGGTTATTAAAAATCCCTGTGGAGCACTGTAAACCATCCAAACTGCCCAGGGCCCAGTTTGGAAGGCCAATAATGAATGAATTACAATAGTCAATAAGGGATGTAATTAAGGAAGTAGGTTCTTCTGACATTTACATTTTGCTAGCTGCCACATGTCCATGAAATGTGTTATTGTTTCCCTTCTGAAGCACCAGGGTCTATAAATACCTTATAAGCATCATACACAGATTTTTAAGTCCTCTCCTCTGCCATATTCTAATTAGACACATTTATTGCATGTAGAACAGTAAGTGCCATGTTTTACTGGTCATATTTACAAGCAAAAAGATGGGAAGTGTCAAGGAGCAGGGCATGACTCCCAGTCAGCCCACAGGGATCTTCTGCAGGCAGAAGCTGTGGACTGCACAAAGAAAGGCCCCAAATGTCACCATTTTCAACTCTATGTGCAAAAACTGACTTTGTTATTTTACAGTTATTATGTAATATTTTTTTAAACTAGCAGCCCTTAGAATCCTTAGCATGGTCCAAGACCGAACATTTCTTACAAAAGAAGTTCCTATAAATACATTATACTAACTTAAAAAATAAAGAAAGAATTAAAAGATAACCCCAGAGAGTTTTTATTTAAATTCCAACCTTTAAGAGCTAAAGGCCAGATGCCCCTTGGAACATCTCTGGGATGCATGAATGCAGCAGCTCCTCAGCATCATCAGCTTTAAAACAAGTTTGTAGCATGGGAGTATTTTGTGTAAGGAATTCCTCCAAAAGATGGTGGGCAGGGCAGGGTAGGAAGGGATTTGGGAGTAATTTATTAAGAAAAATGAATAAATGAATGATGAAAGTTGGTACTGTGGATTGACTCCTTGAAAGCTGATGAAGAGTAAAGGCAGCCATGAGGAGCCTGGAAAAAAAACAATTCAGCAATGGGCTGATAAAAGAGAGAAGGCAGATTCAGCCCAGGAATGCAAAGGGAAGTGTGACATGATCAAAAGAATAAGCTGAGGCAGCAATCCTGGCAGTCACAACGGATTTCAAAAATAAAAGTCAAATTTGTCAAGGACAAAGAAAGGGATAACAATTGAGACATGAGCTGAAGAGAGGCAGGACTGGGTTTTAACTCTCAGTGTGAGAGCAAATGCTGTATTTCAGAGCAGGTGAGAAGAATTCTGCAAGATCTGCAGTCACCCTGGGTGTGGCAATCAAAACACATCACTAGGTCAGACAGGCTGCTGAATTTACAGGGCTGAATAATAAATAGATGATGCTGATATTTTGCTCAGCTCTCTGAAAAGGAGGTCAGAGAGAGACCTCTGGGAGTCAGGATTAAAAAGCCTGGTTTAGCCTCACTGAGCTTGAGCTGTTGGCTAAGCATACAAGGAGAGGGCTGGAGAGACAGATCAAGATTGGAGCAGAAGACAGAGCTGGCATCACTTGGCTTGATACAATAACCAAATTTATGTCTGCAAATTAAGTAACTCTGGCAAAGAGCACAGAAGGGTAAAATAAAATAAAAAAATAAAAAGAGAGCAAAGACAGAGAGCACACAGGAAATCCAGATGAAAACTGCAGGAGAGGAAAACAGGTAAAATCCAGAGACAAGAGTGAGAGCAGGTGAGAGGAGTGGGTGTGGAATCAGCTGATCAGACAAGATGCTCACAGAGATCACACTGAGATCAGCCAGGAGAGGCCAGCAGGAACTTTGGGATGTTTCAGAGACGTGAAGGGGACAAAACCCACCTGTGGGAGCCCCAGGCAGGGAGCATCAGCATCCCCCTGGCCAATCCCACCCTCTGGCAAACACAAAACTCAGTGAACTCCTCACCCCATCCCTCCTGCTCACTGCAGAGCGAGCAGAGAGCAAAGAAACTAATTCCTTCTTTTCTTTCTATTTTTACAGACTCAGAGATGCTCAGTGACAGAGACTCTGACAGTTTGACATTTCATCTGCTCCAGCAACATGTGCTTCGAGGAATAACTGCAGATCCAGGATCATACCTCCATTTCTGGTCAGGGATGCCAGAACCAGCAGATTTTCCAGCAAAGTCAAGAAGTACCTTTGGTACATTTTAAACTACGTCTCTTTTGCCAACAGTGAGAATTTTAATCTTGCTAAAATTTTCTTGTAGCCAAGTTTAGCTGTCCTGTTAGCAATCTATCAGCATAATTAACACCATCACTCACATGAATAGGGAAGAGCAGCAAATCCAGGGGTTATCAGCACAAACCTGAAAAAGCCTCAGAACATGCTGGAAAATGCTTTTATAGAAACAACTTGAGAAATGCACACTGTATGGTCAAGAGAATTTACAAGTTCAGGAAGGTGGGCAAGATGTTGGCATCTAAAACGTTGGCTGGAACCTTTCAGAGCCATAATATGATGTCAATTAGAGAGAACAACCTGAGGACAACAGATTATAACCATCCACCACGTGTATTATTTATTTGGATGTCATTAAGATTTAAAGCAGAAGCACAATCACCAGTTCTGTGGCCAGCAGGAAGAAACAAATTAATTTCTTTTTTTTAAATAGAATTCTACAGGTAAGGTCTTGTCTCCCTTACATGGAATAATACCATTTCAGGCAGATAAACCCTCAAAGATAATAAAATAAATAAAATAAAATCCTCAGCAAAGATAATGAAGGTTGGAGGAACTGATAGATAACAAGAACAGATAGTTAACGTGAAATACATGTATTTATACACAGGGTTTTCCTTTCTGGGTTTCACACTGCCAGCCTGAAGAAAATTGTTACAGATCAAATTCATGAAATATGAGCAACACACTGCAATACTTATCTGCAAGAAACCCCACCAGAGTATTCTTAGAAATGTTACAATCCCACAGACTGGACCCAAGAGCTTTATTTCAATAAGGATAGGGGGTCAACATTTCTGAAAGAGAATAGACAGTGCAAATAAAACTCACTTTCAGGGTGCTACAAAATAGGAAAAAATTGGTGAGATGACTGTCATCTTCATGAGCTGGGTTACAATCCATCTGTTTAGGGCATTTCCCATAAATAAGCAAGATCCTGACACTGATTTACCCTGCTTTTGGGCCACTGGAGGAATCCAGATAAATAATTTAGCTGTACAATATCTCACACAGAGCTAGATTTTACAGCATAATCTGGAAATTTGCACATACACGAGCTGATACAAAATTTTACTTGAACAGAAATTATTGGTTGCTTAGAGCCAAATAGCAATTTCTTGCTTTCATCTCATTTCTTTTTCACAGTTTAGGGGCTTGCCATTGAAGTCGACAGCATTTTGCAATTAGAGACAACAAGAGTTTAAAATCACACCTCACTGCATGGAGGTGGAAGGAAATCTTTTCCCAGGCATTTCAGAGGATTTAATTATTAGTTTCAAATACATTTTTGGAAAGGAACCTGCAAGTAAACAGAGATTTATGGCCACATAAATAAACAATGAGACAATTACAGGCTCTTTACAGAGCCCAGATTAGTCAGGCATGTCTAATGAAGCATCACTGAGCTATCACAGGGAGATGGCCTGATGGGTGTGATTAACAAAACAACACTCAGCAACAGCCAGCCAACAATGATGGGCCTCCACAAAATCTGCATTTCCTTCCACATGTAGAGTTATGCCTTTTGTTGCTTTCTTAGCAAATCACCAATCACTACATTCCACCCTGAAAGGGAGAATATGAAATAACACAATGCAATTATTTGTATTTTGGCCATCTGAAGATGGTTTTTGAAAATATAAAAGAACTCACATAAAATAATTTCAGAATACATTGCAGCATTGAGGTCTAACTAAGATGGATATGACAGAATAAATGGTAAACAATTATTTTCATATAATATGCAGCAAGGAAATGTCTCAAGTGGCATTGGATAGAGAAAGTCTTTCAGTTAAGGTAATATTTAGCAAACATAATCTGGAGAAAGCAAATAGAATGGATGGAAAACATCTGACAGCAGAAAAGAAAAGGTGCATTTATAAGATTAATAGGGTCAAACCCCACGTGTAATGACAATTTCTGGCATACACACAACAGGAGAACATCCTGTTAGTCATATTAAATACAATTTTTTGCTATCATGCTCTAAATACACTGACAAGTACTTGGAAAGTGGTCTGAAGGGACCCCTTTAGTTTAATTCCTGGCATGGAATGATGGAATATAAGAAAGGATTGTTATTATTTCTATTGCAGTGCTGTAGATGAACCATACTGTATTGTATCTACAGTGCAAACTCACAGCAAAATCCTTTTGTATTTTTCTTGGTGAGATATATTCTTTCCAAATGATATTCCACCTCCAACTCAATCTCCTTCATGGATAAATTTACTCAAAGGGCAGAATTCCTGATGGCTGGAATAATACCATTATTAAAATCAATACTTTTTGATGAATATTATGTCTGGAACATATTAAGGAGAGCTATAAAGTAGAGGAAGAAAAAAACCTGCTTATCATTTTCAGTAGTAACCCAACCAGAGCCCTTCATCTGTAACGAATTATGGAGCAATTCCCCTAAATCATCTGTATGAAGTCAGCTATGACACTGCCAATTTAAAAAAAAATTCGCTGGTTTTGAGCTACAAATTGATTTTTTATTGTGATAAATTAAAATCCAATGGCAGCCTACAAGATATTCAACATGAAGCAGCCCACTTTCTTTCTCTGAATATTTTTATTCTTTTCTATCACATTGGACTGGCACTGGGGCAGACGTGACAGCAATAGACAATGGCAGAAGTTAAGAAAGGACACTCTAGAGAGGTAAATAATCTTTCCAAAATACCCTTTTGGGAATTCCAAAATCATGGAAATAAAACTAAGAGGAAAAGCATTGTGGGGAACAGGGAGGGTTGTTAAAGGAGGAGAAAGCAAATGCAGGATTATCCAGGCTCTTCTCTATTATGGGCTTCTTTTTTCCCTGCTGCATAAAAGTAAACACCAGTCTCCAAACTTTATAAACTCTGAAGTTTAACATGGAAATCAGAAGATCAGTGTGAATGAAATATAATCTTTTCCCATCCCTTTACAGTTTCTCCCCATCCAAAAACCTGGGCTGAGCAAGCCCTAGTTTTGCCAGTTTTTGGGGTTTTCCAGCAGGGATGGGAACGAGATGACAACTGCAGGCTGGCAAAGCAGAGACAGGCTGGATGAGAAAGACTAAGAATGAATGGGACAAGGGTGTGAAACTGGCACAAGGAGAGACCCAAGCTGGGAAAAAAGCCCAAGGGATGGTGGCTGTGCAGACCTGGCAGAGGATTTCATCTCTGCTCCTCTGCTCCAAACTCTTGGCATGGGAAGCACGACCCCCCTGTTTTGACAACAACATGTAAAAACTGAGGTGGAAAGCTCCCCACATGCCTTTGTCACAGCCCTGCTGCAAGAAGGACAACTCAATAGTCCTGTCCATCACTGGCAGCTCAGGGGCAGACATCTGCAAGGTGGATTTAAGGGTTTCATTCTCAGCCTCAGTGGCTGAGTGACAGGTTTGCTGTAAGGATGATATAGTTCTGTCAGATTTAGAGTATGGGATGTCAGAGCTATGAAATGAAGGAGACTTGTTCCCATGTCCCCACCTCACTTTCTGCAGGCAGGAGAGGCAGCTGGAATAAAGCATACCTTTGTTTCTGTCCCTTTTTCCCTCTTTATCCTAGGCAAAAAATTCCTGTGTTTGAGAAACAGTCAGAGACAAGTGCAAAAGGAACAGACCTTCTCTTTCTTCTTTTTTATTTCCCCAATAAAAGGCTTTAATTTCAGGAAAGCAACTGTGGCTGGGGTGCAATTTGCACTGACAGCCCTAATTCTGACATTTCCTATTTTCTGTAACCCCAGCAATGCCCTCTGAAACAAGCTTTTGCATGGATACTTTACACAACACATCCCAAATGAGCTTTTCATCACTAACTACTCGTATTATGTATCAGTGAGCTCAATGACATTGATTTTCTAATAATATAAATTAACTGGCAAAGATAATTTCATCTATCATCAGTAGGGTTTTATTTCTGGCACCGTGTTAAATAGTTAATCTTCCAAAAGATTAAATCAAGAGCTTTTTAAAATTCAAGGCAGAGCTTAAACTGCTGTAAAAATCTTCTTAATTATGATTAAAACAGTTTGTGTGTTGTTGCTTTAGATCTAAGTAGTGTAATGTTTAGGTTTCTTCTTTTAGAGCAATTTAAAAAATGAAACATGGTATTGCTGTGGCAGAAACCGTGTAAGGCATGAAAGTCTCTGCAACTTCCTCCACCAGATACTGCTTCACACAGACAACCTCAAATTTTTCAGTATTTTTACCTCTCATTTTGTAAAAAGTGTAATTTTCCTACCACTGACAATACTCAAGTGATGTAAGGGATGATAACACTTTATCAAATTTCTGAGATGCTTCATGTGTGTTTGCACCAGTGAGATTCCACTGCCCAGCCAGGAAATGCTTCTAAAGGAACCAGGGAAAGATTCAATTCTGTCCCATCACGAGATCAGCTTTACTTACCCCTGTCTTTTCATCAAAGATTTTGATTCCCCCAAAGGAAACTGTTAAGAAGACTTTTTGTTTATGCTCCCCCTTCGATCGAGCTGCAGCAACAATTCCCTGTGGAAACAAAAAGCAGTTTTGGTTGGTTTCATGACTCTCCCAGATTTGCTTGTGGAAAATTCACCACTTTTCTAAGAAAACTTGGAGGTTTTCCTCCTTACTTCTGGCTTCCTCCCTTTCTTCAAGGTACTACATCTCTTTATGCTACCCAGAGAGAATTTCCAATGTGCTCCCACTTCCAACCCCTTCACTAGCTAATCCTCCATGAAATTTGTTTTCATGGAAGCTGAAGGTCATTCCTAGCACACTTTTCCCAGCTATAAGCTGTTCTGTTTTATTTATTCGTTTTTTAAATAGGAAAAAAACCCTAACAAGCAGCAGAGGAGAGAAAATGGCAGTGAATTTAGCTCAGTTCACACCCATCTAGTATAAGCAAATTGAGCTTTTTTTATGGAAGAAAAATATTTTTCTGAAAATCAAACTACACCTGTGCTGTGAAAAACTGGTATTGAGGGTTATTTTTTTTTCAGGATCTCAGACTTTGTAAGAGAACTTGCTGATACCATCTCATTAATTATTCTTGAACAGAATTAGAACAGTAACTTCTGTTTCCACCTTCTCAGGAGCCTGCTCTGACCAGTAACACTGAACTGAAATCAAATATAATCAGTTGTACTCCTAAATGAAATGAAAATATTTAGACTTTATTTGGTCCTCTGCAATTCCAATGTTTCAAGAACAAGTAACTTAGGTTTTAAGACCTTCATTGCTGCCACTACAAGGATCTGATGTCAAAAGCCACCCCAAAACTTTATGGGTGGCCTCAAAATTCATGTTATGGAACACACAGGGTTTCCAGAGCCCATATATTAAAGCTCTGCTCTCAAAAATGAATTTTTAACACTCCCTTCCTTTAACAGTTTCAGTAATTTCCCAGTACTGTTTAGATTAATTTTGCCACCTGCAAACAGGTATTAGGCACCTGGGAGATGTGGAAATATTCATCCATGGAGGAGAGAGACAAAAAGGTTTGTGCAGCAGAACAGTGACAACTATGAAATGATGAGGAACCCCCAGCACACATTTAAATCAGGCAGGAATATTGTGGCAGATGTGACACACCAACAGAGCAACTTTTGGAGTGAATTAATTTTTGCCTGCCATAAAACTGTAAATTATCCCCCAGATCTTGCTTTCAGGTTGTTGAACCACAAGCTGAGTGCCACCCCATGCTGTTTCCCTCATGAGTAACTCATTCCTCCTGGATGGACTGGAACCCTGCAGGCTGGCAGTGCACCAGACACCATTTAGTGATTTCTCCTCCTGAGAAAACACAGCACTGGAAAATATGGAAAAATCCATCAGCTCTCTAGGCTGGGAGGGAAGTAAAAGGGAAAAGGCAGCAGAGGGTTGGTTTGCTGCTAGACCTGGTTTGTGACCCTGTAATGCAGAGGGGAGATGGGAAGGGAACAGCCAAGGCACTCCAGGAAAACACAACTTCTCCTTCCTTCCCAGTGGGTGAGGGACAGAATGATTCCTACAGGAACTCTCATGTTCTGAGACACACTGAGCAATAGAGGGATGTCTGTCAGGTCCAGAGAGCCCATCCTTGACACCACTGGTATTTCAGACTGCCTGCACTCCATCCTCACACCCACATCTGCCTTTGTCACTGCTTCATTTCATCCCCCAAATTCTGGGGACTCCTCTTTATGTTCTCATGGCCCATCCTCTCAGTGCACTGCCTGGTTTTGTAGCACATCAGCCCTGCCACTGGTGCAAGACATTCTCCTCCAGTGAGGACACCAGCTCCCCCTAAATCTGGCTGCCTACACCCATCACTCACAGGAGGTAACAGCCAGAGGCAGTGCTGAAGTTGATTAGAAATGTCACAGAAAATGCTCTGATATCCCATTTTCCCCCACAGTCGTTTACTTCCCCTTCTGCATAATAAAATTATTCAATTTGCAGCGCGTTGTTTGTAATTTGTGGACAAATTGCAGTGGTGTCAATCACGGGGTAACTACAGAACTGGGAGATAATGTATTAAAATTAAACCAGGATAAGCAATAGCAGGCAGGAGTTCATGCAAAATTGACTGATTTCAATACATAATTAACCAGACTAAAACCCAGTGTCATGAAAGGAGAATGAGTGCCGAGTTCAAGCTGAAATTTGACTGTGATGTTGAAAAGTTCCACTGCACCTTGAGCTTCATCATGGAGTCCTGGCATAACTTGTCCCCTCGGGCAGCAGCAACCTCGTCTATCCCGATCAGCTTGGCCTTGTAGCGCACCCCGTCCCCCTTGAACCTCCTGATCAGAGTGGCTTCGCTGCGATCCTGACCTGCAGAGGCAGCACAGACACCAGGACATTACAGCAGAGCACAGGGGAACAAGGCAAGCAACAGCACCAGGTGAAAAATCAGATCCAGCTCCAAACATTCCTGTGGAATTAGAAGGAAACGCTCGATTAAAACCTTTGGGGCCTCGCTACCCCGAAGGAATTCACAGTGGAAGTGCTGCCACACAAAATCTCCAGCACACAAATTAGCTTTACAGAAGTTAGAGATAAACCTGAATCACAGCTGGTGAAGCTGAAAACTTGTGTTCTGTACGAGTTGTTTTAATCCCAATACACAGGAGAGTTTTACATTTTGCAGACAAAACTCTAACAGAAACATGCTGCTACTTCCTTACAGAATCACTCATCTAAGCAATATTTACACTATTAACATTTAAAAGCTGGAAAACCAAACACCAAATTGTATTGTTTGTCCATAGAACACTGATGCTTTGAGACTCCTGGTTCTGCTCTTTTTGCACACAAACATACACAGAAACAACATAATTGACAAATGAGGCTCACCCTGAGAAGCTTAAAAAAAAATTTAAAAATATGCTTCTTAATAAAAGTGCTTGGGTTTTAGCTGTTTATTTTATTTTCATTACAACAGTACTAGTAGCAGTAGTAGTAGCAGTAGCATTTACACTATTAAATTATTTTTTCTCAACCAATTCTCTCAGTTTTGCCTTTCCAGTTCTCTCCCCCCCATCCTGCTGGGAGGGGAGTGAGTGCCTGCACGCTGCTTTGTTGTCAGCTGAGGTTAAACCTCAACACCAATGTACCTAAATTACCTGAACCACATGACTATGGCACCACAACAACCCACAAAAAAGACATCTTTGCCAGGAAAACTTTCCCCCTTTCCCTGAGTATCTGCAGAACAGTTTTTACCGTGTCTCAGCTGGAAGAAATATGTTAGTTAGGGAATCAGTCTTCCTAAAATTGATTAAACATATATTTTGTAGCTGCCTGTGGAATTTCTTGCTAGGATCTCAAAAAAACCTAGCAGTGAGCTGTAAATAACTGTAACCAAACAAACAACAGCCAAAGCACAAAGAAGCAGGCAGAATGGTGAGATATTACACAATTTTCAGTTTTTGGACCCAACACATTTCTCAAACAAACCCCTTCCCTAAACATGGACAGACACTGCTGAAATTTACAGTATTGCCACCTAAGGGCTGTGGTCACAGATTGCTCCAGCTGATGTAAGACAATGAACCAAAAACCACACCTGATATAAAGGAATCACAGGTCAGAATCTAGTCTTAGTCTACATTTGAGAATTTTGGCTCAAACCTCCTCCAGAGCTCATTGCTATTGAAAAGGTCAGATTTAAGCACAAAAATATATATCTAATTAATATAATAAATGTTATTAGTATATTAAGATCAATATAATCTGATACTGCTGTTGATTAATAAGGAGAAGAACAGAAGCTTTGGGGACAAAATGCTCTTTTGTTTTGCATTTCTATTAAAAGCTCCTTCATTAGCAGACAACATTTAGGCCAGCTTTGCTAATTTACACACCTATCAAGTTGATCAACAAGTTAGGTTCTGAACTATGGAATTAAGTCTTTACAATACCATTATGAGAATATATGACCAGCAAAGAGCACTTTTAAAAGAAGATATTCACTTGATTCCCTTCCCCTCCTAGTAAAGCACTGTGAACTAATGATGGATTAAATGTATATTAAGAAAACAGCTATTTTAAGCATTTTGAGATCTTCAAATATGTTTGAGCTCACAAATACTATTTCTTTCAATAAAAAACATCAGCTCAGAGCAATGTTTTAATGCCTCATTTGTAGCCCTTTAAGAATAAGAGAGCTCCTAAGCTTTGCTGTGATAGTTCAGCCACCCAAGTGTTTCCCTTGATTTCTTCTCACCCCCCGAAAGAACTGAGCAGAGCTGAAACTTCACACTTGTACACTGTCTTGCATTAAAAAAAAAAAAAAAAAAAAAAGAGGAAAAAAGGCAAATGAGACACAAGCCATGAATCAGAAACTCTCAGCAGTGCCAATATCATTCCCCAGGGAAACGTCAAGGCAGATGTTGGCACCATCAGCTAGAAACAATGAAAAACCATTTCCCACTTCCAGCATCCAGAGGGGGGCAGGAGGGAAAACATCTGGAGACACATCAAAGTACAACCATAACAGTGGACTTTTCCATATGTCTTTGATACTTGTGAAGACATCCTGTTGATTTGCAATAAATACGATCCAATTCCAACAGCTTCCTTACCCAAAATCTCCAACTTTACGCCTTGGTTAGAGCCAAAGGCAGCTGTGAGCTGACAGCAGGAGCGTGTCAAGTGTTCAAGAGTCTTTTCTGGGCCCAAGTCGTGGCTGTGACCCTGCATTCATCTGTTGTTTTAACATTTCTACTTCTGTAGAACCTCTGCTGTGTTTTACTGCAGGTAAGGAAATCCCTGCCATTAACAGCCCACTCAAACACAACTTGTCTGCTTCGGCACAAGTCCCACGTCAATTATGACCCAGATTAAGGATGAAGTGCTTTTGGGATAAATGACTGGGAAAAATCATCAGCCTGAAAATGATGTAGATATTTGAAGCTGTGGTGGAAGCTGCAAATTGCTGGAGACTACAAAGTCATCCGTGAAACCCCAGAGCATATGTCCCGTGCAGAGCACAGCGAGGGCGCACGCACGCTGCCCTATATTGAGGATCAGCCATCTGCAAGCCACCATTCCTCAGCACACACACACACACCTCCTCTGGTCTGTATTCACCCATATCCCCAATTTTTGGTACTGAGAACTCCCTACCTGCTCGGGAAATTACAAAGTGACACTGTCAGTGCAGCTCATTTTAGGGCGCCCATCAGGTGTGTGAGATATATTGGGAGGGGGATATTTCATTTGAACCCTGAACACTGTGGAAAGCAGATAGTCCAGGCTGCCATAAACATCTCATAATTGAAACAAAAAAGGGTGGGGATTTCTAATGACAGCTCTTGAACAAGGTTCTTTCTGAATTTGAAGCTGCTTAAATAAGAGATGCCTGAATGATGAGGCTGTAATTCCTCCTAGGCTTCAGAGGAGGCTGAGTGACAACATTAAACCACTCCACCAGAGAGCTGTGCCCGTGCCAGGAACATGCCCAGGGAAGTGAATCTTTCCTTCCATGTTACAAGCAGAGTCAAGCTTTGCTCCTCTGCAGCTTCTGCTCCTATCAGTGGAGCTTTGCCATCCAGCCTGGCTCTCCAGCCATCCCTGCCACACTGGATGGGTCCCAGCCTCTGGGAAGGAAAATTATTCTGGACACAGAATAGGATGCACTTACTGCCAGAGCTG
Source organism: Oenanthe melanoleuca (assembly GCF_029582105.1). Classification (NCBI taxonomy): domain Eukaryota; kingdom Metazoa; phylum Chordata; class Aves; order Passeriformes; family Muscicapidae; genus Oenanthe; species Oenanthe melanoleuca. The sequence continues at coordinate 3,675,039 of NC_079342.1, read as the reverse complement.
AGTTTTATTTCAACACTGTAAAGCCACAACTTGGGGTTAAGGTAACATCTCAATGGTTCAAAGGGGGACACTCACCTGTGAAGGTTTTATGGAACATTGAGGCTTGAGATCAGAAATCATTATTAGGCCATAATCTGCAGCTAAATTAGAAGCCCATGTTTAATGACAACACATTTCTTGAAATCTTGTTTTAGCAGTTCTGGACTAGAGAACAGCACAGATGCCAAACCACTCTGGGTAAGCAGCTGATGCCATTGCAGCTGTTCACCTGCCCCTGCACAGGGAGCAATCTCTCCAGAGTTCTTCTTCAGAGGACCAGCACCTTTACACCATTCTAAAATGATCCTAAATTAAATGTGTGAAAACTATTTGAGACCAATAGGTGCTTTCCAGTGATTTGTTCTGTTTTTCATAAGCAGAAGGATTTTCATAAGATATAACCCAGACATTTGTTCCCACCTCAACACAAGCAATTTACAATCCAAAATGGAACAAGATTATCAAAAACAAAATCTTTTTGATTCTCATGCCACAGACTGAGAAAAAATGCAGAAGCAAAAAACCCACTAAGAAATCATACAAATTCAGTTTAAAAAGGTGATCACTTTTAATCAGAAAATGTGCTGATCTTGATCCAGGGAAAGTTTTGTTTCCAGTTTACAACCCTCAGAGGCACTTAAAATGTAAATGTAAGAGTTAGTATTTTATTTTTATCTACTTTTGTCGATGTCACCACACACCCTAGAGCCACATGTGTTCCAGCTGGACCCTCTGCTTCTTTGTGAGAAGGAAAACACGACCTTTGCTGAGGAGCTGTGACATTGCACTTGGACTTTTCACAGTCTTTTAAGAGCACAATAAATCCCCAGAGCTGGGTGATGCAATGTGCTCCCAGGCTCCTACCTGAAGTGGAGAGAGGCTGAGCAGCACGATCAGCATTAAGGTACTTTATCCATCTCACTAAAGCTACTGTAAAAGTCATAAATAAGGTTTGTAATGCAGTCAATAATTTTTATTCAAGGCACTATACCTTAATTAATTCAAGATTCCCCCAAGCAAGCTGGAGACAGCCCCAAACCCCAAATGCCTCAAGCCCAGTCAGTCCCAAGGGGTGCCTGGCAAGCAGCCCAAGAGGGAGAGGAGCTATTGGGGAAGATCCGGGGTGGAGCAGCCCCAGCTGAATTCCAGAGGTGCTCCCAGGGCAGGGCACTGGGGCTCCTTGGGAAGCTGCACCTTTGCCACCAAGAGGGACAGATGTGTTTGTGTCAGGTTATCTGGCTCTGACACTGCTCTGAATTCTGCAGCTCCCCCCAGGTTTGCTTCACTGTGTATTTTACTGAGCGTTCCCTCGTTTATGCTCACTCTGGTACTAGCCAAGGATTACACTTGATTCCAGCTCTCAGCCCCACAGAACACCAAGCTAACACTGTATTAATATGCTAAAGTTTAGAGCAAATGCTGCCCATCCTCCCAGGGGATCTGTGAGTGAGTGTATTTCATAAATAGAAAACTAAAATAAAGCAAAGCCCCACTGCTGCTCTTCCTGTCCTGCTCACAACACACTCAGCATTCCTCATGGCACCCACTAATCTAAACCAATAACTCTGGAAATGGCTATATCCTTTATTTAAATGTGTGAAGCCCTCAGGGCATAATCTGAATTTCTTGATTTTACGACTGTAAAATATATAATGATATTATCACCAAAGTCAATAACATGCTCCTGGCAATCAATTCGCTGAAGAACGACACAGTGCTGTCTTTCTTTTCCTTCTTCTTTTCTAACTAATAAACTGTCAAAGTTGTATCCATTCGAATTATGCACACATTCAAATTGTAAACCTGAAATAACACCTCCTTCTGTATCACAGGGCTGAAAAACAATCCCATACACACTTATAAACAGCCTACATCTTCCTGGGGCAATTAGCATTTTTATGGGTTTTTGTGGCATCAAGGCAGCAGAAAATACAAAACACTGTGGTGCAGAATGACCTCTAAGATGCCACACAGTCTGAAGACTCCTAAATTAATTGCTAAGTGAAAGGTATTTCCCATTAGCTGTGCATATATATGCATCTAAACACATATATATACATGCATAATCTTATCTATTTGCACATATACACACACATGAGGCACAGGTTCATTTGGTGTCAATTATCCCAAGAAAACTCACAGCAATTTTAATCAACAGATTTCCCTAGGAAAAAAAAAACCCTAAGTACATAAGCAGGTGTAAAAGAGAAAATACTCAAATGCAATTAAATGTATATTTCAGTACAGCAGGAACTAAAAGGAATCATGAAAATAATTCTGATTATTCTCCTCAACAGCACATTTTCCTGAGTGCCTTCACAGAACCTCAAGACCAACACAGAGAGCTCAAAATGATCCATCATACAAAGGGATGGATCATGATACCACAAACTCAGCAATTCTTTCTTCACAACCATAAAGAGTACAACTGCCCAACCCTCTTGTGGGCATCCATAGATCTGCCACAGAAAAAGAACATCTTTTTCCTTTTTTAATATAATATTTTAGGAAAGAAACCACAGTACACGTAGCAGTCTGTGTGCTCAAAATTTAACTTCTGCTGTCAGCACTAGCATTCTCTTCCTCTACCAATACTTCTCAAATGAGATTCTTGCAATTAGCCATTTTAAACTTTTTTTATTCTTTAAAAAGAACAGATACTTGAGGGTTTAATTTCAAGATGAATACTTCATCTCAAGTGACCAGAGCACAGTCATAGCACAGTTTGCTCATAACATCAAGGACTGCTGTCTTTTAAATGAAGACATACTATGGATTTCACACTTTATTTCAGAGATAAAGGCTAATCCTTAGCAGCTGTAAAAAACTACTGATGGAGTGAAATACAACCTGTTTATGGGGACACCACCCTAAAAAGCATGTTACAATTTTGTGAGGAATAAACACTTCTTTCTATGTAAGTGCCTGTACAGAAGCTTGGTTACAGCATATGAGCACAACTTGAGTGCAAACTTCTCCTTTCATCAACTGATAGGAAATCTGCTGAAAAAGTCTGCAAGGTGTTGTTCTGGGGTGCTTTTAATGCCCCATTTTGACAGCAACACAATTTGCCCTGAACAAAAAGATTGAGAATACTTCCACAGAAAATGATAAGCCACGTAAAGAGGGGACACAGAAATCACTCTGAAGGCTCAATGAACTTCTATTATGGTTTAATTTAAAAACATTACCTCCAATTTTAAGCACAGATAAAGGCTCTCCAGGAAAACTCAATCATCATTCAGACTATCATCTCAGCAGTACTCCTCAGTTGTTCAGTGCTGTTTTTCACAAAACCTCAAACAGAGATTTTATGGCTTCTGGCATTATTAGCCTGAGAATTACTGTACTTGAAGGCACCTACACAGCCCCACTCCTAGAAACAAGTCTCCTCTGCAAGGAAATAAGATGTTCCCATATTGTTTGCTGCCCTTGATCAGCTTTAAAGCAGAGATGTTGTTCATCAGGTGACAGATCTTGCCAAGTTTTTATCTTAACACTTAATACAAGATGAACACAACACACATTTTACCATCTCCAAAGCAAAATGGTTGTATGGACTGGATTAAATTTTCTTTATACTGCAGTGAAGTCCATGTGAGGATGTTCTGCTATTTACAGAGGAGCCTCAGTATAAAATAATGTTTGATTAAAACTTGGGACAAATCTCAGTGATGGAGAGCCTGGGCTGAGCACCCGGGAGAAGGCAGTGATTGAGCACCAGGCTCCACGGGCAGATGACAAAGCACTCATTTTCCTTTTAGCCAGAAGGCTCACTGATCAATTTTATTTTCTTAGATGGTTTTTGAGATGACAGAATATGGGCACATCTTCAGACACAGAAATGACCAAAAGCTGAATGTAATTAAACTTCCTTTCAGCCTCTGTACCATGCAAGTCTTCATAAATCTTTGAAAGTCATTTTGTAAAGGAGCCCTTTGCAGGCTGTGTGCAGAAACAGCTGAAATACCAAATTCTACATTGATTTAAAGTGAAATGAGACCCTGCAATAAAACTTCATTTTGGGCTACTAACCTTGTTCAGCAAGCCCCAGGGGATGACCAGAAGTGAAACCAGGGAAACTTGGCAGTCCATTTTCTGCTGTTAGAGAATTAAAATGATGTTTTCTGGACAACCAGAGGGGAAGGGTAAAGACAGGTATTTGTGGACTCTCCTCTTAGGAGACAGAAGATAGTTTAGTAATCTTTGTTCACCTAATGTTTCAAAGCTTGGGTAAATGTTTAAATCAAACAGACATCAAAATGTCAAGTACATAAAGCCCTTAGGAAAACAGGATCATCAGCTGTTTTATTCCTTGCCCCAGTGTCAGTGTGAAATCAGTTGTTTCTGAGCTAAAACCAGCTAAGAAGAGGTAACTGATGTTGCAGTGATCCTTCATTTGCATTAATATGTGCACTGCATTTGGATGGGGCACAGTAAAAGCCCAAGCACTCTGAAAACCCAAGGACCTCTTACAGCTGTACTCACATGCCTGAGCAAAACAGTCCCAATGGGGCACTCAGGTGATACCATCTGCTGCCAAAAATCTCTATAAATGACTTCCAAAGCAGCAAGGAGAGCCCAGTCTAAAGAGGCTGCTAAATAACCCCAGAATGTGTCATTTCCCAACCAAATCTAAACTTATTGGGGCAGAGGAAAATCAGATAGAATTGCCTTTCCTTCCAAGCTTCACCATAGCACTGAGAAGCACCTTGAAGCAGGTGAAAAATCAACCAACACAAGGAATACTGATCATTTACAGGTAAGCATCTAATTAATTATTTTGGTATGTGAGCATGCAACAAGATCCACAGAGTTGCTGGATCTCCCCGATTCCTCTTTAATCCTACAAGAACTGTAAGAGCTCAGAACTCATGAGAAAAAAAAAAAAATCAAGCTGCTTTTATGTGTCTCCCTATATCTGGCTTTAAGTATGAAGTTTTGAGGAACAATTTTAATTGGACTTTCACTAATCCAGGACACAGACATGCAAAGGTTTACACACAGAGCCCCAAAGTCATGTCACACAAATTCACAATTTACACTTCAAAGCCTACAAAATACTTGCTGTTGATGAGCCTACCAAAGAGTTTAGTTTTTGTTATGCATAAAGAAAGGGTGGAGAATCAGTTCACTTCATACAAATACCAGATTCCTGTGCTTGCCCTCAGATAAATGTTAATTCCCTTGCACTATAAAAACAGCAAGTTAAGAAAAGGTTATGCTCTGCTGATTAACAGTCCCAAATTTCTCACACGTCCAAGAAGAGAAAGAAATCTCTCCACTCAAGATAACTAATTACAGCCACTGAAGTCCCCAAAGACAAGAGCAATAGCCTGGAACAGCTAAAGCAGGAGGACAAAGCCATTCATTGATTTACACTTCACCCTCTGCTGTCACCACTGTGGCACCCCCTGCACAGAAATGGGGCTTGTGCTCCTCCACTGACTTCCTTCCCCAGTGCAAATAAAGTCTCACCTAAATCACAGAGCTTGGCAGAGAAGGTGAAGGTCACTCTTGAAGCATTAAAGCTCCCCAGCCCCACCTCCCACATCACTTAAACCCCAAAACCACTGCAGACCACACTGAAAATATCAGTGCAACTGCAGAACAATCCTCATATTTCTTCCTCTGGAATTAGTGGCCCTGACAATGACATCTGGGTTATTAGTAGTTCTGATAATCTGATAGCAGTTCTGATAATCTGGATGATTACCTGGAATGTGCAGACCTGTAAATTTCTGCCTTAAAAGGCTGGCTCCAAGGGCATGGCATTAAAGGCAGCAGAAGTGAACATTACACCTACCTTACAACACCTGTTCTCATGCAGAAAAAGGAAAAGAATGAAAGTGTCATGCTAAAAAAAAACCCCACAGTAAATAGGTGTTTAGAAATCATCCTAAAATCACATTAACTCAATAAGAAAAGCAGCTGCTATTTCTTTTCTGTAGTCAAATGGAAATACCAGTATTCACCACATGGCAGTCAACAAAAAAACAAACCACTCTTTCCCTGCTGAAATTGTTCACATTTTGTTATCCAATGTTTCAGGAAGAAAATTATTTTCATTTTGGCTTCCCACTGCCTCTGCAACATCAGAGAATGTCTCTCCCTGCTGGAAAAACAATAGGAGGCAAAGAGGAAAGCAGCTTTTTTCCTGAGACTTTGGGCTAAAAAACGCCATCAATTTCAAAATTACAACAGTGGCAAAGTGCTTCTTTCAATCTGGTCCTTTCATTTTTGCCTCCTGCTGCCGTTCCTATTGTCAAAGTGGCAGCAGGAGGCAGGAATGAAAAGACTACTGCTGGCATTCACCCTTGGGCAAACTGCTGACAAGAAGGAAAACACCCCTGTGCCAGAGAGAATTCCAGAGGCAAGGAATTGGGGTTTGCACGGAGGATCAGCACATCAGGAGAACTCCTCTGCTCCTGGAACTGATCAGGCATCCAGGAGCCAAAGTGCTTGGGCAGGAGCTCAGGAAACTGAGAGTCAGTTGTTGGGAAAGTAATGAAACACAAAAAAAAACAAAGCAGCAAACCCCACCAGCTGACTCTGTGTCAAGAGAGAGGAAAGGAAACTTCCCCCAGCTGGGAAAACTTGGGAGACTTTTTCAGCTGTTGAGTAGATGGTTTGAGTTGTAAGGGCACAAGGACCCAAGTTTGAATCCAAAAAGCAGGACAAAATACCAACATGGAGAGCCAAAATTTTAACAGATTTTAACACTGAGCCACATGCAGAGCAGTCCAGTGCTCCAGAGCTGTTCACCTGAAAGGAACCACTAACAACCCTCCTCCAAACACTGCAACCCTGAGAGAAGCCCCTAAAGCAGTGACTGTGGCTAACCCAAGTCACCACCTCTGCCTCTTACCCTTTGGTGAAGCTTCCAAAGAATCCAGATTCAGCTGCAAATCAGTGTCCTGCAAACCTGAGTCCCTTTTAAAGGATGCCTTCATTCCCTGGAAGGAGCAGCTCCATCCCCAGCTGAGCAGCACCTGAAGGTGTCTCTGCCTGCAGCACACAGTGCTGTGCTGGCAGCTGGGCACTGCAAGGATAACTGAGCTGCATCCTTTGTGAAAGAAATATGGGTGCTAAAGGGACAGTTTAACCTAATTCTAGGAAGTTTTAAGCAGCTGGAGCAAATCCAGATAGAGGGTAGGAGCTGTGTGTCAGCCTGGCCCTGCTTCAGGCTTGGAAGGGAACAGATCTGCCAATATAATACACGAGGTTTTACTACCTTTGTGCTAACAAGGGTTCATTACAAGAGAGCAAAACATTCCCCTGAAGACCTTGATGAAAAAAAGTCTGAACAAAGCCAACTTCATCTGCAGAGATTCTTTGAAAACAAGAGAAAACAACTGGGAAGAGAATAAAGAGACTACTGAAATGGAATATGCTATTTTTTATTGCATGGATTAAATAAAAGGAAGGTTATCTTTGCTGAAACTGAGCCATGAAAAAGGTACTTTTCCCCCACTAAAAATAAAAAGCATGATACTTTACAAATAAAATCACTATTATTACTTGTGCTAGAACTGAAAAACAAAAACTTATGAAGCTTGAAAACTCTCTTCTGTGCAATAAGCACCTGTTTCATCACCTGTGTTTGTTAAAATAATAAAGGAAGATTATGCTTTTAAGAATCCATATAAACCTAAACTGAGAAGACTCTTTTCCCAAGGTCAGAGTTCTCTGTTGACTTAACCTGTAGAAAATCCTTGTCATATTAACTGAAAGGACACACAGATAAAATCAGTCTGCTGAAATCAACACTGGCATAAGGAGCAGCTGCAGGGGGAAAAGTAGATTCTATTTACACCAGCAAAATATTACCAGATTTTTAAAACATTATTATTCCTCTTGCAGTTGTGCTTATCTTCTGAAAAGACCTGTCCATTTGGTGTAATACTCTCATTATTTGGCTGCTGATACCATCAAGCTTTGCTGGCTATTTCTACCTCTAACAGATTTTTTGAGACCATGCTGAAAACACTGATTAAATGATGCAGGAATCCTTCTCTGGACTGCACCCCAATGCCTCCTCAACAACTTGCCTATAACTTATTCATTTACAAACAAAATTGACTGTGTCTAATCTCCGTGAAAAAAACCCAACAATCTAATAATTTAATGTTTGTATGCAGCTTAGAATATTGTAAGATCGGGCATTGCTATGCCAGGTTAGTCTGCTATTAGCTGGGGGATTCTCAAGCATATGTCATGCAAAGTAGGTCAATTTCTAGCCATATAATTCTGATTATGTCAAAATATTTATTCATGAGTTTTCTAATTCAACGTACTTCAAATAAGTCATATTTATGTGAAGAAAAAAAACCCCCACATCTAAATTATGGTTGTTAACAACTGGGTTATCACAGCTTCAAACATTCTGCTAATCCAGAGACGTGGAGAATGTTTTTTTCCTTGCAGTGTACTATGTAGTAATAGAATTGTTTTCATTTCCTATTTGCTGTTATTTTTAGTCTGGTTTCTCAAGGGAAGGAGAGGAACACAGCCAGACACTCCCTGGGTGTAAATGTGGGAATGTGCAGAGCAATGGAAGCCCCCATCCTCCCCTCTTGTGCCTGCTCTTCCCCTGGATTAACAAGTGAACCTTCAGGCCAATTTCAGTCAAGTCTCATCTATATTATGAATTTTTCACTCTAGCAGGCAGGGGAAAACAGCTGGTTCAACAGAAGAGAACCATCCCATGGATGGATGTGCTGAGGAGAGGCCACACTTGAGCCCTGCCTTTCCTTAGAGCTCAGATCAACATGCAAACCAAAGAAGGCAGCCTTCCCTGGCCCCTCAGTGCCAGCAGTCTTTCCATCAGCACTGAGATTCCCAGGAGGAAAGGGGGATGGATGTACCATGGATGCCATTATCCACGAGCTCCACAAGATCCAGCCCCTCCCAGGGAGAGATCAGGAACAACTCCAAGCTGCAGGCAATGCTCCTGCAGTACCAGGGAGATGGAAAAACTCACAGATTCGTGGAATCAACCCATCTGCCACCTTCCACTATCCCAGGCTGCTCCAAGCCCTGTCCAGCCTGGCATTGAATATTTCCAGGGATGGGGCAGCCACAGCTTCTCTGGGAATCACCTCATCACCCAGCCAAGGCCACCTCTCACCAGTTGGTCATCTAAATTCAAGAGTAAATAACAACTCCAAGGTTTCCAGTGCTGTAAGTGAAGAAATGGTCTCCAAGATCTCAAATTTCCTTCATTGCACTGACCTTGCTGCAGCATTCAGATTACCTGTGGACTTCTCCTGCTTTTACCAGTCCTTGCTTTTATCACCACCCACATGTCAGATTCCATATTTTACCCACCATATCCCTACTAAATATCCTAAAAACTTAAGGCTTGGAAGAAGTAAAATCTTTTCTCTTTCCTCCCCAACTAAATGCTGCCTAAGCCTAAACTTCATCTCCTAATCTACTGCCAGGAGGTACAACTGAAATTGTATAGTATTATCATCCCTGAGGCAAAAAACAATGAGCCTAATTCTTGTCTTTACTGTGTTTTCTTTCATGCCATTCCAGCACCACACTGGAAAGTAAAAATGAGGAGACAGCACAAAGCAATTCCTACAGTGAGATGCTAAAAACACAAAGGCCAAGTGCCAGGCTCTCCTCCTTACTCCTGCAACACCTTATGTGTGTCTAAGATTTTTTTACTCTCAGGAGAGAATGGAAGGAATGGCTTTCAATTTCATTAGTTTAGAAGTTTTTCCTGAACAACAGAGAGAGTTGAAATCTTTTGGTCACCTCTGTGCATGACCAAACCATCAGGTTGCCTTGATACACCTGAGCTATAAAGGCTGCACCTGAAAAAATCACGACAGGATTAAATTCATCAACCATGCAGCTCCTTTTATCAACTTTTAAATGAAAATCTGTGTTTCTGGGGATCATTTTAAAAAGCTATGCACCACTCATGAGCCCTCAGTCCTCTGGCACCTGCAGGAGCTGCACAAAATCACTGCAGCCATCACTCCCATGTTTGCTGGAGTATGCACAGAGCTATGTTCTGTCAGTGACCTTTTAATCAAAGTGAAGAAAAGGGGGGGAATTAACACTTTTAAATGCTTTTAATTGCCAGTGTCCTAATATTAATTTTCTAAATATTCTTCCACCAGGGTAATTAAACCACGATCTGTGTTTCCCTTGTGTGGCTGCTTCTCATGCAGGGATTTAAATACTATGTTTTGTTTCATCTGTAATTGTTTTCCCTTAGACCTTTCTGGTGGAGTCCATGGGCATTCGTGTAATCTGACTGTTGATTACATCCACAACACTTAGATCAAGGCCTGTTGGGCTGGTTTGAAAGAATCACAATGGTAACTTACAAGTCTTATCTCAGAACTATCATTTAAGAAAAATTCTTTCAAGATTTAAATGCCAGTTCTCTCTTCAGTCACTCTCCTACATGATGCCCTCCACAAAAACCCTATTTGATACTAAAAGCATCAACACACAGCCTGAAGTGGACAATTAAAATATAAATTTAGGTGTTAAAATATATTTCTACTCTGTAGATTTCACAGCAAGGAGACTACAGTTATGTCAAAAACCCTTCACATTTTAGAAAAGTTAACAATGTAAGACAAGGCAGGTTACAGCAGATGCTGTAAGATGTGGAAGACTTCATCCTTGGGATCATATCATGGCAAGCAGAAATTTAAAAATCATGCAGAACTTGGGCAAACTCTGACACTGCCTTTTGGTGGAGTGTGCTGCCCATCCTTCACTTGCACAAATTTCATGTTCCTTGCTTACAACCTCGATGCTTTCCTTAGGAAAACATGAGGGTTTGATTTTGTTTCAGATGATTTGATTCCTGACTCTGGGGCCCTCAACATAAGAAGGATTTGGAGCCAGTCCAGAGGAAGTCCCAGAGATGCTCTGAGGGCTGGAGGATGCACAAAAGGAGCTGTTTCAGCCCAGCTCACAGCAGAACCCACACGTGCAGGACTGGCCTTGGTCAGGGCTGAGCTGGCTAAACATCCCTCTGAATAATGCAGAGGAATTCATAACAGCAGGCAAAACAGGGTTCATTTAATCACCATGTATTGCTCTGATTGCCACAAACAAAGAAACAGGACTGGGTGACAATTTGGAGAGCTTGGAAAACTTCAGCAGTGCCTTGTAATGAAGCCTTGGCAAAGTAAGTGACACACAAAGATTTTTCACACTGGAGCGGTGTAAACACGGTTTCCACTTTTAGAAATGTATCCTAGCAACTCATAGGAATGGGTTTAAAAGACAGCTGGACAAAACCATAATTTGGAAGAAAACCAGATGTAATTGCTAAACCAGCAAGTCTGGTGGTGCCAAGCTGGTGTTGCAGCACCAGCTCAACTGTGCTTCAAGATGTTGAGGAAAGAAACACCAGGAGAAACAGATGTTTGAGAACTAACATCTGCAGGATCCACTAAAAAAGATGCATCAGAACTGGTGGAAAGGATTCTGAATTTTGTATTCCTCTGTTACTGATGTAGAAAATCTCTTTGGCTTCCAGTAGCAAGGCCTGCTGGACATGCACCTCCTGTTTCACATTTGGATGACACTAGGCAGAGGTGCAGAATGCACAGCTGGATTTTATTATCAGAAGCTCATTCAATTCCATTGCAAATTAAAAAAAAATTCAGTCAGTTTTTCAGGACAAAGCTGAATGAAGGGACTTGTATAATAATGCAAGGCCTGGATTAAATAACCATAGCTCAGTAGAGACATTCTGCTGAGATCACCAGCAAGGAAAAATCAACCATGAATACAAAAAGAGACCAAACTATATTCCAGGTTAGTATTGAGACTAAATTGCATAAGCTTTATTGGCAATGGAGATAAACCACGTTTAGATACAGCAGGTCATGTTTTAAAACCCTCCAAGAAGCTGAAAATGAGAGCAGAGCATCCCCCTCCTGAGACGGAACAGAACAGCCTCAGGATATGCCCAGTTCTGCTGTGGAGGATTATTTTGCTTTCCAGCCACTGTTTACATGGGAACTACAGCACGTGGCACACAGAGAATAATTAACCATCAGGCTGTAAATTCAGATACTGTGGGGTTATTACCTTATCATAAATCTTCACAACTGCAGCCAAAGGTGGCTGTGAAGGGCAGCAGATTCCACAGGTGAGCCCAGACTGGATCCTGATCTGGTGTTCCAGGACTGAGTAAAGGATTCTTGGGGGAGGAGGAAGAGTTGGGGCACTTTTAGGGCTGTTTTTTAACTCACCATACATCCCCCTGGACCTCTGAAGGTGTATTATACTGATATTTTTAACCAGCATAGACACATATAACTTCCTCAAAATTTACACTGAAGAGTTTGCTAGAGGCTACTTTTCCACAAGCAGCATTAGCTAATTTTCAGTCTCACATGGCATCCTGAATATTTGAAGAGAGGCTCAATTCTTTGATTTTTCATTTCTCCAAAGGTGGAGTTCTAACAATTCTGTTATAAAGTTTGTCAGTGGATAAATTACCAAACCAGGCACACACAGACTGCAGCATAATGCACATCTCATTTTGTTTCAATTGATAACACTGATAGATATGATCTATTCCTCCAGATTGCATACAAGGGGTCAAACCCAGAAATCTGGTTTTGTTTCACTGAAAGGGAGTCATGTCTTACTCTTTTTCCTCCATATGGATTGGTTTATGTCAGCAACATTGAATTGGATCTGCTTTTGTTGTCCAGTTATTCAATATCATCCTACCTTTCACAGTTTCACTGTCAACTTTCAGTTCTTACTTTACTCTTACTCTTTAACTCCTTCTGGCTTCTGGTACTGCTTCAGGGTTACTGACTTCATCATTTTATTACTCCTTCCCCTTTCCCAATTCATATATTTATTCTAAACTTTAAAACTTCTGCACTTCTCAAGAAAAAGGGGAATAAAATAAGATGAAGATTAAACTGAAATTCAAATGGAGAGCAGCCTAACCAACACTACCTTTGGATTTATTTTGGAAAAAAACCTTAAGATCTTTTGTTCTAAATGGAGCTACTGACCTAGAAACATATATTCATTTCTGGAAATAAATCAAAATTCCTCCTATGGTAATCTAATTGCACCAGTGGAAGCTAAGAAGTCCCTTAAGTAATTTAAGTTTCCTTATTTGAAGGGGAAAAAATTAAATAAAAAAAAAATCAGACCTTTCCCATCACCAAGAGTGTGTTTTGTAGAACAAGCCAGTTATGATTAATTTCTCTGTTTGCAGTAGCATTAAAACTGGAATAGGTGTGAGCAGATAGTCTGTTTTTTAGGGAGCACTGTTAATTAGCAAGTAAATAAATAACATCAAAGTATATAAAACAGTCTAGGCTTGATTGCTTGCTTTTGTTTTACTGTCACCATCATAAAAGTTCCCCACAAAATCTGCTGATTTCTGAAATACAGAAAGCTCAGAAATTGGAGCCTTTTTCTGGAGGCAGCTGCCATGAAAAAAAGTGGAAACCTGAAGGAATTAATGATCCTGCTGAGTTTCCAAGCTCGTGCAATCAGGAGCTGTTCTGGGAAAGAGCAGTGGCACCAATCATCCCAACCATCCCTTTCCTGCAGTGCTGCTGCTGCAGAACAAGGAGGAACTCCTGCTCTGTGCCAGGAAAGGGGCACAGCCCAGGAGGGCTCAGGGGGCTGTGCCTGGAGCCAGGGACTGGCACTAGAGCAGGAACTCTGGCACAGAGCACCACAGAATTTATTCAGGCCTGTGGTACCTTGTGAACCCCTTGCCCTCACTCAAAATGTTCTCTACAAATATCTCTTGGTCTACAGTAATTACCTGGGGATTAGGAACAGCTAATAAAACCCCCTCTTGAAAGGCAGCATGAATTTGAGATGATAACAAGGTTGTGATGTGCCTAAGGGAGCAGGAGCATCTTTCTGATTGTAATTTAATCAACCTTGATTAAAAGAAAGAAACATTTACCTCTATCCTGTTCAATAAATTTTGATAAAAGTCTCTTCTCCAGCAGGCAGCCAATCAATCTCTCCCACCTCCCATGAACTCAGATCTCATCTACTCCTGCCTCAAGAATGGCAGAGGAAGGCACAATGGGGCAGTACATGGCTAAAACCCCTGAAGAATACTCCTAAAAACCAAAACCCACACCAGCAGTGCTGAGAGACACAGCCCTGACTTCCCCTTCTAATACACTCCAACCCCCTGTGCTGGTATTTGGGATAACTGCTTCCTTAGAGAGGGGATTTTAGCCAGCAGAGCAGGACTGATGCATTTGCAGCACATTCAGCCCTCAGCACCACTGCAGGGATGTAAAATTAGATCTGTGACTCCAAGGATTCTCCTCCTCTGACCCTGCAGCAGCAGGACCACCAAAAAGTTTCTGGCTTCCCACAGCACTTGGATAAAGTCTTCTGCAGCAGCAAACTACCCTTGATGAAGTGTTCCCTCAATAACCAAGAAAGAGTAATTGAAATTAGCTAGTTTTCTTGGCATGCTGCAGCTGAGGAGACAACAGTAAACAGCAATTATCTGTACTCTTCCCAAAATACTGACCCTCTAAGTTCCAATTATTTCTTCTCATATACACCAGAGCTCACAACCAGTGTAAAAAAACAAAAATCTTCCTACCATTTCTTTCAATCTTTGAAAGAAAAGGGTATGCAGTGAAAAATCTAAAGATGCAATGGATAGAATATGATGATTATTCCTTATTATTGAACGTGATTAGCTTATTGCTTCCGCAGAGCATCCTAATTATTGTAGGTGTTACTAATTCAGACAACCAGCGCTTGATTAGGTTAAAGTTATTTTTCCTACTTTAGTCTAATAGTTCCTTTTATTTACATCAAGAGCCCTAAGCTGCAAACACTTTTGAAGAACCCAAAATAGTCAAAAAAACACCTACCTTCCAAGTGACTGAGTAGGGAAATAATGAGTCAGTGCTGTTTAATCAGAGTAAATCCTAGCAATGGATTGAATTTTCCAAATTCTTCACCCAAGCTCAAACAAGCCAATTCCTCTAAGGTTTTAGGCCCCAAGTTCAAATAGGTCAAAAAATAAGAGCACCAAAATTAAACAGGCTCTGCACACAATAAAAATTAACATATTGCAAAATCACCTTCACTAAATGCAAATGGGAGATGAGATTCTGAGATGCTTCCTCCAGTATTAATTTGAGTGTGAGTGGTGATGAAATGAGGTGCTAATTAACTTGTACAGCTATCAGTATTTGGCTTTAACTGATTGGCTGTATTACAGAAATCTTAGGATGCTGAGAACATGTCAAAAAAATGAAAAATGAAGCTAAAAATATTTAAGTTCTCACTGTTTTGAGACATTGCTAGGTTTAAAAGCAACAGAAGGGAAATCCAACAGATAAGAGATGCTTTGCAAAATAATGAAATGAATTAAATTAAACTATAGCTTGATGAAAATTGGTGAAGAAAACAGCACTAATGATGCTAAGAATGGAATATAACATCTCTCTGCCTGCACCAGACATTCCATAAGCACACTGTGCACATAAAGCAATGCAGTGAGTGCAATAAACATAAACCACAGTGAAGAGGAGAATGTGCACTTTATATTAGGCAGTATACAGAAACTCAGACCAATTATGTACATAAAATATTGGTATATGCTTCACACAGAGGCAAGTGGAAAAAAAAAACCACAAGGAAAGAGCAGGGCAGCAGGTGACATTTTCAAGATGAAGAAAGCCCAAACCAGAACAACAGGAACTAATTAAAGAGCACATGGCATAGCAGGCTATTCCCTCTCTCTTACCTTGTTCCAAAACCCTTCAAAATATATCAGGCAACATCAAATGAGGCAGGAGATCATCCATTTCTACTCTCTCCCTTGCCTTAATACCACCACAAACTGATTGTCCTGAAGCTCTTGTCTTAAGCACTTTTCCTCTTTCCTCTCTTCCTTACTCAGTTGGATATGGAAGATTCCCAAAGAGGCACTTCCACATCTGGCACATAATAAAGTTTAACTTCTGAGAGGCACCTGCTGAAAAGTCTGGGGTGATGATTTTGGGTAGGAACAGTGGCCCCACAAGTTGGGATCTGTCTAAGAGCTTGGTAGCTTCCCTGAAAATGCAGCACTCTGCAATTAGACCACAGCTAAAGGAAGGAACCCACCTGTTTCTTGATCATTTATGCACCATTTTGTGTTAATTAAGGATCATCTACACCAAATTTTAAGCCTGAATGTCACACAGTTAATAATGAACAGAAAGCAGTTACTAGCTCAGGAAAGAAATATATAGGGAAGCCAATTAGCAGGGGAAAAAAACCCCTCAAAATTGTTAAATACAGATCCTTAAGTGTCTTATTACATAAATAGTTAATTAAGAATAATTTACAGAAACAATTATCATTACCACATTAACACTAATTGTTCTACCCAGGAAGACAGCATTGTATAAAGCAAGATTGCCTGCCTGTTACTTCAGCACATAAAAATGTCAAGGGACTTTCTTTGGTCTCCTTAATTCCCTTCCAGTCTTTTACCATCTCAAGACAGAAGGGCTGTAAAACAAATCCACAGAACAGGGGTTAACCTATTAAACACACCACCTGCCTACTTTTATTGAAATAAGTCAAGTTTTTCTATTCAAAATACTCCTCCTTTTTTCCCTTTTTCCATATGAAAATATGTCACAACCCTACCCAGGAAAAAGTGTCATTGCTAATATTGTATGGATAACAAGTAGCAAGATTAAGTAAATAGGAAGAGACATAATTATGTCTACACAGAGTTTAAATCTTGAGATTTTAAATTCAATGGAAAAGTCTTCAAAGAGGGGAATAAACAAACATCAGTGGATATAAAAGAGGGGGGGGGGGAAAAAACTGTCAAAAATTACAGGCAGGAGGGATGAAAAGGCGGCTTTCTCTCACATCTCTGATGCCAACATTGTTTTCTCCAAATTTACAGATGGAAATAGGAGCTCAGTGCATGTACCAGGCACAGGATCTGGCCCTTCAGCTCAGAGCTGCTGTGCCTGACTGAGTTTAATTTAAGCCTCCTTCAAACTGCCTCCCCTGTTGCCTCTGTGCCAGCAGTTTCCCTGCACAGCACATCCTTCTGCAGCTCGGGGAGCACAGGGATTTCATCTCCACAGGTTCCCCTTCCCAAAAACCAGCCACCTTCTCACCTATGAGTACCCCAAAATCTGCCCTCCATTGCAGGTCTGCTCCAGTAAATCAGCTGGAGATGTGAACATCTCCTCCTGGATCTCACGTATCAGTAGTTCCAACGCCAAAACTTTTTTGTAGGACAAGCAGCACCTCTGAGATTGGAACATTTAACCATGTGTCCCACCAAACCAACCCAAAACCCCCATTAACAACATCTCTACAACAATATAGCCACCTTCTATTTGCTCATTTAAAAGGCAACCAGACCAATGTCCCTGGACATTTCAAGTAACATGCTACAAACCAGCTGGACTTTCCTCAATCTCTGTGACAAAAATGGCAGCCCCTCCTGCCTGCCTCTTCCAGGAAGAGACAAAAATTAGAAACAGAACATTTATTTTCATTGAGACTCACTTTTCCTCAATTGCCATGTAAATTAGAGGCAGGTGTGGAAGGGAAACAGATTTTTTAAGATGTTAACTTCTCACCTTCCACTGCAGTTACACACAGGCAGCACTGAGAGCTCTGTACACCTGCAGCAACCTGGAGAAACAGACTGTGATAAACTCTACATATATTATGCATAATTATCAGTGTGAGGGGCTGGACTCCAAGTTCCTCCCAATCCAATGATGTCAAGAAAAAAAACTGTAAGTTGTTGATGCAGGAAGACAAATCAGATCCTGATCCCTCTATACATTCAAGTATCAATCACTAAAGTGATGATTTCCAAGTCTACCTATGACAGCCCCAAACTCAGCACCAGATGCATTGTTCAAGCTCAGTCTACAAAACAGCATTAACCCAGTTTTTCCTAATTATGGCTCAGAAAAGCCCCGGGGTGGCAGCAACCTCTGCAGGCTGGCCTGTCACATGAGAATTACCCAATTTGGGGCTTTTGCTAGAACAGCTTGCAGGGATTAAGCTTTTTTACCTTGGTGTTAAATAAATGCACCACCTCATCAGAAGAACAAAGCAGACTTGAACACTGTTTATGTTAGTGCTGTCATTCCAAAATTCCTCAACCTTAAGAAAGGCTGCAGAAACATGAGCTCATTTATACCAGGGCACCTGCTCTCAGCAAGGCCAGACAGGACATTACTATCCTCTACAAGCCCATCTTTTGAATAATAGAGCAAAATTGGAGACTGAACAGTACAGAAGGACAATTTTACTTTTTCTGATGTCTCAAAGCTTTCCTGAGAACGCTAAAGCCAGATTGTGCAGCTGCCCCACGAGGGAACCTGCAGGAACCTCACAGTTTGCCTGTGCTGACAAACAAGATTTTCAGCTTGTTTCTGATGGTTCTGTGTGGGGCAGAATAACTGAATTAGTGAGTAACAAGGACAACTCCTGGAAGTCCTGCCGTGGCTCTGGTCCTGTGCCAGACTCCACACCAGGCTCCCTCCCCGCTCTCCGCGTGTCCTGACGGGCGTGCTGAAATCAGAGCTCAGCCTCTCAGAGCTCCTCCAACAATGCTGCCTAATGAAAATGATGGCACAGGAGAAGAGAGCAGTAATGAGAATCTCAAAAGAAGTCACATGTGCTCGCTGGAAGGTGCGGGAGCGCTGAGGTGAACTCCTCTGGATTTTCAAATAGGTGGGATAATGACTTCCCTAACAGCTGCAGAAGCTCCTACCCTGGAACTGGCACTTCTCAGCTTAAAACAAGTTGTAACAGGGTAGTAGCATTTGGAAAACACAATCCCTGTGCTGCTGCTGGCTGCTCCTCTCCTCACACTGAGGATCAGGCCAAGGATGAGCTTCCCACCCACAGCCCAAGGATGCCACTGAGCCACAGGCTGCTGCTTCCCTGCCTCAACTTTTACCCTGTGCTCCTCCCAGCTCCAGCACAGTCAGCTTATGCACAGTGTGGGAATATTTAACATTCAAATATTTTTAATATTTAAGGCTTTCTGCCTTTCAATCCAGCCAGTAAATGTACAAAATTCCCACTCAGAAAGGCACCTCTGCATGGGACTGCACAGGATTTTCTACCCTGAAGAAAACCAAACCATAATAATAAGGCTATCCAGGTATTCAGGGTATGTGGCCATTATTAATAAGGAATTTTTCAGCACTTCTAGTTTGCAGCATCCTCTTTCAGGTTTCACTTCTTGTTTCATCTATTGGCAGGAAGTATCTATCATCTACACCATGATATGGGCATTGATTTATTTTTCTTAATCAAAGGCACTTTAATTTAATTAGCCATTTTTTTTTCTCTATTCTTTTTAAAATTACAACATTCCCCTTGCAGAGCAGCAGAGGGAAGGGAGGCTGTGCTTCCATCACTCCCCATCTCCCACAGGCTGTCAGTGGCATCCTGATCTCTCACAGCCTGAGCCTTTTCCCTCTGCACTGGTACTCACTGCTCAGTGCCACTGGCACCTCTTTCTCCATCAAGAAGAAAGATGAACAGCCCAGGTAGTCAGGTTCAATTTCACTCCATAGATCAGCTAACTAAGAGAGCTGCAGCAGAGCATAATTTACATCCCCTGTCAGAAGTCTGAGTGTAGCTGACAGCCAACTTCACACAGTTTTGTCTGATCTTAATCCATCCCTGCACTCTGAGCTCCAGCAGCAACCAGCTCGGCCCAAGTGAAACCTTTTAATGCCTACCCTACAACACAAACTGCTCCTCTGCCAGAGAAAAGCCTGTTCTTTATGGGGGGAAAAAAAAAACGAAACAAAAAACCCAACCAAGCCTACACAGCACAAAAAAATACAGATTAAGCTTTCAGCTGTAACAAGCAAAGTGAAATCCAGGTGAATGCACCCCAAGGTGAGTGTTTGCTAAAAAAACGGGCACATCATTCTTAATTCTGAGTAGCTCAATATAATTTTTGAGAAGCAAAAGTTCATCTTTTTAATTAGTTACAAGTGACTTCAGCTTTGAGCAAAGCACTCCCAACTTTGCAGGCAGCACTGCTACAGCAACACTTAAGTGGGCTGAGCCTTTCCACCAGCAGTGTCTAATGGCTCGCCTAAAAATGGCTTTGCAATAAAATTGTATTAATTACAGCTAATCTCATACTTGATAAAGAAAACTGCAGTTTCCCCCATGCCTGTTCAGTGACAGAACCCAACGTGGCACCTCCCAGAGCAGCAGCATCCTGCTGGAACTGTCACCCCACATCCAGCTCAGGATCCTTCACAGAACTGAAGCTGAGTGACAGGGAGGTAAAATTCAGCTTGTAGCTCACGCTGGAGATTGGTAAGTCAATGAAAACCTTGTTTCCTTCAGAGCCATTAGTGCTGAGTGCTTCTATAAGAACAGGTAGAGCTGCCTGAAATGCTTGGAGCTGGCAGCTCACAAACACCTGAGAGAGGAGCCTCTGCTGAGGAGGAAAGGCTTTACAGGCAGGAGTTTGGATGGTATCTTTTAATACAGAAAAACAGCATTTCCTTCTGTAAAATCAGTGTAGTTTATCTGCCCTTCACTGATTTACAGGACAAACCACAGAACTTTTTATCAGATCATCAGAGACACCACCTAAGACATTCACATGTGGGAAGATTCATGCTCAATCCTTGTTCCTTTAACTGATGTTATTTAGTAGCACAAAAGGCTGGCTCTGGGTGTCGTGTCCATAATTTTACATCCCTGGATTTCCAAGATTTACATCTGTCATAAATATCAGAAACATGAATCTTGGAAATCAAATATTAAAATGAGGGATGATACTGTGATGTGCTGCAGCACAGGCAAATTGCTGTCATTTCCTGAGAGGTGGCAGCATTTCAGTGGTGGCTGATTGCTTTATTATTTTTGCATTCATTGCCCATCACTGATGTATGCAGGTTCATTTTCATTTTTAAAAAGTAGCTCTAAAATAAAATTTCAAAATGCACCTTTCACAATAGGCAGAGATCACATGTGATTTTTGTGAATTCCTCATCTTTCTTTAGTTTCAAACTTTGTACAGTACTTAGAGATATGGGATAAGAAAGACACACATCCACCTCCATAGGCAGTATTTAGAGATGTGTGCAGCAACTCTACTAATTTTGTGTTTCAGTATGTCCAAAATACACCCAGCAATGGAAACCTCAAAAAGTACATTAGCATTACCAGCTTCTTGTTCAGCAGGTTCTCAAAAATATTTCTTATAAAATATACCTACTCATCTGTCCTTCCCATTACAGAGAAAGGAGAAGGAGAGCAATATTTTCATTTTTTGGTGAAATAAACTAATGGAAAAATATCTGCCTATATCCTGGAAGGGAAGCAGCTTTTGACATATATTTCATTACCATCAACTGGAATGTTCTTTGCTTATAAATATATTATCACAGAGTGTTGTTTTTCACAGGGTTATCTGAATGTTAATCCCCCCTGTGTTTATTTGTTTACTGTTTGCTATGTTTTCCTCCTTGTACATGAAAGGTTTGCTGGAAACTTCCTGAAGCTCCTTGCTTGGATCAAGCTTTCTGTACAAAAAGGCTACTTCTCTGCCCATCCTCATATTTTCCTCTGAAATCTATTTACTGAAAGAAGGGGAACTAAATAAAAAAACAAGTTCCATAAATACTTCCCACACTGAGTGGGAAAACACCAGCAGCACAGGTCTTGGCTTTTAAATTGTGGCTTTGAGAGAGCTCAAAGTCCTCTGACCTCATTTTAAAAAGCAGGTGAGATTCCCCATATATGCAATTTGCTTTGATATCCTTGTTATTTGCTCCAAATCTCCCCTTCTTCTGCACCTGTGATCTCATTGTTCTGTATTTGATTTCTCTAAGTGCAAAGGGAAACAGCAAAAGTGGTTTTCTATTCAGTGTCAACACACCTGATGGCAAAAGTAACTCAGCACTGTGTGAGTAACAGGAGCACTGGCAGAGACAGTTCTGAACCCTCATCAGACCTTTACAGTCACTAATTCTCCTTTCTGTATTGGATCCAGACCATCTATGCTTGTGGATGCACTGGGACTCCATAACCACACAATCACAGAGCCACTGACAGAGCCCAGCATTATTAAACACCTCTAAACCTTCCTCTGGTTTCCTAGACAATGTGCAAAGGTGAGGGAACATTAAAGCCACCCTTCAAGCTGCCATAAACCCTCTCTGTTAAGCAAACAATGCCTGAAAATGATCCTCAGTCCAAATTCAGTGACGAGAAAACACTGTGAGGATCTTTCTCTCAGGTTATTTCCCCTTCCACGGTAGCAAAAGGATGCTTATTTCCATAACAGGTCAATTCTAGAAACCTTCTTGGAAGAATATGCACAAACTTTTTCTTAGACTACTGTTAGCAAGGATGGAAGTGTGAATGAGATTGAGAGGGATATAATAAAGGAAGAAAGAGGAGGACAAGCAGGTTTGTAGAAAGTCTCTTGGATGTAGCCAGAGAAATAGTCCTTGCACTTTTTTAGCAAAACATCCCTAAACCAATTAGGGAGAAAATCTCAGCAACAGGAGGCCCCAAAAAGAGATAAGGAGAAGGCAAATCAAAGTAGATGCTGCAGTTCAGTGAGGCTGCTGACACTGAAGAAAACAATGTATTTCCATCCTTGAAACAAATACTGACATGACTGGTGACTGACCAGTGTTTACATTGGGACTTCAATAACCATATGGAGCTTTGTTTCAAGATTACAAAATGCTTCTTCCTGTAATTCATAAAAGTTAAACCTTGTCTCTTTATTATTAACTGCTCTGATCTGTGTCTCATCCTTGTGGCACCTTTCTACTCTGCTCTTCACCTGCAGCCTCTGGAAAAGCATTGCAGAAACATTATATTTAGACAGAAATAGAAAAAAAACCTGTAGTTATGCCAAAGAGCAGCAATTAAAGTGAGATAAATTAAACTGGGAAGACACTGAAAGACAATTTACTTGAAGCAATGTGTTTCAGCCCACCTAAGGAAAAGAAAAATCTAAACAGTTTTTCATTTAGGGTTATGGTTAATTATTTATGAAGGTAAATCCATAAAGCCTAACAGCTGTATTAGAGAAATTTTCTGCCTGCTGTATTTGCAAACTCTGCAATTCCCACACTCCCACAGTTACTTCTAGGCTGTAAATTTTGATGGGGAAGTGAGGAAGAACAGAGATTTTTTAGGAATATCCCACTAAATCAAGTTTGAAAAGAAAAAAAATTGATTTAGATTGAGACTATAAAAGGAGTTGAAGAAAACCAAAGTGTGGTGTGATTAGAGCTCCAATACTGGTGAAAAAATTTCCATTTGGGTGTATTTAGACTATAAAAGATTCTCAATATGCAGGGGATGTTCAGTATAAAGTGACAATGAGTTCAAGGCAATCACTCCATTTAGGAAAAAAAGTGCTTGATTTGATGCAAGAATATTTGTAAATAGTTTAAGGAAATACCTGAAATGACAGATCAGTTATTATGGCTAATTTGATTCAGCAGCACAGCAATCCTCAAAGAGAGACAAGTCAGAAATATCAAACTGTCACAACTTCCTTAAAACTCAAGCATGATATAGCCTAAATCTGCCACATATCTGAAAGAAAAAAAAAAGTGGAAGAAAAATTAAAAAGAAACCTCAGAAAACAAGGCTGACGTGATTGCTGTGTGTGCCTTTTGGGAATCAAAAAAAAAAAAAAAAAAAAGCATTTTCTGCCAAAGTTATTTGATGGAAGTTGCTCAATCCCAAATTTCCTTTTTTTCTGCCTTGGGCAGAATTCTCAATTTGCTCCAAAGTGGGTTTGGAGGCTCAGTGGCACCTCCGGAGCTGTGCAGATCCAGCTCCTGCCCCTGACGCCGCCTGTCATTCTCCCCATGCCACTGACACACTTCTCTGCTCTTCTCCCTTTGTTAACTCCTAAAGGGAAAACTGGGAAGAGAGCAGCTCCTGCTGCAGGCTGGATTCATTAGGAACGTCCTGACAATGTGCTGCCAAGTGAAGGGAGGCAAAACTGCTTAAGAAACCCGGTGAATATTTTTGTGTTTTAATTGTGTCGCGCTGCATATTTTACCTGCAGGAGATGGAAGTAAGTACAGCCTTCCACGTGTTTACAGCAAGATGTACATCTTTAGCAGAGACTGAAGGGGGAAAAAATGGGTCCAAAAGGAGAGAAACAAAGGTTTCTTTTTGTGAATATGGTCATGTACCTGCACCAGCTCAGAGCAAGATTTACACAGCTCCAACTCCACCAGCAGCTGGATTTCTGAAGCAGCTTTTCCTTTCTCCTCAGTAGCAATTTTCTTCTGTTTTTATTAAATGTTAGAGAAATTCCTGATTTTCTCACATCCCACAGCCACTCTACCTTTTTCACTAACAAAGAAAATCAAGTGCTTGTGTGCTTAGCAGCTATTTGGGTGTCAAATCCTTACCTGCTCCTCTTCCAACAAGGGGTTTGCCACATCTGTCTTACTGCCAGAAGATTTTCACAGCATTAAACTGCCACGTCTACAAACCACATTGTGTTGACCATTCTGAAAACTAGAGACACCTCACACTGAAAGGTGCATTTATTCACGTTTAAAAGATAACCAGAGGAATCACTGACATTCATTTATTTCCCTCCAAGAATTCTTCCCAGCCCTTTAAGCAGCAGACCTGGAGTCTCATATGTTTATTCTTACAGATGGGGGACCAAAATCCCTTCACAATGACAAGATATTTAAAATCTCTCCTTCTTAGGGAGCCAGCTTTATTTCAGGCATCTTAAAGAGAAAATCACATTCCCTCCACAGAGTGCTCTGTTAAGAGCCTGGATGTGGCTGATGCATTGCTTAGACCCTAGAAATAACTGGAATTTGAAGCTTTTAGCCAATCTGCAGCTTTGTCTGCACTGTAATATTTTGTGGGTTTCTTGTCCAGCCAAGTGGGGGAAAAACCTCAAACCTGCATCTTGAGGATAGTGCTATTTTTTTCTATTTTTATCTAAATGTTGTGCCATGGACAGGCAGCTGGGCCACCAATTTCATGAAATCACTGCCATGTCTCCTGCCCACAGTTATGTCACCAGTGAAAGTGTGTGAATACATCATTTCAAAGTGTAAATTCTAGGAAAAGATAATTCCTTACTTGTTTCAGCTAGCAAAAACTGTAATTTAAAATATTGTCTTGGTTTGGTAACTTCCAGGAAATCTGTCTGCATTGATTTCAGCAGATTTATTTTGAGACAACTGAGAGCTGAGCCCAACCCCACTGAAGTGCAGACCTTTTGCACTAGCTCCAAAGCAGAGTCCCCAATAAATTTGCTTTAAGTGGGGCAGCTCTAGCAAGCTAAAAAGTAATCCTCTGCTTCTAATTTCCCACAAGAGTAGGAACATTTTGTGGTAGATTTCTTGACTACATGAAACCTCCCTGAAGAATCTTCACTCTGGAGCTTAATGAGTGACACCACACATCAGGCAGGAGCCAGACAGAATATATCCTGTAAACTGTCCTCTGATGAATCCACTACCTCAAAAGTCAAATTAGAGATGTGATTTTACAGGAAGATGTTCATTCCCCACACCTTTATGGGAAATAGCTTCTTCTTTTAAGTCAAAATCCTTGATCATGAAGTGAGCCCATGTTTGTGTGCCTAATTCCATAAAATCTCTAAGCTCAGAGAAAGCCCAAGGCCAGGTTGGTTTGACTTTTCCTGCCAGCATCTGGGATGCAGCAATTCAGCATCTGGGAAGGTAAAAAGCATCCACTGGAGCCAGTGGTGACCCTGGCCAGTAAAAAGAGCAACCTGGATAGCAAGAAACCAAGGCCCACAGCCAAGATAACTTCAAGTTGTTCGATACTGATTCAATATTAAAATCCTCTTTGTTCTACTAAAGTCAAAATGAAATATTTTTACGTGTTTTGAGCCTTATTAAAACCTATTCTTCCTTTTTAAAACAAAACTTAATTGAAACCAGCTAGGAGAAGAAAGCTTCATTTATCACAAAGTGACATTTTGTAATTAAAATACAGTTCAGAACAAAATGTTTAGCTGCAAAGGCGTGAATTTTCCCTTCTTCACCGTTGCTGCCAACTTGCTATTATTATGAGAGCAGTCAGAACCAGAAAACTGGCTGTTGCTTCTTGCCACTGAAAATTAACTGGAAGGAAAGCAGGGATTGTTTGTCTAGAAACAAGATGCCAACTTTTTCTCTTTTCAAGGCATGGTGGAGATGCAGTGCTGTGACCACACGCTGAGTTCTGTGGGTCCAGGCACGAGAGCCAGTGAAAAGTAATTAAAAAGAGCAATAATTCCTTCTCCTTTCTTAATCTTGCTTCCTTGAAGGCTCCATTTTCAGGTCAACTTATCTTTTATTGGCACAGTTGCTCCCTCTAAACATACAAGTTCACAAGGCTTTTCACAGACAGAAGTACCCCCAAAATCATTCTAGGAAATCTGGAAGTTGCAGTTGCAACTGGTTAAGAGCAGGACAGAAGCATCAGGTTATGGATAGCTGGCTCTGACCATTCTTAAATTTCTGTATGTAGGTCTCTAATAAAAGAATCAGGCTGGTTTTAGAATGGAATCTTTAGAATTCTCATTTCAGAATGGGAAAGATTCCATTCTAAAATGAGAGATTCCATTTAAAATGAAAGCTGCACACAGTGCACATGAGCACTGCCTTTTACACTCACTTCTTGTGCCTAAAATGCTGAAAGGGCTCTGCTTGTAACAACTATAAACTGTGGTAAGCAGGAAACACAAAGCTGACTGGCAAATTATTTTGGGACATTATCAACTCATTCACTCTTTTTCCTAAAACAATATTCCATGTGCTCGGAGAATCTCTGTGTCTATGCACAGCAGAAATAAAATACAAATCTCACAGAGGCATAGAAAAGGTGCAAGAAACTCTTATTCCTCTAAGCAGAATGGAAGAGAGAACAAAAATTTCCACACCTTCCACTTTGACATAAATAAAAGGAGCAGAATTTGGTTTCAAAACCTGCCAGCAAACTCAGAGTGATGAAAACATTCTTGCTCCCCTCACAAAGTGAGCGAGCTCCCAGAGCTCTGAAGTAGGTTAATACCATGATTACAGCATTTGCAGAGGTTGGCAATGCTGCTCCAATCTCCAAATGAATAAAAATGCCTCTGGTACAAAGGTTAAGCACATTAAAGAAGAGTCATATGAAGCTTTAGCCACACCTCTGTCTGACACAAGAAATAAAAACTGCAGGATCCAGTGGCTGGAGATACTCAGAGAGATTCTTCCCACCTCTAACACTGCTTAGGAGGTTTTTTAAAAAGGGAGCACAAAGATCCACCTCCAATCACACAAGTCCTTCAGTTCAATACAGTGAGTGCTGGGATTCACTGCCCTGGAGTGATCCAGCTCCCTTTCTAAGCTGGTGTGTGAAACACCATCATCCTTTGGAGGAATTCCACATTGCCAATGCAAGCACTGGCCCAGCTGTGCATTCACTGGGACAAGGCTGTTCCAGCTGCACTCCAGATTTTTATATCCAATGGCTGAATTCCAGACTCAAAGCTGGAATTTCCATGAAAGAAAAGTGTTTCCCTCAACACTTCTGACTTAGCATTCACTTAATACTACTCACTATTAGGCTTGAGAGGAGTAAATGTGTGAATTAACATATCTAAGCAGATGAAATTCTGATGAATAGGAACATACTGATTATGAAATCTCAGACCTCAAAGCCCATCACACACAGCAGATCAAATAAAGCCCCTGCTCCAAATGCTGCCAAAGGAACTTTCAGAGGTGATGCACTTGGAATATTTTGCCTTGGTCACAGCAGCATAAGCATATTAATGTTTTCTAGACATGAGAGTTTGGCTGACTGAATACTCATATTCCAGGGATGCTGTTTATATAAACAGCACTGGCAAGAGGGAACTGCTTGTGCTATACATTTAATAATTAAGATAATTCATTTTTGAGTGTAAAAATACTATTTTTTTCTATTATGAGAAAACAAGGCAGTTCCTGCTTTCAAGTCTGTTGTTTTTTTTTCTCCTCACAGACCCCCATTTTAAAATCTTTCCACTTGTCAGTTTTGAATAAGTTGATAAAAAAAAGTATCTAAAGGGTTTTGAGTTTAATGCAGGCCAATAACCTTGAATATTTTAAAGCAGCTAGAAAGAAGCTTAACCACACATTTCAGCAAGTCTAAAGAGACATAATTTGAAAGGTATTTATAGCTAGTGCCTCTTTATTTTCACATCTCAGGCTTTTAGAACCTTTGCTCTAAACCTAAAGGGGAAATTTTCCCCCTTTGAACTGGGTTACTTCAAATGGAAACTTCATTACTAACCTTAGAGAATTCAGTCTCCTCCAAACATCATCTGCTTTGAGAGCAAAAAGTAAATCAGCTTGTGTTTGGATATAATTAGTGTGAAATGACAGAAATGACAAAATCTGGCCTGCAGAGGTTACAAGGCATTAACAAAAGATGATGATGTAATAGTTTTATCTGCTGGAGATAGCCTGTGTGGAACAGAGCAAGAAGAAAGCACAGAATATGTAAAGTTGCCTTCAGAGAGTTCATCTGATGGTCAGTGAACTCACACGAGCTTCAGGTTACACTTCTGAAGAGAACTCCACATTCCTGAAAAAACACATCAAGAGATGCACCTTTGGTGTCTTTTCCCCCATCTCTCTCTCTAACCAGAGCATTCCCCTGCAATCCAGCCGTGGAAAACAGTGTCTCATGTTCACCACACTCATTTAATAAAACATAAAAGTCCTCTTTGATAACTTCACTCAAAGGTGCAGCTCTTTCTTACTCTTGTGTTGGACAACAGCTCCAAATGAGCTTCCTCATTATGAAATATTCAAAACCAGATTAGATGTCCATAGAACCTCCCTGGAAGCTGAGCTGTGAGTAAATGGTGAAAAACAACTTACTTTTCACAACTTCAAGGTTTCCTATTTCCTCTGTTGTGAACATTTTACTACAAAACTGAACTTTACTAGCAAACAGCAGATTACTTGTTACAAGTGACATCTTTATTTGTCAGTCTTAACAGGCAACAGGAAATATATTTTCCATAGTGTGCTCATAGAAGTGCTGACTGCACTTTTAAATTTGCATCCATTGCTTCATTACCAAAAGGACACAAATCATCTCTCAAAATCCCTTCTTTGTAATTATATTTTGTCTTAAAAATCAGAGGGATTTAGTACAAATAGTACTTTGTATCAACACACAGTAATTTCACATACTAAAAATCCAATATCTGACTGCTCTGTGGACATTTAACCCCAAATAATTGGTTCCACCACAAGATTAAAAAACCCAAACCCAAACCTCTTCTTTATCTTTATAATCTTTTCAGTACACCAGCAGTTTATGCATTGAATAGAATATGAGGAATTACTGAATTAAGAAGTTACTGGAGAGAGTTTACTAGGTTTTTAAATATATGAAATATATATTTACTTTATCTTTATTTGCTTAAATGACCATGTCCCTGAAAATGGTTGTGAGATAATTTAAAATGAATGAACAGTGAAATTAAGATAAAATCCTAAAGGTTTTTAAACACAATAAAGGTTCATTGCTTCCATGAGATCTGACCCCAGGATCCTTGCTGCATAAAAAAACACCCCAGACATGAACATAAAAATCAGAATTAAAGTGAGCTCTCAGGTTTGTAGGAGTCCTTTCAAGCTATTTTTAAACACCCAAGCTGTGTTTGTTTCATGTAGCACTGAGTGGGGCCACCTACACCTGTCTTACAGGGAATGACTTAGCCTAAAAAGAATTATTCTTAATTAGCATTATCCTGGACCTCATTAACATATGTAGATGAGCTTCAAAGTATGGGCCTTTCCATCATTTTAGGGTTAGATAATCTCTAATAAACCTGTGTCATTAAAGATGGTTCATCCCCCTCTGCTCTAACCCTGGGATCATGTTAAGCATCCATATCTTAACCAACTCTCAGTCTCTTCTCATTTGTTCCTCTGCCAAAATAATCCCTCCCAAATCCTGCTCTGACTGCACTCCTCTGAGAGCCTGCACTGATGTCCAGACATTCACACTATTCAGTTTAAACTTATTTCAGAGGTATGGATGAAAAGCCTTTTTCGAAGATGTAAGGAATTTAGATTTTATTCCATCAATAGCCACATATTCACAGTCAGGCTGGGGTGCCATGCAAACAAAGCAGGCAGCTCCATCCTGAGTGCCAAGCACAGAAAGCAGCCCCAAATGGAGAACATTCCCTGACCACTGTCCTTCCATTCACTGAGCAGGACAAAGGTCTCCAGGAAACAGCAAGATGAGCTGAGCTCATTAAAAACTGTATGAAAATGTGTATCCTGAAGGGATATTAAATGAGGCTTACACAGGCAACTTTGAGGCTCTGCTTCCTTAGAATTTTAGTGCTTAACCTTAGAGCCCTGGCATTTCTTTAATGCAATTAAACAGAGGCACAGATATAATGCACTGCTTTAGTTATAGTCTAGCACAGGGAAAGAAAATAGGCAAGAGAGATAAAGAATTCTGTAGGTAGCTTTCATTTTGATCTCCAGTGTCTCTCCAGCACTGCCATCCTTCTGACACGCTCACCACAGCAGAGGCTGTGCTCTTCCACATCCAGTTTTACTGGGAAGGGCTGGTAACATGATTTTTAAAGAGACATTTCAGATAGGTGCATTGTTTTAAAAAGAACTATAAACCATAAACATCCTACACTAGTAAATGCAGCAAACACTGAACACACCAGGTAACCATGTCAAACTTAAGCCATGCCTGAGTTCAGAGTACACACAATTTCCCTGGTGCATTTAATTCATTTTATGTGACTTTGGACATATGAATTCAATTTAAAACTTATGCAGGCAACACAAGGTTGCAAAAGAAAAGATTGGTTCATCCAACTACTACTGGTGTTTTTGCCTTCTACCTAGTTATCAGCACATTATTGTGATGTGTGAATATTACCCTCTTATTACTTTCAAGGCAATTTTATATTTAAAATGAAATTAATAGCTAACCTCAAAAGACTGTGCTTAATTTCATTTCACTCCCTGAATCATCCCTTTCACTACAATTCTCCCTCTAACTAAACTAAGAGCATAAGAGGTGTAATTATAGATCACAGATTAGCTGTTCAGCATTTGCTGGTGGTTAAAGTTGGCTCCAGAGGAAGTTGCTGCTCCTGTCACCTGTAGAAGAATCTGCTGCAAAATGTTAATATTTAGAAGTCAAGGGTGGAGCTTTCCTGCTTTTAACAACCCTGCAGGATATCCTATGGCCAGAGAAACCACTGCCAGGAGGATCTGGGAGAGGAAAAATCCCCCAAACCCTGTAGCCCACCAGATTCAGTTACCTCCAATGGAGGATGCTGCAAACACCATCGTGACAATTGCTTTGGTTCCACCCCCAAGGACTTTTGTATTGATGGAGCAACAGCTTGTTTGCTTTCCCTGTTTGCCCCATCACAAAGGGAAAGCACACATCATTCCCACCTCTACTTCAAACTTGTTCTACTTGGAGCAAGGACAGGCAGTGTTGGGACAACTCACCCTCCTTCTCCTGTTTTTAATGCTGTTTTGCAGCAATGAGTAATGCTGTCTCTGGGAAATGGAAGTGAAAGCTACTCTGTTCTTGTCAGAATAATAATGGATATTGTGTTGGCAACTATTCCCCTGCACTGCACAACTGCATAAATAAAAGGAATTGTGAAAAGCCAATAGTGGAGTAAATAAAGGGGGTAAACTCACCTGCCTGCAACTAAGTGATAACTGGGTTTGGTGTTTCAGCCTGGGCAGTGAGACAGGATAAACACAGTGTCTAAATCAGAAGTGATTTCAACCCCACTGATCCTCACCTGTTCAGGAAGCTCAAAGCAGAAACTTATTAAGAGTTTGAGCATCTCCACACGAGGTTTTACAGCCAGAACCAAAAGAAAACAGCCTTTGGCAACTCTCAGGTTTAGTTCAATATTGGGGCATCTGCTCTGCCCCCACTATTTTTCAACTAAAGTTTTTGTGACTAACATATATATATATTTATATCTAAATAAACATTTCTAATTCAGACTGCTTAAACACACAAACCAAACCCTGCATTTCTCTTGTGACATTCCTCCAGAGCTTTTTCTTCACAAGCTGATTAGTGAAATTACTGTGATGTCAACACTGAGAGAGTGAAACGTGCTGGTTAAAGCACAAATAACAAACAGGATCCTTGGATTACACACCAAGCTCTGCCCTGATTTCTGCTGTAATCTTGGAAAAGTAATTGAGAGATCAGCCCTGGCTTTTGATGCAAGGATCTAACTACCTTTGAAATCAATTTACATTTCCCCCATATGTACACAGGTCAAGAAAGCTCATGATTTTCCATAAATGACATAAAATTATACAAGATTGGAGGAATTTTCCCTAGCAATATGAAAAAGTATACACTGCAATAATGCAGACACCAATGCTAAGTGTTACCTGTTCATTTCAGGGAAAATTAGTGAGCAATTTAATACTGGGATCAAGCTAATATTCCAAATTTACTAGCCTTTGATATCCCTTCAGCAAAATGGGAGCAGTTATCATCAACACAGCTGATACCTCTAATCTGTAATATACAGAGATCAACACTTTATTGCATTTTATGGTAAATTCTGCAAGTAACAATAATGCTGATGGAAAAAGCAAAATGTTTCAGAAAATTACAAATGTTCAAATGCATGTAGTGCAACATGCTGACAGAAATGGTATTCATTAATATTTATTAGGTAAGAAAATATCTTTGGATGAAGAATGCTCCAAAAGCATTATCATCACCAACATACTTGTCCCTGTAGAATATTTCTCTGTGAGCCATATTAGGAAACTTCTACTAATCCAAACCTCTGGAGGTATCTTAGCTACTAATCTGGATGAATTAGGTCACTCCTGCTCAGTTTTTCATTACATGATAGAATTTTCTTCCCTGAACTCTCTAAACAAAACTTTCCATTTGCAGAAGTTCTAACACGAATTTTGCAATTTTTGCTGAGAGTCTTTTCAATGACTGCAAGCAGAGAAAAAGCTTTGCTGAGAATGAATTGATTTGCCTGTTTAGAAGTTCTACTTCCTTATCAGCCCCATTTTCTCAGTATTTCAATCAAATCTCAGAGGTAGTTTAAGAGCATAAAAGGATGAAGCCAACAACAAGGTACAGCACAGGCTGAACCAGCCCCAACCTCAGTTTAGGCAGATTTCCCCCAATTAAAAACAACAGTAAACATCGTATCTGAAACAAGAGACAACATCCATCACCCCCAAAGAATCCTTCAATTAACAGCCACAGACCCCCTTTGGAACGTGGTATTTAAAACAGAATTCATGAGCTCTCTAATTGATGATAGGTTATTGGATAACCCTTGTTAATTACAGCTACACAATGTCAAAATTAATGATTTTCCCACCCCCTTTCAACTTGAGAATGAATTCATAACTTATATCAACTCACAAAAGACGTGCAATTAATATTGTCAGTAATCATTTCACGGAAGAGATTTGTTAAAGACAGGAATGTGGACACAATTAGTGTATCAATTAATGTTGCTGTTACTTGATCTATAAATTATTGAAAAACTCATAGCTACTGCAAGGAAACAAAGCAAATCCACTCCCAGTCAATGCAAGAAGCTCCTCTGTTCATTACTCTTTAGATCAAATTTAAATTTTGCTGGATTCCATGAATCTTAGCTACACAATCAGAAAAATAAACCAACCTATACCAATGTGACATCTTGAAATGCCTCATTATAGTGATGATGCTTTAATTGTTGGTAGTTGATCACAAAGTTTTTAAAAAAAGTTAATTCATTCAAAAAGTAATCTACCAACACTGTTCATAGCACTTATTAATCTAAACTGAAGTTCTAACCTGGAAACATAGCTGCAAAAACTGCACCAACATTTCTGTGTGTCAGCAAAATTGTAACTTTTATATCCATCAGAAACCTGCATTCCACTCTCAAGTTCAGCAATGATTAGGGCAAAGACTGGATTCAAATGAGGTCTGAGAAGCCCAGAACAGGACTGGGGTAGATGAGGCACCTATGATGAAAACTGACAATGACAAAACACAACCTCGTTTAAAGGCTTCCTATCCCCAAAGGCTTTTAAACTAACTAGGTAGCTCCTGTTTGATCTCAGCCTGACTAGAGTTTTGCTCCTGGGGATGCAAAGGTTTTCTTTTAGCTAGTTAGGCAGATCCCAGCCTCTCATTAGTGCTTAAAAGAGCCAGGAAATAGATGTGACTCTGCCACAGGCCCCATGCACGTGAACGGTCCTGCAGCCACTGCTTTCCTTTTCATCAGGAGAGAGAAAATGGCACCATTAAGCTTTTTGCCATGGTGATCCCGAGAGGATCAGACTCAGCTCTCCCACCTCCCAGCTCTGCAAACCCATGGAGCAAGGGAATCTTGCCCAGGGATCCCTGAGCATCAGCCACCATCACACTGAGTGTCAACGTGCCCAAGCTCCTCTCTGAATTTGCTTCCATTTTTTACAAGTGCCTGTCATTTTGAAAATTGACTCAGGAGTCTTATGATGGGAGATACAGTGAGAGATGGAATTGCTGAACAAGCCCTAAGCTTCAAATAGAAAAATTATAGAATTCAGGTGCAAGAGGAAAGATGAAATCTCTAGAAAAATTCCCTTAGGCCCACCCTAAGCAGACACATCTGCATTGAAATTTGGTAGCCTGGCTCATTTCTTTACTGACCTTCCATTTCAATTTTTCTGTTCAGCTAATTTTGTGAGAAGGATTTTTCCCAGGCAGTTATCAGTGTGAATTCAACATCAATGCAAACATGTCCCCCAGAGAGGTTTCTAAATCAATTTTAATTCTGATAGGCTCAAGTAAATGTTTTCAATTTGATTCAATAATCTATACACACTTATAACAAGGCTTTTCCCCCATGTACTACAAGACAAACATGGTTTATGTTTCTAACAACTCTGGCTAATAAAAAATTCTAATTTCCTATCCTGGACAATACAAACATACAATTTTTATTCACTTCTTAATGAACCAGATGACATAAACAAACAAAATAAAATCAGCATTTAAGAGCATTAGTTGTATCATTAATTCTCTAAATGCTTCTAAAAGAACACATTACTTTTGGCAAACTCACCAAAAAAAAAAAGAAATTGTATCACCAAAAGAAGTCCTCAAATTGAGCTTTCTAAATCTCCTGAGAAGTTTTTACTTAGAGAGCAACATAAAACCTCTCCAGGATATCCTTTAAAATGTGAGCAAGTTCTCAAAAAAGATAATTACAATGAAGTTACCAGCAGATATCAGCAAGAGTGGCATGAAGATTAGGGCTGGAGGTGGGGGATGGCAGAAATATAATCTCCTCCAATAATGCCTAGTGCACTGTAAGCCTGTAAAATGGAATAAAGTGTGGGAAGGAGAGCTCTGGAGGTCAGGGTGAAACACTGGTCCTCAGGGGTCAAGGAGCTTCACAGCACAGGGAGGAAGAAGTGACAATCTGGAGAGGAAGGGAGGTGCCTGGCTCATCTCATCAGTATTTCCAGGTCAGTTAAAATTCTAACCTTTCTGCCAGGAAACATTTCTAGAGCCCACCCAACCCTGGATCCATCAGATCAATATGGACTGAATAAAAGACAAAATTTGTTCCTGATTTAATAGCCTGCTTTTAAGGTTATCCAGGGAGATATTGTTAACATACAAAATTCCAGTCTGACATGATCATGTACATATTGAGCTTACCCACAGAATGTCAGAGCTCCTCAGCTGTGATTCTGTGCAAGCAGCAGCTTCTGAGAGGGTTTTGTATTTAAATTCTTGTCCTGACTGCAGTGACAACCCTTCAGTGCTGGAACAGGACAGTGCCTGACACACCAGCTCAGGTGACAGTGGAGATAGTGCAGAGCTGGCTGTGACCAGAAAGCTCATGGCTGTATGAACATCACACCTAAAGAGAAGTGTTTCAAAGGGAACTGCTTTGCATGTGACTACAGAAAGAGTTTTCTGTGTGTCCCCAGCACATCAAAGAAATATCTGGTAAAATCTTTGCACAAGCATTGTCATTTGCCCCATCTCCAGCACAAATCAAATTACTTCCCTGTCACCCAAAAGTCAGCAGTCTATGCAACACAACCTAAAAGCACAGGAAATATGAAATCCTAAAGGAATTCCAACTACACATTCCACCCTCCTGGCAGGGAGTTAGTCCATCCCAGCAGCAAGACTCTGCATTCACACTCACTAAGTATCATTAGACTCCTCCTGGGCTTTTCTTCTAACCTGTCCAGGTTATAAAATTGTTAACTAATGACATCACAGTGGCTTTAACTCAAGATAGGCACTATTACCACAAGCATACACATCACTGCTTTCCTTTTGGCCACTGGACATCAATAAGAAGAGCTGCTCACATTTATCTGACACTTTATACTGTTTTATACCCATACACCTTACCAGTCCTTGGAATTCAGCTTTTCTTGAATTTCAACACTCCAGACAAGAAACACTGCTTTACTGGATGTTTAGGCAGATGAAGAGAACTGAAGATTTACCTGACTCTACACAGAAGATTTAGGCTGAGATCAGGAAAGAACCCAGTCCCATGCCCCAACTCCACACTAACCCTCATTCTGTCTCAGTCACCCCAGACCTCCAGAGTGGGACACAAATGTGGGACAGACATTCCATGCAGTGCTGTGAGCTGCAGAAGCAGGAGAACCACCAAAGCAGTGGAAAATACAGCAAAAGAGGCCTGTCCCTGCTCTGGATGGAGAAGGATGCACAGCTCTCCCAGAAGTGCAACAAAACACTGGAAAAACACCAGAGCTGAAATTTCTGTTTATACAGCAAAGATTTATTTCTTAGGAACACTCAGTCCCATTGCCTAATCAAACTCATTGATTAGCATCATTAGAAACTTCATGTTAGCACTTGCTACCTGCCACTGCTCACAGTTAATGAACTTGGGAAAAAAAAGGAAAAAAAAAATCCCTGTTTTTCACGTGTCCATCACTCCCACTATACAGAGGAGGGCTCCTTTGTTGGAACACAGGCAAGTGCATACAACTCAATGACAAGTAAATGAGCACACCAAGTTCCTTTTGACTCTGGTTCTGTGGGATTTGAATAGCAAACAGTGTGTGCATTGTGTACCTTGTCTGTGTGAAGCATTCACTGCTCCAGCCCTGGGAGGGCTGATGGGGCTGCACTGAGCCACAACAATCCTGGGGATGTGCCACTGCCACTCCCTGGCCCTTCCAGCTCCCCAGGCACATCACTGCCACACAACTGATTTTATACTCCCCCTCAGCACTGAAAGTCATTATCAGAATTTCCACTTGGGGTATAGAATCAGATTTTGGGCAGAGAAGTGTTCGGTTCTTGTGATTTATGGAAATGTTTTTACAAATTGGATGCTGAATACTTTATTAACATAAACGCCAAGTTCCTAAAAGAGTTGTTTGCTGGTTTCAAAAGTTTCAGCCTCCAGCAGAAGAAATAACATAGGACACACATCAAAAAGATGTTATCCATACTGCAAAGAAATGACATTTTTTAATTTCCTGCCTGCCCCCAAAAACTGAATGATCATACGACCAAACCACTTTAACTTTATTTGCCTTAAACATCTTAGATCACATTCTCATTTACATCAAAGTTCCCCTTTCCTTGCCTTTCCAAACTGCAGCTTTTTAATCTTAAATGAATCATTTTTGATTTGTGAGTGCTGGCCTAGAGCAGTCATAAGGTTTTAAACCATCTTCCTGAACAAACACTTGGAATTTTTTAATTGCTGTGTCTTCTACAAACTCTAGGATAAAGATTTCTGATACAAAAGCCAAAGGGAACACAAGCCCTTAGTAAATGATTTTTTAGAATTGCTGCAGTAAAAGGCATTGCTGCCCAGCAGTTCAAGTTAACTATGAGTAAAATCTGCATTATACATATATAAGCAAAGATAATCTTTGTCTTCGAAAAATGAAGAAAACCCCTCAGAAGTAAATGGCTAAATTACACATCCACAGAAAGAAACAGAATGAAAAACTCCAGAGCTTACATGAAAGCTCAAATCTTGCTGTGTCGAGTATTAAAACTATTAAGTGTGATTATTTTCTTTTTGTTTTACTTTTTTATCTGAGTATTAATAACAGATTAATCTTAAATATGTTTGCAATCATAATTTCATGTGTAGGTTTAAAAAAATAACCAAATATGGCTACACAGAACAACAAGAAGCACCACTAGAAAGTCAAGGTCTTGGGCTCCAAGTTCATCAGTATTTAAAACCATGAGCAATAAAAATACTAAAAACTAATACTAAAAACACTAAATACTAATACTAAAAATACTGTTTTTCTCTCTAAGGAGAAAAATCCCTACTAAAACTCTTTAAGCAAGCACAAGCACCAAATTCATATGGTCCCATTTCTCACACTTAACATTCCAAAGAACTGCTCTACAGTCTGAGGCAAAATTATAAATACAAATATGAACTAATCCAACCATGCATTTCTCCATAGCTTCTCCTTAATTTTGAGTTTTCTTCCTCTTCTTTTTTATTTCCATATACCAGATTACAATTAATCTCTCCACAGATTGCTACTGAGTTCTCTAACTTCACCAAGTGCCAGTAAAATTTAAACTCCAGGAACAGAAAGTTCATTTGAGCTCTGGTTAGTTCAGAGCAAAGCAGAAAAAAAGCCATTAGAATAAAATATGTTTATCAGCAGAGAAAAAGAGAAGTGATCTTTTGCTGAGTAATTTTAAAAAATGTATTTCTCTTCATGAACCATAAATAATATGCAATTTTTTTCTCGTATTTCAAAAGGATAGATTTTTTATGTCAGAGAATCAAACCCGGTATTTCTGTACCAGACTTCCACTGAGCTTAACAAATCCCACTTTCACTGAGCACACAGATAACATAAAATCCACAGATGTGCCAAAGGTGGCTGATGTAGGAACAGATTAAAGTAAAAAACACACACAAATAAAGAGAAATAAGTCACTACCTTTCTTTTTGGAGTCTTTCTTTGTGCTGGTTTTAACAGCCACTTGAAGTTCTGTCTCAGTTGACATCCTATATCCTTAGTCCTCTTCACACAGATCCAGGATCTCGGTCAGGCTCATTTAGAACGTCTCTCCAAGAGAATAATTTAGCCTTTCAGATACTATAACCCAAACAGTTCATCTCATTCACTCCTTTCGAGTGCTGTTAAGGAAGGAAACAAAAAGGAACAGTCATTTTCTGGGATTAAAACATGAAAGGAAAACAAAAAAGCCAAACCATTGCAAAGGAGAAACATATAAAGTTCTGCATCTACTGAGCCAATCCATGATTTTAGATGCTTAAACAGAGTTATCTGTGACTACCTCAAACATCTGTATTTGAGGTGTTTTGGCATATCTGAGGTGTCTTCACAGCCTAGAGACACTGCTCAGGGTGTACAGAAGACCAGAAGCTGGAGGACAAAGACCACAATGCAGGAAATGTCACCAAAAGCAAAAAAATCTGCAGGGACTCAATTCTTAAATGCACCAACTCCATATTGCCAGACAGTAAGTACAGATTTTTACTCCTCCAATTCTCTTTCAGAGCTTTCATTCTCTTACTGGAACAAAGAGAAATGAAAAATGTATTCATTGCTCATGCTGAGAACATCATACTTTGCCACTCCTCTTGCTTATGATAATGTTTCCAGTATAAAAGACTTTGTCTCCACGCAAACAAAGCTGTAATTTTAACACTCATCTAGTAATCTTTCTTGCAAAGATCTCTGAAAATAGTTAATTAAACCCATGAAATATAAACGGGATAGGTGCAAAAAAGATAACATTTAGGGAGAAAGCTACAGCTTTACCATAATGTGGATTTGTTGGGGACAAAAATGCACCAGCTGTGAGCCCACAGCAGGAATGTGCTGGAGCAGGATGAGGGAGGCAGGACTGGGGATGTCAAGGCAAAGAATACACAAAGAATAAACATCTAAGCAAAAAAAGAACCCAGGGCTCCAATTCTCACTGCTGGTCCTTCCTGCTTTGAGGGATGAACCACTCACTTGAGCCAGTCTGTCAGGGCAGAGGGATCAGACTGTCCCAAAGCCATTTGTCAGGATGTTCCCACCAAATGCATCTTCTTACTGCCCCTTTCTTTTTGTGAGAAAGTTCTCATTATTAGCACCATTACAGAGAAGTCCATCTGGCCTGTCAGAACAGCTGCCCACTTATTAAATAAGCATTTAATAAAGATATTAACCCAGCATATCAGCTGGTTAGATGGCCAGAGATTAACTGCAGTTAGAGTTGTTTACTAATGTCCCTTCTTTGTCATTTAAGAAAGTAACAGACTGCAAACACTGGAGTAATTTTGACACTTTAAATCACTTTTCACAGTAAAGGCTGTGAAGCCACCAGTACTTTCAAATCCAGGCTCTTTTAACATTTTAAAATGCTTCAGTAACATTACACTGCCATGCACCGTCTGAAGTGATTTAATATTGCTGAAGTGTGTCAGGGGCTTTCTTTAATAAGCTCTTCAAATCTGTCTGTGTATTATAGAATATTCAAAGATAGCTTTTCAAAATCTGCTGAACTGATTCTGAAATACAAAATTCGCTGTTCCCCCCTCTGTGGAATCTGAATAAGCGCCTCATGGCCAAAAAAAAGTAGGAAAACAATTAAGCAAGGCACAAATTGAAGTTGCAGTGCTTGCTGAATACACCTGCTTGGTGTACCAGACCTGAATAAAACCAACAGCATCCTGATTAATCTTCTCAGCTGAGAGAAGAGTAGGAAAGGCTGGTCAGAGAGCTCCCAAAGTGGAGCCTCCAGGACCCAAGAGCTCTCTGGCCAGTCCATGGACAGGAGATGCCTCTCCCCAGGCACAGCTGCTGGGGGAACACCCCCACCCTCCTC
The DNA here is from genome assembly GCF_029582105.1 of Oenanthe melanoleuca. NCBI lineage: Eukaryota > Metazoa > Chordata > Aves > Passeriformes > Muscicapidae > Oenanthe > Oenanthe melanoleuca. Next base: position 3,634,080 of record NC_079342.1, on the reverse strand, counting down.
ACTCACGCTTCAAATCCCCCCACGAGCAGGGAGAGGAGCTCTGTGAACAACAGATGTCCCTCACAGCCCCCATCTCCCTCCCCTCCCCCTGCATGCAACCCAATTTAATAATATTTAGTTTTACAGCACAGTAGGGATGCATCAGCCTTTACAGCTCAATGGCACTTACTTAAAGCATCTCTCGAGTCACAGCTGGATTGACAGTTTATTTTTCGAGAATTTGGATTTATATTTACCTAAAGGTTAACTACATAACTCTACAAGGAGCACTAACATGAGCCACTTCACAAAAGGGAAATATTTATAACAGGCCCACTTATTAAAAAAAATAAATTAAAAACAAATACCAAATACCCCCGGGGTCCATAGTTAAGCAGGTTTTAATGTCTTAGAAGACCATTGTGGCTACAAAGCATGAGGAATGTCATCTCCTGTTGTCAGCTATTTCCAACAGGACAGCTGAAATAGCAGCATCAGAATGGCACTGAATATTTTAAAGTAACAACATATGACTGCTACCTCATTTGAAACTCTCCAGAAAAGCTATATCCCCTCGAGGCTATCCCACTGAGTAATATTTTTTAAAATAAATGCATGTCTGTTTTTGGACAGGTTCACATATTGATTTACTTTCAAACCTAATCAGGTCATACTCTCGCAGGCTCATAGATCCTTGAATAAAGTAATAGGTATCTTTGTAAAGGAGCACATAAACATCTGTCAGACACCAGCTATAGTTCAAACTGAATTTGCTACAGAGACAATTCCTCCAGAAGTGTAGGTCTTTATGTAAGCCACATTAGTAAACTTCCATGCACTGTCCATATTTCAGCCGTTTATTACCCAGATGAGAATGGCAGTCAATCTGCTCCTCACTGCAACAGCTTTCATTGTCTCCTCCAATCTAGGTCACTGCTGTTAAATACCACAGCCTCCCAACTGTGGGAAGTACTGCAGCATGTCTTTTATCAATGAGATGCTATTTGCTTTGATCAGTTCTGCCACATTTCTCTCCCTGCTCTAAAGACAAAATTTTGTTAGCTGTGCTTCCAAAAAAAAAAAAAATTATATAAAAAATATTCATCATCTTACACATATCCATCCACTCTAACAATCTCCTTGTGTGCCTTGTTACTGCTCCAGCTATTGCAATGCTATGTGCATGCCTCAGCTTTTCCTAAAGAGGATTCTGAGCTCTTCGTTTTAACAAAATACTGACATTTTCTGTGGCCTTATTGAGTGGCTACAGCAGGAACACAATCAGCTCATTCTGGAATTAACTGCCTCTTAATTCCAGGAGAAGTTCTTAAGCCTGCGCTCTCTATTACTCCTACGCCAGCACAAAACCTAAAGCCTTAGCAAAGAAATATTTCTGTGAATTCACTTTGCAGTGAGGATTAACACAGGTTGGACCCTTTATGCACGGGGAAATTAGTCCCAAGCTCCACTCACCTCCCCCACACGCCTGTGAAACAAATATTTCTGTCAAATCATTTGTCTTTTCAATCACGCTTCAGTGAGCTCGTGCAGGGGTTATTAGGAGACTTCCCCTGGCCCAAGTTATGAAGGAGGTCAGACAAGATGATCATAATACTTCCCCTCTGGCTTTAAAACACATGAATTAATTAATTTTTTTCAGAACTTCAAAACTTAAGAAGTTCCCTCCCCTGAAACCAGTTTCCATCTGCTTATATAAAAGAAAAGCAGTCTTAGAAAGGATTTGTAACTAAGCCCTGGCATTCCCTAGGTATTTAAGTTCTCCAGAGCCCCAAAGTGGGATTTGACAAGAGGATGGTACCTCCCAAACACTGGTTTGACAAAACAAAAGCCTTGCTCCCATCCTTAGCTCTTGCTTTTATGCTTCTGGAGTCTTGCAATAGATTTTTGCTCCTCCAAAGAGCCCTACATGATCATGTTGATGCCTGTGGTTTTATGAGTGTTAAACAAAGCCCAAACATACTAAAAGGGAAAAGAAACATGAAAATAGAAGTGAAAAGTGATGTGATCCTGGAAAACTAAAACCAGTTCAAGTGTAAGGGTCTGCAATCCAGGGAGAAAATGTAACTCATCCACTTCCCACCTGCCCTCCAAGCCTAACACAGAGAACAGCAGGGGGACCACACACAGACAGACAGTGGAAAACCCATCCCTGCCACCAATGCTCTTTGTACCCTCCAGGGACAGGGGCCAGGAAATCCTCTGGTGCTGCTCACACTGTTTTGTACTCATCAGCTCATTTCCCCAATGGTCAGGGGAACATCAGAGGATTCATCTGTCACAGCAGGCACTGCACTAATTCTGAACAGGAACCCAAGGGACTGATCCAAAACCCACTGATACACTGCAGTCAACAAGGGCTGCAAGTAAGAACCAGAAATGGAGGAGGCTGAGGTAAAAGAGACACTGAGAGAGAGGAGAAAATGAGGAGGAAACAAAAGCAAACAGGAGAGCTGCTGGTGACACTTCTTTACAGCAAATTCTGTAAAGTGTTTAACAGGAAAATCTAAGCCAGACCATGCACTGATATTCTGCTGCCCTGGCACAGAAACAACCTCTGCTGGATTGTTCACAGGTCTGTCCCTCTCCTCCAGTTTTGCCACTTGCCCCCAGAACAGCAGAATGCACTGTCTCCAGTGACAAAGCCAAAGGACTCTCTTTAATGGCACTCTATGCCAAGCACTGCCTTTTCCTGCCATTTCTCTACTGGTATTTCTGCAGCCTGTAGAGGTGAAAGGAATTTTACTGTTCACATGCACCAACTGAGACACTACACAAACATTTATTGCCCTACAAACCCTCCCCTGGAACCCAGCACCCTTCCTCTCCCACTCACTCCCTAAATTGCACAACTTGTTAAGACTCACAACTGCCTCCAGATCACATACTTTGTTTTGTTTGCTCTAAAATGAGCATGTACTTCCCTCCACTCCTGATTATCTATATATTATGATAAAGGAAGGAGTTTTATGTCCTTTATTCAGCCTTTTGTACTATGTAGTGTCTTCCAGAACAACACTTCCCAAATAACCCTTTTTAATTCTTCCAATATCAGAAAACAACTCAGTACTCAAACCACAGCATTTAATTTCCTTTTATATTTAGTTGCTGTAGTTGACTGCATTCATAAAATACTTATCTCCTGAAAACAAGAAGCTCTTTTTTTAACGAAATCCTAAATGTAACTTGGCTAATAAAACATTTTGTTGAGTTTATTGTGGTTTAAATTATGCTTCATTTTTCTGTCTCCAAGGGCATCTTTCAGAAATGTTACCCAGTTCCTCAGATGGGGTAAATAGCACCACTGAAGCACCACTGAAAGAGCATCTTGGCATAAAACTGACCTATACAATATTTCTAAAGTAAGATTTTTATTAGTATTCCAGTGGTGGCAGGAATAATTACTGAAATTCCTCCTGGAAATCACTCCATGTCGTGGTGAATACTGCACTCCACTCCACCAATTATTCACCAGAAGTGCTGTGAATTTTCTACTCACAGAAAATGCTGACCGGATTAAAAAGAAGCTTTTCAAAGGAATGAATTGATTTCATCAACATTTTTAATGGCAAATTACTAACATTTCATTTTAATATTCCAGTTTCTATTTTATATTATACAGGGCAGCATTCATGCAACAAAGGCAAAATAGAAGACATGGACTTGCTTTAAAGGATTTTTGAAATAGCAAAGGAATGGCATTTGAATTCAGGGGAAAGTACATCTCCTCTGCCCATGGAGCAGGAAATGCAATTCCAGCCCAGAGAGCTGAAAACCAGGAACAATCCCAGTGTGCTGGGGGTACAGATACAGCACTCATCATTCCTTTAAGTGCACCTTCTGACTCAAAACTCCACTCAAAATGCTTCTGTAAGCTTTAGCAGGGTATCACATCAAAAAGGAGCAGGTTTAAAAAGTCCACATCATTCCTTTGATACCACATTAGCAGATAACAGAGGAAATAATTCAGATGGGACTAGAGATTGCTCAGTGAAATTACCTTATTGCTTTTCCCCTATGAATTGCATTACTTCAAAACTCCACTACTCCCAGATTCCCACACTGCTGACCCTGGAGCAGAAAAGAGAAGGAATTTCTGATAAGGCTGTGCAAGAACAAACAAGAAACCAAAGTCACAAGTACTCCAAGCACAAGCACAGCTGTGACCTGAGCCCCACCAGCAGAAACTGCCTCACCTCCACTCCAGTCAATGAAGTCACACCAGCACAAAATCAATAGTGCTGCATTTGACTCCTGTTGGCATAACTCCATTGATTTTAATGGAGTTGCAGTTACACCAATTTTATGCTGGTGTATCTGCATTAGTGTCAGAGAAGTCACGCTGGTGTGACTGATGTAAACAACAGCAGAAGAACCAAGCCCTCTATGGCTAAAATCCAGCATTGTTAACTCCAAAGCCACGAGAAAATGCAGATCTGTACATTACCACAGCAAGGCCTTTGGAGTTTATTTCTGCAAAGTGGAAGAACAGCTCTTTCCTGATCCTCTCAACACCAAAGAAACTGAGACTGAGAAGGCAAAGAGGACAAAGTACACAGTTGGGATCACAGTATTCTGTAATTAGAGCTGTTAAATGATTACTAAAGTGCAGTGGTGCAATCATCACTCTGAAGGAAAGGGAGAAATGTGCAGTCAGGAGCATCACCAGGGAGAAGGTAAAAGCAATGTCAGACTCCATGTTTCATATTGAAATGCAAATTCCTCACAATCAGAATCTGTCTTCTAATTGGAAGAAAAGGTTATGGAATTAAACATTTGCATCATGGACAGCTCAGCAAGTTTTGAAGTGGCACAGTAAGTTGAAGGAATCTTGTTCATCTCCTGTCCTTCACAGAAATATCTTGATTCAGCTCTGTTTTTTGTTTAATTTCAGGATCATTTTCTTAATATTTCAAGTGAAACTGGACTGAAACTCACCTTCTCATTCATTTTAAATAAAATACCAGCACTATACCTAACTTAAGCCATACTTTGAAATCTGAAGTAAAGTTTAGAGTGATGCCTTACATTGACCTTCTTAAAGGATATGAATTTTGCACCAACTTTTCCAGGTCCCTTTGAGATTTGTTCAGCCACAAGAGCTGACCTGTACCCTGTGCCCTTCCATTCTCTGAAGCTTCCTGACACTACAGCAAAGCAAAGCAAAGCCTCCTAATGCCAACAATAACAAAAAGCCCTTTTGCCATGATCTTTATTCACTGCTGTTTTTCAACACTAAGCTCTTGTTCTTTTGACTGTAAAGTATTAGGAAAACTGATCAAAGGAATTCACCCTGCTGGAAATGGACTTTTGCTTTATTACACCAAACTCAACCACCTGACTCCTACCAAAGTTCATTGTCTAGCACAGCAAAGGGAAAAAGCAAGAAGCTTCTGGGACTGTAAGTATGAATTCACACAAACAGGCAGTTACTTCTACATTTGTGTTCACAACTGACAAATATCAACATTTTCAAATGTCAAGTGATCTAAGTGTGGCATTCCAGCACCTGAAGGGAACCTGTAAGAAAGATGGAGAGAGACTTTTCACAAGGACACACAGTGACATGACAAGGGGGAACAGCTTCAAACTGACAGAGAAGGTTTGGAGCAGAGATTAGGAAGAAATTCTCTCCTGTGAGGGTGGTGAGGCCCTGGCACAGGGTGCCCAGAGAAGGGTGCCCCATCCCTGGGATTGTCCATGGTCAGGCTGGGCAGGGCTTGGAGCAGCCTGGGATAGTGGGAGGTGTCCCTGCCCATGGCAGAGGGGTTGAAACTCAGTGAGCTTTAAGGTCCCTTCCAAACCAGGCCATTCTGTGATTCTCTGATGAGTTTTAGCTTCAGCATTACTTTTGACCATTCCATCTGAATATTTTGGTCTTCAAACTACTTCTGAAGGCAATCCCACAGGACTGCTGGGATGAATAGCAGGCTGGCTCCTGCATCATACCAAACAGATTTTACTGGAGAAATTTCAAATAAATAATTTTCTTGGAATCACTTATCTGCTCTCATCTAATTTGTATCTGATTAGATTACACACTATTCCACAAATGCTTTCTATTAGCAGGAGTATTAACCAGTTTCAAAGGGAGGAAGCATCTTCCCTAAGAATTTCCATGCATTTTCTGGTTTGAGGTAAGATTCAACAGCATTTCTGAATAATGACAGACAGTGCTCTTCTCACAACTGGAAAATACACTAAAAGAAAAAACAAAGCCACAACACTATCTAACCCTTGGAACTGTGTGGGCCAGGTGTTGATTGCTGTATCATAATTCCATACAGGGTCTCCACTGTTGCATAATCAGGTGTGTATGACTACCACACACCCTAAAGGATCAAAGCCCAGGTGATCAGGTTAGGGACCCTGCAAAAGGAATCACTTCCAGGAAAAGAAAAATCAAACCACTGCCAGGCTAACATGTCGAGGGGAGGGGGGAAAAGCTTTTGATTATTCAGATGGGGAACTCTTAAGCAGTTAAATGAGTACAAGGATCTGCATGAGTGGTAACACATCAGAAAATAATGCCTATTTTCAAAGTATTTTTTAAAATCACCAAGCAGCATGCAGTGAGGAACCATTCACCTTCTACTGTCATGCTACAGTTTATTCTCTCTTGGAAGCAATTACAGGACAAATGCCAAGCTACAGAAGGTATTTTTCCAGCAGCAGCATCTGGCTTCTTGGCAGACTCCTCAGGCAATTTTATTGGAAGCTTTAGAGATGCTGTTGGGTCAGTCCTGGTTATATTGCTTTGGAATTGTCTGGCAGATTCTTCTTCCTAGATGTCATAATCCTTCTGATTTTCCTTGAAGGAATTAGCACACTTTTATCCATTTCAAAAACAGCTGACCTGCAGGGCATTTTGGGGCTGCCTACAGAGACACAGTAAAAGTCACTGGTGTAAATCTTTGTGCATTTGAACCAGCAGAATTTCAGCACCCAGTGCCTGATGCATCATCAAGCAAACAAGGAAGCCATGCAAACATTCTGTGTGTGTTACCAGTAAATTGACTGCATTCTTTCTGATTAAAGGAAAAAAAACACAAGATACATTAAAGATTAACTATTTAAAAAAAGGTAGAATCAGCTCCATCCAACTCTTCCATAAAGGGCAGGAGGAAGGGAAGACAGAGCTGTCCTTTGCTCTCCCCTTATCCATCCCTTCCCCCTCGCCAGCCCCAGCTAAGATCTGCATTATCCTGCAGCTGTGATCATGATTAATCCTCATCCAGAAGGATGAAAGACAGGATGCTGCTTTTGCCCGCCCTCTCTGCCTACCAACAAAATCAAGTCCACAACAGAAAGGCTTTCTGTCAGTCTGGGGGTGTCCCCTGGAATTCAAACAGAGAAAAGAGACAGAATGCCATACAAAGTCAATTTATAGTCCATAACACAGGTGGGACCTTCCTACTTTTGAAGACTTCTGTGCAATCATTTATATGAAATATACTTCTTAATTTAAAAAGAAAAGAAAAAAAAGCAGATGTGTTCATTACTACTGCTTGCTTTTTTTTAATGCATTCCCAGATATGCTTGGATTTTTTTTTTCTTTCAGAGAGGTTTCAGAAACTCCCATAAAAACCTTTTCCAGGTTATTTTCTAGGAAAAAATTCCTAATGCCCAAAGGTAAATACTAAAGGAGCAAGTAATGTACTCTATAATTTAATAAAGGGCTACAGATCTTGGATTTTCAGTAACAGGAGTATTCACTAAGCAGCATAAGAGCAGACTGACAGCATTAAAATACACATATCCAGGTCAGACAAAAAGCCAAACAGAGCTCTGTCATCAGCCCAGTACAAATAAATCCAACCAGACACAGACTTCAGACTTGGCTAATGTGAATTGACTAATATAATTCCATTTTATGCAGGGAAAAACATATTCTGATTGTGAGCCAGCAGTGCTCACAAGTTCTAAATTTAGGTATCAGGGCCAGGTGAACCTTCAAGTGAATTCATCTGACTGTTATCCATATCAAAGATTTGTCCCTTCCAGAAATTACCTTCCCAGATTTAAACCAAGTATTGACTCTCATTACTGCCTGCATCTCTTGGACATCCCTATTCATTAATTAAAATTTCTGCAGAATCACAGTACTCATCGACAAGGCAGCTTGGGCTTTAAAATGCTGTGCTGTGGCACACACAGAAAAAAAATCAATTATTTAGGCCCCAGTACAGGAACAGAAGTTACTGGCACAGTAGAAATCAAGCCATATTTTAGGGGAGATGTAGCACAGATTCCCTTGTTTACCAGCTGGTTCCTGTGAAGTGCTGAGCAGTCTCCACGATCAGGTGAACATTTGGATACACACTGAAACCTGAATTTCTAGTGATGCCCCAGATTTCACTGACTGTACAAAAGAGATGAAAGCTGCACACAGACACAAACAGAAGGTTTCCTGGATGTAGCAAAGATCTAAAATATTTTCATGAATTGCCTTTGATTCTACAGTCTCAACAAAGCCTGTAAACTGGGAGAGTGAACAGGAATAACCATCAAATGGGTGCACTTCAGAGCAGCAAAGAAAATCAATTAAAAACAGAAGTGAAATGTTGCTCTCCCTTGTGCACTGCTCTCCTGAAACACCTGGCACACTTAAGGCAATGTACATTACATCCAAGGGTAATACACCCTGATCTGAAATAAAGTCCTTGCTGTAATGAGAAACAGTTGTTTCACCAGGTGAGTTTAAAGCCAAAAGGTGAAGAATTCCAAATCCAATTAAAGTGAGAGGGAATTCAGGAATGCAGAATTTAATTACCACACTTGGAAGGCAGCCAGGACCACTGGGTTAAGCACCCATGGCCTGGTGAAAGGGCCAGGGGAACTCAAAGGAATTCCAGTGGTCAGGCCCCCTGCTCCTTTCTCCTTCTCTGGCAGCCACTGCCCTGTAGCTGAGCCCCAGGGAAGAACCAGCTCCTGAATCCCAGCCTTTCCAGCAGCTCCTGCCTCCCAAAGCCCAGCATCAGGCAGGCCTGGCCTTGCCCAGCCAGAAACCATGGTGAGGCTGCAGATGATGCCCAGTCAAGGCATTCAGATAAATACACGTTCAATGAAGTTACTGCCTATGCACCACTTTTAACATTTTGGTTTGGTTTGGGCTTTTTTTTTCAGATCAACAGACTAAATAGCAGGCAGTAATAATATTAGTTTTGGAAGGAGTGTGATGTTTGTGTTACCCACTAGAGTTAATTAATGGAAATAATGACAGAGTTACAAAATCAGGGATGATTAAGAACTTGAAGACCATCCCACCCATTTCTCTGCCAAGGAGGATTTGTTCTTAGCAGCACATTAATTCTGTTCTTCAGCAAACCTTTCCAAATCACAGGAGCAGCCAGAGTCCCATCAGAGGTGTTCACACTTTCAGGCTGATTCAGAGGAAGAAGTAAAACCTGGGAATAGAGGTCCCACCAATTCCCCATCATTATTCTGAGCTAACTGCTCGGAGATTATCTTGAGCAATTACTCTCATCCCTTACTGCACACACATTCCAAATACCTGTAATCCTCCCTCTGTCAGTGCTAAACCAATCCATCCCCTTCAGGTAAGATCTAATGGTAAAATCACATTCCACTGGGTTTATATCCCACACTATTACAGTCCCCATTATTAAATATTGCTTATTAGTTTGTACTTACAAAGTCAGGGAGATGTGATTTTACTGCTTGCAAATCATCCTTACGTGGGTCTTACATTGCACTTACACTTCACTCTGCTCTTCCAGATAAGCTTTTTGCTTTCTGCATATTTAAATAATAACTCTAATTATCCCTATTTGATTGCCCTCCTCTTGCAAAGCCTTTCCACAGGATCATCTGCAGTGAATTCTTCATCCTACTTAGATTTTAAGAAGCCTAAGATACATTTTATTCTTTAATTCTAATAAGAGCATAGAGCTGTTTCCTTTTTAAAAAAGATGCATAGTGGGTTTCTTCTTCAGATTTATTTTTATCAAAACCACAGCAAGAATTGCAGAATAATGATTATTATTCCACTGGGAAGAGTCACATGACAGAACAGTGCCTAGCATTATAGTAAATTAAAAATTTAAAAAAGAAAAACACCCAACCAATCAACCAAAAAAAGACTACTGACATGGTATCACATTGGCAAAGAAAAGTTCACTTAATTTCCTGAAAATATTGCTTCTTTTGCAAACAATGCTTAGGAAAGTTTTCTAGATTTATTTCATATCACAGTCAGAGAAAATACTTTTTACTTGCAACTCACAGGTACACAGAAGCTACAGGCACCTACACAGGAGCTGAAATTAATGGTACTTAATGCATTAGCTCAGGTAGTCCAACCAAAGAAATGCACATTACAGTAGCCCAAAACATGCCCATGAAATTTGAGTCAGAACTAGTGCTTCTTCCAAGAAATGTATTAGTCTTTCTGACCATTTTTAGAGAGATTTGGTCACTGCTGATGTTTGGTTTAATTACAGTGATGTCTGGTAAAACCATGTGTTAAAGTTGAGTGGTATTTCCCTTTATGAGTTCTGTTTTAGCTCCTGGTAACTTTACCAAAGTGAAGTGCCAGGGCTGGCATTTTGAACAACACACACAGGAGCTTGGAAACACAGAGTTCAACCTCCAGGAGCTTGTCCTGCTCCCCAAGGCATGAGATCATCTCCTCCTCCTCCTCCCCTGCTCAGCTAGCAGTGATCCCAGACAGTGACTGCCCTTAGCACACAACCCTGACTTTGATCCTCCAGCACAGACTGTCTGTACCTGAAGCTGTCACAGGAAGAGAAGTCACTCTGTGACTGCACACACAACTTTCCATTCCACCTGGACAATGATTAATTCAGCATCTCTTTACTGATGTGCTTGGCTCTGGAACAGTAATTTCCTTTTTTTTTTTTTTTTTGTGTATGTGTGTAATTCCATGCAGGATAAAGCAGCAGCACAGGTGTACAAGAAGCACACTGCAGCACCTTCCAGAATTCAGCTCACAAGCTGCATTCCTTCAACACCCACTCCTACAGAAGTTACATCAGGAATATGGGATTTGGGTCTGGCACAGCAGTGACTCTCTTCCAAACATGAAAAGCAGGATGTTCAATTCTAGCTGTGATTTTCAGGTCTCTGTGTCAAAGGGTGTCAGAAAGTGCTTGGAAAGACAAAACACAGACAAATGCTCAGAGCATTCACTACTTTATTAAATACTACTTTATTGAGCACTGTTCTAGTAAATAAAACCAACCAACCACACAGAGACTTCGTGGTGCATCTTTAACCAAAGACTTCCTTTGGGAAATGTGACATTCAACAAGAAAATAAGTCTTTGTCTCATCTCCTCTGGTCCTCCCCATGAATTACACCCCTCTGGAGATGAGACATCACTCCTGGAACACAACAAAGTACCAGGGCCAGCCCTGAGCCAGCTGATTTCAGGGGCAACACTCAGGAAAGCAGCATTCCCCATAAAGAGGCTCAGCTCAAGGTCTTGGGCTGTCCAAGATGATGACAGAGAGGTTGAAAATAAAGTTTCACTGATAACAAATGCTGAACACCTCAAAGCAAATATTTCATATTATAATAGCCATGAAAACATTGCTTTTTTTCACCAAACAGGCATTCCTATCAGGACTGAAGTCAGGAAGGAACCACATTATCAGCAATCACAGGTGAGGAAGCCCAGCCTTCAGCAGCACAGTAACCTCTAGTACTCCATTCAAGAATATTATTGGAAGAATAATTCTGCCTGAAGCTCAGTAAGTAAGTCCCAGATTTTTTATATGAAGTAATTTGATTCTATTTTTAGCCATTAAAGAACATTTGGATTAACAGATTGAAAAAAGTTCATTCACAGCTTTAAATATACATATATATGACTGCTACAAACTCCCTCCCCTGCTGCCCATAAAACTAACAAAATCCATTACAAAATTACATTTACATAGTCCTGAAAATATTTTTAAATCATCATTAACATGTGTGATTTCATCTTATTTTACCTATGAGCCCAAAATTGTATCCTGAATGCCATTTCTATAGAAATTGAGTGCCAAGTATTACCAAGTTGCAATTTTACTGTCTATGTAAAAATACCCTGGCAGCATTCAGGCAAATTAAATTTAAAATTAAACTTCAAGCCTTTGCACGCCACCATAATATTTCAAGCAACAATTTCAAGAAAGGGAAAGCAGAAAACAGACTGTGCATATACAATAGTTCAAAATAGATTTCTCATGTCAAATGGCACAGTTTTTCCTTTTTCTTTCCATTAAAGAGTTATTTCAGATCTTCTGCTGAATACATTTACATGCCTAATGAAACCTCCTCGGTGATTCTTCTTGAATTACTCTATATGCTTTAACACTGCATACACTAATAGTGTACACATACATACAAATGGACACATAAATGCATGCATTCATGCACACAATATTCATGCAAAAAGAATTAATGGAATTTTTTGACTGGATGCTACCCCCTGTAAATATGTTAAACGTGAACAGTGCTCATGGCTGGGTTCATTAAGTAAAAATGCTGCTGTTGTCTGCACAATTCATGTTGCTCATGTGAGAAGGGATGACATGTAAAATGCTAATTTACAGGCTCAGTTCTTTTCAATTTACCATCAGGGCTCTCTCCATGAGGAAAATCAGAGGTCACTCACTGCAATTCTCAGGGAATAACTTGGGCTGAGACCTCACTCAGCACCTGGAGATAAAACTCTGCAGGGAGCCTTCTCCAAGAAAAAGTGGAGAGAAAAGAAAAAAAGGCAACTTCTGAATGAGCTCCAAACACATTTTCTGACATGCTCTCATGGAAAAATAATATCCCAAAAGCCACAGTCCACTGACAGTCCCATCTTCCAAGGAAGAGTCATTACATTTTAGACTAGCAGCTGATGTTGCAGATAACTTCTCACCACTTCAGCTGTTCATCACCTATTTCTCCTCCAGTCTTTTTCCTCATCTCCCTGTCTCTTGAGCACCTGCAGCCTGGGAGACCTGCTCACATCCCATCTGAAAATTACTCTGAACACACAGAACCAAGCATGAACTTCACTTTATCAATTAAGTTTGGACCCCATGTCCCCATTAGAGGTCGATGCAGCATTTGATGAACAGATACAATTAAGAGAAGAACTTCAAAACCCCATTATTTCCCCAACCTCGAACAGCAATAGTGCCACCATTCCCTGAAACATTCCAAAATTTCACTCCACCACTCCTCTTCTACAAATGCCTTTGGCACTCAGCTACTTCAGAGACACAAATGGTAACTTGCTGCTTAACCATTAACAAATACTTAAACAATTGATGTATTTACTATTTCTGAGCAGGTTCATCAGTGGTTTTGTCTCCCTTTCCTGGATGAACATCTGTGCTGTATTTAACCTTCCACAGGGTCTCACCTCCTCCCTGCCCCTGGGTGTACAAACTATTTCGGTTTCAAAGCTCTTCTACACAGGGCAAGTTTCCAGCAGGACTTTAACGCCCTTAAATTCTCTCCTGTAACCTCTGTGTTAGTTTATCAGATCAGTCATTAAGGCTGAGCACTTTGAGGCTGATGGGTTTATCTAGGCTAGCCCAACTCCAGCTAATTGCATTCAATTTGACATTCTCCAAGCACTGACAGTCCTCATTCAAGCCGAGTGTGAAAGTTTTTAAATTAGCTTTCACAGTTTGATTCACAGACAGCAAATGCAAAATGGCACAGGATTAATTTTTTTCCCCAACAACACAGTGTAACAAAATAGCCCAAAGGCTATTTTACTTCATTTGCTTTAACTATTAGGGAAGATTCACAGCACAATGCTCCAACAGAGACAAAAGCTCCAGAGGACTTTCAAAGCTCAGTATTGCCCCCATTAATTAAAGTACCATACGTTTGTACAGCCTTTCCACTTTGTCACTGGATGGTAAAATGAAGTCTAGGCCATTTCAGACCAGCCACAGCCATTACTGCTTAAAATGAACATACTAATACATTCTTTTCAATTTTATTACAGATCACATTTTTAATACCTAATGATGGCATTAGACTTAAGATGGGCTATAGGGAAACCCATATTTTCTTGGGGAAGTACAAATCCTGACTTCCCATGTCATCTGACAATGTGCCTGTTGATCAGTCTGCCTTCATTTGGCAGAAACAAGTTAAAAAGAAAACCAGAATATTGAATTACCTATTGCAAAAGTGATTTGGTCACTCCCAGCAAAGAGTGGCAGACCAGGATGGAAATTCAGCTTTCTTGGCACTCTTGATTATTGGGTGTATCAACAAGATTCATTATAGGCAAACCATCATAAAATACTCTACACTCAGTATTTAGGAGAAAAATATTTCTCCAATTTCAGAGGAAAATTAAAATCTCCACTGACAGTTTAGTTTATCTTGCCACAGCACATATCAGAATATTTTGCATAAGGTCCAAAATTAATAAACAATCCTTAATTCAAATTAGTTCTAAAACTCTAATAACTAATAATTCCAATATAATCCAATAACTGTATCAACAGTGGCAACTCACATTACATGTGGGGAACTATCTTAAGGTATGAAAATTATTACAGTGAAATTTAAAAGCAAAAATTTGCATGCACAGAGAGATTCCAGCTTCATCCTCCACACTCCAGGTATTTACAGCAGAAGATACATAGGTCACATCTGACAAACTGTAAAGTCAAAGGCACATCTGTAAATGTCAAAATGTTAGTCACTGTGGTGGATGGAATTTAGTTACCTCTTGCCAAATCTCAAATATCAACCCAGTTTTATGAGTATTTTCTATTAAAAAGTAACATACTTGCATTATAGTGATTGTAAATATTTTTCACAAGCAAAAGAGGTGAGGAAATATAAGATAATATAAATCCTAAATATAAATAATTTAAATGTTAAATCAGACCTCAGAATCACTGAACACACCAAGGTTTGTGAATATTTGTGCCCAAGAAACTTTGAATTCTATCCAGCTGCAAATGCCACAGTACAACTGATCAGTGCTGATCATGGAAGTCTCCCAGAGTACTCTTGTTACTAAAACAAAGTAAGATTGGGAAAAATTCCATTTTTGGTAGAGGTGAATTTTCAATGCATTACTGGCAATTCCAGAGCAGGGACAGAGCATCAGCTAAATGAAGTTTTTCCCTCCAGCACAGACACTGGCATTAGTTGGAGGTAAAGACATTAAGTTTCAGCATAATTTTGGCTATTCTTTGAAGATAAAAGTGGATAAGAACAATTCCTGATAATAAAGACTAAGGGCCAAAGCAACTTGTATAAAAGTCATTACTTAGTGCACTAAAGGCAGCAAGCACAATATACTGCACATTTCCAGATACACCTCATCTGTTTTGACATTTTTATACTTATTATACTAATTTTATACTTGGATCCTTAAGCTCTTGAGACATTTTGGTTTTTTCTTTCCTCTGGGCACAGTAAGAAAGGGACCTGATAGGGACCAGCAGAGACCTTGTTTTGACAAGTATTTCTGCAGAAAAAAAATGGATATGTGCATTCAGATCTATCTTCAGACAGCTAAAATGGCTTCTAGAATTTTTAACTTTCTATTTAGTGAACTTAAACTGCAATCCACAGATAAAATACTGCCTTTGAGTTACACAACCACTGCCAAAAAATTATAATAATTGTAATTTCCGTCAAATAATAAGGGAAAATTCTAGAACCATCAGGTGTGTTTAACAAAGAGGGAGCACTGCTGAAGATGAGGAAGGTCAGACAGGAGAAGATGCTACAAGACCAGCTGTTCTCAGAGTGCCTGAAATTAACAGCTGGCAGACAATTGTTGGGGATTCCCACAAAATCTGTCAACCTAAAAACATTCCCATGTAAAAGCTTAGAGTGCTAATGAGAAACAAAACATCTCCTTTTAAATGCATTTTGTTTGTCTCAAAATAACATGACAATGACACTTAGGATTTTTTTTTCCCCTGCTGAACTCACGTTCTGAAAAAAGAACAGCCCACATCCTTTCTGACACTGCTTTTCTCCATTCCCAATGGAAAGCTCAGTTTTGGCCTCACTGGGACACAATTCCTTGAAATAATGGAGTTTACTGCTGGGGATGGGCACTACTTTATTTTCTTGCATTTGGCAGCAGTTGACTTCACTAAAAGCTATCAAGGGCTGTTTTTAGCCTGAAATTACCTAAACCCGTTTATTACCAAAAAATATCCTTTGCATTTAACTGTCCTAGTGCAAAATAAAGCCAATGTTCAAGTGGCAAATCCTCCAAATGAATGAACACGCTGAGTTTTAGGAATGTTTGACTTCTTTCATGGCAGTACCAAGCTATTTCTGTTTTTCACTAAGTTCAGTGCCATTTTATTTTGATGGCTCTGAAAGAATCACCAGGCAGAAACCCTTCAGCTCTGCTTTGAGTTACTCCTACTTCCAAGACAACCAGCATGAAACAGCAGCACAAACCCAAGAAGTGCAGTTTCCATGAGATGTTACACTTGCATGAGTAGCTGTTAACACCAGCTGCAGCAGCCAGAGTATGAATTTTCCCATTGCTAAGATTTCAGAAAGCAAAACATAAAAGTGAAGGCAGCTTTATCATTACCTGCCTGTTCTCATTTCAGAAAGCTGGTTCCCCTTACCTTCTTTAAGTATCTACTAACAGTTTTTTTCATTGCAGTTCATCTTGAAAATTAATCATCATAAATTTAAAACCGTTTTCTTGCACATCTGTCAGGTTGGTAGTGCTGTTTCATTTATTACAAGACCACATGACGCATCAGAGCTCAGTATTTGAACATGACATATTTTCACTTTGTTGTGATACCACATTTGAAAATTGTTCCTATCAATCTTTCACTGGAGCCAAAACTTAACTGTCTTGTTCACTGAAACATTAAATGCCAAGTCACACAGATGAATAAAAGCATTTGCAAGATGCAAACATTTGCAAAAGTTTCCTGTGGAAAAGATCTGTGGAAGAGAATCCACCAAAGTGAACCGAGCCCACAGTCAGTACCAAAAGCCATTGTTTGTAATCATCTTGGCCATCAGACCTCACTGAAAGTTAAATTATTTCATTAGCAGGCTGAACTTTAAGTAGAATTTTGGAAGTGTTTACAGCCTTGATTTCCAAACAGTATTAGTGCTGCGGTGCACTTGCCAGACTCAGCTCATGCACTGCTCCACACCCGTGACTTTCTGCATCGCTCCCAGCGAGGAGCCAAACCCCAAACAAACAGCCCAGGTACTTACAGTCCCCATATTGCATCATTTCCCCTCTAAACAGTGGCAGCAAACAGGCACCTCCAATACTGTATTACTCTCTTCTCTCATTCATGACGATGTCACACACAGGTTCTTTGATTCTGAAAGAGAAGCATTTCCCAGGTTCTGAGGACAGAGGTACCCTGGCCAATCCATCATGCTTTGTGTGCTAATGATAGACTCATGCAGACGAGGCACCAGGAGCACTCAGAGGCAGCAGGCATGAAAAGGAGTGAATCAACTGTCAGGGGTTGTGATCTGAAGGACTGCAAGGCTGTGATTAGAATTTTCAATCAGGACTTCCACAATCCATCACGCTACAAGGGAACGGGGGGGACACACATATTTCTTCATCAGCCATTCCTGCTATGAGCAAAGCGAGTTCTGAGGCATTAAAAAAGGGGAATTTGAACATCTTATGCTCATAAGCAGGTGCTCTTCAGGGAGTGGAGAGTAAAGGATTTTCTGGGACTGCACAGCTCAAGATTACGTGCAGCACAGCCTTTGAGATTAGGAGAAAGAAACACAGCTCTTCCTCTCCCTCCTCTTACAGGTGCACTCCCAGCCACCTGAGCAAAAAGTAACCCTGGAAACCTTTGTGTGTTGTCTTTAGGGATGCAAAAAGGAATAAAACCTCCAGGAATCCTTCATCAGAATTTGCTAACACGCTCAGTGAAACTTTAGAAAACACAAAGGCAGAGCTCTTTACACAGAAAGGATTCTCATAGCCTGTACAAAATCACCTGCAGCACTTGCCAGGAGCATTCAGTCTCATCCTCCAAATGTAAAAAGGACCAGCAAGTTTACTGACTGCACAAGATCACAGTTACCAAACATGTGGGCTAACCTTGTTTTCCTTGTGGTATTTGTTTGCCTTGGTACTGCTGCCTCTGACTCAGAGAAAAATGCAATTCCACAACCCAGCAGGATTTGGAGCTGGGCTGGTTCTGCAGCCTCCCTTCTGAAACCATGGCAAAGTCTCAAAAGCTCTGCAAGTATTTTGCTGCTTCTTTCCTCTCCTTCCTCACCCATGAAATGCAGCAACTCTGTCTCTCCAGGCAAGAATTTTGCAAGAACTCAATCCCAAAGGGGATTTGCTGCCTCAGAGGCCCATCCCCAAAAATGAACTGGGTGTTGGTGGCTCACAGGAAGTACCCCAAGGTCTGTACTGATATCACTACAGTTTTTTGACTCAAAATCTAGATCCCAGTGAAAAGCTAGCCAGACTAGACATTTATTGAAATATATGAATGAAGCATTATTTTAAAAGGCAATTTTCATGTTAAATGATGAATAATGAACAGTAAAGGCAGATCTTATTTACATAATTAATGTTTCAGTTATTGATATTCCTTCAGAGGGTCACTAGACATTTTTCTCCAAGTTAATTAATTAATAAAGCAACCCCTTTTATGTAGGTAATTGTAATCACTTCAATACTCAAAGGCATGTAAAATATCTGGCTTTTTTTTCTTTAATGTTGCAACCCGAGTGACACAATGATCATTTGCATAAATATAAACACTAAATGGGTCCATTTAACTCCTGACTAGAAATAAATCCTTTGAAGCTAACAGGAAATAAATACATTAATTAGGACAAACATGGGAATCTGGGCAAGACCACCTTTTGCCTTTGCATCACATCATATTTTCCCTAACATAAATCTCACCTTCAAGACACTGAACTGCCCATGGTGCAAATCTGTCCTCACTTTTAGCTGAAGATTGCTCTGAGGAGACAGAATAATTTGGGGAAGAACAGACTTTATGCAGAAACCAAGGGAAACTAGAAAGCTGTTAGAAATCAGAAAGCTTTAAATGCTCAACATTTCACAGGTAACAGAACTTTTTCATTTTCCATTAAGAAATGCATTACCAAATCCTGCAAACAGAAACCTGAACCTGCAAAAAGTCTGTTACAGAAAGTCTAAGTGCCCATGTTAAGTCCCATTCAAGCCACATGACAGGGTTACTTTGCTCAGCAGCCAAAGTTTATTTGCTCTTGCATCAGATCAGAAAAATAATCTGAAAAGGATTACTGGGTGCACTGCTTGAGGAAGGTGGGACAGCTGAGAGTTGTAATTTTATCACACACAATATTCTTCAACCACTAATAACTTGTACTCACCCCATTTCTATCTGTGTCACAAAATCCACACTCCATCACACAGAGACATCTCCAAAGCCAATTATTTAACTTTGTTTAAATTATTTATTGTTAAAATTTCACCTTGAATATGCAATTTGTTGTGTGATTTAATGAATGGGAGAGAAAGGGGTAGAAGATGTTGGTATTTGACCAGTGACACCACTGACTAGCTCATAGCCAGAATCACATCATTCTGCTATTTCCTCATCAGAAAACTCAAGTGTCTCCACTATCCAGCATTCTGAAACACAATTTGGGATTTTTTTTTCCTGTTTGATACAGTGCCAAGGACCATGGGAGAAAATGAAGGCAAGGAGGGCTCCAATCCACCTCCACAGTTCTGGGGAATGGGATAGCAATAGAGATAATAAATGTTATTATTTGTATTATCCACTCATCTCCACTATATCAGCTGCTAAAACCTTGCAAATATTCCTGACACCATCCAGAACCATTTCAACCTGTTTTCAGACTATAAATCTCATATCTGATCTCCATCCAAGAGATTATAACAAAATGTGAAATAACCTAAATATTGAAAGCCATTTCACAGAAAATGGAAATAGATACTGTGGGGAAAAACACATTCCAGCCTTGCAAATTCCCTCTCT
This sequence comes from Oenanthe melanoleuca, assembly GCF_029582105.1. Lineage (NCBI taxonomy): Eukaryota > Metazoa > Chordata > Aves > Passeriformes > Muscicapidae > Oenanthe > Oenanthe melanoleuca. The sequence continues at coordinate 3,614,092 of NC_079342.1, read as the reverse complement.
CATATAATCCTTCTCCATATCCTTCCAGGGGACTATTTGATACCTCTCTCTCTCAGTGTTTTTAACCACTGCAGAGCTTTTCAGCCAGCAGCTGGTTGTGTTTTCAACTGGTGCTTCCCATTCCAACCATGCAGGAGGCAGGAATGCAGCCACTAAGCAGGTTATGAATAAACCACTCAGGTTTTTTCTTTTCTGTGTTTCTCAGCAATTACTCACAGCCATGGAGCACAACAGAGATCTGCTCCTTCAGGCTCCACTTCCAAAGGATCCATGTGGAGGCACTATAGACTTAACAGCAAGTTGTAAGTGATTCTCACAAGACAAGAGTCTCCTTGCAGGTATCCAGGAGCTAAAGAGCTGCTCTTAGTGTCAATTTCTGCCTTTTGGCCAAAATCACATGTCCTAAACACAAGAAGAGACAATGGATGCATCCAAGGCAAGATATAAACGAAATTCCAGATCAACAAAGCTCCATTAAATCAATTCCATCTCCAGGGATAACAATTTGGCTTGCAGTGGTGGGCTAAATAATGCAGTTGAACACATTAAGAATAGATCTGTATTCAGACTGAATGGAAAAAAAGACAGGAGGCAAAAGAAATGCTGAAGTAGCTGTTTCCTGCCCACAGCACATTTTGTCTTCTCCTTCATCTTCCAAAACTATCATGATCATACATCTATCAACATATCATATACTTTCCCTGTGAAAAAGACAAAATAGACCTCAAAATCTGTGTCTGCACCATCAAAAGAAGTATCAATTCATCTGGATGCATAAACCATCCAGAAATCAGTGTAATCAAAAAGTGGAGCTTCTCCTTTGCCATCCAGTCTCTGCAACAGCAAGAGCTGCTTTTATATTTTATTATTTTATCCTGCAGATACCTTCACTTCCCCTGAGTGCATTTAGCAGCAAACCAAGAGATTTCTCCTCTGACCAAGAGGCAAATCCCCCTTTCTCTCCCTGCAGTCAGTTTCAGTTTTTCATGAGACAGTAAAAAGTTTCTCTATCGTCAGCACTAAAAGCTTCTCCTGAAGTAGTTCTTCTCTATGTAGCCACATTTTCATCAAATTTTAGTGCATACATTTTATGAAAGTGTTTGATAACCTCAGGATCTGGGTTAGAAAGATGAAATGTAGGCTAGGCTACAGGGGGCTTTCTAGGGAATACCCCACTAAAGCAGTCTCCTGATAGCTAAGGGATCTTCCTTGCTATAAAGGCAGTGATTGTTGAGCACAGATTTTCAGTGGGCTCTGGAGATTTAAAATCTTAGAAAGACCTAATTTCATTCCAAACTATCTGCTGGCTTCTTCTGGATTTTATATCTGTATGAGTTCAGATGGAATACAAAGGGAATGATACACCATTAGCAAAAAACTTTAGTTTAATTTTTTACCTCCTATAAACATCATCTAATGCTGTCAGGTTTGCAATAGAACATTTATTGTTTTGACTATCTAAAAAGAATTTTTTTTTCAGATTAAAACCAGCACTTCAAGGAGGACATAAAATTACATGATTTCTATTGCCTCAAAGTAGGCAATGAAAACTTTAATGTATCTGTTCCTATCTCAGGCATACCTATGAATATCTTTAAAGCACAGATATAATATTCTACCAATGTTTTTACTCCTAGTTTTGCTCAAGTTAAATTGTATTTTTAACTCCAAAAGGGATCCATTTGCACAGATATTTACACCACCTTGGCTATTCCAATGCTTTTAGTCCAGTTTAAACATTCTGCAGTGCCAGAATCCTGAATACAGCTAAGATCTTCACAGCTGTGTAAAGTAACTAGACAACAATTTCTAACTTTATGCTTTTCATGTTTCTTCTGTGAGAAAAGCCCTGTAAGTGAAAGGATTCCAGACCCATCCTTTGTGCTGCCTTTTCAGGACATGCTGAGCATCACACCCTTCCCCAAGCCTGGGTGCAGGGAAGGTGACAGGACACACTCTTGTGGGGCTTTTTTTTCTCTTTCTCAAGATTTCAGTGCTTCTGTGTGACCTCCAGTGTTTAAATGATGACTGTTCAGCACATCACTTACAAAAAACAGCCATTCTCATTTCCTTTACACTCCTCCTCACAGAAATAAATCAGCATCCTGACTGATTGAAACACTTAGCTGCCAGTCACTCTGCCTGGTCCCTGCACTGGCAGCCTGTGAGAAGCCCTGAGATGCAGGGAAGTGATTAAATTGTAACATGGAGCCCTGAGAGCAATAACTAAGTGAGCAGTTATAAACAAATAACACAGTTCTTCATAATTCAGTAAAATGCATTATCTGGTTTTGTGTGTGGTTCTGAAAGCCAGTCAAAGCAGCAGTGCTTTTTTACTAATGCAATAATGTTACTGCTTAATGGTGGAAAGCACAGGAGAGCAATACATGGCCTACAAATAAGAGTAAAATGTGCAAGCTTAACAATGCAAGTTTATCTTCCTTATGAATTACCTAGGCAGTGCTTTTATTATATGAGATCCATTGTTTCCTGATCTGCAAATTACTTCCTGAATCTATTAGCTATAATGGGAGAAATGTATTTTTCAGTCTAGCCCTCTGAAAAAAAAAAAAAAAAAAAACCTACAATAAATCAGTGTAAGCAGGTGAGACTGAACTGGCAACAAGGCCAAGGCATTTCAAGTGTGCAATCCCTGGCTGCTCATAACACTAAAGGATTTTTTTTTAAAGGTGGGAGCATGGAGATGAAAGGATTTAACGTGCAAATTACCCAATGATAGTACAATTCTGGAGTATTACCATGGGTGTGAAGGATTAGTAAAGATCAGGTAGGATTTTTCCAGCCTTACTTCAGTCACCTCCAGGGAAACGAATTCTGCAACGCTCCATAGGAAATAAAGAACAACCTGAGTGTATTAAAAGACTCATGGATATAATTCCATGAACTACAAGCTTTCTTTGTAACTCAGACACCTCAAAGTGCACAACACTTTTATCACAGTCCTTGCATTTCTTTGAAGGATGACATTTCCACTCCCTGACTTAGCATTTGCATGTCTTGAATTCTCTAAGGGCCCAAGAAGAGTAATACTGGCAGTATTTATACATCCTCCTCCCCCTAAATTCCAAAACCACATCCTAAACTCATTGGAATGCTTCAGACATGTACAGCCATTAAACACACCATGATTATCCTGAGAAAGACAAGAAGCCAAACAATGTAGTTCAAATTCTTCTCTCCCCCATCAACCAGAGTCAAGAGAACTCTTGGTATCAATGACCCTCATGCTCTGTCTCACAGGAGCATCAGATACAGCACATTTTTATTGATTAAACCAACCAGACCCAGAGCACCTCAATGAGAACAAAATCTGCACAAAATCCACTCTTCCACTTTTCTCTTACACCTTTGGTCTCAATGTTTAAAATTCCACCAAAATTCTGGGCAGTTTATTTATGATGTAGCTATCAACAGTGACATTGCTAAATAATTCCATTTGCATAAGTTACTTATTTAAACTTTCTCTACTCAAAGCTAGGGTAGGAAGCACTACCTGTGGATAAGGTTGGCTGACACTTCTCACTTCCTTTAATCACTTTGCAGCTTTGCCAGATTTTTAACTGTTCAGATTACAATTCTACACATCAAGTATATCTGCTTTGGGGTGATTTTCAGGATGTGAGGGATGAATGGGTTGAATCACTTCCAAAATTTACACTGTAGAGAAATACTGTGTTTTGACCATGTTAAAGAATCATCACAAACTTGTATCTGGAAAGTTTGCTGAGTTTTGAAACTGGGAGTAGGATTTGGTCTTCATAGTACAGATCTGGTTTTCTTGCTAACACTAAAAAATCCAACATCATCACCCCCACCCCAAAAAAAAAAAAAAAAAAAAAAAAAAAAAAAAAAAAAAAAAGCCAGTAGACTAAAATAAGAAGCCCCAAACCAAAAATCCCAAGCCCAAAACTACTTAAAATAAAAAATGAGATTTTACATTTGTCCAGGATGACTTCTTTATACAAAAATCCCTCTGTACTATCACCCCTCCTGCAGCTTCCAGAAGGAATTAAAATGTGCATTCACATTCCTATAGACATTGTCCTGGAAAATGGACTATTCCTTTAATTACTGCTTTGGACTGAATTACACAGAACAGTGAAAGTGACAGCAAGAGATTCATCTTTCCATCAAGGCACCCAGCAAGCTGCTGAGTTTAAATGCATAAAACAGAACAGTCAGAGCAGAGAAAAAAGGGATTGACTCTGACACAAAGTCTTGTATCACAAGAAGCAGAAGAGAAGAATTTGTGAGAGCTGTTTAATAATGGAGGACTTGGGAGGTTCAGTCTGGGAGTCAAGATGTAAAAACAGCTCCATGGGAGGGGAAGATTAAGGGTGGATGGAGACAATCATTTATGAGAGAGGAGCTGCATCCAGAGAGGGAGCCATGAGGACAGGAGAGGGACCAGGAAACTGAGATGAAGAACTCACATGAAGAGCTGGCATCTCATTTGCCTCTATTTAAAGTCACAAAAAATACAGCAGAACTGCTGTCACAGCTACTCAATTAAACAGAATGTGTAGGTCCACAGGAAAAGAAAACCTGGACTTGATGATGCACATGGATCTCAACAGAATAGGATGTGATTCTCCTCCCCAGAAAAGGAGCTGTATCTTCCTTATTATAATAAAAGCAAAATCATCCTACAATTACTGCTGTAATTCTTGTTGAATATCATACGCTGAATTATTCCAAATACTTAACTTCATTAGATGAATTTTCTAAGAAGATATAAATTAGGGCACATGGTTCATAATATTTTCACTTCCTTTCCCTGTAACCCATTTCACCAGTTTTACACTTCATCAATTTAAGCATTATGGTTAATAGGTAACATTTAATTCTGTCAAAGGAGGAAAAAAAATCCAAGTGTCTCATTAGAAAGCTCTGATGGCCATTTCAGAAAGTAGTGCTACATTTCCTACCTACATCCATAGAGATGAAGACACTGAAGCTGGAAGCACGTGCAGGTTTCTGTGCAGGGCAAAAGCTTTTTTACTGCTCACTTGTGCACAAGGAAAAGTGGATCTCTGGGGGACAGAATTCCTGTGAGATTTAGCTACAAAACAGCAGTGAAAACCACTAAACCAGAGCTCAAAAAACATCTGGTTTACCACAGCTAAAACCTAAAGGCAAGCATTTTATTTACATTAAGCAAACACATTCCAACACACATATCAACAATAATATATGAAGGTTATCTAATGGCAGGAACAGCATCTCTGACTTACTCCAGGAAAAACATCAGCAAAGCCATTTTCTACCCAATACTGCACACTGAAATGTGGCAATAATCTTTCAAACATCAACAGGTACCAGCAGATCACACATGGAAAAACTTTCACAAAATACAAAGAAGGCTGAATTCTCCATTCACACAGTCTGACTTACAGTCACTGCAAAAATGTACACAGAGCTGTTTTACAAATCTTTGTGAACATGTGTGAACTCCACTTCTCCAAAATAAGCAAGACACATTTCTGTCACATGCTAAGAATTCTTCTACAGGTGGTATTAGTGCCTTAAAAGCCTCAGTGATCAATCAGAATTATCACAGGAGGAGATTCAGAGTCATGTCAGGTTTTTGAATGACAGAAGCATGCAAGGCTTTGTACTACAAAAAGTGTTCAAAAATAGAATACATAACCTAATCATCTACTCACACTCCTGAAGAAGTAGGCCAGCAGATAAAAAACCTTTGAAAAAACCAACAATTAAAATGTATCCCACTCCAGATTTATTAACACATTATTAGACTGTTTCACAAGTTCTTGTTAAATATGAAATTATTCAGTGGATAAAAGGGAGGCTGTGGGTCTTAACACCTTGTACCTGTAATAGTAGCTCTTTCTTTTCTGCACCCACTCTTCCTTGAGTTGCTTTTCCCATTGTATTTCTGAAATTTTGGGTAGACTGTAGCACAGCTCCTAAGGCTGTAACCAGGAAATGAAATAGGCTATTTTAAAAAGACAGCCTTTGGCATGTGAGATTTGAAGTGGGAGGGTTGTAACACTCTTTTACAGGTGCCAGAACTCAGGATTTCTCCTCCCAAGTGTGATACACAGCACAGGAAGGACGTGGTGCTGTAGGGGTGAGTCCAGAGGAAGCACCAGGGTGGTGAGAGAGATGGAGCAGCTCTGCTGGGAGGAAAGAATGAGAGTTGGGATGTTCAGCCTGCAGAAGAGAACCCTGGTTCAGAAGTTTCCCTCTCACATTACTGCACAGAGATGCATTTAGAAACTTACCACTAACTCACCAAAAGGCTACACCAGCATTTTTCAGTTAAAGGAAATTTCCTTTAAAAAAGCACTTTGTGAACTCTACTAGAAGTTGCAAGGCATTTCAGTTCTCCCTTGTCTACTCCCCAACCTTTTATTACAACAATAAATAATATATGCAGTAGATTAATATTTAGAAGAACTTTACTCTCCTACTTGCATCATCCTTATAAATTATTCTCCTATTAATGACTTATTTGATCTCAACATATTAGCACAAAAATTACATTGTTCTCTGTAGTACTCTATAACCTATGTGCTTGCCTTCTGCTAAAAGCTTCTCTTCAAAGTGCTATTATTAATTGTCAAGCACTGGAACTGTTCCTCCAGACATTATCCCCTTTACTTGCACGACAGGCAGACAAGATTTTCTCTACTTTTTGCAAGTACAAGCTAAAGTACATCTGAATACACAATTCATTCTATTTAGCATTGTTCTCTCCCTAATGTACCCAGTGTGGCCAAGTTCTTACAGGAAGCAATTGCTGGAACAATTAGGGCTCAGCAAGATTAATACACAAGATGTTGTCATTGTCTGCATTTTATCTCATGCAGTGATACTGGAATGATAAAGATACAGCCCAACAGAAGGGTGCCAGCAGTGACCAAACCTCTTCAACCATCTCCTGGAACTCTAGGCTGAACTTTTCCATGCTGTATTCATGCTAAAACTACAGAGTTATCATGAACTACTTCTATTCCTGCTGATTATAACTATCTTAACTTGAAAATTTTCACCTAAGACCTGCAATGTTCATGCCCCAAGTGGGAAGGAATCCTCCAGACATCTTTGTTTCACTTCTTTTGGTTTTTTCCAATATGAATTGTATGAATACACAACAGTGAACCTACACTGATCTCCAGAATGGCTTTTTGGAGAAGAAACCTGACATACCCAAAATCAGCACAATTCCTGGTGGTTTCTGGATGTGTTTCTTGTAGCAAATCAAACCTTAGATTGTCTTGGTAAAATCCAGTGTCAGTCTTTCTCATGAAAATGTATGTGCACCTATGAAAGTAAGATATATTCACTATCATTCAACCTCAAAATACATCTCCTTAACAAATAAATTAATAAATAATCACTGTGAAGCAGCCAAAGATAATCCTAGTCCACCAGAATAAGTCTTAGAGCTAATCCAATACAGACATTAAAATTGGTGTTATAACTGCTTTACTCATTGGCTACACTGCAAATTATGTACACACTTTCAGCCACAAAGAAGAAAATCAACACTCTATTCATCAGGAAAATTTATTCCTGTGTTTTCCGATCCACAAGACAAATTACTCTCTCTGTACTATTTCCCTTCTCAGCCCTGTCCTCCTTCCCATCTCCACCAAAAGCTCCATCTAAAAACAGTGATTAGCAGAATCAGCCACCCACAGTGTGTATGGGTCACTTGCAGTCTGTTCTGTGAACTGGAGCTGATCTTTGCAATAAAGAACAGAGTTAGCTCTCTACACAGCCTGAGCAGTATTTTGAAGCTTGATGCACATGATCTGCTCCCTTGGATTTCTGCTCCCTGGAATCCCAGTGACTGAGAACAGGGCTCTTCTCACCTAAATTCCAGCTGTCAGGACTGGGCATTGTGCCCAAGTTAAACTCAGCTGCTTCTACAAGAACTGGTGAGGCACAGAAGCATCCCATCTTCTACCATCTCTTCACCTCACCCAAGAATGCAACACAACAAATTATGCAAGAATGAAACATGAGAAACTCTACATTCAAAAGGGACAGCACCATACAGGTAGTTCGTTGGACCCACAGTCCTACAATGAAAAAAATAAAGAGCTGCAACCAGAGCTCCCTTATGAAAATCACTTGCTGTTCTTTTTCAAGCCAAAACTCAGCAGTGCTGAAGTCTCAGAACTGTTTGAGGCTGCAGCAGGGTTATTTTTCTGGTGTTGTCTGACATCACAAAGAAGATTTCATGTTTTCTCTGGGAGCATCCTGCACTGAAATCCAGAAACTGAAGCTTAGCACAGTGGGATTCACTCAGTAACAATTCTCACTTTTCTCTGAGGATCTGTACACACCAAATTCAATTAGCATTTGCTACAAATGTAACATAGCAACAGGGGACAAGCCCTCATGTGATGTAAATCAGTGTAGTGGCTCTGATTTGAAAGAACTCTACCAAATTTCATCAGCTGCAACTCTCACGCAGTGCTGGTGAATAGCTCACTCCATCACTAGGGAGGTAAGGACCATAAAATTTGAGTGCCAGGAACAGTAAGTGGTCAATTCAATTTGTTATCCTCTTTAGGACTTCTCAAACATTTTATTTCTCTTGTTTTCAGGAAGAAGAAAAATGGGTCAGAATATATAAAAACTATCACACAGGGATGGTGGGTGGAAAACTGTCCTGAAGCCATAATGTGAGATTTGATTACTTCAGCAGCCAGAAAGAAAAACCCCATTCATAAAATAATCTTTATTAAACTCACTGATGTTTTTTTTTTTTCACTGTTTTTAAACTTGAGCTAACTGCCAACACGCTGTGTGAAGTAGCACTTCCTGTTGATTTGTTTTGTATTAATTACAGTGCAATTAAAAAGGGGAATCTCTATTGCAAGCAACTACCAGGTGTTTTAAAACCACAAACAGGGGCCACAACATTCTCAAGTGACACTGTCAGTGTTACTGTGGCACAACCAACATGTTGTATACACATTCACAGAAATTAAAAACCTAGAATGGGAAAACCTTAATTATCATTGAAAAGCAGGGGGGAAATCCACCTGCTGGGAAGATTCCTGATATTTGTGGAATAACTGCTAAAAAATTAAGACATGAACATCTAATGGGTCATCTAATCTTGCAGTTGAAAGGTCTGAATTTGCTAATCAGCCTCAGAACTAGAAAACTGACGTAAGAGGCAGTAACAATAAAACTAAATTAAGTGTGTATTTTTTACATAAAGGAATGAAGGGAAAATTGAAATATTAATAAAATATTTGCTGCATTGACTGTTGATGAACTGAAGAGCAGTACAACTTCTTGAATATCAGCTGTGCTACATTGAAATTTTGAAGTATTTTGCTTTTTTTCCTAATTGTTTTTATGCTTGGCTTAACTGTGTAGCTGCTTTGAAATTCCTAAGCCTGGAATCCTCTACAGAACCAAGTTATCAGTGGTGCCCATTATCACAAACCCCCAAATCAAGGAAGCATCACAGCCACAAGCAAAACACAAGAGGTTAAAGAAGTATTTGGCTTGTAAAGGTTACACAAGGAAATCAAAAAAAGGTAAAACAAACTCTTCATGGTAACTATTTGTTAAAAATATCCCAAATACAGGAAAAATTTTTTTCTCCCCATCAATTCTGACAAATACTGAGAGAGGATTAAATAAAAGGTATGGACTCAATGAGGGGACAATTCAAGTGACCTAATCCATGTTAATCTGGCAAAAAGCACATGCCAATAGAAGTGTTCTGGCCAGTCTCAGACAGAGACTAAGAGGTCCAGGAAATGTTAAACAAGTTAAAGTGCTCTTTTTCTTTGATGTTTTAGCATAGTTTATTGAGCTGCATCTCAAGTAACCAGGAATAGAAATTCAGCTTTCTTTTAATGGCGTGAAAAAAGACCACTCACAATTTTCCCCTCAGTTACTTCAATCATTGGAAAAAAATAATAATGCTTTAGGTTAAGAAACAATCTATTGATTCCTGCTGTTCTCTAAGTGACTGTTCTGCCAGTAGGGTGGAAGACATTTCTGTAAAAACTATGAAATGGGTATTGCATCAATGGGATTCCCAGTAATCCAAGTTCTTCAAGAAATTCAAAAGCAAAGAACTGTTTTTGTACCTGTTGGTATGATCTTGAAATTCTGCAGACTCAAAATTTTCCTAAGAATGAACCTGTGCAGGTTTAGACAGTTATTTCCCAAAACATGAACACTGACAGATGGATTGATAAGCATTGGAGGATATTGGTACAGACAAACTGATGGGTGCTACTCTCTACAGAATAACACCAGAAAAGGGTTTTGCACACCTGGAATTGCTTTAAGAGGCCACAACTGCAGTGCCTGGATGATGATCAGCTCCCAATGAGCTTCAACACCTGCTGGCCCCAACAAACCCCATCAGCAACCCTACAATCACCCACACCAAACCCCACCAGAATCCCTATCACAGGGATATGTGATGACAGAGGTATTTATACTGTATTTTACTACAAAAAGCAATTTGGGGAGATTCCAGCTCCATCTTCAATAATAATAAGGAGACTTTGTATTAGAGGACCCTTGATTATCCTCAGTACTAAATAACAATCCATTCACATTCAGGTATGAATAATTCTAGCAGCCTTAGTCATCTGTCTTGATTGTTCTCCTCTTCACAAGTGTCCTTTAAATGTAATTTTCCAGTAAGTACTCACTGAAGAAAAGCACCTCCCAAAACCACAGGGACATTGCCTAACATCTAAACCTGAAGTTTCTGCAAGACAGCAATATTCCTGCTAAAAGAAAACAAAACAGCAAGCACACATGCATGATAGGATTATTTGATCCAATACAATATAAATTAGGTCAGACTCCTCTTTGGAGAATTTTGAGTCAAGAACTAGGTGGTCCACTAAATTTCTATTCATTTGCCTTCAGGCTCAGGGAATTGCAAAGACTCTCAAGAAACTGATGCTCCTCTACCCACAAGAGCAATCACTCTTTGGGGGTGGGAGGGGTAGGGAATCTCAGTGTAACTGCTTGGCAATACATGGAGACCTGAGAAATCTTTATGCAATAAAAATGGGGCAGCTAATGAATCTTTGCAAAAATACATACATATATTTATGTATATATGCACACACAGAGACATTTTTTTCTGTATTTTTAAATAAAGAAAAAAAACAGTGAAATCCCTATTTTTTTATGTGTTACATATCATAAAATCACAGAATGGTTTGAGTTGAGAGGGACCTTATAGCTCACCCAGTTTTACCCCCTGCCATGGGCAGGGACACTTCCACTACCCCAGGCTGCTCCAAGCCCTGTCCAACCTGGCCTTGGACAATTCCAGGGATGGAGCAGCCACAGCTTCTCTTTTTCCCTGTGCCAGACCCTCAGCACCTCACAGGGAGGAATTTCTTCTGTATATCTAGAACCTAAGAAAATATTCTTATCCTTAAGCTAAGAATACAAAACATAAGATAGAAAACAAATATTAAAGATAAGATAAAACACCCTGAAGAAAAGTAACCTCTGCATCCTCATTAAACCAAGAATAATGGGATGACTCTGTAGAAAGTGCAAAGGATCACAGGCTGGAAAGTGCCTGGAGCCTGCTCCCCCAGCAGGCTTCTGCTCAGGAACACTGCACTCTCAAAAGCTCACCCACAGCCATCCTCTCCCTGATTCCAGAAGGAAATCTTCAGGAGAGGACTGAGCCAGAGCAAGATGTGACAAGCAGCCCTTCAGCAGCGCTGCTGCTCTGCTGTGGATGGAGCTGGCCAGGCTCAACTGTCTGAAGGGCTGGGGCTTGGGCAGCTGCTTCCCCCACAGCTGCACCATGGGTCATCCCAGGGCATCAGCTTCACTCCACAAAAAGCAATATATTGATTAAGAGACAAAAGCTGGCAGGTATTGCCCCACTCTGGTTCTTCAATATGGCACCACCTTGGGAGAGATCCACCACAGACCCCACTGCCACCAGCACGGCTCACACTGGTGGGTTCTGTCAGAGGATTTGTGCTCGACTGAACCACTAAAATAAACAAAGTTAAGAATTTAAAACACTGCTTACACCTGGAGCACTTAAAAATGTGTTTGACAGCAATGTAAGACTAAACACACAGACACAGATACCTGTCCTGGAGCTCACAGTATTGGGTATACTCACCTTCTCTAAGTTGTGACAATTCTGTTGCCTTGAAACAGAAATAGAACATTGATTCATGGATGAAATTCTTAAACCACCACCATGAAATGTCATTTGGCTGCAGTTAGACTGGGAAAAAACTGGTGTTAAGGGAAAAATATAGAGCTGTGGGCTCTCTTTGTGACAAATCAAAGTATGAAAATGAAAATGTTTCAATCTGATTAATTACTTGGTTTAGAATATATACTTTTCATTCTACTGTATCAAAATATTCATAATAAAACAGTGCAGCTGATGAAGTCAAGCACTGCCTTACAAAGGCTGGCAAATTTGCAGAACAGCACTTGAGGTTCAGATTAGTAAAATCCTAATGAATATCTACTCTAATACCCATGTAATTGCAGGGAATGCATTTGCAAGTGATACAATTTAAAAAAAAAAAAAAAAAAAAGAAAGAAAGAAAGAAAGAAAAACCGCTGGTACAATGGAAGTCCAGACTGTGATTTTAGTGTCAGTTTAAGAGACTAAAGTGCCATCCTTGAAGAATGAAGATCCCATTTAAAGGGATGCCAAGAAATGAAGAATCACAATAAAGATTTCCAGTTCTTTCCCAGATCACAACACGCTTCCATCTTTCACTGTAAGTACCAATGCCAACGATTCTCAATTTCATCACTTTTGTCCCAGACACCAAAATGGTTTTCATATATTGTTAATGATTGCTTTATCCCAAGTGCTCATCACTTCCTGAGCACTGCACAAGGAGCTGCTCAGCACAGGCTCCTGAAGACTTCCTCGGATGTAAATAAATTTTGTTTTTGGACTACATGTTGCACTTCCTTCTGGCATCTCCACATCTCATCTTCCTACCACAAAAACAGGTTTGTGCTGGACTTCCTTTACTTCCAAAACCACCAGGAAAATAAATGCCTTAGGACAGAGCTGGTGCTGTAAGAATGAAGCCACAGAAGGGCTGAAAGCAAGCACTGCTGAAATAACACCAAATAGAACAGGACATATGAGAGACCAAGTAATAACGTAGCTTTATTCCTAAGTAATTGGCTGAGCAAGCAACTCTGATTAATTCTGCAAGAATGCTTGGGTAGTGTTTATAAAAACCAAGTCATTACCTTGACTAAACATTGACTTGGACAGTTAACTTTAACCATCAAGACCTTGACTAAATATTGACTGGGAAAGTTAATTTGAACTATAACATCTAGAAAACCGTGTTCCTCTTTGCTAGTATTTGCTATCAGTTTAAAATGCAAACAGGGTTGTAAAAAGAGAGGTTCTCCCACCTCACTGATATTTAGTTGCTGAGCTTGGCTGATGCTAAATTCAACACAAATACCTTGCAAAAATTTTAAATATAAAATACTTTAGAGACAAAGGCCTGCTATGGATGAGAGGGAATGGTCAATCTTTCTTTGGTTGAGCAAGGACCCATCAAAAGTACAAAGAAAAAAAGTATCATAATGCTCGTGCTTTAAATTTATTTTGATACACATATGCAGCAGTTTTACAAATCTTGCAAATTTAAAACATTGCGTCTTGCCCGAAGAATCACACAAGCTGATCACCAGGGCAAGAGGTTTATTCTGATACCTCTACTTTTTAGTAGCATCTACTTCAAGTCTACATCCTCCACTATTGGTTTCACTTCATCATGAGAGGCCATGGGTCAAAGGACATACACAGGGTCTTTCACTGGCTGAGATAAAAAAAAAAAAAAAAAAAAAAAGAAAAAGAAGAAAATCAATTTCAATCCTCCTAAGATGAAACCACTGATGTGTGCAGTCACTAAGGTCCCAAAGGTAATCCTACAAGAAAACATGATGGTGTCCTCCATCACTGTGTTGAGATACTGCTAAAGTGCAGCAAAATCACCTATGAAGTACAGTCCAAGATCAAAACAGTGCAAACAATAAATCTGTATTTCTAGACCAGTGTGAATAGTGCATTTTAGTTGTGTGATGACATAAATAGTAATGACAAAGGGGCAAGGAATCTTATGCTTCAGGAAGGTGTTATGTATGTGGATAAACAAATAAATAATGCTGTGGATCCAGCACTCATTCCATGCACAGTTTCAGCTCAGGAGTTTGAAAGTCCCTTTTAGCTTTGTGCCTTGATTCCTTTTTTAATACATCAGCTGCCTTTAGCACACTGAATGAAAAACAGCTTAAGAGCAAATATAAAAGACATCAATCTCAGCTACGAGTGAAAATACCAAACTGGTGAAAACTTGCTCCTCCATTATTTTTGAGTATAGCAGTAAGGAACAGATTGATACTGGTGTTACGGGGGGTGAGGGTGGGGAATGAAAGAACAATAAACAATACAGTCATCAGTAGTTTAACACAGCGCTGTGTCTTGCAATGGAAACATACTGTGAAACAGCTTGCGAGATAAGCTTCGTCAACGATAAGTAATTTTTATTCCGTCTGAGTGGCTGAAAACAATAAACATGATTAAATGCTTCAGACATGCATTCAGAATTTAGACAAATGGCAAAGAGTTCCAAGGACTTTGCTTTTAAAACTACTTCGGGGAAAGACCTGGAAACTGACTTACGCGGTTTGAAATGTACAATGAAACAGAAGTTCGCCGGGAAATTAAAAACTTCCCATTCTCTCCAGCCCAGAAACCAGCTTTGTTATCTACTGTTCTTTACTATTACTGGTCCCAGCATCCCACTTCACCATTCATAGAGGCGTTTCAAATCTGCCGGTCACGAACCTGAGCTCCCAGCGTGTCAAACACCCTGGAGAGCACCAAAGGAAGAGGTGGCTCTGGGGAGCTCACAGTGCCCTGCTTGTCCTGCCGGCCCCCGTGGGCTCTGTCCTGATCCAGCCTTGCAGCAGCTCCTGCGCCCACCTTCCTGCCACCGCAGCGCTCTGAACTTTCACTCCAGGCTGCCTGCTCCTGGTGGCCGTGCACAACCCCGAGAAAAAGCACTCCAAAACACTCAGATCATGGGGGGAGCTGTCGGGTTCTCCCCTAAAGGAGAGACGCACGAACCCGCAGCACCCCTACTGCAAGCGGCCACTCGGCACCCGCTCCCCTGGACCGCGCACCGCTGGCAGCGCCGGGAGCTGCTGTCCTGGGGCTGCTGTCCGGAGGCTGCTGTCCTGGGGCTGCTGTCCCGGGCTCATGGCCGGGGAGCAGCGGGCGGTCCCCGCAGGGTTCCCGGCTGCGGAGGGCGAGCTCGCCCCGCTCGCCGCGCGTCCAGCGGCCCCTCCGCCCCGCTCCGGGCGCCATTTCCCCGCCGCTCCTCAGCGCGGCGTCCCCGGCTCTGCCGCACCTTCCCGGGCAGGGCAGCGCCGGCGCAGCCGAGCCGCACCGCAGCCCTCAGCCGGCTCCCAGCCCTCAGCCTGCTCCCAGCCCTCAGCCGGCTCCCAGCCCTCAGCCGGCTCCCAGCCCTCAGCCGGCTCGCAGCCCTCAGCCGGCTCCCAGCCCTCGGCCGGCTCCCAGCCCTCAGCCGGCTCGCAGCCCTCAGCCGGCTCCCAGCCCTCAGCCGGCTCGCAGCCCTCAGCCGGCTCCCAGCCCTCGGCCGGCTCGCAGCCCTCAGCCTGCCCCCAGCCCTCAGCCTGCCCCCAGCCCTCAGCCTGCTCCCAGCCCTCAGCCTGCCCCCAGCCCTCAGCCTGCTCCCAGCCCTCAGCCGGCTCGCAGCCCTCGGCCGGCTCCCAGCCCTCAGCCTGCTCCCAGCCCTCAGCCTGCTCCCAGCCCTCAGCCGGCTCGCAGCCCTCAGCCTGCTCCCAGCCCTCAGCCGGCTCGCAGCCCTCAGCCTGCCCCCAGCCCTCGGCCGGCTCGCAGCCCGGCAGCGGGGGGCGCTTCCCGGGAAAGCGACCACTACCGCGACCGATCGGCGCTTCCAGCTGCGGGGCCGAGGCTCCCGGGAGCGGCGCATCCCAGGGACCCCCGGCACGGCGGGGGAATCCCGCAGCCGCATCGCGTCTCTGGCTCCCTCCTCGATTTTTTTTTACTTGCCCCGCTGCGGGGATGGCGAAAGCGCCCCCAGCCGTTTGCCCCAGAGCTCGGCTGGCTGTGGGGCAGCCTCCCCTCGCAGCCGGCAACTTCCCGCTACTCGCAGGGGATCCCAGCCCTTTCCCCGCCTCGGGGGGACGGGAGCGAGCGGGAGGGGGGAAGGACGGGCAGAAATAAACTTCCTTCGGAGAAAAGCTGCCCTTCCACGCCGCTGCGGGGAGGGGGTCCCCGCTCGCAGGGGGAGCACCGCACCCCGCAGCCCCCGCACCGCCCTCAGGACCGGCCGCGCAGGGGAGCGGGGACCGGCGCTCTCACCTGCCCCAGCGAGCCCTCTCCTCCGCGCACTCCTCTGCTCCCCATCGTGGGCGCAGCAGCTGCTGTTATTCCTTAGGATACACATGGCCCGTCCATGCTGGCAGAGCCGCCTTCCCGCGCCGCCTGCCCTCTCCGGCCCCGCCAGCGCGGCGCTGAGGCCAGAGGGAGGGGAAAAGGGAGGTGTGCGGTGGAGGAACGCTGCTGATGAGGGGTCGGTCTCCTCCTCCTCCTCCTCCTTCTCCTCCTCTCCCAGGGCTGGGGGTCTCAGCGCCGCTGTGCAGCTGGGCAGGGAGAGGGGGACGGGCGAGGAGGGGGCTGGCGGAGCTGTCCCCGCTCGAGGAGGGGAGCGGCGGCTCCGCGCATCGGCTCATCCCGAGCCCGGCATCGCCTCCGGGGCAGCCCCGTGTGCGAGCGGAGCGGAGCGGAGCGGCTGGAGACCCCTCTCCACCCCGGGCCGCCCGCAGCACCGCGCTCAGCACGGCCGGGGGCAGAATCGCTACCAGGGGCTGCCCCGGAGCGTACGGAGGGCGGTCAGTGGGGCGGTGGGGGCAGCCACAGCGGTCAGTGGGGCGGTCACAGCGGTCAGTGGGGCGGTCGGGGCAGTCACAGCGGTCAGTGGGGCGGTCGGGGCAGTCACAGCGGTCAGCGGGGCGGTCGGGGCTGTCAGAGCGGTCAGTGGGGCAGTCACAGCGGTCAGTGGGGCTGTCGGGGCAGTCGGGGCGGTCAGTGGGGCAGTCGGGGCGGTCAGTGGGGATGCCAGAGCGGTCAATGGGGCGGTCAGACCGGTCACTTGGGCAGTCAGAGTGGTCAATGGGGCAGTCAGACCGGTCACTGGGGCAGTCGGGGCGGGGGTGGCCGCTGCCCACGCGTGGAGCCCGGACACGGCCCCGCCATCCCTGCTCCCCCTCACGGCCGCGGGGCTCCGGCCGGGCCGGGGGCCCCACCGCCACCAGTGTGCTGCTTTTCTCATGGCTTCTCGCAGTCACCCATGAAAATTTAATGAGGCATTTAGGGCTGTTGCCTTCAGAGTCAATGGAGGAAGCATATTTAGCCTAATGCACTCGCTGCCGAGCCAATAGTTCTGTTGCAGGCGGATCAGAAGTCATGGAGAGACTCTCCTTTCAACACAGAATTCACGACCCATTAAACTTATTCTGTGATAACAGCTTCTTTACAAACGGAGACCTATAGAAAACAGAGGCTGTCATGCGCTTCCCGAAAGGATTTAGATACAGAGAGAAGTACATTTGCCAGGTTATTGCCATTTCACCAGAATTATCTCCAATCAATGCACAAAAGCAGCGCTGCTCTCGTTAACCGAGGTAAATTACTAAAAGAAGAGCTTTTTGCAGCCTCTAGATAGATCTGATTCACCCCCGGGGCTGCGTGGCCACGTCTCCCTCGGCTGACAGGGAAAAAGGCTCAGACCATGGCAGGGGATTGGGTCTGACCGGGAATTAGGAGCCAGATGTTCTGCAGGACACCCAGATGTTCAGCAGGTACCCAGCTGCTGATGCACGCTCCCCGGGATGACAGCCAGGCAGGGATCACAGGATGCTCACAAGATACAAAGATGTCTACAGGTTATTTTACCTCCACCTGACAGGCAGGAGAGCTGAAGCAATGTGGCAACACACTGAACAGAGCAGGGAGCAGAGGGAAAGGCTGAGCCAACAGATTGATTGAAAGTACATGCACAGATCTCGTAACATTCTCAAATATTATCAGTTTCATCTCCCTCAATTATTCTTTCCGCAGCACGTTAGGTATTAAGCATAAAAGATAACGTCATGTAATAACCTTTACAGCAAAAAAAAATTCAAAATTCAAGCCACATTTATAAAAGTAGTTGATGCAATGGAGCTTTTCGCTATAGACCTGTTTTCTTCATTTCAATTTATTACAGAAATGAAAGGTCAGATTCTCAATTGAACCCACTTATTCTAATGTGAATTAAAAGAAGTAAGTAGTCAACTTCATTGCAGCAAAATCTCCTATTGGTGAGAATTTCAACATCTAGGAAGACAAAGAACTAAAGCAGAAATAAAGTAATTTTTTTCATTAGGAAATAATAGACAGCATCCTTGAGGAGACAGGCTTGTCTATACGTATTAGATCCAACAAAATATTGGTGATTCTTAGTTCCCAAAAGGCAATTTATTTTTTTTGTTGGGGAAATGGTAATTGAGCTGCTCTTACCCTTTTACCAGTGCACAATAAAATGAAGTTGCATTTATTGTGTTGCTGGCCTCACTGAGGTCCTGGAGTTTACAGGAGGGGTGCTGGCAGCTGACTAAGTAGAGGGGGAACTTTGAGTAGTATAAAACTTCATTCCCATTCATTTCTGAAATGGATGGATGCAAGTCATACTTGCTAATAATACTTTTTAAATATAAAAGAGTACTAGCTCACAGCTTGTAATATGAATGCAAATGAACTTGTAATTATACTATGCAATTTCCTACTTAAAAAAAAGACAACTATGAAAATAGAACAGACCTGAAGAGCAATATGCACTGCAGTTCTTCATTGTGTTCCTTCATTATGCAGGAGTTGTCATAAGCAATCTGCTCTGCTTTAATGTAAAATATTTTTTAGGCTATAACTTTGCAACTCAAACTCTCACTTGAGAACATGTACTTGGTCACGGTTCCATCTCTCTACTGAAAAACAGGATCAAGAAACAAAGGAGCGAGAAAATTGGTTTGAAGACTGACAGCTTTCATTTGTCCTGATCTGTAAAGCTTAAACTCATCATTCCTGTATTCTCCTTTCTGATGATGCACTATGCCATCATTTATCACCAATTATGTGATAAACCATTAAGAGTTGTACATTAAGATCTGCAGGCCAAAAATGTAATTTCCACTAAACAGCTGGAGGAGCTGATGATGAAAACCTGAAAGTGTAGTTCTCAACTATTTTTGCAGTAGTCACTTGTGCAGCTTTCATTCACTTATTACTTGCTAAAACAACTAAAGGGGAAGTAAGATCAGCTGTGCTCCTTAACAGATTTATACTCAGGACAATGATCAGAATCTATTTAAGTGTCCTGTACACATCAGTTGAAAGAAGGATGAATTCAATCTCACAACCAAGAGTACTCTACAAATTTTTAGAAGAATTGCCTCGAAACTACATTAAAATGTCCACCACTGATACCTGTAGACCTGGGTTCTAAATAATTTGTTATACTACCCAATTTCAATAAGCACTGCAGTTGCTGGTAAACCACTGCACCCTGCAGAGCAAAACTGTTTACCTGCAAATAAAAGATAATCTGTAGGATAACTGTTTACAGTGAATTCACTGATAATTCACAGTCAAGGTTTCTGACTCCTAAGGAAAAAAGTAAAAAAACTTCCCAATTTCACCTCAGAGGCAAGTTTATCAGCATCAGTGCTGTCCAGCTGCAATCCTGTGTGTTTCTCACATGAAATGCACATTGTAAAACCAGCATCATCCTGCAAAAATGGCAAACCACTGGCCAAAAACTCTGTAGGGTTGTCATGCACACATGTGACAGCCACTGGCATTAATGAGAACTGAACATTCTCTGAGATGGAATACAGACCTTACCTTCATTAAACTAATTAATGTATCTCAACCTGTGCTGATCATAAAAGGCTACCAAATAATGGTACAGAGAAATTTTTGTTGTTTTTGTTGTGCTTTGAAAGAATCTAGAAGTGAAAGATACACAATGTTCCACTTTGCTGCATTCAAGTGGGATTTTTGGAGGGGGAATTCAGTATCTGAAAAAAGAGTCAGCCATTATTTCTGCTATTAACATTTTACTAAAATACAGCACAACGTGCAGACCCATCCCTTGCCAAGTGAGCTCTCAAGATGTCAGCCTTCTCACAAAACCCCTCTTCACATTTACTGATCTATATTGTAGCCCACAGCAGGATCATCTTGATCACTCTGGAGATCCTCTACGTGAATAGCTCCTCACACAATAGTGATTTCACTTTAATAAGTTCCTCTAAGGCAATTAGGCACTGACTGAAAATAGTATCTGCTGCATTATCAGTAACTATGGTAGCCCATCACTTACTGCTGTAGCCACACAGTGAGCTGCTTTACCCATTCAGCAGGAGAATTAATCATGATTTGGTTTCATCCTCACTTTTCTCAAATGCAAAGAAACCTAGCTCTCTTATTCCACTAAAGATCTTTTGGGATGCTTTCCTTAGAGATACCTCAGGTGACTGAGCAGAATATACTGCTGAACACTGCTCTTGCCCACCAAAAAAGATCTGCCTAGAAGAATTTTGGTAGCTCTTCATGGAAAAGAAGCCACTCTATTTTCTGACAGTGACATATCAGGAAGAGGTTATGATAACTCTTGCCCCCACAGTGCAATCTGGTGGAAAATGCATTATCCCAAAAAATATCACTGACATCTCTCTATTAAAAGCCAGCACATGGAAATACTAAAAATAGAATTAAGTCTTGAATGTTCCAGAGATTCATCACTGGTTTCTGAAGGTAGATCCTCTACTGTATTGTGGCTTAGTCACAGGGGGAACCTTCCTTTCATGCATCTCAACAAAGATTGCAAAATCTTGTAGTCACACATGCAAAAAGGGATTCAGGAGCTTGGTTCAGATCTCAGCTTTGTCACTGACTAGTTTGTGATCTTGTATAAGTCAACATTAGAATTTCTGCAGGAATGCTTGGGAAGACCCCAGAGACAGGCAAGGACATACATAAACACTGATTATTGTCATAATGTGGCCATTCCTTCAGTTTTGAGTCCTGGGAGGAAAAATAGAAACAAGATCTTGTCATTCTATCTGGTAGCCCCAATTATTCTCCTTCACATATTCAAAATATTACTGAACTAAGCCTGCTGCAAACACTTTCCTCAGCTGCAAATGAGCAGCTCAAACAAACAGTCCAAGACTGCCCCTCCAAAATCAATTTGTCTTCTAGTAGATGGCAGCAAGTAGATGCCTGTCCTGCCAAATAATGGAATTTGTGAAAGCACTGAAGATTATGAGCCACATTATTTCCCAGATGCCCATGAAAGAGTCTGTGATTCTCCAAGAACAGTGATCAACTCCTTCACAAATCCAAACTGCTTCATATTTCAAATCCTTTTTGGCAAGGTGTGTTTCCTTTCACAGCCAATTAACTGCAAACTAATTTAGAGAGGGTTTGCTTTTGCAAACATAAGTGTCAGGTTCCAACAGAGAACATGTTGCTAAGAGCATGATATATGCACACATTCTGAGTTCTGTTGTTCTCTCATTCCCCCCAGACACCACTGATGATCCACACAGAGACACCTCAGAATTTAATAAACTCCTTTCCAGGAGAACTTCATGGGTGAAGAAAATTTTCAGCATCCCTTACATCCTGAAAGCCCACATGCTTCTCTGCATTGCCTTGCAGAGTGCCCACACTAGTTTAAATACACCAAAAAATACAGCAAAGGGTACTTTCTAAGGAAAATGTATTTCTACAGAGAATTCCAGAATTTGGCTTTAGTCTGGATTAGAGAATAAAAAGGGGTTTGAAAACTTTAAACTCTCCACTTCCCCAGTGAAAAAACTTATTATAGCTTGTTCTTAAGATTTTGACTACTTTAACAAACAGCCAATACATTTAAGCTCTCTGATTTGGACAATTCTGCTGCTTCTTTTTACTAAGTATATATTTATCTTCGTTATTTATTCATTTTTAGATGTAGCTTTACAATTGAAAATTTCAGTCTCAGAGGTTCCAAAAGATCTTGCCTGTTGTCATATTCCATGATTTTGACAGCAAAAGATCCACTTGCCATTGTAAAAATCATTTTTTGTTAAAAAGAGACAGATGAACACGATATTTAGAGCTGCATTCCCCTCAATTGCTGCCAAAATAACAGGTATTCAGGAGACAGCAATTGTGTGTGCTGAATGTCCTCAACAAGTAAGGTTGTTTTTCATTTCCTCTTATGTCACATTACATTTTCCTCTTTATATTTCCTTTTAAATATTTAGACAGAGCAGAGAGTTTTAAACGTGTCATTGACACAAATAAATGTTTAGGCAGTCAGTCTACCTTGGGTTCAGCTCTTGTCAGATCTGATAAGTTAAATATCACTGGATCTGGCCAGTAATTGGATGGAAGACCTCTGAGGAAAACTCAAATGCTGAAGCAAGTGCCACTGGTTACTCAGTAGGTGTTTTTTTAACCTCAGACTCATCCTGAAATATGCCCTCAGCATGGTACTGTAAGCACTAGCTGGAAAAGGCATTTTCAAGTAAGATTTAATGTGTTACTTCTGTTAGGCACAGAAAGGATTCCTGACACCTTCCTTTGAAAGTTGCTTAGCCCACTTTCGAGTTAGTTGAGCCCACTGCTGCATAAAGCTGTATCTGAAAGTATGAAATCAATTTTTCATCATTTTCCTTTTAATAATAATGCATTTTTAAAACCTCTTGTTTGAATAGTAACTTCTACATTTCTTTGCCTTCAACGCTTCATTGCTGACCTTTTCCTTTATTCTCTCATTATGTCTCTGATTCCAGCTCATGGACATCCCTGCCCATGGCAGGGGACTTGGAATGAGGTTCCTTCCAACCCAAACCATTCTCTGGATACCACAGCATATATGTTTCCTTTTGCCATTTCAGCATCCAAGGATGGATATGATGCCTCTTTAGCAGCTGCTGATTATTGACTCTTTTGCCACTTCTTCTTGATTTTGTGAGAGCACATGGTGACAGGATAAGCAGGGGCAGGGCTAGATGGGATGTGAGGAAAAAATCCTTTACTGAGGAGGTGGTGAGGCCCTGGCACAGGGTGCCCTGAGAAGCTGTGGCTGCCCCGTCCCTGGGAGTGTCCAAGGCCAGGTTGGACAGGAATTGGAGTAACCTGGGGTAGTGGAAGGTGTCCCTGCCCATGGCAAGGGGTTTGGAACTGGAAATAATCTTTAAAATCCCTCCCAACCCAAACCATTCCATGGTTCTATGACAAAGTTGACCTGACACTGACAGGACCACTCCACCCTTCAGGCTGTGGGACATATTTGAGCCAAGGACTGAGGGATTCTGTGGGGCTGCTTCACTTGCTGATGAACTCAGAACCTCCACACACGTGGCTCAACAACAACAAGTGCCAGTTCCAACACAAGATCTCAGTGCTTCTGGGACTCCTGAAAAGCACAGTGCCATTAAATCCAGGTAAAACCACTCCTGGGATGTCAGTTCTCCCCTTGTCCAGCACAGGCTGGACCCTGGAGCTCCCATCCCCAGGCACTCCACACTGTGAGGCTCTGCACAAGCCTGGAAGCCTCAGCTCCAGGCAGCACGCCAGAGTTCAGCCAAACATATTTGCCTAAGTTGATATTTCTGTAATACATTTCAAAACATGACAAATCATTACTTCCTGACGTTTGCTATTTGTATTTTTTTTTCCTCTTTACGCTTTCCAGGCAGGAATGGAAATTGCAAGTGCCACCATAGCAACTCAGTGCAATAATATAAATCTTCAAATAACAATTTAAATGAAGGATGTTTGAAGTATTTTTATTTTGTAATAAATTTATAGGTGTCAACTAGATCAGGGCTTCCTTTCTAAAGGGGTTTTGCTGTTTATCTAAAAAGACAATCCTTCACTTGGAAGAGTTTATAACGTTAGCCTGAGACAAAACATCGAGGTTTAAAATAATATCTCAAACACATTCTATTTATTTATATTAGAAAACTATTTACTGGCACTCACTGGAGTTTAGGTTCCTAAATGTCTATGTCTTTTTTCATTCCTGGCATTCTTATTCACATTTAATAAGAAATTATGACAGGACCAAGACAGAATCTATACAACCTAGTTATGGAGTCCTTACCCACTGCCACAAAACCAGGATAATTTCAAAGAACTTTAACAAATGGTATTTTTAAAAGACTGGCAGTTGTCACATGCTTAAGGTCCAGTTTTGACACTACACAGCATATACACAGAGGAGATTATAGATTTTTAGATATGTGGTTCCTGTGGTATTTCTCCAAATCAGGATAACACTCAACAAATTAAGGAATACAGTGGCACCCCTTCAACCCAACATGAGGGCCAAATTCCACTTTTGGATGCTAAGCACACATCATGGCAACTTTTGGAAGGCTTTCACATGTATTGTGCATTAAAGACTGAATCTCTGTGCCAGCCTCTAACAAAACTGCCCAAAACATCAGCATCAGGATCCAGAGAAGTTACATGGAATCAAGGTTACACACAGAATAAAAAGAAATCTGATGTATTGTTAAGCCAAATAACTCCTTCCCTTCTGATTCCTTCATTTCTCATCAGCATCTGCCTAAGCTTATCTCCTTTACAATAAACTTGTTTCCTCAACAGAAAAATAAATTTGAAGAACAACACCAAGTTGTTTGTCAGTTTTCAGAGCAGGGAAAATCTGCATTGTTTAATAAACAAAGCTTTTGATATTAAATATTTTCACTCAGGACTTAAATGTATCATAGACATAGTCTTTAGCAAGGAAAAAGAAGTCAAAATTTGATTAAATAGCTAATGAATGACAAAAGACCTATAGCAGCCAACTGAATACTTGCTTTCTGCTGAAGTACAAGTCCTTGGGAGTGACAAATGTCAATAAACAACACAGAGTGGGTGGCAGGCAAGACTAGATCCATCTGGCCTGTTGATGAGGAAGGAGGAGAGCTGTAAAAAGCAATGTGACCAGGGGCACATATGCCAGGATGAGAAAATGGGAGTGTGCAGCAGCTCCCCCAGCCCCTGTGGCTACCCCAAATCTGTGGGAACTTGTGCTGCAGCCCTGCCTGGTGCTGCCCACACCTGTGCTCAGGACATGATCCCCCTGCATCCAGCTGGGATGGGACAGTGTGCAGCTCCTGGGAAAACCTGCTGGAATTGCACAGAGGATGCTGACATTTGTAGCCAGGTAGCCATAAATCCACCCTCCCACTTGTGCTGCTCTGGGAATATCCTCCTTGCCTGACACACCTACTGCCTGCTCTGCCTCTGCCACAGGCAGGAGCTGAATCCTCCTGTTGTAGAGCACTGATTTGCTACACCTCCTGAAGCTGAGCTTTTATATGTGTTTTCTATGTGTTTTGATGAGCCATCAACTATTTCAGATACTATTCATGCTCACCAACAGATTCTGAAATGAAACAAAATCTGCCTCTCATCACATGCACAACAGGATATAACAGATGTCACAGAGAAACCAAGTAATAGCAGTTTTCATGGTTGGATCCAACAATTACTTCTGCACTCCACTCTGCAGCCTCTGCCATAAAGCCCAATAAAAATGAGACACCTGCCCCCAGGAGTCTGGTGTAAACTTATATAAACAAAGTCTGGCAAGGCCCAAGCCAGAAAAGCATCCAGATACACATTTTTCACACTAAAACCCACCCAAGAGTTAGGTTACACCTATTATTGAATGCACTGTGTCCTATTGGAGCAAAGAAGGATGTGCACTAGTGGAGAAAAGACAAAACTGATGTTTCTTCTGGGGAGAACTAAGAATATTGTGCTCATGTTTCCACTACAATATCACTCTCCTCAGTCATATTTGCTGGCAGGAGTGGTATCCTTTTGGCAATTCCACCACTGACCACTTGCACCCCCACCTTTTACAGAACAGCAGCATGTGGCAGCTCCTTGCCAAAGCCCCTCTCGATGAAAAGCCCAGTGAAGATCCCTTTCTTCGGCTCATTGCACAGCAGTTGTACATGGCTTTTCTGTCCCTGTGTAATTTTCTCCTGCAGTGTGTACTCAAGGTTAAAATGCTGTCCTTCCTCCTTGGTGAGATGTGTCACTGAGCTATCAAAGTGTGCATGTTAGAGAGCCTGCCAAGTGGAGGGCTGAGTGATGCAAAGACAGACCTTTGATGCACGTTGTGACCTTAGTGCATTCCCTTTAAACTGAAAAAAAACAAAAAAAAAAAAAAAACAAAAAAAAAAAAAAAAAAAGGAAAAAAGCCTCTTCTCTTTCCCATTTGGGGTCAGAAGGACATTAAGGAGCACTTTGGGTGCAGTAGCCCTCACATTTATTGCAATTATTACAGCACTGAGAGGCTTTAGCTGAGACCACAATCCCTTTATGATGAGTGGTGTAAGACATAAAGCAAGGGAAAAGCCTTATCTCAGAAATGCATAAACTAAGCACAGCTAAAAAAAAAGAAAAAAAGTCCTCACCCCTATTTCTATCATAAGGAATAGGCATAAATGAGCTTTTCTCCAAAATCCCAGTGAGATCTGTGACAGAGTCAGGGGGAAGGACCCAGGTCTCTGCTAGGCTGACACCTCCATTTCCCAAAGACACACCTATGGCAATTCCTCATCTCCCAGGTCCTGCAGCTCTTGCACATCCTGCATGGCCTTTCAGGAGACTTTTAAAGTAGTAAATAAACATTTACAAATCAAAGTGCATACACAGGCCTTCCTGGAATAATGGCATTGTGTTAGTTTGTATTTGCCACAAAACAAAGGCAGAGAAGAAAACCACAGGTTTTGGACAGGTTTTACCTGCAGGAAATGTTCAGGCCATGAATCTGGCACCATTTCCAACCCCTCTTTTCTCCCCATTTTGCATATCCAGCTGGGAATGTCCATTTTACTGTCTGTTCACCTGGCCCAGTGTTTGAATACACATTGTGATTTAACAATTGCCACAAAAAAGAGCATTAAAGCTCAAACATTACTTAGAGCATGGATTAACAACAATCATGTGGGAACTATCTCATTTTAGCTAAAAGAGAGCAGGATTAAATGCAATTAAAAGCTCCCAATGATGTAATAAAGACAACTAAAAAAAAAATCAAGGCAAGTGGACAAGAAGCAATCTCTTTTCTGTCTAGAAACAGTAAAATAATGACAGTCTGATTGTTCATAGGGTCGCCAAGGCCAAAATGTGCAGAATGACCTTCATTAAGTCATACTTTGTACTTCTGCTGGGGGACTGTTGCATCTGCTCCTTCCGATTTGGCTTGTCTGAGTAACAGAGCTCCCAGCGATCATCTAAACCTCATTTGGAGCACCTGTGAACAATTCATTATATTAATAGAACAGCAGGGGAGGAGTGCAGATACTAATAAATAGGTTGTTGAGCAGCTTTTGCTGCCAAGGTTGCTTTACCCAGCGAGGAAATGTCCCCTCCACCCAGAAGCTGTGGAACTGCACTGGGACGTGGTTGTACCACGACACATCACAGCACACAGCTGGTGCTAGAGAAGCATGTAAATTCATTTTGCCTTTCAAAACAGTTGATAAATGTGTGTCTAATACTTGTGAGGGACTGCAGCATGATTTGAAACAGTTTGTTCTCAGTTAACGTAGAACAAATGTTCTCTGGCTAAAGGTGGCTACGAAAGGCATTTGGTAACGATTTGTACCAGCTGGGCTTCTCATTACTTTGAATAGATTTGTGTAAATCAGCACATAAAAATAAGCAAGTGGTCAATGCCTTTAATTGCATTTGGATGTGCTGCAGTAATGGCAAATATCAGAACTTTTGCATTTGTCCTCGCATTCTGCAGTTCTAGAAAATAGATTTCTGTTTTTAAATAGAAAGAGCAGCAAAAAGATTTTGCTGTTAACATCTATTTAGAGTGGTTTCAACTTAGTCACATTTTGCAAATGTCAGTGAAAAGCAAAGGTCAAATGGGAAGAAAACAGTATGCTATGGATCAGTACAATTACAGAGAGCAGAGCAGCACAGGGTTATGGAATCAGCTTGGGAGGAAAACATGTCTGCAGTGTTGGATAGACACTGCAGAATCCTGCCCATGGACCAGCACAGCTATCATCTTAAAGCAGTAGAAAAATATATTGTTGATGTTAGTGTGCTTTAAGGTACTTTCCCAGAG
Organism: Oenanthe melanoleuca; assembly: GCF_029582105.1. Classification (NCBI taxonomy): domain Eukaryota; kingdom Metazoa; phylum Chordata; class Aves; order Passeriformes; family Muscicapidae; genus Oenanthe; species Oenanthe melanoleuca. The sequence continues at coordinate 3,585,812 of NC_079342.1, read as the reverse complement.
AAGCAGAGAATGTCAGGTTTTCAATTAATTGCCTCTTTTTTCTTTTCTTTTTTTTTAGTATTTGGGCAGCTGCTGGGAATGGGAGCTGCCCAGAGCAGCTGTGGCTGCCCCTGGATCCCTGGAAATGTCCAAGGCCAGGCTGGACAGGGCTTGGAGCAATCTGGGACAGTGGAAGGTGTCCCTGCCCATGGCAGGAGCCTGGAACTGGGTGAGCTTTAAAATCCCTCCCAGCTCAGACCAGTCTGGGATTCTGTGATGATTCTAAAGCACACTTGAATCACTTGAAAGGAATGTGAGGTGAATATTTATAAAGTATTCTGCCATTTAGGTTTGGTAGAATGTTTGTTGTTGTGGAAGGCACACAAAATCCACACCGTGGTGTCTCCAGACCAGTTGAACTGAAATAGATGCTGCCCTGTTTTCATCCCTTTATATAAAGAAGTGACAATTTGAAAAGGAAGGATGTTACATTTTAAACATTTTAAACACAGAATTTAATACAATCAATAAAATTTATACAACAGAATCAACAACATAACTCTCATAACATCACCACCTCACATTTGCTATGTCACCATTGACATGCATTAAAGACTGCTTCTTTCAGCCAATTTTCTCTTCATAGCACAATCTTTTCATCCTGTAAATACATTTATTGGCTTCTCAACATCCAATTAAACATGTAAAGAAAAGCCATAAATATATCCAATTCATATATTTTAATTTCAATGAATTATTTTAAACTTAGCAGTCATAAAGTATCTACTATTACCTCTTTGCTGGCATTGATTTAGCAAAAATTGGTAATTGCTGCTTGTGGAGTATGAAATATAAACATTTTCACATTTACTCCAGCAAAATGAAATTGAAGGATAGATAAAACTGCTTTTATAGAAAACCAAGCTAATTTTTATCATTTTTTTCTGTAAGGGATGATCATTTGAAACCTTTGAGCTGAAAGGAATCACAGGGCACAAGCAAGCTGAGGGATTTTCAGTAATTGTACCTTTCACATTTATCTTCTGCATAGATAGCTATGAAATAAATACTGCATGTGAGCAAGTGTAAAAATGTACTTGAGGTACTTCTGTTAGATGGAATCTCATCCTCCTGAAATTGCCTTTCCCATGAAAGATGCCCAGTGACAACCAGCAGTTTAACCAGCTGGGGATATATACAGTCAGCTACCCCTCAGCCTTAAACTGTTATCTGGTTTGTCCCATAAAGCAAAATATATGAGGTACATGATCCAGCGTGGGGATAATGTACAATAAACATAACTTACTCTGCAGGAAAATGAGTTCCTGTTGGACCATCTCACAACAGAATCAGCTGTGGAAGAATCCACCCAATCTGTCCAAAATGTTTTCTTGTTTTTATTCCTTTTTCCCATAAGCATAATTAAACCCAGTGGTTTTGGTCAGATAGCTCTATGATAGCTTTTAAATTATTTATTCTAGTGGAGCCTGCCAAAACTTCTATTTTCTCCCCTTTTGAAAGTACAATGTGAATTATTTGCTGCAGTGGCAAGGCAGTACAATCATGCTGTTCTTTTCTCAGCACTTCCCTCTCAATTTTTACAGAAAAGTCATTCACCACTGTCTTTTTAGGTTTTTTCTCAGAACAAGAGAAGCTGTGATTGATGGAAAATGGAAAGTATTCAAATGACTTGCAAAAATCATGAAGTTAAAAGCCATCAGGACTTCTGAATAATAGTTCCTAAATATGTTTACATTTTAACAGGGATTATTAACTTACATCTCGATTAGAAAATAAAAGGAAAAAGTATTTATTTATAGGGCTTTTTATAGTTATTTATTTTCTCAATGAACACAGACACTGTCAAGTCTTAGCCATATTCTGGAGTTATGTAATTGTGTACATATTAATCACCACTTGAGATGCTCTGCATCCCTTTAAAGCTACAAGTTTTTGGAAAGAACATCTTCATGTCACTTGCATTCTCAAATAACGGCTATAAATTAAAAAATCAGAGGCTCTGGGGTGACTTTCTTCACCTAAATTTGTGCTTGCATTGAGGAATTTTGGATATGTAACCCACCCACTGTGAAAAAGTACAGAAGTTGTGGCTTTGAGATTCAGAGGCTCACTCTGAGCTTGTCCCAATAAATGCTGAATAAAACAGGTCAGGAGACCTGTGCCCTGAGGAATTGTCATCCAATAGTTGGTAGTCTTTGGCTGGAACATGTATTTTGACAGCAAGAAGTGTATTTTTCTAATCTCTGACTTCTGAACGAAGAAAAAGAGCATTTTGAGGTGATGAGAAGAAAGGGAGATGAGGGAGGGAAGCCTGGCAGGGAACAGCACTTGAGTGGAAAAGCTGAAATGGGGATACAGTGCTGGAGGGACAGACAGAGTCAGAGCCAGGACAGGTCCCCAGCAGCTGCTGTGGGTGGGCAAACATCACCAAAACTCCACAGAATGTGCACAGGTGCAAACAACACACAATAAATGCACAACAAATTCATTCTTGTTCTAAAAACCAAGCACACAAACCCAGCTTTTGATTCTGACCAGGGGCCTGATTTACACTGTTCATGAGTCATGTTAGCATTATGCAGGCTCTATTTGAAGAGCACCAAAAAAAAAAAAAAAAAAAAAAAAAAGAAAGGGTTTATAGGAAAAGTAACTCCCCTAAGGTTTCCCAAGCTTCCCCTTATTGTGGTAAGCTCACTGCAAACACTCTGAAATTTCATCTTTTCTCATTGACCATTTCCCTCTGGCTTTCTTGTGTGGTGTTTATTTTTATTATTTCTTAATTAGATTACAAACACTTTCTGCAGAAGCAGTAAAACACTGCCTCTGGTTCCTGGTAACAGTACATTTTAAATGTATATTAACTCAATGTTTTAATTTCGAGCTGAATGCAAATTAAATTAATCTTTCAACACAAACAGTAACTTGTCATTTTCCTCAGTGCTTTGTCTCATGCAAAATTTGTTCAATGTTTAAAAAGCCATTTTTAAACAAAATTGGTCACTGACTTCACAACAAGCCTTGTTGTCTTGTGTTATTCCAGGCCTGTAGTTGGTGGAGGAACATCATCAAGACAGTTTTATCATTTTCAAGTCACTGCTCTTGCTACAACCTCACATAAAAGTCTTGCAAGCAGTTGGAAAGAAAATTTCTGGTGTCACACTGCCTCGCTGCTGGCTGGGATCACTGTCTTGTCATCAAGGTACTGACAAACATATTTACTGGTTCCCCTTCACTGAAAAGCTTTAACCACAACAGTTTGTTTCCTAACAAAGAGCTGGGGCTGTGACTAGTTTGGGCAATTAATTATTTCTTAATCTGCAGGAAAAAAGTGGTGGAGGAGGGAGGGAGCTCTGCTGGCAAGCACAGGGATGCTGATCTCCTGCTCTTTGGCCAGTGACCTCTGTGTGCCCAGGGAGGTGTCCCTGGTCCCCCTGGGACTCTGCACTTCACAGCCTGGAAAAGGCTCATTAACCTTCCCCACTGGCAGTGAAAACATCTTTATGAGAGCAGAGCCAGGGAAATGCAGTGGCAGGGAGTGGTGGGAAGGGTCACACATCTTCATCAGCAAGAAACTAAACGAAAGGAAGGGTGGATGCTACAGGATTTAGTTTCCAACAGCATCACAAAAGAACATATTCAGCACAAAAATAACACATTCTCCACAGGAACTCTTTACCCTTAAGACCAGAGACCCTTTCTCCTGACAGTTAAATTATGGAGAAATTTCTCTTTCTTATCTTTTATTTTAAGCCATTAGTTGTTTGCTTTTCAGGACAGCTCTGAACAATTTCAGCCAGTGCTGCCTGGAAAGGTTTGCTGTGACATCTGCTATTCAGTGTCAGCTCTGTGGGGAGAACAACCAGTTTTTCTCAGAGGTTTCCTATGTCCTGAGTCCTTAAAAATAATGTTAACTGTGAAGCTTAAATCAGCACTGTTGGGGGCACCCAGTGTTCCTCCTAACAGAGCAGCCCAAGGCTGCCAGAGGTATTACACTGCTCTATTGAAGCCTGCTGTGAGCTGGAAATACTGCCCTGGAGTTCATGACTTTGTAGCTGTAAAAAAAAGATATGACTATCAGATCTTATTATACCACCTCATGCACAGCTCTGTGGAAAGGGAAAATCCAATACAGGGCTCTGTGGACCAAGAAATCCTAGGAAAGGTATTTGTGGAGGGGAAAACAAAATCCTAAAAGCAAAACCCAAGCAAGGTGGGAAGAGCAGGTTTAACTTTCCATCTGCACAGTGCAGACACCTCCAGTGAAAACTGAAGAGTTTACATCCCTATCATCCTTTGTGACTGACACAATAACTAATTTCCCTCAGGCTTGCCCTCCCTGCAAGTTTTTAGCTGTGCATGTTAACCTGCACAATGTGGATCATTAAAAACACTGCACTTGTTGGAGGCTGTGGATAAACCAGCTTGCCTAAAACATTTTTTACAAAGATTTCATAGATCTGGGATGAAAATTTTCTGATCAAAATCTATGAAAGAGACTGAGATAAGAGAACCCCAGGTTTAAGCTCATACCCTCACTAATTCAAATATTTCACCTCTGATTCCCCTGCCCTTCAGCTCAATGAATATTTATTGTTAGGAAGTGGAAGGGATTTAAACAGAGAGATCTAAAGTGACAGAACAAACCCCCAGCCCCTTGGCTGGGTACCCTTGCACAGATGCTGCAGGAGGAGAGGTCAAAACCCTCCCAGTTCTGTACCCACCCAGCTTCCCCAGGGCTGCTGCTCCCCATTGGCCCTTGGAGAGCTGAGAATGGGAAAGAGCTCCTGATTCATGCTCTTTACACCTCAATTTTGGTGCTGTTATTAACCAACATTTCCATTTTTAGTTCTGCACACCTGCCCTTGACTCACCTCCCCCTGCTACCAGCATTGGTAGAAACATTTCAGGATTTCCTCTCCTTTCCCTTGATGGTGTTTGCCATCAAAAAGGATATTCCAGAGGTGCTCACTGTACACAGGACACCAGTGAAAATATTACTCAGGTTGTTTTTATGATTGCTCTGAGTGCTAGTGTTTCCAGGAAAGCCTTCAAGCAGGATTTCACACATAATTACAGCCTGGGAATGAAGTTTGATGACTTGCAGAAAATATCAGGAGATCTGCTACTGAAGAAATAAGGCCTGGTTCTAACAACTGCTAGAAATTAAACTAAGAATTCACTTTCCAGGACACATTTGGTTTAATTTTAACACAGACCTATGAGTGACACTACAAACATTACATTTGTTAAAATATTAATACAAATATCTACACATAAGAAAGAAATAATTGGGTGGAGGCTTTACCTTCTGACAGAGGAAAAAAGCTCATTTAGAAAAATTCTATTACTTCCCCCAGACAGGCCTTGTAGGTTAGTTACAAGGAACTCACAGGTCACACAAAAGTGCAATGATAAAAAATGCAGGTACTGTGAAACATTTATAAAGAGAAAGTATGAGGGAGTATGTAGTTCAGAATCTGAAATGACATTTTGGCATGGAACAGATCTCCCACAGGGCAGTTTTGAAACTTGCAGAAATTCTTAAAATGACATCTTTCAAAATGAGCAAACATCAAAGTCGTTACCTCAAAGTGCTTCACTGATAAGTCAGGCTGGGAATGTGCTAAAAATAAAGCTGCCCAGTTGCACAGCTGGCAGGAGCAGCCTGCCAGGAGCTGTGACCCTGCTGAGTCCTGCTCCAGCTGGGATTAACTCAGGTTTGTTTGGACAGGCAGGAGCAGCACAATGGGGAAATGCACCCACAGGGACACAGAGCCTTCCACAGGTGAGCCTGACCCAAACCAGCTCCCAGAATGTTACAGCAGGAGCATCTCTGCCCTGGGCCTGCCAGGACCCCACACACTTGTTTTATGTCCTTAGTGACACTAAAAGCTCTCTCAAAATGCCAAATTTCTATTACTGAGCCTCTTTTGTTTAAAGAGCAAACAAGAAGGCAGAAAATGAATGGTACAATGCAGGCATTTATCCATTTATTTAATAAGTTCTGTGGAATTAGGAAAAAACCTAACTGTTGAAAGGGAATTCCTTTTTTGTGCAATGCATAATTAACCCATGGACCCCTTTTCCCCAGCCCTTGTTGTACATTAAAGCAGAGCAGGACAATATGGATTTGCTACTGTTCTTAGGTTTGCTGTGGTTCTTTTCTTTCCTCAGAATGGCAAACCTGGGGTGCCAACCATAATGTGACAGGAGTCTGCCACTTCCAGGTACAGTACCTCACAGTAAGTTCCTCCAGCTGAATGAGAGTTCCTAGCCACTGGCCAAAAGAGAAGAAAAGAACAAATGTTCCTTTGCTTTCACTGATCTTCCTTTAAATGCATGGATGCTTTTACATTAATTTCCTTAACTATTAAAGATACAAGCAGAATTCTTGTATCTGCCCCCAATTGGAAGGTTTACTGAAAATAAGACCTCTAAACTCCAGCAGCCTGGAGTAATGCTATACATGAAATTCACTGTTAAAAACCTGTAGAAACACTTCTGCCACTTTTGTCCTGATTCTGAGAAAAGCTGAGTTATGTTGCTGCATCCAGATCAATCCCTTCTCCATCATCAGGGCTGAGATCCATGCTGATCTGTTGGCACTATGATAATTTAATTATTCCCTTTGATTCTGCCACGTGATTTTGGTTTGATTTGAACATGTAAGTAGCAGTTGAGGGTATTTTTCCTTCCTCTGTGCACTTCCATAAATCCATGTTAGTAAACAAAAGCACTTTGTTCTTCCACACTGCAAAGGAAAAGGAACCAAAATCTCACAAAAAACCTGAAACAGTCTTTTGGGCACAGAGGAGCCTGAAGAAAAGGGAAAAGAGTTCCAGACCTTTGGAAATATTTTTCCCTGCACAATTTCCATTCAGCCCACTGCTCCTGACCCAGCAGCTTTGCAGGAATATTTCCCCTGCAATCCCTGCTTTCACTGCAGGCCATCCAAAGCTGTCTCAAGGAAGAGATTGCTCATTCCTCACAGACTGTTCCAGGCACTCAGCATTATGGAATACAAGCTTTCCACAAGACTTTATTAACCTCTGCACAAGAGAACACCTTATTCCATTCTGTAGACAAGAAGCCAATAAAAAGGCTGATTTAGGCATTCAAAATCAGTGCCTAGCTCTTAAGTGTGTAACCCAAAGCACAAAGGGCTCGAGTCTACAAAGAAAAGGTCATAAATATTTTAGGGGATGTCTTACTACAAAAACAAACAAACAATTTTCCTTGCTTCACCTCATTTTCAAAAGCCAAACTGTGCTGCAGGAAAACTTTTCCCACCCCCCAAAGTCAATTGGAGGCAGACACTCACTACAGATAGATCAGCAGGTAAAAGACAGGATATAGAAAGATTTTGCTTTCAGCTGCTTGTATTGGAGCTAGAGAGGAAAAATCAACTTTTGCACAACAGCAGGACTGGGGTGTTCATGTCCCAGTGAGTAAATGGTTGTTTTTTGCAATTACTTAATCCATCTTTCTCATTTAATAGAATGAAAGAGGATCAGTGCCCATGCAATACCTTAATTCAGAGAGACAAATGATCACTACATCAGGTGTTACTTTAGATATTTGTGGGCTTTTAGCACACCCCAATGTGTAATTTTTCAGCTGGAAAAATACTGGTGTGCCTTCACAGGAGTCAGTGAAGCTGTAACAGTCCAGCTAAGGGTGATGGAGGGAGCTCTACACATATTTTCCTCTTTTTCTTGCTTGCTTTCATAATTTCATCATTAATTCAGGTTTCAGAACTTGGGCCCTTGAACAAGGGACTGCAAAAAAAGATAGCAACTAGTGTTGCTTATCAACCTGTCCCCCTACTAATTGCCTGATTTTGTCTTAAGCAAACAGTAAAAATGAGGCTTTTCAGGTTTTCTCTGCATTGTTAACCACAGATGGAAAATATTTGTAGCACACTGCATATAAGAAATGAGCTCCCAGTTCACTGTGGATCTTGGGCAGCTCCACAGGATTTGCTGTGATGTGAGACTGAGCAGAAGTGATTCCACAGCTGGAAAGCTGCTGTCTCCACAACACAACAAAATGCAGATGAAAGGCTGTGAGCTATTTCAGCCTAGACAGTGCTACACACAAATCACACATAACTAGGTTGACTTAACTTTGCTCTAAATTCAATGATGGTAATGAATTTTTACATCTTCTCTGCTATTAGTGACTTGCATGTAATCATCCCAATAACATTATCACCAATTCCTATGATACTACAATATTAATGGAAATGTAAAACTAAACTGCTAAAACTTAAAACCGATTAATAAAATATCCCGTCAAATAGATTCATTTCACTTCCTAAAGCAAAGAACTTCACTTGATCTCAGAGCATGAGCTATTTGAAATGCTAAAACATTTTTCTTTCAGTTGTAAAAGATTTTTCCACAGGCAAGAACTTGTTTGTCACTACTCACAGCCTTCCCAGAAAAACAAGAATCCTGCTCTGTTTCCTTGCTTAAGCACTGGAGTGTCTAACAAGAAGAGTTAGAGAATACTCCAGCGAGTTAATTGGGTTTCAGAAATGGTTTGGAAAGAGCTCCTCTCTCTGGTTTTCTCCTCTGTTTGGGGAAATCTGACTTGCCAGTCAAAATTAGGATCTCTGTTAGCAAGGGCAGCACAAAGCAGACCTTCACTCTCTTCTGCTTAGTCTGGAGACAAGAGCAAAAAAACCAAATGGAATAGTTCTACAGTGAAGCCCCAGATGTGAAATTCCTTGGATTTGAATATCTGAGTTCAATCTAAATTTGTACTAATTTACAAATTGGCCTGATTGCAGGTGACTCACTAGGAGACTCAAATCTGAGTTTAACAGAGAAGCCAGTCTGAGCAGGGCACACATCACCCAGCACATCCTTGTGAATCCCAGGGAAAAATACAAACATACTTATCCTGCTTCTTCTCGGGTTTCAAACAAATTGAGCACTTGGTTCCTTCCCTGGGGACACCTGAAAGGCTGGAATTGTGATCCTGGTTCAGGCACACCCATGCTGGGGGCAGTGGGGACCAGCACAGGGCTCTGTGTGCACCCAGCTGCAGGGACAGACATCTCCCATCTCTCAGCCAGAAGTGTGATTCCCTAGTGGGAGAGCAGCAGAGAGGGGCTTGGGGTGAAGATGCTGTGGGTGCACCTAAAATTTCCTTCATTCTGTTCATCCCACTGGAATCACATCTCTGTGCTGATGGAAACACTCAGAAAATACCAACCTTTGTCTGTGGGAGTGGAGAGAACTGAGAAACCAACTCCAACACAGCACTGCCATCCCCAAAACAGGTGGAGATGCACTCAGGCCACCCAGACTTAAATAATCCTTCAGCTTTCAGACCTCAGCACCTCACTCATCTGTCACCCTGCAAATCTTTGTGAACACTTTGGACTCTGTCAAGGTCACTTCAGTGGCACCCACCTGGCCATTTTTGGCCACTGAGATGGATTTTGGTCTCCTGGGCTTTACAGCAGAGAGGAGAAAGAGCTGCTCACACCTCCATAAAGCACAGCTTGCATTTAAAGATGTCCAATGTAAAACTACCCACGGGGGTTTTTCTGCTTTCACCAGAAGTTTCTTTGTTTTATAAGCTCCATTATTACGGTGCTATTAAAAGGTTTAATGATTTAAATAGCACTCTTGAGTTAAGCCAGATGCTTTCACTCTGCAAGTATCAGGTCTATAAGTTACCAACACAAACATGAGAAATCTTCTTTGAAATCTTCTAAGGCTGATAGTACTCAATTTAGTATTTTTATTGTAGCCAGAAAATCCTCTGGAAACATTCTTACTTTCACAATATTAAAAAAATAACCCACTTAGTGAGTTCTAAATAATATTTATTTTAGCTAACGGCAATATTTTAAAAATCCTTGGCTCTCTAAGCCTATTAACTTCTAATACTACCAAGTTGAGCTACAGAAAAAAAAAAAAAAAGCTTCCTCTTGCTGCCTATTGACACTGGATGTCATCTAAATGGCTAAACTGCAATTCTGTTCCCAGAATTAATACTGCAGGAGAGAAAGATGATAAAAAGGGACTCTGAGAAGGAGCCACACTCACAGCCCAGGCAGCACAAAGCTAAGCCATGTGGGCAAACACCTCCTCTCATTTCATTGTATTTATAGGTCAGCTGGTTTTATTCTGAAGCACAAGAGATTTACTAGGAAAATTCATTACTGCCACTTGCTCTGATTTTCTTTCTCAATATAATTAAGCTTTGCTAATTGTCTATCATGATTAAAATCATGCCAATAACAACCTTGTTTCCCCATTTGGCTGCACTCCAGGCTCTTCAGAGCTCTTGTTTAAGGGCAGCTCTCCCTGTAGCAGTTATGGAAAGGTCTCTCACCAAACACGTGAGGTCAGCCCTTGGCCTCTTTGCCAATAAATTCACACAAGCCAGGATCCTACCCATGGATTTTCTGAGACAAAGAAGGCAGTCAAAAAGGAAAGACACAACAACTGTATTTCAAGCAAGGAGTGACATTCAGTAAAGATTCAGAATCCATTCTTGCAGGTTGGAAAATGACTTCAAACTAGAAACACAGATAGGAAGGTATTGAAATGAGTGATTACTTCAGGGCTGTATTATCCCCCCAGCAATACAAAAGCTGATGTAAGACATGGAAATTCAGCCAGGACACAGAAAGGGGAGAAAAGGGGAGAGAAGAGGGTTGGGTGTGAGTGGGAAAGAAAAAGATCAGAAATAAAGAACCGGTGCTATTGTTCTATCACACATTGCTATTTTTTAGCTCTGTCCCCTGGTGCAAAGGCAGATCAGGGGTGGAGAGGGCAGGACCAGGAGCTGAAGGCAGCTCTGCTTTCCTTTGGGACCCCAGACAGGGCCCTGGCAAAGGAGACAGGACATAGAGAGGAGGTTAAAGCCATCCTTGCCTTCTTCTCACCTTCCCTTTACTGCCTGCCTGCTGGGAACTTCCCTTGATAACAGTCAGAGCTTGGTTTGTAGCAATGCCCATCAGCAAATTTCAGGGGAAAAAATTGATTCATTGACACCAAGATGTTTTAACCTCTCATGCTCTTGCTTCCCAACAGCTCATAGCCTTGGGAACCAGGATTCCCACTGCCAAGTGCCACACAATTCTGTCTGTGCCAGGCAGCAGTGCAGGGGTACCTAACCCATGACCACAGCCCTCAAGGTCTGGGGCTTTGTGCTTCCCAGTAAGGAGACAGAGAGAGAAGAGCAGTGCAGGTCTGTTTTAATCTGTTTAAATGTTTTCCAAATGCTGCAGCCACGTAGAAACCCAAGCAACTCCCAAATGAGGGTGTACACATCCACATCATCCAATTATCCCAGAGTCCCAACTCCAGATGTAAAATAACCAGACTACTGTGTGCACCACCTTGGCAGTACTAGACAGATGTCAGGGCATGGAGAGCTCATTCTTAGTTAACTCTGTGCACTTCTGCAGTGTAACACACTCTGTGCCTCATTTCCCCACAGGACATGAATGAAAGCCACTGCCTTTCTCTCCACTTCTGTCTAATTTACACTGTAACCTCTTTGGGCCAGGACCTATTTCTTGTTACTTGTTCATACAGTGCCTAACACAAAAGCAACCTAATCTCAGGCCCTTTTTTAATGCAAATGTAATAGAGAGCTGGGCTGTTTTAACAGAAAGGGTAATTTTGGTTCCCCCTCGGTAATGGACTCTGGGAACAGATAATTGGGCTGTTTTGTCATTATTCTTTTTAAGTGAGGTTAAGGTCCAATTGGTGGCAAAGTGAAATATGTATTGCAGGCTAATCAGCAGTCCAAATCCAAATGTGCCAGGGCAGAGCTCACTCTGTATTTAGTGCACTCAATAGATGCCTTGTACTAACACAATTAAAGGAAGAATTTGGCTGTGTACACATGTAGATCATTATACTCACGCATCTTCTTTTACTGCAGATCATGCAGGGAAGGGTTTGAAGACTGGAATATAACAATTATGGGTCTAGACAGAGCCTGCCTAAAGGCATGAGCTGCAGCTAGAGCAGTTCAAGTGACTGCCTCCTCCAGAAGAGGCGATCAGAGAGGCAGTGGCACTTACACTCCTCATCTAGCACAAAACCCGTGGCAGGGTGAGCTGGGCTGTGCAGAGGACACACAGAACCAGCCAGTGCTCCTCAGCTAAAGCAGGAGCTTTGGAAGCCACAGAAAGGAACTGCTGGCATCTGGTTGTGTCCTCTCACTCCAGAGTCAACGAGGTCAGCCAAGATGTAACTTGGTAAATCCAGCCCAAAGGACAGAAGATTTGATTCTGTGTCCTTACATGCCACTGGTTATCAAGCAGCTGCTTCTCTTCACACAGGGAAACATGTTTTTCATGATGCCAGGGTATAGAACTAAAAAAAAAAAAAGTCTTCTCCATCAACTTAGTTTTCAAATGCAGCAACTTTTATCCTGATGCTATTTGTTTCAGTCCCAGAGAAAGCAAAGGACTGCCAGCCTTCCATCATTTCTGAGCATGAAGGGCAGCTTATCAGAAAATAACATCAGTGGCAGGCACTTAAAATACCTTTATCTCAGGGTTTCTCCCCTGCTCTCCCATGGATAGCACATTTAAACCACTGCTGGATAGCCCAAACCAATAATGGGCTGTTCTGGTCAGTCTTTTAATAAATCCATCTTTTGTTGCAGTGAACCCCATTTGCTTTTGAGTGCAAGTCATGGTGTTGATATAAATCACAAAGCCATGTATGAAATACACTTTGGATCTATTAGAAACTTTCCCTGCAACATCCACATAACCATGTCTTAAATCAAACAGGTCTTTTCCACTGGCATGGGGCAAGAAAAATCCTGAGCCCCAGGATTTACACCTTTAATCAGATGGATCCTATTTCTGACGATGTCCTACAGACATTGCAAAGAAAATCTGCTCATTCCAGCTGTTACCTGAGTCTCAGAATTCCTTTTACTCTTAGATTTTAATCCCCTAATTACATGACTTGTAAGCCACTGAATTCTCTGTTCATGAGAAATTTGGCTATCTTGCAGCAAGAAAACAGTGTATGTTTCTGTTATACTTAATTTTCACCTAATGAAGAAATATTGGACCAACCTACAAAAGCCCATCTCAGGGAGAAAATAATCAGCATACTCTCATTTCTTTAAATGGCAGGGAAAAATCATCCAGTATATTTGAAATTTCAGTGCCTTTTCCCCCTAACACCTTAGGCATTAATGGCTTTTTAACAGGACACAGTCTGTAATTTTCTTGAGGCAATTTTCCATGTTTTTCTCACCTTCAGAAAAAAAACCTGTACTGAGTTAATCTTTCCCCGCTGACATCATAAGGATGATTTCTGCAGTTAAGAAGGTCTTCAAAACAAAAGGAATAAAAACAAAGGAGCTCATTTACAGTTCCTTTGCTGAGCAGACAAACCATACTGGAGGGTTGTTCAATGACAGCCAGTGGGACAATTGTCCATCCTAACGATTATCATATTGCAATGTGCATCCCAGCAGCTCCTGCATAAATCCTGCATTAGAGCCCAGACTCTGCTGTGTACAGACTTTAACCACATCTCATTTGTGACTCAGGAGACCTGGCTTATGCTGCTGGATTTGCCATTGCCCTCTGGTATGCTCCCCTGCAAAAAAATCTCTGCCTGCCTCTCTCTGTTTCTCCACCTCTGCGATGGGGATCAGGGTATCCTTATAAAACCCCCTCCTGCAGAGGGATCAATGGGAATTGTGAAGTTTCACCCCTTTGAATGGCTCTCTTGGAAAGCAGAGGATTTCAGTCTTCATTTAAAGCACAAAAGCAGGTGTGCCTGTGGTGTTTTGAAAGGCACTTTCACATCGAGCTCTGAGAATGCATAAATGAAAACACCTCCGAAACAAATTCTGTTTGTTTTTCATCCATTGTCTGTACACACTGACATGCAGTTCATCTTCTCTTCACGGGGAAAAAACAAGTTAGCACTTTAGCACTTACTTCTGCTGCAAAACCATTCATATAAATAAAAGAGAGACAGAGAGAGACAAAGTGCTCTGTATGGATACTTGAGGCTGACAGAGAAAATGCTGCTTCCACAACAAACCAGGAGGACAGCACTGCTCCTGATTTTCATCTCAGAGAAAATGAAGAAGGATGAATAGCTATGCCTCACTTACTCTTGAAGCAAATCAAAAGGAATATTCTGGTATCTATTTTTTATCCTCCTGTTCTGGTTAATGAAAACAAAAGACCTAAATATTTGATTACTTCCCCTCTGTGTCAAAAATAATAGTTCACGTCCTTTTTAGTTTGACAGAATGGAGACTTTTTAGATCTCAGTCCTTTCATCTGAAACAGCATCACACAGGTTTGCACCAGCCTAACCTATTAAAACAAAGTTAGGCTCTGAAAAGCTGCTTTTTTTTTTTTGTTCTTTCCTTTTTTCCCCCCTTTTGGAACTGCACTGCAAGCAATGATTAGATTGCATTTGCCAATAAATCTATAGAGATAAGTGAACCAAACCTATCAGTTAACAGGCTTCCTTTGTAAATGATGTTACCATTTCATGATTTGCCTAAAAACTTACTCAGCTCTGTCCTGTGCCCTTCAGAGTAAATATGACTCATGCTAAAGGCTGTGCAAAATGCATTCAGGAAATTCATATTTGGGAATTAATATTTTAATTATTTCAGCAGCGTTCACAAGTTTAACTATGTGGAATCTAACATATGCAGGATCCTTCAAAAATCTGCAGTTCAGGTGGAAACACATCTCAGCAAAAACACCTTGTGTTAGAACAGAAAAAAAATAAAGTGATCAGAAACTGCTTTGAGCTAATGGAGACATAAAATGGAAGGGAGGATAATTTTAAGACCTATGTATGTTGTGGTAAGGAGATGTATTTCAGAAAATCACATGTAGCATACAAAGAATCATGGAAGTCATGGGAAGAGTGACCTTATTCCACTGAGGTCATTCAAATTCTTCTAATAGCAGCTCCTGCTTGTCAGGATTAGCCAGAAATATGGCTGGTTTGACTTGTTAGTGGTATGGGTTTTCCCTGATGAACTGAATAGTACATTCTGCTCCAACACAGCTTCCATTTCATTCCCACAGTTTTCCCTCCAGCTGCATTTCCAGTTAGGTTGTTCAGACCCCAAGAACTCAGTTTCTGCAACAGCTGTACCCTAGTCCTGCCACTGCCCCACTCTGCCCCCTCATTTCTCCATTTACAATGGATTTGCTTCACATATTGAAAATGAATGCTTAGTATGATAGATGAGTTTAAATTGAACTTTTATTTCCTGTAATCACTGGTGCAACAGTATTTTTCTGGCTGATGTTCTAAGTAATCTGAAGAGAAAGAGAGGGAGAAAAGGAGATTAAAGAGCAGTTTAAAGGATTCCAACCTTTTAGCAGAGTTGTGCCAGTCTGAAGCTGAATAGATCATTTGGGGTGTTCTTTCCAAATGGTTGTGTAACCAAAAAGAAAGGGGAGTAAATCAGGGCATGATTGGTTTCTGTAGCAAGGACTAGGTAAGAGAACAAATCAAATTTAACACTAGGAAAGCAATAATGGAAAATGCCTGTCTCCCCAAGGGTTCCCTTGAGACAAACAATCTGACAGTGCCGAGCTGAGTCAGGCTGGGCTTCCCACAGAAACCACAAAACCTCCTTGTCCATGCTGAGAACTTGGGAGAGCAAAACACCAGCTCTAGCCTGTCCCTTGTTAGCATAATGGATCTCTGTGTTTGGGAAAGATAAGCAATTTAACAACATGTCCAAAAACTTATTGATCACCCTCTGAGATACTCAATTACCATTTTTCTAACTCCAAGAAAAGGAGACAAAAACTCTCAAGTACCTTTGAAACGGTTCACACTTACATAAAGATCATAGCAATTTTTTTCCTCACTATTTTACCTTTCTAACCTCATTATGTAACAGTCTCTAATATTTCCAGGTCCCCACTCTGATCACC
This sequence comes from Oenanthe melanoleuca, assembly GCF_029582105.1. Taxonomy (NCBI): domain Eukaryota; kingdom Metazoa; phylum Chordata; class Aves; order Passeriformes; family Muscicapidae; genus Oenanthe; species Oenanthe melanoleuca. The sequence goes on along the minus strand of NC_079342.1, from coordinate 3,569,878 downwards.
CCTACATTAAACATTTCCTACCACACACTGCCAAAAAAAGTACTCAGAGGGCAGGTGGAGCCCTGAATGCAGACAGAACTGGTGATGCAAGACAGCAGATATGGAAACCACAAAAGCTTTTGTTCCCTGTGATCAAAGCCAACACCAGTGTGGATTACAGCACTCCAGGAGCAGCTAATGGAGCCCTCACACATCTTAATTCGCCCATTTTGCTCTCAGAATTCATCTCCTATTAATTTTGGAAGAGTAGCACAGCCCTGCCTCAGGCACTGCAGATAACCCAGACAGACCCTGCACTGCTCACAGATTATCAGTGCAATCAGAATGAAAGATGCAGCAAAGTGACCACTGAACCTCATCCTGCATTTGGCAAGCCAAGCTCCCTTGAAGGAGCATTCCATGGGCTCCTAATTTCCCACTCCTGTGGCAGCAGCAAGTCCCAGCCCCTCTGGCTCAGCCCCAAAAACCCAGGCTCAGTGTGGACCCATTGTGAGCTCCCAAAATGGGAGGGAAAACAGGGAATTGGGAAATCACCCTGATACTGACACAAATTACATATTCCTGACTCAGAAGTTAAGGGGCAGATGCAGTCCTGTGCTGTGGGCTGTGAGTGCAGCCCCCCACATCACCTTACCACCCATCAGAATGGCATTTACTCCCTGACTTCCACCAGCCAGGGAAAATGAGATGGTGAGAAATTTATTAGGCTTTATAATCATGCATAACAATCTGCTGTACATCACGGCTTAAACTGGAAAATAGGCCTGACAGTAGAATTTCACCCTTGTTAGATAAAATGAGGAAAGGTGATTGTGTGTGATCCTTGCCCCTTGCCTCCACTGGGAGAGAGAGGAGGCAACTGGCAACGGTATTTCTTAATAATTACACATTATCTCTTCGAAGAGACAGGAGTACAGAGACCCAGTTTTCTTCTCACTCTCTTCACTGGTGCAATGTAAAGAAACACTTTGATTAATTGGGCAACAATCCTTTGGGCTGTGAGGTGTCTAAACTTCTAAACCCCACAGACAAATCCAGAGATAAGAATGAGGAATTTCACTTCTCGATACAGATCAAGGCAAACCAACAGTGAATTCTAACACAACTGAAATTATTAAGGGAAAAAACCCACTCAACACAACCAGCAAGGAGTCACTTGTGCCTCGTGTCTGAGCTCTGTCCTGCACAAAAGGCTCAGCCCCTTGTGATGTGCCCTGCCCACACCATTCCCATTAAAAATGGATAAACAAGCAGAGGTGACTCTATTGTTTCAACACCAGCTAAAGAAAGTGCCCTCTCTGTGTTGCTTGGCAGCCAAAGCATTTTGGGTGTCAGAAGCACAAATTCTACCTAGGGGTACAATTCTACCTTCCCCATTTAGTGCAGGAGATGCTGCCTTCCACAAATTCCAGAAGAACTGAACACAAACATCCTCTGCTCCATTTTCCCACCCTGACAAGGTTCTAGTTACTCCTGGAGGCAGCCAGCAGTTTCCAAACAGAGCCATGTCCTTGAGACAAGGGCCCTCCGTGGCTCACTCCAACCTTTTCTCAGAACAAGCAAAGATTTAAAAACAAATGCATTTGAGTGTTTATATTATTTATTTATTTGTTTGTTTGTTTGTTTATAGATGTAGATGTAGATGTAGATGTAGATAGATATAGATATAGATATAGATATAGATATAGATATAGATATAGATATATAAATTATATAGATATATAAATTATATCTGTATATCTATATCTATCTGTATCTATCTGTATCTATATCTAATCTATATCTATATCTATATCTATATCTATATCTATATCTATATCTATATCTATATCTATATCTATATCTATCTATATCTATATATCTATATCTATATCTATATCTATAATGTGTGTGTTTGTATGTTTTGCAGGCAGGGCTTTGAGTATTTCAAGTCCACGTTTTGAAAGTTTCTCTCCTACGACTCCAAGCACTAGAAACTTAAAAGAGGAACAAGGTGAGAGAGCAAGACCTGCTGCCCAGAGAAAAAGACCAGACACCTGAGAGCTGACAAAACTCATTTAAACATCGACATGATGCTGCTGCACTGATCATGGCCAGAAGTGACTGGGGTTGTTTGAGTACTTACTCTGTGCTATCACAGGGTTTCAGAAGCCTGAAGCACTCGAGATTAGTGCTTTAAACCCTAACCTGACCTAAAGCCAGAGGGATGGGTGCCAGGGAATAGCTGCTAATCGTCTGTCAGGGACCTGCTTTGCCTCCCTCCTGCCTGGTGGGTGATGCCAGGGGAACTTCCAGGGTGGGTCACTCAGGGTGCTCTGCATATCAATTGGCTGCACTCATTTGTAATGTTTTCCTTCCTCTGTTGCACTGCTTCTTGATTAATTAGTGCCATTAAAGAACCTGCCCAGTGTTGCTTTAACGGTGGGGAGAGAGAGCAAGTCCTGAATTCAGGGAAAAGTCTCTGAAGTGTAAATAGACAAAGATAATCAAATTCAGACGAGATTAAAATTAACAGTCTATCAACCAAGTGACACTATTAATAAATGTCCACAACAAGTCGGGACAGAAAGGACTCTGGAAAGACCAAATGTAATTTAATTAAACAAATGAGAACATACAAAAGAAACCATAGCAGATAACTGCGTGGAAAGACAAATAAAGATTTCAGCAATAATTGCAGTTCTATTACTCACTGTATAAAATGAACCACACTGGTGTTCCTCTCTGTTTACATAGCAAGGTGGAAAATCTTGGGATTTTACCTGTAACATTGTGCACTGCAGAATCTTGTCCTTCACATGAATAAATGAAATTTTGCTCTCACATTATTAGGCCATGCAGTGCAGAATATACATATGTACTTACAGCAATCCTGTGATGCAAGGGAATACTATTATTCTGATTTTATGGATAGAGTTTTACAACCTCATTAGTCTTGAGGCAACAAAGCTTTCTTGGTAGGGTTTGCCTTGATATTACAGAGCGTGAAAAATCACATCCCATAATCTACACGACTAAAATAGGCAAAGTTTCTGATGTAAATGCAATGAGGTTGACAAGACCCTGCCCATCAGCTGTGCTTGTTTATGATTTATGAAATCTCTTTTTTCCACATTAACTCTCAAAGGAAGAGCACCCTGTTACCCAAAACTCAAGAACCAGCCACCTGCACGTGCTGAACTTCCCCTGAGATTCCTGCCCTGCTTTAACTCCTGATTAATGGAATGCTCTGGAACATGCATTTCTAGCAAGGTGTCTCCCCATCCTCAGGCACCACACTTAAAGGACAGCACAGACTACCACAGAGACAGGAGACATCATGTCAGAATGCCCCAGCTCTTTAGGAACCCTCCCACTGAAGGGGAATCCTTATTCCCTCAAGGGAAAAACGAGGCCAAAAAGAAAAGAAACTGCCATGAACCACAACCTTACAAAAAATCACACCAAATACTGCAGCTTCTTGCAATATAAAAATCTGCCTTAAAAAGTCACAGCCCAGAACAACTGAATAACCCAAAGGTTATTTTCTCTCTTTGAGTTTGTAAAAATTCTTTTAAGAAACAATGCACTGCATGGTTCAGCATTGAATTCTACCAGCACAGCACTGTTTAATGTGGCAGTTCCCTAATTGTCACTGTTTCCTACACCACTTCACTAATCAATTCATTTGATTTTACTGTGTTTCAGTCACTCCACAGAGGAATCACAGAGTGGTGGGTGTTTCTAATGAGATCCTGCAAGGACCCTGAGTAATTGACCCTCAGCTATACAACATTTTTATCAACAAGCTGGAAGAAAATACGAAAACATTATTTGATAAAAATGTCAAATGACTGACAAAGATTAGGAGAATGGTAAATAATGAAGTGGAGAAGGTATTGATTCAAAGCAACCTGATAAGATCAACACAAGCAAGCATTATGTGCTCCACAGTACTGCTACTGAATGAGTCCTAAATCCTAATTAGGAAATGGGATAAACTGAATGCTAGCAACAAAGCAATACAGCACTTTTACAGGTTGGAAGGGGAAGAAAGGGGCTAAAATACAGAAAAAACTTGGAAATCAAGACCAGGCATTGCCATGGTGGTGAAGAGTCCAATGCATGCCCTGAGAGTGTCAGCAGAATAAAGCCACATGGGAATAGAGAGATTATATCACACTGTGAATGTGAATTGGTACAACCACAGCAGCAGCCAGCAGTGCTGTCACCACGTTTGGCTTTGCACCAAACAGCCACAAGAATGATTAAAGGAATAGTAAATATGTGGCCAGTGCAAAAATTAAGGAACTCAATCTGTTCAGATTATCAGAAGAAAGGAGAGGGCACAAGTTGGTGACAGCTGATTAAACCTACACAGGACACTGAAGTTCCATAATTGCAGCTCTTTATGAAATAAACAGAGCTGTGATACCATCCAGGAGCTGGGAATTGAGCTAGGCAAGCTTTGACTTGAAATGAGATGCTGCATTTTAATAGCCAGAGTAAATAACAGCTGGAAATGATTTATTGAGAGTTGAAGTGCCTTCCTCCACGTTGTAAAGCTGCATTTCACAAGTGGATGTTCCCTGAGATCCGCCCAGCTGGGCTGGATTAATTCAGGGTGGCCTCCAGGAGTCAGGGGAGGTCACTGCACTCTCCCTTCTTTACAAACCACAGGTCTCCAGATCAATCCCCACTCCTGCACCTTGAGTGTTTCCTTCAGGTCATTAAGTTTAACATCCACTCTCCCTTCATTTGGAATGTGCAATTTAAAGCTACAACTGCTGCCTTAATTTAATGGTAATTAAACCCGAGCCAGCCCCAGTGTTTTCTGTAAGCAGCTCACTGCTGCAAAGGCAGGGCTGGGCAGAATCTTCTGGAGCCACCATCAGCCCAGGCTGCCAGGGGGGGACAGGGACAAGAGCATGGCTCAGCCACAGCCTGGAATTCCATTAAGGAATTGTGTCCTTAGAAAGCCTTTTTGGCATACAGGACCACAGGAGCAGGGTGTCAGCTAAGGAGCAAAGATACAGGATGCCAGAATGGAGTCCTGACACAGGACAAAGATGATTCTGCCACTGAGATCAGCCTCCCTCAGCCTGGGTCCTGTGGTACTGCAGGAATTCCCTTCTCTCCATCCATTTTTCCATCACTGACAGCATTTGGATAACATTCCTCTTCCTGAAAACATTTTTCCCAGTGCTCCTCCTCCTGTCCCTCAGCCCAAGCCTCACACAGGCTCCAGTTAAGCACCAACAAAGATAAACCAGTCCCAAAATTCAGGCCACACCATATCTGGAAGCAGTTCTCACTAGCACTCTGTGAGAGAAGCAGGCTCTTATTTAAAGTTGATTTTGAAAGGTTTTCACTGATAGCTCATTCAGTTGGTCAAGAAATTGTGCAAATTTGTGAGTGTTATTTCCAGCCAGAGTGCAGGACACAACATATCCTGCTGAACAGCTCACTCCAAGTGCCCATCAGTGGTGGTGATTATGCACCAGAGCACCTCATTAAGCCTCTGACTCTCTGGTCTCCATCTCATCAGGACAACTCTGAGCCACTGGCATGTTTGTCAACTATGACACGACTTGCCAGGCTTGAAAAGGGGCAAATTCTGAGACTGCAAGCCAGCAACACAGTGAAGAATGAGAAAAAATGCAGCTTGGAGAGGAAATGTTTAAAAACAAACTCCAGTTATGCCAGTCCTGAAAGGCTGATGCTTCCTCTGAGGGAGCCACACACACAAAACTCCATCAGGAGTGCTAGAACACAAGCAAAGTCTATTTGCTCCTCTTCACCTGCTCAACACTTCTCACTGTCTATAATGGAATTATAAGCTGTGCTCAGGTCTTCAGAGAGCCAGACAGGGAAGTGCCTGAAGTCTTAATAAATATATATATGCCTTTCCTAAGCTTTACATTGAATTAAAGGAAATAAAACAGCACTCTTTGACCTAAACCAAAGGAGATATAACTGGAAAACTTCAAGCCAAAAAGACTGGCTCTGGACTCCTTCCCTCCTGCTTCATGTGTTGTAGAATTTGATTTTAAAGTATTAATATAAAGTAGTGATCACTGAGCAGGTATTTTGTGCTTTTTAATTTGCAAAGCACTTTCCCTGCTAAGTTATCCAGCAACAAAAAACTCCCCCAAAATGCAGCAAACAGAAACTGGTGTGCATATGGTGATGGGGGGCATCAAATCTTACAGGCATGCTCTAAAATCCCTTCTAGTTAGTGCAGAAGGCAGAAAGGAATTTGCTTATAGTATATCATCAGGCACATTGCTCATAGAGAACTTGAGAAATTCTTATGGGGAATGGGATTTATTTAACTCCCTTGTTTAGCAGAGATGACCCAATCTATAATCTCATCACTGAAATAAGAAAGCCTTAAAACAATATATGGATTGCTGCCACCACCACCACGTGCCACTTCAGATGACAACAGAGATAAGCAAAATATTTTTAGATAATCTCAGATAAAAAATGTTGCATTTTTGAATTTTGGTCTGGCCTTAAAATACAACTTGGTTTTTATATAAATGTAACTGTGCTTAAAAATAGAAACTAATGTTTGTGTACCAATCTGTTTGGAGAGCCATGGATCTAAGAACCCCAAACACACCCTGGGATGTGGTTTCACTCCTGTTATTAGTGAAGGTAATTTATTCAATGTTGTAAACAAATGCAGCTCCTGGAAACTCAGAGTGGGGAGGACTTTGGTGAAGGCAGCTTTGCTTTTACTGAACTATCAGCAGGGAGGTCAGCACTAAAAACTTAATGTCTAATCTCCAGTGGAATACTTCAAACCTCCCAAAATGAATTCCATTCTCCTGGTGCCCACATGGGAGTTTACATGGAGACACAGAACAGCAGAGATGCAGAAGTGAGAAAAGCTCCTCGTGGCTTCTCCAGCATCTCTCCTGCTGATCCACAGAAGAGATGCTGGGATCATGGAGGTTTCCTGCCTGAGATGAGGCTGATGGCACAGCAGGACTGTCTCAGAAGTTGCAGCAACACAATAAAAGTCTCTGTGCTCTGAAATAAGAATTAGGAGACTAATGGGACTCGGGGATTCTCAACAGAGCGGAGCCTTGTTGGTTTATTGCACACAATTTAGTGATAGTCATACCTTTCACAGGGTGCAAAAGTGCCTTTTTTTTTTAATAACAGCTACAGAAAATCAATAGATTTCATGAGTTCAATTAATCCCTGCAGCTGTTGTGCCAGTCAGAAGGAAACAAAGAAATTTTCCATTTCTAAGCTGTTGGACTAAGCTGTTGTCTGTAGAGGATGGTCCCTGAGTACCTTAAAATTTGGCTCCCATTAAAGCAGGATTTCTTGGAATTTGTGATTTTTTAGGGTAAGCCTTTGTAATTATAAAGGCAAGCCAGTGCTGGACTATGTTCTGAACTAACAGTCATTTGTATTTAAATGTGTTGAACCTCCCTCAGGTACAAAGGCAGCAGGATTTAGGTTTGGATAATGGGTCCAGTCCTCAGGCCAGCCCATTCTTGCTGCATTTTGTGGAGGTTCATGCTAGAAGACTTCTTCCCTACTGCTGGTACTGATTCTGAAGTAATTAGAGGAACATTGACTACTTGAAAATCCATTTTTAGATCTTTTTCCCTGAGGTGCTGTCTTTTGTGGCAGGGCTTGGAGAACCTTTGCAGTTGCACATTGTGTTTTCTGCAGGGACAGCTGTGTCTGCTGTGTGCTTCCAGATTAACCCCTGTCACCTGCATGGCTGAAACCTGCAAGGTACCTCTTGTTTTTGGGGTGTTCCCATGTAAAACTCTGACCCAGCTTGGACAGCCTGTTTAACAGGGGCTGGGCACCTCTGGCACTGACCTGGCACACTGGGGACCTCAGTAAAATGTGTGACATTCTACCTACATCTTCCCCAAGAAAAAAAGGTTAATGTCCCATTCCCCCTTCTAAATAGCCAGTTTGGGTCCTGCAAAGGGCCCATAAAGCTGGGCTTGGCTAATTACTTCGTGGTAAAAGTAGTGACCTCAAGTAGCTCATTGTCCTTTATTGCTGCCAGATTTTATTCCAGGACAGTTATCCTGGTGTAAATAGAGGTGAAGTAATATCCTCTGCATTTCCTCCTCTCATATGGGATTTTTTTTTTTTTTTTTTTTTTTTGCCAGTGGCAAATCTGAGCTAAATTTGGAATGTTTATTGAGTTGTTCACCTTCTGCACAGCCCAGAGCAGCTGCCTCGTGACAATGTCACTTCCCAAATAAAGCAATTTCTACAAAGGCATGACACAGTGACAAAGTGAGGACAAGGGACACTCCAGAGGGACAGGGATGAGCCTCAGTTCAGTGCTGAACAGGTGCCTTGCAGCCCCCAAGGCAGAGGGAACATCCTTTTAGCAAACTCAGGTGAGGGTTTTTTCAGCCATAGAATCACAGAATGATTTGAGTTGGAAGGGACCCCAAAGATCATCTTGTTCCACCTCCCTGCCATGGGCAGGGACACCTTCCACTATCCCAGATTAATCCAAGCTCTGTCCAACCTAACCTGGAACAAATACCAAAATACCTTTAACCAGTGGGCACGTGGCACAGCTCACAGCCCTGGCAGCTCTTGGCTCCTCCTCGTTGGGAGTGAGCATCAGTTTGTGTTTTTCAACACGAGGATTGTGGCTGCCAAACCTGATAATGAAAAATTGGAAGTCAAATAACCCCTATTAGTCTGTCAAAGGTTGATGGAGCTGGTATTCTATTTCCCCATTGTGAACTACTCCCATTGTTAGGGGCTGACAGGCGAATCTCCACAGAAATATGGACTCTTTGTGAGAGCTTTTTATAGAAACATATGACAATGCAGGGCTGGAATATGCATGCTGAGGCATTGCAAGAGCCCCCAGTACAATTCCTGGGTTGCAAGGAAAAATTCCATTAAGATAAGAACCTCTGAGAGACCTAGAGACAGATGAGATATGGAGAAGTGGGGAGGAACAATTTGGGGGCTGTTATGGAATGGCACAGCAGCCTGACTATGTACAACAGCCTTTGAGGGATGAGGAGAGAGCACATTTATCAACAGCACATGAGCAAGAAATGACAGGTTTGTGTTTATTTTGCTCTGCTTGCCTGTTTTGGTGTTTTTTGTGGTTTTTTTTCCTGTTTGTTTGTCTCATTTTGTGAGCAGTTAAAAAGCAAACCAGGTCTGTGTGTGGATGCCAGAAGAGGATGATCAACAGGAACTACAGCAGGATGGATGGCTGCAGGAGGGACTCAGAGGCTCTCTGACAAATACTGGATATTAGCTGGGACTGGGTGCCCAGTACACTCCATGTACACAGAGACAGACCCAAACTTTGCAGCAGAGTCAATAATGTCAGGACAAAACCCAAAGATGAGGATGAAAGGAATTATTTCAGTTCTGGAGGACTGGATGATACACTGGGAAGACAGAGTGCAAAGGCAGGGTGAAAGAGCCAGCTCAGCTGAGCATACACTGGTACAGTTAAACCTCATGCCTTTCCCCTCCTCCTTGGATGCCAAAATTAATTTGGGAGAGTGGAGTCCTCAGTGTCACTGGTCCCCTCCACAGCACACCTTTCCCTGTGGTCCTCTCCAAAACCAAAGAGCAGCTCCTGCTGCTTTTACCAGATGTGTTCTGATCCACATGGCTTTGAAAAGAGGGGAAGAGGAAGGGGAAAAGAAGGGAAAGTGAAGGGGAAGGATAAGAAAAAGCAGTACCAGGATGGTGTTTATATGGTAGTGTTTGCTCCACATATTTGAAGCTCGTGCATGTTGAATCCTCTGCTCTGTCCTGTCTGCAGTAGCCACAGATAAAGAGGCAAAGCAAGCCAGCAGTTCTCTGGCACTTGGGTAACCAGATTTCTGGATTTTCACTCTTCCTTCTCATTTTTAACTGTGAGACACTTCAGGTGAACAGCAGCATTTTGCACTGCTGGCAGGAGGCACAAGCACAGCACACTGTGCTTTGCACATCACCCACTGCAGGTCGGGGCTGGCTGCTGCTCTTGTGGCTCTGGAGGATTCTCACTCCTGCCTGAGGTGCTGCCACAAAGCCTTGCTGCTTTTGAACCCTTTGGTGGATCAATTAAAAGAGCAGAAATCAGAGTTCACAGGACAAGATCTCTTCAGAGATGGCTCAGTGTGTGGTACCAGCATAGGCAATGGAAATGCAGCCAGGTTCCTTCTGCCCCCAGCCCAGCATCAATTTTACACAGCTCCTGCAATTTCCATTCACTTACCTGACAGAAAACTTCTGAGCATACAGATAACACATTTATAGGCATCAAATAGTTACCTAGCCTGCCAGATACTATTATTGCATGTAGATAAAATACAACAAAACTCCACAAGCACAAAGAGCAGCTTAACACTCACCAACCCCTTAGGCTTTCATTACCAACTCTTTTAACTAAAAAAGAAACACCAAAAATCTTTAAAATCCTTGAACAGTTACAGCAAGGTCACCAAATTCCACCCAAACCACCAGTGCCTCCCTCACTTCTTGCAATCAGACACACAAGTTTGTGTTTCCTCTCATCTCACCACTTTGGTATTTTCTTCCTTTTCTTGCCTAATTTTCCAGTTATCAGAAGAGTAGTGTGCATAGGAGGTAGCCTGTATATATATGATTTAAAATAATTAAAACCTTAAACAGTGTGATTTCAGGGGCAAAGCCAGTTTTAGAACACTGATTTCAGTTCTAATCCTGGGTGAATCATTAGCTGATTCATTCATGTATTTATGGGGACAATAGAGTTCAGAGGGCAGAAACACACCAATGACAAGTGAATGAAAGTGTGTCCTCCTTGACATCCCAAATGTTGTGGGATTTCCCCCAGCTCTCCACAGGCACAGGAGAGCCCCCCAGAGCAGTAACCCCTCTGGGAAGTGCAGCTGCTCAAGAGAAAAAAAGTCCACATTTGGTTCTAAAACCATTTCTCAAAGGTTCAGAAAACACAAACAGTAAAATTCTGGTTGATTCAGGTGCAGACCTGCCAAATTTGTAAGCCACAAGGAGGAGAGCACACTTACAAGTCTCTGTGGGGGATAAGAATTACTGGTTTAGTTCCTTAAGTACATTAAATAAGAGAGTTTTGACTTGGAATCAATAGGAAAGCTCAGAAAGTTAAATACAGAACACAACAGATTATGCAGAAAATTATCCTTGAAAATTTTTGCATTTATACAATAAAGGAAGATTTTATCTTCTCTATGACTGGACCTCTTAGCTCATTAAATGTCAATATTTTGGTCTATTACTGCATTTTATGCAGCAGTGCTGAGCCCATAAATGTGACAGGGGGTCTGTGAGTAGCAGCACTGGGGGCTGGCAATAAAAAATATACAGCAGGGCACTGTGTCTTCAGTAAGGAGGAAAGTTGTTGTTCTTTACACAAATCTCAGGAGATTAAGCAATGGGAAAGTGTGTCAGACAGCAGGATTTCACGGTCCAGAAACTCAAAAATAAGATAAAACTCCAAAATGGAATTACCACTCCTGCCAATAAGCTATTACTGTGCAGTTATTAAATACACACAGACATCCCCATGACCACGTTGCACTGTAAATCACACTTGCAGACAGTTCATTTAATGAACAGTGTTTGAGTAGACAATCTGTTTGGGCTTATATTAAATATATAACTCCACTTGCTAAGAAATGCATTCATACCTAAACTTTCTTGCAATCCTCCCTTTAAAAAATGAGGAGAGGAGAACAAATCATTGCCAAATGGAAGTTTTCATTTTCAAAGAGCAGCAAGTGGGAACCAAAGCTTAATTTAATTTAATAATAATAATTTACCTTTAAAGAATTTATCCTGTAAAGCTGGATGATAGCCCAGAAGAAAAATATGCAGAATTTCACCTGAAGTTTTTAGTAATTAAAATATTACACTGTGGATTTAATTTATTTGTGTTGCAGGAAATGCACTTTGAGGATGTAAACATGACATAAGGTGTCCTTCCAAGCTGCTCCTGTGTCACAGACATTCCCAGTGCCTGGAGCTGGCACTCAGATGGGTCCTGCCTCTTCCCAAGAATCCTTCTGGCTTTTCCCAGGGAGCCAGAACCTTCCTGGGGGATTTTCCCTCCCCTCTGCAGCCCAAGGCTGTGGGGTTGCATCTCACCCTGTGCCAAACTGACCCAGATAGGCTGCAATCCCAATTCCCTGTTTTGTGGGAGAGCTTGGCCACCCTGCTGCTGGATTGGTGCAAAACCAGGAGCAGAAGGTGGGAAAAGTGCCAGAGGTGGTACCTGGGAACAGGGATAATGTGGATCCTGGAGCTGTAATGTGTGTTTCACAAGAGGAGGTTTAAAGGCAGAGCACAAACTCATGCTGCAGGGCTTTAGCCAGGATCCATCAGGATTTAGGTGCAGAGAAAAGGAAGGTGTCTTATCAGGGATCTGCTGCCTGGGGGTGTTTGCATTCTCCTTGGAAGCACCTGGTGGCCCCTCAGCCCTCATCTGCAGCATCAGTTTGTAAATTTGGGGTGGAATCAGGCTTTCCTGGCAGAGAGGTGTGATGGCACCAGCCCTGCTCCTGCCAGGAGCTGGAGGGCACCAGCCCTGTCCCTGCAGAGTGGGCACATGGACAGTCCCACTGGCCCAGAGGCTTCAAGGACACCACTCCTGGGCCAGATAAATCAAGGTAAGGAGCATCTCTGAGTGCTCAGCCAGATGGATCACTTGAATGACTAAACACCCTAATACATCTTTTTGAGAAAAGATATTGGCTTGTGCAATGAAACAGATAATTGACTATTCCATGGAAACTGTTAGGGCTTTACCTCTGGGATCTGCAGGAACCCATTTCTCTTGCTACACAGGAGAGCCAGCAAGTCTTTGGGCTTGATTTTTTTTTTCTTTATTACCTTTTTTTTTTTTTTTTTTTTTTCTTTTAATTCAAGAGGAAGAAACCAAGCCCAGGCTGCTCTTCCCACATCAATCCCCACCAAGGTACCACAATAATCTGGGACTGAGTGTGAGTGCAGCAGCCCCTCAGGCAATGCAAATAATATAAACTTCCAAAAAGAACATGGGTACAGAGCAACCTGTCCTCCATCCAGGCAGGACATCCCTTCAAAATCCACAACCTGATTCCAGTGTTTTCTTTCTCTGATCAGCTGCTACACTGATGGGTATAGAAAATACCTGGTTTTTCCTGGGCTGTGGTAGAAGGAGGTGAGAGGAAATCATGCCACCCCCACCCTTCTCTGACTCTTCCCTTTTTCAAATACATCAGCTCCACAGTTTATAAAATAGTGGCCTTTTTTTTTTTTTTTTTTTTTAAATAATATAGAAAATGAATGAAATCCAGGTTATGGAGCTGTAATTCCAGGCAGAGCTCCCCCAGACCCATGGGCCTCTTAATGGTTTATTCCTGTGGTTTCTCAGGACATGAGCTCCTTGATGGAATTACAGTGCTGTCATTCAAGTTGCTTGTTATTTGTTCTGTATGTAAATAAAGGGAATGCATTTAAAGGGCTGCACTAATGTATTCAAATATTTGTAGATAATCCACTGTAAATCTCCAGACTGGAGGATTTTGCATAAATGCTTGAATCTGTAACAGCTAGGAGGGAATTCCAACTCCCTGATCAAGTAAATTACACAAAAAAATAGCAGGATGATTAGACCAGGCACATTAATATTCACAATAAGTTTTGTCTGTCAGCATTCAGGACTGAATTCAAGGGTTGCATCCCTCTCAGTATTTGTGTGGCAGGAGGAGAAGCCATCCATAATCAGGGGGTAACAATGCCACCAATACACATTTCATTGTTACAGAGCACCCCAAAACATAAGGAACTGAGCTGTTTATTGTATTTACAAATATTTTTCATACAAGTTTTAATAGTAGATCATCTGAGAATTTTTACTGTCCACATTTTGGAAAGTTAGAGAGAGGTTCTGACAGCCCTGAGCCACTCAGATCTCCCACAAATTGCTCCTACATTTATCTACCAGGAAAAGGCCCCTCTCCATCAGTAAAGGTGTTAATAATATATACACATATTATTAACTGCACTTATTTTCATTTCTTGCCCTGGAGTCATCATTAGCAAAGATTAAACATGCATAAATCAGTCTCTCCTAAATTAGTGAACATCAGCAAATGTCACCTTGTTGAAACGAAAAGTTATTTATTTATTTATTTGCCTATTTATTTATTTATTTATTTTCCCAAAAACTGGATGGTGTTGCAAGATGTACAGTTGTGTCCCACCACTATTGGCTGCACCCCATTAATGTCTCATTCTAAAATAAGGGAAATCAAGGTCAGGTCTGGAATTTTTTGGCCACATGTCTTACACACACTTTAATTTTCCTAAAAAATCCTGTGTGGTTTGGAAATCTTATATGGAGAGGATAAAATTACATTTTCAGCTACTTCTATACTGTACTATGCCAGTCACTGGAAGTTGTACAGATATAACAGAGAAAAGAGATTAGCTGTCAATATTGCAAATAAAAACTAATTAAGAGCAAATGGTTTAATGATAGAGGCTCATATTTCAACATTGCCAGTTCTGCTATTTTATCATGAGTCTCTTGGAGTTTATTTGAAAGTCTTTCTTCTGAAATAAGGTGATTACATGAGTATCTCACCATCATTAACCAGCAGTAATTTCCCAGCCTTTCACTGCAGAGCTAAGTATACCTGCAAGGCTCAGAAATGAAAACATTCAACGTTTATTAATCTCACTAATTTTTGAGGGCCTGCTCACGTTATTAAATGTTCAGGGTTGGCTACACTGAGATAGCAAAAGTACCAGAGACATCCCAAATACCTCTTTGTCCTTTCAAGGAGGGGAATGCTGGTGCTGTTTATTCATCACTGCTGAGTTTAGCACAGCTCCAGGCACGAAGCATTAAAAAATTTTCTTGTGTTGATTTGCATTTCTGATAATTATTTCCATGGAGCTGCCACCTCCAACACTGCTAGACAGAATTAGCTCCTGGACAGGCATGGAGGGGTCAGATCTGAGATCAGGCAAACTGAGTGGCTCTAAACACCCTGCCTTGGGCTAAAAACATGGGAATTCAACATTATTCCAGGTTAGGGCTGCCCAAGTGAGTTATGCACATGTTGGGATAATCTAGGGATAGGAGTGCACACATCTGTTCCCTGTACTGCATCTGCAGCATCTTGCCTTGTCTTGTCTGCATTTTCTTGCTGATCCAGCTTTTTCCTGCACACAGATAATTCACCAGGGTCAGGATCTGAAAGCCCTTCAGCTGCTGGACAGCTCAGACTCTGGAAAGTCCAATTTTGAGGGAATATTTCCCCACCTGCAGCCACCTGGGAACCCTGTAATTCCAATTTTCTTTGCTGAGATGCTTTGGCCATCAGCCTCTCACCTTTCCCTTTAAGGACTTTGCTGTTTTTTTATGGGAATGCCACAAACAGCACCAGGGGCACAGACAGAGTCACCCTGCTCCCTTCCAGCAGTGGAAGCTGGTGGGGCAAGGAAGGTCTGGAGTGGTTTTGGCTAAAGTGGCCCTGTGTCACCAAGAGCCTGGGCTTGCTGTTATCCCAGCACTTTAATTTGGGACTGTCCATGCAATGGAGAGGAGCTCTAAAATCTCTGGATCCCTCCCTTCACACTGATGATAAAATTCAGCACGTTCAGTGCTGTGCTGACATGGGGCATTACTCTGGACACCCTCACTGGCTTCTTAGTGTTAATGCACAGCAACAGGAATATTCCAAAATTCACCAACAGCAAAATCAAAATATTATCTTTTAAATAATGCTTTAAAAGTTAATTTGAAATAATTCTATCAAGTTTGAGAGAAGCACCTTTGGATACACCATTGAATCACCCCAGAGCCAGAGCTAAAAGCAATTTTGGTTTTGAACACATCAATCCTCTTTCCCAGTTAGCATTGCCACAGACATTTGCTGTGGACTTAGGAAACACTGTTCCCATTAACAGCTTGACAGTATCCTGTGAACATGTGCACACAAACAGATTTTTTGTGTGCAAAAAATCTTGAGCATCAGCTGGGAGACCACACCTACATACAGAGGTTTGGGTAAACAAACACGGGGTGGAAGACAGAATATGAACAATGGGAGGAGTTTAGTTCACATTGTCCCCCCATTCCATGCTGGGATTTAGGGCTGGGATAAGGCAGTCTGCCCCACCAGAGCCCTTCTATCCATAGAAATGATTAAAAATTAACTAGGCAAGGAAGACAGATCGACTTTATCGGGTACTGCTGAGATCAGATTAACATCCCACTGACACAGGGGAGTTCAAAGTTCAGGCTCCTGCATTACTGGAAGTTTAATTTTTAATCTTTCTTTAATAGTTAAGGTCTAGAGGAGTGCCCTGGATAGGTCCTGCCCTGACATGAAGAAACCTCAGGCCATAAACTTCAAAAGGATGGATGATGGGCACCTGGTGCTCCCCAAAAGAAGAGAGAGATCTTGCCTGCTGAACTAGAGCTACACCTGGAATCAGTCATGCCTCCATTGCTCTTGTTTTGACTACACACATCCTCCTGCTCCAAAAGATAAATGCAAGGGGTAAGAGACAAGGAGAGAGGCCTCAGGAGTCTGCTGGGACTCTTCTGTCCAGGGCAGGGTTGGCTGGGATATTGGGAAGGAATTCTTCCCTGGCACAGGCTGCCCAGAGCAGCTGTGGCTGCCCCATCCCTGGCAGTGTTCAAGGGCAGGCTGGACAGGGCTTGGAGCAGCCTGGGACAGTGCAAGGTGTCCCTGCCCATGGCAGGGGTGGCACTGGATGAGCTTTAGGGTTCCTTCCAATCCAAACCATTCCATGATAAAGTCAGCAAGTATTTGTGACCTACACTCACTTTTACCAGCCCCTCACTTCACAGAGACAGTCCCAGCCACCAGAGGAGACACTCTCTCAAAAACTTTGGATGTTCCACATTTCTGCCACTATTTTATTGTCTGCCTTTGCTGTACTCCTAACAGTTGCTAAGAATTGCTTTAACATCAGCAAATACTAAGCAACAAATGTTTTACACATGACAAATCCTTTGCCTCTGGCATTTTCAGAGGTTCACATTTTTTCTCACGCAGCAGAGCCCGGGTTAGACTCTCACATCAGCTGCTGCAAAGGTTACAGGAGAAATAGGGGACCCTGTCTCCCACCTAGCCTCACTCTCCTTTCAAAGCCAAATTGATTGCTCTTGGATGGGGATGGGGGACATTCTGTGCCTTCCCATATGGAGAGCAGACTCTGTGTGTTGAACATGCCTGTGAGGTAATATTTCAGCTGAATCTACTGTCTGTCACATCTGGTATTTTGAATAATCGGTTAAGTGAACTGTAAATTAAATTAAGCCAAGCCAGTGTCATAAACCTAAAGTGCATTTCCAAAGGTTCTCCCATATGAAGAGGGAGTTGGCTTTGGAAGGCTTTAACATCCTGACTCTGAGAGCCTTAACTGCAGATAAATCAACAGCCTGTGTGCTTGTACCCGTGCTACAGCCCCCCAGAGTGGATTAAAATTAAATACTTGTGAGAAAGTGACAGTGTGGATGGATTTTCCTTCATAGACACCTGCCATGAATGAAGGGCTCCTGATGGTGACAACCAGGGCAAGAGACCAAACAGGAAATATCAGGGGAGACCCAGGGGTGCCAGGTGGGCTCTGAAGGAGCAGGAGACACTGGTGGCAAAGGATCTGCAGCAAAGGTGAGGTTATTTCACCTGCCTGACACTGGGATGAGTGACTGGTGTCCAGGGCACCTGCTCCCCAGAGAGTTTTGGATGTGCCCCAAACTTTCCTCCCATTTGCTGGAGCTGAATCAACCAAAAAAAAAAAATTCCCAAAACAACCCCGCAGTCAGGCAATAAAAAGCAGCAGCTCATTTGTGAGCCTGTCCTTGGGAATGCTCTCCACAGCCTCATGAATGCAATGATTTCAGCCAAAGGATTGTCTTTCCCTGCACCTCTCACAGCCCTGAGCACCACGTTTTACCAATAAAGGGCTAATGAACCACAACAGTTGTTCATATGTTTTCTTACTCCTTCTCTGAGATGTCACAATAAATCTATATTGCTGGGTAACAGCAAGCAGATGGATATTGTAGCTGGTAATTTGGCATAGGTGTTCTCAATCAAGGCAGAGATTAATTCTCCCCAATGATAACCAGCTCTCTTGTTTGCTGGGAGCCCATTATCATTTTCTGAAAGGTTTTTCTGGGGACAAGGGTAAAAACCAGCTCTCTGTCCTATTGCTTTATCCATTACATAGAGAATGAGTGATGGATTTCTGGAGACAAGGTGAATTAGCCACAGAAAATGACATCTCAAGCATGGAAACAATAGCAAAAAATTCCCAGGAACACTCTTTGATGGAGAACATGGATTCATGGAATGTATCTCCTGTTGCTTTGTGAGCAGCTCAGGAATACTTTTGTTAGGATTATTATTTCCTCAATGGGACTGAAAAATATATTTAAAAAACCAGATCAAAACAAATGAAAAAGCTATTTTCTGAGATGTGTCTTGCATAGCAAAAGGGATGTGTCCTTTTTTTCTAAAACCTTCAAACCAAATAACAGAATAGAAAAACAATATGGATTTTACTAGCTGGGAAAAATCAAATGGGGATACAGTGCCATTTCTCATAACATGGAAAAGAACTAAATTTTGTAAGTGAATGTAAAATCTGACAAATAAAGTGAGCTTTAGTCCTGACTTTCAGACCCTGCCTAGAACCTGGTCCTGCAGGAGGTGTGTAGCATCTCTGAGAATTTACATTTCCTCACTGATCTCATTATTTCATTAAATACTCCTAAAAACATCCCCTTAAGGTATTTGTTACCCTTGAATTTTGTTTGTTAATGAGATCCTAATTGTGGCATAGCAAGTTCATCAACTATTGCACTTCTATAAAACAAAGAGGAACTGCAGCTAATTATTTGCTAAACTCATTATCAGAGCTCTGCTACTGCAAAATTTCGTAGGTGTTGGATTTTCCAGCTGACATCCTGCTGCAGGACAGGGGGTGAGGACTTGAGCAGAGGTTTTGAAGTGACAAAACAGCAGTGAGAAGGATTTAAAGTTCTTCCTTTTCCTGCCTCTCTCACCACCTCCAGTGGGGCATTTCAGAGCATCCCCAGACTCCCAGGGAAATCTCTGCACTGACCCTCGTGGGCACTGGGCAGGATCAGCACAGGCAGTGGAGGAGTTTTCACTCCCTGCACACTAAAGAAGAATATATTAGTAGAAAATGAATAGCTTGGTTGGTTATTGATGAACAGAAATGCTACAGTGCTCTTACGATTTCAAATTGCTCCTGATTAATGGCAGAGGGAAGGGAATTCAAAGAGTGATCTCACTGTGCTGGGAGCATCACAGAGCACTGACTGCAGCACCCTACACCTTGGAAATGGGGATCAGCCAAGCCTGACTCAACAGGGACTCTGAACTGCAAAATACATTTCTGTATCAGTCCTGGGGCTAAGGCACTGCAGGGTTCTGCCCCAACAGGTAATTGTAATTCTTTAATCTGTTGGGTGAATGCCTTGTTCCCTTTCCTGCCTCACTGTTATTGCAGGTGTCTGGTGTGAGCCTCTCTAACTGGGGAGGATCCATCTCCAAACCATCATTTTATGCACTGTGGTGGATAAAAGTCACTCCTGTCCATTCCCACCTTTTTCTTTCTACTCCCTGCTCCAGTGTATGAAGGTTAAGGAATAATGAATAATCAATAAGGCCACGTCTCCACCAGAGAAAAATGTTTCAGCCTGAACATGAGAGCTGGAGAAGATTTAAATACAGTTTTGTGCCATCCACTCCAGCTTTGCTAATATGAGCTGTGAGTCAGCATCCTCTTCTAAATCACTGCAATGGCCACATCCTCCAAGAAGGAGCCCACAGCCCCTGGGAGCTCAGGGAAAACCAGGACTGAAGGGAAAGAATTACTGACACTGCTCAAGCACTCACCCACCAATGGCACCCCTTAAAATTGTGCAGATTGAAGCAGCAAGTCCCTTCCAAGGAATGCCTGCATGCAGAGAAGCCAAGCAGAGCACCTTCCAACACTGACATTAGTGTTATATATTTATTTATTTATTTATTTATTATATTATATTATTATTATTGTATTTATTCTATATGGAACTGATAAACCACTAGGGCTGGCTTGTTGGAAAAAGGGAGAATTAGCTTTCCAAACCTGCACATTGTGCTTTAGATGAAAACATTTTGGAAAGAGAGGCTGTGTTTCCAGATCTGCCACTGACCAGCTCTGGAAGTGAACAGGGTCTTTGCTCACTGAGCAATGTGTGACAAATCTGCCCTGCAGTGAGGCAAAGGGACTGAAAAAAAACTTGTGAATCTCCAAGGTAAAACTATTCTATTACAAAATCACATTGCTATGCAGCACCCATTCCTCTGCCTCTTTAAGCTGAATGTGAATGCAGGCTGCTATAATCTTGTATTAAAAAGAAAACACTAAAACCTCCCCCCCAAAAGACATACCAACCTCTACTACTGATATAATCAAAACAGCTTTTAATTATTTGCAGGCAGTACTTTGCCATGTATCACAGTTATTCATTTATACTTAAAAAAATAATAACCCTACTCTATTTGATAGCTGGTGATACTGAATTAATAATTTGAGCAAGTCAGGAGGAAGTTAATGTAATCCTCAATTTGCTTTACATCTTCAGAGTCACCTAGGGCACTTTACAAGGCAGGTAATATTATCACAGCTGGACACCTTGGTAATCTTCTGAGCTCTTTTTCCTTTTCAAAATAAACGTTACAGATTTACTGTGATACTGCTAAAATAGCTGCTAATTTGCTTCAAAAGATGAAAGAAACCAGGTGAATTAACAGAACTCCATCACACTGAACAGAAATTCCAGCAGGGCACAACACAGAGGGGAGGTCCAAGGCTGCAGATGGACCAGCCACACCTCCCTTTCTAAGGGCAGCTTTGGATCCAGCTCCTCCATCCTGGCTTTTTGTTTGCCCTGTGATCCAAAACTGTGGGATTTGCAGATGATGGCAGATGCTCCAAAAGAGCAGATTTGGAAGCCTCAGCTTGGCTCTTTGAGGCTGAACCTGAAAAGAGAGGTGAAAAAGACCCAAAATTTAACCATTCCTGTCTTCAGCCTGGTGTCCACACTCTGGAAACCTGGGAAGCTTAATGGATCCAAAATACCAAGGCAAGGATGGACTGCAGGAAACCACTGCCAGCTTTCTGTGTCCAGGGAGCCAAATGCTTCATTAAAACCAGTACAAATTGTCTTTTCCACAGAGGACAGATGTGAGATTTGCTGTCAGCTGGGAGAAATCCTGCAGCCATGAAGAGCCTGCCCAGCTGGGGCTGCTCAAAGCCCCAAGTGCTGCCCATCTCCTGCAGCACCTTCAGCTCCCCATGACCCCAGCAGTGCTTTCTTGTGGGCACCAGGTAAAAAACTCTCAATGCAGCCCCCAGAAAAACACTACTGAAATAAATCTCAAGGCATTTGGTGATCCTCTTTGTCCCTATGTTGCCTCCCAGCACCATTCAGGACATCTCAAAGTCCTGGACATGAACATTCCTCTCAGGTTGGCTCTTTAATTTCTATGAGATACCATTGCCTGCTCTTTAAATAGAACTTAAAAAAAAAAACATTTAAAATATATATACAACTCATTTACACACATTTGCATATCAGAAAAGCCTAATCAAAACCTCCCTGATTTCCACGTCAACTGTCATAGATGTTTTAGCAATCAGCAAGCTTAAATAAAAATTAAAAAAATAAAACCAAACCATATTTGTCTTCTTACATAAACTGTTATGGCAATATAATATGAAAAGTTAGATATCTAAATGACACTGTAAAAGCTGGAATGATTGATTTCACAATGTTTCCAGGAATTATAAATAACCTTTAAGTGTCTCCACTGCTTTGATTTGCATAAGCAATTGGGAGTTCGTTAAGCAGGAATTAAAACAAAGCTGAGGCAGTGCTGGGAACTTGGTCTGAGCAAGGACCTGGGTCAGTCAGTGCTGCTCCAACCTCAGCTCTCCCAAAAAGCTGCTGCAGTTCATGTTTGGGAGGTTTTGGTAGTGGGGAGCCAGTGCCAGCCTGGATCAACCCAGCACAGAGTGCCCAGGATCAGCTCTGGGGTTGCACTGGGCTGAGGAAAAGCTGTGAAAATTGTATACAAACCAGGGTGTGCCAGCTTGGAACAGTCTGGGACCTCCACAGGAACCTCCAATGGAACTTGGAATCATGGAATATAATCACAGCATCACTGAGGCTGGAAAAGACCTCCAGGACCATCGAGTCTGAACTCCAAAATCATTGAGTCCAACTGCTAAAACTTCACAGGAGATTCACAGGACTCCCATAGAGAATTCCCCCTAAACATTCCAAGCATTCTCCACCACTGCCAAGGCTGGAATTTCCCCTCAGTGAGCACCCACACAGCACCACAAACACGAGATTTTTCCTGCCTGGGTAAGAAATGAGAGGCTTTTGCTCCTTTGGCTCTGAGCTGCAGCACCATGGAAGTGGTTATGGGGCATGAAAAGGGAGGATGGGAGCACAGGGGAAGGAATGAAGACAAGGGAAGATAATTGAAAGTACCAGTGCACTAGTTATGTTGCATATTTCTAATGTAATTAGTATTAATAAGCTGTCAGTCAGAAGATGTAGTTGTTAAAAGGCAGTTTCAATGGGGAAAAATTATAATTGAACTGCTCCATGTATTTGTCTGTATTATTTATTCTCTTGTTTTTTCAGTTCACTGCCACAGGTTCGTGTTTAGCAGAAGTGAAATTGAAGAAGCAAACAGAGTTTTTTTGTTTATTAACTAGGAAAAAAAATCATCTTCTATTGCTCTGAGCAGGGCCAGCCACAGGAGGGAGGCTCAGGGATGGTCAGTGGGTCAGTTCTGCACCTGGTTCTCACTCAAGCCACAATTTTTTCAAGCTAAAACTTTGCATTAATTCTATTTTGATATATACACTTGTTCCTGAGGTACCTGGCATGGTGTTTGCTCCTTTATTCCCTACTAATTCTCTACTCACTCCAGATGCTCTGTCTCATGATTTAACACTGCAGTTCCTAAAGCTGGTCAAATCACTGAATAACATTCAGTAATTCCCTTCTCTTTTTTTAATTTTTCAATTGTCTGCAAGCAGTTTACAGTGTTTCCCAAAGCATCTGTAATGAGAAATTAGTCACTAAATATTTTATACAAATAGTTATTTAGGCTGTATCTTGATCACAAGCACTTTGCTGTGGATTCAGCTGGGACAGAAGGATTTGGATTGGATTTGTGCTTCTGACTGTAAATTGGCCACGTGGATGCAGCTCTCTTTCTCCTGACAACATTGGGGTATTCCAGGCTCCAGCATTCCAAGTTAAAGTTACATTAGCTGTGATTGCTCTGGAATACCCCCAGCACATCACCTGCACTGGAAGAGCTACACAAAAATATCCCATCCCTGTTTTACAGAGTCTGATGTGGCTTTGGCTGCATGGAGGAGATCTTGACCCATGGAGAAATCCTGAATTTTATCCCCAATGCCAAGAAACTTGGACAGAGAGCCTCACTCGGGTCAATTCATATGTGAGGAAGTTTTGTGACACTGGCACAGGCTGCCCAGAGAGGTGGGAGCCCCATCCCTAGAAACATTCAGGGTCTGGAGGAGGCTCTGATGACCTGGTCCAGTTGAAGATGTCCCTGCTCATGACAAGGGGTTGGACTAGAAAGAACTCGATGTTCCTCCCCACCCATTCTGTGATTCCACATGCATGGCTCCTCTCAGGAGCTGCTCCCACCACCCCTCACATCCCAGTGGAGCACTGGGAGTTTGTGTTAACCCAGGAATTTCTCTTCTGTGTGTCCCATAAATAACAAATGCTGCTCCTTTTCTGGTCACCTGCTGAATTTAAGGAATCTGTAAGTCATGAACCCGTGGCAGCTTGGCACAAAGGCTGCTCTGGCTACTGCAACACATTCTCAATTATTTGTACAATCCCAGAGGAAGTAACTGAGGAATTGTTGGGCTGGAATAGCTCCCATCATCTCCTGGTATCAAAGTGAAACATTCCTGAACATTTCCTGTACCACCAAACGAGGGATAGGAGACATTTTCTGGAATTTAAGGGGGAAATAAACACCTTACAAGGCATTAGGAAGAAAAACAAGCCCTGCTCTGTGTGGTAGCCAAGGTGGGGCTGCAGAGAGGCCAAACTGTCCTGGGCATATCCCACCTCTCACTGGCTTGCTGTGACTGGTTTGGAGTGCCAAGGTTGGAGTGTTTTTTTTTGGGAAAAGCTGTTTGTTTTCTAATTGTCATTGATTCCAGGCTCCATCCATCCTGGGATGGCTCAAACCCCATCAGACCCAAAGCCACACACTAAAAATGGGCTCCTGGAGCAATTTGGGACCTCCCTCTGGTGACTCCTTCCTTCCCTCCTCCTCCAGCCAGGCTCCAAGGATAAAATACAGGATAGAAGAGGAATCAAAGTCCTTTCAAGGCTTTGCACCTTTTCAGGATGGAATATCTGCAAGAAGGCTTGTCCCAAAATTGCAGAAAGAGGATCCAGCTGAGGCACAACTCTGCTCATTTTCAGGATGTGTGGCTGCTCCTCATCCTCCCCATCCCTGGGGGAACCACTCACCACCCCCTGACAGAGCAAGAGACTCCCAGACATTCCCCAAAACCTTCTGGGGCTCCTCTCAAGCCATTGCTGACACAGGAGCTGACCCCACCCCTGGAGCCACAAATCCAACCCATTTTCCTTATTTACACAGGGACAAAAATGTTTTTCTCCCAACCAGGTTTTCTTGTGTCAGTCGTTCAACATGTTCCTGTGGTTTCTTCCCTCCCTTTCTTATTACCTTTTCTGAGAGTAAAGACATTGCAGATGGGCATCAAACTGTGCAAAATGTAAATTATGATTGGGTAGAGTCAGAACATAAAAAATAAGTTATTTGGATGCCTTTTTTTTTTTTTTTTTTCCTAAGGACCACAGCACATATGGCATGCTAAAAAAATGTCTCGTGTTCATTAAGGCTAAATGAGACAGGTTAGAGAATCATGGGCACCAAATGGAAAACTTGGGGGAAAAAAATGCTGGCTGGCAACTCATTCTGCTGATAATATTTTTTGGATGTTTCCCTCCTGCCCTCTCTCCCTCATTTTTTTTCAAACTGCAAGGACATTTTTGCAAATATTTCACAAATATCTGATGGCTGTTGCTTAGGAATCTGTCCTCCCCGCTGTGCCTTCCTCATTTGAAGGTCATAATCCTCAGTTTGTGAAATCATAATTATCTTGCTAGCCAGCAACTCTGATGTCACAAATGGAGGATTATGATGACTTCAATGAAAAAAGCAGCAGCAGGAGAAAATGAACTCAGCCACCAAAAGCTTGTTTTCCTCCCCACCCCTCCAAAATAATAAAAAAAAAGGATACAGCTGAGAAAAATATCAGCAGAATGATCTCCAAATAGACTATTTTCTGCATGGCATCAGTGCCTCTTTCAGAATATGAGGTTAATTTCTGCCTTGTGCCAGTTTAATGCAGACTTCCACTTTATTTTAGGGCATAGCAGGTCTTATATTTAATGTAATAGCAGAATCTTGCTACTTCTTGTGGAGCTCATACAGAGAGCTCAGAGTTCTTCCATAAAAATGAAACAAGCCTTCCTGTAGCACTCAGGAAAATAAAATGGCCAAGATTCACCACAAGGTCACCTAAACCCAGGGCTTTACTACTGCCAGATAATTCACCACTGTGTCAAAAAATATGACAAATAAACACTGTCTGTCAGATTAATAAAGTATTTAATGGCCAATTCCCCTTATTGCTTTTTATTAAGCATCCCTGCCAACCTAATGCTAAAAATTCACAAATATTCAGTGACAACTTCTCTCCTCAAAAATCATAGAATTCAAATTGGGTTGGAGGGGACCTTAAAGACCTTTTAGTTCTGACCCCCCTGCCATGTCCAAGAAAACTTTCACCAAAAAGAGAGTGAATCTTGAACTAAAAATGTGGGAGAAAGAGACCATGGCAGAGCTGGGGCCATCCTGATGCATTTCCCAGAGCAGAAGACACATAAACCCCAGACATTATTTAGTTGTTGGGAACAAACTGGGATGGCAGCACTGATTTTCCTCCAGGACAGATGCTCTGGGAACATGATTCAGCAATTCTGAGTGTCATTATTTTGAATAAAGCTATCAACGTTTCTCCTGAGGAGTTTGGAATACAAGAAGATTTCTGCTGTCACTATAAACACTAGTGTGTGTCTCCTGGGCTTCACATAATGTACATTTCAATGTTCCTGCCTGCCTGGATGAGACATTAAAAGAGCTATACTCTGAATTACTGATGTTTTATAAAAATATGAACTAATAGTGCAATGACATGATTCTGCTGCCTCTTCCCATTGCTGCTCTCCATGTGCAGAAGCAGCAGTGTGCTGGGACCAACCACAGATCTGGGAAATGCAGTGGGATGAGAGCAAAAGGGCTGAATGCTGGAGATTTGGGGGTAAAAAAAATGCAATTCCCTGATCATAACCATATTCCTTGGGCTGTGTAACTCAGAGGGGAGTAAGTGGCAGCAACAGCATCCTTGCAGAGGAGGTGCCTTCCAAAGGCATCTCACAGCAGCAGCATCCTCAAACCTCCTGGCTGCAGAATGTGGTGGTGCAGGGGAGAGCACTGGGGGAAATAAAAGCACAACAGCTGTAGTGCCACAGGCCCCTGGCCCAGGGAATGTGTCAGGAGAGAGCTGTGCACACCCACCCCTCTCAGTCATTAGAACAACATATGGTGGGCTGGTGCTCGTGCTGCCTTTCTCTGCCTGCCCTGTTTCTGCTCAAGGTGTCAGTAAATTAGGAGAGAGGAATGCTGCACACGTGAGCAGAGAACTGCAGGGGGAACGAGCATATGGGGGCAGGAGGATGTGTAAATTCTTTGCTGCCACATCTTCATCGATTCTAAAAGCTCCAAAGGCACCGAAAAATTACCCAGGTTTGTGTTTGTGTGGTCAAAACCTTCCTGTGCTTTTTTTTTTCTGTTCTCACAGCAGCTGAGAAGCCCCATCACTGCCACCATTGGTGACAAACTCCCAGATCTCAGAGCACAGTACCACATTTACAATGGGATGGCTCATCCAACCCCACAACGCAGAGGTTTGTGCAATCAGCCAAAATCCAAATTGCTGTCTTTGAGACAGCCAAACCAGAGTCAGACAAGCAGCCTGGACTGTGCAGGGTGGCCCAGGGGTGCCCAGAAGTGGGAGCTGGGTCCTGAAAACACGTGGGGAGCTGGGCAGCAGCCGTGGCTGCCAATGAGGATGGATTCAGGAAAAAACACAGGGATGTGTCCCAGGGATGGGACAGGAGTCCAGACTGAGGCACAGGCTCAGAGCACTGCACAGCCATCAGCTGAGGCAGGTGTGCTGCCAGGATGGTGACAGAGAGCTCAGAAGTGACTCAGGAGTTGGTGTCACAAGTGTGGATTAACCTTTGTCACCTCCATGCTCAGCTGACTTCCCCCTTTCATGGAGCAGCTTGATTTATGTGTGAGTCATGTGCCTTCATAAGAAATTTATTAAATGATCATCTCTTTCCCCCCCCTCCAGATCTGTCACTTGGAGGGTGTTAATTGGTGTTTGAACCTGTGCTGGTGTCACCAAACGAGTTCCAGCAGCCCCATGTGCTCCCTGGAGCACATTCCCTGTTCCCAGGAGTAGGAAAAACCCTGGTGCTGCCTCTGGATGCTGGTGGCCTGGTGGGAATTGCAGATTATTTTCACTCCCTGGATGACACAAGGCTTGACAAGAACTGGGGAGCACATTGGTGACTGAAATGGGATCTGGCTCCAAAGCTCCATCTCAGTTCAGCAAACAAGAAATCCAAGGAATTCAGTGAGCACCAACCCCATGACTAATGTCAGACATGTTTCAGTACACTGCTGAATCAGATCCTAATCTCCCACTCCCTTGGCATCCCAAAACATGAAAACAAAACAGCCATGCCAAGAATATGCTATAAAAATAATTGCTTTTAGTTTAAAAAACTAAGTTGTAAACACCCACAGAGTTGCAATTGGTCTTAATTTCTCTGCAAATGTCATTTTACATTAGACTCGTGTTCTTCATTCACAATTTGAATCAAAAAAGTACTTCTGTTTTAATTAGTTTTATAAATTTGCTGAGCTAAATGAATACAGCAGTAAAATCAAAACTGCAGAAAATGTGTGTAATCTCAGCAAACTGCATTACTTCTGGAACAAATTGTAAACCTAAAAATTAATTAATTAAATTTATTAATTAAAATAATGTGAATTAAATTATTTGATTAAAATTATTTGAAATGCCAAGACATGGAAACTGTGAATTAATCTGCCACAGAAAAGCTACAGCTCATTTTAATAAACTGCAATAGCCCCAGCTACAAAATTCTCTGCTGCAGAGAAATCAGCTGAATGTGTGGAGACAAGCAGTTCCCACATGGCCAAAGAGAGTGGATGGGTTTTAAATTCATTCTGTGACATCAACTGGAGACTTTTGTTCTAGATGATAATCTCAATTTTCTCAAAACCCATTACAGTCAAAGTACAACTTAAACTACACTTCTTTCCTTGTGATGGCTCGGTGTCAAAGCACTGTGAGTGATGGATTAGCAATATTTGATTTCAGCTTCCAGGGCATTAATAATCATGGGAAATAGCTCTTATAAGCAGAGTTTCCTTGTTCACTGGCTGTTCTGCAGATTGCTAGCACAAAACCAACCTATAAATGCAGAAATTGTATTTCAGTACAGCTCTGCCAGCTGGCCACACCATTATGCACATAATTCCTTCTACTTGGGCTCCTCAGTAGGAAAAAAACCAAAATCCTAAGTTGGATACATCTTAGGATTATCAATTTAATTAAGAGGATGACAAGAGGAGATAAATGCAGGAGGGTGTTTATTACCAGAATAAATGTTTAGCTGCACTGCACTGCTACACCTGTGCCCATGTATTGGGGTGTTCTAGTGGGAAAAACCTGAGCTGTGTTGAGGAGGACACCAGCACCACAGGTACCTGTGAGAACTGAGCAGAGGAGACAAAAATCTCACTCTGAGCTGCAGGAAAGGGAGCAGATGGTGCAAACATTCACACACACACACATATTCACACTTTTTCATGACACAAGGTCACTTCCATGCTTAAAAGGGTTATGGCTGGAGTCAGTCATTCTGGATTCTCCACTGAAATTGCCTGGGGAAGGACTGCAGACTGTCCCATGCACAAACTCAGACACAAATCTTCTCTCCAGTTCACTGAGCACTTCTTGCACATCTCCAGAGCTCCCACACACCCCATGGACATGGTGGCACCAGCATGGCCCCACACACACAAACAGCCCAGCACCCACAGATGCTTTATTTAAGAATATGCATGCAGACAGTTCTCTAGAAAGCACACTCTATAAATAAAACATGCTTAATAACCCAAGAAAACCAAACAAAATAAATAAACCATGCTACTGACTGGCAACCTCCTCTGCAGAAGAATCTGTAAAACACTTTCCAGGGTTTGCAAAGTGCCTGCCTGCAAAATATTTTGCATGATACAGTGCTATTCCTTAAACAGCTGTGATGGTCCACATGGTGCAGCAGCTGACAAACTCCCTGCTGGACAGCTCTCCTCTCTCCAGCCTAACAGCTCAAACATCAGCTGGAGTCAGTGCTCCATTTTATAACTGCAAGGCATGATTTATGAGAAGAAAATAGCAAGGACTGTGTTTTCCCACTGCTGGGAGTCAGTGTGGTCCTTGTGAGGTCAGGAATGCCAGGCAAGCCTGTGCCAGCTCACTGCCCAGCCTGGCAGGTTCCCTACAGACCATTAGGGGAAGCAGGGAAGCATGAAGGGCTGAGTGATGTTCTCACAGCTTTATATTTCACTTCTGGACGCTCCTCTCACCTGCAGAATGGGGTGACAAGAGCCACACTGAGGTCTGAGCTTATTCTGGGTTTATTTTGGATGAAAGGCTGAGGCCACCTCAACCCTGTGCTGATGCTGGAAGTGATCAGGCAGCACTCCTGCTCCTTCCTGCTGTGAGGAAAAGGGTGGGAGATGGGGAATTGGGTAAATCTGGTGCCATATCTGATGTCCCCCTGGGGTGCAGCACTGCTGAAAACCCCTCTGAAACTGCTCTGCAGCTGCCTCTGGGAAGGGGCCGCTCCACTTCAACTGCTCTGCCTGGGAGGGAGGCTCCTTCCATAGGAAGGGCTGGCAGGATTGAAGCCAAGTTTGTAGGAGGTGATTTCCAGAGTCAATTTGTTCTTCTCTGCCCTTTTTTATTCTCTGTATAAAGCTGAGCATGCAGGGGAAGAACCAAATCCAATTCAACATCACCCAATTTTTCTCAGGACAGAAGCTCCCTTTCATAAAAAAAGAAATCCCTTGTAATTCCATCCATTCTGCAATCTGGTGAATTAGCAGAATGGATGCTGGATAGAAAGCTCCTGCTCTGGAGTGAGCCCTCACTGCTGGCTTCCTTGCTATGCCCTGCACACAGCTGGCCTTGTTCCACAGCCAGAAGTGCTGCTGGATCTTTTTGTCCTGCTCTCCCCAGAACTCGGCCTCTCTTCAGCTGGATCTGTAAGAGCCAACAGGTGGGGAGGGGTGTGGGGAGGCAGAGGCTGCCAGGGTGCTCCAAAGGACCATCTGTGTGTGCAGGGAATGCACAGTCCCAGCCAAGGACACGGGAACATCTGTCTGCCTCCAGCTCTCACCTCCTGCAAAGGTCAGGCAGCGCCGTGCCAGCTGTGCCAGGCACTAGGGTAACACTAAACACCCCAGAACAGCCTGTGGGGACACATTTTTGTTGTCTTTAGCCATTTCAAAAACAGAAAATCCTGCCTAATTGAAAGCTGGAGTGCCCTCCCATTTCTCCCCACACAGGAGGTGCTACTGGGGTCAGTCAGGTGTTTATTTGATGAGAATTTCCCTTGTGGGTGCAGGACCCCACTCCACACAGCAGTGGTTCATACTATGTGCTCTGCCTGTATAAACCTTGGGATTATAAATTTTGGGATTATACAAACAGCCAGATTTCCCAACAATATTATTGAAGCAGGGAGCTTGATACTATTAACACATTATCAACCACACTTACAAATCCACAGAGTAACCCAGAGACAACAATTTCCCCCACGCTCCTTATGGATTTTGCTACAAATAAACAAAAGTTTCCCACTCTGCACTTTCCCTTTCCAAGACTGCTGCCACCTCTGGCATTTTTTATATTCCTCTGAGGAACTAGTGCCAACATTTTTCCTGTCTTTACCAGCAACCAAAGCAGCAGCTACAGAAGACTCCTGTGATCCTCAACAGTGTGAGCACAGCCAGAGGTGTTTCCCAGGAGAAAAATGGAAAGCTGTTCAGTTACCTGTCTGGTCTAACATAACCTGGAAGGTTTGGATCCTTTTTAATGTTTGGACATCAAGCTCTGTAAATGTGTTTTGTTAATACTTTATGGCCTTTATGGGAATACTTGCAGGAGGTGCCACCTAAGGAACAGCACCTTCATCTCAGAGTCAGCCTTGAAATGAGCCCCCTCCCCACGTGACATATTTAATTCCCAAAAGCAGCACTTTTCACTCATCTTTATGAGGTTTTTTGGTGCCTATTTGTAGATTTGTGAGCAGGTTCCCTCCCCATCCCTCATCCCCAACGAGCGGCCGCGCTCGCGCCCGCCAGGCTCTGCTTGCCAGGGCTTGTTTTTTACAAAACAAATGGTCAATGAGGCTGCTGTGACAGGCCACTGGCTGGACAATGAGTTCATTCTCCAGCCCCACCGACAGCAAGGTGCTCCGGGAGCGCCGTTTGTAATGAGAGCAGCAAACACCCGGCAGAGCCGTGGTGTGCACTGCAGCCTGGGCACTACAGCCCCTGCAAACCTCCCCAGCCAAAAAATGGGAAGAGACAGAGCTCTGGGATTGCTTCAGAACCATTGCTGAAAATGATTAAACTGGGGGGGGGAAAGAAAAATTAAAAAAAAAATCAGGAGGAAGAACGCCTCCAGAGGGCTGAAGCAAATCTTGTAGCACACACATCACACAGGCACAGAGCTGTCCTTTGGACACCTCTGCTTCCTGCAGGTTTTCTAAGAGAAATAAAAGCTCCAGGAAAGTCCCAGGTCTGTAAACAGAAGTGGTCAAAAGTCAAAGCAAAGATCTAGAGAGACTAGAACAAGAAACGACACTTAAAAAACCAAGGCAGGAAGTTTATCCAGCCTTGACTGAAACTGGCACACCTGACCTCAAAAAGGAAAAAAAACAGCTAAAAACCAGCTAGGTGCCATCTGTAAATATTTTTAGAGTACCATCTTCAATTTGGATAAAATTATAAATATATAATAAATATATAATTATAAATAAAAAGTGATGGGGCATTT
Organism: Oenanthe melanoleuca; assembly: GCF_029582105.1. NCBI lineage: Eukaryota > Metazoa > Chordata > Aves > Passeriformes > Muscicapidae > Oenanthe > Oenanthe melanoleuca. The sequence continues at coordinate 3,537,481 of NC_079342.1, read as the reverse complement.
TTTCTATTTGAATAATGAATAATATAATGAAGATAACATGGGCTCTGTCATTTCCCACCTCCCCAGTACAAAAGTGTGGCAGCAGATGACTGACAACACCATATTTCAAACTGCCTTTAAAAAAAAAATCCCTTTGTTTTTAAACACCTTGTCCCACAGGAGGTGCTGCTGGTTGACATGAACAAGGGGCAGATGTGAGTGATTCATTAAAGCCTGGAGGCTGCTGAAGGTCAGGAGAACACATCCCTCACATCCAACAGGACGCTGTAACAATGAACTCTCAGGGCTGGGTTGGGATGTGAGCCAGCTCTTAGCACACAGAGCTTGCTCCAGGTAAATCCTTCCACAGCTGCCTATTATCCCCATCACATTATTCCTCCTGACAGAGGCAGCTCTGTCCATATAGATCACAGGTGCAACCCAGTATGGAAATCCTATTTAGTTGTGCAATACATTACTGTCTTCTCCCTGCTGTACTAATGTCTGAATTAAACTGTAATACCTCATGGCTGGAACCTTTCTTTAATTCATGCTGAAGACCCCTCACACAATCTATGTGCTGAACAAAGTAGTAAATTCACCTTAACATCTTTATGCTTTCCCATAGTCTTTAAATCATTCATATCCAGACTTTCTGTGTGTTCTGGATGGGGTGGAAATGTTTCTAGCACATAACTTTTCCATTAATGGTTTTGGGGAATGAACTCTTTGAAGAGGAAGCTCTGTCCTGTAATCACTGGGAGAAAGAGCAATGCCCACACTTCACTGTGTGAGCCTGGAGGAGCCCCTGGGCTCTGAGCCATCCTTGAATCCCTCTGAAGAGTGGCCCTGAGTCCATCCCTAGGGAACAGCACACACTGCAAAGGGGAGGCTGGTGGGTGGCATCTCCTCCCTTCAGAGTGCAAAAGAGGGCAAAGACTGGAAGACTCCCCTTTCTGCCACAAGATGTTCTTCTGTGAGTGAAACCCTCCAGATGGGCTTCCCTCTAACACCAAAGGCAACTATTCACCAAGTCTTGATAAAACCTCCAAAGCATGCTCCACTGCATCATCTGCAGGAGTTAAGGGGAGGTGAAAAACAGAGCTGCAGGAAACCAAAGACTCACTGCACTGTCCCTAATTTGTGAGACATCTTCCAAAATCAGCTTCATTGAGGCACAGCAGGCAAAAAACACTACTGAGTACAGCAAAACACATTAAAGGACTTGCAGAGTTCTCTAAAATTCAGAGAAAGATCTTTCTTTGCAAGGACCCTGCACACCAAGACACTGCAGCCTTCAGGGTATTGATGACACTGAGTGTGTCTTTTTCTGTCAACTGCCCTTTTCTCCATGAGTTATTTTTTTTCCATGAGTCCAACCCAGAGCAAGGTCCCATAATCACTGCTACAGGGGCTGGAGGAGAGAGGGGGTTGTTGTACTGTGAAGTCCCTCAAGCTGAACTTCATCAGTGTATTTATCCAGGACAGAAAACCCACCTGTGGGAAAAAGCCTCTCTGCTTTTTGGGAGCCTGCATGGGCAGTTCTGGAGCCACCTGCCACCATGGACCAGGAACTGCCACACCAAGAGCTGACAGAGGCAAACTTCTCCTTTAGAGCCTCCAGCTTCCTGCATGCCTGGGAGAAGGGACCCAACCAGCAGCTGGCTGCAGACTTATCCAAAATTCTCATGGTTTCTTTCAGCCAAATATTATTTCCAGTCTTGTAGTGCCAAGGAACATCTTGTTGAAACACAGAAACTTTCTTTTGAAATAGGAGAGTATTGGAGAATGTCAGCAAGGTGCAACAGCACAATGCCACTCTGGGTATTGACTCCTTAGGCACTCCAAATTTCTGGCCTGAGCCCAGCCTCTCAAAGACAGTGGGCTCTCCCCAGTGCCATGTGTTACCACAGGTCTCTCCCTAATTCTGAGCCCACTCTGAGAGGGTTTGTCCCCTGCAGTGCTCTCCAGCTGCTCCCAGCTTCTGCCTCCAGCCTCTGACCTTTTGGAAGCTGCCTGGGAGATCCCACATTTGGTAAGAGACTTTTTAAAGCAAACAGTTTACATATGATTAATTCTTCCTGTAGACCTCAAAAAAACCTCCTTCCTGATTAACAAAGGTCACTGAATCTCAAAAGTTAATGGCAGACACTTCAAATATATTACAGCCCTCCTCTGAAAAAACAAAGTAGACAAAACTGGGTTTGTCTGGAGAAAATAGGTGTAGCAGAAGAAAAGGCAAGAAGCTGGGTAGGTAGAGACTGGAAAACTGATAGAGGAGCAGCTGTGGGTTATTCTCAAGAGCTGGAGAGGAATAGGGCAGGACCTCTTGCCAGAGCAACCCCAGATACAGAGAAATAAATACATATTCTAACAGTGAGCACTGCTGGAGCTCCTGCTGGAGTCACTGGGCAGTGGGATATTCTCTGAGTGCTTTGAGGTTGCACTTTCCCTATGAAAGACCCTATGAAAACGTGAAGAGGGAATCCTCAGTCCTCTTCCTGCACGTTCCCATCATACCATTCTCTGTAAGGGTGCCATGACTTTGCTACCCTGACTGATCCATAATTCACAACTATTATCCATGCTCAATAATTACAGTGTTAATATTTGGGTAATTTGGAAGTACCTTTCTCCAGCAGAGTTCAGCCTGTGCCACTGAATAATGCACAATTTAAGTAAGTGTTATGAATAAAACTGTTCTCTCCTCTTTCTTTTCCTTCCCCATTCATACCTCCAAAATGTTTTCAAAATGTTAGTGACAAGAGGAATTTGAAGAGGGAGTCTCATTACTTTAAGGCAGAATTAAAAAATTATGAAATGCATAATGCCCAATTTATCAATCAAAGCAAACTGCAGTACAGACACACTGAAAGCCCTTCACTCTCTAATCACTAATAGGTAACACTATCAAATTCAGCCCTACACTCTATTAGAATTGCAGTAGAAAAGCACTTAGTGTAATGCCCAAAGACAGCTCACCAAATACTGCTCACTTGGCTCAAAGACAAGGCTGAAGTGTTAATAATTTGAAAGCTTCCTTAACCAGTGTGCTTTATCAATATGCCCAGAAAATGAAATAAAATATTTACACACAACTTCTGTAGATTAAAAATAAAAAGATCTAACTTGCATTCAGCCCAAGAACTGTGACTTTCCCCCCAGATTTGTGAATTACCTGTGAGTGTCTTGCTGTCCCAGCTGCAGAGCCCATCATCTCCCTCTTGCAAACTGCAGGAATCATTTCCATTCCTTCTTTCTGACCACATTAATTTCAGGCTTGCTTGTAGCACGATTTTTTTTTTTTTTTTATGTCCTCATTTCCTAATTCCTCATTTTCCCATCAGTCTCCCAAGCACCACAAATGCACAGTGTTGGCAGGGCAGTGATGAACTTCATCCAGTCTTCTCTCTCAGTTGAGCCTTCTTGCCTTGACCCCCTCCAAGGGAGGGACAGGCAAAGACACCAAACCTTTGTGACCAGGTCCAGTGCTCATGTCCTCTCTTTTCATGCTATTTTCAACCTCAAGCTTCAGATTTCCTAAGGTTTTCTTACTCTCCAGAGTAAATATCACCAAGAGAGCATCTCTGTGAAGCACCCAGCTGCAGGCAGCAGCAGAGTTGTGATGGGGGGATGCAGCAAACACCGAGTTTACACACAGACAGAGACACTGTGAGCTGGTGACAAGTAGTACAAAGACTTACTTGATGCAAAGACAGAATGACTGCATTGCTTATGTCAAAAAAAGATCAGTGGAAGCATAACAACAGAGCATTCTGCATGCTACACACACTGCATAAAGCACAAAAAATACTCTTTATGTTTCCTGCTCTTTTCTAGCCTGGTTTCTCAGGAAAAAAACAAGAGCTGTGCAATTGTTCTGTCACTCATTGCTTCCCCAAATAACTTTTGAACCTGTTGGCTGATCTCAGGTTTGACAGATAGGCTGAGGTCTCAATGGGATCACATTCCTATCGGAAGCGTGAAAATAATAGAGACAAACCAGAGCCTTTGCTGGGCTGCCCCCTGTGCTGTGCCTGAACCTCAGGGGTACCAATTAGAGCTGGAGCAGCTCTGAGGAGCAGGGAGCAGCTGGGGGAATGCCTGCTTACATCTGCAGACAATGCTCCCAGCAAAACCATCGGTGCTGTGGCCACGAGAGGAGGGCTCAGAGCTCCAGCCACAGGGCACAGCGAGGGGAGAGCTCACATCCATCCTCTCCAAGCACAGGAGTGCACTGCAGAACCAACAATGCCTGTGCTCCCAGCCTGAGCTGGCCTGGCTGTGTTTGGTGCTTTACCTTGTCCCCAAACCCCAAGGCACTGCAGTGTCTGTGAGCTCCCATGTGATCTTGGTGCCAAGGACTGCCCTGTCCTCCCAAACTCACCAATAAATGGCATTTCCTTCCTCACCCTCCCCTGCCTGCCCCTCAGAGCTGCAAACAGCAATTCAACCTCTGAGCTCCTAAAGCATGTCTGCATTTTCATGCTGGCATCACCAAAAAAATAAGAGAAGTGTTGCCTGGCAAAGAGTAAGATTTCTGTTCAGTTTTAAGGGGACTCTCATTCTAATAGCCAGTGCTGCTAATTAAAACTGTTTTGGAAGATCTGCAGCCAGCATATAAATCACCCCTCTATATGCTATAAATAAGAGGCAGATACAGAGTTGAATAGCTCCCATTTGTCAAGGGAATGAAGAGATTTGATTGTGTCTTTTTGAATAATAAATCCAGACATACCTAGCAGGGCACGGAGAGTTGCTCCAAGTGTCTCTTTTATCAAACAACAATGATTATATTATAGAGTTTGCATTATGGGCCATCATCCATTTCTCTTGTTTTCTCATTTATTGCTGACATCCTCCATCCCAGTTGAAACATTTTGCTCTGCACAGAATGTGTTAATGCAGAGATCTCAGGAGCCAGGCAGCAGCAAACACTACTGAGTCTTCTGATGCAGTGTGCACCTACCAGGACGTATCACCAAGCAGAAGGGAGTTTTGTGGGGAAACTGAGCTGTGGAAGCCTAAATACACAGGTTTTTCACCCCAAATACACAGGTTCTTCACCCAATCCTTTTTTACTCAGTGCTTCTGGAGGACACTCAAAATGCACCGGGTGTCAGACAGAGGAGAGTCAAATCATTCTTATTGGCAATTTATGCAAAACAATGCAGAGAACCGAAGATAAAATCCTGAATATCATCTTATAACATCACTGAACAATGGAAACTCCAAATGCATCCACACACAAGAAGCAGATTCTTAAAAATAATAATAATAATAACAACAGTAACAATAATAATGATAATACCTCAGTCCTGTGTGGAAATCTCTTCTCAACCATGAACACTACATTCCACTCACAGCCATGTCTTTCTCACTGGAAAAGAAAACAAACAAATGGGCACCAATTAGAAAAGGGCATTTATTAATGCTAAGTTCAGAGTAGCTTCAAATTTTGCACATGCACTCATAAAGCAGAAGATTTAGGATTCCCTGTCACACAGAAGCTGCAGAAGGTTAATTGAGTTCACTGTAGAAGTATCATTACCTCTATAACACACCTAAGGAAAAAAGCACAGCAGCCAGGTTACAAAGATAGATTTATTTTGAACCTTTAAAACTGTTTGTCAAATTTTTTGCCCTCTAGCAGGGTGAGTATTCCTCTGGCTTTGTCCCTAAATTCCAGTGCAGCTGAACAGCAACTTCCACAGCGTTTCCTCCACTGTGGATTTCACACCTTCCCACTGACAGACTGAGACAGAGAAGTCGTGACCTCTGGAATCCATTCCCATTTTCCCAAAGGAAAATCATTCTCTGGGATGGACCACAGGGTTTTCTCTCCCCTGCTGAAGGAGCAGCTGCTGGCTGGAAGACAGTGAAACCAGCTCAAGGGGCTGCAGAGAAATTCCTGTGGGCTGTGCCTTTATCTTTGCTTCGGCTGGGGCTTAAAGTGGGGAGAAACAAGGGGGAAATCTTCCCATCTGGGGTCCCTCATCCCCCCTTCCAAAAAGGGCCACAGTCCCCTCAATACCAGTGGGATAAACAGAATCTCTGTGTCTGCTCCTCATCTGCTCAGCCTGGCAAAGCTCTGACCTAGGTGTGCTTGTTTTACCAACAGTAACTTTAAAAGAATCGGGATGGTTTTATTATTTTGGGGTTATGTTATCCAATAAAAAGGAAAAGACAGCTCAGGCTGGAAGAATTTGATGGCTAGGCAATTATTCTGAAATCCCAGCCTGCCTCCCGAGGTGCTGACCTGGCTGTCTGCCCTCCCCTGGCTCCCTGGAGCTTCTGAGTCCAAATAATGTCCCAGGCACCACAAGCCAGGCCATGGCTCCCATGTCACCAGCTCTGCCAGGACTCTGCAGTCACTGTTCGGTGCCTGATGGTGACACAAAAGCCACAAGAGCAATTCACAGCGCAGGCACAGAGCACGAAGCAGGCAGATGGGACTCAGCGCACAAAGAGGATGAAACATCATTTTAACAAAATCCATTTGTTCTGATGACCCGAACTTGAAATTAAGGTGTTAAAACCCAAGACAAAGAGGATTTCTGATTGGCAGCCAGTGATGTCAGCCCTGTGCCAATTACAGGGGGAATTCATGGGGCTGCCTTTAAAAAGAAATAATTCCCTCTGTGATCCAGCAGTAAGACATCGCAGACAGCCCATTTGCAGGGGATTACGCGGCACTTCTCGGGTAGTTAAAGTCACTGAGCCTTTTGACCTTGTGCCTCCTAACACTACTGGAGGCACCATCGCCCAGGGACACGCTGCTCATCATGTGTGTCCTATTGCTTAAACAAAACCCAGCACACAGCAACCCGAGCCCGCCACCCCGGGCTCTTTGGCTGTGAATTATTACACCGAAACCACGCGAACATAATAAACAGCACCATTTATTAGCTTATCCTATGATTTCAGAGATGACTAAACAGACTGAAAAAGCGGAGGAAGCCCGTGCCAGGCTGGAGTGAAAGCATTTCTCAGGTCACTGCCTTAAACACAGATATTTTGTGCTACCACGATGCTTGAGCAAGGCGAGTAAATCTTTGCACGCTGCAATCCTGAAGGGGCTGGAATTAATCGTCCCTCCAGATGGGATCCGAGCTCGCTCACTGCCATAACGTTCAGCATGTAATGAACACCAGGCAAGGTGAAAATTGATATCAAGAGCACTTCTAAGAGCTAAAAAGTTAACACCTAAATTGGAAATCAATGTATGCTGTAAGTATTGATCAGCAGAACAGAAATCCTCAGGTTTTTTGCCTCTGCTGAGTGGCTGCAGTTGGAGGTCGAGCTGGAGTTTTGCTGAAACACCTTCCTTTACCAGTTTTTTATAAAAACAGCACAAAGCAACACAACCTTATGCTTTACAGTGATTGCCTAACCCTTCCACAAGTGCATCCATGCAGAACAACCAGGAACGTGCCAAGCCAGATGCCAGCAGCGATTTTTTTTTTTACCACCCCTTAATGTTTGAAGTCATGCTTTTGTCCTCAAGACAAGCAGGAGAAGCCAGAGCTGAGGAGCAGCACCTTTGAGGGGGATGGATGGCCCTTGGTGCAGGATGGGCAGAGATTTTGAGCTTGCTGAGGTCAGGTCTCACCTCTGCAAGAGTTCACAGCCCTTCTTACTGTGCCTGCAGGAAGGCAGCTCTGCTCTGTGGGATGGGGATATCTGCTCCATGGGATGGGGAATCTCTGCTCCATGGGATGGGGCAGCTCTGCTCCATGGGATGGGGCAGCTCTGCTCCATGGGATGGGGAATCTCTGCTCCATGGGATGGGGCAGCTCTGCTCCATGGGATGGGGCAGCTCTGCTCCATGGGATGGGGAATCTCTGCTCCATGGGATGGGGCAGCTCTGCTCCATGGGATGGGGAATCTCTGCTCCATGGGATGGGACAGCTCTGCTCCATGGGATGGGGATTTCTGCTCCATGGGATGGGACAGCTCTGCTCCATGGGATGGGACAGCTCTGCTCCATGGGATGGGGAATCTCTGCTCCATGGATTGGGACAGCTCTGCTCCATGGGATGGGACAGCTCTGCTCCATGGGATGGGGATATCTGCTCCATGGGATGGGACAGCTCTGCTCCATGGGATGGGACAGCTCTGCTCTATGGGATGGGACAGCTCTGCTCTATGGGATGGGACAGCTCTGCTCCATGGGATGGGGAATCTCTGCTCCATGGATTGGGACAGCTCTGCTCCATGGGATGGGACAGCTCTGCTCCATGGGATGGGACAGCTCTGCTCCATGGGATGGGGATATCTGCTCCATGGGATGGGACAGCTCTGCTCCATGGGATGGGGATATCTGCTCCATGGGATGGGACAGCTCTGCTCTATGGGATGGGACAGCTCTGCTCCATGGGATGGGACAGCTCTGCTCTATGGGATGGGACAGCTCTGCTCTATGGGATGGGACAGCTCTGCTCCATGGATTGGGACAGCTCTGCTCCATGGGATGGGACAGCTCTGCTCCATGGGTTGGGACAGCTCTGCTCCATGGGATGGGGAATCTCTGCTCCATGGGTTGGGACAGCTCTGCTCTATGGGATGGGACAGCTCTGCTTCATGGGATGGGGATCTCTGCTCCATGGGATGGGACAGCTCTGCTCCATGGGATGGGGAATCTCTGCTCCATGGGATGGGGAATCTCTGCTCCATGGGATGGGACAGCTCTGCTCTATGGGATGGGGAATCTCTGCTCCATGGGATGGGACAGCTCTGCTCCATGGGATGGGGCAGCTCTGCTCCATGGGATGGGGAATCTCTGCTCCATGGGATGGGGCAGCTCTGCTCCATGGGATGGGGATATCTGCTCTATGGGATGGGGAATCTCTGCTCCATGGGATGGGGCAGCTCTGCTCCATGGGATGGGGCAGCTCTGCTCCATGGGATGGGGAATCTCTGCTCCATGGGATGGGACAGCTCTGCTCCATGGGATGGGACATCTCTGCTCTATGGGATGGGGAATCTCTGCTCCATGGGATGGGGATCTCTGCTCCATGGGATGGGACAGCTCTGATCCATGGGATGGGGAATCTCTGCTCCATGGGATGGGACATCTCTGCTCCATGGGATGGGACATCTCTGCTCTATGGGATGGGGAATCTCTGCTCCATGGGATGGGGATCTCTGCTCCATGGGATGGGACAGCTCTGCTCCATGGGATGGGACAGCTCTGCTCCATGGGATGGGACAGCTCTGCTCTATGGGATGGGGAATCTCTGCTCCATGGGATGGGGAATCTCTGCTCCATGGGATGGGACAGCTCTGCTCCACGGGATGGGGATTTCTGCTCCATGGGATGGGGAATCTCTGCTCCATAGGATGGGACAGCTCTGCTCCATGGGATGGGGATCTCTGCTCCATGGGATGGGGCAGCTCTGCTCTATGGGATGGGGAATCTCTGCTCCATGGGATGGGACAGCTCTGCTCCATGGGATGGGACATCTCTGCTCTATGGGTTGGGACAGCTCTGCTCTATGGGATGGGACAGCTCTGCTCTATGGGATGGGACAGCTCTGCTCCATGGGATGGGACAGCTCTGCTCCATGGGATGGGACAGCTCTGCTCCATGGGATGGGGATCTCTGCTCTATGGGTTGGGACAGCTCTGCTCTATGGGATGGGACAGCTCTGCTCTATGGGATGGGACATCTCTGTTCCATGGGATGGGGCAGCTCTGCTCCATGGGATGGGGAATCTCTGCTCCATGGGATGGGGAATCTCTGCTCCGTGGGATGGGGCAGCTCTGCTCTGGAGGGGACACAGCTCCTTGGGTCAGCAGCAGGTGAGGAGCAGCTGCACAACGTCCCATCCCGTGCTGTGGATCTGCTCAAAGCAAGCTTTTCAGACATGCTGATGAATCAAAGAGCTGCAAAAAACAAATGTCTCATTGTTTGAGTGCTCCAGCCTGCAAGGAAGCAGGAATTTCTGTGCTCTACATCAAAGAAACACTTGACCCTATGTGATCAATTCCTCCTCCTAATTATAACGTGCTGAAAGACCTGAACTTCTGCGAAGTCTTCCAGGTGAAAAGGGGCAAGAATATCTCAGGAAAGGTTAGAAAATCCGTACATTTCTATAAATATTTGTTGGTCTGCATTCCCTTAACTTTGCATGATTAAATACAGCCTGCTTCTGTTCTTCCACTTTATCCTCCGGGGAAATTTATCATCAAAATTATTGTACAGCATTCATTACTCTAGCCTCATTTAAAACCTTGCCCTACTTATTATTTAGGCTGAAAAAAAAATGTTGCTTTGTATAGTATTTCCTATAATAGTCTCAATCATTACATTTAAAAGATTGCTGTAAGGCAGCTTAGCCTGCATTAGAGGAAAATAAAGTGGGATGCCATAGTTAAGTGTTACAGTTCTAATTCAGCTTTTGTTTCCCAAATCATAACAATGCAGTGTTTCAGTTCCTTGAAAGGCTCTTGCTGCTCATTAGCATCCAGGACTTCAGCCCCTGGATTTCAAAGGGACATCCTATGGGTCTTCTCCAGGTTAAAAAGTGGTGAGGAAAGGCAGAGGGATGGGAGGGAATGGAGGGGAGGCAGGAGGCTCCATCAGTTCAGAGGTGGGGCTGTCTTTTAAATCAGTGGTGCAGGGAACACACTCAGCTGTGACAGAGCAACAGGGAATGCAAACAAATCATGTTTGTTTAACCCTTACCCAAAATTTCTGTTTAGGACAGAGACAGACATGGGTCTGGAAAAGAAACAAATGGAAGGAAAAAATTAATTTAAATCCCAGTAGTGCTACATGAAGCCTCTTAATTTGTGCTCCTTCAATAAGGAGACTGCTCTGTTGCTGAGTACCACTGCTGGCCTTTGAGATAAAACTGAATACATGTTTGTCTAACCTTTTTGTGCTTCTGGAAAAGCTCAGCTGGTCCTGCACTGCAGACCCAGCTGGGGAGGTGATCAGGGAAGAAGCATCTCCTCCCCATCAGCAGCCCCACCAAGATTCCTCCTACATGGGCTGCAGAACCAAAGACTTCTGCTTCTGGTCTGAGCAATCAAAATCAAACTGAAACCACAGGGTGGGCAAAAGTCATTCATTAACACAGAACATTTTTTGGAAGTTAAGTCATGTATTTACTGTTTAGGTTGTTCTGTCCTCCCTTACTGCCTTCCCTGCACCTGACTGACCTCAGGCTTTTTGCTACCCCAGACCTGGCTACTCTCCCCTCTCTTCTCCATCCCAAACCAAAAACCTGATACAGGGCTCAGGAATACACAAGGAACCCCTGGTTTAACCCTCTGCACTGGTGGAAATTCCCCAGTTATCCCTAATCTTCATTCAGGTGTTGATCCCTGACTCTACTTTTCCCTTTCACCCACCCACCTTGTCTTTCTGACTGTTTTCTACAAGGGGCCTTGCAAAGACCTTTCAGCATCGTAAATAAATGAGATAAGCCAGTTCCTCTCTCTTCCTTCCCTATTGACAAGTTCAAAGACTTCTAAGAGATTAAGAGAGAAAGACTGCAAGTGACCTGCTGGGTCATCCAGCCTAGGCTTTCCCTATCACTTCCAGCCATATCCTACACTACCTTTCTACTGGATAAGCCTGATCTTATCAGCATCTCCCAAATGTTTTCTCTCTCTTTTTTTTTTTTTTTTTTTTTTTTTTTTTTTTTTTTTTTTTTTTTTTTTTTTTTTTTTTTTCTTATCATTTGAACCAGTTTACGAGGTACAAATGGAAGGCTTAGTGGTCTGTAACTCCCTGGATCATTTTCTTCCTGGAGTCACCAGAAGGCATCTTGTCCTTTCTATCCATGAGCACACACATTCCTCATCCCCCAGGGGAGGGGAAAAAGAGGTGAGTTTTGGTGGAAGGAAAGGAAGGGAACAGGATGGTGGAGTTAATGTTCATACAAGCTGTACTGCCAACTGGTAGAAAAATGAAAATTCCTATTTTATCACAGAACCACAGAATGGTTTAGGTTGGAAGGGACCTCAAAAATCATTCTGTTCCACCCCCACCCTGTCATGGGCAGGGACACCTTCCCCTGGAGAGAGTGGTCAAGGGAGGGATCAATACTTTCCTTGGCTATTATTTCATCATTAGACTTCACAGATAAATAAATATTATTTTCTTTTCTACCACTAATTGTATGGATTCAGAGCTAATAATGAAAAATATGCAACATCCTGCTGTTTGTCATGCACCAAACACATCTTTCCCAGAATTCTGGTCAGCAGAGGCTGTTCCTGATCAGTTCCAATGAGAGCCCATGTGCTGCTGATGCTGGAGGGACTGTGCTGTGCAAATGGGGCAAATCACCCTCCAGCAACCACACAGGCACCCCAACACCCAGCTCTGGCTGCCAGCAGCTGCTCAGCACACCCAGATGTGTGTTGGCAATCCACTGGCTCTCAACAAAATCCATTTGGGAAATCCAAAATGCTAAAATGCTCCTATCACTGTAAAAGGGGCTTTCCCAGGAGGGAAGTATTTTGTGCAGCCTGTCCCAAATCATTTAGATGTATAAAAAGTTTTAGGTGTGTAGGCTTTGGTTCAGGACCAGGAGAGGTCAAACATCACCACAGTTCTCCAGGCACAGGCAATTTTTTGCTCCTAATGCAGCAAAAATGAGGATTGGGGTGAAGCCAAAAACATCCTCAACACTTTGAGAGGAAGGGGAGGAAAAAAATTTGGATTTTTTTTTTTTTTAAGTGATGCATTAATTCTGTAACTCGCCATACAACCTTATTTTCTTCAGAAAAACATAAGCATACTGTTTGTTTTCAGTAATGAACTGGCACTGTCCTCTCTTTTATGAAACAAATCTATCTGTACTTGGATATTCTGAAAAACAGCAAAACCCTTACATAAGCATTTAGACAAAAAAAAGATTAACCAAAACACTTGCAACCTAATGTGATTCCCATGGAGATCCCATTTGTTATGACCACAATCCCCCATTCCCAAACATCCTGCATTGCTGGGCAGGGAGGAGGTAGAGGAGCTGGGCATGAAAAACTGGACTTGGGACTGAGAAGAGGTGGAAAGAGGTGTATTAGTTTTTGTCATTGTTTCTCACCATTCTACTCTGGTTTTAAGTGGAAATAAATTAAAATAATTTTCCCCAAGTCCAGTCTGATTGTATCCCACCATTTCCATGTGAGAGCCTTAACAGCACCATCCACTTTCTGACCCCCAGGTGCCTTTCCATCAGCAAAAAGGAAAACCAGCAGGGCTGAGGGGATGGTTGGGGGATTATCAGCTGCTTGTCAGAAGGTGACTCACAGAAATCACACACACACCTCCTCCTCCATCTCAACACAGAAGCAATCAGCTGTCAGGTTGGCAAGAGTCTTTTCTGTCCCAGACCTTCCAAAAGAACTGATTTTAAACATTTTAAGCAGAAAGGTCCAAGTCCGTAACTTGAAGGGAAACATCTTTTCCTGTGGTCCTTTTTGCAGATTTTACAAGAGGTCAACCAGTAAAACAAGGTGGTCAGACCATCAAGTGCTTGCTGTGCTCCAGGTGGCTGATTTTGACTTCTGAGTAGCTGGATCTAATTCTCTGTCAGTTCACTGTCACTTTTCCCTCCCCAGCCCCTGAGTCTCTTATCTGTTAAAAATGAAAGGTTTTCAACAGGAGCAAAGGTCATCTCTGCCTGTGCTTCTGTTCCACAGCCAGTGTTGTAGAACAAATACTGATGAGGATCATGATGATAATGAGGAAAATAATAATGAGCATTGATCTCGATGGAGATGATCCTCTGTTCTACCCAGGCCACTGAGATGAGACTCAGGAATCCCCAGACATAAAGGATGTGTCACACTAAACTTTAATTAACAGCAAATCACAACCCAAATGACACATTCCCCCCCCTCACACTCTCAATTTTCATAACTGACTTTTCACAACGAAACTCCAGGGGACATTTGAAACTAGAGAAGAAAGCAAAAAACTTCAGCTGGTGATGCCAAGGGAGTCAGCCAGCCATGATTCCTCTCTGATTTACAGCTCAAACCACCAGCAGCTTCAGCCTGGCCTATGGAGAGACACCAGCAGAGACGAGAGAATGAGGTCTGGTGTGCTCCACTTGGCACTCTGGTGTTCCACAGCTTCCCCTAACGCTGCCCTTGGTGCCACCAGACAAACCCCACACTCCCAGCTCCACTGGGGACACTTTCCACCCCTCCAGCATTTCCCCCACACAAACAAACTAACCTGGGTCACTTGCTCAGGAGAGCACTGCAAGGGACAAGCTTTGCTGGCCAGGTCCCCTTGTTCTCAGCAAGGAGCACTGGGGTCAGTTGTGGCACCACAAACAGCTCTACAGATTTCCAAGGTTGCTCCTGACTCCTATCAGGATCAGAAGAAATCAATGCTCAAATCAAGGGAAAATCATGTAGCTGAAAATAATCAAAAAGTACTGTTCAGGACTGAAATATTTACTTTTCAGATATGATTTTTCCTTGTGACGTTTCTGTAATATAAATATTTTCATCTTGCTTTCAACTGCCAGACTTTTTGGTTTTTTCCCACTAAATAGGAAATATTTTTTGATTTGACACACTCCTCTCTAACTGCTCACAGAAGGTACCAGGCAGGCAAACATGGGCTCCCTTTCTGTCAAAGCCTAAGGGATATCTTGTTTATGAAAAAATCCAACATGTAGAATCCTTTAAAACACTTTTTTAAAAAATAACTACCATGAACTCATCTACTCTTTTTATGAACTTAGTAGGAGGAAGTAAGGAATATCTCAGGCAATTCCATGCATTTATATCCATTACATATTAACTTGTTTCATATTGATCATGGAAAGAATAAATTGTTCAGATTAAATCAATCTCCAGTGGGATAAGGTCACAGACTTTGAGCTATTAACTACAATTGGCCACTTAAGGAGAAGATACCAGCAGAATAGTTAAAAAACCCAGGTGCATCTCCCAGTGATAACATATCCCATAAATATTCCCCATGGAAAAGTTCACATAATGCCACAATTAAATTCAGAGTACAGCAGGAAATAGGTAACAGGAGTTTCAGGGTTCCATCCTATTGTGCAGCCATCTCTCCTCCCTGCAAGCAGCTTCTGCCCAATAAAGAACAGCCCTTCCTGGCATGAGGACATCCAGCTGATGAAGCAAAGACTCAGAGAAACATGGAGCTGCACAGCCCCATCCTTCCACATGGCTCTGCATGGGCAGAATCAACATTTACAGCACTGGGAGTCCTGATCCTACCTTTGGGAAAAATAAATAATCACGCTTTAAAAAAATGAAGTGAGAAATAAAAGGCCAAGTTTGGATAAAATTCAAGCAAAGCCAGTCTTGCAAATCATAACTTAGGCAGCTCAGAGTGCTGCAGGACAGGGATCTGCAACCTAATTGAAGTGAATAGCTTCAAGTGCTCTGCTATTAGGGAATCAAAGCTCTGGCATATCTGCTGCAGTGCCTGTGAAACAGCAATAGCAGTGTTTGCCCACCTCACAGAGATAATAGAAGTGGTTATGTTTCTGCAGAAATGCGATCATGTAAAAAGCACTCTGGTATAAAAAGTGCTAAGTATTATTATTAGGTGTATGTTTTGGTACTCCAAAAAATACAATTTATTCAAGCTCTTCTATTTCTTTGACACTTGTAACAGGCTTCCAATGTGGCTTAAAACCCCTGCTCAAAAATAAACATCAGAATAATGAGCTTTCCTTATTTAATTCACCGAATAGGCACAATAAGCTCATGTTTAAACAAAAAAATGAATAGGAAACTTGCTGCTGTGCCAGAACAGCAGCACAATCAATTTTAATTAGCATTGCTCATTGTGGGAAATGATAAGGTATCAGTCATAGTAATTGGTGGTGTTGACAATTAGTCAAAGTTATTAACATCTCAAGACCCAGGACAAAAAAAGCTTGCTGAATTTTAAATATCTGGAGAAGGCTTGCCTCAAAATCCTTAATTTTCACACAGATTGCTCAGATTTATTATTTGTTAGCTTCCCATCAGAGCACAAGCACTGGGATAACACCACCAACCTAACATCACTCTTGATCAATCCCAGTTTTCCACTGCTGGGAGTGGGGCTCCATTCCCTCCTCCTGCTGTTTCTCATCCCTGTCCCTTTGTTTCCCTTTGCCTGCTCCCAATGCCCATCCCAGAGCCTCTCCCAGCCTGAATGGATTGGGAAATGCTCCCAGGCAAGGGAAAGGCCTTGGAGCTGGAGCAGCTGCAGCAAGGTGCCATCAGGAGCACAGACTTTGGGTGTCCTGAGCTGAGGTGGGTGCTGCTGGCAGGTGGTTCATGGCCAACAGCAGCAATGCCTCAGGCCTCTGGGAAGCTCAGGTGTAAGCCAAAGTCTATGCCAAGACACAATATATGGCACTTGAGGGTTTTTTCCTGGTCTCTGTTACCCCTTGGCAGCCCCACAAATGTCCTGCCTGTGTTTGCTCTCTGCTGAGAGAGAGTCTGGCAGAGGAGGTGAGTGATTACATGAACCAGAGCCCACTTGTGTGGCTCACACCAGAACTGGCACAAGGATTTCTGATCTTCCAGTAAAGTTTGTAGGTTAGTATCAGGTTATTTTTCTGGCCACCAAGATGATAAACTCTCCAAAATCTAGCACTTGGCTACTTGTACCTTCATGTTTTACTGGGGAATTCCTGAGACACCCCCTAAGTAGGTGCTGAGAGCAGCAAATGATCCATCTTAAGCTGCATAAGGATCACTTATGGACACAGCTGATGCACACAAAAAAAGCAGAAAAACATTGTCCAAAAAGCATTTGGTTAATCTGACAGATCCCTGAGCACCTGCCCCAGAAGACAAAGATCATGGAAAATACTGTCAATTGTTTTCTGCTGGAGTTCCAGTGAAAACTCAATATATTCCCCCTCCCACATGCTGCTGTCCCTTCAGTGTAAATAAGATGTGTGTAACTCTGCAATAGCCATCCTTCTGGTGTAAGTAGGAGTTACAGTTTAAAATAGCAGAGGTGACATGTGTTACTCATTTATCCTTTTGCTCTCTTTAATGAGTTTATTTGTATGGAAATTAAAAGCCAGGTAAAAATACCATCTCTGTCCCTAACATATGTATCTGTTACACAACTAGGGTGATTCTCCTGACCCTTCTCCTACAACCACCACTCCCAAACTGCTGCAACCTTCCAAGCAACAGAGCAAAATACGAGGCTGCCACAAAGGAACAAATCCTGCTGGCAGATGCTGCTGAGCTGCACCACTGGCACAACTGTCAGAAAGCACAGTCCTGAAAGAAACTCCCCCAAAACCCAACTGAGATTCAAAGCAAAGAAACTCTGATTTAAATTCCCTCTCAGGCAGCAGCCCAGAGCAGCAGGGCTCTGCCACTGCGGCCGCCAGATAAACACCATTTTCAAGGTCAATTTCCTATGACCAGTTGCTTCATTTCTCATCATTTTCTGTCCAACTTCATAGATTACCACTTAAAATTGATTTATTCTTTCCCTTCCCAGCATTACTTTGCACTTCATTTAAAAGGGAGGTGGGGGGGATTTTTCTCTGTGTTCCACACATGCCATCACAAGACGATGGGCTCAGCTGGGTTTCAACTGACTGAAACCACTGCTCAGTAAAGCAGTGTGCTACAAAAGCCAAACCAAACCAAGAGGCACCCTCCAACCATTTCCCCTCTCTTCCCCACTGCTAGAAACATTGTTTTTGACAGACAGTGACTCAGGTTTTTCCATATGGAGCTCTGTTGTTAAGCAGTGTTTTCATAGCCCCTACCAGAAAACCCAAGTTGTGCTGAGGTCTGGTTTGAGGTTCCTCCTGCAGGCCGGTGGCAGAGATCAGATTAGAGCTGACAGAGATGAAACTGTGCTGGCCCACATCCTTGGGCTTGCTCCAGGGCCTCTCATCTGCATTTCATCGTGATGTGAGCACATGTTCCCATCATTGGTACACTCATCTGCATCACTCTGAATGTTAATCACAGGCTAACCCAATTTCTTCAGCAATTTTATTACTTACTGTTCATTAAAGTTCATAAAACCTCACGTGAGGCTGAAAGAGGCAGAACCCCCTCACTGAGGATTCCTCAGCAATCCAGAGGTGGTGACATCAGCCCAAGGAGCTCCTCCTTCCAGAATCTTTCATCCATTCTCCAGGGGATGAGAGGGGAGGGGAAGGAGGCAGTGAGGTACAAAGAGCTGTCACAGCCCTTTGGAAAGCCCTAAAACCACTGTCCCTGCCAGAACTCACTCAACAAAACAAACCTGGATTTCTTTCCAGAATAATTTAATTTTTTAAATATTTTTTTTTTTTAACAAATGAGGAGAAAAAATCAAGGCTTCCCAGCAATGTGGAGATGTGAGGGGAAGGGAACCAAGCTAAGAGGAGGGGATCACAGGGCAGCACTCACAGGGAGAATCTCAGCAGCACACACTGCAAACAATACAGGTTTTCCTGGCATCAGGAACTGTGGGCTGTCCTCATGATGTTCCCAGCAGCTGGATCTGACAAGTGACACTTCACTGCACTTTGGATTTACTGGCAATGCATGGCAGGAACACACTTGGACAACACTCATGTGCTTAAATGCTTTGCTGACCAGGGCTCAGAAAAGCTGTGTTGGTGTTTTTTTGGAAAGGGATGATTCACTGTATTCCAGTCAACAGCCAAACATTACCATGCACCTCCCCAATGAACTCTGTGCATCTGAAATGCTCTCAATTTGCTCCAGCAGCTCCTCCAAACCTCGGGAACACGCACACTTCCAAGCCTCTGACATCCCGAGTGGAAACTGCTGAAATCCTCCAAAGGACATTATGATTGAAATATTCAATCAGATGATGCTACCATCAGAATAATGAAGCCTTTGGAGGATTTGCTTCACTGAGTATAAAATAATTCTGAGAGACACTTAAAAGGAAGAAACCATGTCTGTGGGAAGAAACAGGACTGATTTTTTGCCAGAAGGAGGATTATTCTGCAAGCCAGAAAAAGACACCTCTTGGTAACCCAACATCAGATCTGCTCCTAGGCTAAAATTAGATGTCACAAAATATATAAATATAATTTTTGCACAGCTGTGTAAATGAAAATACATCTGTTGAGAAAAGAAAAATTACAGATGCTTACTCTCTCCTTTCCCCAAAATTTCTATAATCATAGAACGATCCAGCCTGAAATTAGAAATTTGCTCTCTCCTTTAATTAAATCAATTTGCATTTTTCTTTTCCTCAGCTGATTAAATAACAGAAAAGCACAAAGGTGAAGGTGGGTTTTGTGATGAAACAGAGTGGGGGATTCAATTCCTGTTCCTGTCACAGGACTTCCTCTGTGACCTCGTGCTCCAGCTCTTTGCACCTCTTTTCCCTAAGACGGGTATTATTACACCCTCCCTCACAGTCTCCATTTTTGTATTGGATCATGAGCTCAGCAGGGACAGGGCAGTCTATCAAAGCTTTTAGGGCCAAGAACCCTGCAGCAGGGAGGGAACTGCAGAGATGTTCTGCTGTCCCATCCTCCCTTCAGCAGGGCCATGACCTCTCTCTGCCATCACCAAGTGGGACAAGCCTGGCTACAAGGAACACAAAAGGGGTTCAGGGGAACTTGCAGGGCTTCTCAGTGACTGTTGACTCATTTTTCCACGAGGTATCTCCAAAGCCTGTGAGTTTCAGGGAGCAGTGCAGGGTGGAACAGCAGGATCAGGTTTGCACTGAAGCACAAAGAAAGACAAGGCCAAATGTTGTGTGCCATTCTGCTTTCCAGGTCCTATTCCTGTCGTTGGATACTGCTGGGAACCAGAAGAAAAGCAGCCTTGAAGCCTTGGGTTTCTCAGCCTGCTCAAGGACAAGAAATTCTAACAATGATTAACACCTGTTGTTAATCACAGAGCTGTATGTGTGCTCTGAGATGTTTTGCAGAAAGCATGTTTTCAAAGAGGTGTTGTCTTCTTGGACCAATGAGTCTTTTCCTAATGGTTTTAAACTCCATGAGAAGTTTTTAGCCAGAGTACAATGTATTAGAATGGTGATGGATTTTAGTTCTGGGGAACTGTGGCAAATTATTCTGTATTGCAAATACATAAAGTGAAGTGTTTCTTTAAATAAAGCTCTCTCTTTTTTGCTTCTCCATTACACAAGGAATTATGTTGCATTATCATTTTTGCCAATCTCCTATAGCCTGAAATGCAACATATTCCCATTTCACAGAGCATGGCACCATACAACACTGCATTTTTTTCAAGCAAGGCTGAGGTATCTCCTAAACAGAGTGCAAAACCTGACTTTATAAGGCCAAACCATCCCACAGCTCTCCATGGGGATGAGGTTCTGGATGAGCCTTGAAGCTGAGTGATTACAAACATTGCCAAGAGAAAACAGGAATTCATCTCAGGAAAGTGACTAGACCTTAACAGAATTATTTTAGAGCACAACAACACACCAAGCTGTCTTCATCAGCTCTGTTACTCTTGCCTGGCTTGACTGCAAGCACATTGTGTCAAATCAGTGGCAGGAAAATTAATATCTTCAAAAGGAAACAGTTCACCACATCACACACAGTCCAGCTCCCATAATGATAAGCTCCCTGATAGAGATCATCTTCAAAACCCCAGTGGTTATAAGAGACTCTATGGAATTCATAATTTTTGATGGTTGGTTTGTTGGTTTCTTTTTTTTTTTTAATTGAACCAAAATACAGTTTTGAAAGAATATTCCTAGCCATGCTGTTTTAAGGGATTAACCAGCCATTATGTACTAGAGCATCCATACATAATGGAATCAGCAGACAGGAATCAGCAAGTAATCTTCAGCCTCCACAAAGACTAATGTGTAATTGCCAGAAGCACCAGGGGAATTTCTGCCTTTTGTTAAAGCTTCAGGAGGTGACTGTTGTCAAATTTGACAAAAATACAGAATGCAACAATCGGTTATAGACACCAAAGTTACTGTTCCACACAATAACAAACTTTCATTACAGTTTGGGAGAGAGAGCCTGTGTGTTGATTTGCAGATGCAAGTGCTAACTGTTATTATTTAGCAGATTATGGGAACAGAGCAGTGAGATTCTGAGCACTATGCACAAAGAGAGGCATGATATGCAAGATGAATTTTATGAAGCAAATCTTGTTCGTGGAGCCTTTACAGTGATAGAGCCTCAGTTAAATTCCATAAACAGGGAGCTGTGATCAGACAGCTGATGGGCACCACATTTCCCTGAGCAATTGCTTTCCCATTAAGGACTTGCATCAAACCAAAACACCATGGGGGAGAGGAGGGCAGGGAGAATAAATATCAGAGCAAAACCCAGAAATGTGGCAATGTTACAGAGCTAAAGCAAAGCCTGTGGATTTACAGAACAAACACATTCACAGTGAGAGAGCAGCCAAAGTGAGGAACCACAAAAATCCTTCCTCTGTGACCACCTACAAGTTCAAGGCATGGGGATCTTCAGAGTTCTTTCCTGGGGTGATGGTTCTGCAGAAATGTTCTCATTTCTCTTAGAAATACAGAAGGCAAACAATGTCTAGTAGGATTCTCACTGTAGATCAAGAGATTTCTTTCTTATTTCTTTATTAGGAGGGCTGAAATGTCCTAAAATGTCCCATGGGAGATGGGGTCCCCCTTTGAGAACACTCCTGGGGAATTGGAAGAGTGACAGTAAGAAATGTGTCTGCCCAAATCATTGTGACAGCACTACATTTCTTGGGAAAAGTAAATATTCTCTGCTGTTGCCCTCTCTGTACTTTTATTCTTTGAAGTTTTTCACTCCTAAATAGCCATTAAAGTTTTTGGTACTGGTACCAAACTCTACTAAACAGCACAGGTGAAAGCAGACCCTTTCTTGAAAGCTCATGCAAGGGAAGGATGCTGAGATGATGCCATCCAAATAACTCCTAAGATTTCTACAACCCCACTCCATAACACACAATTTCTGCAAGCAAACAGTAGTTCCAGGCTCTTATCTGGTATCTGTTTGACCACAGAAAGATACACAATGAGAAATAGATTGTTAATAGCTTTAAAAGCTGAGAGCAGATTGTTGTGTCCTCATCAAACACCTCAGGTGATCCCAGCAACAGAGTTCTGAATGGAGCTGCAGGATCATGAAGCAGGAAACGAGGTCTGTTAGTTTCTTATTTTTACCCATTGACTGCATAAGCTGCTGTAATCAATCATAACCTCTCTAGGAACAGGAACAGCTTCACAGTGCTGCAGAGGGGACAGTCTGTGCAGGGACTGCTTATTCCTTGCTGCTCCAGATGAAAAGATTCTCCTTGGAAGAGCTGGGGCAGAGTTTTGTGTCCCACTGCTGAGCCCCACCAGCCCAATGCCCACAGGTTTAAACCCTGTTATTCCTCTGCATTAATCCCTCACAGGATAACTGCTTAACTTTCCCCCTCCTTTCTGAGCAAATCACACACAAACAGCTGCTGGCCAGGCCAGAAAAACTGCATGCAGGTGTTTAAAAGCAATGATAAAAATAAAAAGCCATTAGCAGACCTGTGTTAAAACACACAGAATTCTTTTCACATTTCCATCAGGGCTGAGGAGTCAGGTGCAGCAGAGAGCAATGCCATGGATAATATACACACTCCCTCAAAACCTCATTATGCTGGAGCACATCAGTATTCCAGCAACATCCTGGGTGGGAAGTTGTAGCAATATCGATAAATTATATTCTGTCCACATCACTTGGGTGCCAGTAACATTTCAAAAAGCCTGGAGGATCAGTGGGTGACTCTTACAATGTATATATAAAGAGGAATCTTGTTTTGTCTCCCTAGAGACAGTTTCTCTTCTAATGGAGTGTGGTCAGAGGGGTTCTGCTTAATTCATGCATTTAACTCTAGATCTCCATCACTTCACAGTGGTTTTGTGCTAACTACAACTTATAGAGGCCATTAGGAAGCACGACTAAGATTGACTTTTCTTCCTTCATGGATTATACAGAAGGAATGGGAGCAAGTTGTGCTCATTAGCATATGTTTAAAGAGTTCACGGGGTTGGCAGTAGTAGAGAATACCCAGCAACCAGCAGAGACGTTTAATTCTAAACCTTGCACATCAACAATAAAAGGAATATCTCTCCTTCTCACTGTTACATCATTAAATGAACCAGAAGGAGCTAAACCAGGACCTCTGGAGGTGCTGACAACAGAGAGTTGTCTGAGCTTGGTGGAGGATAACATGAATTTTAATTATGGCAGCGAGCTGCCAGAGTGCTTATTCCCTTTCAGTGGAAGGAATTAGTGCTGAGATGTGTGCCTGGAGCCCTGTGGTGCAGCCAGGCTCCTGAGGAACAGGGCTGTGTGTCTCTGGGAGTGTCTGGACAGTGTCTCTGGAGCCTGGGGAGCAGCCCAGCAGCACCACAGCCTCCTGCTGGACACACCACGGTGATTTCTGGCCACCTAAGCTGGGTTTAGGTTATGCAACACCTGAGGCTGTGTTGCATTCTAGGCTAGAGGAGAGCAGCAAAAAGGATAATGCAACATAGTTCTTCATGCAGAGGAGAAGTAAAAAGAAAGAGAGAGCTTTATTTAAAGAAACTACACTTTATGTAGGGTAGTACTTGAAAAACAAAATAGAAAAGGCTCATTGGTCCAAGAAGGCAACACCTCTTTGAAAACATGCTTTATGCAAAATATCACAAGACACTCACAAGGCTCCCACAGACCCTGCAGGTGTATAATCATTGTTATAATTCCTTGTTTTTGTGAAGCCTGAGAAACTCAAGGCTTCAAGGCTGCTTTTCCCCTGGTTCCCAGCAGTGTCCAACGACAGGGCTGCTCCTGGGAGCCCCAGAGGAGATGCAGCATCCCCCCAGCACCCTCAGCTGCCTCACCCAGAGACAACAAGCAGTGCTGCCTGGCAAGCAGGTGATTCAGGCTGGATAAATCAAGGCTGTTTTTCCATGGGGGAGCATCCCTGCAGCGAAGAACAGCACGTCACCCACTCCTCCTCCCTCCCAGTTTGCAGCTGGGCCCATTAGGTGATGTGAAAACACCACCATGCTCAGCATCAGCCTTCACACAAACCTCCTGAGTGAGAGACTTTGCTGCAAGTGAGTTTTTGGGAACAGGGCAGGGCTGTGCTGCTTACCTCACAGACACTCTGCATTCTGCTTGTGCCCCATCCCAAAAGAAACCCTTCCCCTCAGGGATGTGCAGCTGCTCTCACACAGGACCAGCAGCACAACAGGACACACGAGCCCGTGCTGCAAACAGCCTCCCTTGCTTGGAATTCTGAGAAATGTCAGATATCAAGGAGCATATGTTCCAAGTGCCCCTGAGCAGTCACAGAACACTACATTTACAAACAGAGAAAACCAATTTGAATCACTCAGTACATTTGCATGCAGCGTCTGCAGGGTGGTTTAGAATCAAGATTAATGTGCAGATTGGAGCAGGGGGCTGTGCTGACAGGCAGGGAGAGGTGGCAGAGGATGCTCAGGGATGCAGGAACCCCTCACAGAACCTCCCCAGGGACAGCAGCAGCTTTTGGGTGCAAATACCAATGCAAAGGCTGTTTATTGGTTTTGCAAGGTACTGCTGCTCACACTGGGGTTGGTAAAGGCCACCTGAAATTAGATCTTAATCTCGTGTCCCAGAGGCTGGCAGAGATCACACCTGGGCTCAGCAGCTCACAGGGATGGGCTGTGCATCCTCTCCAATACTCCCAAAACCACAGACCCTCACCTTTCAGCTTCTCCATCACCTTCACTCACACAGAAAACAGATTCAAAGGGCAGAACTAGGGAAGCAAAACCCCCCTGCACATCAAGCAGTTCCTGCTCTTAATGAAACTCAGAATCTGTGGGGGTGTTTTGAAGTGCAGATTGCAGCAAAAGGCCTTGGTGAGGTCCTGCTTGCCAGCACCATCAGAATGGGCTCATCCTCACTAAGAGCTGGCTACCACACTGGGATTGAGCAGCTGGGGCTTTTGAAGCATAAAGCTCTGGTTTATCAGGTAAATAAGCCAGGGAGGTGATAAGCCACTCTCTGAAAACCCTTCAATAATCACACTGATATATGCCTTGAACTCACTCTCCTTTCAGACTTCCTCAGCTTTTTAATGACAGAAAAGAAGATCTTGGTTTCAGAAATATGCAGTGTTCTCCATTGTCAGTCTCTAGCTTAAAAAATAATTAAGTTTACTCTCCTGCCAGCCTGTTATCAGGTCAGTGCAAGATGCTAAGAGATCAGTATGCCACGGAAAGAAATATTTCTGTCTATTTAACCCACTAATTCAATCTCAGTAAAGAATGAAACCCGTGAAGTATCTATTCATAAAGTAAATACAGCAAGTAGAAATCAAATATTGGTCCTGTTTCAGGCCATTAGCTGAGAGGATGCTGGGAAGGTAATAGCCACAATTTTTATAGTGCTAAAAAGAAGTGGTTTGTTCCAACCAGCCTTTGTATTTTTTTTTATTTTATTTTTTTTTTTCATGCCAATAAGTGTCAATCTGAAATGCTGTGGGGAGAACTGGACAAGAAGAATTTCAGCTGTAATCTGAGAAAACACTCCCAGGATGTTTTGTCCTCTTTACCACATCCAAAGGTGGATGCACACAGCCTTCAGGAAATTATTGCCCACTCTCAGCAACTCATTTCAACATTTCTTTCTTTTAAAATTCAGCTTTGTAGAGTGCCAGCTTCCATAAAGTTACTCATTGTTCTTGGAATCTTCTAAGAATTTGCAACAACAGCCAGTGCCTTCTAAATGAAAGTGTTTCCACCCAACCATCCTCCCTTGGTGCCTCTGAGGGGGTTAATTGGATTACTTCATGGAGATTATTTTCCAGTACAGTCTAGACATAAATATATTGGGATGTGACATCCCTCATCCCACTGAAGGGGGACTCCAGAACCTATGGGAGAACAGTTTTGGCACATGGAATGTGGTGCTTATAAGGCATCACCAAGGCATCAACCAAAATTTTCAGGGAGGAGAATTAAAAATTGTCCAGCTTTTATCATTTAGCTGTTACTTTTTAGTTATTATTTCCTTATTTTCTTGAGGCAAAGCAGCCCATTATGTCCCCTCTTCATCCCCTAACAGAGTGTTGAACTGACTTCAGTCTCACTCTTCCATTCTGCAAATCCAGCAGAAACTATCCTGTATTCTCCACATCCATTCATCACACAAATGAATGCAGAAGTTTCAAGTACCAAATTAGTACCACTGTAGAGTGCAATTAAAAATGCATTTAATTCCACTAATATTTCACAAAAAACATTTTCACAAATAGCAACTCCTTTCAAAAGAAAAAAATAAAATTATACAGTAAACGTCACTAGAGCCTTAAATAAAGGGAATTACTATTGATCTCTGGGTATCCTAAATTCAGTAAAATACTGTGGCAAAATTGTGTTCTAATGAAATAGTAATTTAAATGTCATTAATTTCATATTTGCCATTCCCTTTCTACTACACTGATCCCTAAATTAAGGGTGTTAATGTTTCCTGTGTCATTTAGGGATTTAATGATTTTGATCCTGATTTAGAGGTTTAGAAGTGTTTTGTTTGGAATTTCCTATATACCCACCTAGGAACCATTCAACCTTTTCTAGAACCAGGGCAGGAGCAGTTTCCAAATAAATCTGTATTTTTAAATTTGGGAAGAAACCTCAGGGTTTTCCATTTCAAAGCAAGCATTTCTCCCTTTGCATGGCAGAGCTGAGGAAGCTTCTCACAAGATGATTTCTGACCCCAAACACCTTTTAGCACAGGATTATTGCTACTTTATAAAACCAGGCATGAAAAACAGAGTATGTTAAACATCACAAAACCCTGGCTGTACAGTTTGTGTCACAACCAAAAACCTTCTCACCTTTCACAAGCCCCTGACAGGAGTTGGTAGCCCAGTGGGGGTTTGTCTTTTCTCCCAGTAATAAGTGACAGGATGAGAGGAAAAACCTCAAGTCTCACCAGGGGAGGTATATATTATATATTGGGGGAATTATTCACTGAAAAGCTGCCCAGGGAAGCAGTGGAGTCACCATCTCTGGAAATGTTCAAAAATGTGCAAGTGGCATTTGGGGACATGGTTTAGTGGAGAATGTGACAGCGGTGGGTTATGGTTGGACTTTTCTAAACTAAATGATTCTGTGATAACTTCAATATACTGAAGTTACAATTGCCTCCCCACACACTGGGATCTTCCCTTAACTGTCCACACACAGAATTAAACAGTTCAACCTGCAGCTGAATTCTTCATTTAAGTGGTTTATGTCTTTACTGGATAATCTTGCACATGTGCTTCATTATATCAATAACAGTAGGAAATTATTGATTTTTCTGTAGCCATTAAGTTCAATTAACTTTTCAATTCAAATGGAAAAATGGTAAATTACCTTCATTTGATGGCAAAAACAGTAAGGGGGGGGAAGAAAGGATAATACCCTAATTTGTGAAGTATGTGAGCAAAGTGGTTAAGGTAAAGAAAACAAATGAATATTTGTGTAATAGCTCTAATCAGCACTGCTCAGCATTTAAAACTGGCATCATTATGCTCACTGGACTGTGCAGCTAGAAGTAGTTGTGATGTTGTTTACTCACTTAATCTTGTGAATAAATTATAGCAGGATAAATAATAAACAACAGGAAAAAGGGTGGGAAAATGATTTGGAACAAATTAAGCTGCTGCTTATCCTCAGCCTAGGACACACCCAGCACATCCCAAAAGTTGTTGAATATTCAAGTGTAGAGAAGTTGGAAACAGGGGCCCAAAACTCTCCAAGGTCTTGGGAGACAAAGCTGAGCAACAGGTGGGGAAAATCCCTGGATGTGTGAGCCCTGCCAATAAAACTTATGGAAATGCAGATACACGAATGATGAACTATAACCTGACTTAAAAATCCATTAAATCATATGCTAGTGATCAATGAATATATGTTAAGTCACCTGATTTAGATTGGGTTTTACTAATTAATATTAGATTAATTTTACATTTTTGCTGCTGTTCACAAACACCAGATAAAAATTCAAGTAGAGATAAGACCAGTGAAATAGTAAAATACAACCAAGTATGTAGTTATTGAAATAACATTTTAAAATCTTTAGATCCAAATCTGTATTTTAAAAATTTACAGGAAAACCACAGCAAAAAATTTATGATTTCATTGCAGTTACTGGTCTGAGAAGAAAAGATTCAAAACTTTTAGTTGCCTTCCCCCTCTAGCAGAAATAATTCCTGGTTCTTTCTCTGTTTCCTACAGCCCCAGAAGGAACTTTGCAGCAAACTTTGGGCTGAAGATTCTCCAAGCAGAGCTTCCCTCCACCCAGCTGGATTTGCATACACTTCACACCAAGTCCAGGGAGGGATTCCAGAGCTGTGATGAAGCTTTTGGGATTCTGACATGAGAACACACAAAGCAATAAATTTCCTGCCTGAGCAGGCAACACTGAGAGCTCTACAGCTTCTGCATTCAGTCCCTGCAGAAAATCCTGTGCACTTGGTAGGGCTGGGGCTGGGATTTGGGAAGCTTCCAAGAAATCTCCTGTGCTTCTGCCTCCCCCATTTCAGTGCCCAGCCATGGCCAGACTATTGATTTCTGCAGTGACTGCAATCAGTCATAACGAGGGAACAAGGAAGAAACCATCCATCCTGACACAAACCCACCATCAGATATTATCTGGGGCTTGCTGCTGATTTAATTTCTACTGACCCAGTCGTTTGGCTTGGCTGGAGCTTTTGTGCCTGGCTAAGAGTTCACTTTGTGCCCAACAGTAATCTGAGTCTTATTACTGTGTTCATCATCTTCAGCACAAAAACATTTTTTAAAACTTATTTTCACACGTTAAAGTTTGTTCTTTTTATTTTACTTTTATGGAATGATTTTATTAATAATAGGAAAATGTCTAGTCATTTACTGATCAAGTATCATGCTAACTAACTGGGGGTTTTGCTGAATAATTCACATTTAATGTTCTTTTCCTTTTCCCCCATGTGAATTCCCCCTCTCTACTTCATATCCAGCTGCAATGAACTTTACTGCTTAATCCTATAAAACCCAGATACATTCATTTTTTCTGGATGAGCAGTATAAACTTTGAAATTATGTATTCCCAAGGCTTTCCATCACTGGCAGCCTTCTTATGAACCAAAGAGGATGTGCTTAGATCCTCCTCCACCTTTCCTTTCTTTCCTCTGCCCTTTCCAGTTTTTATGCCTGGATACCTCTCCAGTTGTTTCCTTTTAGCTCCACAACACTTCAGATTTTTTTGTGATGCTGTTTCCTTTAACCATGGCTCCACAGCACAGAAAGATCTACACAGTGAAGGACCTTTCAACAGTGGTATATATGTATATAAAAATAAATTTTTAGACAGAGGTGTGGAGAGTGTGTAGCTGAATCCAGACCAAGCTCTGGAGAATGGATCACCACAGAAAAATAAATCAGCAATTCCCACACCCACAGTGGCTGACACAAAATGTCAGGAACTTGGTCTCTTGTGGCCATGGGCTCTCACATCTCTGTGGGAAAAGCTTCCCTCCAGCTGCTCTTTTAGGACACTGATGTGAGATGATGACCAGACCAAGGATACTAATGGTTTTGTCATCTTTTGACAGCTTTGTCCCTGCCTGTCACAGCAAGCCATGAGCTTGCCCAGGGTATTTAAAAGTCTGCCCTGCAGTCTGGGATGAAGGCAAAATGCTGGGCTGGTGGCTGCCTACCAAAATCCATCTGTGAGTCAGTATCTTCCTGGAAAAAGCTTTTCTGTGAGCTCTCCAGGATGACTGTGCAGACTGCACGTGCCACGGGCCATCCTTTGGGAGCTCCCTGCACCACGAGCTGAATAAAGCTCACCCAAGCAGAAGGCAGATGTTCTCCAAGGCAAGCATGAGGCTGTGGAATCAACTGCAAAGCTGAGGAGAAAATTCACACCAGACTCCAGATCCAGCAGGATCCAAGGAATCCCCCTGCCTTAACCTCAGGATGCAGCTGCAGATGAGTTAAAAACCAAAAAGCAACTCTGCCTCAGAAAAGACTCCCACGACAACAAAACCAGCCAAACAAAAATGCTATTAAAATAAAACACCCCATTGCTCACACTCCTCTTCCTGGGGAGAGATGACAGGATGAACTCCACGTGATGGATGCCAGCCCTGCTGATTAATGCATCCAGGATGGTGCTCTCAGGTGAGAGGGATGAAAACAAACTAGAGCACAAGCAAGAAGCATCCCAGCCTCAAGTTTTCTGGCCCAGGGCTGCTGCTCATTAAAACTATGCAAAAATTGTCACTTCAACATAAAGCTAAATGCAATTCAGCACTATTGAGTCAATCTGGGAGCTTTTTTTGCTAAGCCTGACACTGGAGGGGAACCTCCAAGTGCTCCCATGGACAAGCTGAGCTGGGGCTGCAGAAAGCCCCCAGCTGGGGAATTCTGCAGTGTCATCATGCAAACTCTGTTTGCTTCTTCTGCAAAGGATCTTTGCAGGCTCTTGTACTGTGAAATTTTTTGCCAATCAGTTATTTTATTCCACTTCCCCAGTATGGCCACCAGATCGATTTCTTTCTTTCCTAATCATTAGTAACAGAAGAATAACAAAGCATCTATCCCAGATCTCAAACCTGCAAACACATCTGCTCTCTAGACTTCACCATTAATTTAATTCCTAGTGAACATTTCCAATCTTTACTGCTGAAAGTGGCTCTCATAGACTTTAACAAAATATTTTCCATTTAGCATTTTGAAAGAGGTTGTGTGTAAGAATTGATTTTCAGGTGTTAAGTTGTAACATTTAAACCAAACGTTTCTCTCCACCAAGCCTAAAGTGAAATTCAAATATCCAGTGGAAAAAATAGCCCAACACTATAGATACTTGCCTATCACCATGCTTATATCTCATTGAACTGATATCTGCATTTATGATTGATTCCTGGCTGTGCTGTCTTCATCTTTGACACCTTCAACCACATTTTCAAACACAATCTTTTTTCATAAGTATTCAACATTCATATGAAGTTTGTTATTTGACATACAATTACTATAGTTCAACACACTCTAGGAAGTAAGGGAGAAATTGTGGTTAAAAACACTAAATCAGGATTTAATGGTTTTGGAGAGCTTTTCCCCATACACAAAGGACTCATCCTCTTAGAGCATCACCTGTGACTGGGATTCTACAATGCTTTTTGTTTGGAGTTTCTAGGATTTTTGACCAGAGAGTAAGAAAAGTTAAAAAAAAAAAAAAAGAAAGTCACCCTTCTGCTGAAGAACTGAAATAGCTTGAAGAATAAATGCCTACTCTTTAGCCACTATTAATTAACTACCTAAAAACATGGCTTAAGTGTTCATCTACTTTGTAAGTATGCACAGGGGGGCTGAACTTTTAAGAACATGGTTCTGTGAAAGCAGAGGGTGACTGGAGCAGAAACATCAAGAAGTATCACACAAACAGGAGTTCTCTGCTTAGCAGGTCCAGAGGGAGCCAGGAGAGAAAAAGAATTAACAAGCAGAGGTATCAAAATGTGAGCAGATTCTTAAGCAGCTGTGATGAGATATCCTGTGAAATACCTCAGCAGCTAAAAGCAAGTGAGGGCTGGTCTCTGCACAGGGACCAGAGTTCACATGCTTTGAATCTCACTGATATGGGTCCCTTTCAAAATCATATTTTCTGATCAGCTCATGGAATCACAGAATGGTTTGGACTCGAAGGATCTTATAGAAATCTAGTTCCAACCCACCTACCATGGGCAGGGACACCACCCACTAGATCAGAAGTCACAGTAGGAGCTCCCATCTGGGACAAAAAGCAGGTTTTATCCCTGATTTTTCTTTCTGATAGGCAGGACCAGCTGATTCCCCATTTCTGCAAGGATTGCTCTGGTTCAAGCACAAAGCATCGAGCCTGATGAAAAGGCTGCTGGGTGGCATCCTCTGGCCCAGGCTGTGCAGGAGGCAGGACTCCATGCTCACCATGGTATAACCTCAGCTGGCTTTTGCCATCTGGGGAGCTGAGAAACAGAGCCTGAAAGAACCAGAGGTCCTGAACATTCCTAAGGTCTAATTGGATCTGTATCCAAGCTCACCTGGCAGCTGCACATTCTGGAAAGGAACAGCCAGATCTAAAATAAAATGTGCTTCTCATGGCACTCTCCCAAAGGCCATTATTTGAAGGGCAGTGCCCCTGTAAATACACAGGGCTTGTGGCTTGGTTTCAGCCTCAGCCTACACCAGCCTGTTTTATATCAACAGGATCCTAAGGTGGCACTTCCATGGAATCCACCACAACCCCAGCCAGCCAAGTGCCATTTAACATCACAGATGATGCAATTCCACTGGGATGCACTTAAAACGAGTCCCAGCTCACTTTCCCTAGAGGAATGCAATTTATCTGGGCTTACAGCTGTTGCATTCACAGGATAAGGTTATGAAATAATCCTTGCAGGAGCATTAGGAGAGATGGGTGGGCACAGCAATAGAGCCACGCTGATGTCCTGGGAAATGCTCTGGCTGTGAAGGGGATTTGGGGAAATGAGAGTGGGTCCTGCAGGACCTCTGTGCTTGAAAGGCTTGGCTTCTCCAAACTCTGGGAGTTGGGAAGGGAGCCCACTGCATGACCAAGCATTCCATGGGAATCAACAGGAAAACAAGCAGAGGGAGAATGTGAGGGGATGGTAACACAGACTCAGTAGGGTGGAATTAGATCCCCAGGATGCTCCTCTGTAAATACAACAGTTCCACAGAGTTGGTGCAGACCCTTACACCTATACAGCCCATGAGCACACTGAGGATTCCCAGCAGGTATGGAATTACTGCCTATTACTCATTCCTCCTTAGTAATAATATCAATTTAGCTGTTGGTTTTTGTTTTGACTCAGTGCTTAGGAATCAGCGGGGCGATAAAGCTATTTAAATGGAAATACTATTCAAATACACAATCACCTGATTGGAACACGAACAGCTCCTGCTCCTGAACATTTCTCATATAATAGCTGCTTTTTCCCTCATTAAATGCAGAAATCTGATTAACATTTAGATCACACGTGCTTTACTTACAGCAATTAGGACTAGATACCAGAGTTTTGTTAAACTATGTAGGATTTTTGTGCTTTTTCATGAAGGGGAGAACAAAGAAGCTCCACAGCACTACATCTGGTCCTTTCTACTGCTTCTGTTCCATGCAATCTCTCAAGGACAAGTGTTAAAGAGAACTCTGTAGGGACAAACTTAGTGAAGAAAAAATTGGACACTCTGATGAACTCAGCTTTGTAACATAGTACAGTGATTGGTAACACTATAATTCCATGCACTCCCTGGCAGCACCCAATTAAACAGTCCAAGAGGTTACAACAGCTAGAGATTAGGAAATAGCTGCTAAAAAAAAAACATGTACGAGGCCTGAAAATGAAAACCTTTTCTGTTCTGATCAAAAAATAATAGTAATCTGCAATTCATAAGGTTCAACTCAAGTTAGAAAGGATCAAATCTCAGTTGTTCAAAAAGCTTCAGCAATATAACTGAAGAGGTAATTTAAGATGTCCACCACATTATTTTGCTCAAGCTGTGTTGTCACATTCTTCACAAGCTGTCATGTTGTTCAGCAAATGCAAAATGTGGAGCTCAGCCCTTTCAAGTAAGGAATCAACCAGAATTA
Organism: Oenanthe melanoleuca; assembly: GCF_029582105.1. NCBI lineage: Eukaryota > Metazoa > Chordata > Aves > Passeriformes > Muscicapidae > Oenanthe > Oenanthe melanoleuca. Next base: position 3,503,927 of record NC_079342.1, on the reverse strand, counting down.
AACAGTAAAACAAAACAAATGAAGCTCTGAAGAAGCCCCAAGTATATTAACATTTCCTGCAACACTCTGCTCTGGCTGGTCCCAGCAGAGACTCTAATCTTGGAAAATGCTTCATTAAAACTATTTAACTCCACACAAATGAATAGGATGGAAATGTATTTCCCAAGCAGACAAGTCCAGCCCTGCTGGTTTCCTAGGACAGCTCATGGTTTTTGGGCTATTCCCTTTTTATTTGAGGTGATCCACCCTCAACATCAACAAACTGACCTAATGGTTTGGCCCTTTTGGATCACCAAAACCACAGTGTGTGTCAAGCAGTTTTTCTCTCATCCCACTTCATTTGATGCGCTGCCCAAACCCCCCACACCATCAGGAGCCACAAAATGCCATTTTCCACATTCCTAGGGGAGGGAGCTGGCATGTGTGTGCAGCAGAAAAAAAATCTCCTCTCCACAACACACAAACCCAAGTTTAAAACAATGCAAATCCAGTTTCTCTCTTTATGGGTCACCTTTAATCTTTTACACAAGCGCTAACTCAGGTCAAGGTTGAACCGACTTAAGGAAAGGACTCGGCGTCCTTTGAAAGAGCCTGCAAGTACAATCTTGTGTTTGCATTTAATTAATCAGCTGAAGCTTTCAAATCTGTACTATTATCTCTTTAATAGAGCAGCCCCCTGAAGGCTTTAGCAGCCAGCCCAGGGCTCCTGGGGCACTCTGATGGAAACCACTGCCAGCCACAACTCCCCATTCCGGCAGCTCCGCCACGCACGCCAACAAAGAGCTCCAGATTTGGGAGACTAAATATTAATTGATGGTAAACAGAGTGAGAGTTAGAGGCAGTGATCAGCTTCCCCAGTTGCTTCCTGGGTAATGTTGTTGGTGGTTAATGAACTGTGTCTTTGCCTTTCTCTTTTATTATTATTTTTTTAATCCTGCAGATGTCCGGCGCGCAGGAGCTGCTCCTCAGCCGGCTCCCAGATGAACAGCCTGGTGAATGTCTAACTTCCCACGCAGTCTGTATTCCTCAGACACTAATTAGTGATATTTCAGGAGCTGTAAATGATGGAAGAGTCTCCTTTTTTTTTCCCCCCCGCCCCTCTTTTGTTCAAGACATGTTAATAATCCAAGCCAGGCTGCTCCTGCCATCGTTTCCCACCCCACTAACCTGATGCCCACCAAAATGCCAAAATGAGGGTCAGAAGGGCACACAGGAGGTGCCCAGGGGTGAGCTGCAGCTTCATTTCCTTACCAAGAAAGTGAAGAAAACCGGGAAATGCTCAGAAACCCATCAGCAAGATGCAGCTTTGTTGATTTGTGCTCTTTGTCACCCACATCCCAAGGGAAGCAGCAGCTCCTGGCCCTGGTGACAAGTGCCAGTGAGTCACTGTGCTTTCCATCCTTCCAGGTTCAGATTGGCAAGGGAACCACAGCACTCCCAACAGCATCTCTTTCATCATGACCCAGCTGAGGCTGCCTAACAAGAGCACAGATTCCATTTTTTGGGTTTGTCTTTTTTTTTAATAACACCACTAACTCTGGCAGAAATTCTGGGTTGGGAAGGCAGTAAGGATTTCCTCTGCCACACCTGAAATTTTGTAGGTGATAAAACCTGAGCTGGAACACCTCTCCTGATGTGAACCTAGGACACAACAGTCACTGAGAGAGAATGCCACCCCCTAAGGTAGGTGGATCAGCTAATTTCCATTATCATTCCTATTTAAAATGTGTGTCTTGTTCCTAGGTTGCAAGAGGCTTGTGTTTTCTTGGGACCAGTGGCAAGATCAAGGTTCATTTCCCATGGATGAGTGGATACCCTTAGGAACAGGCCAGTCCTGACAAGGACAAAGGGCTTCTGCTCCTCCTGCTGTTCCCAGTGCTGACTCCCCATCTGTCCTGCCCACAGACAGTGAGTGCTTCCCACAGCCTAAAGAAGAATTAAATGTCACCAATTTGTAGCAGAGGGGAAGGAGCAAGACAACATTAATTGAGTTAAATTAGTTCACAGGCACTTTCCTAGCAAAGCATGTAGAGCCTTTGGACATCTTCATTTCAGGAAATGCTGCTCATTATTTTGGTGCTGCCACACAAAGCATCCTCTGGCTCTGGCAGATTGTCATCAGCAGTCACCCAGAGCCATTCCTGCATCCAAGGGTTTGGACAGCCCTGTGGGAGGGTTTTTTTTCCCCCCCCCCCATTTGCCCAACCTCAAGTCCCTTTGCCCCACTCAACAACTGAGCTACTTACAGGAGGAAAAGGCCAAAGAAGATTCTCTGCAGTTCTGCTATTCCCCATGCTGGAAGGTACCATATGAATACCTACAAAATGTGCTTTTTTTACTTTACATTGCCCAATAAAGGTCCCCTGCTTCCCCCTCAAGAACCAAGGGATTACATGATCTTGCTAAACACAAGAGAGAAAACTACCCCAAAACAGCCTCTGAGAGCTGATCCAAACTCTTATTTTAAGGAAAGAAGTGTGAAATAACATCACACAGCTGGCTAAATTTGGGATCCAGCTTCCCAAAGCACTGCAGCACATCTGTGGGGCACCATGCACCCTCTGCCAACCCCAGAAGCTGAGGGGAACCCAAGCCCCTCCAGAATAAATCCTTGCATACAACTGTGTGAAATCAATACACTCTTTGATTAATTTTCAGTAACAACAGCACACCACATGATAAACAAATCAGTTCAGAGGAAGAGATGACTTTTTTATTGCTAGCATCTAATTTATCATTTAGTCTTTCCACAGAATGGATTAAAAATAAGAACATGTGCATTTATTTGGAGGTTTCCAAGAGAAATGGCAGCAATTAAAAGATGAAAAAATTCATGGTGGTTTTCTCACCCTGATATGCCCCTCTTCCATTTTGCCTGTCAGGAACCAAATGGTTTGACTATGGCTGCCTTAACCTCAAAGAGAAGGACAAAAAGGCACCTTCCTTGCCTGAAAGACATCCAGACCTGAGGTCAATCATCAGCAAAGACAAAACCTTCTGTCATTTGCATGAGGTAAAAAAAAATCAAAGCAACTTTGATACCTGGCTTGTCTCCACAGCCTTCAAACTCCTGGGAATGCTATCAACTAATCTGCCTGAGCTTTGTAGTTTTCCCCCTCACTAGCACTACAGATTGAGGACACAACCAGCACACCTTCAGGAGAAAAGCCTGGAGCCTTCACCATGTGCCCACCACGTGGAAAAAATGTGGCTTCATTTCCTTGCTCCTCCCAAGAGACCTGAAGCCTTCATTCCTCAACCACAGCAGCTCCTGCAGTGACTCCAGCTCTGCCTCTTCCAGCCAGGCTTTGGCAGGGGATAAAAAGTGAAACTGCCTCCAGCTTGCAAGGAATAGATGCAAATAAGGAGCTCAGAGTAGGGATCAGGACTGGGAATTCTGTAGGATGGGACAACAGAGAACCAGCCTCAGGAGGGGTTTCTGGATATAACACTTATCTCCATATTTGTAAGGCATCAGTTCTCCCCAGACTAACACCTCATTTTGGGCCCTAAATTCCTCTAAAACTCCTAAGAGCAAACATTAAAGAAGGGTAATTTTATTTTTTTATTTTTTCTTTTTAGCTTTTACTCCACAGGGCATCTTTGTTTGCTCTTTTTCTCCTTTAAAAGCAAAAGCTTTCAGCAAAACACAGCTTCCAGGGCTCAGTGCATTACAGAGCAAGGTCAGGGGTCTCCCCTTCAAAGCAAACCTTTTACTTTGGAAACACTGGGAATGTGCTCTGTGCCAGCAAGGAGGGACAATAAGGTTGGCTGGAAGACCACTCATCCTAGATTTGTTTTCCCCTACAAAGGCCCCTGCAATGCTGAGGCAATTTTCTCACAGCCCTGTAAATGTCAGCACGGATATCTGGGGTGGCTGGACATGGCTCTTTCACCTGAGACCAGATCCCTGCTGCTCTGGGATAAAGCAGCAGGACACAAAGCTGTGTGTGCACCAAACTGTGCTGCCCACATCACAGGAATCCTTCTGGGATGAAGAAGGAGCAAGAGTGGCCACTGTGCACAAGCCAGGATCACAGACACACTCGCCCTTCTTGGCAGAGCTGCCCATGCTCTGGAGGGAGTGATGTGTGACCTGCCTTAGGGACAGACAGACACAGAATCACTATGGGGTGTCCCCCTGGAGCTCCCCATCTCTGCAGAAAACCTGTGTATTGCTTAGCAAGAGCCTTGGGCACAAGAGTGACCAGAAAAACACAACATGGATTAATCTCCAATGTCCAGGAGTTGCATCCATAAACATCCACATGTTACTCACAGTTTCTTCAAAAGAGATCTATAAAACTTCACTGACACACCAAAAATCCACCACTCCCTCTCCCACTGATGACAAACAATCACTTTTCAATGGGGGAAAAATAAAATAATAAATTTAAAAAATAGATAAGTCAACCCCAAAGTAATTCTGTCACCACATTAGCCCTTCACTTGGAAAGAAAAAGGCACTGCTGCACTTTCCTCCAGGTGACAGCAAGCTAAGCAAGCACTGCCAGCAGTGGATATATTGTCCAGACAGGCAGCCAAGTGGAGGATGGGAGGAGGAAGGGTTTGTCTTTGGGTGGCAGAGCAGTAACAAAGCCTTGCCAGCAAAGTGCTTTAATGGGAATTTCTGTTTCCCTTGGGAAAGGCCTAATCATTTGATTGCCAAAAAAATATTTAAGGATTACTACCCAAAATAATTTCTTCTGCTACTGTAGCATATGTTCGTGGCTCTAACCAGGCTAAAAAAAAAATAATTACATACTCATTACTGTAAGTATGGCCAGTTGCAACTGAAATATTAAGCTGTCAGCCACAATTCCCATTACAGCCAGAGCCTTGTTGGAGATGCTGCCTCTCATCACAGCTCATGCATTGTGTGAGGCAGCTCCAGGAGCACATTCTGCCCAGGTGAGTTATGAAACACATCATACCCAAGTGCCAGGATCCCACTCACACAGGAAATTCAATTTAGGTTTAGGGGTACATATATTCCTTTTGGTTTAGTTCTCCACCAAAAACCAAGAAGAGATGATTAAATGTGCAGAAAACCTCAGGCTGCTCCTAAGAGCCAGTTCTGTGGTGCAGTGAAATTCCCCCTGGTCCCCATGGCTGCTCCTCACCCTCTGGGGCCAGTGGGTGCAAACAGGCTCTGCACACCCCAAACCCACTGCCAAAAACACAGGCACACAAACAGCTCCAGGATTGATCCAATTGCTGTAAGGAAAACAAAACCCCTGCCCACTGCCTTTATTCTGTGCTAAACCCCTGCAGTCATGACTGCACCAAGAGGAGAGAACACAATTATTTATACATTTTGCCACCATTTATTAATTTGCTTTTGAAACTTCAGCACACCTTAAAAACTTTGGAAAACTGCAGGCACTGGCTCCAGGTCTAATGACAGCTGAAGAGTTCACCCCAATGGACCTGGGTACCTTGGCTTTTTCCCTCCTCTTTCTCTGTTTTTCATGGGCTAATTCAAGAACAAAAGCTTTATTTTCCTGCCCATTTGTGCCTGGTACTGCACTAACACAGAACCAAGTCCTTGCTCCTGACACTGCTGCTCAGGTGGGACATAAGAGCTGGTGGAGTAAAATTCCACAGCAGGCAGTAGAACAAAGCAGCACCACACATCCTGTTGTTAATATTTCCAATCCTGCAGAAAGATTTGGGCTTTTTGTTGATTGTTTTGTTTTTCCTTAAGAAAGCACTCAGAAATGGTGATGTTATTTTTGCATAGAAAAACACAAGGATCTTGCATTCTGTTTCCAGCTGGATAATCTTCCAGGCCATCAATACCTACTAAAACATTTAAAACAATTTATATACTCTTTATACTCTCTAAAAAAGGAAACAGCCTTTAAAAGCTGAGTTACACTCTATAATTACTCTAATTCTCTGCATCTGGCATTCAGAAGAATCTAAATTAAACACCACAGAGTACCTCAAGTGCATCCATGGAGCAATGAAGGTGGAATTAACTTCAAATTAAATGGGACATCTTCTGAAGTTGTCATACCACTATTCAAAGTGCATAGATTACAACTATTTATATTATTGCATGGATTATTCCTCTAAGGGCAAGGTAAGTATTGTGGGAGTTTGCTTCAACACTTAACTTTGCTTAGACTACAGAAGTGCTTAAATTAGAAAATCCTGGAGCTGAACACCATAAATATTGGAGAAATTCTAGTCTGGATCAGCTCCAAACTCTGCAAATTGGAATTTAATCATTGATCTTCTGGTGAGTAAAGACTTTTCTTCCCTGCTGATAGAGCAAATGCAATGAGGAGAGCACACACAGCCACCACTGCTCTGACCCACTGAACATCTCCAGCACGGTGAGATTAGGAGCTGTTGTTAAATTCAAAGTGTGTGACTAAGGGAAACTAGAGAGAAATCCTTCTGGGGTTACTTTAGATGTGCTCCATCACACTGTAAAGGATTTGGTAAAGAGCTGCTGTGCTCTTTGTCCTCAGTGCAGTACAGCAGAGACCCAAACATCCCACAAGCAGCAGATTTAAGATCTGAAGGCAGCACATCCAAGGTGGGTCACACCAGACCCACCTGCTGCCTCTGGCCATTGATCTGTGTGGATGCACAGCCTTTTCCCAATAATCCAGTGTCAGACACCCAGAAATGAGGAGGATTTCTGCCTACAGAGGGCAGATTTACAGGCCTAATAATTAAACCCACGAGCTTAAAGTTGAACTGGGCTGCTCTCAGTTCAAAGATGAGAACACCACTCACTGTGCAGCTGTATCACAACACCTGGAAAGGCACAGCTGCACCTAAGGAAGCAGGACAGCCTGTTTGAAGGATGCACCTGATGTCTTTGAGCTGGCAGGAAGGACAGGCAGGATGCAGAGAAGATTGCCCCTGCTGCCCATCACCAATCTACAAAAGAATTTGGGTGTTCAGGATCTGAGGAAACCACAAACCACACAGATGTTTAGCAAAGGGCAATGCACTACCACCTTGATGGCATGCCCAGGGCTCTGCCTCCTTGTCATCTGTCAGAAGAGGACAGAGGTGACAAACTGAGGGTGGGAATTCACCCTGCTCCAGCTTGGAGTCGTGCCACACTTGGCAGCTGCTCCACCAAAAAGGAAAGGAATAATCTATCAGTGAGAAGACAAAGTCTCACTTGTGCCCCTGGGAGAAGGCTGAGAGTCAGGTGAGCTGTGCTGAAGGCACAGCAGCCTGGTCACAGCAACCTGCAGCACACAGTTCATCAGATTTGCAAATGTTATTGATTTATCTGCACAGTGCTTTATAAACAGTCATCCCACTCCCCACACAGAAAAGCAGCAGCTAATATATTCTCAGAGGATAAACAGCTGAGAGAAACTATCTGGGGGATGGATTTGCATTCAGCCAGTACAGAAATCTCATTCTAAGAGTCTGGAGTGCAATTACAGCATTCCTCCTTGATTCCCCCTTCCTTTGCTAGACTCTGGCAATTGTGTGTGGGTAACCAAAGCCATTAGAACAAACTGGTTAAGTTTAATGAATATCTAACAACAAGTATGAGGGCAGGACATAGAAAAGGTTCCTAGAGCTCAGGAGAATAACGTGGCCACACTGCCTGGGCCTATAGCCAAGAACAGCACCAGCCAAAATGTGACTGCAGAGGTCCCTGTCCTTAGCTGGGTGTCAGATTATTTTTGACAGCTGATTTAAATGTCACTCTGCTACATGTGCTTTAATATATTGTTTGCTGTAATGCTCTGATGGTGACATTTGTAGCAGAGCCAACATCATCCAAGTCCCTTTTTCATCTGCTCCTTTCCCATCTCCTCAGTGTACACCCATGGAGATATTTTCCTGCATCTTTTTCCATCTCACTCTTTGTCTGGCCATAGGCTTATCTTGCTTTACCATAAATTGTGCAGCCTGTTTATCTGTCTGTGCTCTTAATCTATGGGATGGATCCCAAAGTATTAGAAGTTGCTTTTTTTGCCTCCTCAGCTCCAACTCTTTGTTTTCCAGTTCTGTATCACTATATATATACATTTTTTATCCTGCTGTAAATTCCCCTTTCCAGGTTATTAACATAGGAACCTTCCTTCTATTGTCTCTGTGCCAATAATTCTAAATTGTGTCAAGTCTTCCAAGGGAAATCCAACCTCTGAAGTACAGGCTAAAGACACCTGCCCTCCTCAGCTGCCCATGGAAGATCAGCCTCTAAATGCTACTGGATCTAAAGATGCTTCACCAAACTCCCAACACATTTTCACTCCCTTCTAGGTACTGGCACAGATTCCTGAAAATAATTCATTCAATACTGCATGTGATTATGTAATTCTGAATGAATATTCAATTATCCCAACTCAAACCAGTTTCCCATATTACAGCTTATTGAGGCTTTTAGGGGTTTTCTCTAAGTTTCCCATTCCAAAGTCAGATTTAAAAGCAAATTTTTTTCTAGAGCCTGTTTATAATTGTTATTCCCTAAGGGTGTCTGAAAATTTATCAATGCCTTCCCACACCTAAACCAATGCAATTCTACAGTTTCCTCAGTCCAAGTCATTTACATTAATTCTATCTCTTAAGTTTTCCAGTATAGGTTTCAAAACTTAGGGACTGTAATTTCTGGTGTGATTTCTCCCACTCCACCCTGCTTTCTTTCTTTTAAAAGCTCATAAATTTACAGCTGTTTCTTATGGCATACATCTCCCTTTTCCCTGGCAACAAAGAGCCAAAGAATTATTGTTTTTTTATTTGGGCACTAAGCAATCAAACCAGCCCTACTCTGCAAAGAGTACATGTACACATCTGTGTTGCATCAATGTAGGTACACAGTATTTCACTTGGCCTTAGTTAGTAAATAACCTTTACAAGTTCTTGAAGCCCTGACATTTTACATTCAAGGATTTGACAAATGTCTTAATATTTCCATCTATCTTTTATTCACTTTCCCTTCAGTCTCCACATCTGCTTTCCACCTCATATTTATTCCTCCTCTTTGCTTCATAATCTTCCTTATCAGTGTCTTTTATTCTTGATACATGCTTTATCTGTTCTGTGATTATTCTTATTTTTCCCTTCTTCATTTGCATAGAAGATATTTTGAATGGCTTTAACCTACCTGATGGAATAAACTCAAAGCAGTTCAACATAAGACACTTTATGTCCAGCAGCTCTGAGCTTCTCTATTTATCACATCTCAGTCCTGTTCATTCATACTTCCAGACTCTCTTCTAGGGAATTTACAACCAAAAGGAAGACAAATAAGGATGTGTATTTTCTATTTACCCACCCAAAGCATTCACAGCCACTCATCACTGCACATCTAAATGTCAGTTGATTAAATTACAGCCATACCCTCTCACCTCATCCCATTGTGTCCAGGCACTAGGAAAATGAAAGGTCAGAAGTGACCCTGATGTGTTTGCACAGCTCCCTGGGGTGAGCCATTCTCACACGAGGGCTCCCAGCCTGTCCCCCTGTCCCCAGGGTGATTTACAGCAGACAAAGTGAGCTGAACCACCAGCAGAATTGGGCCCCACACTCTCTGGGGTCCCTGGACCTGTGCAGGACCTGCTGACCCCAAACACTGGCCCTGAGACATCACAAACACAACACCTCTTGCAGAGGCAGCCTTCAAACTACAGGTGCTGTAAACCAGGCAAACCTGAGATGGAACAGAAGGATAAAGGGGCCAAATGTGCATCTCAGCACATAAATCCCCAGTTATAGCCCATCATCTACAGGGACAGCACACAGCACATTTGAGGACACACTCCCTCCACGAGGGGTTTACTAATTATTTTTTTACTTTCCACCCAGCTCCATCCTGTAAACCACCAGCTGACTCTGGTGTGAGCTCACAGCTCACTGAGTGCCAGCATTTGTGCTCTGCCTGCAAGCTCCAGGTCAGCTCTCACCAAAAACCCTCTCCCCACCTGCAGCTTCCTTCTCAGGAGCCTTTAACCAAAGCTGACCTGTGAATGCCACTAAGCTGATCACCCACCTGTAGCACTTTGGCAGATGAAGAGGAAAATATGTCCAAAATTACAGCTGTTTTGGGGGGGCTGGGGGTCACCAGCATCACTTTCCAGTTAAGAGTTGCAGTGATGTACTTGCTGCCCCAATAGATGCTTTTCACATAAATAAATTCATCAGGTTTAGAGGAGGTTTTCATCACCAGCCCAGCTAATATGGATTACACTCACCAGCCATCCAAACTCAATTCACAGATGCTTGTACCTCTAAGGACCCTGAAAATAGGGTACTAAGTGGACTTTAAGTGAAGCTATGACTAATTTTCCAACCTGTAAAACCCAGTGGGTTTTATTAGCCCATGCAGGCAGGCCTGTCAAAATGTTTCCATACTGCCTGAAAAAAAAAAAAAATGCAATTGCCAAACAGCTTTTTTCTGGGCTTGAAATTCAGTATTAAAACCACGTATTACCCAAACACAGCTTCCAAAGGAACTGGGGGATTCTAATAGTCTAATGACTGTCTCCTAGAGTTCATTTTTCACTTTTCAATAATTGGTTTTTCAGTTGTATTTGCATAGAGTAAAATTCCATAGCCCATTAAGTTAATCACAAGATGAAGCTAATAAGCATGGACATGCAAAGACATACCTAAGCCCAGATCAATTTTGGAAGCAGTGATTTGAAGTTGCAGCAGAATAACTGTTCCTCCAGCCTGCCAATTTCATAGGTAAAGGATGTGCTTTAAGGAATTGAAATTTTACACTGCTGAGAATAGCCCATAGTTATTCAATGTAACTTCTTCTGAAGGGGAAAAAAAAAAGACAAACAACAGAAGGAAAAAATATGAGAAAAACACAACACAGTTTGAGATGAGGATTTTAGTGGTAGTTCAAGTGGTTTAACCTGCAGTTTTCCCCTCTCCATCCTCCACCCAACAGCCTCCCTGGTGCACCAAGCCAAGTGCATTAAGGAATGATGCTCCACATCCTCCAGCTCCACACAAGTACCACTCTTCAAGTGCTCTTATCCACCACATTTCTGCTTTCCCACCCCATGGAGCTCTCCAGATCAGCAACACCTCTCTCCCAGCAGGATCCTTCAGCCCTGCCTGGGATTCCCATTCCCCAGCTCCAAGTGGCCACCCACACTGAGCCCCTTTGCTCCAAAAGCTGCTGCAGGGCACAGCTTGTCCTGCCCTGCCCAGGGGGCTGCAGCCACATCCCACCGGGCTCAGAAACCAGGAAATGATGGAAAGTTTCCACTTTGCAGAGCAGTTCTGTGCCGCCGGCTCCCCATCTGCCTGCCTGAAAGGCTTCACTCCATCCTGTTCCTCCAAAACAGGGTTTTTGTTCTGCTAAGCCATGCCTGAAAAAAAACCCAAAAAAACAAACAAAAAAAAACCCCCAAAAAACCAAAACCATCCTTTTCCTTCTCTCCTTTTTTTTTTTTTTTTTTTTTTTTAATACCAATGAGAATAGGTATTTGCTTTGGTTTTTTTTATATAAAAACCATGTCCTTTCTCCCACGTGGAAAAGGGATTTCCATTTTCTGGCAAGGTCTATATGGAAGGACTCAAACAGAATAGATGATGTCAGAGCTTAAGAGCTTTTCGTGGTGGCAGAGCTGCTCTCTTTTGAAGCTTAAGGATTTGAACAAAATTATGGGAATGCAGCCAGAGGCCATTTGTTCAGGGCTGGCTTTAGAGGGGTGGGGTCTTGGCAAACAAAAGAGAAATCATGGATTTTTTCAACAATAATATATATATATATAGGAAGACATTTTCTCTTTATTTGGCATTCTTGTTGTTTTTTCAGTTGATGTGCAGAGGGATGTGTCATTTAAAATACATAAAACTGCAGAAGAATTGAGCTGCTGTGTGGTAGAAGGTTCATTCCCTCTGCTGGGAGAAGCACCAACCATTGATGGAAGCTCCCAATTTTCCTGGACCTTCAATGGCATTTGGCACAGGTTCCCCTTAAATGCCATGGCTACTCTTTATTTCACCACAATTATTCTGATATGAAGCCTTAATTTTGTTGTTGTTTTTGTTAATCATGACATCATGGGTGGAAACAGGGCAAAGCAAGCAGCCCTGGAGGGAAATGAAAATCAATCCAAGCTGCTCATTAAAAGGTAAACCGTCAATAATCTTTGTCAGGCCTTTTTATCTGGGGTTTTAGCACAGTGTGATCCCTAAGGCAGCATGTGGTATTGAGATTTAAGATGGCTCTGACTTTTCACATCTCCATCAGGAAGATTAACTCCTTCAACACAGGCTGAAATTACCCTGATTCTAATCAGCACATAAAAATGGCACAGGATTAAAAGGGATCATTTTGTATCAGGTTTTTTTTTTCCCTATATCTGTGCTGACAGAAAGGGGAAAATCAGCTTCTTGAACTTGATTGAAATGTTGCCAGTCAGAAATAGCTCCACAGACACAGCCTCCACAATGCAAACACTGACCAAAATCTGATAATTTTATTCTTCAAGCATTTATATTTATAAATAAAAAGAAGAAATATTGAAGTCAACATGTGTAGGGTTTTCCTAACACTTCAATTTTTTTTACATTAACAACTTTCTCTCTAATTTAGGCAAACACCAATGAAGTTTATTTATCTAAATCCTTGGTAACAAGCCTTAAATTTTTTTCCATCAATTTTCTGGGAACTGAGCCTCCAACATGTGACTTTTTTTCCAAAATTAGGGTGAACTCTTGCCTAATGATTAACATTGGGCTAATTACAGAACCAATGACAGCTCATTTCAGAAGAAGTGCTATTCCTTCCTTTTCCCACATAAAATAAACTTCCCAAAGAAACAATTATTGTGTCCTGGATCACAGTGCTTTAAGCAGACTGCCATCTACCTTTGCCTACATCTTCTCCATGGATTTCCTGCACTGTATAAACCATGAGGTTTTTTGGGGTTTTACCTCTACAAAAGCTTTATTTTGGGAATCTAACAGGCAGGTTATGGGAAGGCATGAGATCACACAGTTCAAGTCTAACCTGGTGCTTCAACCAGGCATTTCCACACAGAAATAGAGCAAAAACTACGCTTGGATTCACCTGCTCAGGACTGCTTGGAATAAACATCTCAGTGCATATGAAAAAAACACCTTTATCACCTGAACAGCTCATCTGAAGAGTCAAAACTCTGGTTCAATAGGTGTGATTTTATCCCTGCAAACTGGTTTGCTAATAGGATGATTCCAGCTTGTTGGCTGTTTATGGTGAAGCCATCCAGGATCACATGAAGGAGTTTCTTTTCCCAAAATCCCCCTAATTTAAGGCAGCACAGCCACCTTCAAACATCTGACAGGTGCTGTGTGCCCTGAGAACACGTTTATGGCTTTTGTGCAAGTACAGAACAAGTGACCAAAGAGTTCCCCACAAAGCAAGAGGAGGTGGCTCCAAACAAAAAGATCATAGTAAGAGATCATATTAAAAAAAAAAGAATCCCACTAATAAGGCAGCCACCAGAAAATGCAGGTGTTGCTCAGTTTGGCACCTGGGCAAGTGCAGCTGCCAAGAGAGCAGGAGTGCCTGGGACCCCTGGGACAGCAGGTTTGATGGGATTTTGGGAAGAAATTCTTCCCTGTGAGGGGGGAGGCTCTGGCTCAGGTGAATTTCCCCATCCCTGGAGGTGTCCAAGGCCAGGCTGGACAGGGCTTGGAGGAATCTGGGACAGTGGAAGGTGTCCCTGCCCATGGCAGGGGGTGAAACTGGATGAGCTTTAGGGTCCCTCCCCACCCAAACCATTTTGGGACTCTGTGACAGCCATGCCCCTTTTCACAAAAGGGACAGTGGGCCTGTGAAACACAGATGTGTCACTCAACTGTGATGGTAACACTGCATTTTCTGGAAACCTTTGACAGGCAAAGCAGCAGAGGGAAAGTAAAAACATTTCATTCTCAATTACAAAATACTTTTAGAAAAACACAAGGAGCTGACACTTGTGCTTTATCATCGTCCTGCAGCCAGGTTTGCTTGATGTGATGCTTGAACTCCAGCAGCAAGGTAGGATTTAAAATAAAACCCATCATGAGCTTACAAGCTCGTGATAGAAAACCCTAGCTTTGCAATGTGGCTTTAAAGTGATCATACTAAAATGACAAAAAAAAAAAAACAAACAACCCAACACAACACAAAAGAAATGCAGCTTACAAGAACAGTGGTGTATTCATATATATCAATCCTCCCCTATTTGGAAAAAGCCAAACCAAACAAAACAGCAAAATCAATCAACACTGAGGTATGCACTTGCCTTAATCAACACTTTTTATTTTAGCTCATCAGTTTGAATAGAGACCTAAAATTGTGCTGAATTATTTAGCTTGTAACTGCTGGATAACATATTAGGGAAATAATCTGCTGTATTTACAACACTGAATAGGTTCTGATTTTCCTTGTTACTTTTCTTGGGATGTAAACGTTGAAAAAGAAATGCAAAGCTTGATAATGTTTTATTTGGAACTGTCAGGGCCTGATTTAGAAAGGTGGGAAATGTAGTTGGGCCAGGGCTTGACACAGAGCACCTGCCTGGAGCTGGGCACCATAATTTGTCTGGGTGAACAAGAGGAAAGTGAGGGGTATAGAAACAAGACTCCCCACAACAGCATGTGCCATGCTAGTCAAGTAAAAATGCTCAAAATTCCACTTCCCTTGAGCCCTGAAAACCTACATTTTAAAAAAAATTGTGATAGAAGAATGGGTTTCCCTGTGGTAACTAAATTTTCCCTGATCTCCAATATAAACTTCCTCTGGTACAAATTGGGGTTGTTTCCTCTTGCACTCTCCTTTGTTAAATGTGAGAAGAGACTGACCCCCACCTGGCTCCACCCTCCTGTCAGGGATTTGTAGAGAGCATGAAGGTTTTTATTGGGAAATATCTCACAGGAATCAACTGTGGGCTGATCAAACAAGCAGTCAGCCAGAAAAGGCTGCCAGAGGTTTGATCCTGGACCAGCTCCAGGTGGATTACAAGAAACACAGGCAAAGAGATAATTTTTTAAAAATTCCCATGAGTAAGGCAGCCACCAGGAAATGCAGGTGTTGCTCAGTTTGGCACTGGGCAAGTGCAGCTGCCAAGAGAGCAGGAGTGCCTGGGACCCCTGAAACAACAGCCATGGGACTAAAAGGACTTTTCCAAACTATGGCCACATTTTCCGTTCTGATTTATAAGCAGCAAAGGCTGATTCCCACCACTCAGCCACCCCTCTGCACCCACAGGCCCAGACAGTCAGATCAAGAAACTGGTTTGGTTAAAACTTGAAAGGCAGAACACCAATTTACTGTGATTAACTCCAACATTAATAGTGGGCCTGTTCCTCACTCAGGTCCATCACCCAATCCTCCTACAAAAGCTCCAAAGAAGAACAGAAAGGAGGAGGAAGAGAAACCTGAAGTTGTGTTTCTGTTGAAAAATGTCATATTCAGGCACAGCTTGAATCCAGATCCTTATCTATAATAAATTGATATAAATACATAGGCTACTGAATCAAACTCAACTGAATCCTGGCCCCATGTACCAGGGTGGGTATGAAAAAGATCTCAGAGGAAACAAAAGAAAATCAGCGTGCTACCCATTTCTATGGGCTATGAAAACCCCAAATTGTAGGATAACAGATGCCCAGAGCATTTGACACAGTTCAGAAGTTCCAGGAAGAGTTAGGTCCCTTCCTGGTGGCAAGCACTGAACACATTTGACAGAGAGAGTGCTGTACAGTGTGGAAGCAGGAGCAGGAATCTCAGGCTGGATGGAATCTCAGGCTATGGACAATCCACTGCTGCTCGCTCCTGATGCTGTGGAATTCATCTGTTAATCAGATATAGTAATTTTTCATGTAATGCAGGCCCTGAAAGCAATTGCATTTCAAGCAAACAGCTCATAAAGACAGAGATTTCTGTCTGTGAATTTAACCCACAATTTATCTCAGCCTGAGCTCTCGTTATGGAATGCAACAATACCAGTGAGCAAATGAATATCTTAACTTTGGCATTTCAGATGAATGCTGTGTTGAAAATTGGGCATCTTTGCCTGAGAGATTTCTGGAACAGTCAAAGTACTCCCAGCAAGTTATTCCATAAACTATCTACCAGACCATATGTTTGCTGCCTACAAGTCTGGGCAGGAAATGTCCAGTAAGAGCCACATCTGAAAGGAGGAAGAAGCAGCAGCCAACAGTGCTCCTGTCACTAATCTGCATTTGCAAATGCCACATTGGAGCTGGCAAATGAAGCATTTCAAGTGCAAATAGCTGTGAAGACATTTGTATGTAGCACTGAGTGATGGGGAGATGCTGGGTTCGTTCCTGTTTCGTTTTCCTGAAGTTACCTGGGTGCTGGTGGAACAAAACCACTTTTCCCAGGATTTTTTAATGTGTATAAAGAGGATGCTTACATGGAAAAAGCCCATTTCTCTCCTAAATGCTCATTTTGAAGCACAGCTACTTACAATAATTATAATTGCTGTGATTTTTGAGCACAAACACTTATCCTGTGAACAATTACAGGCAAATGTCTCCCAGCAATATGGTCCTACAAGTTTAAAGCACACGCATTAAACATGGCTCTAAAGTTTATAAAAACATATGTGTATGTTGTACATATAAAATATATACAATATGCTTCCTTCACAAAGTAATTTTATATCAAAACTGATTTTAGAATCCAGTTATGTTTCAAAAAGCCTTATTTTTTCTATATTTATACATTATACAGTGCATAATGTCTGCATTATATGTGTGCAATTAGACCACATACAAGATGATCTTAATGGCTGGACTTGATGATTTTAAAGATCTTTTCCAACCTAAACTATTCCATATGTTTTCCAGTAGCAAATTGATGTAAATAGTCTGAGACTGGGATAAATCAACACAGAGATGAAATATTATGGTCCAGGCTTGCATTTACAGGATGCAATTCCCAACTGATGAAACAGAGTTTCAGAAACTCCTCTCTGTCACTTATCATTAACACTGACCACACATAACCCCAAGATTATGCTAATAGAAGACAACATTCAATTAGCACACAGAATGCTCTCTAATCAAAGCCCACACACTATTAGACAAGTTTGAGATTATATTTTTTCCCCTCCTGTTCTGCTCTTCCATTCTGCAAAGAGATTTGAGGAGCCTGGGATAGTGGGAGGTGTCCCAGCCCGTGGCAGGGAGTTGGAATGAGATGAACTTTCAACCCAAACCATTCTGGGATTCTAGGATTCCATTAAAGAAAATGTTCCACTTTCACAAACTCTCCCTTTAAAATCCAACATGTACCCTTCAGTTGATCAGCAGTGGATAACATATCCACAGAGGAAATTGCCAGACCATATTGATGCAGTAAATTTCTCTCTTCACCTACATGCTCACCTTCATCCTACCCAACAGGCTCATTAATCTAATTAATCTGCTATGGTATTTTAAACATGAAATGCACTCAGGCCATGGGATGTTTTCTTTGTTGAACCAAAATATTTTCTCGACGCCACTCAAGGGCCTGTTGCAAAAGGATAGAGGGGTGGGGATTTAAACTGAAGGAGGGCTGATTTAGGTTTGATATAAAGAAGGTTTTTTTACAAGTGGTGAAACACTGGCCCAAGTTACCCAGAGGTGGTGGATGCCCCATGCCTGGAAGTCTTTAAGGTCAGGCTGGGCTCTTGTGGAAGGTGTCCTTGCTCAATGCAAAGGAGTTGGACCAGAGGGCTTCTAAAGGTTCCTTCCAATCCAAACCACTCCATGATTCTGTGATTCCAAAGGCCTCACTGACAGGTTTTGTTTTCCCTAATCCCCCAAATGGTTTCCAATGTGGGACCCCCCAATGGAGGAGACAGATGAGGTCCAGGACTCCCAGAGACAAGCAGGAGCTGACAGTGCAGGTACAGAGCTCAGCAAAAGAAACAGTGCAGTAAACCCTGACCCCAAATAAGGATTTCTCTCCAGAGGGATATTTTACCAACACTCCAGTCCCTAAAATAACCCATCTACTCTCCCAGGATTCTACTTCTGAGGACCAGCTGTGTCCCACCCCAGGAAGGAGCCCAAGTTATGAAGCTCTTTGCATGAAAACTGCTCAGCCAAGCACTTGCCAGAGCATCTCAAACTGCTCTCAAAACAACCCAAAGCCTCCAAAGCCATCGTGCAAGTGCAGCCAGGCAGTTTTGTTAACCTTCCTCAGCAACATTTCCCCTATTTTATCCAGACACAGCCCATAGCTGTGCTGAAAATAATCTCTAATGACTCCATGGATTAGGTGGCTGTGCTTGGCTCAGATGCAGCACCTGTTTGTCCCTTGTTCCACAGAGCAGATTTGAAGAGAGCAATCAGGAGGACTAAAGCACACTGGATTTAAGTGCCTGGGATTTTAAAGTCCACTAAACACAGAAGTAATTAAAAACTACTGTTTCCAGTACCTGATCCAACACCTAACTGAGTCACAGCACAAAACTTGCCTTTTTATCTGTGTTTCAAAGTAAACACTTGTGACTGCTCCCTGTTTTATCCTCGCCTCCCACATTGCCATATGGCTGCGGATGTTTCGAGCAGACATTACTCCAATAGCTCATTACTCACCATATTGCACCAGGGAAGAGAAGCTACAGACAGTTTTGACAAAAACAGCAATTGCCTAAAAATGTGAAGTATCACAGCCTTGCGTGGTCTCAGACATTTTTAGTCTGGTGAGGAGGATGAGCGAGCGGGGAGGGTGAGTCAGCACGTCTGCTCCAACTGGGCTGTGTCCCCCAGAGCCTGCAGGCTCCAATCCTGCCCAGGTTCCCCTGTGGGTTCAGCACACCTCCAGCCCAATTAAAGGCAGAGCTGTCTCGCTCCAGTGTGTTTCAGTAGCTCCTTGAGCGGCGCACAAAGGTGAGCCATTGATCGGGGTGAGTCTCCCTGTGCTGGAGCCTCCAGTGCTCACCCATCCCTGGGATCTCTGGCTGCCAAGGGGCACTTCAAAGCACATCTGAGCAGCTTTTTGATCATTAAATGCTGTATCTTGTGCACCAGTGAAAGATCAGGAGTTTTGGAGAAATTATTGACTGGTCACAGCCAACTTGCTTTTCTTTAGCAGAAGGAAATTCAACAGGGAGCATATTATGGAGTGACATGTAGCAGCTCTGAATTTCATGGCTTTCCCTGCTGATCAGACCTTCCTGGCAGCAAGGAGAAGACAGGTTTTGTTCCTCCAAAGAGGCACAGGCTGCTGCCAGCCATCCCATTTCTGTGATTCAATTCCCTGTTGGCCAACACACACAAAGCATCTGTGTGCACAAGGTCCTCACACCTGTGCCTGCCTGGGTCAGAAAAACACCTTTATCCACTTCACCCCCTGCAACTGAGCTGGTCGGAGAGCCTAAGCAAGGGCAACTGCAACAGGCATCCAGTTTTTAAATGATAATAATCCCACAATAAACCCATTTAAACATCCTCACTGCAAGCTCAGGACAACCCAAGAAGAGTCCAGGTCTCCAGCCTGACATAGCAGAGCTGATTTTTAAGGCTGGGTAATGTGAGCAAGGGAAAAAAAGGCTGTGAGGTGGAAGGAATAGAGAACATGAAGAGCATGATTCTCTGTCATCTTCCCATGAGATTTTACTATTTTACTACATGGTTTATAAGCAGATGAAGAACCAGCATCAGTTATGGGCAGGAGGAGGCCTATCAGCTCACAATTAAGTGGTCCTGATAATATGTATTTGCACCTCTAATAAACAGCTTCCACCCATCATTTTTAGGAGTCTCAAATAAGGCACTCAATTAGCAGTGACACTTGCTAATGAACATCAGGCCAGCTTTTTGCTCCTCTACACCATTCCAGACCTCCCTCCACTGCTGGCCTATCCTGCTCTGACAGGACCCTGGATACAGGGATGATTTTGCTGTGGGGAGGCAACACCTCCTGGAGCTTCCAGAACACATCAAAACCTGCCCAGAGCCAGCAATGTGATTTCCAGTCCTTTGGCAGACTGTTGAAGAGCTCCTCTAGCAACATCTGGCTCATTAGACATGCATCTGGCAGACCACTGCCAAGTCATTGATGAAGAATGTCTGGGTTTGAAACAATGCTTGATACTCAAAATGTACCATTACAAGATTATATATATTTTTATGCATCTATAATATTACATTATCTACGTATATAAATTTTATATGCATACATGTATGTGTATATGTACATAAATATGCCCTAAAAAAAATTAAAACCATTTCTTATCTCCTTGAAGGGAAGGAGCAAGGCAGACAAGGAATCCCAAGTGCACTAATACAGAGCTAGTTCAATCTTGGCAACTCAAGCAATGGAAATAGAGTTACTTCTTTCAACCAGATCAGAATTATGGTTATTGACAAAAGAGTCAACAAGGGTCTTTATTTTAAAAAATACTAAAGGAGGTATCCCAAATAATGCCTTCAAAATGGTGCAGGAAGGATTGAAATCAAGATACATCTGCTTTGGCACCACAGTTATTTCCCTTGCAAATACTTAGGGTTCAAAACACGTTTTGATCACTATAGGACCAGCCAGGCATTTGACTTCAAAGTACAGTGATCTGGAGCCTGCCCTCAGGTTAGATGCTCAGTGAAATTAACTTTTGATTAAGTCCTGTATTTAATGTCTGTGACTCCTCAAAAGGTCAGCCTTTGTGAGTGTGCAGGTTTTCCAGGACTGCATCCTTCCCACCACCATCTCTGGGATTTCCACCTGAGTTAAGAGATGCTTATGTTTGTGACATCAGCTGTGTCAGTGCTGCTTAAGAACAAAACCAGAAGAAATTCTGCTCCTGTGCCTTCACCCTTCTCATTGCAGACTTCCCCTTTTTTGAAGAAGAAGGCCTGGTGATGCTGTAACAATTAATTCAGGATAAAGAACAGGCTTCATTTATTTTAGTCATTTAGTAGGTTTAAAGTGTTGATCTCTGGATCACAGGGAATAATGCCATGCTTGTCCTAAAAAACAGATGAGTCAGGTTCCTGGGGGCAGGACCCAAGGCACTCCCCCTTCAGCTACCATGACCAGAAAAACCTTCCCAACTATACAGTTTGTTGAAGATACCCATAGGAAAAGAAAGCAAAATGATCAATACCATCTCAGAAAAAGCTCCTGTTCAGGTGAAACTGCTCTGGGGCTCAGGAGGGAGTGGAGTTTTCCACTGAGCTGCTCCATCCTCACCTGCCCTGGCTGAGGACAAAGCAAAGCTATTTCAAGTTCTCAAGTTCAGCCTAAGACACATCTGCTTCATTTTCTGTAATATATCAAGTGACATCACCTCCCTTCTCCTACTGCTGAATCAAAAAGACAGAAAAACCACTGCCTGGAACACTGGAGAATTCCCATGGGAGCAAGAGGCACAACTTTGTAAACTGATGACAATAAGCAGGTAGGTTCTAATCCCAAACCTCCCAGCTTTGCAGTACACCAGATACATTATCACTGCTTCTCTTTTTAACTTCACAAAAGCTGCAAGCATCACACACTTGTGCAATTTTGACACAAAAAAAAAACCTGCTTAACAAAGCCAGTGGACACAGGGGTGTGAGAGGCAGAGCTAGAGGTTGTAGGAATGGGATTTAACAGGAACATGGGATAAATTTGACAATTTATGCCCCTTCCAGAAAGCTCTTCTGAATCTGAGGAAGTTCAAAAGTTCACATGAACTCTGTTTCCAGGAGCTATATTGTGGTTAAAATTCTGACAGCTTTTCTATTAGGGAATGGGTTGATTTTTTTCTCTTTTAATCAGAAATACATTAATACATATTGTAGTCTCTTCAGTGCATTACAAGCTTTAAAAGAAATGGGCAAAAATATTGATGGCTTTTTTTTTTTTTTTAACTAACTAAAAAATAAAAATCCAGCCAGCAGCCAGCTAATAATCTTATAATAAATTCAGCTCTGCATTTTCCAGCTCTTCTTTTTCTCACACACCAAGCACTTTTATATGGCACTTTTTGTACTATGAATTTTAATAAAACCAGCAAAAGAATTGGGAAAGAAGCTAATTTTTCTATATGCCTCTGGCAAACAGGAAGAATTCAAGAATAAGTTAAAAGATATCTTTCTACTACCGAAAATTCATTTTCCATAACAAGACACTGTCATCTTCCTGAGGAGCCTGTAATTCCAAGATAAAGATGAAAAGATGTTGTTTTATCATAATGACTAGTATCTGCATCCATATTTATTTTGTGCTCCAACATCACCGTACAGTTTGTATTGTCATGGTACATTGCAAAGTGGGAAAACATTTAGCTCTTTCAATAACAAGAGAATAAAGGATAAAGTACCCAGCAGAAACAGCATAGCACAAGCATTTCTGAGTGTCCCTAGGAAAATATCTGACCCACATACAGATTGTACTTTGCCTCCTTGCAACTGCTTTTTCCATTTTCCAGTGGCCAGACCAGGCATTTTAATCACACAGCTCTTTCCATCACTGTGCTCTGTGTGGATAAAACCAGGACAGAAGCCAGAACAGCTTCTGGGGGGACATCCCCAAACCAGGCAGCCAGGTTGGGATGTCCCAGGTGCCCAGATCTCATCCCACTTGGAGGGTTTGGGGCTAACCCACAGCACAGGGATGAACACAGGGCAGCAGATTGGGTATGGCAGCCATGGAGAGGAAGATGAAATTTTGTCAAATATCAGACAACAGTTGGAAACTCCTCTCAATAAATGGCTTAATCACTTTTCTGACAAAATTCTGAGTGGCTGCCTTGGAATGGCTCCCCTGCCTGTTACTCCCTTCCATCCATGTCAGGTGGCATTATGGCACTGGTTTAACTTCCCCCTTGTTTATAACTGTGCTGGGGTTATCTTTTCACCTTCTTGTTTAAATAAATTCCAAATGTGTCAGTATCAGTGCCTCTACCACGGATTAATAGAATCAGCCAAAAGGATAGCTGACATTTTTGTTGCCATAGAAACTGGTCATGATGTTACACAGCTTGTCTAGTTCCCATTTGCCATATATCTAGCCAGCTTCTGAACATGGTCCCCTTTTGTTTCACGAGGAATTACATTAAAATATAATTCCATCTTAGTTCAGTCCCCATTCTGTAGCAAAGAGGATTATAGAATATTAAGATACTTCCTAAGGAAAGTGCAAAGTGATGATAATATTGCTGTGTGGCTTATGTGCATTCCAGATTATAAGAAAAAGAAAATACAAGTGGAGTAATTTATCCCAGAGCCCTAGATCCCAGTTATCCTCCATTCAAATATCTCCATCAGCTTCAAATAAACAGGCATTTCCTCACCAAACCTCAAAGTGGATGTACTTCAAATGACTGTACAAGACAACAAAAATAAAAAGACATTAGTGGAGATATTTTTTTAATGCACCATCAACATTTCCCTGCATAATGTGTAACCTTCTCAGTGCTGCTATCAGGCTCCTGCTCCACAGAGTCATCACAGCCTCGAGAGAAAACCACTCACATAGAATTAAGATGTGAAGTCTCAGCACTTAGCAATGCAGTGGGGATGGATATTGTGCCACAGGGCACTGTACACTCAGAGAAAACACAAAGCAGCTCAAGCAAGAACAATATCTATGGACTCTGAACTGTCATGGTCCAGTTGTACCTCTCCCAGACACATTAATTCCTGGATTTTTAGAGGAGCCCATTTGCTGTTACAGAGCTTAAGGTGAGAAATGGGTTTCAGGCAATTCATTTCCCCCTTTTTTTATTATACATGAAAATTAAAGGGACAGGTGAAGGCAATGAACTCTACCAGGGAGCTCCACAAACAGCTCCTGCTCCAAAGGAATTTATTCCTGCCAGAACAGCAGCACCTGGACATGTCTGGTCACCCAAACCCCCATCCTGGCTATTTTCATTTGCAGGAATTTTGTCATGGTCACCACTACCAAGACCTAACCACACCACAGCAATAATCCCAACAACAAGACTGATCCTTACTTCTGTGACCAAGCATAATCTTGGTTTGAGTCTCACTGTTCAGATAAGCAAATTCCACTTGGCACCATGGCCAGGGGCTTCCTTGAGGAGCTGTGACCATGAGCACAAGCAGAATGGTGAAGTTGCACAGAAAATCCTCCCTATTTTCCATCCTTTTAAGTGTGGTCATCATGAGCAGTCTCCCAGGGCTTCCCATTGTTGCAGCCATGCGAGAAATGCCTGAAGAATCTGTTTTACTTCACCCAGGAACACACGAGGAGCCACTGACAGATGTCAGATATTAAGCAAAAATTTTGCCCCAAGCAAAGCACTGGATGCTTAGGCTTACACATGGCATGTCACATCCTGGGACTGGAGATATTCATGCCCAGCATCAGCCTTTTCTTCTCCCTGAAGTTCATGAATATGCTTCACTCAGGCACAGAATTCAAGCATCTGATGCTGGCAACTTCCAGGGTGGCTGCAGAGGGTCCCACAAAGCAGCCCCAAAATAATATTCCTGTTTTTCTCCCTGGATGGGAACAGATGAGATGACCTGAGTGCCTCACAGGATGAGAAGAGCTGCAGCAATGTCCCTCTCTGTGTCACTCCACTAAAGAATTTAGCACAAAGACCAGGTGGCAGCTGGTGCTCACAGTGTGTGGTGGGGCAGCTGAGAAAGGGGAATCCATATGAGGTTTATTGAACCACAGAGTCTCTGCAGGACTGGAGGAGTCCCAAGAGCTGGCAGATGAAGTGCAAGGAGCTGTGGAAAGCCTGAGTTCCCACTGCAGCCTCTTCCCACAGGGCTTGGCACAGCCCTGGAAGCACCACAGGCAGCCACTCCCCTTCCCAAGGAAACCCAAAAGCCACAGAGACCCCACTCTTCTGAGCAGCCCAAACCAGAGAAACTGCATCAGTTCAACCCCAATCCAGCCTGGAGTCACCCACATCCCACAACCACTACCCAAACATCTCTTTCAAAACCCTCCATTCTCACCATTTGTACAGCAGAAGAACAGGAGGGACAACGGGGAATAATGAGGTTTGTCGAACAAGGCAAGCTGCAGAGGAGGATCTTGTTGTCTTAAATTCCCTGGGTTTGAGGATCAGGCTCATTTTGCATGCCTGGTTGCATCAGCATGTTGAGTTATGCAATGTAGCAAGCTGTCTCACTGTACAAAGCATGACGTACCATCTCACTCAGGCATGAAATTAAAAAGATGTGGTTTGCTGGGTCACCCACAGATTGACTGGAAAATCAAGTTTCGTTTATCTCCTTTTAATTATGTTTAAAATTGCAAAAAGGCAGAAAAGGGAAAAAAAAAAAAAAAAAGAAAAAAAAAAAAAAAAAAACAGAGAAATTGTTTAAATACCTGCTCACCCATTAATGGTAAATAATTCCAGCCAGTCAACACTAGAAATAGGTGCAGCCGTGTGGGGATTTTCTTGTTGGATTTGGCAGAACACTGGGGAAGAAATCATGATGCTTTTTCATCCATCCCAGCAAGGAAAGGAGCAGCCTTTATGGGGTTAGAAGAATAGTGCAAAATGTCCCTGCCCATGGGATGGGGGTTAGAATGAGATTAATTCAAGGTCACTTCCAACCAAAATCATTCTGTGATTCTCATTCTGTGATAAAAAGGCATTATCTTTTGAGTCCAAATTTGCATTCTTGAAGGATCAGAGATGGCAGCAGGTCAGCAATCAGCAGAATAAAGCTCTCAGATGTGGACTGCAGGCTCCCTGCAGCAGGACTCTAAATATTCAGGAAAAGAACCCAGTCCCAGCACAGTCTGGGTGCTGTAAGACAGAGCAGAGCCTGGAAATTCAGCAGTAAAGCAGAAGTGACTGCAAGAGGCTAAAACAGTTACTGCAGCCTTTGGAATAAGCCTGGTCACATCTCTGGTGAGGAGAGATGGAGATTTCCCAGGAAACAAGGATCCAGCAGGATGGAAAGAATCCACATAAAAAAAGTTACCTGTGCCTCACCCTGGCACCCTGCAAACACAAATTCAGCTTTGCAAACTGCAGCAATGGCTCAAGATACTCAAGAGGAGTAAGAAAGAGGCTGCAGATTTCAAAAATAGTTTAGCAAGGGTGCAGCTGCAGGAAGGGATGAGGCTGGTTGGGTTTTAGTGAGGGTTTATTCCCCCCTTCCTAAAGAAAGCAGAAGGGAAGGAGTAGGTAAAGCATCAAAGAGAACAAAAATGAATATTTTCCAGCTCTTTTTGTAGGGAGAGCTGGACTTTGCTCCATACTGGCAAAGGGGCTGGCAGAAAATGCAGCAGATTCATGGGTTACCTTCCTGGAACATAAATTATCCCTCCCACAGGAAAGGAGACAAGAAGTAAAAATTAACTTAAAAAATTTATTACTGTAATAATTTTTAAGGACTTTCAGAATGTGCTGGGCTTCACTTTGGGATGAGGGTGGGATGCCAGCAGTGCCCAATGCTGATATTGCCATGGCAACAACTTGATGCTGGACATAGAAATAAAAATGCTCTGTCACAGACTGTGGAATCACTCATTGCCAGGGTAAAACAAGAGTTTGTTTTCCCATCTCATATCATGCAGTTCACTAATCAAACCCAAGGTTTTCCCTTGGAGCTGGGAGAGCACATGACCTGTGCATGACTTAAATCCCATTTTAAGCTGGTGTGGGGAATTCAGTGATCTAGGACCCACATATTTGTTTCTGCACAGTGGAAACACATTTTTGCCATCCATGGGTAAGACAGTGTTTTTATTTACACATCACTGTCCTGTTTTGATAGGAGCTAAAGCCATTGAGGAAGAAAACAGAGAAAAAATGTAATGAAGTAACATTGTCAAAAATACAGTTTACAATCTTATGGTGGTTTTTCACTCATGCAAAGCACTGTTCAGACCTGATCCTTAGTAAAACCACATTACTAGCACAAGGAGCAGAACTGCCTCTTATGTGCCTGTGAACCACACAGATCCCTGTGAAACTCTAAGCTTTTCCATAAAACCCAGTTTAAAAACCAGTTAATTTAAATATCTAGCCTAACTGACTCTGTATAACACTGCAAATAGAAAATTCAACTTTTTTTTCCCATCTATTCTCCCCTTCCTTTAGCAAACAAACCAATTGAATCTAAGGAAGAGATGAGAAAATATAAACCTTGAAGCACTACCTGGAGTCAAAACTGCACCAGATGAGATGGCCCCAGCTCAACTTAGAGCAGGGGCTGCTCCCCCAGACCTGCCAGGACAGAGAGGACACAAGGACAGCTTGAAGCCATTGCCACTTGCTCATTCAGTCTGTTATTTTACCTTTAACCCCCCTAGAGAAGTGACAAATCACCTTTTTCTCCCCCTGCCCTCTGCTAATCATCCAAGATTTCCATATCTCAAGTGGAGAATTGGGAGGTTAATGAGATGCAGGAGTCACATCTGCAGCCTAAACACACCAGAATCATTCCAACAAGCTGTGTATTTATAGCAAGGAGCTGCTATTATTAGAAACATAATTAAGAGCCTGAGATTCATATGCACAACTCTAAATCTACTTGAATGGAAGAACATGCAAGTACCCCAAAGCAAAATTTATCCTCCTGTACTCAGATAAAAATACACTGGGTATTTGGCTGGATAGAGTTTTTACAGCAAAAAGGAAGGAGAAAAGAATGATGTTGAGTCCAACAAGTAGCTGGAGAAATTAGTTTTCAAAGCCCTGAACTTGGCAGCCATGAAACTTAGAGAAAAATTATAATGTTTTTGTCATAACCAATAATCAAGAAAAATAGATTAGTGGCTTTTAGAAAAGTACAAAGCAATAAAATATGCAGAAACTCATTAATTTATCTATTATGCAAGAGGCTGTGAATCATAACCTTTTCTATTGTTGGAAAAGAAACATTAAGCAAGAGGTTTGGGTTTCAATAAAGCACATAAGTAGCATCTAATATGATGCAAGAGCTATAATATGATAAAACATATCCCTGTCTTCCAAGAAATTCCATTATAATGGAACATTTCTCATTTTGATAACTTTTTCCTGAGATAAAAAAAAATAACTTTTCACATTGAGCATCTGCTTTAAGGAAGCCCAAAAAATGTTTCAAACAATCCATTGAGCTGCCTGCAAATACAAAAGGTATCACTCACTGCCTGCTACAGTGCTCATTTCCCTTCCTTTCTAACTAGGAATTTACAGTAAATTTTGCTAATTTTGAACACCTCAAGTGTGGTCACTTCACTTCTGCCATTTCCACACTAATAAATGCATTATGAGAGTTTAGAATGAATTACCAGGCAGAGTTTGACTTCTGACTGGGAATCTTATTAAAGCACAGCTTCAGGGAAAGGTTTTTAATGCTGCTTAAATTATTATGGCAGTTTTTACAGATAGTGTGGCAGCTTCCCCCCTCCTTATTTTTTACTGTCCAGTTTCAGATTAAACATGGGGTATTGAGCAGTTTATTCAAAGTGAAGGAACCC
This sequence comes from Oenanthe melanoleuca, assembly GCF_029582105.1. NCBI lineage: Eukaryota > Metazoa > Chordata > Aves > Passeriformes > Muscicapidae > Oenanthe > Oenanthe melanoleuca. Next base: position 3,475,597 of record NC_079342.1, on the reverse strand, counting down.
ACATCCTTCTGCTACCCTCCATCTCTAACATGCAGCTCAGGGTTTTCATCTTGGCTTTTGAAGACTTTTCCAGTGTTGAACTCTGTCATTCCATCTCATTATATATTTAACTACATATAATTATCCATAAATTGAGAAATGGTGTGATTTCACAGACACAATTTTTTTATTTTTATAATGTATACAAAACCAAATGGATTTGTTTCCACCAGAACAATGTGTTAACTCATTCCAAACTGCTCCCAGAGTAGCAAAGTGCTTTGCCAAGCCACAGAGCCAACAAGAAGTTCACCTGTGCTGTCTCCCCAATCTCCACAGGTGCATAGAAAAGCATTTGGGAGGAGGATTCATAAGCTCATCTTAAAACCTGGTACTTCCCACAGCCAAATCTTGTGTAAGCTGCTAACTGCAGCAGCTTTCCTGCTAATTGGTGACATTTCCTTGGGGACATCACCGTGGCTTGTACATTAGTGCCAGCCTTGTTTTTATCCCCCTGCTGTCTGCCAGCAATAACCAAGGTGGGAATTGCCAGGGATGTCACTGGAGCTGCTGTTGGTTATTAAACTCACCTTTTCCATGACACTCCCTGCACCTCTGCTTGTAAATTTGTTAAGTGTCCCTAAAACAACCACAGCAAAATTAAACATTACCACTGAGGAGCAGAGGAACAGTTTAGGGACATCCATATCTGTGGTCTGGGGTTGCCAAGCCACCACAGGGAGGTGAGGAAAAGCAAAAGCAGCAGCAAAAAAAACCCAAAACAATCCAACAGTCCAGAGAGAAACTCCCCACATTGATCCTCCAAAGCCAATGACACAACGAACAAAATTTCTCCTTCCAAAAATACACAGTGCAAGACCCCATGCACATAAAATATACAGAATAACCTGGAGCAGGGAAAAATCAGAGCTGCACAGACTACAAGAACACAGAGCAGCTTTAATGCTCTTTCAGAACTCTGAGCTTCAGCTCTCAGCTCTCCCATCACAAGCATCTCCAAGCACATCCCTACACTTTTGTTACTTCAAATTGCTCTCCACTGACCCTCAGCCCTGGCCCTGTGCACACCAGGAAAACTTCAGAGATTCAAATCTTAAAACTCAAAAAGTAGCTGAACTGCTGCTTACAAATACTTTTGTCACAGAGCTGACTCATGTAAATCTATATGCAAATACTTCCACAATGCCTCCAAACCAACAGAATTGCACATCTGCTCTTGTTTTATACAACACAGCATTCCTATACCACTGTGCTCCAAGAAAGCAGATAATTTAAATAAAGTACTTTTTCACACTGCAGAATTCCTCCCACTTACAGCATCCAGATTGTTCAGCAGCCCAGTCAAAGATGGGAAAAAATATCCATTGTTTTTGTGGACAGAGTGAAAATGTTTACTAAGATGCAACCAAGAGTTTAGCTCAATGTAAGAGATCTCAGAGGGGCTCAGAAAACCACTGAACATAAACAATGCACGATGGTCTGAGACAACAACCTGGTAACATCTTCCATAATTCAAACAGGCCTGAATAATTTCAATTATAATAATTTATTCAATGACTTCAGCCCCTTCACTGTCCATAAATTGTCTTTTAATGAGTTACAAATGTTCATAGATTTACTGTTTCTTTTTCTTCACTTGCTCTGTGTTGGTTGGAAATTCTCTAGCAATCGAGGGCAGTGGAGCTACACTAATGAGCTTTGTAGCCAAACAAATCCATGTTCCTGGTTTGGTTCTCTGAAGGCTAAACTGTAACTAATAAATTAACAAAAACAAAAACAAAAACAAAAACAAAAAACAAAACAAAACAAAACAAACAAAAAAAAAAAAAACCAAACCAAAAAAACCCAACCAAAAAACCAAAACCACCAAACCTGCATTTCAAAATTATCTTTCTGCAACTCTCTGTTGCTGGCTTCCAGCCTCCCCAGCTCCATCCTGCTCCTGTCCTGCTCTTCATGGAGACTGGGATGAGCCAGAGACCTTTGCTCTGCACAATCCTAAATTGTGCTGAATGCTCATGTGCTGCCTCTGCCTCTGTCCTGATTTCTGACTACTTTTAAAGGTTGTCCAACCCCTATTTATAACAGATGAGGTTACAACATTTCTTAGGTACAAATGCAAAATAACCCAGACTGGTGACTCCTAAGAAATAAAAAAATGGTATCAAAATACAATCCATAGGAAACATTAATAAAATTATCGTTTCCAAATATGTCTTGCCTGGAAAATGTTTTGGTTTTTTTCCTTCTGAAGGATTTCTGATGTAGATATTGAAGGCAAGGACACAAAATTTATATATGCACATTTCCAAGTATCTAATCCATTTTTCAAGGGAGCTCATCACTGTCAGCTTCCTGTAACACCAAGAGCTTTTCCCCACAGGTAGATCTGTCCTCCTTGGCTGCTGGACAGGGAGAAGCTCTTGGGGCTGCACAGGAGGAGCCACTCAGTGACCTGCCAAGACACTTGGACTGTTAATATCCATCCCATCATGTCCTGGAGGGCATCAACCACGTGAGGTGCTGGCTATCCTTAGGCTATTACCTGGCATTTCTTTATAAAACTTGGCTTTGCCAGGTCCTTGAGGGACACAAGTCATTAATGGAAACCTGAGGGCTCCTAAGAGCAAATTAATGGACATATATATTTTATACATTCATCAAGGAAGGGAAATATGCCTGTGCAGCCATGTGTACAGCTTCTGCTGGAAGCCAAATGTTCTAGTGGAGACTCAGATCCAGCAATGCCTCCACATTTGTCACTCTGTCAGACACAGGGTGTGCAATGCCTTCAGCTCTGCAAGTCCCACAGAAACTCCAGCAGGGATTTCAGGTGCTGCTGAGCCAGCACTGCCTTCAACACTTGGGAAAGTGTCACCTGTCTCCTTTTAACACCACCTGATCATGGTGAGACTCCTTACAAAGCCACTGCTGGGACCTACATGGAAATATCCACACCCAGATTTAGGGACAGGCAGGATTTTCTCAAACTCAAATAAGTTTCTCAAACTTATTTCATGCAGGACACTGAACTGCATCCAACAGCATCAGCTGCTCTGTGTTGCCAGGCTGGGGCTGGGCAGGTGGCACAGAGACACAGATGATGAATTTTGGCTTAGGGGTGGCCTGAGAAAGGCTCCTGCCCTTGGGCATGTGGGGGGTGAGCACTGCTTATCCTCAGCATCTTCATGAGCTCTTGCTTCACAGACCTTGGAGTCACTTCTGACCTGCAAAACTCAAATTGCACTTCAGTACTGAGGGGGAGGTCCAGACTAAGATTTTAGTGGGCTGTGTGGAATGTTAATTATGAGCAGCAGTGCAGGCTCTGTCTGAGTTCCTCCCAGCTCCAGGAATGCTCTGTACTCTTCAGCAGGGACTCTGCTGAGAAGCCTCTCTTAGAGCTTCTGTACCTGTATTTCTGTGCACCAGCAGTTACACTGGATTTACACTGGATTCAGTGATATAGCACATGTTCATACCCAGGAATTGTCTGTCTGCAAAGGGATTTCCTACAGTACCTCCCAATCTGTGATCCTGCCCCACACTGAGGCAGGAGGAGGCAGTGAGTCTATGGGGTCTAGACCCTGGTAAGCTCCAACCAGACACATTTTGGTAAGAAAAGCACAAAATAACTCAGCATTGAGGCATTCAGGAACCTCCTCCTCTTGTCATCTATTCAGATCCTCTCTACCAGACTTGTCCTTTTAAAAAGGACATTCAAGAAGAGAGGAAACCCTGATTGTGCTGCTGTGCTTTGAAGGATGGCAGCCACAAGAACTGCAGCTCCTGGAGAAGGGGAGAGGATAGGGTTAATGGGATGGAGGAGTATCAGCCTTCAAAAATGGGAAAAGGAAACCTCCAGTGCTCCAGTACTTATTGTGGATTGCAGATTATTTAATTCTTACTGAGATGTCAGAAATGACAAAATGTCCCCACGTGGGACTCACACCTGGGGACTGAGAACAGAAAATTCTCCCCTCATCTCCCTGCCTTGTCCTGGACAAAGCAACCCTGAGTAATCACCACAACTTGTTCCTACAGGAATGTTTTGTGCTCCCATATGAGGTGTTTTTGAGGGTTTCATGTTTTTTAAAGGTGCTTGCTGTTCAGCTCCATGCCTTATTGTCTCTGCCTTAGAGACTTTATGCCATGCTTTTAATCTACACTCCCCAATGAATATATGATTAGCAATTGCATTTATAATTAGTAGTTTTGTCATTTAAAGTTCACCAGTTTTGCAGCCAATTATTGAAAAAAAAAAAAAGACTGTTTATTATTTTCAATATATTATTACTTTATTATGGCTCATTGCTTTAAAATACTTAGCTTAATCCTTTGCAGGTCCTTAAACACAAATATGGCAGCTATTAGCAACCTCTTCAGTCAGGCATAAAATTGTACCCACAGGCCTCATAAACAACAGAGTGTTTTGGAGAGATTAAATCAGTGTATACAGCTGCGAGGGAGGCCATTAGCAAATACATTCTCATTCTGCCTCAGTGTTATTTTGTTTTGCCACTGTGCTCTTGTCAAATCTATCAACTACCTGTGCTCTCCTCTCCATAAATAAGAGATGTCACCTCACCAGGTCCATCCATCAGAAACATTTCAGTCAACATACAATTACATCCTGTGCTCCCCTGCTAATATCCTAATTCCTGTAATTTGTATTTCAAAGGGGACAAGCTGGATGGCAAAGAGTGGAGCCAGGCACAGGCCAGAGTGATTGATCCCTGCAGCCAGGACTGGTGCTCAGCTCAACTGTAGACATGGGGCACCTTCTGAGGGCTGGGCTTGGGAAAAATCTCGTTCAGGACAAGTTGGGAGCTCTCCCCTTTATCCTGGCAATTCCCCCTAAAGCTGGAGCAAGATGGACTTGGGATGTGAAAAGTGCTGCACTGCTGAGAGCACAGGAGACACCTCTGTCTGTGCATCCCAATCATCCCTCCAGCCTCCTTCCCTCCCAGGCAATCCCAAACATCCCTCCAGCCTCCTTCCCTCCCAGGAAATCCCAAACATCCCTCCAGCCTCCTTCCCTCCCAGGTGCATCCCAAACATCCCTCCAGCCTCCTTCCCCCTGACCCTCTGCAGCACTGTGAAAATAAGATGTGCTGGAAGCCAGGCAAGCCAATGATGCTCCAGCCATGCTTGGTGGAATTCTCCTCTTCCCCATCCACCAGATTATTTTCCCTAAATCTGTAATCCCCTTGAAACCATCAGGTGAGCCATTTTTCCATTATATTTCTGACTCAAGACTGCCAAGAGCTCCCTGCAGAGCCAACAGTAAGTGCACTATTTGCTAAAGGACAGAACAATCTCAGATGAGGAGGAACTTGCATGGGAAGTAAAAAAAAAATATGACACAATTATCATGTAAATTATAGTGGCTGTTTTAAATCCCCTGCCAGTGAGACATGAGGTTATACCACATGTTTCTGAGGCAAAGAGAGAATTGCTTTCTTGCCTGGAGACAAGACAGCAATATTAGAAGAACAACTACACACAAAAAAAAAAAAAATCCAACAAAGCAAATCTGTATCTTTGGTGCAATAAATATTGGCACTGCTTTACTATTTCCCAATACTTTCTGTATTGATATGAACAATGTCCATTGTGAAAATTAAGGTAGAAAAAGCAAAGGAAAACTGTGAAAGACAAAAAGAAAATAAGTTTAATATTCTCCTTTTTCCTGTTTCAAGCCTAATTTCTTTTCTCCTCTCTGCTCTGAAACAAAAAAAACCCCTCTGCTCTAAGTAAGAGAGGAAGAGTATATATATATATATATAATGTGATGCATTTTCTGTCTCCTCCCCTTCAGAAGAGCCTGAAGAGAATCAGACCTGTAGCTATCAAATGCCAACTCCCATGGCTCAACAAGTTTCCTTAGGTAGTTTGGGAGCTAGAGGGAAGATCACAATTCTGATTTCTTACATTCAAAGCCACCTGTAAAGTCTGGAGTCTGTACAGGACATGGAGCCCACAAAATAACTGTTTTCCAGATCCTTTGGCCTGGAACTTGATCTTGTAAATCCAAAAATCTCTCCTGAGGGATCTGGACCCAGGGTACTGTCCCAGTGTTCCCATACCATGGTTCCTACACTTGCACAAATAAATAAACTACAGGATAAACTGTAAGAGAATACATTATTGCTTCAGACCAGCCTCTCCCAAAATAGCTTCTCCCACTTCTTAAAATGCCACCACTCTGCTGAGAAAGTTTATCTATAGGAACTGAAAATCTACTCATCAGTATCATCAAATGAGGACATTGCACTGTGATAAGGGAAGGGTGAAATCCCACTCCACAACAAAGAGCCAATTAACCTCATGCAGTTTAAATGAACTTGGCACTAACAGTGTTTGGGCAGAGCCAGCCATGCTCCCCACCACAAACAGCCAGGACTGTTTGCTGAGAAATGCTGCACCCCAGCAAGGAACTCCCAGGAAAACAGAATGATCTGGAAGGGAAAGACCTGGGACAATGTTTGTTTGAAACAGCAACAGCTCAGCTCCTCTGAAATAAATGCAAAATTGCAAATAAAAGGGGATTTAGGTATATTCTACTAATGGTTCTGCTTATAGGAACTCCTGCTGCAATGGGCAGAAACAAGTACCTGCTCTAATACTGCATTTCCTGGTAATGCACTGGCAGGTCACTTTATTTTTTTTTTAATTATTTTTCCACAAGCTATAAATACAAAATATATTTATTTTAGAAAGCTTGGGCAATAGATTGTACCTGAGACTTAAAATCAGTCTTTAAATCTATATGCTGGTCAGGTCTCCTCTGGCCATGATATACAGGTTGGGCTGCAGGACAGAGGGGAGAATGAAGGAAAAACACTTACCCAGAAGAGACACACACAAAAAACCTTACTGATTTATGAATGCAACACTTGGAAAGTGTTGAGCATGCAAATCAAAGCTGCCTTGGAGCAGGTTCATTTTGTAGCACCCACTTTTGTATGGCAGGTTAATCACACTGATGCTGACAAAGCAATGCCAGGGTAACTTTAATAAAGGTTTGGGGCTGCCTTTCTTTCTTTATAAAGGTATAGTTGCAGCTCATTTGGGTCACAAATTTAGATTTCTGAGTGTGAAATTTAAAAGGTAAAGGGATGGTGGTAAATAAATGGTCAAAACAAGAAAAAAAAGCTTTAGCTGCAGTATTTCTTTGCATTCATTGCAGCAGGGCACTACTAGATGAGAAATCAGAGAATTAAGTAATCAAACAGGAAACAGCACAAGAGTTAAAAACCATCTTGTAATGTCCTCTGGCATTAATAATGCAAGATGGTGCAGAAAGAATTAAGGATGTTTTCTACACTGGTTCACATCTTCTTATTTAACTCACAGTGGTTTTGGAACAAGACAGGTTTGTTCAGAGTCTTCTCAGGGTCTCCTTGGTAGAATGTGACAAGTCTAGACCAGCAACACACATTTTCTCTGCTTTCTCTCCACCTCCCACACAACTGTCTGGAGCCATACTGTGGCAAAATTGTGGCATCTTTGGTAAGGCTTCGAGAAAGGAAATGAGATAGAGGGGCACAGCACAAATGATTCACCAATATACAGCTGCAGATGTGGAGGGAAACTTCAGGTGACAACAGATTGGTTACTGCACCCACAGCCACCAACTCAACTTCACTGTGGTCTCACTGCTACATCTACATTACCAAGTAAATTCACACAGCAGAAGTAAATAATTAGATCCAGTCTGGTACTGAGGCTTCTATGCCTACTCTATATATATATATATATTTCAGGCATTCACTGGGGATTAGATTTAATCTGTTCCCCTCAACCAAACATGCCCACCATGCCTGTGGTTCAGGACTTATCACTGTCCCAGGCCTTTTATCTCCATTAGATGTTGGGATGCCTGGGGCTGTTGGTGCACAGGAAAACAGAGCTGTGAATTGAATCAGCACACATTCAGGGGGGACAATGAGGGCACTGCCTTCCCAGCCACACCACTGCTGGAATCACAGCACAAATAGACATCCTTGTATTACCCACACTTCAACTGGCAAATGGATGGTGAATAAATTTGCTGGCTTTCCCTGAGTGGCTGGGATGGATGTTCCATTTCATTAATGCAGCCACCCCAGCCATCCCTTCATGCTGGAGATAAACTGAATGTATAAATAAAAAGTGAAGCCCCTGCAAACTGCTAGAAACATGCCCTATGGATGGCATTGCATAACTTTGTATTGTACACTGAACTTATGCTTTAAATGAGGGGAAAATTAAACTATTCAAGACATTCCTTGCTAAGGCACAGGTTAGCCAAACACAGCAAGGTCTCTGTTGTAGCAGCTATTTTTGCTCCAGTTGCTTTGTATCACACATAAGAGGTTTTTCTTTTGCATCAGATTCTATAGAACATTCTTATTATATAGGCTACAGGCCTCGCTAGATTTCTTTTTAATAAAACCCATCTCTTTCAATTAACTTGATTGGATGTGTTAATGTTTTGGGACTTGATTAATAATCCTGGGAGATAATTCTGCAAAGGTCCAGAGGCACTAAAATGTCCATGCAAATGGGGAATGATGGAGGAATTGTGAATGCAATCTGTAACACTCGGCACAGCAGCAAGCCCAGAGCTGCCACGCTGCTCAGCTGCAAAAAACAAACAACCCATATGCCACAAGTATAAACTATCTGCTAGCTCAATCTATCATCTCTCTCATGCAACTGAGCAAGGAACAGAATTAACAGTGTAATACCTTCCTGGAGGAGTGCTTTCATCCTTGGGCTTTAATTAGAGATTTATCTGGACTAGAGCTCTGACTGTAAACACCCTGAAATCCAGATACATAATCCTTAGCTTTTATCCAGCTCCCTAAATAACTCTGGAGTCACCCAGCAGAGAATTTGCACCCCAAGTACAGCACAGGCTTTGGATTCCTCTCCTGTCACAGACAGACCAAGCACCTGACTGAAACCACCTGAAGCTCTGGTGCCTTGTGTGAGCCCAGGGCTGGACAGCAATTCCTGCATCTGCTCCTTTGCAGAGCAGGGAGGTGTTCAGAATGACTTTCAGAGGTAATTTCCTCATCACTGTTCACTCAGATGACAGCACACACAGGGGATCCTCTGCTGACAGACGAGGTGAGGGTGGAGGGTTGGCTGCCCTCTGCTCACACAACTCCCCAAAACCACTGAAACCTCCTCCCTGTGCTCTGCAAACCAAGGTATCACTTCCAGCTCCTCTAGGAAAGGGAGAGAAAGGAAAAAGCCATGCCAGGACCAGTGCTGGGTCTCTCCAGAGAGAATCTTCTTCCCTTATCCAGTGATCTGTCAAGTTCCTCCTCATTTCCCAGGTTTGGGGAATATAAATGCACCCAGTGGCCAGGTGTGCTCAGCACTGCACCTCAGACCCTCACAAGAGCCACGCTCTCATCTTCAGCCCCATCTCCTTTTCCAGCCATGGTCATCAGCTCACACATAAAGTGATAAAATATTTACAGCTAGAAGGCTGCTGAATGTATTCCCCTGTGCCCACATGCACGATTTGTACAGCAGTTCCTCTCTGGCTTAAATTCTGCACACTAAACCTTAATTACTGCAGTCTGACAAAGTGAGAAATTGGACAGGAAATACGATTTTGAAAAGCATTGATGTGACAGAGGTGACTAACACACATTTTCAGGCCTAAATAAAACAGTTCATGAATTGTTTTTTCTTCAGCTGGAACTCGTGTTGCCAGTGGAACTACAAGGGGCAGAAACCTCAGAGTGATCAGGAGGATGTCCCTCAGGTTTGGTGTGTGACAACAAGCAGTGCCATCAGGGAGCCACCATCAGCCCTCTGACAATGCATCTCAGAATAATTGCCTATCTGATGCACAAACTCCTCACCAAGCCAGTAAATGCAATATTTAGAAATTCAAAATGCAGATTTCTGGAACCAGAAAATCAAGAGATTTGTTAAAACAGCGCTTTAAAAGGAAAAGTAATTTCCAATTTATTTATCAACCAGTTTTGGAAATAGTCATCATCATCACTTACACTGACTTTGTAAACTCCTTATCTCTGATTTCAGTGTACTTATTATTTAGACATACACACAAATTCTTATCAAACTTGCTTGAAACAAAGCCTTCCCCTCAGCTGACTTCTTTCTTTCTAAAAATTTACTTTCCTTTTCAGTTAATTAAAATATTCCAGGCTTCAGCTTTTTGATCAGCTGGTAACATTCTCAAAACACCTACCTTTTTTTTTTTTTCTGTGGTTGGAAAAAAAAAAAAATTCCCACAGTTTTCTAATTTTAAAACTTCAAAATGCAGATTTGCAGATAATGTACAACTACAGCAAGGCAGAGATTATGGTCACAGCTTTACAACCACATTGATGCCAGCTGTGATGCCAAGGCCACAGTGCCCCATCCACACTTTTTAAAAAAAATTCCAGACCCTGTGATGAAGAGCACAGAATTAAAAACTTCTTCATGGATTTGACCATCAGAAAATGATGCCACACACTCACTGGAAGTACTAATGCAAATGTATGCTTGTTTTTTAAATTAAGAGTTAGGTTATTACAGAAATATTAAAATTTCAGCCCAGGCACAGCTAAAAGGCTTAAGATAATACATCATATTTTAATCTAACAAAGGCTTCATCTGTTATCCTGAAATTCAGAATTAGCTCCAAGTGTTTCATCCAACTCACTTGTCCTGGATTGTAAAATAATGATGTAATTTGTAATAAATTACTAACACTGAGTTTCAGCAGTGACAAATTGTTTACTTAATTCAATAAAATAGTGTCACTTTTGTAAAGTGCATAATCTCAGAGAACTCAGCTGGTTGTGAATTGCAGGTTATGAAGAAAAACATTCGTGTCAATCCAACACACAGCAGAAATAAGATCTGAAGCAAACTAAGTGCATTCCCTCAGATCACTCTTTTGCACTTTAGTGTCGCTCTCAATTTCAGTTTTTCCAGGAAATCAGCCAGCCTGGAAGAGGCAGGATCATTCTTGCTCACTGAGTCTAATCTGACATGACTAACAAAAGCAGACATGATATGTCATAGCACTGAATGACTCATCAGGCTGGGAAATTATTAAAAATACCATTTTCCAAGATACAATTTCTGACCTTTGCACTCAACCCCAACCTGCTGCACACAGGCCTTGCAGGAGCAGCCCTGAGAGCAAGGAGCAATAAAACTTGACAAAAGAAGGGAAAGTTTGGGGGGAAGGGATGGTATTTACCCACCTCTGGCAGTATTCTGTACAAGAGACAGTACAAAATCTCAGCCTTTCTGTGTTTTTAGCCAGAAATTCCTTCTTTAAAAATCCTTCCTTTCTGTCAGCTGTGTGGGGGCCAAGGAAAAGTGATTTATCCTCGTTACCCTCTTTATCCATCTCTGTACACTGGTCTGTGCTACAGCATTGCTGTGACAATTCATTAATGTCTGTGAAGTGCTCTGGAGATGTGAGGGATTATTGCTGCTACGTTTTGCACTAATTTTTATGTACCCAGTCAACCACTATCCCCAAATCCCTGTGCTCTGCAGGGCCTAATTGGGCTAAAAGGAAAGAGTTATTGCAGCTTGCCCTGGTGTAGCCAGAAAAAAAGGGAGACAATTAATTGATTTTTACTTTTTCACACTGATTTGGATTCTAGTGGTGATTAAAGCACCAATCTTGCTATATATGTCCTTCCACATTTAATTGCTCTGAAACCAATGAGGTTCTTGATCTGTTTACCCAAATATTATAGGATGAAAAAACAGGACCTAAGTCATCTTCCAGATTCCCTGTTGTCATAATTTACATTTTAATTTTCCTTCCACAGCTCGTATCTAGAAAATCAGCTTTTAAAATAACAATCTGGTAGGAATAAGAGGCAGAAAATGGAATTAGAATATTAGAATAATAGGCACCAAATAGCCTACACATAACATATTTTGTTTAAATTCATAGAATGGTACTTTTCAGATGATTACAGTATTTCTTTGATTATATGTGTTTTCAAGAAATGAAATCTATTTAAACCACAATTGAAACCCAAAAAACTCAGGCAATCTCTTGTACATAAATCTGCTCTGCTTTCCCCCAGTGGACCATGCAGCACACGTTGTTTTCCCTTGTGCTATGAGGTAGCTGGGAGAAGAAGCTGCCAGACAGCTTGGAAGTCATATCTGAAGAGATGAGAGAAGACTGCTAAAAGATAGAAAGGAAATGAGGAGGAATCTGAATGCCAGAACGAATCCAGGATCTGTGTGTGTCAGGGAAAACAAAGATGAACAGATCAGGGCAAGCAGCGTTGAGCTCATCAAGAAAAGCAAGGCAGGAAACCAGAGCCTGGAAACAGGGAGATGAAAAAGGAGCAGTGACAGATCTGTGCTAAGGAAAAAATAGGAAGGAAAGAGGTAACAGTGCAAAGATTATTAGGAAACCTGAGGAAATCAATGATGAATTTTCTTCCATCATTTACTTCTCAAACCTGTCTGAAACATCCAAGAAATTAGATTTGCCCATCACAGGAAAAGCAAGCACTGGAAAGGAGGAACATGAGCAGCAGGAGGATGGAATGCAGGTGCCTCTGGAACATGGATGCTCACTCCAAGGGTCCCTTGTTGTAACTGCACCATGGACTTACTCCTCAGGAAATGCAACCTCAGTTCATGTTGCCATAGCCCAACACTACTCTTTGTTTTAAAAAGCAGAGAGTGATCATCCCAACTTTTACTCAAATGCTTTACTCATTAGGTCCATTCCTACATGAGTCTGTACATGGGTAATTTTCAGGCTTATCAGTTCTAAGCTAGCAAAAATACACAAGAAGAAATTCCATTCTATCCCTACACATTAAATCAAATTCCAATCTTTCCTTCAACAATTTGATTTTTAGGAAATGATAAGGAAAGCATTTACAGTAAGAGTGCTTTTCAATAAATCATCATTAATTATACATGCATACTAAGTGCATCAAACAAGTTTGGGCACACAATTAAGGAAGTAATTACAGTGACTCTGCAATTCCAGACTGAAATGGACTCACCTGCCCTCAGATTCACCTGATCATTTCGAGGGGGGGCTATTCAGCTGCACAATGCTTTCTTTGCTATTAAGTGCCAACTGTTGAAAATTTTTAAGCAACTGCACTTCCATGCCTAATTAATCATGTAATTGCCATCATTATTGGGACACCTTTTAGATGAGTTAGCCTTTGCAATGCTTCAGTTGTGAGGAAGGCAGATGGGAGAGGGGGGAAGCAAGTGCTGCAGCCACGCACGATCAGGTGGAGCAGCCTCGGCTCTGCCTGCAGCCATAAGGCAGGGAATGCTCCAGCAGCAAGCCAGGGATGCCAAAAATCCCTCAGCATCCTCCCCCTCACAGCCCACCCAACTGAAAATCATAAAAAGGACATCAAACTACAGTCTGTTGCTGAGTCTTAGTGCACACGTTCTGCCATTTCTATCAGTACAACTATAATTCCCTCCAGATTTGGAAAAATCTGGTATGGCCCCAACACCAGTTTTTCCTTAGTCAGATTCTGCCTGTGCCTTCCCAAAAGCTTTAAACTGAGCAGAACAAAGCCCATTGTTCCACAGGAGAAGGCTGGACAGGGATCAGTGTATCTGGTGAGGGCCATCCAGATCCATATGTGATCTCAGCTTGGTAATTCCCTGGACAGATAATCAATGCCTGTGGATAAGCAGCATTTTCCTTCTATCTCACTGAGTGCCACACATTTCTAAGCATGGACATGCACATGTATGTGTAAAAAGGAATATACACAAGGAAAACTAAACTTCCTCCACATTCAAACCTGTTTCAAAGGTGAACAGGAGCCATTAACTTTTATTTCTTCCCCACTATTTCTCAGAGATTTTTTCAAAAATCCAACGCTAAAAGTGCAGAATTCAGTGGAAAGCAACATCTGTCTGTGTGTCACTACCAATTGAACATCAAAGCCTTGAGAATTTCAAATTAGGTTTGAAAACCATCAGTGCTGGTTGAGAATTTGTGATTTCTCAAATAAAATGCAAAAATTCTTTACAAAATTTTTCCACCTCTGTGTTGAAATCTGAGAGAATCTGAAAAGGCTGAAAATGTGGCTACTCCAAGAAAAATATTAAAATAAAATTAGAAACTTCTGCATTGTGCTTGGGTCAGCCAGAGGCTACAGACACCAGACAATTTCTGATGTCATGTGCACAATTTCAGGAGATGTGCCTCAAAATGAATGTCCTGTAATGGAAAAGTCAACAGTGGGATTTCTTGAGAAATGAGGTATTTACCAGCAGAGGAAAGGCCACTCTACCCTTTTTATTGCCTGTTTAGAGCAACCCATTCATGTTTTCACCAGGCTCCATGTGCAAATTCCACTGAATTCACTGTGATTTGCATATGTGTGTATGGGAGGGGAAATATTTGTGTAAGATGCAAAGAGCAGCATCTCTCTAATATCTGAAGGGTTTTTTTCCTAACTGGCTGGCATTTGGGGCTCAGCTCTGCCTTATTCTGCAACAACTAAAACTATTTCCTACTGATACAGCAGTTTAACAGTTTGTTCTCCCTGATGCATTCGATAAATGGAGCAGCCTTCAAACCTTTTAAAAATATTAAAGGTTTTATGGCTGGATGTGTGACAGCCTTGATTAATCCTGTGCTGACAGCACAAGTCAACGTGTGCAGATATCTGCATTCAGGACCTTCAAAGTTGGAAGAGTTTTCTTTGATAAAGGTAAAGAAGCTTTGTAAAATATGGCTTGTGACATGCAGCACTGGGAGAGAATTTTAATGCTGCAGTAGGCAGTATAGTTGACTAGAAAATAAAACAAAAAGTCCTTTTGTGATTGAAAATACCAGGTTTTTGTCTTTTTTTTTTTCCTTCTTTTTTTTTTTTTTTTTTTTTTTTTTTTTTTTTTTCTTTTCTTTTGTCTGGAAAAAGACATGGACTTGCTCCAAGAGAACTGGACAGGGACTTTGGACAAGGACTTGGAGTGACAGGAAAAGGGGGAATGGCTTCAGCTGACAGAGGGCAGAGCTAGCTATAATATTGGGAATAAATTCTTCCCTTTGAGAGTGGCAAGACCCTGGCACAGGTGCCCAGAGAGGCTGTGGCTGCCCCTGGATACCTGGAAATATCCAAGGCCAGGTTGGATGGGGCTTGGAGCAACCTGGGATAGTGGAAGGTGTCCCTGGATGGCCTTTAAGGTCCTTCCAACCCTTGATTCTATGATTCTATGCAAAAGAAACTAGAAGGTGAGAAAGAATGATCCAAAACAGAGCTATCCACACATATCTATATAATTTTTCACCTAACATTTAATGATTTTAGAATTAAAAAAAAATGTAAAATTGAATCATTCTCTAGGGCTCCCAGAAGTCTCTCAGACTGAGTTAAACCCATACCTGTCCTTTTCTGCTGGTGTGGCAGATGAAAGCTGGAACATTCCATTTTGGGACAAAGCAGTGACTTTTAACTTCCCTGGACTAATACAAACCCTGAGGGTAGGAGGATGCTCAGGATTTATTTCACACCTTATTTACCTCAAAAGTATTTCACCCTTATTTTTGTATCTGTGCTGTGTGTTTGTGCTGGATTGCTAGAACACCAACAAACTGGTCTATGGGTTTAAATTCAGAATTTAAAAATATCAATATCGTGTGGGAGGTGGCTGCCTCAGAGAGACCATGGGGCAGGATGCTCTACTCCAGGTCCAGCTTGATTCTGATGACAAATGGCAGAGGAAACCTTCTTGTTCACCCAAACAAAGATCAGCCACTATGGTTTTCAAGTTTCCATAGCAATGTGATAGTCCAGTACAAGCAGAGCTCCAGGGAACGTGGAGAAACAATACAATTCAATTATCTCCATCATTTCAAATGGCTGATTGGGGTGGGGGGAGCCTTAGGAAGCCAGCCCACTTCCAAGAGAAGGAAAATAATCTCTTTATCTTTGGTTTTTTAATTCTGTCAGGGATGGCCTAAATTAGGGAGTGACAACTTGCAAAGCAGGGACATATTCTCTTCTTAAATCAGGTCTGGAAATGCCGTGAGATGAACTCTGATAATGCAGCCTGCAAGCCCTGGGAGCCAAAGCTGTGCAAAATTGTTTAATATGGTCAAATCCTTTAATCCTCATATCTGCTGATGCAGAAAACAGAATATTTCTACCATTTATTACCAGAAACATTATTTTCAAACTCCATAAATGTTGCCTGAAGATCTTATGCAGTGGAGAGAGCAGAGGCCTGCATTTTCCTCACTGGACAATTTTGATTCTAATTTACTTAGGCACAAAACAATACACATAAAGGAACAACGTTGATTTTTCTTCTTCCTCTTCAATGATTTATTTCAAGAAGAACTTTATGCCTTTTCACCTTATTCTTTACTATCTGTAAAGTTCAGGAACTTGAATGCCCTGAAAAAACTTAGGAATTGATCAGACTTGTAATGAAAAAGGATCTCTTTCTCTCTCCAGTAATACACGAAAATAAAATATCATTAACTCTGCAGGGCAATGTACTGAAGATGGATCAATCCCTCTCTTTTCCTACCATCCCATAAGGCAGGAGCAAAGGGGTCAGTCAATAATTGCCAGTAAATTTGGAAGGAATAAAAGGAAATACTTGTTCACAAAGCCAGCCTGAGGAATTTCCTATCACGAAAGGCCATCGAGTCAAACACTCCAGCTGGATTCTAAAGCAGCCAAGAGGCTGGGGTGGAAGCACAGCACCCAGGGGAGATAAGAGAGCAATAAGGTGATGATGATTGCATTCCATGCTCCAAAGCAGGGACAGCAGGAGCCAGGCTGGATGGGCACAGCCACGCCACCCCCGTGCCAGGTGAGGCTGCAGGTTCCACAGAGAGCTCAGCTTGGCTCCAGAATCACTGCTGGCAAGGACATGCCCTAATCAGGAGAGGATCCTCACAGCAGTGGGATAAAACATCCCATTTTCCCAGCACAGAACGTGGTGGGATGCTCTGGTGCTTATGCCTTTGGGGAGAGAGGGATGGAGAAATCCTGCCTCAGACTCCCCCCCAGGGCAGCCAGGCTGTCTCCCCTGCATGGGCTGCTCCACATCCTGCACTCCTGCTGCTCCTGAGCTGCCTCCCAGCACTGGGTGCAGGTTACAAAGAGCATCAGTGGGCACAGGTAACAATCCAGACTCTGTGGAGCTTGTCACAGTGATGCATTCAGGTTCAGATCCATATTTTCCAGGTTCTGTACTGCATTAGTATGTAACTCTGAACTTCATATAAAGTGTTAGCAAGTTCTCTTCACAGTTTAGACAAAACAATCCTTTTCCAGCCTGAGGGCCAAGGACACTGCTGAAGCTTCAGCCCCAAAAAGTGTAAACAAAGCAAATTGATGAGAGAATCTGGGAGGGTGGGACTGCAGAACCTGGGGCTGGAACTGGACAATTAACTCCAATATGGAAATGGAACAGAACTTATAAAAGTGTGAAACTCATGACAGGTTCCATCTTGGGTGTAGCCATGGCCAGGCTCTTGCACTGCCCAAGGTGAATCCTTTGAAGCCCTTTGAACAAAAACCTACTTTATTCCTTTAACACTGTTCTAGGTGGCCTCTTAAAGCATCAGTGGGCCACTGTTCCAATTGTTTGAGCAAGAGGCACCCAAGAGTTTTGCCTGAGCCTTGCAGGGATGTGCTAACACTGGCTTTTAATCCATCCTGGAACATTTTTTTGCCTGGGAAAACTCCTCTCTCTAGTGGAAGGCAACAAGTCCCTCTGTCAGAGATGTCTGGGGTGATCCATGCAGGTGATCAGACAAAATCCCCACAATAACTGTTTATTTGCTGTCAGTACCAGAGGCAGCCCAGCCCATGCAAGGCAGCATCACTTGCCTCAGAGAGCAGAGCTGAGATATCAGCCTGCAGGAAGAGGGACACAATTTGTCCAGATGCAGCGAGGAGCCCAATGACTAATTCATGAAAGTGGGATTGATTTTGATGAATCAATGCATTACAGGATCCAGGGGAGGAGGGGAGGCACTGGGCATTTTACAGGCTCAACAACAGGACCACACTTTGATCTGAGAAACAAAGACAACCTTCTTCTGTATCAGAAGGAAAGCCCTGAGTTTTTTTTTCCAGCCAAAAAATGTGGCTTCACTCTTTTAAGAGACAAACATTCCCTGTCTGTACATTTTCCAAGGTGCAGATGCTGTGAATTAAACTCTCTTGGATAACCTCATTCAAATCAGCTGAAACATCCAAATTTTACCACCCCTAACTGGGATCAAAACCGGTTCAGATGGGAAAAAAACACATAGAAATCAGAAAAAATGTTAGCTGTAATCATATTCCCATCCCTGAAATGTCAAGTTTTAAAGCAACCTCTTTCAGAAGGAAGCACCTGTAAAGAAGAAATATTGATTTATATTTTAATGGGGAAAAGAAAAAACCAAACAATTTTTTACAGTAAGAAGAGATAAATGAGAAATGCCCCCATTTATGTTAAAAGGAACAAGAAAATCTTTGCTTTCCCTGTACTTTTATTACAGGTAAGTGGGAAAGCAAATCCATTACTATCCTCACATTTCAATTGCTCATTGTCTATCAAATTTCATAATATCCACTTCCCTGAGAGCTGTTCTCTCTCTCTTTTTGCAGATCATGAGCAAAACTGAGACACTGCCTGGTTAAGGCTAATTCAAAACCCATTCTCTGCTGGGATACAAATGCATCTCTGTGTATATTAGGAGAGGGAAGGTTTATGGTGGGTGACTGACTCCCAGGCTGATTTAGCATTTGCCATCAAGCAGAAATGCACATTCACAAATACACCAAGACTAGCAAATTGCTCCCTGATTTCTATTCCCCAGGTGCCAGCCTGCAAGGAAACCTATTTAGGTTTATTCCCCATATTGATATACAAAGTAGTAGTAACCAAACTCTGATTGTCTGCACTTTACTTCCCATTGAGCCAACCAGAGGGGAAATCATTAGCTTTGACCTTTTGGAGGAAAAGAGAGGAGAGGTGGATTTATCAAAGCAGAGATTTTACTCCAAGCCTTGGCTCTTTATGCATTTTCCTGACCCAACAAGTTCTGTGGCACTTAAAAAGAGCTCACCTCCCTTGAAGGTGAGAGCAAGAGTTCACTCAGGCTCTGAGCATCTTCTCCTCTGCCCAAAGACAACGTGGGCAAGGAAGAAAATCAATCTCTGCTCTAAAGTGGTTTCAGCTAAGACCCATGGCTGAGCAATTGAGTGCACATATTTCCAAACCTGCCCTTTGATATCTCCTGGTTATTTAACCTGGAAATTTGAAGAGAAGAAGTCAGAGAGAACCCGCATGCAATAAAAAGAAATAATTATATTCTCATTCCTAAGCATGCTGAAACCTTGCAGAAGGGTAAGGGGACACACATGGGTCAGAAATCAAATTGGGAAATTCCTGTTTCTGAAGAACAGTGCTCCAGGAGAGGCTCAGAAATGAATACCCTATGTGTTACTCCCACCCTTTCAGGGTCATCTCTTATTTCTTTTTTAATAAAATAAACATTACCAAGATTAAAGATGTTCCTCAGGCTCCCAGATAAGTTGGTCCCCCTGAGGAGGTGGTCTGAATAGCTCTGAAAATGAAACTTCAAATTAAATGCTGAGATCACTCCTCTCCTAGCAGTGCTCCTCACACTGAGGGTTCAGTGGTGTCTCTTTTCCTCCCCACCTCTACCAGCGAGGACCATGGGGACTCCTCAAAGAACCTTTGGAGGTACAGCCTGTGCTTGTGACCAGCACTTGCCCTTCCCTTGCCAGCAGCACCCAGGATTGGAGGACACCCTGGAGGCTGGGAGCTCTCTGATGTTTCAGGTTCCCACTTGACCTTTTACAATTCTCACACATCCTGGGAACTGACAGATGACTGGTGGCAGCAGTCACTGATTTGCAAAGCAAGGCGTCCAAAGGATTTTGCTCTAATTAAAAATTTAAGCCTAAAATCCATGAAAAAACCACCTGAAAATGGAGCAGATAGAGCAAGGTTCTACCCTGGCAGCCAAGGCACCTGAATCCTGAGGGGAAGTGGGAAATAGAGAACTGGAGGGAAAACTAATTCTGCCCCATGTCAGGATTGAGGGTCTGGCTGAACAGCCCCACCAGTGTGAGCACCCAGAGCTGCAGCAGGAACAGCAGTGGGAGAAAACAGAAGGATGCTGAAAGGAGATGAGGAAGAGCCTGTGGGAGGAAGAAGAGAACTGAGCTAGAAAATGAAGAACAAAATCACCAGAATGAGCATTATCAATGGCTTCAGTGGGAATGGTGCAATGGCAGTGGTGTGACCCAGCAGAGCTCCCAGGGGAGCCCCTCAGTGCCACTGCTGTCACCCTGCCTCCTGGAGACGCCTTCCTGGCACCTTCCACTCCCACTCTCATTTATTAATCCAGCTAAATCCAGCTCCCACCTCTGCCCAGGACCAACTGCTCTGTTTTTCCTCCCCTATCTCCCTCCTGCACTCCCTGCACCATTGTTCCAGGAGCTGAAAGGAAGGAGTTGTCACCCCCCCACATGGGAAGAGCAGGAACAGGCACCAAGTGACAGACAAGATGCACAAACATAACTCACTGCTGTGAAAGCAATTAATGGCACTCCTGAAACATTTTTCTCAGTAAGAGACATTCAAATTCAGCCAATCTGTCACAACCCTCCATTTGTCATTGTCATTTTTACCATTGTCATGTTATTTGCCATTGCAGACAAGAGCGCGTCGTAGGAACAACTGAAATAAGCATAAGTTGATAAAATAAATTAGCTCAGAAATTTGTATACACAGATATTAAGTAAAAAGCAAAATGATGTCAAGGTTGAAAGAATTAGGAAACAAATTTTAACCAGCCCACATGTTTATGGCTGATTTCCTGATGAATATTTTATTTTTAATAACCTTCCTATCACATTCACTAAAAGGTCTTACCAAGGATGGATCAGTAAACAAATCTGAGGGGGAAAAAAGGCTGCTCTGAAACATAAAACACTTTCAAAGCTCCAAGTCCCTTGAGAGTAAGAGTCAAAAGGAATAAAGACAACTCTTAGCATGAAAAGGGAAGACATGGTGTGACTAAATAAAAGGGCCATATTTGATAGGTACAAATTGGATATGTTGCCTGCTTCATTCCTGCTGCTTAAAAATGTCAAGCCCATATGCAGATTTGCCAGAATAAACACCTCTTACCCATGGGCAGGGGCTTAGACTTGGGCCTAACTCTGAAATCAAAACCTTTCAGGTTTTCCTTTCAGCTCTTTCAAGCTGAGCTAACACATACCAGAGTTTGGGATACACGTTGCATCCCATGCCAAACACCATTCCCACACCCACAGGATGCAGTGCTCTGCTCCTTAGGAAATCTCCCCACATACATTTATTTCATCAAAAGATAATCTCCATTTTCACTTTCAAAAAGGGAAGGTAATTATAAATGCATTCTTTTTACTCAAATATTTTAAGCAAGTAATTGTTGCCCATGGGAGAGAGTTTAATTATTTCTGATGAACAGCCAAGACACGGAATCAGGAGAACATGACAGGAAGAGTGTGGAAAATGTGTTCCAGTGCTTAATTGTGCAGCTATCTTGCCTTTTCATCCTGAAAAACCAGGCATTGATTTTTTTTTCTTTCCCCCTGCCAATTGATTTCACACAATCTTCAGTTTAGTAGCACAAAGCTTATCCAACTGCAAAGGATCCCAGCTCCCTGGGCCAAGGCATCTCTGATTCCCACCAGGAACAGGCTGACCACATGCAGCTCTCTGGGCACTGGGACAGCCTGGGATGGAACAGAGGAGCCACTTCTTGTCCCCTGCCACAGTGTGCTCAGCTGAATGGCAAATGTGATAAAAACAGTCACAGAATAATGGAACAGAAACACAGAATGGCCTGGGTGGGAAGGGACCTTAAAGATCACCTTGTTCCAGCCCCTTGCCATGGGCAGGGACACCTTCTGTCCCAGGCTGTTCCAAGCCCTGTCCAGCCTGGCCTTGGACACTTCCAAGGATCCAGGGGCAGCCACAGCTTCTCTGGGCACCCTGTGCCAGGACCTCACCACCCCCACAGGGAAAATCTTCTTCCTAAACCCCGATCCAAACCTACTCCCTTTCAGTCTGAAGTCATTCCCCCTTGTCCTGCCACTCCAAGCCCTTGTAAATCATTTCTCCAACTTTCTTGCCAGCTCCCTTCAGACACTGGAATGCTGCAATTAGGTCACCCCAAAGCCTTCTCTTCTTCAGGCCATAAATTCCAACACTTTATGGCCTTCACTAAATAGGAATAATGAGACAACTACACACTCAGGAGACAGGAGCTGCTTTGCCACAGCAAGCCCATCCATAAGCAGACAGGTTCAGACACTCTGGAGGTGCACAAACTCCCCATCTCTTGTCCATAATATTCTGATCTTATGTCAGCTGAGGTTTGCCATGTGACCTGGAGCATGTGGGTTTATAGTGCTTTTAAAAGAATTAACTATTACCACCACTCATAAATATTTCCTTTGGTTTCCTGCTCAGTAGCACACATGTACAAACCCATCTTATTTATGGAGAAAGGCACTGGAAAAACTTCCATTCATGTTCTTTAATTTAAAAAGTATTTTGCATCAGTTGCTCAGGTAAGTGATTCATATGCAACAAAGAATTCCCTAATGCATCTGCTGGGTAAAGGTTTATCACACACTGAACACTTGAGCCTAATCATGATGCATCCTGTCAGGGCTGTTTCTGCAGTCACACATTAATGGTGCCTACAGAGAGGGCTGCAGCTCTGTAAGTGTGGCAGACAAAACCAGCCCCTGTGAATGGCTGCACAAGACTGGATTATGACAAGTGAATGCAGTAGCAGGTTGGACTTGAAAAGAAAAAACATCAAACAAGGAGCTACAGAAAATGCATCTCAGCACTCTGCATTCCAGGGATGGGAAACTGCTCCTGCCTCGTGCAAAATCCCCCCAGCAGCCATGGAAATAAAGCTGAGGAAGCAAATATCACACATCCTCCCATGAGCTCCCACTGTCTCTTCCCAAGAGGAATTCCCAAATGTTATCTCTCACTAGTGCCACTGCAGCTCCCTTCCATCATGTTTTGAAAAGGCTTTTCCTGCTCTGTAAGGAAAGAGTGAAGAAGGGAGAAATGACAGAGAGCTGATGAAGAAAGCCCTGCTGGAATGCACCCTATGATGGATGCTGTTCCTTAGGGATAGCCTGAGGTGCAGGTCCCAGAAGAGCACGATGGGTGTGTGAGCTGGAAGAGGCAGCTCAGGTGTCCCCAGGAAAGAGTGACAGCAGCAAAGTAAGTCAGGAGCTCCTGCAAGGGGAAATGTTGGACAGCCCCAGCCCTGCCACCAGCACAAACTCTTCCTGTAAATACAACACGAGCTCAGGGCTTTCCTTGGTGTGCAAAAATGCCATGAACATGGTAGAGACCAGCACATAAAACCTGCAAAATACAGTTGTGACAAGCCTGGGTCACTGAGAAATTACTCAAATTGCTTGGAAATTACTGCATGCTACTTGTCCTGCCTTAGAAAGCCACTCAGATTCAAGGAAAACTCCCAAGAAGAAACAGGAGCAATGCTAGGAGACCTAAGGAGCAACTTGCATGTCATAAATTATGAGGAGGGAACAATTCACCAGCACTTACAGACTAAAGCAGACCTGTGTTGTTTGCCAAATTGAAGGAAATACTAAATGTTATTTCAAAAAGTCTAAATTCTCATAAAGTCTAAGCTGCAGGCATTAGACTGAAACCAGTAGGGAGAGTTTATATATGAATTTGATTGGAATCAGAGAATCCCAGAATCATGGAATGTCAGAATCCCAGAAGTCTGGGTTGAAGGAACCTCAAAGCTCAGCTTGTTCCACCCCCTGCCATGGGCAGGGACACCTTCCACTATCCCAGGTTTCTCCAAGCCCCATCCAACCTTGCCTTAGACACCCCCAGGGATCCAAGGGCAGCCAGAGTTTCTCTGGGCAGGGCCTTCCCACCCACACAGGGAAGAATTTTTTCTGAATATTTAATCCAAACCAACTCTCTTTCAGTCTGAAGCCATTCCCCCTTGTCCTGTCACTCCAGACTCTGGTAAAAAAATCCCTCTCCTTCTTTCCTGTAGGCTTCCTTCAGGTACTAGAAGGGTAACTTACCCTTAAGGAAAATATTGGTAACCTCACATTGCAGCAACTCTCCAAGGACAATTATCTACATTCCAGAGAAAGCACAGCTTGAATTTTTTAATCTTCACTCCTGTGATTACAAAGCCTATAGTGGGATCCCCTTCTGCTGGTTTGTTGTTCTTGTCAGAGAATGGAGTACCTGGATAAACACAATTTGCTGATGAGCAGAGCAGGGTGAGGGTGAGCTGGTGTCTCTCCATCCCCTGTGCTCCTCACCAGCAGTGAGAGCAGCTCACTCAGCTCTCTCTCACCAGCCATCTGCAACTAAAAATAACATTCTGGGGGCTTTGATGGTCGCTCTGAACTAACAGTTGCCCAGGACTGTTATATCCATTCATCTCTACTGCTTCCAAAAAAAATCGCTCTCCAGCCTTCCTGAACATAAGCCTAATTTAATGAGGCACCTGTTTCACAGGAATCTCTGCACCCTCTGCAATCACAAAGAGGGTTTGCAAGCTGACTGAAATAACCCCAGAATATTGTAACTCTGAGTTTGATCTCCTCTTTTTTTTTTTTTTTTTCAAATTTAAGTGGTTATTTCCTATTGTTGTTTGTAGGGTTTTTTCCCTAATTCCCAAATCCTTCAGATGTCACATCACAGTGCTCAGCAGCTGGGAAGCCCCTCAGAAAGTGCAGATCATGGATGAATAAACTCTCCATGAAGAGAAAAATTCACTCACCAGAGCTGGAAACTGCATGCACCAAGCATCAGGCTTTGCACTTGTTCCTCTTGCTTTTCATCCCTTTTGCCATGTCTGTGATTTACCTCCTAGTCTGCATTTTGTGTGGCTTTATGGCATAACAAATCCAGGCTAAAACTACTTGTTTCTTGACTTTAGAGGACTGCAGGATACAGGTAAAACACCAGTATATCACTTCAATCATCCACTTGCCAATGGAAGAATATTTTTCACAGTGTATATTTTAATACTTCCTCCCATCTCACTATCCAATGTCCTGAGAGAAGTGAGTCAAGCTGCCACGTCCTCTTCACTATGATGAAATGCTGTCAGATATAACCCAAATTTATATTTGTTTTTCATATTTTCATACTTCATTGCCAACTTACATCTAAATTGTCCTTTCTATTGCTCTCTCAGTCTGTTCTTCCAGCACCAGCTGTGCTCCCACACAGCTCTGCTGAGCTCCAGCAACACCTGCATTTGTATTTTCAAGGTGAAGGCAGTTTGTTATCTTTTTGCCCATGTTCCTTATTTCCCTCTCCTTTATTATCTGCAGATCTTCTCAAACTGAGATCATTAATTTGCACACTTACACTCTCTCTCCCAGCTCATTAATGAAGAGGTTAACTAAAACTGGACCTAACACCTTTCCCAGCAAACCCCATTAGGTGCCTCTCCTGCCTGCAATCCTTGGCTATCCATCATTCAGCTTCTGCTGTGCAGTCTCCTGGCTGTGCCTCACACTGCAACCCTCACTAAACTAATTTGTCAAATGGATTTCTTGAAATGCAGTACCAAATGCTTTGGAAAAATCCAAATTTATGACATTAATTACGTTACCTGCTGCCAAAAGAGGCAGAGATTCTGTTTGAAGGCACAGAACACTTTCTTAGCAGGATTTACTCTTTGTAAACTTGCATTCCTTGCTGCACTCGCTTTCATTAGCCTTCTAACACCACTGATTTTAGCTCCATTTATTTCACTGATGATAGAAGATACTTTTCAAATGGAACTGCCAGAATCACTTTACATACTGTTTTCAAACTGATAGTCTATTAGCTTTCCACCAGGTAACCCCTGATTCCTCCAATTTTATCAGCTCCCCTTTACTGTAATTTGCCCATTTTGTTTACCCAGAGACTGCTAATTAAATCCCTGCAGGTGAAGTTCATTCCTCTGCAGAAGACCAACATCAGTGTGTCTATCTTTAAAGTTTTCTCTCAAATAGCAGAAAAGGATTTCTTTGTGTATTAAAGAAACAAGAGGGGGGAGAAAAGAAGAGTCAGTGGAGGGTGTGTGGCTGCCACAGGCACATCCTGAGGACCCAGCCCAAGGGTGCTGTGTCACATCCTTCAGCTGAAAATCCCACTTGATGCCAACTTGGACATATTGTCACACTTTTTGCACCCTCCTAGACACTCTCCATCACTCCAGCCACGAAGACATCCCATGGCTTGCCCCAGCTCCTGCTTCAGAAGGTGCTAATTAGATCAAGGCTTGTACCATTTGCACCTCTAAATGTCAGACAAGCCCATCAGCTCTTCCACTGCTGAGTCACCAGTTTAACTCTTTGGTCCCTGGAACTCCACTGCACCTGGCCTTCCTCAGCTGCAAAGATCCAGGGCTCTCACTGTGCTCCTCCCCACCCTGCATCACTTACACCCACATTTATTACTTCCAGGCTTCCTGGGATGTTTTTGGATGCCAGAAATAGCACACATAACACCTCTTTACAACTACTGGGCAAAATATGGCCCCATCAAAACCAAATGACGATCGATACTAATTCCCTGGAGCCAGAAACTAATCTTTCTTTTTGCTACAGAAATGTTCAGAAAGTTTTTTAGCACCACAGCCATTTGAATTCCTATTAAATAGACCCTTCTTGTAATTTGTTGTAGGCCTGCTCTCCACCTTGAACTTCTTTCTCCTTTATAGATTATTTCTAAGGAAGTTTCTTTTTCTTCTTTTTTTGCTGACTCCAACTCCAGCTTATCTTTGTTCTTTTGCATTTAACTCAGCTCTGTCTTCCTCTTTCTTTACTCTGGACTTTCAACATAAACTTTTAGCCTCAGTTTCTGAGCAGTCCCTCTTTGAGGCACAGAATCACTGATTGTTCATAAATCCCTTCCAGCCATCCCACTTTACCTCCCAAAACTTTCACAATTTTCCAAGATACAGTCTCCTGAACCTTTGTGTTGCAGCTGTCTGTGAACTAATGCATTTCTTCTTTCATCCTGGGTTTTCATCTTCGGCTCCATTGTGCTGGGTGTGTTTGTGGCTGAGCAAACCCATCTTGTATAATTTCCCAGATGGAGCTACAAAGGATCTGAACAGGACAGAGACACAGCCCAGCCTGGTGCCATTATTAACCCATTAGTTTACAACTCATCCACCTTCTCCTTCCTCTGGGTCTTGGCTCAGCCCACTTTCAGATAGAGAACTGGGATGAAGCACGTGGCACACCTACCTCTGTTTCATGCAGTGTGGAAAACCCCAATAAAATCCTTAAAAGGCTGTAATAGAATGCAAACACATCTAATATAGATTTAAAAGAATTGAATGGGATTGTGAAATTATGGGCAAAGTAGGAGCATAAAGGACAGAATTACAGAAGTACCTGGTGGAGACATCAAGGGTTTGTATTAGCAGCTTTCCTAAGCAGCAAACAAAATGATAGAATTTCTTTTATTCTTAGTAGCAATTTTTGTTTGGCCTAAACCAGCATGCAATTTGAGATCTTTTGTGTTGTGCAATGAAGAAAATGAATGAAGAAAAGGCCTCAAAATGAAAGGATGGTTATGTACATCATAACAGCTAATGACTTGCACATACTTCAGGGATATGGAAGCTGTGAGGAGATTACATTATTTTCTGAGTGTAAGAGATGATGGTCATTTAAAGCCATGTATATTCTCCAGCTGTTTATTGTCTTGTTAGCTGTCATTCCAACAGCGGAGGAATAATTACTGTATGCTTTTAGTGGGCAGCTTAGATTTGCATTTGTGGAGTCTCAACACAAATTTTTGCATTATTTGGAAAAAACTCAAAGCCCATCCTCACCCTTGCCTGCAGTATCCCTGGGAAGGCCTGTTCCTCATGTCCTGCCCTCCTTGCACAAGGATGCAATCCCTGACTCTCAGTGCTTTAGTATCCACAACATCAGCTTGAGCAGGGTCTCCCCTCTCTGTGATGATGTGCTAACACAGACTTAACTTCACACAAATTCACAGGCACGGGTTTTGATTTCCACAAACACTGAACAAAGGCAGTTTAACCAATATGGATTTATTGCTCTGGAAGGGCAAGCTGCACCCCTCTGAGCGCTGGGCACCCTCCTGCCCTCCAGCAATCCCTGCTGCTAATTAGCAGCGAGGCTCCCTGGGATGCTGAGGATGGATCGATGCTCCTCCAGCCAGCACCACTGAGCAAAGCTCACTGTGCTTCAGCACAGGGGCTCCTCTGCTCTGCTCTGCAGCCAGGCCTGAGCTCCCACATGGACCTTCCCCCAGGCTGTCACCCAGTCCAGGACCTCCAGGTACTTTGACAAAAGGAAATGCTCTGATGGGGACTGCTGGTCATTTCTGGGGCTGGAAAACACTCCCAACCTCCTTGAGTCCAGCTGTTCCCCACCAAGCCATGTCCCCAAGTGCCACATCTACCTGTCTTTTAAATCCCTCTGGACTGTTGCAATGCCTGACAATCCCTTTGTTGAAGAAATTTCCCCAAATATCCAATCTAAACCATCCTGGTGCAACTTGTGGCATTTTCCTCTTGTCCTGTCACTTGCTAACTGGGAGAAGAGCCTGACTCCCAACATTTACCTATCCCACAGGTAAGTGTAAGGACTAAACTGTGAGAAAACGTCACAGCCACACCAAATTTTGGGTGCAGACACTGTCTGCAGGTTAATTCCTGTGAGGGACCAGGAGCTGGAGCTGTTTCCCAGCCCAGGGGAAGCAGGGGCTACCTAGCAGAGTGATTTAAGCAATCACTTTCATGGCATACAGGGAGGCTGGCACGGTTTCAACACTCCTCACAGATATGCTTTGGACAGCAGAGAATTAACTCCAGCAGTTCAGAAAAATCAGTATTTTCACGAGTGAGTTGCTCTCCTGGGCTGTAAACCCTGACACACAGGCACGGGGGGAGGAGGAGGGACCCCCCTCACCTCGTGTGCTGGATTCCTGGGGCTCTCCCAGGCTGGGCTGCTTCCTAGCTAAAAACTGAATTCCTAATAATATTCAAAATAAAGAGGATTTAGCTGGAAAATAAATAACCTTTTACCCTTAATTTGTTCTTCAATTTCACACTCCTCCTGCGCTCATCTGGACGTCCCTCAATAAATAATAAACTCACAGTGCCACAATGATCTGCATATTCCCTCCCCTACCAGAGGCTGAGTGCTCTGAAGAATCTCATTTTTTTTCCCAGCAATCACTCTGAAAAGTGATTTTATCCTTCTCTTCCCTCTCAACCCCTCCTAAAACAACCAGAATGGCAGCAGCTTTCTTCCTTTTGTTTTGACTTATTTTAACAACGTTTTCTCTCTTGAAAATCTGTTGAGATTACAGAGAGCTACGGGGTTTTCATCAATAATTTCAGTTTGGTTTTAGGGCTTTCTAGCCTCATCCTAAGAATCCACAACAGAAAGATATAAAGCACAACCAAGATTTTTCAGTAAATTTTTTTTATGTACCTTTAAAAAAAAGAACATCCAAGAACTATGAATTATTTTGGCTCACCATCTACACCAAGGACATTTTTTCACGTCTATTCTCTTATTTCTCTTTCAAGAGGCTGATAATATCTCTGGAAGGAGCATATAATACCTCTAAATATGTAAAACATATTGTCTTAAGAATCTGGCTCCTTCTGAAGGACAAAAGAGAAATATATCTGTGATGACTCACTGATTTACATTGTTTTGTGGGGTGTTCAGATGATAGAGAGATGAATTCATTCAGATGTGCACATTAAAACAAATTAATAGAAGAGTGATATTTAATTACCTTAGGAATAGGGACTTTAATACCTTCTATACTTCGTTTTTATTCTGTGATTGCTCAAACACATATGTGAAAAAAAGTGCTACCTAACAAGGCACCAAAACAAAAAGGTTAAAAACAGATTTTAAAAAAGCAATGGGAGAAATTGCTCTTTCTTGTAGTAGTTGTCTACTGGGTAATAAATGCTGCAGAATTTATGCCATTTTGTAAAAAAAAAATACTGCAGAAAACAAAATATTGCAGGTTTAAGTATCTTAATTACAAAAATTTCATATTCAATGAACTCTTGCCAAAATAAACTGTGCACATTATCTGAAAAGCAAATGTTAATTAAAAGTGTATCTTGATAGCCTTCCTGGCTCACAAGGCATCCTGCACATGGGAGATTAAAGAAGGTGCCTCAGCTGCAATCAGTCCTCCAGCAGAGGGTTTCACTTCATTTTTTTGATGTATGTGGGGCCAAAAGAAGTCAATGTGCATTGATGGCCCTTAGCAGCACCTCATCTTTTTGTCTCTAACATTTGGGATCTACAGTACATATTTCACAAACTCTATTACAGCTGAGAAGAGTTTCCTGCAAACCCCTACAATAAACAGAAGTTCCAAGCATTAATTAGCTGCTTACCACAAAGATACCCACTTATCACCGTGCCCAGTGCACAAGTAATTAAAGCCATAAAGAAAAGGGGATGCATTAATACTTCTGCAGAGTGCAGGGATGGCTCTGGGCATGGAACAGGCCAGCAAGTCCTTACCCAGCTCCTGATGGCAGTCAGAGAAGTCACTTAGCATCTCTGCATCCATTTGCATCAGTCCAGGAGGAACATGACTACAAGAACACCTGGCAGTCAGGAGAAGGGTGGTTCATTCCTTGCTTCTCCAGGTTTTTGGGGGGCAGGGTCAGTGCTGTGCTCTGGCCACCCCTCTGTAGGTTTGACTCTTCAGAGACACAAGCAGGTGTAAGGGGTGCTGCATAAAAGCACAAGTAAAGCCCTGCTCCTGCAGCAGAATCCTGCAGCAATAAAAACACAGGTACAGGGCTGATTAAGGTACATAAAAATGCACCCAGGGATGCTGGTACTCCTTTACAGCCTGCATAAAGCCTGATGTGCCATGCCCTCAGTGCTACAGCACTCAGAGAAGGCAATTAGGGAAGCACAGGCAAAAATTGGCCATTCCCTCCAAATCCATGGCCTCAGTTCCTGCCTCCCAACCTAAAGAACTTGGAGGAGGCCTGGAAGGTGGGAGCTCAGTTGTTCCCACTCAGAGGAGAAAGAACAATGATCCATCCTCTGAATCCCTGGGGAGTCTATTCCTCTGCATAATGTGTAGGTGAAATTTGGCCAATTACACTCCTACCTTGCTTGCCTTGAGCAGGTGAGGTGTTCATTTGTGAGTCCAACCCATCTCCTCTCTCCCCAAGAAGAGAACTGTGCTGGCTTCCTCCAGATATTTTTGGAGAAGGAATTCAAACAAGACTTGGAGGTATAAATCAATAAATCATGGGGTCATAGAACAGGACCTTCAAGATCATCTCATTCCAAGCCCTGCCATGGGCAGGGACACCTTCCACTGTCCCAGACTGATCCAGTCCCATCCAGACTGGCTTGGACACTTCCAGGGATGAGGCAGCCACAGCTTTTCTGAGCAACAAATTCCAGATAAAGACCAAATCCTTGCCTACAGTCACTAACCAGCAAGATATTAAGAGTTTAACAAAACACAGTTCCCAAAAAAAGCCTCCTCTTAAAGAAGCTGAAGGCAAACCCACCACATCATGAATGTTAACTGGTTCATGCTGGTAAAAGATGAGCACATTTCCTCAGCATAGTGTAGAGTATATATTAGTAGTAGTATCATAATGAAGCTGTGGCCAAATCTTCCACATCCATAAAGCTTCAGAGCATCCTTGATACCATCTCAGCAGTGCCTGATTCAGAAAAATCTTTCTGTAAATGCAAACAAACAGACAGAATTTCAAATGCTTCACAGCCAACCTCTCAACCAGCTGGCTTGGGAAAGAAGGTGCAATCCCAGTTTTGGGAGTTCAGCTGGGGAGATGATTACACACATCAGCTGCAGCCCTTCACACCTGGCCAGGTTCTCTGCTCTGGGGCACACATGTTTTCTTTTAATGTGAATTAAAGCAGACCATGTACAACAAACTAAATATTTCAGGACTGGGGTGATTCAAAGGTCAGACCAGAGATGCTGTATATTAAATTTCCTGCAGTCTGTGGTGAACTTGTCAGTATTTAGATTCCTAAGAAGGGCTCCTCAGAGCAACATCTCCACATGGATTTGCATGAAGAATACTCATAACCTGCAGTAGGGGTCTAACTGTGCTTTACAGCTATTTCCCAAACCTTACTTTCCCCATGGCAGCTGAAGAGCCTTAAAATCCACCTCTAAAAATCATGCCATGAAGTGAAAATCTCTCCAGGTCTATTAATCTGTGCCTATCAGCCAATACTGGCTGACAAAACCCTGAGCAAAGCCAACAAGTTGGGCACCTGAGTGATTTTAAATTGTTAACTGAATCATCAGGCATCTAAACACCTTTTAAACTCCAGTCTGGAGTGTCTATAATGCTCAGAATAGCATACTGAGACACAGGAGTGCTTTTATCTCTGCTTTACAGAAGCACCTTAGCCAAAATCTCAGCTGCAGCTGGAGGGATTGGAAGTGATGTGTCCCATGGCCAAGGGACAATTTCTAACCAGTGGCCTGCCCATGCAGCTGGTCCAGAGCCTTTCTCCAGGGCTGTGTTTCAAATGCCAGCCCTGCAGCCCTCGCTGGGAATGTCAGCTTATAAGGAAGACACTGAGCTCACAGCCTGCACTCATCACTCCCATATGCCAATGAATCCCACAGCCACAAAGCTGACCCTGTTTCATTTGATCTTAGGATGTTCCTAAATCTTGCCTCTTTCTATGGTCAAGGGATGGAATTTAGTTGCTAGTAAGCAGTTCTGATTTCATACTTTAGGACATCAAAGTATGAATGATGTTTTTCAATTTTCTCCACTTAAGCTTATTATAAGAAATATTTTAAGGAGTATTATTTCCTGAAGATACTGGACATAAAAATTTGCAAAATCTTTCTCTCTGTGGCTTTGGGTCAATGCTGAACACAGACACACAATTTTTTTTTTAAGGCCACCATCACAGAATTAAACATCCATCACTTAAACAGAAAACACTGCCAGAGACAAAGGGAACCTCACAGCCCATTTGGTTAAGGGATGCTCTAGGGAAAATACATCCTAATGCAGGAGGATTTACATCCCACTGAATCTTTATTCTGCCTTTTCACAAGCTATCCTTTCCCACAGTGCAAATTGCAACAGCATGATGACAGCCTCCCCCTACAAGCAGTTTTAGGCTCCTTTCACTGCCAGTCCTGCCTGCTCCCAATGAAGGATCTGCTCCAAGTCCCCAGGTCAGCACCACCCTTGTGAGGCTGTCAGTCAGCTTTCCAATCCCACAGCACAGCTCTGCTCCTGAAGGCAGCTGGGAACAAACCATATCATTCCCATTAGGATAAAAAGCACCAATATCTTGTGAAGTTGCAGCAATATTGTCGGTGGATTTAAACCAGCAACATAAAAGCTGGTGTGGCGCTGTGGATCACTCTTTATTATGCTGTTGATAACAATTTATATCAGGATGTGGAGCACCAGCCCCACGGGCTCACAGCAGCAACACAATGCAGAAAAGCACCACAGTGTGTGTAGCTTAGGGAAGAGACAGGAAGGAAGCTTTGGGTCTTTTTGCTCCAGGGATATTGGGATGGGGCTGGAAAGACCAGGGCTGTCAGAGCATTTGGACTTCTATAAGATCATTCTTTCCTCTGTTCTTTTTTCCTTCTCAGCTCATTTTTGCCTCATTTTGTCAGTGTGAGTGACCAAGGTGCTGCTATGGCCAAGAGAGCCAACAGGGGGGTTGCACCAACAAGGTAATCCCCAGCAGAGGTAAAATGTCATTATCCCACTGCCTGTGGCCCTTGTTGGGACACCCCCGGAATACTGTGCTCAGTTTTGGTTCCTACGATGCAAAAAAATAAAATGATGGGCTGGAGAGGGATTTGGAAGCTGTCATATGAGGAAAGGCTGAGAGGTTTGTTCAGCTGTGAGAAAAGGAGGCTGAGGGGAGACCTTATCACCATGTTCCAGTATTTAAAGGATGGCTACAGAGAGGGAGACTCCCTTTTCTCAAGACAAGGGGAAATGGGTACAAATTACTCCTGGGGAGATTCCACTTGGATGGACACAAGAGGAAAATTTTTCACAATGAGCATAATCATTATGTATCATTGGAATAACAATTGGAATAATCCCCCAGTGAAGTGGTGGGTTCCCCAAAATTGGACACCTTAAGATTCAGCTGGACAGGGGGCTGAGCTTGAAGAAGAAGAGTTGGACCAGGTGATCCTTTAGGTGCCTTCCAACCTGGCATTCTGTGACTCTGTTATTTTTGCTTCTGGAAGATGTAGACTGGCCATGAAGTACCCAACAGCAATGTGTGGAAAGCTAACACTCCACTCCATGTCCCAAAAGCATCCCAGAAGTGTAGGTTTATCCAGAAGTGCCCCTGGATGGCTCCTCCACACTGCTGCTCTCAGGACCTTGTCCCATCATGTCCTAATAAATCCTGCTTGAAGATGGCAGAGATAAATGCTTACTGAAAAAGCAAGTCCTCTTCCCAAACCCAGAAAACCCACAGTAAACCCCTCTTCAGAGGTTGTTTCCTCCCACACAGGTGGAAGTGTGCACACCTCAGCCCGATGGCTTCGGGAGGCAGCCAAGGTTTGGAACTGGAATTTTACATTCCAGTTTGAATGGATTTCTGCATTCCCACAGCAGCATTCATCCAAGGCAGCTTTTGCAAGGCTGAGGTTATCCACACTGCTGAGCAAACAGCACAAGCACACAGCTCATTTATCTGGAGGGGCTTTGTTCAGCCTGGTTTCTCACTCCCAGCTAGGACACAATGCTTAGCTCCTCCAAGACACTCTGCCACACATTCAGATAGCAATCACACAAGCCATCATTTTGGATGCCAAAGAAAGTACAATTAAATACCACGGGGATTGTATTAGATACCAGGTTTAGCTAGTATTTCAGCTCTGGGTCATTATTTCACATGTATATATCAAAGGAATGTGAATATGGAATAGGCTGAGAAGCAGACTGCAGATGCAAATGCCAAAATACTACAAGACTAATAGATTATTTTTAAGGGAAGGGAATAGACTGAAAATATAGGAGAAAGTTGCTGAAATAAATCAAAGGTGAGCAGATGCACTTGGCCAAATGGCTTTTTCCTTCCTAGTACAGCGATTTGTTTTATCCTTATGCTTCCTGAATCCAGTCAATAAGACTGCATTAAAAATGCATGGGCCAATTTGATGGCTACAACACAGGGGTTTTCAGGAAAGCTGGGGTGTTTGCAAGGGCACAAGCACTATATTTATGTACAGAGAAGGAGAACAGAGCTCAGGAGAAGGAAATACATGTCAGATGTCAGGTTCCCCACGTAGCAAAAACAGTAAATTCCTCTTCTTTTGAGAGAAACAACATTCTTTATCTAGAGAAGCTGCCACCCTCACACCAGGCACCCACAGGGGGGCAGGGAGAATTATAGCCCCTACAAGAAGAGAGCAGCCCCTATTTTACCACTTCTCTTTGCCATTTGTATTTTAGGACTCCCATAGATGCAGGCTGGGACCAGGCATTACCAATGGCTTTCAGGAAAGCTGGCAGACAATGAATTTTCATCAAAAACAGAGCTGATATTTTCCAATTCTCTGTCTGGACAAAGAGCAGAGAACGCTTCATTTGGAGGGAGCCCCTGCTGAGCTGGGGCTGAAGCTGTTCAGGGTTGGTTTCATTTGGTGACAGCACTTTGTACACAGAGTTTTTTGGGAGCATCCCCCTCCACACCCCTCTCATCTGCAGCCTCTCCAAGTCCATGGAACCACACCACCCATCCCACAGACAGTGGCAGCTCTCCTGGGGCAAGCCAAGGCCAACAGCTCCTCTGCAGGGCTGCTCATCCTCTTCCAGTAAAGTCCTGGGGTTACAGGGGCTCAGCAAGTTGCCAGCAGATAAACAGGGACCCCTGGGGCACACCTGAGGCTGGATCTGTCCAGGAAAGGCTGAGGGGTGCATTAAATTTAAATTAAATGGCTGGATCACTGGCAGGGGTTTGCCACGTTCTTTAGTTGTTTTTTTTTTATTTTTTTTAAGAACTTGACCATGTGGATGTTTAGGCTTAGAGAAAAATCAAGGGAAAGCATCTGTGTTTGGAAAATGCATTGTTCAAGGCAAGGGGAAGGAGAGAGATGGGGAGGGAATGGGGTTTGTGCTCTCTTCATAAAACCTGTCAGAGGATGCACGGCTGATATGCAGCTCTGCCTTCCCCTGGGACCAGCCAGAGCTGCACTAGAAGGTCTTCCCCAGCAGGAAGGCAGAGAACACATTCTGTGACACAGGAAAACATGGAAATTAAATTTAACAACAGAGGAAAACAACTTCTGAGAGCTTCTCCGGCAGCACCAAGAGGTTTGTGCCACCATAGGAACATCTAAATTTGCATGAAGTGTAAACACACTCACACACATACACACACCCCCCGCTCCTGTTTGCACCCAGAGTGTTCAGAAAATAGCAAATGCTGCTTCCCTTGCTTCCACCTGGCTGCAGGGGTGGCAGCCAAGCCCTGGGAATGGCTGGGAGGGAGCAGGGCTGTGATCCCAGCACCATCCACCGGGACCAGCCTGCTCCAAACTGCTGCTGGGGAGCACCTGAGCAGCAAACATGCCATGGCTCCATTATTTAGTGCTTGCAGCTGGTTAAACTGATGGGAGCCCAGGAATAACCAGGCCAGCCAAAGAAGGTCTAAGTGTGTGTGTGTGTGGATGAGGATGTATATTGCTGGCTGCTGCTAATATCCAGTGGAGATTCAGGAACAAATAGCCTGTGTTGTAGCACTTTCTACCACTGAGAGCTGTACAAGGTACTGATTAACTTTTTAAAACCTGCTGGGGAATGAAAGGATCTCTGGGAAGGTCGTACAAGGGAAAAGTTGCCCTTTAAGGGAAAAAAAAAATACAAGAGGCTTTGTGTTGCTTTAGGCAAAGTGGGACTGCCGTGCAAAGGCCTCCTGGATTTGGGGCTCAAAGGCTTCACAGAAGGAATGTACAAAGCACAGCTGAGGATGGAACATTATTACTCATGCACTGTCTGGATCAGAAATCATTCCCTGTAAAAATCCAATATTTCCATACTATTTTCCTGCCCTTTGGAAGCTATTTCCACCATCTGGAACTACACCATCCATCATAGCTCCCCTCCTAAGCATCTTCTCTCAAAGCAAAACCACGAGGTTCATCACACCAATTAAAAAATTACCATCTTTGTTTCTCTGTTTTGAAACCAGCCTGTAAGCCATCCTAATATTTAGGGTGACATGAAGGAAAATGAAAGCAAGCAAGCAGAGGCATTTCCATAACACCAGGACTAATTGCTCTGTTGTAGAGCCATTTGGTTTTAGAAATAGTCTAAAAAAAAAAAAAAAATTCCAGTGCAAGTCCTCAAGGTTTAGGCATTTAAAGAGTGGGTGGACAGAGCAGGGGTATGAGAGCAGACACTATGAGCATACCCAGACTGAAATTTTCAGTGCAGGAAAATTCTGCATGAAAGAATGTGTTGTACACTTGGCAAAATGCTCCCTATCTGAGTCATTCACTTGCATAAAATTAGAAAACTATTCTAATGAAAGTAAATGAATTCTAAATGAAGGTACAACTGCACATGAAAGTCAAGAGCTTCTGTTCTAAAAACTTTGAGATGAGCTATTTAGACATCATAGCATCTTTCCCTAGATTTTTCTTAAACCAAATAATGGCAAGTTCAACAAATTTCACAAAATATTTCCGTTCTAATGCAAACACAGGTCTCAACAGGATATGGTTTGCCAATTTTTATTTGGCAAAAATAAAATGAAAATGAGTTAAGATGGTCTAGAATATTTGAGCCAGCACACCAACACCAAGTTTGTCAACTTTCCATTTCCAAACATTAAACTCACGCAGTGGAATCACAAAATCACAGAATGGTTGGGTTGGAAGGGACCTTAAAGATCTTCTACTCCCAACCCCCTGCCATGGGCAGGGAACATTCCACCAGGCATATTCTGGTACACCAGTACAGCCCAGTACCCAAGCTCAGAAAATGGGGACAGTCATTCCCACCCTACCCATCCACTCCCCTCAGTGGAGTGTTGTTTTTCAGCTCATTATTTTTGCAGTGTATTTTTGGCTCATACCTGTCTGCCAAGGTAAGCAAACAAAACTTGAAAGACCTATTTCTGCTAGATCAAACTTGTTCTTTTCATCTCTTCTTTTGTTTCCCACTCCTTAAAACACTCAGCTTTTCACAACAGATTTCATGGCCTTGAAAGCTGATTTGGGAAGAAGTGTAACATGGACCCCTGTTGATAATTAGCCCCAAGTTTGACAGCACTGGGGAAGGAGAAGGGTAATGCTCCCCATCAGCAAACTACAAAGCCAGGTGGGCACTCTCCATCCCAGCTGGAAAACCTGCAGCTCTGACATGCAAGAAACACAACTGGAAATTGGTTCCTGCATGTCCTACTAAATGGAGTAAGAGCTCAAAAGTAACCTTGACAGGACTCCAATTTTTTTATGATATCCTAATGGGACATCCAGATCTCTCCCCTGAGTGCTTAGGGAAGTATTAATGTGCACTAAAATCCCTTTCTCTTTTTCCCAAGGGGAATTCCCTAGACGGGGGTGGCAGTGCCAAATGGAGAAAATACATTTCATCTAATCACAGAATCATGGCATAATTTGGGTTGGATGTGACATTAAAGCTCATCTCATTCCATCTCCCCTGCCATGGGCAGGGACTCCTTCCACTGTCCCAGGTCCCTCCAAGCCCTGTCCAGCCTGGCCTTGGGCACTTCCAGGGATGGGTAACCCACAGCTTCTCTGGGCACCTGTGCCAGGGCCTCAGCATCCTCACAGAAGGCAAATCCAAAGGTGGGATCTGCCTCCTGATCTCTCTGATTTATAGGGAGGGGGAAACAGCAGGAGAGAAACATTTCTGGAAGGCTTAATCCATAGAGGTAATCCATAGGTAACGCAATGGGAACAGAATGGAGTAACTAATTACATTTGGAGTGTGTGTGCAGAGCACTTTATTGACCAGACCTCTTAAATTGGTATTTATGTTATTGCTGTCTGGAACCCCCAGGCCTTCTTTGAGTGATATTAGTAGATGAGATAAATAGGAATTATTTTACAGTTCCTGATCAGGTTACTGGCACTTATGTTTCTTGTTTGTAAATGTCAATTCATTAGCATATGAAGGATAAACTGTACTCACTTCAATAACTGCATTTCCAGATAAAACCATTAAAAGAACAAAGTGAAAAACCAACCCAAGAGCACCTTTCCACAACCTCTGAGTCTGTTGTGAGGCTGCTTTGGAAGATACATAAACCAAAGCTGACAGTGCACTTGATCTCAGCCAAAAGCCTAATAGCAATATTACAGCCCCTAATGTTTTACATCAGACAAGCACAAAGATCCTGTTTGTGCATTTTTCCATAATTTATCACCTTGGTAAAAACTCCTACCTCACCCCCAGCCATGCACATGGTGGGGAGGGTGGAATTGCCTGGGATGGCAAAACCAGAAACCACTCAGCCTCTGGGACATTTTCAAAGTCAGGGGATTTTTTCATCACCTTGGCTGATTTTCAGCTGAACTACCATGTCAGACTTGCAGAAATCTCTAACAAGAGAGGGTTGAAGAGTCAGCCAAAGAAACCATCTCTTGTCCCCTCTCTCAGGAGCTGCAGCACAGCTCAAGGTTCCCTGATCTTCCCTGTACTGCCAATTTTATAAACCATACCCTTCTCTGAGTGGGTGGATAATGGCTGTACACAGCAGCTACTGGCAAGAAGAAAAGTTCTCCAGGTCTCTACACCAGAGACATCTCCTGCAGATCTCACATGCCTCAGCATTCACAGGTGGCTTTTTCCATGCAGGATGGACAGACCAGTGTTGTCCCCTGCAGTGAACAGGCTTTTCTGGAAAACATTCCTATCCATTCCAGCCTCCCCTGAGCTATCTGAAAGGAGCAGGTTTCTGTACCATCATCTGTGCCTTGGACTGGATCAGTGGGTCAAAAGAGCAAAACCAATGACAAAAATACCATGCTTTCCCCAAAGCTTATGTAGATGGAAAATAAGAATCATCAACAACTTTTCCTCTGGATATTGCAGAAATTATGATACTTTTTCACAACCTCTGGATGTTACTGATAGAACAGCAGCACACAGGAAGATTATCTGCATCCTGGACCCTTATCTTTCCACGATGCCTGGGATCCACAAGTATAAAATAAAACAGCAGCCATGGAATAAAGCTGTAACCCATGCAGAAAGGCATTTTAAAATAAATATATTTTTTACCAGAATAGATCAAAAAGTACTTTCTGAAGGTGAAAGAATATTTAATTGTCAATAGTCAGTGTGGGTGGAATCACTTGTATTGCATCTGGCTTCCATCTGCCTAAACCCAGCAACTACTGAAGTCCTGTAAATGCTCCATAGCTGCAGAGAACAGGGAGACCTGTCCATCTCCTACTGATCTAAAGATTAAAACCCTGCTTGGAAGAAGCCACCTACCAAGACATGTTCCAAGCTCTTAGAGTCCTGATTCAACCTCTGCTGAAACAGTGGGAGTCCTGCCACTGATCCCAACAGTGCTCAGATCACATTTCCCGCTGAGAGTTATTCAGGAATACTAATGCAGACATTTTGTCAGGAAAAAAGAACACAACTGCAGAAAGATAGATAAAACACCCTAACAGTCTTTTTTTCCCTTCTCTGGTTTCTATTATTCATGGGACTCTTATGATCCCTTCCTGCATGCAAGACAAAAGTAAACCAGAGCCTGGCACTCCATCATTAATGTGATGTGGATATATTAATGCAGCAGTGAGTGCTAACAAAATTGGGAAGGAAATGAGAAGCAAACCTTAAAAGCAGCTAAAATGATGCCCTAGCACTGTAAATGAATCGGTGTGGTGACCTGGCATGTCTCCTTCTGGACTGGCCACAAGGAAGTTGATGGCAGATAATTCAAGAGGCAATCTGCATGAGTGTTGGCTCACACTAAAACTTTCAAAACATGCTAGCTGCAGTGAAATCTAATCAAGTGAATTTCACATCAACGCAGCCTCTAAACAACCAAAAATCAGGAAAAATCACAATTTCAAGGCAACTCCGACAGCCAGAGAAAGCATAATCCATATTTGCATTGGGTCCTCATGCATCTTGTCACGTATCTGCACTGAAATCTTCTCCCCATTTGGCACCAAACTTTCTTACTTTGCAAACAGCTACTGAAGAAAGTCCGCAACTGATTTATCAAAAGAGCTCCGAGCCAAAACGCTGAACCCCGTGGGCCACGGTAACAAATTCCTGACTCTGGAAAGAAAAGTTTGAGACAGCTAGGATTAAGTTTCCAAGCTGGAAGCGTGGCTGCCCTGAAAGGGCAGGGAGTGTTGGGAACTGCAGATGGCATCCCGGAGCCGGGCGCTGAATCCGGAGCATCTTTCGTTCCCTGGGGCGATGTTCGCACCGCGTCTGCGGCTAGACCTGGGAGCGCCATGGGGATGGCAGGAGCCATCGGCGTGTGTGAGCCGTACGTGCTGCAACTCAGAAACTGCACGGGCTGCAGGGAGGGGAGCAGAGATGGGAAATAACAAGTGGAAAGCAGCAGTTAAAGCACCGGCGTGGAGTTATCTGTGTTATCTGTGAGGACGCTCCTGGCCCGCGAGGATCCGGCCAGCCGCGGTTGAAACACGATTTTTATTTTACTTTTAGGCTACAAGGGAATAGTGCAGGCCAGGAGGGAATGTTGCTGCAATCCAGCTCCGTAATGGAAACCTGGATGAAACAGTGGCTGCATCCTTATCACCTCCCTGCAATTCAGCTCAAACGCCAGCAGCCCAACCACGTGCCCGAGACGGTCGACGGAGTTTATGTTGGTTCAGCCATGTGTTGCTATTCTGATAAAGGGCAAATTGACTCGCCATTAAAAGCCAACAACAGCCTTAGAAAATGTACTGTTAAGCATGGTGTTTTTTTTTTTGGTTAAAAAAAAAAAAATACATTTGATGGATTTTGAAATGAAAAAAAGCCTGAACGTTCAGCTGTGCTTTGAATTGCAGAGCGCACACTCCACCTGAAAATAATCTATGTTCTGCTGAAGTCATTCATGGCCAGGCTTAAATTATTTTTATTCTTTGTCAGTGGCAAAATGATACTTAATATTTTATCTCTTTTGTTCGCAGCAAGGTTTTTTCCCTTGTTTTGGAAAACAAACGTCTTTCCCTGGGGAGTACAGCATCAAACAGCTTCTGCAGCAAGTAATATTTTCTGCAGCTGTTGAGAGCAGGGTTCATCTGTAGTTTGACTCAGAAGCAACTCGTGCATCACTGAGGTCAGAGATCATATGAGTGGAGAGAATGTCACATACGAAAGCACCAACAAGGACAAAGGAAAAAAAATATGGGAACGTTTTCCCATGTCCTGGGAATGAACTGATGGCAACTAAAGGGCAGTTACACTCTTGGAGTAAAGCTTCTTCTAAATCAAAGTGGCACAGTACAGTTTATTGTTACAGGCTCACGGCACGAGCAAAAAGAGCAACACAATAAATAAAACCAAAATTCCATACCCTGTCTGCTTGCTCTCCAAAGTGAAGCATCTCAAATATTACAGCAATATTTCCTGTATTTCATTACAGAGTCTGCATTTGCCACTTACATACTTTAGTAGGGAGGATTTGAGTGAGTGCAGTGAGTCATTGGGAGAGAGCAGGGTGCATTCAAAACCTCGGCACAGACACATCAAAGCATCACTAATCAAAAGGTGGAAGCAAACACCGGAAGAGAAACCTGAGCCTATTAAAAACTGAGGATCCTTACACACCTATGCCACTGGTGAAAGCAGGATGCTGGGGGAAATAAAAAAGATGGAAATATTATCACCTTTTAGAGAGTCTTAAGGAAGCAAACAGACAGATCAAAGCACAGCTGATTTATGAACAAATCCCACCTATTCTTTTAAGTGCTTTCCAAAATTACCAATGTATATTGGGGCTTTAAAAACAATGGATGAAAAAGTAGAGGTGCAACGGATTTCATACTGCACATAAAATAATCTCTGTGTGGAGCATATTAATGTTCCTTTGAGGGGCTCTATAAAAGCCTCTACATTAGAGAGATAAGGAAATACATTGAAATGGGCCAAACTAATCCACAGAGCTAAAGCCACAACAAAATGTTCAAATACCTGCTCTGCAAGTTCTTCTGGGCTCATGGTAAAACCTGGGTCCTTTTTAATCAGACATAAAGTATAATGAGGAGAGGGCACTTTGTCCTTTTGCAATGTCTGTGTAATTCTCTGGTTGTAAGGAGCAGGTCCTGCTCTGCTCAGACAAACAAGATGCAAGATCATGTGTCCCAAGAGATGGAAGAGGAAAAAATCCACAAGAAGAACAAGCACATCCACTCTTATGCCCAGCACTGTCATAATTAATGACAGGAAAAAACCCTGAAGGGACAAAACCCCCTGTGCTTCAGGGGTGAGGTCAGCCTCTAAGTATTATAGATCTGAGGAGACCATGCAGGAATCACATTATTCCATATCTCCCTCCTGCATGGCTCTTGCATTTTCCCCCAAAAAGAGACAGTAATGAATATTGTCAGAGACAAGATACTGGAATAGATGGACCTTAGGTCTCACTGAATTCCTGTCCCTACATTGTTATTAGAAGACAAGCTGTCACAGGCATCTAAATGATGATGGAGCCCCTAAAAATGAAAGGGCAGGAAAAAAGGAATGATGCAGCAGGCATTTCAGGCAGCTCCTCTTCCCCTCCTTTTCCAAGCACAGTTCTAAAACTTTGCATAGCTTCATAGTTCTTTAGGCTAGGAGTCCAGGAAAAAAAAAAAGAAAAAAAAGGGGGTTGAGTACAGTGTATTACACTTTTTATAACTATTTTCCCTAGAAGTTCAAGAGAAAACTCTGCAAACATAACTTAATAGTGCCTCCCAAATGCCTTGTTCATTTCATCTACCTTCCAGGAGAGACCACCTGGCCCACCATGTGGAAATGGGAAAAGAAACTACAGAGTCAACCCCCTGGCTGGTAAGAGGAGATATTTATTACATGTGTCCACAGCCTTCAAGGAATTGGTGTGTTTGTGCAGAATTCAGTAGGCAGTTGCAGGAGTTCATTGTTGGAGGCTGATCATCTGCTTTAATGGTTTATAGATACACTCTGGGTTTTCAATCTGCTCCTCTATTTCCAAAGGGGAAAACAATGTAAATAGCTACAGGGAAACCAGGGTATAAATAATAGGGCACAGGGTGGGATTTGGAGTTTGTTCCCACTGTGAGTTCCCACCTTCTACCCCCAGTCCTTGCCTTGTGTCCCATCCCACTCCTGCCTCAAGCAGGTGGGGTGGATGTGCTGCCTGCCCTGTGCTGCAGCTCCAGCACAATCCAGGCTTCCCAGAGACCCCACTGCAGCCAGAGCCCCACACAAATCCCAAAATCCCCTCTTCTGTCTCCTCAGCATTGACAGGATTGCATGGGGCCAAGCTGGATCCAGAGCATTGGAGTGAGGTGATCTTTAAGATCCCTTTCAACCCAAACCGTTCTGTGATTTCCATGGCAAAAGAAACCCAGTTGAAAAGCACGAGGTGAATACAACAAGTCAATATTTGACACTGTGACAGTGTCAAAGCAGCATCTCCTCTCCTCCTGTGCCTCCCATGC
Source organism: Oenanthe melanoleuca (assembly GCF_029582105.1). NCBI lineage: Eukaryota > Metazoa > Chordata > Aves > Passeriformes > Muscicapidae > Oenanthe > Oenanthe melanoleuca. The sequence goes on along the minus strand of NC_079342.1, from coordinate 3,430,864 downwards.
TCCCCTCCCAAAATCCCAGGTCTGAAAAGCCACCATGTGATGTTATGGTAATGAAGGCTGTGGCTGGGAAGTGTCAGAAGTTGCAGGGTAGGAGTGAGAGGATTTCAGCCACTGAGGGATGCTGGAGTAAGAACACTTCAGTTCATCAGGGTGATAATTCCAGTTCCAGCTTTCTAAAAGCCCAAGTTTAACAACACCTCAGCCCCTTGCAGGAAGTGCTCATTGACTTACTGGCACTGCTCGGTAAATCCTCCAATTGTTACCTTTAAAAACCTGCAGAAAACTTCAAAGACAGTGAGGCTGAAGAGCAAATATTCACTGGTGTCTTAAAATGAAATCTAAGGTAGGGCAATGAGCAGAGGAACAGTTGGTGAACAGTTGGTGAATGGATATTTTTATGCAAGGAATGCCTGAAGGAAAGAGAAGGAAAAAAACTGTGTAGGAAGAAGGAGCAATTAATATGCTCCCTTTTCCCCCCCCTTACACTTATTTTGATTTAAAAGTCTATTCTTTCAGTATCACAGATTAAGGTCTCTCTACAATTTACCATGGCAAAGAAAGTGGTCATGGGGTGGAATAGAGAAATGAAAGAGTGCCTATGACAGAGTTTTTAATTATTCGAAAATTATCACAAAGATATTCTGCATTAATTTTCACATTTTTGCATTTGTACATTTCAAATGGGAACGAGCATGGATGTCACTCAGTTCACTGGGAAATGGCACTCGTCCTTAAGAGCAGTTCCCTCGTTAATGCCATTCTTGATTGGGAAGGCCACAACTGCAGCCACGTCCTGCTGAAAACATTAAACACTTCAGCCTGAGCTGCTCTCACCAAAAAGCCCCAACTTCTCCTGGAATTTATACAATGGCAAGCCTTTGATGCCAAAAAGCTATTTAAATAAATACAAAATTAAATTCTACAGAGAAGTGCTCTGGATCCAGATTCTCTCAGGGAAGGGTTGTTGGGTTTGCATCTCTTTTGGCTTAATGGGAGCTGTGAGGCAGAAACTCCATCCCAGTTGTTTCCCCCTCTCTGTTGTTCTACAGCTAAAAGAATTTAACTACAATTAGGCAATTGTTCATTTCCTGGTTTTTGCCTCTCAAGATAACACTGCATAGAAAATTCAAATTATTTTAGAGAGAACCTTTGGCCCATAGTGAACGTGGGGATGAGCCGGACTGGCCTCTCTCAGTGGAATTTATTGTGGGGGTGATGTGTTGGCTTCCAAAAGGGATGAGGAGAGAAATCTTGACAGCCCAAATATTTTTATCAACACAGAATCAAAAAAACTTTAAGGAACTTGTAGATGTGTGTGGGACATGGACAGTTTTGGGGGTAATGATCCAGAATTTGGTTTGACTGAGAAGTATCAGCATCACATGCACAAGGTGGTAGAGGGCAGATGCAGTGCTTAACAGCTTCTATTAAAAACACATTCCCACAACCATCCTACAGAGCCTTAATTACTATTTTTTTTAACTATCACTATCTTTAAAGGAAGCTCTACCTTTGAGAAGCACAAATCTGGAACAGAGATGAGCAGATGGGGAGAAGAATGGAGAACAGAACAGTCAGGAAAAGATCACAGAGGAAAAACTCTTTAAGAGTCTCTGCAAGAGCAGGACAAATATTGGCATCAAATATTTATGGACAGTCATTCAATCAAGGTCCACAAGCTTCCTTTAAAGTATTCATTCCCTTTTTTATTCACTCCTTGAAAAAATTCACTTCATGAACATGGTTTATCATGATTAGATCTTTGTGTAAAATATGTTCACTTGAGCAGGAAGTTTTCATATTTGGGAAGAATCAGGCATTTGTGAAGGCAATGGGAATACTGCTGTGGCTTTCAGAAATACTGAGATTTTCCCCCAGATGTCTTCTAGCTGATTTCAAAGCAAGAACAATCAATTCTACTGGCATCAGGAATAGCAAACCATTCATAATCTTTCACGGAATGAGACAGCTTTTGAAACAAAATCCATTTTCCAAGTTACACTGAATAACATGGGCACTTAAAAGCTACTCCAGGCTAAGGAGAAATTCTATGCACTGGTTATTTTTTTTGGACAAAGTTAATGGAATACTGTAAAAAAACAGGCAAGGCTCTTCCTGGACATATTCTACACAGACACACACATATTAATACACTGAGGGTTTTGGGGTTCTTTTGTTTCTGTTTTTGTTTTGGGTTTTTTTTTTTTTGTTTGTTTCTTTTTTTACTATTTCCCTGTTCAGACATGATTTAGGACATTACTCCCGATATCTGAACTTAAAATTCAGCAGATTGCAGAGCAGTAATTCAGAGAACTGTCTGTGGCTTCTGTCTGAAGACATAAGCCAGGGATTCTCAATTCTCCCATCTTTTACAGACCCAAGCCCTCAGCCACCAGGTCCATACACACTCTCAACTCCATGATGCATATCCAGGGTTGGAAATTTAATTTTTTGTGGATGTTAGGCATGGATTTTAGCCCCACATGTATCACTGCACACAGGCAGTGATCACTGGGTGCACTTCCCTCCTACCCTGTCATTAGGAGCTCTATTGACAGCAAACAAGTTACAGATCTTTCTTTTTTTTTTTTTTTTTTTTAACAACATGTAATTTTGCTGTTGTTTGCACGTTCTCTCCAAGACATATTGGATACCATTTGCTTTTCATTACAAAAAATGTGCTGACAACAAAATCACATATTCCTGACACACAAAAGGGAGAAGACACAGCCACCATTTTTTGGGACAGGGGAGCTGTTCCATGGGAAACATCATTCCCCAGGGATGCAAAGCTCACCCAACATGGAGCACGTGCACTATCACTACACAACAGATGGGCTTGAGGCTTCCAAAACTCCTGTCCTTTTTTTTATTCATATTGCAGCATATTGATATATTATTTTCAATTATCTGAAGATAATTAGATCTGGATATCCAAGGGTAGCCAGATGCAAACACGTCTGAAGATTTATGCAGTTGGCTGCCACATTTATAAGTGTGTTTATACCCATAAAGGCTGTGAGACAGCATTGCAGTGGAGCTACATTAGCCAGGTTAATTCATCACACAAACACCCAGCAGCACCACCACCACCACATCCAACCTAGTGCCAGAGCTAATTTCTGATTCTTCACATTCAAGATACACCTAAATCAAAGATCTGCATATAGACCTAAACCCAAGATGTGTAAGTGCCTTTGGAAAAGCCAGTGCTGCTACTAAAGGGTGTAGATCTTCAGCTGAGGAGAGATTTACAGCTCAGGGGGTAATTTTACATCAGCTGGGCTCCCTCTCTCTGGAATTGGAGTTTGTACACTCACAGTCAGTGCCCATGTACTGCTCTGCTTGAGCAAATCGATGGCTCCCAGCTGGATGGGAGCTGCTGCTGGTGGTTTATCAGGGAAAGGAGAGAAGCTGAGCAAAGGAGTCCATGTCTGGGTAGGTGGCAAATGGTATTTGAGAGAATACCCAGCACATACTGAAAGCAGACCCAGAGCTTGGCTCAGGAGTCTATGACTTTACATCCATTTTTTGGTAAATATTTTAACTCCAATTCCCATATATCTGCTTCATATTCAGGCCTTAGCCTTACACTGCTCCATGCAAAAAGAGCAAATCCCAATAATTCAGGACATGTCCCTCACTGGGATGCCCAGCACTGAAGACAAAAGACTGTTTTGTCCTTCCATACTTTCCAGGCAGGATGATTTTTAAAAATCATATAGAACTACATAAGGAAAATACAGTGAATTTGGCCAAAAAGTTTGAACAGCAGAAGAAATTCCCTAATGAGCAGCAAGTCCCCCAGGCTGTGGCTTTCCCAGTTCTCCCCCAGCTCAGGATACCCCACAGCTTTATGGAGCCTATTGCACACATCAACATGCAGTAGCTCTTCATACTGCAAAGCAGATTGAGAGGGAGCAAAAGAGTGGAGGAAAAGCAGCAAGAGGACAAATTTCTTCCTCTGGCCATTTTTAATTGCCATTTCTATAAAGAGCCCTCAAAAAGAGTAAGAGTGTTAAAGCCAAATGGAGTCACTGGAATTTATTGATGAATGAAAGCAAAAAAAAAATCCAGCTTCTCTTTCCTCCACGAGCTGTATTTCTTTATTATTACCTAAAAGCTGCACTGCTGTCTGGAGCTGGACTGCCAAAAAGGATGCACTTGGGTCTAAAAGACCTTTTTTTTCCCTCTGGTGGTATCTCTCCCTCTCAGCTCCCTTTCCCCATCCTTTGCCAGCTGGTTGGTTAGTGCAGCTGGCAGTGATGCCAAGTGCCTCGCTGCAGTGGAGCCCTGGGCATTAAGCAGGGATAATAATCAGTGATCAGGGAAGCATGGACTGAGCACTGGGCCCACTGCTCCACCCAGCAGGATGCAAATGGAGCTGGGCAGCAGGAAAAGCCCTGCTTAAACACCAGAAAGATGTTAATAGCAGTGGTGACCTATGGGCTGTGCAGGGTAAATCAGCCACCAGCAAGGACAGCACTGGAGGAGGAAGGGGCTGAGTGTGACCTGCCCAGAGCCCAGGGTCACATCAGTGAGCCCCCAGCCCCACTGTCCAGTGTGGGTGCCTGGTGGGGGAAGCACTCTTTGCACAGCTCAGCCTTCTCTTTATCCCAGAGCCACGTGCCAGCCCAGATTTTGCCCCACAGATGTGCTGGAGCAGAAGTTTTGGGCATCCCACCCTTCTCCTTTACACCTCTGCTCCTCAGGACTGCAGCCATCAGTGCTGGGATTTCAGTGCAGTTCAGCTTGCTGCAATTCTGGTGATTTCAACACCTACTTTCCCAAACAAAGGCATAGTTTATACTGTCAGTGGATTCCAGGTGAATGGTTTACTGCAGCACAAACCACTCATCCTGACCAAATGGATGAGCAGCATCCCTAATGAAGGAGCCAGGAACAGACTGGCTCCTGTATTTAAAAGGCTGGCTGAGAATTCAGCCATCATTTGAGAATACTGCTATTATTTTTTTTTTTCTTTCTGTAAAATTCAAAGTCATTAAACTGATTTCCTTTTAATGCCTCTTGACTCTTGGGCTTTGCTGAAATGAGTATTTCCCTTCTGTGCATTCTGCATCCTCTCAAAAGCAGCTGCACATCCACTGCCTCAGAGAAGGTCTGAGGGTTCAGGGACTTACAAAATCCCTGGGAATGTGGTTTTAACAAAGCAGGAATCACACAAACTACCAGAAGCAGGTTTGTAGAGCACAAGGCAACACATGAGTACAGCTGCAATTTAATGGGGTGATTTCCAAAAAGGAGAGGCCAACTAACAAAGCAGCAGAAATAAAGTGGCCTTTCACCACAGAGCTCACAAGAAGCCAAGAAGCAGAAGCCTGAGACCTCCTCCAAGGGCACCCACACAAAGCTGGTTAACTACAAAGGCACAGTCACCCAAAAACTAGGAGACAGCAGAGAAAGGCTCATTCTGCAGGACGCAGCAATCTCTTACTGGCCTGGGATATAATGCAGTTTTTATCCAGGTAAAGCCCTCATTAAAACCCAGGAGAGTATTGAATAAGTAAAAAAAAGAACCTCAGGGTCCAGCCAGCCTATCCCATCTTGGTAATGAGCTCTCAGATAGAGAGAACAACATTCTGTCCATGGAGCATCTTCCCTGCTCCACTCCATGATCTCCTGTGAGCTCCCAGGAAAGTTCTTGATGGTTCATGATGTTTAAATCAAGGCTACACTGATTTATTGTAGCAGAACAACACCACCTGTGTGTCTGCTGCAGGATTCTTTCTTGCTGCAGTTATCTTTTTACATCTCTTCAGAGCACAGGAAACATATGACACAATCTGAATATTTATGGCACGCTGTGTAAAAGCAGGAGCCCCTCTTCTGCACCCATCTCATTACAGGAGTTTGCAATTTTGGAAAGGCTTCCTGTCTGGGACCAACCTGAATGTGGTGTTTTTACTCCACTGTTAACCCAGACTAATACAATGGTGTAAATCACAGAGCATTTTAAATCTTCCAGCAGCCTTTTGCAAACCAGAGCCCATGTAAAAAAGTTCAGCTAGCCACTCTCCTTCATCTGAGGGGAAAGCTTGCCTTAGGCACAAACAAAGCTTCAAATTGATTTAATTTAAAATTTCAAACTTCTGTATGCTGCTCAGCTTCTGACTGCCATCTGCTTTTTCAGCTTGCCATGACAGAGAGCACATTTTTTAGTATGTTTGTTCAAGCAGGTCCATCAGTACAATATTAATTTTCAGAGTTTGGGAGTTCTATATGCTTTTAAAAGCTGCTAGTTATAAATCAATATAAAATACCATGGCTCAATCAGCCAGATTTCAAAATTGCATCTTCTCAGCCTGAAGCCCCCAGACTCTGTTGTGTTCTCAAGCTGTCCCTTCTAATTTTTTGTGCTGCACCAAACAAAAAGGTCCCTTGTGATCTTAAATTGGAACCTTTTCTGTTAGCCATGAGCCTCCAAGCAGAACCCAAAGGTATTTCAGCCACATCAGGTGAAGACACCCCTGCTCAGATATTCCAAGAGCAGAGCAGTAAAACAACCTTTCCAGTAGGAATTTGGTTTATCTCAAATCAGACCTGTCTTGACATCCTGTTCCAGCCATGCCAGTGCCTTTCCCCCCACCCATTTTCTTTTATTGTAAAGCTTCCTTTACAAAATTGATTTTGCAAAGAACAAAGGGTGTCACTTGGGACCTCTCCACTAAGTTAATCTACTTTTCCAAACTGCTTAACTGATGTGCTGCATTGTGCCAAGGCAAGAATGAGCAGAGCTCTTCTTCCACTTGCAAATGCACTAAAATTAAGTTCTTCACTAGGCTTTGCACTTAAAATATGGATCTTTTGCATCCTTCCAGAACACCCTCCTTCCAACAAACACGTTCCTAGAGACAGGCATATGTTACAAACATTCTGATGAAATGAACTTTGGAGGAAACTGCAGCTTGTGCCTGTCCCTGCTGAGAAGCCAGAATTGTGCCAAGTCATGGCTAAAACTGGAAATCTCCATTAATAGATGAGATGTGAGGCAGCCCAGCCATGGGTGGCTGTGATTTATTTGTGGGTGCACCCCTGAGTTCACCCCAGGCCATGTCCAGCCCTCCCCTCTGCCAAAACCACAGCAGTGCCTTGGACACTAAAGTCCCAGTTTGCTTTGCACAAGGAACTGTGTTAATAACTCTTTTAGATGAAAAATAAAACCCTGTCCACAATGGTCATGTATCAGCCCAGTGCTCTTTCCAGCTTCTTCAGCCTTGCTGAAATTCCAATTTAAACTGTTATCTTCCACCTAAACTCTCAGCAGCTGGACACCAGTGGGGGATTCACCCCCTGCTCCCCCTCTGACCTGTCCTATTTCAGTTCAGCAGTGAACTAACAACCCCAGCTCTGTTCTGACACTCACACTGTGCTTCAAGGTCTCCCTGAGAGGCAACACATAAATGTAAATTCTATAATTATTTGAAAGCAGAGCCTCTTCCAACCTGAGTGAGATCTGATAGCATCTCTGCCTTATAAATAATGTAATGTGCTGGCAGGGTTTGCTTCTCTGTACAAGGCACAGAAGGCCCAGCTGGAGCACAAACAAGAATACAAGGAAAACACAGTTGACAAAAAATGTGCTGGGAGACCCAAAAAGATGTTATCTACAGATCTCAGCATAGATGGACATTGGGGCTTTCTTCTGATTTAGGGCAACATCTGTGATTGGTGAAAACAGTGGCAATTTGGGAAAGATAAGAAAGCAGAGCTGAGCTGCACTGGAGATGTGAGTGTTGCAAATACCCCAAATATTTCAGTCAAATCTCTTTTGTAGCTCTACCTTCAAAGTCACTGATGGCAAAATAATAAAATGCTGCTGTCAAGAGCCTGAAAACAAGCAATCAAGGGAGAAAAAAACAATTAAAAATTCAGAGGTATCTTCCCAACATCCCTCCACCAGAATTGGCTTTTTCACTTGTAGGTTTGTAAAAGAACTTGGACACCACACAGAGCTCCCAGAAATCCCTCACCTCTTGCTAAATGCCTGCATTTTCTGAGATAAAAGGCTGAGGGGAAGGAGCTGGTTTACTGTAAATAAACCACAAACTACTGGACCATCTGGAGCTTTTCTGTGCTTTCTGCTGGCTCGGCAATTTTAAGGAGGCTTGTTTCCAAATGATGACACAGTTTGGGGGATTTAAACCATAATCTTTAAAACACATATTTAAAAGGTATTAGCTAATTATTTAGGCTGTAACTGCTGCAAAACCAGCAAAATAAACCAAAGTTCTTTGAACTGGTGGTTTTGTAGTTAGTGGGTGTTTGAAATAGGTAATGCCATTTGATTGACTTGTGTGGAGATGGACTGTAAATGAGAGGGGAAAGGTGCCTGGTCTTTGTGAAGGGGAAAAAATCGATATGGAACCAGTCAAGGAGAGTTCACCCTGGAGGGAACAGCCCCGGGGGCACAGGAGCAGCCAAATTTCACCCACCGTGGCAGAAATTGCTGTGCAGCTTATAAACCACTTACAACACATTTCAACTTTTCCATAGGCTGCCTGAATAGGAACACATTTCTCCCAGAGAAATTATGACTTATCACAAATTTAATGCTTATGTACTACAAAAATTTTTCCCTTCCTTCTGTGCCTGCAGCTTTATTCACTTTGGTTATCTGCTCTGGGACTGTCAGACATGCCTGCTCCTTTTTCACTAGCAGACACAATTTTTCCCCTGATATGCTTTCCAAATATCTTAAAAACAATTTTTGAAAAAAAAAAAAAAGAGGATCTCAAGCTGAGTATTATTAATTTGGGGTCAGCACAGGAAGCCCAAATCAGCAAATCAGGTATATCCAAGCACATTCCCACTCACCATGAATCCTGTGTGAAGCTCCACAAGTTAGTGAGTTTATTTTGCCTCATTCCTGAAAATAATGTGGGTGATTTATTTGCCAAGTGTCCAGCACCCACATCTGAACCAGACAGCCCTGAGCATGCCTGTAAGGTGATGCTTTTGGGAATGTTTGGGGTTCAGAGAACCCCAAGTGGGGCAGGGTGAGAAATCCCCCTTCCAGAAGATGCTCAGCTAGGACACAGATTGACAGGGGATAAAAACCTGATAGGCAGCCATTTGTTACAATTAATGTTTAATTAAGAGCAGATGCTATTAGTTTTGAGTCAGAAAACCAACATGTCTTCTATGCATGGATGGAAATTCTGAGTTTGGTGATAAATAAACAATTCATAAATGATTGCAGCAGAGAGGTTCTAACAGGGAATGCTGTCTGGGAACCATGCTGCTCCTAAGGCCTGAAGAAAACAACATGGGTCTGATTTCCTTTCCTTCTTCATCATCCTCTAATGTTCATGCTGGGAGAGATAGAAATAGGGATGCATCTGGTTTGGCTTTTATATAAATCTCTAACTATATATATATATATAAATACAACCCTCCTTTTTCTTTCCTACAAAGCCATCAGATTCTGCAGCATTTACTGGATCTCCAGATTGCCCACAAATATAAAAAATTCTAGCCCAAATCTTCATCTCCATTTTTTATTATTCCACTATATTTTAAAAAATAGCATTAACCTGCTCCATCTAAGTCCTTATTTTCTGCATTCCATTTCTTTAGGTCAAACAGACACTGGAATGAACTTTGCATTTAAGCCATGTACTTCAGAAAGAGGATATCACACAGCCAGCAAACCCATCATGTGTCCATTGTACTTTGGAAAAGGGTTAGAACTGGGTAAAGCTCTTGTGAGAGGGATGAAAATATTCCTGAATGCATATAAAGGACTTTCAGAAAGCCAATAAATACAGCCATATTGTGGCCCCCTACAACAAAATGACACAGCTGGAAAATGATCTCAAGAAACAATTTTCATGCCAGTGTAAGTCTTATTAATGATGAAGAGTTCACTGTTAAAGGCAGAGAAGGGAAGGGAATGCACTGGCATTACATTTCAGTAACCAGGGACCCTCTGGAACTGGAACTTCAAAATAGGATTTCTTAAAAGCTTTTTCTTTCCTAAATTCCCTTTGCAGAAGCTTGCTTATTCTTTCATAATCACTTCAAAGCAATCCCCAGCCTTGCAATAAAGTAAATTCAAAGCAATTAGAGAGTAGATCTACACAGCAAGACCAAACAGTGCTTATAGAGGGTTTCTGTAAAGTGGTTCTGCATACATTTTCCTTGGAATGACATTATTTGTATAAAGAAGTAGGGGGATATTTTATGAAGGGAAAGAAAATACAAAATAAATTTATGACAGCAAATAGAAACACTGCATCTCTGGAGTGTGATATTGTATTGCAGTTTGCAAGCACAACCAACACAGCATCACCCTGCCACGTTCATGCATTTTAGTGAACAATAACAGAGAAAGGAGAAAAAAAAAGAAAGGAAGGCGTCTCTGCAGTGTGCTACAATAAAAGCCACCACGTCCTACAATAACAAGCTACATATGTTCGGGAATAAACAGACCAAGTCTGCATTTTGCTGCCCCTGCTCCCAGTGGCCCTGCCTTGCTGCTGTGCCAGTGGAGGTTTTCTCAAGGCAGCCCAGGGAAATGCAGAACTGCCTCTTGCCTTTCAGAGTGGGGCTGGTGCTGGGAGAGAAGCTGAGCTGGGCTCAGCTGAGGTGTGGGTATTTCATTGTGATGCAAATAAATGTAACAATTAAGAATATAATTTTGGGAGATGTCAGTGGCGTAATTACTCACATGGCTTCCAGCCAATTAAACAGTAGGTGAATTAGCCCATTTAATTGGGTTTGGAATTTCAGTGCAAGGTGTTTTATGCTTTGTATTCTGTCAACATTTTGCTGAACTATACGTTAATAATTCTGATTGCTGTCGAAATAACATCTGGGTAAAATCGGTCTGGAGAACAAGAACCACTGCTTGAAAGGTTGCACACACCTGTGATCCCAGTTGTGCAAGCAGATTGACTCCAACAAAAGCTCCATTCAAGGAAGATGGAAGCCTTGATTGCTTGTAAGCCCATTAAACACTCTGAATGGCCATGAAGATGAAACAAGGAAGCGCTTTAGGACTCTGAAGTTGGAAGTCTTGGAGGAGGAATGGCAATAAAAGAACAACACAAAGTGATTATTGCCAGTATAAAAAGACAAGCGTATAACAGTAACCGAAAAGGAAAAAGGGGGGGGGGAAAAAGTGTCGTATCTCGTCTTGGAGACTGCTGTGATTCAGCTAATCTCCGCTATTAGCAGATGATCACAATGCACTATAGTCCTCAGTAAGATGTGGAAAGAGGCACTCAGGGGTTAGTGGAGAAGTGCTTCAGAGCCACCCTAAGGAAGCACAGAACACTGGAGATTAGAGTTAATGACAATAACAGCATAGAAATGAACCCTCCTTCACAGAGATTAGCTGGAGAACTAAAATACCCCTTTCAAAAAGGGGCTGATGAGAGTCGAACTAATACAGCAGTGAAAGTCTATTAACCACAGGAACGAGAGAGAGTGCAAAGTCCAGAGGAAATGCTCTTTTTGTGCCAGAAGCTGGTTCATTTTGCTTTCCCATTGTCAATGCCCAAAACGAAAAGGGTCCTTGGGTGTGCTTAGCATGTCTCATTGAAATTCTGTCACTGTTACTCAGCCCTGATTGAGTCACTTCATCCACAGACTTAATTTTTGAGAATTCTAGGAATAAGTACCAGGCTCTGAGCTGGGAAACCTCCAAGAGATCAGCCCAGGATCACTCCAAGCTGAAACAATGCAATGGCAAGGAGAAGAAAGAGTGAATGGTTTTATTTTAGGTGTACAGCAGGAATCCCAGGGATGCTTCTAGAGGAATTGCTGCATCAGAGCTGGATCGCTTTGTCCATCATATACAGCTTCAGAATCCTTCCAGCATTCCTAGCATTAGAGAAGACAAATCAGATGTACAGCTGCAGATCTTCTCAGTTCATGGGCAATATTCTACACAATCAGAACCCCTGTGCAATTGAAAAGAAGGCAGAGTTTGGACTTTGTTGTCCAGTGCTGCACAGCCCAGAACAGCCCTCAGCAGTTACACCTGTAAAATGCAAGTCTGGGATCTGAATTGCAGCCTTGGGCTCCTCTACTTATGTATTAAAGACTTTAATCAAACAAGCTGTTCTATTTCTCCCATGCCTCATTCCTCCCATTTCAAATATCAGAATAAATCAGTGATTCATATTTCAAAAGCATTAGGAGATCTTTGCATGTAGTGTGCTCCGTAGCATTATTGTTATTTATAATTAACAGCAGGGTTGCTCCACTATTAATAACACTTAGCAGCAGTGCTTTTCATCTTCAAACCACTTTCTGAGCACTAATTAACTCCAGACTTCTGTTGTTCAGAACATCTTACTTGTTGTTCTGCTTCCCTCAGTTCCCTGTGTTACAGGGGCAACAGGGAAAACCCTGTGAGCTTCAGGAAACTTGATAGTGAATATTTAACTTTAGAGGGTCCATTAATAACTCCCACAGCAAGAATTGGTTCCACCTTGACAGATTTTCTCCGAAGTGTCTTTGTAAGACACTGGAGTGGAGCCACACTGCCCTTTCTAATGGGAGCTGTGCAGAGTAAGCAGGGCACAAACAGAGGTTTCCCTGAGTTTCTTTGATTTTCTCCCCTGCCTGAGCACTGCCTCTCTCTCCTTGCTGCAATGTGGAATTACCAGAGACTGCTGAGAGGTGCTTGGGAACCCCCAAAACAGCTCAGCACTCGGTGCAATGGGAACAGAGGTGAAAAATGCATTTTCTTCACTCTGCACTTTATCTCACCCAGAATTTCATTCCAGCAGCAACATCTCAGGGCAGCTGTTGCCATTTTTTTTCTTCATTAGCCATTTCTCAGGTACACAGGATGTGGCACATAGACCATTTTTAGTGAAGGATTTCTTACTCAGTAATGTGTTTTTTATCTTGGCATCTGCAGGACAAGGCAGCACAGGACAGCCCTTGATCCTTCAGGATGAGCTGGTCAGCAGGGAGAGCAGGACCTTGGTTCAGCTCCTCTCCTGCCAGGTGGCTCAGAGCATCCAATTTAGCTGCTTTAGGTGTAATCAACATTTACCAGGGGCATGTTGGCCCCCAGTGTCCTCAGAGCAAAGGATGCTCTGAACTTTGGAAGAGAAACCGAGAGAAAAGGGGCTGGAGAGGGGAAATGAATCTAGAGGAATGTAATGAGGAAAAAATAAGAACAAATCAACAATAGCAAAGAAATGTAGATGCTCACCAAATCATTCCTGCTCATACTGTTTTGGACCAGTTATTTACTGAAGGAATGCTGATTCATTTTAATTTACTTGCCTAATCATTCAGCATCAAACACAGATCAATATAAACCCTATTTATGAGGCTCAACTTTCAAAACTGCCACAAGTTGCTTTTGCATCCCTCCCATCCTTCATTTGCATGTCTCTATCAAGAGTGCAGGAAAAGCAATGGACAACCACCAGCAGCAATGAGAACTTTCCCTGCAGATGTTCCAGTGCCTCTGGAGTGGACATTGTGCACTCTGCCTTTCCTGCACATTTTCACCACGAAATGGGGATTGGCATCACCAAGTTTGCACATTTTTGTGAAGGGATTGCGTTAGCTCACTATGAGGTATGGCTTCAGTTCATGGAATTTTATCTCACCCATCATACTAAAAGCACAGTTATTTATTCCAGAGCTTACATTTTTTATTTTTCTTTAATGAAAAATCTATAATAGCAAAAACCCCCAGTCAGTGAAACCATCCACACTTTTACATGTTCATAAGAGGACACTTCAAGGGATACACTAATTATGCCTTCTCAGCATATATTTGGCCCTGGAGGTAACAATAACATAAATTCTTCATTGTGCTCTAATTTAGCATCCAAAGATTAGCATATTCCACCCCTTTTATAAATTATAGAGTTTCCAGCACACTCTGCATTTAAAATCCAGAAGTGAAATGTATATATTGTTGATTTGAAACAAGAAAAAGCTGTTTGCAAACTGACAGGGGTCTCTCACCCAGAGCACTGGATTAATGTCTAGTGGAATGAATGTCCATTGTGGGCCCTTCCAACCTCTCCCATTCTGTGATTCTGTGAAACAAATCACGTAACCAGCTGCTGGAGTAACAGCCAAACACCCAGACTAGTGCACCATATAATTCAATTGATTGCCCTGAGAAACAATAATATAGTTATAATACTTCTACTGGCTTGATCCCCAGGGGAGCAAATTTACTCTGGTCTCCCTAACTGGTTGATAACATATTTAAATGCCAGTCAGTCACTAATCCGTTGCTGCTCCATCCTCTGAGAGCTGCTTTATTGAACACTGTAATTGCCTGGATGTTGTTTTTCATTTCTGTAGCTGTTGCTGTTAATTAAATATTTCATAGAAAGCTTTCTCTGACATTTCTTACTGCATTCTTGAATATCTGATAAGATATACAGGCTGAATATTTGTACCTGCTGCTCTCTGCTGATACTCTTGTCCTAGATTCGAACCCCCAAAACACTAAAGAAATGACACACTTTTAGTGAAATTAGGACTCACACTGTTAAAGGGCTGAGGGGAGCAGAATGAAATAGAGGCATATGCCTTGTCTGTTGGATCACAGATGTCAGCTCAAGCAGGATGTACATCTGGACTGCAGGCTTTACCTTCCTTCTCCCTGTAAATGTGGAGGATGTGGACACTGCATCAGTGGCAGGATTGATTTTCTGGAGTCAAACCTTAGCAAATGTCAGATTGGGCATTCTTAAAACAAAAAAAAAATCTTGGGGGAAGGTAAGGCTCAGAATTGACTTTTTGTGCCATGGCACGAGAGAAAGGCAGCATGAAGAGGCATTCTGGCAGCTCCTGGGGATGCCAGGTGGGGTTCCCTGTTAACTGAGGGGGCAGATCCAGCTGTGGACACACAATGCCCAGCAGAACAAGAGGACCAAGAGGTTAAGGCTGAGTTGGGGATGTCAAAACACCCAGAAATTCCCTAACACTTGAGATACAATGCTGCTGTTTTCACACTGTACTCTAATGGCTACTGCCTCCCAAATTAACAAGACTGTTAATGAAAACAAAGCACAGCTAATGCTCTGAATTAACTTGTCCAAGGGGGTCTGACAAGCACGTCTGGAGCTGTAACAAAGTGTATGGGGTTTGCTTGGCAAGGGTTTGGTAGGGGGAGCTACACAGGTGGTTTCTGTGAGAAGCTGCCAGAAGTTCCCTCATGTCCAAGGGAGCCAATTCCAGCAGGCTCCAGGATGGACCCACCACTGGGCACAGATGAGCCCACAGCAATGGTGGGAGTGCATCTGGAATAGCAGCATATAGAAGGGGGAATGTTGCTGTGTGAGAGCAATTGCAGCTGAGGAGTGAGAATGTGAGAGAAACAGCCCTGTAGTCCCAGGTCAGTGGGGAAGGAGATTCTCCTGCAGCCCATGAGGAAGGTCATGGAGAAGCAGGATGTGCCTCTGCAGCCCGTGGAGCTCTGTGCTGGAGCTGAGATCCACCTGCATCCTGTGGGGATCCCCACACCAGAGCAGGGGATGGCCAGAGGAGGCTGTGACCCCGTGGGGAAGGCTCCTGGTGGGAGAGAGGAGCCCATGCTGGGGTAGGTTTGATGGCAGGACTTGTGACCCTGAGGGTTCCTCAGTGGAGCAGCCTGTTCCTGAAGGACTGCAGCCTCTGGAAGGACCCACACTGGAGCAGTTTGGGAAGAACTGCAGCCTCTGGAAGGACTCACACTGGAGAAGTTTGGGAAGAACTGCAGCCCCAGGGAAGGACCCACACTGGAGAAGTTCATGTGTCCCATGAGAGGCACCCCACACTGGAACAGGGAAGAGTGTGAGGAGTCTTCCACCTGAGGAGGAAGGAGACACTTCCATGCCAGGCATTTACTCAGTGTATATCCACAGGAAGGGTGTGCATGCACACACATACACCTGCTGATCTTAAATATCTGGATTAGTTAAGCATTTAACTAACACAATTTTAAATTGCAGTTCAGATGTTTTAAATGTTTAAATAATCAGGATGAAGTCCCAGCACCACTGAAGTGTTTGACAAAGCCTCTATTAAGTTCAACATTTTATTGGCTTTTCCATTTTTAATTTGTTTAATGCCATCAGTATGATTAGTGAGCCATCACTTTTAGAAACTAAGATGCTGCATGGACAATCTAAGGAACATGAGTTGTGTTCTAAGCTCCCTTGGGAGCTGTTTATTACCAGCTCCTGGATGTCCTCTTAGCAAATGGAAAACATTGGTGTATGCCAGAAGGGCCAGAACATTGGATGCTGGGATTCCAACAGCTCCACACAGCCAATAGAGGAGACAGTATGTTGTGGAAAACTCATGTAAGGAATAAAATTGCCTCTGGGACATTATTTTGGAAAGCCTTGTAAATCCTTCACCAGTCCATCTGCTGAAATCTTATTCTGTACATTGACTTTGTTTGGAGCCTGCTATGTGGATCTGCTGCTCCATGGTCTAGTTGCACTGATATTCCTGCAGATCATTTATTCTCCAAGAAGCCTCCTAGATGCCACTTCCACAGTATCCCTCTTTCTTTAACATGGTCTGCTTCAAATTATTCCCCTTTCAAAACAAAACTGTATAACCCTTTCCATCCCACTGCCCTGGACCATGGCAGTTTAGAAGCTGAAAATGGGCAAGAACTGCAGCACCTGAGCACACAGAGCCAGGGAGTGCCCAGGCACTGGGACACCAAGCTTTTCCTCTGAAAACTGAAACCAAACTGAATTTGAATTTTGGTCCTACTGTAGGTTAAAAGCTTGCACAAAGCCACTTCTGCTCAGCTGACAAGAGGTCATTTGATCATTAGAATGAGCTCAAACCATGTTCGAGCACTTTGGAAAATTCTCAGCTGCTTCTTGCTCTACATTTGGCAGCAAGGGGACCAGGGAAACAGGTGATGCTTTCCACCATCCTACCCCTAGCATCATCCTAGGTTCTAACAGATGCATTTTATCTCTTTGCCTTAGTGATACCATCTTTTATGAAACCTAATATGAAAAATAGGTTTTTCTTTTGTCCCAACTTTGCAAGCTGTTCAATTTCCAGTTATTTATTATTTTAATTTATGCCCTGCTCTGTGCCTGTACTCTGCTCTAATTTACACCACATGCTCTCTGCTTTGTAATTCTGTTAGCTGGAGATACCTGTAAATGAAATAATCCTTATGAAATCAAGCTGCTTTGCATGGCCTGAAGAGCTCTTGCTTCACCTGCCCTAGGTAGCCAGTACCCACTCCCCAGCAGAGACCACAGGACCAAAATTCAGTTTGGTACTGAGTCTTAAAGTCTTCTTTCATTTGCAAGGAAACACCCACTTCTGAAAATGTGCAGGGAAACTCCCCATGGGAAAGTTTGTTTCTCTAAGAGGATCCATGGGGACAAACATCAGAGCAACAATTAGAGACCTGGCTTCCTTCCTCATGTGGGAAATGAGCAGAGGAAGGGAAAGAACACTTTCTGTGCTTCATTTGAGCTTTGTCTCAGATCAGGAATGCCTTTAGGATGGGGTGTGGCTTTAGATCAAGAGAGAGAAACAGAAAAGGGAGACAGAAAATGCTGCTGCTCCCACCTTGGCAGGCAGCATCCCTGCAGCTTCCTGCACGGCTGCATCCACGATGGGTCTGGTGCATTTATCACTCTGCAGCTTTGCACCAGCTCCTGCTGGCAGCCCCTCATTTCTGCCTAGTTAAGGAGGGATTCAGTAGAGCATTCTCTCAAAAAAGAATTGTTCCCCTTTCCTGCACCACAGGTGACAGTGTCCTGGTGTCTCTCAGCGCTGCATGAGATGACTTGGAGGCTTTTCAACAGTCAGGAATCCTCCTGGAGAGCCCCCTTGGAGTTCCCTGCCTGAGGTTAACCTGCCATGCTCCTAATATGATTAAGATTCTCAGTTCCCTGCCAGAGTGACAGCATGAGACAAGTGGGGCTTGGCAATGATGTAGAAGGATACAGGGTGGCAAAATCAGGGAGCGTACAACCTAAATATCAGGGTCCTTTCATTCAAAGTAGCAGAATTTCCATCTCCCAGTGACCACTGCAGAGCATCCTGACAGCTCCAAACTGCCAGATAACAACAGATTTGTTACAGACCTCTGGGCCAAGAATTAAGGGGAGATAGATTCTCTTCTTTCTATTTAAAAAGTAAGTGTTCACACAGAAGCAAGCAGAAAATTCAGTGGAAAGAACACATGCAGTCATGTATCAAGGAAGAAGGTATTTGCAAGCTCACAAGAGCAATATGTGAAGATTCTTAAACTACAGGTTTCTCTCTGTAAAATTAGAAAAAAATAATAAATAATGAAGACAAAGAATTTAACCATATTTTGAGGCTGGCAAGTATTCTTAAGCCTTATGAAAGCTTTCTGGGCTGGATCTGCAAGCTTAAATGATATGGTGATTTTAAAGCCAGATTATTTGAAGCAGTTTTCCTCCCCACCCCCAAAATCTGAAATGCAACTAGAGATGGACCAGAATATTTACAAATTTGTATTAAACATATGAATCAGTTTCAACCCTCCAAACAGCTTGTGATCTAAACTAGATTCTTAGATTAATATTTCAAACTTTTAAATATGAAATGAATTTCTAAGGTTCCTTTGAGTAAATACTAAGAATCTTTCCTCCAGCATTTTCATTTTGGTAAGAAATGAGCGTATGTTTCCTTTAGGATTAAATAAAAATTATTTCAAATAAGTAACAGAATAATTGAACAATTAATTGAGGTTTTGAACCTGGATGAACAAATTCATCACCAACCAGGTTTTTTCTCAATTCTTCCAACAACTGGAATACTTCAGAAAGGGAATGGAGGGTGTCCCTCCCCTGTCCAACCTGGCACCTGAACACAGGTGTCCAGAAGGCAGGAGTGGCACATGTTTGTGCATTAACCTCAGTGGCTGAGTGGCCAGTTTTCTACAAATACTCAAATCTGGTAATTATCATCATAACGACTCGGTATTGTCCTTGATTTGTGTTTTAATCTCCGTAATTAAAGTGTCTAGCTGCCACAGCAACAGACTCTATAGAAGCATGTCTGCTGTGTAATCATAAAATTAATTAAAGCCACAAAGTGGCTGCACAATAAGGAAAACACTAGATGGGATAGGAGACCAGAGGCTTCAAAAAATCCTTTGGAGAACCCTTCAGTGCAGTGAGTCTCAGCCAAGGAGCAGATGCTGTCCTGCGAGGCCATCCCAGGGCTTGGAGGGGCTGGCTCCAGCTCCCCGTGCATGTGTTTGCATCCCAAATAATCGGCAGACTGGCCCCTTGTGGACACTTTCAGCAAAGGAAGGAAAACCCAAACAATACCTAAAATGAGTAAATCCTCTCACCCTGAGAGAGGGAGCCCTTTTAGAGATTAAGGCTTTTCTGTTGCCCAGATAAATGATGTCTGCCAGCAGGCACCTCCTCTAGGGCACAGCACCTTCCTCAAAGACCCTGGAATTAGGCTGATTATTCCCAAAGCAAGAAAGAAGCATATTCTCCTAACTCCAAGATGCCTTTCTCACTCCAGCTCTCTACCACACACCAATCCCCTATTCCTTTCAGGATCTCCAGCACTCTGAGGGACAGGCTCTCTCTGTCCTACCAGAACTGCCAAAATAAGGAGACATTCATTCCCTAGTCCAACCCATCTGGTTGGGTGCATGGGTGTGCATAAATTGGGCTGAAATCCCAAGGATGTCTCTTCTCCACTCTTTTTTAGGCATGAAATGACCCAAACCTATTAAAAGAGAAATCAAGGCTGAGACCTCTCCAAGAGAAATGCTGAGAATACTGTGATAGCAGGGAAGCAGGTGAGTACAGGGGGGAAGGTTCAATAAAGCCCCTTTTATTTCCTAATCAGCAGCAACTACAGGGGAGAAACCAGCTGTGAACTTGTCAGATGTGCTGATGATACACAACCATGGGGGACAGTCAATACAGGGCCAAGCAGCAAGGGAACTTCAAAGGGAAACCACACTCACTGTGTAATTGGAGTGAAACATGGCAAAGAAAAGGGAAGAGGGAAGGATGCCTGCTGGGGAGACCTGGGGCTGTGGGGAGGGGGGTCTTTGGTTTTGTTTCAAGCAGTAAAAGGGAAGGTGTCAGGTGTTGGCATATTAATTCCTGGCTCGATCAGATCTGGTGTGCAAGGCTGTCTCTGACCCGGTGGTTTGTCCCTCTGTGGCAAAATTTACTGCAAAGATTCAGCCTGAACATATGTAAGCTACAGAATGGTCATCTCTTTGTCAGGAGCTGTAGTTTGTAACACAGCTGGATGCTCGTGTTGATTTTTGTTCTCCACAATCCTCCAAAGCAGAGGGAAATGATGCTGAATCTTTGTATGACTGGAAAGAGCAAATACAGAGGAAGTGTGGGAGTGACAACAGCTTTTATCAAACTTATTGAGCTTGTTTATAATGAAAATAAAGCTGATACTGCCCAGAGGTGGACACCTGCATTTCAGTTAAACACCTACAGCCCTGGGAGAAAGGGGCTGGCAGGTCACTGGGAGTCTGCTCTCCAAGGCTACAAAAGCACAGGCACAAGCCTTGAGCCAAGGCCAGGAACTAGAGATGGATCTGTGGCACTGTGGTAGAGCAGCTCATGGAAATTTGTCAGAGTTTCAGAATGAGAAATGAGGGGCTGCTGGGACAGATCAGCTGGCACAAGAGGAGCTTGCACTTGTCATTTGCTAGTGCCAAAAGCAGTGTTATTCTTTGGGAATCAAATCATCTCAGAAGGAATTCCAGCAAGGAAGTTGATCTCATAAGGAACTCAAAGTGCTCGCTACACATCCTATTCATTTTCAAACCAAATTTCTATGGCACAGAAGTGGTGGGACTCAAGGCACCACCTGATTGCTCTTCTGCTAGCCAGTAGCTAACTTAGAGTTTTCTCTTGGCTCTTTTCTTACCACAACCCCAAACCACAGTTCCAGATCATCAGTGCTGAAATTCTTTAATTTGGTGCATCAATCCCTTTGAAATGCCCACCTTTCACAACAAAGTTTCTGCTAGTGCTGGGCACCTCTAAGTTTTGGGAAGGGGCCTACTGTTATTTCAGCTTTTAATTAACAAAATGGCAATGGTGGTGGCTGGCACCTCATCTTACAAGTGTAAGAAGGTTCAATATCACCCCTGACCCTTCCCATGGAGAAGCAATACTCCATAGCAGAGCAGCAGTTTGTACCCATCCTGAGCAAGACAAACTCCAGAAATAGTATTTGCTCACAAGGAGGAACCAAAATAGATCCTTAACTGGATCCAGACTTGCCTATGACAGCACAATCAAAACCAAAGCAGGTTTTAAATGAAATCTCCAGCTCACAGTTTTCCCCTCCACACACAGTTACATTTATCACTTTACCATACATGTGCAAAAAAACCAACACCACTCATTCTCCTTTCTCTTTCCTCTCCTTTGACCTTTCCTCTGGCTTCTCTTCTCAGTAACCATTTTCCAGGCAAGGAGCATGTAAGCAGCACACAGCACTTGCTAAAAGTGGTTTTACTTTGTCAGCAGATAAAAAATACCTTTTTTTCTGATGGTTGTTTGGAGTAGTCTGTTGCCCTTTGAGTGACCTGGGCTTCCCACAGAAAGCAGAAGACATAAGAGATCAACAGGGAGAAGAAACAACATGTCTCTTGTTAGTAGCTTAAGAGAAAAGATGGAGGGTCCTAAAGGGAAACTGGATTTGACACTGGAAACTGTGAACAAGCCAGGTGTGGTCCAAAAAAACAGCATGACCTCTGCAACCTGGAAGTGCTGCAGCTCTTTGGTCCTGAGAGGAAAGGCTTTGGAGCAAGAGAACCATAATTATGGTCACTGTCACCTCCTGGAAGCCAGGAAAACCACCAGGACTGCATTCAGCTCTGCACACCATGGGTGCCTCTGTCAAGCTGGATTGTCTCCAGTCCCGTTTTCCATCTGGATTCAGGCTGGTGACTATTCAGGGAAGCTGCCTGAAGCACAGACCGTGGCCAAAGCTCCCAGCACTGCCCAGCAGCGTGTCCTGCTGGGGCTCAGGCAGGGCTCTGTCCCTCTCCCAGGACAGGTTCTGAGCACTGCACTGCTCAAAGCTGGGCTACAGGCTCAACAAGGACAAGCTACTCCCTGACAGTAACTGTGCTGCAGCAGGAGAGCATGAATATGAAATAATGAAAATTATTGACATGAAGCAGATCTGGATTTACTGTGGAGTAGAAATTAAAGATGTCACTGTGACTGAGTGTAGGCTGCTGTTGCTGCTCTCTGTCATTCAAGCTTCACATGCAGTTTTATCAACAAGCCATCTACTCATCTCTGAGTAGTTTACTTCCCTTTCCACACATTTTCTTCTGGAAGCACAGGCCTGAGTCTCCAGGCCAGGTTTCAGTGCTCCTGCCAGGCTGCAATCCCGTCCATTTGCACTGACAATTTAATCACCTTGCACTGATTTGTCATAAGTGATCACTGACTGCTGCTAACGATGCTCTCATTGATTGCTTTGAATGGAACAATTGACAGTGACTGAAGGTCAGGCTGACACAGCCAAGATGAAACATCAGTAGAACTATACAGGTTTTTTTTTTCCATACATGTACTATAAATTATTTTGAAGGTGATTCATATGAGCTTACAATGGAGTCTAAAAGCATAATTGTCTTTCATTACTATGCAAATTATGCAAAAAAATCATCTAAGATCAAGTCCTATTGATGATATACTGCTTTATCTTCTTTCTCCTCTGACAATTCACATCTGCAGCCTACAGAAGTCAGATTATTATCTATACCATTATTAACTTCATTTACTTTTCAAGGTGGTAGTTGTAGCTTTTTCTTGGAGCAGCTATTTTGACACACAATACTTAGAAACTGTGGAATTCAAAGCCAAAAGACAACAATTACTTCAACTGTCTTCACACACTTCCAAGGCAGTGTTTAAACTTTCCAAGTCTGATGGATAACTAATATAATTATACTAAACTTGGAAAGAAAGCAGATGGCATAAACCAGGCAAATGAGATATGTACCAGAAATAGTTATCAGCTGAAAGAATAATGCAGCAGGGTGGTTTTATAAGGATGCTTTCTGAAATAGATTCACTTATAGATTCATATATTATTTTCTACTTTAGAGCTCTCAACTGAGTGTGTTCAGCACCTACAGAATTACCCAAGAAGAAATCTTGCACTTTACAGCTCTCCTCACAACTACAGTAATGATTATTTTCTTAAGGAAACATACAGACATTTTAAGAATCAATATTTCAGATTACTTACCCAGCAGCAAATCACAGTGTGCCCTTTGCATAAGTCACTTGTGAAAATAAAGTTGTCACAAGTGTCCATTAGAACAGACAATGCTCCATGTTAATCTTTCCTGGGGTAACATCCTCTGACCACGTGCAGCTGCAGCACTCACACAATGTGATTTGCTAAAGACCACACTCAATAAAGGCTCTGGGGAGCAACTAAAGATCAAAAGGAGGTGCAAAACCAAAACCCTCTTCATCTACAAAGGCTCCCTCCTCTTCAAACAAAGACAGGAGCTAGAATCTAAGCAAAATGAAATTTAAATCTCATGTATGTTCAGAAAAACTGCATTATGAGAGCACAGCTGAAATGTCAAAAGGGAATTCATCCTGTAAGGACTTATTGTGACATGCTAAAACAAGCAATTCCAAAGACTCACTTCTAGCCCAGAGCTCCCTGCTCTCATCCCCTCAGCCTTGCTGCACAAGTATCGTGGGACTGAGGAACTGCTGACCCTGGATGAGCACAGAGTGAGCAGAGAAATGCCTGAAGGGGAAATGCCATCTGTGAGAGCCAGCAGTGAGTCAGAGCCACAGCCAGGACTGAGCTCTGTGAGCTGAGTCCCAGCCCAGCCCAGCCAGGGCACAGCAGTGACTCTGCCTGGAGCAGCTCCATCACCCGTGGCAGCACACCAGCACCCACGACATAAAAACACTAAGTATTAGCAATAATATTAGTAAGTAATAGTAATAAATTATAAGTAATAATATTAGTAAATAATAGGTGCTCCTGTTTGGGGAATTCCTGACAATCAGACCCTGTCAGGTACTCCCCAAATAGGAAAGTCCTCCATTCTTCAGATGCTCTGTTCACTGGGAGATCCCCAGCACAGCTGGTTGGATTCCACTGCCCCACTCACTAAAAATCCTTAAATATTGTTGCAGCAGGAACCTGCTTTTGGCAAAACCCAACACAACATTTGTGCTCTCTGCTCATCTTCAGAGCACACTGGACATTTGAAGGAACAGACACATCCAAATGCTACATGAGCTATTGTGATTTTGCCCTTCTTGGAAAGATATTTGTTTGTTTATTAATAGTTACTAATAGTATCTTAACTGTTGGTTGTTTTCAAGAAGTTTCTTTCCTATCAAGTGTTCTAAGTTTTATTTCACTCAAGTCTGACCTGCTGAAGAAAAAAAAATCTTCCTTCAATTAAGAGCTTTGCCATGAGAAGGACCACTGGTTCCAGTACTGAATTATTTAAAGCTGAGAAATGTTTTACAGAGCTTTGGAAATTACAAAAGAGGTAGAAAACACCCTTTGCCCAAAACACTGCTCTTACAGCATTTTAGCCACCAGTTCTAGTGAACCATTGTGCTATCAGCCTAAGACAACCTTTTCCACTAAAATATCACCCAGCACCCACAGATTTTCTTGTTAACAGCTTTTTTCTGTGATATTTTAATGTGCTCATGCATGGCAGTCGATTGTCTCAGCCTTGCTGGGATTGCTGGAGGGGGAGCTGCTGACATCTGATACCAAGGACAATTTCTGGAGCAAGGAAGATTGTTTTTTTCCCCCCTGAGGATCTACATTACTTCCAGGAACAAGTTGGGTCTGCAGGCTGAAAATGCAGCCAAATTCTGCTGATTTGGGACAGCACATGAGGGTAACTCATGTCCTCTCAGCTCCCCAGGGTCACTTCCCTGCTCAGGAACAAGCACACACGTGATTTGCCCTTGTTCAGTGACTCCTCTGACTCCAGGAGGCTGTTGTAATATTATTTATGCTTCTTAGTCATCAAAGCTTTTTTTAATCCAGCTTAGGTGTGACATCTTGGGGCCAGGTGAGTAGTGGGGTGGAAAAAAACAGCCATGGATGCACTCTGCAGCAGGGCTTATCTTCTGCAAGTCAGGCCTGATTTGAGAGTGCAGTGGGATGGAATGAGCTCCCCCAGTATCTCAGAGATCAAGGGTAAACCCCAAATGTGGATGTGACCACTCTGAGCTGGGCTGGCTGCCTCCCTGCACGCTGAGCACTGCCACATCTTCATCTGAACTCTGCTCACGTCATCTCCACCCAGATTTAGCCTCAATTTGCTTTTTTGCCACAGGTGGAAAGTTGGCTCTGGCATGCATTTGCTCAGGAAGTCACAGACATTAAAAAAAGAGGTCCTGATTTCAACTCTGTCCATTATGCAAATGCAATTAAGGTACGTTATCTTAATTTGGTTTAAAACCTTTAAAACACCTTGAGCAACCAGTCTAATTATACTTTCTTCATCATGGCTTGGGTTCCAAACACTCCTTGCTTTAGTGCAAAAAAAAAAAAAAAAGCCACTAACAAACAAGCAGAAAACCTTCTCACAAATATTTCTCAGATAAACATTAATAATCCTTTATGCTTATTTTGCCCATTTATTCCAAGAAAATGCTCCACAATTTGTAAAGCCAAGATCATTTTACCTACCTCTGGGATGGAATGTCACAACAGTTTAATCACACAGCAACACCAAGCAACATTTGAGGATCAGGCACCAAGAACAATACTAACTCTAATTGAAATTACTGGGGGAATTAAGGCATGCAGAACATAATTACTCATACTGGATTTTGGCCAGTGCAAACTGGAGCACGAGCCAGGACACAAAGTCCAGCCACCTCCTTCCTACCAGAAGTGCCATGAACACAAGTGGCAAGATCCCAGAGTGCAGCATCCTATAAAATATGGATGAAAATAGCCACTGAACCAGCTCCAATTTTAATGTGGATGTAATGCTGAACAAAGAAAAAAAAAATAAAAGAAGAAAAATCTTGCATCATCTACTAACAAAAACAATATTCTCCAAAAACACAAGCTAAGTAGTGATTTGGCAAACTTCAGTATGTTTAAGGACTATGCACCAAGCATTACACCAACCTCTGGACAGATCTAATGAACCTCTTCAATCAAACTTCTCTGGGCCTCAAGAAATCAACATTGCTCTTTATTGTGGGAATAAATCTGTCCCAGTGAGCTCCATTGCCTCTCCAGCCTGGCAGAGAGAGGTACAATAGGGAAAGCAGAGCAAAACCCCAGATTAAAAATTATACCAATTTTATGGACTCAGAGGCTCCCAGAAATACATGGTCCTTGTTCAGAAGCAGAGACAGTCTCGTCTCTTCTCTTCTCTTCTCTTCTCTTCTCTTCTCTTCTCTTCTCTTCTCTTCTCTTCTCTTCTCTTCTCTTCTCTTCTCTTCTCTTCTCTTCTCTTCTCTTCTCTTCTCTTCTCTTCTCTTCTCTTCTCTTCTCTTCTCTTCTCTTCTCACCACCTCTGTCACAAGTCCTCACTGTGTGTACATGGATTTTCACCAAATATCTCCTTTCCCAATGTGGTTTTTGATGGATCCCACACTCCCTGGCTAGAACAGCCCTTTATTTCAGGGCAGATCCCCCTTGGCTGTGTGTGGATCAGCTCCTGGAGCTGTACAGTTGGGACCCAGAGGAAAGTCCCATCTTTGGCCCTTCCAGCACTATTTATTGTAATCCCTGCACCAGCACCAGCCTGCTGGGGTTTTATGTAGCCAGCTCTAAAGTAGGAATGTGATTTTATCACAGAAATAATGTTTGTCTACTTTTAGTTGTCCTTGGGATCTAAATCTAAAAGGAGTGCTAAGCATTATTGTTATTAAAGCAACAAAACACGTCCTAGGAGTGGGTACAAAGGAGGAATTCTCAAAGCACAGAAAAGCATTAAAATAAGGTCACATTCCTTAAAGTCCCACAAGACCTGAAATACAGATGCTGTGAGTAGCTAGCAACTAATTAGTTCCAAGCAACATGGTGCAGTGCTGACACACAGATACACAAACATGGCACCGTGTACACAGGCAGGGTTTGATTGTGTTTTTAAATATTTCATCTTACAGGCCAATTATCATAAGGGAACTGATACGTAAAATTGCCAAATTCTCAATTATGCTCTCCTTTCCTCAACTCATTTCCATTTTGACCATGAAACTCAGTGCCACCCTAAAACAATTCATCAGTTACAGTAAAATGAAATTCTAAGATGGTGAGAGGATTTAATGCAAGAATAAAATCTCTGACTGAATTGTTTGCTCTGAAGGATTAAAAAAGTACATATATAGAGGACTTTTTATAAAGTAACAGGCAATTTCTGCCAATTTATCTGTATCTTCACAGGACCACAGTGGGGTTATCTGATCCCACCTCCCTCCTCAAGCAGCACCATCCAGGAAAACACAGCTCAGGATTGTGTGCAGACAGATCTGGAATATGTCCAGTGAGAGGGAATCCCCACCCTTGCAGTGCTCAGTCACTGCACAACAAAGAAGTTTTTCCTCGTGTTCATGTGGAGCTTCCTGTGCATCCATTTCTGCCTGTTCCCCCTTGTCCTATTGCTCAGCACCCTGGGGCAGAGCCTGGTCCATCCTCCCTTCAGATACTGATATTGATAATGTCTCCTCCCTGATTCCACCTTCCTCCATGTGAAATATAGCCTGAATGCAGGTGGGAGAAATCCCAGCAAAGCCTGGGAAGTGCTGCACAACCTTGCCTGACGATGCTTTGGCTCAGGGATGCCCTGACTCAGCTCCTGCCAGGAGCTGACCTGTGCACCACAGCAGCTCTTCCCAGAAGGATTCACTGGGCTGGCTTCCATTTGCAAGGAAAACTCTGCCATTCACACAAAACACCTTTGGAAACTGCAGAGAGCAGCCTCACTAAAACCTTGCTGTTTGAGAAGAGGTGAAGCAGCAGGGTGTGAGCAGAGCCAGGGGTCACTCCTGCCCTGCTGGTGGCCAAGGGCAGCTCCTCCTTTCCCCCCAAGCCCTCTCCTTCCCTCTCCCCTTCCTCTGTGCCCACCCTTCTCACACCTCCTCTTTCATGCCTCTTTACCCACCACTCTGCAATGCCTGAGACCATTTCCACTGCCTTGTGTCCTTCCCCAGTGGCCTTGTTATCTTCCTCCCATCCTCCTCCTCTGGCCTTGCTGTGCTCAGCTGGCCTTCCACTGGGAATCTGCTCTTTGCACCCAGAAAAGGTGGATAACATTTACAAAAGGATATAAATAACTCCTGTGCTAAAGCTTTATTGATTTTCAATGGGATTTTGGAACCTTGTTGTTTTGTCTCTTTTTAATTTATTTTTTTTTTTGTCTACCCTTCTTTTAATCCCTACATCACCAGTTTTTAATGCTATTGGTTTAGGTAAAAAGGAATAGCATGGGATCAGCTATACATGCATTTATACTGACACAGTGGATTTCCAGAGAGATTTTTTCCAGAGATTTTTTTTATAGAGGGTAAGATACAGGCAGTGAGAATAAATCCCATACAGGCCAAGTCATGGATCTGATCTGTAGTGGAAACTGCCATAACACAGAGGGTGAAAGGAACCTGAGCAATAAAGACCAGTCATTACAAAATCTGCATTTACAGGAAATTCCATTGCTGAAGCACTGCATGCTATCACTGGAGAGAGGAAAAAATTGGGGGTTTTCATTCCAAAATTATGCAAAAATATGCAAAAATGGATATATTATCTACCATTAACTGTAAATGTTTATGGAAAAAATTGGTTAAATTTTTTTTGCTAAAAACTTTATATGCTAATAATAATTTTCTATTTTTGTATTATTCTACACAAAAAAAAAAAAAAAATTAAATCCCTCAGTAAAGCTACTGACAAGAGACTCAGGTGTGTTTCTTTAAAAAAGCACAAAAAAAAAATCTTTACTTGTAACACTGGCAGAGCTCCTGCTTTCTCCTCCCTTAAACATTTCCTCATAGCTCTCAACAATCCTCAGCCCTTGAAAAAGGGGGTCATTCTCTCAACATTAAGAAAATCTTGCCTGGTTTTTCTTTATCCTCACTCTACTCTTCATCTTCACTTCCCCAAGTAACTTTGACCACCACAGGTGAGCAAGACAAACCCCACATTGTACTTGAAAAAGAAAATATGTGAATTCTGTACAGCTTCAAAATTGAAGCCTGTCCCTGCATTTCCCAGCCCTCATCTCCTGCAGCAGGTTAACACAACTAACCTGGGTGGAAAGAACACAAGGAAGAGAAAAAAAAATCTTTTTGCAATTTAGAAAATTACAGAATCTTTTTTCTTTTTGCATGGAGGCTTTTTTTAAGAGAACTGAAATTGTTCAAGCATAATGGCAAGTGACCTCTTTCAGGTGTATAATTTTCTGGAAGCCCCTTAAAACAATAGACTTTTCTTCACAAAAGGTACTTATCCCATAATTGGCATGCAGGCATGGAATCAGTATTTGCCTGCAGTAGAAGTTTTCTTAAATAAATTCAGTATGTCAGGTGCAACCACAAATCTGTGGGATGATTATTATTTACCTGTTTAGTGCTGACAGAGCCTGGGCCCAGTATCTGCCCAGAAACAGCCTTAAAAAGGAAAAATTCTCATTTAGAGGAGGGCCAAAAGTGGCAATTGAAATTTGCAACATTCCCTCCTCCTAGGACTGCCTTAGACATTCATTCTCTTCTTTAAATATGCAACTCTCTGCTTCAGTTTCTTATTTATTTATAATAAGAAACTGGTAATATTTAACATATGTAAGAGCAGAGAGGTTTGAGCTGTAATGCATCATTGTGACCTTCAGCTGCAAGGAGCTATAGAAAAACAACAAATTAACATTCTTTGCTGTACTCTCCTGCTTTCTGCCCCTGTTTAGTCTGTGCTTATGTCCTTTACAGAGAATTAAAGTTTATTCATACAAAAGAGCCCATAATGGAGAAAATCAAAGCTTCACTTAATAAAACTTCCTTTGATGTCACTACATTTTCCTTCCATTAACCTTTCAGCTGCCATGGATGTCCTGACTATGCATTCATTTGTCCAGCAAAGTGGAAAATTGCTGGCAGGAGAACATCAAAAAAGAAACCATCAGATGAGATAAAAAGAGAAGATTTATGAAAACCTGCTTTATAGCACTAGAGCACTATAAACTGAAAACTTTGCCAATTATAGTGTTAAGTTATGGCCTTCAACTTCCACGTCAGCAAAAGCCATCATATCTGTAGAGTCAAAATCTTGGAAACAGAAGATGGCAGATCATGCCCAAGATCAGAGGTGACCACATGAGGTACAGCAACCTTTAAATCTTCAAACTGACATAGAAATGGCTTTTGGTTCTGATGCCTGATATGGACTCAGAGGTGGGAAAAATAAAAATCATGGAGACATAAAATGATGGTGAGACTATAATGCTCTTCTTGGGATTCAGAGCAGGATCCAGCTTTGCCCAAAGGCATTTGCTTTACTCTTCAGGTACTGCCAATCCCTGCAGCCCTCATTCCTGGTCGTGCTGTGCCCTGTGGGACACCCCAGCTGCACCTTGCTGGAGAATGGATGGGAATTTCAGTGTCAGCTCCGTGCCCAGCCCCACAGCCAGGCACACAACCAGCTGCGCTCATTCACCAACACAACCCAACAAATCAAAGCTGTGCCTGCACCCTCAGCTCTGCCTCAGTGAATCAGAGTGATGCAATTGCAAACAGTGGCTGCAGCTCTGTTTTTTCCTAGGGGAGAGGGAGCCCTCCTTGGCGTGCTTGGCTTTTCAGGCTTGTTGCCTGCCCTGCTCAGCAGGCTGCCCTTTAACATGCTCCATCTGGCAGATTGGTGCTGACACCCTTCCCCCTCCGTGCTGGTAGGCTTGTGATGGCAGGGATGCCCTTCCTCCCCTCGCTTGCCTCGAGCCAGCAGAAGAGCAGCCTGCTACTCCCTATTAATTTTGCAGCAGGGAAAAACATCTTGGGGCTCCCTTCTGAGCACACTCGGCTGCTCAGAAGCTGCTCCCGCCTCCCACGGAAATTAATTGTGTCTCTGTAAGGCTTTCCAAGCAAGCTTCAGCACAGCTTTCTCTCTGGGTGCCTCAGATCTGCTCTCATCCCAATCTACCTTCCCAATTCTTTCCAGGCACTGCAGAAGGACAGTCTATAGTGGGTAAGGATGGGGACATGAAATTAGCCCATTTAATCTGCAATGTCTGCATCCCTACCACTCCATCCTCTGCTTGGAAAGGATTTTTTCTCCTTTCTAACTATTCTCTGGATTAAAAATAGGTTTCTTTGCTGAATAAGCCACATCCATCTCCTGATTTTCCTTCTAGTGTCTCTCTAGGGTTTTCATGTTAGAGCTCACTGGCTCCATTTGCTTGTTCCCCATTAAGCAGGCAGAGCTGCATCATTCACCATTTGGACATTCTATGATCCTTCTATTACAGGAATTATATTCCTACCCATTTTAGCAAAGAGACACAAAACCAAACCAGGTTTTATTGGAGAAAAGCACAATGAAGGACTGAATGAGGAGTTTACACATTGCAACCCAAACCCTCTTGAGCAAGTCTTGCATTCACCAGAATCACATGAATAAAGTGAAGGTGGGTATGAAAAGACATCAAAACTGGCAACAAAAAGTCAACACAAATGTCTGGGACACAAAATAGAGTGAAGGGCAACAACCACAGTGTGAGTTTCAGACTTCCTATCTGGCAACTTCTCAAAATTACAAGGGGGGAATAATTGGAGGTTGGCTTCAATTCTTTCTTCAGCCATAATAAAAAGCTTTGGGAAACAGTCAAGAGCTGTGGTAGAGTAGAAATAAAAGATGGTGTAGAGCCAGTGTTCACCTTGGAGTGAATGAAAGTGCAGCAGCCCCACAAAATCTCTGTGCTCACTATAACCAAGTCAGCATTGGTAATTTATAAGGTTTATAATGTTTGCCACTGAAAGAAGGGAAGATTTGAACAAGTGAATGTTGGATATTTGGGTTCAGCTGTTTCTGATCTGAACTGCTCTAGTGGTAACTAATGAAATAAAAATAAAGCCTTTGCCTTCAGCCTGGCAGAGGCAGCCCTGACCTTAATTTGCCACAGAGATCTTTGATGAGTATGAAAGTGTTTCCCTCCAATATCTTAGAAGGACAGCACGCTGCCTAATGAGCTGGAGGTCTCAAACCCACAGGCACCACGGTAATTACAAAGGGGTATTTAATTATCTAACCCTGGCATCTAAAGGATTAACAAACCTTGATAATGAAAGGAAAGCAGAGAGGAAAGAAGAAATCATTGTCTAATCCACAAAATGCTGGGAAAATCACTATAGAGACAGATTTCAATAGATTCATATCTGATATTTCTAAAAGCTTACTGTGTACTAAAATGCCAGATGTTCACACATTATGGTTGTTATTACTGTTAACAGCATTAATTGGGAGAGAGGGGAAGTTAATCCAATTTAATTCTGAAAACCAAGTAGAGAAATATAAGAAAACAAATGGAAGTCTGTAACAAAGACAAATACCCAAGACTTTGGCAACCTGCACATTCCCTACACCGCTGGCACAGTCACTCCAGAAGTGGTCAAACAAGAGAAATGTCCCCCTCTAAGAACTATTCCATTTACATTTGTTTGCCAGACAGAACAGCAAAATAGATAAATAAAAATAGATAAAATAAAACAACTCTTGATGTTCAGGGCCCTGCCTGGCCCTTCTCTGGCACGGACAGTGCTCTGTGCATATCTCAGCCCTGCTTCACTGGTGTTATTTATCTCCTTTGCAGAGAAACTTTTGCCTTCTTCATGGCAGAAAACCACTGGTTATTTGAATTTCAGCGCTCTGTCAAAAATAAAAGGCACCATTACATGTAGACTGTGTCTCCTTGCAAATGTATGCAAATGCATGTGGATAACAAAGCAATTTACATCTGCCCAAAGCCTCAAAGTGAGTGTATTTGCTTTGATCAAAGCTTAAAATGGGATTTATCTGTAGGGCATAAAAACAATGTTTGCCTTAAAGAAAACAGCAGCAGCTTTAGATCGCTGCAATGAGGCTGTTCTGTTCATTGTGGCATTGCTGTTTGTAATGCTGCTGAGGTTCTGTGAGCATTTCCCTATAATCCTCTGCATCCAGAAGCTTACAGCTTGCCAGTGAAATGTCTCTCCAACTTACACTTAGCCTGTAAGACATTAATCTATCTGCTAGCCTTTTATTTCTTCACCAAATTATTTTTTAAAAAGCCCCAAACCCATGTATTTCTTCATAAATTGTATTTTATTATTAATGTTCACTGTGATATTTGCAAGAAGCAAGTTGAATTATCTTGAGATGTTTTAAACCAAGGCCAAAAAAAGCTGTTTTATCTTGAAAATATTTGTCTAAAAATAAAGCCAGTAAATGTATGATGTACAAAGAAGGTGCCAGTGATGTATTATTTGGTTCACTAAACAAAAAAAAAAAAAAAAAAAAAAGAAAAGCAACAGTACAAGTATTAGGTAGCCCGTGGAATTCTTCCTTCAAATTTAGTCAGTAGAAAGAGATACAGTACATGGTGAGTGCATATTTCAAAGGAATACAGAGCTTGGTGATGATTTGATAACTGGCATGGAGATTCTCAAAGAAATCTACTCATCTCACAAGAAGGAATCCTTCTCCAATGTCCAAATAATTGAAAAAAATATGCAATATCCATGAATTCATCTGACTGATAAAAGTCCAGGCACACCTCTCAGAATTTCAGCTCTGTTTCAGCTGACAGATACTTTGAAAAACATGGACTATTCTGCTCCAGGGAGTTCTGCAAGTCAGCTGGGAGGAGAGTGCAGTTATAAGACAAAGTTGTGTAAGTAAGTGCATTAAAGAACTTTTCAGGTTCTTACTGGAAGCAAAGGAAAGGATGTTTCCAGGTGAAAGCTGCTATCTGAACTTGCTGAGAGCAGCTCTAAAGCCAAGTAAGGAAAAAACCTCACATTTAATATTTTTGTGCTACCTATTATCCAGCTGCAGAGAGGAACAGAAGACTCTTAGGATAAGAGGCATTCAGGGTTAGCTGTTCCTTTTTGTCTTCAGCGCTGGAAGTTGATTTCATTCCCTGTAAGCATCACAACACATCCCTGTGAGGACAGGGATGGCACCCAGGTAAACCTCCTTCCCATCACCATTTAGAACCCAAGGGCAGAATTTTACCCCATAAATATGAATCTGTTCATTATCATTTCCAGCATCATCTGCATTCTGCATGTTAAGGATATCACTCTGAGCAAGGAGTTTCAACTATTGCTTATTTAGCTCCATGCAAGTGTTTCCCAGGCAGACAGGAGAAGACTGCTCCCAGGCAGGAAACAGGCATTGCATATTCATAATATCTCAACACACAATTAACTGCTGAGTGATGAAAAAGCAGCAATGAATAGGATGGATTTCTGCTCTAACTCTGAACAAAAGCCATACAAAGTGCACTCAGTGTGTGTTACATCACCAACAGGTGTCCTTGCCTTCACACCTGCACAGGCTCATCACAAAGCCAAAAGCTTCAGTTGCTTAATGAAAAACAGAGACAGCATCCTTCCTCATTTACAACTACCACAGTCACTCTAGATCTTGAAGTAACTCATAATAAGCAGAGATAAGTGTTGGAGTTTCTTCTTTTGATGCTGCCTCAAAGCAGAGGCAAAGTGCACAGTAATGAGTTGCAACATTATCCCATTGCTTCCCACTCTGGCCCTCGAGTCACAGCTACAACCCAGCAAAGACAAGTCTGCTGATGGCTTTGACACTTCCATTTTCACTTTCTCAGTTTTGAAGCTTCTCATCATTAAATTAAGTGTACTCAGTAATTGTTGCAAAATGACTGCCAGCCACAGGGCCTGGGAAAAGCACTCTAGTTTTATGTGGAACTTATAAAGCCATTTAATTGGCACCTGATTAGGCCAAATTATTTTCTGTTGGATTAAAAACTACACCCCAATATGGGAAATCACAGCACCTTTCTTTCCAATAGTATCTGATCCTTGTACCAGCTTGTTCAATCTTCCATAGTTAGATTTCTTGTAAAATTTAAATTTAACACAAATACACTGTCCAGTGACAGTTTCTTGATGTTCAGTTTCCAAATGTCCAAATCCTTTGTTATACTTAGGATCCAGATTTAATCATATAGCTAGAAAATGTATTTGTATTGAATTTATATTGCTCTAAATTGATGCATACATGGAAAGATGTTAGCATCAAGATTTAGTACTTTTTAACCTTGAAGGTATGCCATATAATAGGTATTGATTTTATCTTTTTTTATTACACAGAAAAAATAATAAAATATGTCTGCTGGTGAACTGTTATACGACAGAATAAATGGTTAGCAGTGTATGTTATAAAATAGCACAGTGACACCACGTATGTTTGCTTTAAAAGCTTATTATAAAAATCAATGATGATATACATCTTGGTTAGGCTCATTTTTTCTAATTAAAGAGACCGTGTAAAAAAGAGGTTTTCAGTGGTTCAATCTGTAATTCTTATTTCTCTTCATCATCTGTAGGATGATGAGACTGAGGAGGCCTTGAAAATATTCTATAAAATTTTGCTCATTTTCACTCAAAAATAATTCTGCATGTGGCACCGAGGTTAATGTTGTTCTTTTATGTATGAACATCATAACGTGTGATGCTTCAGATTAAATCATCTGGTTTTCCTGAGAGGCCTCTAAGGAGGAAATTCTGATCGCCTTTAAGTCAAAGAAAAATTTCCATCCACCCCAGCAGAGCCAGATTTTACACCCTGAAGGTATGAAAGCTGCTTCTCTCTCCTCCAAGAATGCAAGGAGAAAGCAAGGGGAATAACTCAGTGGAAAGGAACATAAAAGAAAACTGGCAGGATCTCCTCTCCAAAGGGAGCCCTCCCAGCAAAAGAGAAGAGAGAAATGCATTTGGGAGAAATGCATTTCCACCTCCTCTGGAAGTGCATGGAGTCACAGCACAGATTTATTTTTTACCTTCAGTGATTCAGGTCCTGTTCAGGACTTTAGAAGCAGCTCTGGCACTTGAATGTGGTTCAGCTCAAACTCATAAATACCCCTGTGGTGCAGCTGTATCTGTGGTGTTCACAGCATTTCTAGGATCCAGCTTTTCCAGACAGAGTTCATTTATATCCCTGTCAGCACTTTACACACACATAACTTTTCTAAAAAGCCCTTCCTGTACCTTAAATATCCTTGAAACATTTTTGTTGCTAGTCGCCCCTTTTAAGCTGATTGGTCTTCCATCAAAGTGAAATATATCAAAACTGTTTTGTTATTCACCCAGAAAATTCCCTTTCAGACACAATCATCTTTCCTGAATTCCACCTAATTTGTTAACCTGTTTCTATTATTGAACTACCTGTAGATAAATGCTATATTCTAGGGCAGAAAAGGCTCTTTGTAGAGGGAGCATTACATCTCTGACTCCCAGACAAAGCATCACTGACATTCCTTTAATCTATTTTAAATTGTATGTGTGGACATTCATAACACCCCACTCATTAAAGATCTGCATAAAACTGATTATGGGTCATGCACCCTCATCTGACAGGGGGTGGTGCTCTAGTTTTTCTTTTCCTTTTAAATTTGTTGCCATTCAAGCCACAAAATGCAAAGAGCAGAACCCTCTCTTACAAGTGAATCCATTTCTGCATCAAGGCAGGGATGGTTTGTGGTCAGACCCCTCCCTGGCTCTGTAGTGCCTTTAGATTCCTCTCAGCTTCTGAGCAGGAAAGTGGTTCCTGATCAAGGGAGCCAGAGAGAAAAGCTCAGTGCAGCTCTCAGTCACCTCAGACTGCCTCTGCCCTCCTGGGACCTCAGCATCAGGCAAAAAAGGCAGAGCTAAGAAGCCTTCCTTTTTCATCTAGTTTCCATTTTCCTGTCTCCCCATGCTCTGCAGGAGCAGCCTGACAACACAGATAACCAGAGTGACCTGTGAGCCCTCTGAGATAAATCTGGAGCTTTGGAGAGATGCAAATGGGGAAAAAGGAAACGTGTCCTCATTTGTCTTCAGATACCTTTTATGAGAACTTGAACCACAGACCACGTAACATTTTGTGCTCCTACCACTGAACTACTCTCAGGTTACCATATGGGCTCCACTCAGGAAGTTTTCCTCCTAAATCATATTACACACCCATATTAATACCCTTTTGAAAGTATAATAATGACTTTATGAAGGCAGTAAGTTATCAGGCAATTTTAAAATATGATGCCTGACTGTAGCAGTATTTTATCTTTTTTTGAAGAAAAGTCTGTGGTGAGATACACAGAAACATCTTGAAAAAACATAAAGATATTTGCTTTCAGGTACAAGAAATCTGTCTTTTTATCCTTGGCTGAGCCTCAGCTACTGGATTTAACCCTTGCTAGCACCACTGTGTCAGCCCCTTACTCCATCTCCTAAATCTGGATGTTCTTCAAGGCAAAATTCACAAATGCCAAGGGTTTGGAGAATCTTGGGAATGGGAAGTGCTGCCATTAGGGCTCCAAGCTGTGTTTCACTGCATGTTTTGTGTGTTTGAAGAGCTTACTTCCTCCTCTTAAATCTTGGTTGAGAAAAGATTGTGACTGGGAATGATAAAGTGTGTGAACTGAGGGGGCTGTAGTGTCCTTAAAAGAAGAAAGAGAAAAAAAATGCCACAGCATTCTTTGCAGTGGTTATCATCAACAGCCAACCTTTGTGCTCCAGCACTCACAAAAGCATGAAGCAACTGCAATACATCCCTTCTCTATTGATTCAGAAAAGAAAGGTAATTGATTCACCCTCAGGATTTCCTTTAAAAGACACTGGGTAAGAATTATCTCTCCTATATCATATCACAAAACACACTAAGGAAAGCTACTTGAGATTTGTATACTGCCATCCATCACTGGAATCCCTCAGCTCTTTTCAAGCATAATTGAGAGCAGACAACTGTATTTCTGGAGTCGTTGCAGGGTTTTTCTCCATCTTTCAGGGTGAAATCCTCCACTTGTAGCATTTGGGAAATGGCTTGAAGTGAGGGAGGGTTTGTTATTTTGCTAATTGGATTTAATTGGAGGCTTGAAAAGATGCAGCAAACTGATCAAAGTAGACACTGAAGAGTAAAACACATCAGTCCTTTTGCCCCACTCCCCCATAATGGTTTCTGCTTTAATCCTTAATTTTAGGCATTAAAAACTTTAAAATCTGCCTAGGGACTGAGGTATGTGCTGTGTAGGTATGGAGCCCTAGGTTACAAAAACACTGCCACTCAGCAAACACAGAGCTGATGCTTCCCTGACAATTTATACAAAGGGCTGAATTTTTCAACCTCATGAACTCTCCTTTTCTATGGATTTTTTAGCACATCTTGGAGTATAAACCATAAATGTTGGCCTAATCTCTGAAATGCTGTCATTTCTCCCCTGCTATATATCACAAAACATCAACCTAACAACAGAGGTGCCTCACTTCCAGCCACTGGCACTTGGAGCTACTTCTAAAACCTACCAGATATTTGGACATAAAACTCTCTGAGAACATTTGAAAATTTGACCTGATGGAGTGAAACTTTATCTGACGGTCAGAGAATCGGATAAACAGACAGAGAAAACTGTGGTTCCAGTCTATATGGACAAAAAATATGGAGAAAACTGGGGTTCCAGTCTATATGGACAAAGAATATGGAGAAAACTGGGGTTCCAGTCTATAGCCTCCAAAAAATCTGTTAGAGATTTCACTGAATGGCAGTAGCAATAACAAACAGCAAGAAGCAGAGCCAGTAGCTCCAGATTTTAATGTCTTCCCACAGTAAAAATGTACATCTCCAAGTTATTCTGTGCAGGACAGCAACTGATAGCCAAGAAACTGCCTCCTGTAATTAACATGCTGCTTTTCTAGATGAGCCTCTTCGCTGCAATATTTTTCCTCTGAATTCCTGACAAGTTTAAAAAAAAAGGAGAATGGGCTGAGTGCTCAGACTGGCAGATTGCCTGAATGTACTTACAATCATTAAGTGATCTCATGTTGTCTCCTGCTGCCACCTTCCCACAGGGGAGCAGATGTCCCAAAACAAACGGTGCTGCTGGAGGGGGAACGTGACAGTCAGGTGAGATGCAAAGGGCACTCAGAGTCATTTATTTCTCAGGGGAATTAAGCCTGACCAAACACTTCTTTTGGAAGATGTGATGGTGCCCAGCTTGAAAGAGGAACTGTAAAGGTTTGCATGCCATAGTCCATTACATGTGGATGCATAAACAAAGGGAAATACACTGAAAAATCCACATTTTCCATGGTGCCAAGCAACAGGACAAGAGGCAACAGGTAGAAACTGGAGCACAGGAAGCTCCCATGATCATGAGGAAGATCTTTGTTGTGCAGTGACCAAGCAATGGAACAGGCTGCCCAGAGAGGGTGTGGAGTCTCCCTCATTGGAGATATTCCAGAACTGTCTGGATGCAATTCTGTGCTCTGGGATGCTGCTGCTTGAGGAGGGAGGTGGGACCAGATGACCCCACTGTGGTTCCTTCCCAGCTGCCCCATTCTGTGATAGTGTCCAGACTTGGCTCCAGATGTAGCTCCACCCAAATGATGGGTGAGGAATATCTAAAGCACATCTGCTGCTTTTCTTTCTGCAAAATGTCTGAGAACAATTCATGAGTGCCCTGACTTTACAGCAGCAGACACTGAATATTACCTGAAATCAGTCATTAAATACTTTCTGTGGATACTCCCCTAGTCTGTGACAAGTTTCCAAGTGTTTGATTGTGTAAGATCCCAAAGTGGATTTGGGAAGACATAAGTCACAGGGTGTATCTGTTCCTTGACTGGAAAAGACAAGCTCAGAGTCGGGTTTCCAGTGTGAACAATCACAATTACCCATCCCAAATGTTCCTTCTGGGAACATTTTTCAATCCTCCTATCTCAGTGCTAACTGCAGCCAGAAAACCTACTGGCTAGTGCATTTATAGATAATAAATGTAAAAGGAAAATAAACAACTAAAGCTGATTTACTACCATATCTAAAAGAACATTTGTGCAAGCTTACAGAGTCCTGGGAACCAAACCAAGCCCAGGCAGAGTGGCTGCCTTTGGAAAACACACCTATGGCTATTCCAGCTGCTAAGCAGGACACAGGGACTTTAACCTCTTCCAGGCACCAGCACAGGAATGGTGCATAGCTAAAGAGCTTCCCCAGCTCCAGGTTTGGGTGTGTGTGAGAAACCAGCAAAAAAAACCTGATTATCCTAAATTTGTTCTCCTCAAAACACACACACAGCAAATTCCTCCTGTCCCTTTGGGCCCTGCAAGAAAGTAGGAGAAAAATCCAATATTTTCTGTAGAACTCCTGCACACCCTCATTAAAGGCCACAGAGAAACCATACATTTTAATGCCTGCAATGTGCTGATGCATTCCTCTTTATTACCTGGGAATAAGAAAGCTATTGTGTACATTACCTGCATGCAGGCCATCCCTAGCACACTCCAAGCATTCCTCTTGGTAGGTGGGGATAAAATATCCAGGGGAAAATAAGACTTTTAAATCCACATAGAAATGCTGGCTGGAGATTGCCAGCAATTTATATAATTCATCCTCCTGCCTTATAGATGATGCATATCATTAATGAGCAACACCCAAAACTCCTCCTGATGTCTACAAAAGGCAAGGGAACAAGCCCTAAATTTGCTAGAACAAATATAA
Source organism: Oenanthe melanoleuca (assembly GCF_029582105.1). NCBI lineage: Eukaryota > Metazoa > Chordata > Aves > Passeriformes > Muscicapidae > Oenanthe > Oenanthe melanoleuca. Next base: position 3,390,172 of record NC_079342.1, on the reverse strand, counting down.
ATCTGTCTTTGGTTGAGCTCAACCATACATCAGCCTAAAGCTTGGCTCTCAGACAACATTTTCAGGTTAATCAAGAAGACAGGAGAGTCCAGGCACTAATAGCTCCTCACTACAGAGAGCACCATAAGGCTTCATAGCTCACCTAAATCCTAAATGAGGGAGATACTGAGCCTGTCCATCCCTACTGGAAACAACATTCTGCTTGCATGAGCCATAATTTCATCAAAATTTAAAAAAGATCCACCTGACTCTGTCTTTTTGGTGTGTACAAATGATAAAGTGGATGAACACTCATGCAGATGGGTGTTAGGAGAGGTGGAATTCCCTGCATGCACAAATTCCATGTGCTCCAATTACCCTGTGGGGACAAGACAGTTTTAAGGGTAAATTTGCACCTCTAAACAAAGCCTAGTGACCAGGATAAAAAAATCACATCTGAAAAAGAACACTATGTACATCTTATTGCCAAAAGATGAACAAAACATTCTATGTTTTTTTTTTTATTTGAAAATAAAAAGCCTTTCTAGAATTGCTATTTACTTGTGTTTTTGCACAGCCATTTTTAAATCTTCCCTCTGAAACTTAAACCTCAACAGACAAACTATTAATTGCTTATCTTAAGCACCTCAAAGGGCTTCCTGGTCCTGCCCTACAAAGCACAAGGCTGTGTGAGTGCCCATCCTAAGTCCTTCCAAACATCAGAGATCCCCATGTTTCCAGCTGCAATGCAAAAAAGTGCACAGTCCACAGTAATTTTTAAGGGAATGCATTTTGAATTCCATAAATAATGCATAGCAAACACACACTTGGCTTGCTACCTTCTGGGAGAGCTGTGTTTGATACACACACACATTAGGGCTGCAGGGTCTAAGGCTGTCCCCAAGGCAGCAGCCTGGGATGGATAATCAGCTCCATGGACAGAGATGAAATTCCCAGCTGCTTTTCTCCTACCATTAATGAGAGTTATACAGCAAAGGTCTCACTCTAAACCAGCCTCCTGAAGATGGCTGGACCTCATCAAACTGGAGCAGACACTGCAGTGCACTGCAAACACAGTCAGTAGGAAGAAAGAAAAAAAAAACTTTAAAGAAGGAATATTGTAGAAAAATGGCTAATCACTCCCAGGTCTGGGTGAAACTCAGGAATCCCTGACTCAGAGTTATTTCACCTCCCAACAGAGCTGATGAAGGAAAGCAGAATTTGAATGTTTTGGAAGGTTTTCTACTGCCAAATGGAATGTAAAATCAGTGACTTTGGGGTAATTTTGTCAGGTTTGAGATGCCATGGCCAGGAGCTCTCCAACTGTTCAACAAAACAGAGATTAGTTCTCAGAGCTTTTTACCTCATTTTTTTCCCTTCTTTGCAATATTACACTGCATGTTGGGACATCTGGTCCCACTGTGGGAAGGTGATGGAGTCTCCTCGCATGAGGTGAGGTGGATCAGGAGAGCTGCCAGCAACAAGGTCTGCTCTCCATCGTGCCTGTGTCAGGGACGTGCAGGATGTGCAGTTCCCCCTTCCAGAATGTCTGTGTGCCACCTACTGCTCTGTGCAATTAATCACTGATGACAAAAACTCTCCAAAGGACGCAAACATGTGCCTGTTAAACTCCTTTGGACAAAAAGGTCCCTTGGTTGAGAGTGGCTTTCCTGTTTGGAGCCAGGTACAAATAAACACACAAAGTACACAGGTGATCTGTCATCCAGAAAGTCCCATGGAGTTTAAATGACAGCCACTCATCTTAAGGACACAACACCTCTGCTCAGGGACTTCAGTTCTGATGCCCTGGTTGATTCTGGTTTAAACAAACAAAGGAGACCAGAGTCAGACCAAAATTTCAGACCAACCCCCCCCCCCCGATTCTCAAGTATGACATCTTGAACTGTCTAACATGCACTGTTGAAATGGCACTTCAGAACTAATCATGATTGTTTTGAGTCCAGAATACAGAAACCTTCACCATGGAAGGAAAATTTCCCACTCCAAGTCACATCCTCACCTAACCATACCCAAAGTTCATTATTTGGACCCAGAGCTTTGGATTGCATCCAACTCTTAAATTACAACCAGTCTACTAATCACAAAAACAAATGCTGTCTATTTGGCTACTAATTAGCCAACAACGATGAAAGAAAAAGAAAATAAAGGAGAACTTCTCTTCCCTGACAAGCTGTCATAAGGATATGAAGAGCACAAATAACAAGTAGCTCCTCCAGAGCACGAGACAACACGACAGCTCGCTCCAAGCGCGATTCATCCTGTCTCACAAAGGAGCAACCTATGAGGAGACAAGCATTACTCTGCCAAAGGAAAAAGAGGCATGGGAGAGTCCAAAAATATTCATAGTCACAGCAGATCAGTTCATGAAGAGATGGTGAGAGAAGATGGAAAAAATCCCCAAGTTTGCAGCAATAGTTGCTGTCCAGCACTGCAGCCGTCACCAGCAGGACAGGGGGATTAACAGACAGTGTTTAAAGCTGGGAGAGAGTGCTGGGATTTAAGCAGTCATTTTGTGAACTGGAACAGGAAAAGTAAAAGGAATTATGTTCCTCATTAAGTCCACTGTGGGTGAGTCAAGTTCATAAATTCCCTAAACCTCTTCAGTGCACACCCCTGAGACATCTCGACTCCATGCACCAAGGGCACACTGCACATCATGCTCATTAAAACCAGTTCCCTGAAGCAGAGGCTGGAAGCAGCCATCCTTCTGCCTGCACAGCTCTGCAGGTGAGCAGGAAGAGAAGGAACCCTGCTGGCATCTCTTCTCTCCACTGAGGTACCATGTCCCATCACAGCTCACAGTGAGCAGGACACAGCACTTCATATGGCACAGAGGAGGATGGAGCTGAGAAAAAGCACAAAAATCAATGTGCATATGGCAGCAACCATGAGAGCAGGTAAAGGAAGCCCAAACAGACCAGAGTGTCCCAGGAAGCACAGATTACAGTGTTTTGCTTGTGTCAAACATTCCTGAGTTCCTCAGGCAGGATCCAAAATGCAACATTAACACCGGCTGCATCCCTCCCAGCTCTCATCTGTGATACAACCAGTCCTCTGCACTAGAGTCTGACAGAACAGAGGATACACCAAAAAACAACAATTCCAGAGCAGTGAATTCCAGGCACATTGCAAGGAGGTGTTTGGGGACTTGGCAGCAGAACAAGCCTGATTCAAGGTCCTGTGATAAAAGTGAGACGAGCTCACATCTCATCACTGTACATGCAGTTTATGAGCTGACGTATTATTTTACATGGTACACTCACTCCATCCTGGATGAACACAGAGCAAATAAACCCTTGAAGGATTCCTGTGAACTGTACAAACACTGGAATCAGACATTAGCAAGATGTCAGCCTTCAGAAATGCAGATTGGGATTCACACAGATCTACCTTGACTAAAACCCACAGCATTTAAACGAAGCCACCACCTGTGGTACACACCTGCCATGTGCTGCTGTGCCACAGTATTTCCACCAAATTATTTCACTGGTTTGAGATCCAGCAGTATGGGGATCGAATTCAGATTTTCCAGCTCCCTTGGCAAACTCCCAGGCTGGTTAACAGAAGGTGACCGAGGGCTGGAGGGAAGCCCCTGAAGCTTTTAGCAAGAATTGACTCTATTTTATGTGATAGGAAGCAGTTTTATCTATTACCACACTGTAAAATACATTCAGTTTAAAAGTCTCAAATCCTTTTTTATCTTCTGTAAATGGAAGACAAAGGCCTTTGTTAATCCAGGTGTTAAAACACTCTATAGATGCCAATTAGGCAGCAGCAGGAGGAATACAGATGAAACAATCCATATCCCAGGTAATGATCTTCCACTGGGGTCAGGAAGGAAAACAAACACCTTCTGGGAAGTCATCTGTTGACAGACGTCCAGAAGTTATTGCTGACATTCAATTTGAGAAATATTCAAGGAATTTCCAATAGAATCATTGAGCCCTGCTCCTTATCTGGCCACCTTATGTCAATATTATTTTAATTTATATGACATACTTTGTAGTAAACTCTATTCTGAAAGCAAACCTGATGTAACTCAGAACTGCTGCCTTTGGCAGAACAGCAGGAATGATCTCTTACCAAAACATCATTTTTATATGACATTTCATAAGCAGCCAAATGCACAGCTAGAAAACTCTGAATTTCCATCATTTTGGAGAACTTCAGTAGAGGCTAGTCTGAAGTTAATATAATATTGACTTTCCAGCACTGATGATTGAACTGCTGGGATATAGTAAATGATCCACTCTCTTCTGTACACTTAATTTTTAAAGATGAAAGGATATGTGGTTGCAGAAGCAGGGATTGTGACTCAAGGCTTTTGTTACATTTCTGATTGCAGCCTTTAACTTTTGGGCCAAGCACTGCAATAGGAACTTTCTCCTGTTCATACCAAAATTAAGGCATGTATGTCATCATACCTCACAGCAGCTTGATTTTTTAACATGGGTTTCCCCATTTGACTTACAAAGAATGAATACCTTGAGCTAGATATATATTATTTTTAAAAATCTAAACCTGGTTCACACTTGTCAATGATCTCAGGTGTCAGTGCCAATCTGTGCAGATCCTTGTGTATTTGGTGAATAATGAGTATTTTACATTCCTGTACTATCCTGAGGAGGCTTTTTCTTCTGAGATGCTCTTTCTGGCAAATTAATAATTCAGGAATGTTTTTGTGGTGGTTCTTTCACCTTTATTTATTGCCCTGACTTGAAGAGACAAAATTTCCCTTTAGAGAATGAAGATTAAGAACATTTTCTTTAGAACAGATGCCTCAAAAAAAAAAAAAAAAAAAAAAACACCAAAAAAAAAGTGGGGGGTGGATTTTCAAGTTCCACTGTAAATTTTCTGTCTTCAATTACCTTTAGCTCTGCTGGTAAAGTCTACAACTATTCAGAGTTAATATTTTAAAAAGTAATAATAGTACAAAATGTCAGGATCACAGGTAAATAAGGTTTTACAAAATATCACACAACTTCAATAAAGACCTATTACTTCTTATTTCAAATTTACTTTTATTTATGTGCTTTCAAAGGGGCAAGGAGTTGCTTCATAGCAGCTCTGGGAAAGTTCAAGATACTGGCAGCAAAATATCTCCTTATGCCTCTTAAGCTCTGCTCAAGATCAGCACAGTCAGTAAATTAAATTGGTTTAATAAAGAAAACTTTTACCCCAAAGGAAGTGGAAGGGTTCTGGGAAGTCTTTCAGGGAGATCACTGGAATTTAAGGTTATATCCTGAAGTTACCTCGAGTAACTTGTGACAAGAGCCAGTATAAAACTTTAAGGAGCATAAAAAAAGAAACACCATCATAGTACTAAAGAAACTCCACGTGACATGGAAACACTGGGACGGGTGATTTGTATCATTTTTATACCACTATTTGTCACTACACCCTACTTAAAATTTCCTGTTCTGGCAATACTGCTGCCACCACAGATCTGTTGAGTTCTTAGTGTCAACAGTGAGTCCAGAATTTCTTTTTAGTGTATAATAAATATGTGAGTGTGATATGTGAAGGTGCAAGGGCTGGACAGCAAACAACTCCCTGAGCAGCAGAAGAGGTTTGTGAGGTTTAGTGCAGGGCCCTGCTAAGCTGCCATGACCTGAAATGGCCCATGACAATGGAATAGAAAGTGTGTCACTCCACTGGGCCACTTCTGTTTTTAGGCCTCTTCTGAGACTGCTGATGAGAGCAGCATCATTAATGACCTGGATTTGGGAAGATTTGAGGAGAGGAGCAGCCTTGCCTGGGGAGCAGGAGGGAGCCCAGCACACCCATCTCCAGCTCTGAGCAGCTGCAGGCTGGAGGCTGAGCTTGACCTGGCTACACAGAACATGAACACCCACACCTAATGCTTGCTCCCATCTCTTCTTTCCAAAGATCTGTTCGTGGCTCACGTGTTGATACACAATCCAGGGAAGAAGTGTGGTTATTCCCACTGCACCCCTCCCCATCTGACTGGGCAGGCAGCTTGAAGAGGCAAACAGAAACCTCCCAGTACCCTCCTAAATAAAGTGCCCACCTAGGCTTTTACTGGGATTGATAGCTAACTCATTTCACTTTTTTTTTTTAAAGTGTGTTCCATATATGTGTAACTCTCTAAAATCAAGTCCCAAGTAACTACATTACCTAAAATATGCAGGACTTCACTGCCCAGCACCAGAGTTTCCTCCCTGCAATATTTTGGCTTTTGGAATCAACAAAGCACCCCTGGAAAAACACAGCACTGTGGTTTTTAGTGAGCTACCCAAGTCTGCAGCAAGGTCACCAAACAACTTAGCATATCCCAGTATGAAATACTCAAACCAGACAGCACTACCTTATCCTACAGACTCCTGGGTTCCCTGGGGTCATTCTCTTCAATAATCTTTATTGCACATAAAGGTGCAGGTGAGAGAGGAGTCTCTTCATAAGTACAACAAATAAATTATTCTCCTCTTCCAGAGAGATGCAGGACTGTAAACACCAGGCTGTCACAACTGATTTCCATCATCAAAGTTTTCAGGCCAGGTAGTTTATAATGGATGTGCTTTTGTGACACCTGATTAAGGCTGGTGTCATCGTGGTTTTATGGGCTACTTAAATGTGGCAATTTCCATTAAGTGTTTTTAAAAAAGCAATTAACAGTTTTAACAAGAGTTCACTAGTTCAAATCATTTCAGCAGTGACTGGTAGATTGTCCTCATGGGTCCCACGCTTGACATTTGCAATCTCTCATCCTCTTACAAGTGGTGTTTTGGCAAAGTAGGGGGGCAATTATGAACATCACTCAGCACAGCAAATGCACCTCTTTTTAGGGGAAACAACAGAATAACAGCAAACCAAGGCACCATCAATGAGCAATTAATAAAACTTCCAGTAAGCAACCAGGGGCAGGTTCTGCTGAAGGGTTTGATCTCCCACCCAGCATGAAATCCATCTGCAGAAACCCACCAAGAGAAGGCAGGGAGGCAGCTCTGTGTGAAGCACAGCTTGAGAAAGACAGGTCACACCTAAGTTGTTTAGTGTGATTTGAAAGAAAACCCAAAAATCAGTAAAAATTAGAGGCTGCAGTGTTGATGGAATTGAAAGATCAGGGCTGTAAACTGAGTGGAAAGCAAAGGGTCAGATGTGAAGGTGTCAGCCTGATCATTCAGGAGACAAACCAGAAATCACTATGAAAACAAAGACTTTTGTCATTTTTTTTTTTAACAATCCTTTTGCTAACACTTCCTGTTGTGGTGTCTCAGTGCAGGGCTCAAGGGTTTTCAGCACAGACCAAGTCACAATTTAACTCCTGGATTTGAGTCTCCCACACTTTCATGTTGTGAACCAACAGCAAGTCATTACTAACTACAGAAAATCTGATCATGTGAAAACAATCCAAGTGATACCTCAGAACACATTTGTCCAAACTACAAAAGTGCCTTCTGTTGGGAAATCCAAAGGCTGTAGCTACAAGACATAGAAGGGAAAGAGGAACAGGCCAATAGCTTTGTGGCAGGATTGAATTCACACAGGGAGCTTTGGGTTGTTCCTCACTAGCTGGATCCATAACTCTGAATTCTTCCCCAGCTGACTGCTCAGCACAGCTACCCCTGACCCCTCAAAGGCCAGTCCATGCCCAAGGCCAGCCCAGAGCACAGGGCTTTTCCCAAAGAGTAATAAACTTCTTTACCCAAGCCACCAACCCTCCTTCTATATTTCACTCTTTTAAAAAAGATCCCTTTTTAATGTTCTAATGTGTTTCAGTGCAATTTATTCACTGATTTCTCAGTATATCAGGAGAAACACCCACAAAGGAAACAGTACAAAACCAATCTGCTTTCCTGTCCCCTCCTCTTCAGGTATCACAGCCAGGAAATCCCTGCACAGGGAACTCTTATCTTTATGCTTCTCCCAAGGGCACAGCAATTTGAGACAAAGGCAAAGAAACAGTTGCTTTTTTACAATACTCACTTTGGCAGTTTTCTCTCAAACCAACATTTCTTCCTCTAATTAGCATCTTACAAGGAAACTACAAAGCGACAGTGATGTTTCACTGTGGCAAACGAGGAGGAGGAGGAAGAGCAGGCGTGGGGATTGCCAGTGGTGTGGAGCAGGGCTGTTCTCCCACACCTGGATGTTTCCTGGGGCAGAAGGGACAGCTCACTGCTCTGCTGCTGCTCATCCAGCTTCTTGTGCACTAAGACCCCTCCTGCAGCAGATTACATTATTGCTGCATTTTCCCAAATGGCACTGCAGCTCAGTGCACAGGCAGCTTTAATTAGTGCTGCCTCTTCCCAAAAAATATCTGGGTCTAAACAGTTCACAAGGCTCAGCCACCTGTAATTGCTCCCCCAAAAAATTCACCCACACAGAAATCATGCCTAAGTCAGTTGCTCCAGCCTGCTCCATCACATTAAAACAGAACTAAAAGCATACAAGGATGTGGCTGTCACTCTGGTCTCTCAGGGAAAGCTGTTAAACTGTTAAGACAAATATATTTGACTGGAAGACAGAAGTAGTTCAGAAATAAGAACAGTTTTCACTATATAATATTAAAGCAACATATTATCTATTTAGCTTCTTAATTGAGACTTCTTCATATAAATTAAAACAGAGCCTTTCCTAAGCTATCATGTGTGCTCGCAGAAGTACTGGGAGCACTTTTAATTAAGCCATGAAAAGGAATTTGTTTTCAAGGATGAGGTGGTTTCATCATACTCATTATGGCCTATTCTTAACAGGGGATCTTACAAGAAGTTCTCATTAAACAGCTGCTTGAAATGAGAGTGGGTTGATTCATGCCAGCCTCCCACAACTGCAACTTTGTACTTACAGCTTAAAACTATTACAGCTCTACAGTGACCATGGAACTTCTTTATGTTCTTCTTCAAGATAAAATTTACCCACAGAATCTGAGACTGCTACTGAAAGGGACAATGCAGTTAACTGAGAGCCCTGGGTGTTTTTTCCATCCCAAATCTTTAGAATCCCAGTTCTTTACTGTGAGGGTGGTGAGCTCTGTCCATGCAATAAAAGCACCTCCTGTCCTACAGCTGACAGAATCACCACATAGCACTCCTTGAGATTATCAGGCTGTAACTTTCCCAATTCTTTCACAGAATTCCTTTGCTTAGAATATTTGTCACTGTGTGACACATTTCCAGAACAAGCCCAGAGGCTGCAGAGATTGTGCAAGAAAGAAAGGGAGCAGCTGAGTGGTTACAGGGAGAGTACTCAGCTCTGGGGTAGCTGACATACAGCCCTGGACACTTTAAAGACAGTTAAAGTCAATAATATTGCTGGAAATTTTGTGACAGTAAGACACAGGAAAAAAAAAAATTGTTCAAAGTCACTCAGGAACTCAAGGACTGTGCTGAAAAATGTAGCCTGAACCTGAAAACAAAAAACTAAAAACCTAAATTGTCTTCCAAATTCCCTCAAAAACTCTTTGACCTCATTAAAAAAATTCAGTCAGTGAAACCTCTTAAAATCCTGGATTCCATCCTAAAAGGCAGTTAAAAGGAAAAGCCACCATGGGCACAAGAAGTTTAATTGCAGAGATGAATGAGGGAAGTTCTCTTCTCCCAGCAGCAAACCTTTTAGTATTTATGACATTGAAATTACACTGCATAAACAAAGGGAAAGTTAGAAGAGGGCTGGCTTCATAAATAACAGCCCATTTTTGTGCCAGCCTGATTAGCTCATGTCTGCTTCCACTCAGGCACTGATCTCTGGCAGAGCAGTCTGCTGTGCCCTCCAGCTCCCAGGCCAGGGGAAGGGCAGAAATCTCCTTTGCCAAAAAGAAAATGACCACATGAAAATAATACCTTGAGCAGGAAACAATTTTAAAAGGCACATGAAATTCTGAGGAGAAGGTCCTGAAGGGACAGGTTGAAGAGCATCCACGTGGTTGTGTGAGGTCAGAATGTCTGTGGGTTATACACATGGCAAAGGTGAAATGAAGGAAGTGATTCTGACACAGGAATTGATTCCTAGGGTCAGCTCTGGCATTTTTGCTTCCTGACCCACTGGTGCTGAGTCCTAATCTCCAGTTGCTGTGCAGCAACACCTGTGCCTGTGAGGTCCCTTCTCTTGCACCCCACCTACTAAAATCCCAAAGGTCACAGCCAGCTGTCCATGGAAAAGACTAGAGCAGCAGCACTTCCACAGGAATATTCAGCACCAAGTCTGCTTCTGCACAAATCACTCTCCAGATAAAGTTTTAGTTACAAGCATGCATATGTTATAGGATTAATTGCACCATTTTTAAGGGTGATAAATAAGCAGACAGTAAGCAATGCTGGGAAGGGAGAGCAGGCAGCAGGATGTGGAGCAGAAAAAACTTAAAGTACACAAAAATCTCAGGCTCTCAGGAACCCCTGTGCTCCAGTGCCTGCCCTAAACTGGAGCTCCTTGGAGCACAGAGCTTCCAAATGGATCAGGACACCTTCTGTCAGCACAAAGCCTGCAGCAATTGTTCCCAAAGGGCCTTTGGGCATTGCTGAGGTAAAATCCTTACAGAGGTAATGGTTATTCCAGCATGGCTCTGGGACAGGGAGCACACCACCCTGCCAGTGTGCAAGGGATAAATGAGGGAATAGATGGGCTCCCAGAACCCACTTCCAGCCATTCAACAGAAAGGGAAGAAGCCTTATTCCAAATAAATTAGTGGAACTAATTAGGCAGCAAGCAGGAATCCTGCTAAACTACCACGTTACACAGTAAATAAACTCTGCCTTAAGTGCCCCCAGAGAAACTCAGTGGAGGTGTTTGTTTCCCCTTGCAAGAGCAGAGGAGGGCACCAGCAGCCTCCAGTCACCCAGCTGGGTTTTAGGCTCTTTCCTCGGGATTTTAAAATTTAAAGGGGGAAGTTTAAGGCTGATCCATGGTGTGACCTGGGGCTCAGTTTTACAGCTCTGTTCATCTTTGGGGAAAGAAATTACAGCTTCAACAGACTGACCAAGCATCCTCCTCTCAGACAGAAACATCTGGGACTGTTTTCTCCAGCATTAAGCAAGAAGAGTGCAGAAGATTTCCCTGCAAGGGATGAACCAAACCTCAGCCCTCAAGGGCTGTGACAGAGCTCATTCAGAGGCAGGAGGGGAGTGGGACCTTGCAGCTGCAGCCTGACTGCAGAGCTGCTGCAAATGAGCCAGCCTGATACAGCCCAAAAAACAGGCACAGTCCTACACACACCAGGGGCATTTTAACTGACCAGCTTAAAGTGCTCCCAGGTTTTTATCTGACCTGTCACTGCATCACAAGGATTTGCAAAATCCTTCCACATGCAGCCCTCCTCGAACACACCACAGCCAAGGCACACCTCCATACCTTATTGTCACCCAGTTAATCTGAATTTTAAACCAGCTATAGGTTACCCAATTCATAGTTTTATCTGACTTTGAATCTTCCACCTATGCTGAGTTAAACTGCACAGCTACTGGTGCTAAAACATGTCAGACACTGTTGCTGTGCCCTTGCTGGAAGGGGAGGAAATTCAGGACATTTAATTGCATGGCCCTTCAGATTTTGACTTGCCAACAGCCAAGCCAAGTGTCCTATAATGAGCAGCAGGACAGAAGAGGTGAATTTCTTTAAGCACAGTGCAGAAATCATGTGAGAAATTACTTTGCTGGTTGTTTGATGACCCATAGCTGCAGAGCTAATAGCCATATTGATGCCCATGGGGGAAAAAAAACTCTGAAAAAACCTATCCTCAACTAAATTCTAACTTTCAACTTGCACCATTTTCCTTAGGATTATGAAGTGTTTATTATCAAAATGCTGATCTACAAGTGGAAAACATTCAGTCTAATGAGTACGTGTGTATTTGCTGGAGTCCCCAGGAGGTTTCTCCAAATGAGGTGCTCACTTTAATGAGCCCAACATGGTAATTAATAAACTCACTAAACAGATTCAGCTGCTGAAGATGAACAGAATTGAAGGAAGCCCTGCCACGATGGAAGAGTTTTTTCCAAATACTGTGGAGAGTACACAGAAGGAAAGACATTTTGAAAAGGGAGCTGAAGGCAGCTCAAGTGACAGGTGAAAAGTGAATCAGTGGTCAACAAACCAGAGACTTTTTGGGTGATCACAGAGATCCCAGGCTCTGAACCAAGGCATCCAAGCCTCCAAACCATCTCATGCTGTACTCTGGACAGGCTGGGAGGTTTTGTCTTAATCCCTATTTTACAAGGTTACATTAGTGCTTATTGTATTTTGCCTGCTGTGAAGTTACAATGCCTCCCCATGAACTGCATTAAACTGATTTTTGTGTCTATTTAATGTGGTGATTTCTTCCTGGTTTTGTCAATAAATTGGATTCCTAAATTAGACATAGCATTATTAAGCATCCCAGTCAATTATTAAAAAAATACATCAGCGATAACTCTCGAAATTTTATTTGGTACTAAAAAGACATTAACCCATCATTGCTGGAGGAGTAATTTTTATTTGCTATTTTTCCATTATGAGGTACTGACCACAATACTGCTCACAGTATGACTTAATTTATTTTCACTTAAGAAGAGGAAACAATTTTGCAAAATTACTGTAGATCTTAACATCAGAGGTTTTGCTTTTGCAGACAGGCCTGCAAAAATGGGAATAACTGTCTGTTTGATGGCTTTTCCCTGCTAAGTCTACCTGATCTAAGTCCTGCCTCCCCATGACAGACATTAATGCATCAATTGCTGCTGCTGGGAGACAGTTCTTGATCCCCACCCTCAAAGGCTGCTCCGATTTCCCCACCACCAAATGCTGTCATCAACCCTGATTCCAAACCCAGGAACTTTTACAAAAAGTCTGTAAAACTCATGACTGAAGAAATATTTCTCACCTAGCTACAAATATATGTTGATGGTGCTGCATTTTCACCTTTTGCTCTTTCAGAGAGTCATGTGTGAAAGCAAACAGAATGTGCAAGGCAACTGCAGCTCCTGGGTGCTGTGTGTGACACATGCAGCGTGTCGTGGCATGAGAAATCCTGACACCGTGTCACACTCTGACTTCCCCAAACAGCACTGAGGGTTTGGACAAGCCTTGAACCCACCAAGCCATGCAGGATGGCTCCAGCTCCTGAATGCTGTGCAATGCTGCAGCATGGGATGCATGTGGCACACAGAGCCTGTCTCTGACAGCAGAGGGGACAGCAGGCACCATGGCAGGTGTGGTTCTGGTTCACTTGCCCATGAGGCTGGTGCTGAAGACACAAAGCTGCCTAACAAGGGTGCTGGGAAGGGATGCCAAAGCTGTCAGTTCCAAAACTTCGCCCTCACAAAAAAATGAAAAGGAAAAAAACCAACAACCTGATAAGCTATCAAATGCTTATTTTCAAGATAGGATAGCTCCAAAATTGGGAAAATTAAATCTAAAACAAAGCCCAGTTTGGAATACTACAGGCTGACCTTCTTAAGAAACAGAAGAAACTTCTCTCCCTAGGATTTGCTGCGAGAGCCCAGAGTGCCCATTCCATGTTTGAGCTGCCTGGTCACCAGCCAAGGGTCCATCCTGAATCCTCCCATCAGCACAGGCTGGGAATGACTGATGGAGCAGACAGCACACAGCTTGATTTCCTGGAGAGCAGCTTGCTGCAGCAAACAAATCTCATTGTGAATCTTTAAATGGACCACATTTGATAAGGAGGTCACTTAGGGAGCAGGAATGAACATGAGGCACCAAGATGGAATAGAGAAGAGTTCCACATTTCACAAGTGCCCTTGGCAGAGCCCAGCATGGATGTGCCCAGGAATACTCTCAGAGCACCTCCCCAGCTGTGCAGGGGTCAGTGAACCCACAATGTGTAACCAGTGCAGTCCCAAACCTGAGGAATGAGCTCTCCCTTCTTGGGTTCTCTGTGGATGAAATCCAGACTAAATAGTCCCTGCCAAGCACATTCAACCACTTTGCAGGGCATATCTGCTACCCTCCTCCCTAAAGCCTATTTTCAAACAAGCCACAGGTCATTTCTGTTCCATATAACCTGGGACAGAGGATAAGGGAAGGCCAGGAATGACACATTTTTAATCCTAAATCAGGCAAAAGGCAGCAGCGCTTCAGGGGCTGCCAAACAGAGGGCAGGAGGCTGAGGAGACATGGCCAAGAGGAGTTTCAGAAGCACAGACTTGTCAGAAGCTGGTTTTAATCCTCAGACCAGCACAGGGTTTATGGGTCAGTCTATGGCAGGAGCTCTGCCACTCCTGACTCATCCTCCATGGAGGACGTGCTGTACAGCACACAGGCACCTGGCACTCATTAGTGAATGCAGGGATGAGAGGAACAAAGAAAAAAGCAGAATAGACTTTAAAAAAAAACAACACAAAAAGGGCAAAACTGAGTCACCAAGTCAGCAGAGAACAGAGTGTACCTGTCTGCAAATGCCCAGAGCTCGACTGAAGCATGGCCAGGGTCCATCCCCAGCTCCCACAGCCCTGAATGCACGAGCTGCAGCTGCTGAGCTCATCCTCAGAAAGTGGCTCTCTAGAAGCTTTGGAATAAACATTACTCTTGTCACTGGTGGAGTCTACAGCTTAGCAGGATGCTGGGGAACATCTTTGCTTTCCTGACACTCTTCTCAATTGGAAAAACACTTCTCTTTGCTGCAATGTGCTGAAAATCTTACCCTGCTTGAGCCCCACTCTCCACAATCAGATCTCATCCCTAAAATTCCCAGCCAGCTCCCCAGGGAGGGAAGGAGAAGCTGCATGGACAGAAACCTATGGTTTTCTTCAGGGCTTTTTTCTGCATCCATGCAAGGAAGACAGGTTTGGATCCATCCCTATTATACATTGAAACAACACAACTGGGGCCAAAGCAACAACTTGGTGCAATTACTGAGGGAGCTGGCAAACATGAATTTGGAGAAATGCTGTAGCATCCCAAAGAGCCTGACAATCTGATCCCTTATGTCTTACTGGTGCTCATGCCCTGACTACATCCCAGTCCTCTTCATCCCAAATTCCTCTGACTATCCTGACCCCTAACCTCTCTCCTCTATACACCTTTTCAGCTGTTCCCTTAACCACACACACAATCCCCATGACAGACATAATAAAAATTCACCTCATAAAAACAGGGAAATAAAATTGAATGCTGAACTCTTGACATTTGCTATCCATTACTGTATTTGTAGGCACTGTCTTTTCCTGCTGCTTATTACCATTTGTCTCCATATCAGCCCTTGTGGTTTTTTAATCCAATTCTCACAGTATTTGATACTTTATATAATCACATACTTTGAAAAGCTGGACAATCTCAGCTTTTAATGTGAGGATCTCAGCTTTAGTCAAAGTGATTTTCTACCCGCTGGGTTTTAAAAGAGGAATGCATGGAAGGAAGGGAAAATCCTGAATATGTTGGGGCTGAAATGACACAATGAGAAAAATAGAATGAAAACTAAAGAGAAAATATTTCATTTTAATGAAGTCAGCTTGCTAAGCCAAGAAAACAGGCACTAAGAGTGTGACCCACATGGCCCCTGTAGCTATAAAGAGACTGGTCTAGATGAACACTAATGTCAGGATTAGCCAATATCCTGCTCCAGGAGAGGGTGCAACACGGCATTAAAACCTTCAGAAATCCTGGCTCCCTACCTGGACAGATGTGGACAGAACTGTCTTTAAGCTAAACAGTTTTCAAAGCTTTCCACGAGGCACTGAGGTGAATCTTTGTTTAACTGTAATTGGATTTCCAGTGGCAAGAGGTTCTGCAGATGAAGGATGAGCAGGGGACATGGAGGAGAAAGTCCCCAGCCAGTTCCCAGTTCCTGGGCAGTGGATTTCTTGTGAGCAGATCAGGGCACTGCTGTCTGCTGAAACCTCATCTCCAGGGCTCAACAAGCTGAATTTTTCTCAGGTTGACATTTTTCTTGGGATTGGGAAGTCTTAAAGTTCTCCATCAAATCTCTGTTAGTGCCAGAAGATGTGGTTTGTGCTAAAATAATCTCATTGCAAGGTTTCCAAGGGTTCACAGTGTGCCCCAGAGTTTACAGATGTCTCCAGTTACCCTCAAACATCCCTTTTGAAGTCTGTATGTTAATAAGGTGTGATGTATGAAATTTTCTTTATAACTTCTGTTCTGAGATCATTTCATATTTCCTTTCTGCTCAGGAAGCCATTGAGGGACTCATTTTAGCTACAAAGTTCTGTCTTATAATCCTGATGTGCTCAGGGAAATATTGGAATGGTTTTGATATGATAAATATTTATTTTTTACTTTTGCATCAAAAAAAAGCTATTCCATCCATTTGAAGCAGGAGTTATGAATCTGATTAGGAATTTGGAAGCAAGCAGGCAGCTTCTAATTACCCACTTTTTGCATGTTATTTAGTTTTTCACTTCAGCTCTAAATAACAGCCTATGAGGATAGTTGCAATATCTTCTGAGACACACAACTCAGATACAGCTAATTTTAAATAAAATGTTTTTACATATCTGACAGTCTAACTGAAAAAAGAGATTAATAAAAGGTTTACTTATCCATTAATGAACAACTTGAGAACCTGCCACATATGCTAAACTCAGTGAAATACTTTAGAACCTACCATGCCATGCCTGATTTATAATAATTTATTTTTCCTTCCATATTAAACTCTAAAAAGTCATTATAGACAGTTTCTCTGACCCTTTCAGCTGTGTTTGCCTAATCACAGCTTTAAAAAATCATCAGTGTGATTTCTGCATCCAATATTAAAGCAATGTATGTGTTACCAGTGCCAAAATACATTCACAGAGAAGTACATCTGCATCTACAGCCCTTCTCATCAAAACCAAATATCGGATATACGTATTGCATAAAATCAACTCAAGGATGCTGTTAGGCTAGGAATGTAAAATATGTTCAATGCATCATGTTTTGATGCTTTCCCCTGACTATATCATAGCTGATAGGTCATTTCAGATTGGACTTGAATTTTGAATACATGCATTAAAATGTAACCAGTCCTAGGGAAGGAAAAATATCCTCGTGCTTCAAACATGACAGCGAATGAAACAAACTCAATTTTTCATTAATAGAGAATCATTACTCAGTGCAATGTGGGAAGTCTAGAGGAAACTTGGGGCATCCCTTCTGCAGGGCTAATCTGTTCCAAGGACTTACAATTTGACAGGTGGTGTATAAAAACCACCCTTAAAGAACATAGAAGAGCAATAAATCTACTGACTCAGCAATGCCAAGAGGGTCACGGGTATTTTGTTATCCTGTGGTGGCAACTGCTTCACTGACAGGATTCTGGAAGCTGTGGCAGTGTCCAAAGCAAGGTGGGACAGGGCTTGGAGCAGCCTGGGACAGTGGAAGGTGTCTTTGCCCATGGCAGGGGGTGGAATAACACAGGTTTTAACGTCCCTGCCAGCCCAAACCATTCCATGATTCTGTGGTCCTTATTTCTCTTAATGATACCCAAAGCAACTGCACACTTTGTGGTGCTGGTAGCAGACTCACAGGAAAGATTAAAAGTCAACCTAACAAATTAAGGGATGAGTTTGGCACGAGTGTCAGACAGGCTGATACTCTTGATCAGCAAATGTTTTTTCATGGTTGCATCACTTTCCCCCTCAGCACCTCCCAGCCCCAGCAGGGAGACTGACACCAGGTAGGATTTCCCAGTACAATAAGTGCAATCTGCATAAGCCTTGAGCAGACAAAGGGAAATCAAATAGCAAGAGAAAAAGTGGAGATAGTGATTTTCTTTAGGCATTCATTAATATCTATTCAAATATAAATACTGAACAAAAATCGACATTTCATATTGCAGGAGGGCACACGTTTGCCAAATCCTTTGGAGATTTGGTTCAAGAACAGTTCATCCCTATCTGAAGATTTGCCTGAAATACTGCCAAAAACCACTAAGGCTTTGTGTCAGCTGAAATAAAAGCTACTGTTGCAGGAGAGAGAAAAGCAAAGGAGCTTCACAGGACCGTGTTCCCCCTCTGTCTGTATATTCATGTACCTGATCAAATCCTCTTTGGTCTTTGCCTTCCTGCTACAACTTCAACTGTGCCCATTTTGAAAAGAAGTGCAATACACCAATGACAGATTTCTTCCAAGTCACCTACATCACAGCCATCAGAGGAGACACCTCTGAGTCTTCCATTTCTTTCCCAGGTTTTATTGGTGCTTTTCATGTTATCCACAGGAATTAAATTGAGAACAGTTCAGGAAAATGTTTCTGTGATCCCTGTTCTGTGCTGCTTCTCTCCCCCTCACCAAATAAGGGACTCATGCATGATGAACATCAAAAGCTGAAATGTTAGCAGTCATTTTGCCATTTGTTCTGGTTTCTTTTAAACAAAACTCATTGGAGCAAACAGGACACACATGGATCCGTTTCCCAGCATACCAAATTTATCAAAGCAATAAAATATTAACCAAGGAAGATGCACAGACCTGCAGGACTGAAATCCTGTCTCCTTCACTGGTCAAATTAGGGATCTACACCCTCCAACATCCTCTTGGAAAGCAGGGGGAGGAGGTTTGCTCATATCAATTTATCCAGGGTAATGAGGACAAAGGCTGACTGTGAGGAACTGCAGAAGGACCTTATGAAATGATATGACATATGAGATGGCAGATGAAATTCAATAGAGATAAATGTCAAATATGCATGTGGGAAAAACAATCCTAACCTCACATATGAAATTATGGACTCTGAGCCAACCACAACTGCAGGGGAGTGAATCCTGGATTTACAATGGACAGTACCATGGAAATGTCAGCCTAGTGCTACCAACAGGCAAAGAAAAAAGACAGCAGATTAAATGCTAAGAATCATTAAGGGGAAAGGAAGCAGGGAGCATGGGCAGCATGGATGGGGACAGCTTCTTGGTGGAATTTTCCACTACTGACACAAAGACCCCTTAAACCAAACTGGAGCCATGTCTAACACAAACAAACAAAGGTGATTTTTGTACCTAACAAGAGAAGCTGTGGATGTCACAAGCCTGCACTGGCTTAAGGCTAGAGAAGATTAAGTTCACAGAAGGAAAATCTATTCATGCTTACTATCTACACAGAAATCACTCCTGGCACAAAGTCCCTGAGCAGAAAACAGCTGGAGCCTGGGAAGCATCAGAGGAGAAGCATCACATGTGCCTGCCCTGCTCATCCTCCCCCAGCCCATGGCCACGACTGGAGAGGGAGTGCTGGGCTGGACCTCGTGTCAATTCCTGTTTACAATTTATCTGAAGCTCAGCTTTGTATCCCTTAGCAGGAATTTGATTTTTGTTCTATTTTTAACCCAGCATATGTTGACTTGGTAATTTTACATTTCTGGTTGGAGTGCTGTAGAGATGTGCAAAACTAATAAAAAGAAAAGAGGTTGGAGGACGAGCAGCAGAGTTAAAATATTGCTCCTTTTAGGAAACATACTGGCCTGAGACAAAGCTTACCAAGACTTGTGCAAAATCACCAGCTAAGGGTATTTTCAGAAATGAAGCAATGCTGCTTACACAGCCAGTCCAAGGCATCACAACCCAGAGTACAGCCACACCTACAGCACCCAGCTGATGAGGGGATCTGTGTGTGGTCCAGTGTCCATCCCAAGGGGACCTTCTGGAGAAGGAGCCATGTGAAAAGGAGAAGGGTTTGGGATAGCAGTGATCCAAAGCTATGAAATAGCTCAGAGCAGGGATGGTGATGTGGTAGTGGAATCTCATGGTGAGTTTGTGCTTCTGCTATCAGCACTCTTTGCAAGAAATTCTGCTCCACAGCACACTCCCTCTGATATTAATTTTGAATGCAAGACAGCTTTGTAGTACCTAATCCTATTAGCATGCTCCTGAAATCTGTAAGAGCAGAAATGTAGGACTGGCCCAGAGATGCAGCTCTCCAGCTCTGCTCCCCATGAAACAAATTCAGGTTCAATTCCACAGCCCCTGGGCCCTTAGGGATGATTATGTAGAATTTACCAATGCTGAACAGGAGTTATGCACCACAGTAAAGCCAATAAAAATATTTAAATGAAAATACTTTGGACAAAACATACTTTCCTAATTTGGAAAAGTCCGTGAATGTTTCTTTATATACATTTTCACCCAAACAGGAAAAAGAAATCCCAGCTGATTTTGTTTTTTCCCATTTTCAGTTTTCACTGAGATCTTTCCCTCAGTCTCTTTACCATCTCTCCTTTTTGTATGAGGCTTTTTCAAAGGGAGGAGTTGAAAAAATATAAAGAAAAATAAAAATAGAGAAAATAGGCAGAATAAAGAGAAAAATTAGATGGCAGTGGTTTTAGTAAAGGAGATGAGTTGGAACACATTTGCTTTGGAAAGAGAAGCCATCCCAGATCCTGGCTTGCTCCCTGTGCAGCCAGGATGGGTGTCTACATCCCATATTAGATCATCCCTAATGGCTCTGGCACCACTGCTCCCAGAGAACCCCATAAATTGCCCAGGGCAGCTGATGGGAACACGTTCAATTAAAGGGATTTCTGTCCAAATTCCTGCTGCACAGCAGCCAAAACCTTCCTGCAGTTTTGTAGATGTGTTTCTGCACAGGAGAATGAAGCAGATGTTTTCTAGCACAGGCTGGTGGCTGGGGCTTAGGTCTGGGAGATGGCTGAGCATCAGTCAACGTGAGGCAGGATGCAGAATTCCACTGGAAATCCAGCAGGGCCTCAGCCAGTCGTGCCCTTTCCACATGATTCAGCTGCAGACGTGGTAACAATTCAATTTTAGCTAAAATGATTTGGGTTTTATTGAATTCAGGAATGAAAACATGTTTTATATCTCTGAGAAATGCCATGAAATAGAATAAGCAGCTTGTACTCCACATCCCCTCAGCCATCCAGTATCTTCATGCAGAGACAAGAGGTTGGCAGCTGGGAATCTGAAAAGACTCCAGAAACATGCAATACCTCTTCATGCACATTTGTGCTTTAAGGACAGATTATTTAAAAGGAAAAAAAAAACCAACCCACCATTCATTAACAATAATTATAGAATAGTTTAATAAATTTCAGTGTTTTCTTTCTCTAGCCTTTTGAAGCACTGGCATTTCATTTCCCTAATATGAAACATATTCCAAATGATAAGTCTGTCAGCTGTGTATCAGAAGAACTGGGTGAAGCACAACTTCTCAAGAATTTAATTACACAGCAAATCTTAATGAAATACAATACTGGAATCTTAATGAAATACAACCCTGGATGTGATAGAGTAACTATTGCAAAGTAAAAAATACAGCCCCGTTCCCTGACATGCTGATATTGAGTCAGTTCTTCTGGAAATCACCAAGTAAAGCTGCCCCAGCATCCCCCAATTCCCCAATTCCAGAATTACCTGGGATTTCACTGCTCTGGCAGCCCTCCTGCACTGTGGGATCCCACCAAGGTCCACACTCAGTTTTCCACAGCAATTTCATAATTACTGAGGATTCTACTTCCCTTTTTTGTGTTTTCTTGCTTCTTCAGTGCATCTATTGGGATTCCTGTTCCATTTTGCCTCTCTTTCTCCTCCCCCTCACAAAACTCCATGAAATATTGCTCATCTAAAAACATAAATCCAAGATGGGAATGATTGGAATCACCTGTTCCTCACCTCTGCTATAACTAGGAGCTGTTATCTTTCATTTATTCATTTCTTATTCCAGGGCATAAGCAGTGAGAATCACTACAACCCATAACACAAGCAGTATTTGAGTCTAACTTGCCTGACACTTGTATTTCATGAGTCACATAGAATTCAAAAGTGATTTATCTGAGCTTTGAAAAGCTAAAAGGGGTTAAAACTGACTATTGCTACCATGAAATTTCATGCTGACATGACATGTTTTGAAAGGATGATTTAAAGATACAGGGATCCCTCATAGATCAGTCAATATTTTCTTTGTATGGAGATTTAATGCTGCTTTTACCTCTACAAAGTTGTCCCTGGGGGCAAGACTCCATCTCACTCAGGTTTGGAAAGTCCTGGAGTGCATTCAAAATCTTTAAAAAAAATTTAAATATTAAAAAAAGGGACAGAAATCCTCAGTTAAAACTCAGTCACAGGACATGACATTTTCTTAGTGAGTCAGACTAAGAAATCAGCCAAAAATACTCTAGACTAAGTTGTTTCAGGCAGTTCACCTGCTCCTCGGGTTTTAGGTTTCTCAGTTGTGTGTCATTTTATAATCATAATTGCCTAATTTCCAAATTTGTTTTTCCAACTACCTAAAAGACAGCAAAACAGAATGTACCAAAACAGCTGTGAAATAAACATAATAAATCAAAAAGCAAAGGTTTATTTACTTTCTCTTCCTTTCCAGTTTTTTTAACCTACAGCAGTCCTAGGCTTTGCCTGCAAAAAGTAGATAAAACAATATAGACAGCAATAAAACAACACCCAAAAAACCCCAATCCCAACCCAAAACTTGAGGCAGTTTGGAATGGATAGCTCTCCTTTCCCAGGACAAATCCTGCTGTTTGTCACAGGGGGCTAGAGCAGCAAATCTCCAGAAGACATTAACCACATCCAAGAGACACATCACAATATGCAATTCTTATTCAAAGCACATTTGTGGCTTTTTGTTTTTTAAGGAATTTTGTAGAGTTTCATTCAATTACCTACGTTTTTGAAGCATTCAAATTCCTGCAGTGCTACAAGGTAATGGCTTATATCCAGAAGAAAAAAAGCAATACTTCCCCTGGCTAATATTTCTTTTCCATTTTGTGATATAATTCACTTTACCTAGCTAGTTCCCTTTTGAAGCCAAAAAGGAAACACTGTGAAGAATAAGAAAATAATGAAAATTAAATGAAAACAAAGGGGAAAATCACTTGTATGAAAATATGAAGACAATATGTTTGAAAATAACTGAAGCATCACACACCAAATTAAAGGTATTTGTAAGGAATGGAAGAAAATGCTCTGTCAGAGATAAGCAGTTTGACACTCCCTGTCACCACATGAGCTGAGTTAAGGATATAAACCCAGGTAGCTTCTGATAAAATGATGTCAATCTTATTTTGCTTTCCCTGCTGTAAAGAGAGGTGGCTGCCTCCCCCTGGGCTGCCAGCACCTCTGAAATTCCTGGTGTGTCTTAGGAACAAACTGAATTCACTCACAAACCCAATGGCAAAGGCACTGTCATCATCTCCAGATCAGCCCACTGCTCAGGGAATTTTGACTAATAGCCACATTTCCTCATAGCAAAAGCTTCTGTGCTCTCTCTTCCCAAAATGGATCATGTTGCTGTTGCAAACTGAATTTCTGGTTGGTGGCATTGATTATAAATTTCAGAGGCTATTTTCTTTCACACTTTGAGTCCATGCCTGCTCAAGCCAATACATTTCCATGTCACAGAGCTGACTGGAGCAGTTTTCCACCAACATGTGCAGCAGCTTAGCTCTGTGAGTTTAGGGAGATGTGAAGAAGCAAGAAATAGAGAAAAGTTTGATGTGTATTGGAGAAGCTGGCAGGGTTGGTCTAAATCACAATTTACCACAAATCTGTGCTTCTTTGGCAGGATTTTGCTGATAAATATCAGCTTAATCCCAAAACTAGATGCTTCAATTAGGGGATTAATGTCAATTGACACACAGAATAGCAGAAGGCAGATCTGCTCTCCTTACAGAGGGACTAAATCAGCATCTCATGGTTCCACACAGCCAGGCTACCCCCAGAACACCCCAGGTTTCCTGGGCTGGAAGCAAACAGTGGCTATTTAACAATAAAAGCATGGGATTCATAGCAAAATCGTGGGTGGCTTGGTGTGAAATGCAAGGGGGTGAAGAATCCACTGCTCCTTCAAAGAGCCACATGAAAAAAGATAACCTGGGGCAGGGATTGCCAGCACTGGAGCTCAGTGCCCTGCAGCAGCCAGGCTTTCAAATACTCTCCCTCTATCCTTAAAACAAAGATCCTCCTCACAGCTGAGCACTAAAGACACCACTTAGGGAAATGCTAAAAATGAGAGTGTGAGAAATGCAGAGAAACTGCAGCATGGGGAAACTCTCTCCAGAAAGTGATTCCATTCTCTCCAGGGCTGTGGACTCATCCAATAACAAAAAACTGAAAGTAAACTAGAAAAGCAGAAGAAACACCTCCAGGAAAGGAGTCCTTTTAATTAAGGAAGTGAGCAGTGTTTTCCATATCAGCCATTTTTTACATTTTTCCCTCTTTTTTAAATCCATCCTTTGTATAGGGAACCTATTTCCAACCATTGCATTGGACATTTTTTTGGCTGAATCCTGTGATCCTTCCCCAGAACAACACACCAATGCTGCAGACTGTCCAAGTGTTTTGCTTAGGAATGTAGCAAATGCCACAGACACAGAACAGACCAGAATAACAAGGGGAACAGTACAATTTAGATTCTATCCTGAGGAAATTTAATAACCTACAATTAGAAAAGTCTATCTCATTTGACAGCACTTCTTTAAAAAGAGATATTACTAGCTCAGGAAGTGGGCACATGCTGCAAGGTTTTTAAGGATCTTACCAAGATGAGCCCACACACTGAGAATTTTCATGTCAGCTGTGAAAGGTGAGGGCACAAGAACCACCAAAATTCTGGGGCATGGCAGGTGGGATCTCCTGGCTACCTTCTCAAGCCCAACACAACCCAGGCAGCTGTGGTTCAATTTTATTCTTCAAAAAAGCAGTTTTTCAGAAGGAAAACCATCACCAAGATGCCCAGTGCTCTGTGTATAGAGGGGAATGAGAGGTTTGCCCCCAAATCTATGGATGAACTCCCAGTGCTGGAGTGGGAATGGACAATCCCAGACAGGAGCCTCCCTGCCCTGAATATGTATGGGATGTCTCCTGAAGAGCACAACAATAATGAGTTTGCACAATCTATGGCAAATTAATTCAATAGTGAAATAAATTTAGTGCCCTACAGAGATCCTGAAGCTGGGGAAATGGTTAAGCAATGTTGCTTATGATATTTTTACCCAAAATAAAAAAATCAGTCAGAGGGGAAAGGAACATGTTGGAGAAGACAGATTTTCACAAATATTTGTATTTGAATTGCTGATGAACTCTTCCTGCTGTTATTTTTATTAATGTTTTAATTATATATGCAATACACTTCATGAATAGCTGAAAATATATAGGAGCAACAACATTTTACAAGCAAGAGAGAGTTCTGTAGCCAACTTCAAATGTACTTCCTTTCTGCCAGGGAAACAAGAAGCACTGGGGCCATAACCTTTCATGCCATATTTAAAACAAGTGATGGAGCAGTTCTCCTGAGCTCATGCTAAAACTGATGTTGCCATCCCTAGAGTGGTATTTCACTCCATGCCTTCAGGTTTTTTAAGACATACTGGTCAACACAATGGGTAGGGAATGAGGCAGCAAGATTTATTGGGGCATTTTAAATTTTGGCAAATGCTTAATATCTTGTGTCCGAGGCTAAGTTCATTATTCCCCAAAACATCTCTAAAATGAGCAAAATTTTATATTTCAGCTCTTCACCAGAGATGTGGTGAGGCAAGTCCTCCTGCAGTGAGAAGCCCCAATCATAATGCTCCAAATTCACACCAAAAGAGTATTTTGGGAACCAGCTCAACATGAGGGTGACTTATGGACATCCTACACTCAGCAAAACATTCAGGTACCTTCTCTTGTGTCCTAAGTGAGCCCAAAGCATTTTGTTGGCTTTGGAACCAGCAGGGTGTGACTCCATCCCATCAGCTGGAGGGTGCAATAACCTCAGAGCACTGAACACCCAAGAATTAGAGCCCATGAGTCCTCCCAACCTCATTTTAACACCCAGGATATTGCTGTGCCCAGGTACTTGACCCCATCTGTGTCCCAGGCTCAAGGTCTGCTGGAGACTGACTGCCTTGACCCTTCTGAATAGCATGTAATGAAATCTTTATTATAATTTGTTTTGAACCCACACTGCTTAAAAAAAATGTGTCAGCTGCTTTAAAATGGTCTCTGTTTTGCTGGCCCTGCTTCTGGCAATCTAAGTAGCTGTCATCACTGTAGGAGCAGCCTGCTTGATAAGATTATAATTTTGTTTACATTGTGCTATAGGATGCCACGCTGAGTACAGCACAAGGAAAATGGCAATCGACAGCATGCAATGTGCATTTTCAGTAAAATGGGGGTTGCCTGCCTTTATTCCTGCCTCAGAACTACAGGGTTTTGGATGAAGTTCTTAAAGGTAAAGAAAAAAAAATGGGTTTAATGTATTTCTTTGCTGAAATGTATTGCAGTGAAACCTGTAATGGCCTTTTTTGGCACCACACCAACACACAGCATTCAGAAAACAGCTATTTATTGAAGCAAGAAATGCAATACCAAGACTACAAATCACTTCTTACGTACAGAAAACTGGAAGTAAATCTGGCTAATGCCTACCTCTCTACCAAAGGTAGAGTTCCCAGCCTCAAACTAGGAGCAGCCAATTCTCATCTGCTGTGTGGTTGCAAGTTAAAGACCTCACTGCACCTCATTTTCATCCTCTGTAAAACAGAGATATGGCCATGTATTTTAAGAGAGGGTCTCAAGCTCTCTCAGCACACGAGACTGTAAATCTACCAGGGAAGTGTACCAATATTTTTACAGCAGTCAGTTGGGTTAGTTTTAATTTGTGTTTGATTAGCAAAGAGCTCTGGGCCAGGCTCACAATCTTCACAGAATTCCCGGTGCAGCCAGGCAAAATGTAACAATTATAATGGTAGCAATATGTATTCAGTCCTAGCCATTAGCTGTTGGGAAAATGGGTCAACAATAACATAAGTTTAAAGTGAGGGGATTTCTCCACCACACATTTATATGCTGCAGTAAAGGACAGTGAGGAATGTGAACAAGATTCCTATTACCTGTAGTATGATCACTACTATTTTTCCCTTCTCAGCAAGCAAAATATTTTTTACACGTTTCCCCAACTCTCTCTAGAAATCAATGTTTTAGCTGTGTTCTCTCTCAATCCCATGGAAGATCAGCCACGGCTGGAACACACAGCCCCAGGAGTTGAATTTAGGACTTTGCACTGGGAGGAACTGGGCAGCTCTGTCAGGTCAACCAAAAGGGAAGAAAATGGATCCTTGAGCAGTGCAAGCGCAGGGAGCGGGGACTGCACGTTAATAATGGAGGAGTTCCCAAGCAGTGATTTTCCATCCCAGGGCAGCCCTGCTGGTGGGCAGCAAGAGACACAAGGAGCTCCTGAGATGATTTTCAGGCTGCTGTGTGGGAGGGGAGCAGCCCAACCCCAGCAGGACACGAGGGGTCTCCGTGCTCGGCCGCCCACGCGCGCTCGGATCGAGCTCCTCGCGGAACGGCAAACTCCATCTCAGCCTGACAGGACAAATTGTGAAATTTATCTCTCTCAGCCTGGATTGTCCTCCACGTAATGGGAACAAAAGGCAATACCAACAAAAGAAAGAGCAGCTTTAAAGGCCTTCCTGAGGATGGAAGTGGTCGTACATCAATATCCAAGTCAGTGCCCAGCACATCACTTGGGGCTGCAGGCTCAGCCCAAGCCTTATTGACCCACACCACAGTCACTGCACAAGACCTTGAAGCACAGCTGAGGGCTCAGACAGCAGGACCTGCAGCCACCAAAGAAAGGGAAATAAAAGCAATAAAAACAAGAAATGCTTGTCCTTTCCAAAAACAAAGCACTCAACTTTGTAGAGTTCAGGCAAAATTGTTAAAGAGCAAGTTATTGCAGATGGCAATGGTATTTTGGTACTGGAAGGCAATTGGAAGTGTCAGAATTTATGAAGGTATGTAAGTCAAAACATTATTTCTTCATTAATGGTATCAAAGCCAGGGCTTGATTTAATGGTCACAGTTTTAAGGATTCAATGTCATTCACTTGGAGTCTGCCAAAGTACATATGCAATTCAGTCTGCTTGTTTAGGAATACATTTCATCTAACTCCTGTTGTTTAAAAGAGTCAGGCAATTTTTGGCTCAGTCTCCTTTTCCTCACAACTGGAAACAATAGGAACATTAATTATACCTTGCTTCACCCATTCAAAAGCAGAATGACTCAAACATGTTGATGAGCAAGAAATTGCTGAGACACAAGCTCCAAATTTCACATTTGAGAAGTCTGAACCTCCCATTTGGATGTACCACTACATTTATATGCAGCAGCAAATACAAAGTAATGAAATATTTCCAGCTTCACTTTATCAAGTGAGGTAAGGAGAAGCTAAAATCAGCCTTTACAATGTGTCAGCAGATAGCATGGCAAATATCATGACTAGGAATCTGGTCAGTCAGAATGCTACCTTGTTCCCAGGAGAAAAAGTGCAGTAACCTATGGATTGTGCACACACCAGCACCTGCACAGACACCACCAGCACTTTGGGTGAGGCCATGTTTAATTGATTTAGCATTTTCAAGCTGATAGTTGCAAAATTAAAGTTATGTTCTGGCCTTGTTCCCAATGGAGCAGCCCAGCCTGAGCCAAGAGGCAAGAGAGAAATGTGCAGGAATGTGTTTCCAAACACAGCATCAGTCTGTCTTCACCCACCACCAATAGCAGCACAGGCAGAAAGGCACTGACAGCAGTGCCAGCACTTCTGGGTGCTCCAGGTGTACAGGAACACACACAGAATGATCCAAGGCTCTGCACAGGCAAAGCACACCAGTGAAACCCAGATCTCCTGACTGGAAACCATAGGCAATGCTCCCAGCCTCAAAGGATACTGGAAGAACAAAGGTGACTGGACACTGGGACAGAGCATGCCACTGACACCCTGAGCCAGGCAGAGCTGAATGGCCACACACAGCACTCAGAGTTACTGAGCATGGTCCAGCAGGAAGGGGCAGGGGCAGTGACCATCCCACTCCTCACTGTGCCACGGACTGCACACCAAGCAGATGGCTCAGACAGATGAACAGATCACTCTCCTGACCAAAACCACCCTCCAAACCAATGGCAACTGGAGGACAGACGAAATGACAGCTCCAAAGCCAGCTGGCACACGCCATGCCAGGCCTGGATGGCATCAGTGGCACGGTGGGCACACGGCTCTGCTCCCACCTGGTGTGGCTGGCAGCAGCACAGGGGGACACACACAGGCTGAGGGATGAAGCAGTTGAGTGGTGACAAGGGAGAATTGAATGCAGAGGGGGAAAAATGACCTGCAACAAATCAAGTGTGGCTGGGGAGATGTGTGTCCCTTCAGCAGACTCAATCAGCAGCAGGAAGGTGACAGAGATGCTGAAATGGTTAAACAAATAGCTTCATGTCAGCCTTTCTGGGCTCACCATGAGATGGATAGATGGAACTGAGAGCCACTGACCTTAACAACACAGAAAGGAGGGAGTGCTCTGGAAAATACACAGATAAGCCAAACACACAACACAAAGATAAATATCAGCATGGCTATGATTTGCAAGCTAATCCATAAAGCCCAAGGTAAATGAACAGACAAATGAGGAGTCCAAATGAGAGAAATGTCAGTACTGCAAATTGTGTTGTGCATTGGTGAGTGGTGAACAGACAAACCCCCAAAACCTCACAAAAGTCCTCAGTCTCTGACTTGTCAATGTGACTTATTTTCAGCCTAAACAACCCTTCACTAGATCTTTTTTCTACCTTGCCTCTCATCTCTCAATCACTACACTGAGAACTGATCCTCTCTTTGGTCAATAAATACTCCTTACAGGTCTCAGTTTCAAACAGCCACCTTCAGATTTTATCTGCACCTGATCTGGGCCTTTCACAGGAGCTTCCACCAACTTCTACAAAATCTCCTTATCTTTTTTTTTTAGTTCTACACTGCAATGCTTTACAAAAGACTTTGTGGAAGGGGCAAGCTGAGATTACCCCTTCTCAGAGTGGTTCATTTCAACCCTTTTTTTTTAACATGTGCCTATAGAAATGCATCAAATCTCTCTCACATTCCCAGGCTCTCAGTGGGGGGAGACCTCCTTTTCTTTTCTTTCAGTATTTAATTACAGGTACAACAGAGTTTTGTTCCACAGTGAAGGTTCCTATGCATGACAGCCAGACAAACAAGCTGTAAGGACTGCAAGGTACAAATCCCAGTGTGCTGACAATTCCTCCAAGCACACAGTGATTCCCTTTTCTCACACAGGGAGCTTAGCACAAAGCCTGGAATGGCAAGATGCCAAAATTGAGCTACTCAGCATGAAGGCATGTTTGCTGCACACCATGAGCAGCAGCAATAGCTGTGAAAAATCACAAGTCAAAAGGCCCAGTCCAGCTGTAAACTGCTTAATGAAGAAAAAGGAGGAAGGCAGGACTCACTGGTTGAGGTTATCAGCCAACATTAACAAAAATAGGAGCACATCTCTCTCCTGCACTGCTGTATCCCCACAAGTCTCTTCAGCTGGTTTCTCTCCAGCACTGGTTTCTCAGCTGATCCCAACAATCTGACTGAAAAACCTGCCTTGATACAATAATGTTTTTAAAAGCTGCTAATCACTGTAAAGTCTGCTAACAGATCAGTACTGTCCACAGTCCTAATGATATTTTGGTATCTAAGCTTCTGACCCCACAAAAGCAGACAGCTCATCTGAGAGGTGTTCAGGTGACAAAGGGAACACTAAAAAGCCACATGTTCTCCCAGGGCAGCTCTTCTGCCCACTGACATTTTAAAACAAGCAAAAGTTTCCTTTTGTTGTCAGGCATAAGCTGCTTACTGAAGGCAAATGTGCTTCTTTACTGCCAAGCATTCAAGTGTCCCTTTCTCTTTGGGGGAAAGGAAGGATAGAGGATTATCCAGCCAAGGATGGATAATCACAAATCTTAGAGACAGTGAGTTTTTGTGAGAAGGGAAGAAAATGTAAATTGGTCTGATAGAAACATATTTATCTTTTTAAATTATTTCCCCATGGTGCTTCAGATAGGACAGGATTAAAGTGTCAACATGTGAAAACTATGCTCAAGAGTCTTTCTCAAGGTCTCAGATATAAACAAGTCTTGAGATTTCAATTCAGCATCTCCTTAGTGTGTTTAGGTCTTAATACTAGCCAAGAAGACACAACAGATTCTGGGAAGAAACATGCAGAGAGCTTAGAAGTGAGATTCCTAAAGGTCTTGCAGAAGCCCCAGTGTAAAGAAGCCATTAACAGATGTAGCTAAAGCCCTGCACACAATTTCACCATTATTTCATCTTTCATTTATACATATTTTGGCTTAGGAGTAATGCTTAGATTTCAAGTAATAGGTAGGTGTATTTTCATTTCTATACCAAATTCTAATTTATTTTTTTATTAGATTTTCATCAAAACGTTCCCATGAGCATGGAGGAAAGAGCAAACAAAATGTGCCATGCACAAATAAATTCTTTCATCCCCTTTTAAAACCAGTTTTCCTCCTGATCTTTCCACTCATCAAGGGTTTACTGCTCTGAGAGACTCCCTGCTCAACTGAAGAAGAAAGCAAAAGAAGCCAGTTGTAAAATATTTACTTATTCCATTTTTCATCTTTGGGAATCAAACACACATTAATTATCAAAACTCTCTGCCTCTCCCTCCATCATGTCATTAGTGCAATCCACAGGGAAGAACACCCTGCACAGCCCAATTCCAGCTACAATCACCTATGTATTTATCAACAGCCAATTCTAATTTCATCTGCTACTCCGTGTCAAGTGAGTAAAAAGCCAATAATATCCTCCAGGGTGGTTCCCTGTGGTATCTCCATTTACACCTCAGACACAGCCAGCCTTCCAGGGAACTGGAACCCTTCAGACTGTGGCTCCTGGATGTCACTGAACAGAAAACACTGACCTGAACAACAGCACAGTAAGGCAGGACTTAATTCTCAAAATATCATCTCTCTCCTCCTGAACTGGGTTTGTTTGCTGTATTTATTGTAGCAATGTCTCTTCATTGTACAGTAACTGCCCTTGCCAGCACACTGCTTTCCCTGAGGCTACTTTAAATCTCTCTGAAAAACCAAACAAGGATCCTTATCTTCATATAAAGTATCAGTGAACAGTTGAGAGCAATACAGAAGAGCTTTAAATTGAGAGAGAGAGGGGTCAATGATGCAATAAGAGCACTTTGTCCCTTTCTATCAAGCAGACCAGAATTCAGTTTTGTTCAAAGGCACAAGCTCTTGGTGCCTGTAGCTCTCCCATGTGCCGTGGGGCTGCCAAAAGCACAAGTGCAGGGAGGAGCCCTGCAGGGCTAGCACTCCCCTGTCACATCCCTACCAGGATTTGGCACAGCAGCCTGTGGATATTCCCCTTGCTCAGGGCAGGGCAGGGCTCTGCAGGCTCCTCTGCCCCTCCTGGTGCCCAGGTCAGCCTCCAGCTGCACCCCTAGCTGCTGCATGGCCAGCAAGAGGCACAGACACAGCCCTAAACCCTCTTGCTGCTGGGCTGTTCATCTTTCCTAACCTTTTTCCCAGTGCTCAGAACAAAACCCCTGCACCCTGACCCCAGTCCTGCCTGTCATCACTGGATTGATTTGTAGCACAGAGTCTGTTTCACTGTCTTGCTCATCCTATTTTCTTGGTCACAGTTGGTCACACACCACTCCTGGCTGCTGGCCACTGCCAGAAAGTCTTGATTTTTTTTTTTTAATAACCTCCAATAAGCTCTGATAAAAACCTGATCGTGATCTTTTCTCTCCTTGTTGAAAAATACTGTATTAAATAAATAAAAACTAAGCAGTAGCTGCTTGAGGAAGATGTGGAGTGCACCCACAACCACTCCCTCATTATTGCTGTGATCCAGGTCAGTGTCACATCCTGAGAGGAGAGAAACTGCAACCTCTACAAGTGTCTGAGCACACTGAAAGCAGCAAATCGACCCAGGCTGGGAGAACAAAAGAAAATACACTCAGTGGCATTAGTTCACTGACCACACCATTTTTATTCCCAGTTTTTTGCATGTGCAACTGTTGAAGAGGATGGATTCTAGCAACAAACAGAAGCAAACCTTGTGGGGATTTAGTGTCTACTTGGTGCCACTACTGCAGGTTAAGCCTTTCCTAGTAGAAGTGAATTTTTTTGTTGTTCAAATTCCATTTCATGGCACTTCTTTAAGACTGGAAGAAAGAAAAAAAAAATTATCCTGACATTTAACTCGCAGCCTGGAGTCAGCTAATCAGACAGAGCAGGAGAGCAGAGCAGAGTTAGGAAAACATGGGGGAAGGGGGGAAGGAGGGACAGCATGGGGAGGAAGCACTGCAGCTGGAAACCTGGGATGGCACAGGGTGCAGGGGACAGGACAGGGCTGGGAGTGAGCAATGGAGGGATATTGTCAGAGAATAACCCAGCACAAGGAAACTGAAGCATAAAAGGGAATAAATTTGGCTTCCTGGGGTAGGAAATATTCTCTCAAACAGGGCATTAACCAAGAGCTGTTGCATTATATGGCACCCAGTAAATATTTGCAAAGTGATATGTGAATAATTATCACAGAGTGCATGGAAGAAAACCTCATTGTAAGCACTTATGTGAGGGTGCATCATAAATGCACTTCCTCAAAATTTTCCTCATCAATTCCCTCCTAAATAACGTTTTTAAATGCTCATATTTCAAAATATGACAGGGGTGTTATTTGTTTCACAAGTAATTTTAAATAATAACAACGTCTCCAAACTTTTCTTAAAGTCTTGTCCTTATTTTCTTATTTCAGTTCAGGTGTAAAAATTAACTCTGAAATACCAACAGCTTAAATAAATGCATTGGCATCACCTTGTGATTGAAATCATTGAGTAACAATACCAGACTCAAGACTCACAGTGCTTTATAACAACACTGTAAGTACATATTGCAAATGTATTCTTCTTTATGGGATTTGATCTTTTCTGTTAAGTTCTTTCTGAAATCACCTGATTTACCTGACAACTCTGGTAGCTTTTTTCAAGAAGGAATGGATCTTTTAACAATTGTTTTTCTTTCTCTTCAGTGGAGGGTCATGGAGACTTACTAGATCCAAACACTGATCATATGAAGCCAGCATCAATACATAGACAAGACATGGTTCTAATGCAATACTATAAAAATAATATGTAAAAATCTTCTTTTTCCTTTTCCAAATTTTGCACAGGCAGTGATGACCAGCCCTAACTCTAGAAATTGTTTCTAATCTTTGGTACACAAGGGCTGGAATCCAGTGGCTCATGCAGAGCTGTGCCAAGAGCAGGACCAGAGTCCCTGGCTCAAGGCCTGAAGTCACCAACCCTTTCCTGATAAATGATCCCAGAAATAGCCACCTTCAGCAGCAATATCATCTGCCATTGCTCTTACAGGACTAAACAGCAACAATGACAGAACAGCTGTAGGTGACAGAGCTAAGGAATGTGAGCAGAATCAGCAGAGAAGGAATAAATCAACAAGTGGAGACCTGGATACAGTATCTGAGAGCTGATGGAGTGCAGCACTTCCTACTTGATTTTCTATTTTATTCTTCCTTTTAAAATTCACGTGGTGGAAGTGTGAGGTGATAAAAGGCCAAGTATCTGCACTTCAGCCACTTGCAATGAATACAAGTGAAAAATACAGTATTATTGGAAAACCAGAAATATCAAAGCAGTGTGACAGAAGTATGAGGTGCTAAGACCAAGGAGCTTATTCTTCTTTTCCCATTGCACTATAAAGACATTTGCTGTCTCAACAGACATCCCATTTTTAATGCCACTCCTTAAAATACAGGAAAGGTCAATTGGAGGGGAAAAAAACCAACAGACCACCAAAAAAAACCCACCACAAACAGCTCTGTGATTTCAGAAGCACTGTCAGCAAAAAAGAACCAACATTTCTTCTTCTTCTTGCTGTAAAGCAAAGTTGAGATTAATTTAAGGAGGTGCTAAGCATCATCCACAAGTGTCCAACAAGGCAGTAGCAGAAGGGGGCATCCATCAGTTCTCATGCAACTGACAGGAGGACAAGTGGGAGAAGAATTAGGTATTAGAAAAATGAAAGTCTTGTTAACAGTAAGAGTGGTGAAGACCCAGAACAGGCTGTCTAGGGAAGATGAGAAATCAATATCCAAGGTTTAAAAAGAGGTTAGACAGACTGTCAGCTTCTGGAGGTGAGACAGGTACACTTGATCTCACCTAAGAGCCTGGCAACACACTAAGTTATCTCCCAAGGTCTTTCCCACATCAGCATTTTTCGAGTTTTTTTAATGATTCAAGCAATTTGTCTCACTTTATGGGATAATTTCATATATGAAAGAACATATTCAGTACTAGTGCTGGCATATGTTAACTGATTCTTACCCTCCTCCATCTCTATTCTAAATGGAAAACACTGAATTCAGTGAGAAACTAAATGAAGTTTGTTCATTTTTACCCCTCTTACTTTGTTTGGCTTTCCAGTCCAAGGCCTCCATGTCCATTTCCTTCAGCTTCTTTTCCCTCAAAGACTTAAAGGAATAACAAAATATTCTGTGATACTCCAAGGTCACTACACAACTCACCATTTTTGTAAATCAAAAGGTGATGTTTTGATCTTGTCCTTCCTTTATTTAAGTGCACAGGGTGCCCTCAGGTCTGTGCTAATTGATACCAGGCATCTGTTTGCTGCAGAGGAGAAGAATCCACCTGCACCACGAGTCCCTGGTGCTCTGAACTAACAGGAATCTCTTCTGACTTTCAGAAATGGGACTAGATGATCTTAAAAGGTCTTTTCCAACCTTAATGACTCTAAATTAATCTAGTGAAACTGTCCCCAACCTGCTTTCTGAAATATCTCCTACTGCAGGACAATCCTCCTGACTACTAAATAACAGGACACTTGACAATACTGTTCTTGCACAAGAGGAAATTCCGTCCTTTATCTGTAGTCTGGCGAGTGATTTTTGGATTACTGAAACACTTTGCATTGTGAAACAAATGAGAATATCAGCATTTGCCAAAAAAGTACTGACTCTGGGACCTGCAAGCAGAAGAAACACGAAACATCTTTTGTGTTGCAGATATCAGCAGATCTTGGCTCAAGCACCTGAGCAGAAAATTTCTGATAGAAAGAGAGTTTGGACAAATGGCCCCACTTTGGTGACCTCACACCATCTCCCAGGGAGCCCAGGCTTGCAGGTCTTTGGGAAACTCAGAGCAACCATCCCATAATTGCAAAGTGGGCCAGATTCCCTCAAACAAGAAATTTCAACTTCAAATCCAGTGCTGGTTGAAAAGACTGGAGTTTACTGGTGCTTCAGAAATAGAATACAAACTCCTGTTTTTCCCAAAAGCAGCCAAACACACACACTTGAGGCAAGGAACATTACCAGGACCATTTCTGCTGTGATGGGGTGTACTGAGGAAAAATCTGATCTCCTTTTCCCAGAACTGCCCATTTCTCACAGATTGAAATCACTAGGTGACATTTTTAATCAGTATTTCTAGATGGTATTGCTAAAATGAGAACATTAGCAAGCTCATTTAAATTTGCAAACTAAACCCATTTGAACATTACTTGAGCACGAGAAAGTGGCAAAGGCACACGAAGTTAAAAGACTGTGAAGAACAAAAAGCTCCTGGGCACTGCACTACCCTCCCTCAGCTCCCCTTTCTCCCATCTCATTAGAGAACAGCAAGGAATAACTCTTTCTATCCAAATCAAATAAAAATTGAGATTTAAACCTCTCCTGTGCAGAGCAAGTACTCTTGGTGCAAAATCAAAGAGAAGTTTGCTTTTGGGACTGGAAAATCCCACATTTTGGAGGGTCTACAGGGGTACAGTGGGGCATTGTCCACAACAAAAAAAAATTTTAAAAAAATCACACCTTATTTCCAGTTTAGCTAGTTAATTAAAAAAAAAAAAAAAAGCACACAGCATTCCCTGTTGTGAAATTAAAAGTATATTTTAGTCCAGTCAAACTACACAAGAGAGGAACAGGGCTAAGGGTGTGACAGTTCAAACTCATCTCACTGCAGATGATCTTGAACTCTGAACAGAGCACCTGTACCCTCTAGAAATGTTGCATTCTCAGCTTTTAAGAAAGGAAAAAAAAAACACAATAGGACAGATGTGGGAAATCTGCTACAGGAGTTTTAATTGCAACCATTTGTAGCCTGCATTTCCCCCAGACACTTATCTTATTTTCAAGCAGATATTCCTAATTAAGCAGAGGACTTGGTTATCACCAGGTGAGAGACTTGCAGAGTCAGGTTATCAACACCATCAAATAACAAAAGCAGCTCAGGATATTGATCCAGAATTAGAAGACCATCACAGACTGCAGATCCCAGGAGCAATTAGGGGACAGGGAGGAAGGATGGAAGACACCAGGACCACTGTCCTGAATCTGAATGAGGACTCTCATTGATGTGTGCCTGGGGGCTGGCAGGGTCTGAGATGGGTTATTTACACCTCCCAAGCACACAGTGAGACCCACTGTGTTCTGCAGGTGTGTTCTCATGGCTCTTCCACAAACAATTCACCTGGAGTGGTGTGGAAGGGGAATTAAACACAAGTCCTGAGCATTGCAGGTCAACTTTATGTGCTACCAGGTCATTGTTCCATTCTGGAAATGTCATTCCAGGCTAATAAGATACTGCATGACTTGCCCAAGTTTTAAGGAAACCTAAAAATATGTAAAGAATTCTTATTTTTGTATTCATTGTGTCTATCAATCATAAAAAGAGACCTTTGAGATAAGGGAGTCCTGAACTATTTGTGGCTTTGCATTAACATCTGTTAGCACAGTGCAGCAAGTGGTTAAAAATCTGAGTACCTCTGATCATTTGGGGGAAAAAACAGGCTAAAGCAGCAGTGCCACATCCCCAAGGCACTGCTAGGGACAGTGTCCTAGGGACAGCACCATGGTGCTGTAGCACTGCTCTGTGTTTTGGAAGAGCATCAGGCCCTGTTTCACAGCACAGACACAGCCATAACTCAGCCTGCACTCTCAGTCCACCCATCAAATAAAATAATGTTTTTCATGTATTCAACAATTTTCTTTCCACAGTCTCAGGGTGACACACAGACACTGGTGAGAGCTTGGCAATAAATACAAGAGGCAGGTAAATATTAGCATATTATTGGCAAACATTGAGACTGAAGCACTGAGGAGTCTCTGGTCAGAAAATCAAGCTCTTCTGTCCTTCAGCCCTTTACTTTTATCCATCAAAGAGTTACAGTGCAAACAGACAGTGCCAGAAAGCAGGCTCTGAAGCTCAGCTAAATGCTCCTTGGAACTTAAAATGAAAAGCTCACCAGTCTTACGTTGTTTCTGTTAAGCAATGCATGCTGTGGTGCTGGCTCACGGGTGAAACAAATTGCTGTTCTAAGTCTATTAAAAAGGGAAAAAAAAGGCCACCATATGGTGCTGACTGCAGTAGCTCTTAGCAGGTGAAACACATCCAGAGCTGCAGCTACCATACTTAATTATTGTGACAAATTCAGTCATTCGAGGTGGGGATTTCTTTGTTTGGGTTTATTTTTTTGTTGTTGTTGTTATTTTTAAATAGGTTAATGTGTTATTCCCACCCTGAAAATAATACTGGGGAAAAGAGGCTAAAGGAAAGGAGGAGAAACCCCACATCCCACGGAGATATTTGTGTCACCCAGAAGCAGGAAGGGGTTCAAGCACAGTTTGGGATTCTGAAGGCATCACACTGTAGGAGAAGGATGCAGGGTAGAAGGGAGTTTCTCACACAGCATCACTGAACTCCCTCATGAGAACCTAATGAAGAAACAGCAGCACTGACACTCCACCCAACACATCTGCACTGATGGAGATGGTGAAGCCACACAGACCTGTCCAGACCCCTGACACTCTGCTTACACCCCATGAGAACAATGTAGTAAAAAAAAAATTTACAGAAGTACTTGGTCTTGGGCTTAAAACTCCCCAGATTATGCTAGAAGAACAGGCACAGTGTCTATCCTTTGATGTGAAAGTGTGCCAAAAAATTCCTGGAATGGCTTCAGCATGGCTGTTATCTGACCTGGAGGTCCCTGATGTCTGGAATGCACAAAGGAATAGTCCAGAGAGAGGGATTCCAGAGAGTACCTAAATACAAACAAGCCTCCAGACCCAGTGGCTCAGAAATCAATTAGCCCCATGCATAGACAAGGCACATTTCCAAGTTATTTGGTATTTAGTGTAAAGTTTCACAGGATACTGCTGGGATCCTCCACAGCAGCACCTGCTCTTCTATTCCCTCACTGCAGTTCAGCATGGCACACTCCATGTGAGGCTCACATTTACAAAAATTAGATTAAGTTATTCCAACCATCTGACTTCTTCTTTTAATAACCTGTTATTAAGAGCCAAAGACATCATTTTGTTCAGCAGAAGTCCATGTGCAGCTTCCCCAGCTCTCCATGCTCTGGATCACATACATGTATCCCCACAAAACATTTATCTAATTCAAGCACCAAGAAATGCCCCTCCCAAATCCAAATAATTTAAAAGTCCCTGTGAAAGACCCAGAGGTTTGGTTCACTTCTTTTTTTCCCCCCAGGATAAAAACTTCAGGTGAATTCAACTGTTTATATTCAACATGAGCTGAGCCCCTGAGGTTCCCACAGCCCTACAGAGTCGTTGCCTTGATCTCCTACAAATTGTACATTAATTTATTAAC
Source organism: Oenanthe melanoleuca (assembly GCF_029582105.1). NCBI lineage: Eukaryota > Metazoa > Chordata > Aves > Passeriformes > Muscicapidae > Oenanthe > Oenanthe melanoleuca. The sequence goes on along the minus strand of NC_079342.1, from coordinate 3,350,787 downwards.
ATCATCCTCAATCCAAACTCTTTAACATCTTGCAAAGGGGATACACACATGCTCCCACATACACACACACATTTGGAGCAGTGATTAAGTAATTTCTTTTCCCTTCTAAAAGCACTAATTTAATATGAAACTTTCACTAGCAGGAACAGCTAAGAACTTACCCACATCCAAACCTAGAGTTTGCATAATTTTATTACATTATTTAAAAAATTCTTTCATTACCAAGGGTTGGGTTTTTTTCCTTTCCTTCATAAGATCCTACTTAAAATCTTAAAGGAAAAAACCTTTTTGTGATCCTTCCACTCTCTCACTAATTTTCTCAAAAAGCCTACAGTAATTTCCCTGAATAGCTTCCAAAATGAAACCAATAAAACAGCTTCTCTCAATGGAACTGTCTTATCTGTGGGTGAGTCAAAGGATCAACTCATCACAGGGCTTATTTGGGAAAAAAAAAATCCAAAAATAAAACACCCAAGCAAAAAAAAAAAAAAAAAAAAAAAAAAAAAAAAAAAAAAAAAAAAAAAAAAAAGTTTGTCATTTTAAATTCATAAATATACATTTAAATTTATAAATATACATTTAAATTTACAAATATACATTTTAAATTCTATTGCAGAATAATCTAGATTAGGAGCTCCTTATCCTGTACAACTCTGTTGGAACCCAGAACCCTGGGAGTGATGGAGTTAAAATCATGGATATGAAGTTGAATAGAAGTGTGTGGTGTCACATGGTGAAAGGTTTGGAGTTTGGGGTTTTTAGAATATATTAACAGGTATGGGACAAGATGGAGGTTCTTGGGAGTTGTCTTTTTCCTTTTTGTTCCTTCTTCTTCCTAGTTTCAGGTAGTAGTTTTTGGTTGCATAGTTAGTGCTGCACTGCAGGTCTCAGGTGTTTGGTTATTGGGTCAAAAGTGTAAATAATAGAGGTGTTAACCCTTTATTGGATTGTTTAGCTGTAAAATACATTCTAACTAGCTAGATTCAGCCCCATTTTGCTCACTTTTAGCTGGTAGCTAGAAGTGCTGCAGAACTCTGTACTTTAGATAAGATTCAATAAACAACCAAGTCCAAACAAGAAATTTGTCTCCTTCGTGTTTTAAACCTGACTCTGAGTGAAAGCAGAAGAAAATTAAGACAAGCCACTAATTAGGTGATGCAACTAACCTGTTACACATCTCAACAAATTAAATTCCAATATTGGCTGAACTATTTAGCATGGCTGTGTTTGGTATGGTAACCAAATGGTTTGAATGAAATTTGAATTCCCAAACCAGCTTAGCTATTTAATGTGTTGTGGGCACACCTTTTAGATCATTAATTCCACTGAACACAAAACAAGGTTCTAGAACTGCTCATTCCTAGGTGCACAGGCTGATAAATTATTGTGAACTTGTGAAAGGCAGCTGAAGTTCTGTGATAAATCAGTGTCATCACCTGGTCACAGACACCCAGAGGGGGCTGAGTAACAGAACCAAGGTGTCATCTCCACACCTCTGCAGTGTGATGATGTGTGACATGCTTTGCTCCTCAGAGCTGTCTCACCACAACCTTTCCCATAACCTTCCCTCAGCACAGAGCACTGGGGATAAAACCAGCACTGGTGTTTATCCTGTGCTGCACAAGCTCCTCACAAAGAACAGAGGCCAAGCCTCAGAACAACAGAAATAAAACAAATGTGTTAGCCAAGAGAATAAGAGCAACACCTAAAGAATTGTAGGATCAGACTGAATCCTACACACCTCTCTTACAGCCAGCTGGTCTCCCCCACACCTCATAGCTGGGAAACACAAGACTGAGAACTTCATCCTAAATTAAAATGTTGAGACAGCTCAGAAACTTACTAGCCACCACTCCTTCTTTATAGTAAAGGGCAGAACCTTGGACTCTTTGACCACACACAACTCAGCCTCTTAAGAATTTAGTACAGGAAATGCATCCTTGAATCAGATCTGAGCATGGCTCAGAATCTCAGCTCTCTCTGTTCCAGGAGGCTGCAAGGATGAATCTGGCCAGGGGGTGGAGGTTGTTAGGAGCAAGCTAGCTCTACTGATTTCTTGTAAATACCATAAAAATGAACACTTGACCATAATCCATGAATTGGATATAAAGAGAGAACATAACTCTTACAGAAATGAGGGCTTTTAAGTGCTTCTTGAGCTCAAATGGGAGAAAACATTTATGTATTTTTCCATCATGGTGTGAAGCATCGTGTCAGGCAGGATCAACCCCATAAAATTATTTTGTGACAATACATGTAAATGGTTTTAACATTCTCAGTCCCTCCAAAGTGAGAGCAAAGACTACCCAAGCCATCTGAGAGTTCAGAATTGGAATAGGGTCTTTGAAGAGATTATTTGCAGACTAATCATGTATTTTCTCATGGAAGCATTCAACAACTTGAAGTGCCATATTCACATAGCACATTTTGCCTTCCACAATTACCTCTGAAAGAGCCACTGAAAAATTATACACTGCATACACAAGAATATATCTAAATGATATGCATGTCTAACAGAAATAGATTATTTTCAAGGGGTCCTAAACCCAGCTTTTCCATTTGTTCATGCAACTGTATGCAATAATAATTTATGTATAAGAATCTATTCATTTCAATCAGATACACACAAGTGGTAGGCTTTTCTGTTTGCTCGTTTTTGCATCTTTATATCAAAAAAATTAAAAGAAATATATTTTTAAAGATGTTAATTTTGGCTTTTTTTTAAAATCACACACATGTGCATGTGTGCACACACCACCACCTTGTTCAGGACTAAAAGAATCAGTCCTGAAAATCCTGCTGAAAGTGATAAAAAGAAATCAAGAAACTAAGGTTCTGATGTGATACTTAAATCTATCAAAAAAAAAACCTAGTTGTCATCACAGGAAATTTTCCTGATTGCATGTTTAAAAAAACATCCTGCTTCAACCAAAAGGGTTTCAATTCACTGCAGCCCTACTTGGCACAAGGAGTCTGAGAGACCTGCACCAAACCAAACCCCAAGAACCACAGGTGAGCCCAGGACAGGCTGAGGGAGATTTATTAACTTCCATGGATTTATTAACTTCATGGATTTACTAACTTCCAGTCTTATCCAAGACAAAACAGTTAAAAAGAAAATATACATGGAGGTTAAGCAGTTTTAGCAAGTCTGGTGTATTTATACACAGACTACAGCTCCTAAAACTACAGCAGTACTGAGGGATGGTAGGAGAAAGCCACCTACAATTCCTCATCCAAATTTCCTTTCACACTTCTGTTTTCATTCTGGCCTCTTCCTATTCATAGTGGCCAGTTGTACAGAACTAAGTCACACTTAGTCACACTAATGTTGCTTTCTCTACATTCAGTGCCACAATGTCCCAGGAGGGAGCAGTGTCACCTCCTGTCCCCCACAGGGACCCTGTCTGTTCCCCAGCTCCTACCACTGACCCAGTCCTGACTGTAGACCACCTGAGCCATAGAATACAGCTACCTTTAGTACTTTTCCTAACACAAAGAAATTAGATTAATCCCATAATCAAAGCCCATGTTCAAAAAGCCAAGGCTTTTCTCCAATAATAAGCTGGTATCTGTAAAACCACGTGGCACAATAATGCAAGGTTTAATTTTCTTCTGTTCTTTATTATGGAGAGGGGAGGAAATCTCCCTTCAGTGCCTCATTCATGCAGCATCCTTGATCCTTGGGTTCTTACTGAAGCAACTGACTTTTGGATGCACCAACAGGCAGAGTCCACAAATTGGCTTTCAGTAACTCATTAAAATAAAAAAAAATGTAAAAAAATTTGTAAACCCACACACAAACAGAAATCCCCCGAACTCACAGCACCTTTCAAACTTTCTTTGTCTGTGTGAGGAGTGCATTAGATCAGATAAGGGATATTAAATGGCCTTTAAGCCTGACAGCAAAGAGCAGCTCTAATGGGAGTCCAAAATTGTGCTGCCAGCAATCCAGTGTACTTACAAAACAGCAACATCAAGATGCCAGAACACTGCCATGACCTATATTTCCTGCAAACCAATTTTCTTCTTTGTAGGGTGGATGGAAAGAATCCAAGTGCTATGTAAGTTCCTTTTCTTTCTGCTGGAACTATGCCTTATCATACACATTTTTCCTACACCCAACTTTTCTGTGCCCTACAGCTTTTAAAGCAGGAATTATCTACAGTCTATTTATTTGTTATAAACAGTAAATACTGCAAAATCCTATTTAGGCCACACTTATCAGGTGAGACTAAAATTCTTTGTATTTCATTTCCACACTTTTAAAAGAAACCAAACCTCTTAAAGGTGAATCTTAACAGAAGAAGAATGTTACAGAGGGATACAGGTCACACATTCCAAGGAATTTCTGTGGATTCATTACTGATTATGTCAAAATTTCCAACATTCATATTTATCAAAGTGAGGGATTTATTCTTTTGCTTATTCCCATGCTATGGGGGAAATTGTATCCTTTAAGGAGAACATTAAAATCAAGACAACATTTCTAGAAGAAAGGATGTATCTGTCCAATAGCTTTGATCCCCACTGCCTTGTGATACCCCAATAAATTCAATTTTTGCCTCTAATGGAGGAACTTTGCTCATTTGTTATACACACTCTCAGAGTAGTCAACAAAACACCTGAAAGGATTCATGATAAGCCTGTTTTAGCCACCCTACCCCCCTTACAGCTATCCTTGCCAAATGCAAACTCTCTCCCTCAGGCAGGGAAATTTGGAAAGAGAACACCTGATGCAGCTTTTATTCCAGAATTGTCTCACGTGTGTTGAGTGTCAGAAAGAGCCATGTTGTGCCACAGCACCCACTTGTCTCAGGAAAATTGAAATCACTTGGTGTCTAACACTTTGAATGATTTCCCAACTTCTCACTTGCCCCATCTGCTCCTCTCAGCTCAGTTTGATTTGTTTTAGCCTTTGTGTCTGCAGTGGCACCAACAAAACTGCAGCATCACTGCAAGCTCCTCTGCTATGGAGCAGTGCCAAGGCTCTCAGATTCAGCCTCCTCCAAGAGAAAAGCACCAAAAAAAAAAATAAATTTCTGGCTCATTCTGTTGTCTCTCCCATCCTCCAACAGAATCACAAGCAGCTCTCCTGCTCCAATGCTGAGCTCTGAAATAATATCCCACCTACAAACAAAACAACCAACATTACAATTACAAATCAGACGTCCACAGAATACAGCAAAGCACATGAGTGCCATTTCTCAGTCCAAATTTTACTTTATTAGTTGTCCCAATTAATTAAGGAAATGAAGGAAAAACTGCTTGAGTTTATGTAGGATTTTGTTTCTGTGCTTTTAGTATGGTACTTAGAGACCTTCAAAGCAAAAATACCACCTACATTCCAGCATTTAAGAAACTGGGATTCTAAAATCAGAACTTTGATTGATGAAAAAAAAAATAGGAGATATACAACATGAAAGGGGATTTTTGGTTAAGATAGATAGTGCACAAGGTGGGCAATCCCAGTGCTGTCCCTGAGCTGCAATGGAATCTAGATACAGCCATCAAAGGTTTTAAGAAAGGCCTTAAGTGTGATGGAAGAAGGATCTTAGAAACAACCACATGGGCAAAAAATCCCACAATCAGTCCATACAAGTGTCCATTAAAAAAGACTCAACTCAGACTGAGCAGAATCTTAACAAAAGAAGCTAAAAAAACCCAGACTCACACTTATTCATCTTCCCACAGACTTTGAGTCAGCAGCCAGAGCAGTGAGGATCCACAGAGATGCAGATGTAGCTGTGAGAAGGGAATCACTCCCTTGGGAGCTGCCAAGGACTGAATACATCATTTTGTACAGAGAAAAACACTGATGGGGAACAGCACTCACAGCTCACACCCTGACCTGTGTTTGTCACTGTGAGCACCAGGCTGACCAGAGCTCAGAACTCCAAGACAGTGATCCCAAGTTGCCTTAGGTTCACTCAAAAGAAAGTGTCCCCTTAGTGAAGAAATATTTAAACCTCTCCAAAACCTTGGCATTCACTTCAAGTGTAAAGTACCAACAACACAAGTGGTTCAGCCTGGTATTTGTTAGACATGTTCAGGATGGATCAGGAAACCAGGAACTTCTGCTTTTCTTAGGAAAGCACACATTGAGGTACCAACACACACAACCCCAGCACCTGCTCCATCCTGCTGGATCACCTAGCTGGAATTCTCACAGTGCCCTCAATGGGATATTTTTTCCCCAGTGTTCATTCCCTCCTTCTGGTGGAGGTAACAAAACCCAGCTCCACAATTCCAAAGATGTATGGCTGTAACATTTCAAAGAGAAGTCACTTGTTTAGTGACTGTGGCACTGCAGCAAACTGAGCAGCCAGTCACAAAGGTGGGCTGGTCCTGAATTTGGGAACATTGTTCAGCAGCCATTGGGAAGTAAATGAAGCAGAAAGTGAGTTAGCCAGGCCACTGCAGGGCTGGAGGACAGTCAGGTGTGGGAGCTGCAGGGGGAGCAAAAGGGAGCAGGGCCAGAGAGCCAGCATTGACATCTGCAAGGTAAAATATTATGTCTGCAACTAGAAGAGAAATCTCCCTGGCAGAAGAGGCTGCTGTTCATGAGCTGCTCCTGTGAAGGTCTTTGGCACAGCAGTGAGTGTGTGTGTCCATACTGCTTCTTCAGTAAACAGGGAAAATAAATCAGGATACATATAAGTTAACCAGCTTCAATGGACATTTTCCTTCACATATCACAATTTCTCCCATCTCCGTTCCTAAAAATGCTATTCCATTCTCTAGTTTGTATTTTTGAAGTCAGGGCTCTGTGATCTTGCCACTCTTAGCAGCCGTGAGGTGCAGCCTGACCCCAGTGAGGAAATCTTGGTGGATTAACTGCTTTGTTCCACAACACCCTGAAAGAAAAGCTGCCAGCCAAATGTCTCCAGCCAAATGCAAAATACATTATTAATGAAATTAGAGCAAGGAACCTTTTTGTATGCTTCTTTTATTAAATAATTACAAGTGACTCCGTTGCACAATTACAGCATCTGAACTTTGCTTTTTAAATGTTGCCATGTGTAATCTCCACTGTGTATTTGAACTTGAAATGGTAATATGAAGGCAACAGAGTCTGTAGTAAGTGGAATTATTAATAAACTCTATTCCATGTCCTACCACTGAGAAACATACCCTAGAGCCCTGCATAAGGTGACATTCTTACTTTAATATTAAGATTAATATCACATTTCTTCAATACTTGTTTATAAAAAGTTACCAAAACAGACAAGCACTTCTACAGAAAAACAACTTGTTTCAAAGACAACCATTTAGAATTAAAACTACTTCCTCAATCTCCAGAATCAGAAAGAATTGGTCAAACCATAACCTACAGGAACAGCAGTGATGTTCAGCCCAGATCACTTCTCCAGAGGGAGGAATTCCCTGTGGTTGGGCACAAGATAACCTGAGCTTGTGCAAAGTAACTGAGAAGGAAAGAGGCAGAAATGCAAAGGAGATAAAGAAAATACCTGGTCAGCCCTATCACCATCACCAAGGAAGGGCTGTGAGCTGCTCATGGAATTGGTAATGGGGCACGTGGCCTCCCATGGCTCAGCAACCTGTGCAAATCTGGCTCAAGCTGATAATGATCAAACCTAATTACAATCTGACAGCCCTCAGTGGCTTATACAGTGCTTAAGATTTTATCACAAGCCTCATGATATTTAGTGTTCTTCTTAAGCCCTAATTCCTCATGTCAAGCAATTACTCAAGGTTCTTCACTTCCAATAAAAATGGAGTTTCCATCCTTGAGCTTGGAACAAAGCTTCAAACATGGCCCAAAAGGAATCTAATGGGTTCAAAATTTTTTTTAATATATACATTTAAAATTCTGCTGGATCCCTTTACAAGCTTTAGAGGCAGGTGCAGATGGATACAGACATATCCAATACTTGTGTTGGATACAAGAACAAGCAGCTCCAGCTGAGAGATCATTACCCTGTCAAACACCAAGGGTAGAGCACCTATCACTGAGTAAGGGAAATAACAGGCCTTAAACCAAAGTCACTGCTTAAAACTACAGCAAAATAAATCACCTGCACAACTAATTCAGTTTTCTACACCTTTGCAACACTGGGTGCCTTGCTAGAAGATAACACCTCTCCTCCAACACTGCTGCCTGCCTCTTAGAAGCAAGTTCTGCTGTGTCCCACAGTCAAACAGCTTTGACTCAAGAGAAACCTGGGTGACAGAGGGGAGAGATGAACTGCTCCACACTGGCTTTTGGCTGAGTTCTTCAGTGGTGTGTAAGAAATCCCTTCTGGCTGGGAGCAGAGGGCCAGCTGGCCCCATGTGGAGCAGCTCTGCTCCCTGGCTGGCACACACACCTTGAGATAATTCACCAGAACACATCTGTGAGCCTGGCACCTCTATGGCAGATCAGTGGCACCCCCAGTCTGGGTCCTCAGCTCCACCACAAACTCTTCCAGGAGGTTGTTTGGTCTGTGTTTGGTTTTAGCACCCTCAACATCCTTTCCTACAGAACATCACCTGTGTGAGGTGTCCTACTTGTGCCTGCTGCCTGCACTTCACTTCATTAAATTGAAAAGACAATTCCTTACTCCAGAGGGGTTTAATAAGTCTTTGTCAGAAGTCCTCTCTTTCCTGGTCCAACCTTCTCCTTTTCTTCTCTTGTGCTGACATGAAAGCTTTGCCTAGCTCAACTGCACCCAGAAAACAGACATTCAGGTAAAAATCTCTCATTTTTGTTTCTATAAAACAGCTCTTGCCTTCCTAACTTACCTGTACAACCCAAACCCAGCACAGCAGTCCAGAAACTTTAACAGTATAATAAATTTACCCACCTACTCCATTTTTCTTCCAGATTATACTAAGACACAACTGTAGAGAATTCAAGTGACAGCTCAGAAGGGAAATTAGATACATGTGACTTGTAAATTGAGATGTCCCTGGCCTTGGACCAGGGAAACCTCTAAGTCCATCACATCCAGCAGGCAAGAATTTTGATAATGCAATGAGAAAGCTGGTAAAGCACCAATCCCTGATCTGCTGCCACAGCCAAAAGGGTGAATATTCACTGCAACTCTTCTGTCTTCATTCTGCCCATTTGAGACTTCATTCCTAAAGGAGACTCAAATCTTCATAATAACAACTGAAACACTTCAGGCATTGTGGACAGATGACCTTTAAAAAAATTATTTTATTTCAATAATGTATAAGAAATTATGCACTGGTATCCCACATATGTTAGGTTTTGTAAGCACAGCAGGGATGCTCCAAGGCTTCCCTTTCTCCCATGGATTTCCATAGCTCTGAGAAAAGTGATGTATTTGCTCTACTAGTGGGATTATGATTTGAGAAGGTGATGTCCTGATCCCATTTTTCCAAACTTTCAGTGAAAATTCACAATTACAAATCCACTAACCACAGTGCAACTGTTGGGAGCTCTTATGTCTGGAAAACCACTGTGGAGCCCCTGTGATTTGAGTGACCCCAGCACTGGCCATGGAGAGCCTGCTCTCCACCCTAACTAAGGCTTTACTCCACCTCCACACACACCTCCAGAGGGCCAAAGCCTTTTCCATATGAAAAATACTGAACTAATATAATTTAAAGCATGAATATAAGCTCATTTGAAGGGCTGCAAAGCCAAGTGAAGGCATGGTTATTTCAATAGTAAAGTTGCAATCTCAGTTTAGCCTCAGCTTACTGAAGGCTTTTTAAAGTTAAATCTATATAAACCAGTCTTAATCTCAAAGATGTTTCTGATAAGGGCCTGTACCAGCTTAAGAGAGTAGGGAAAAATAAATCAATTTAAAGTGAGGCTTGTTCAGTGATAATGCACATCTCAAAACTGTGACTGGAGGGACTTTGGTCTATTGACAGTAATCACACACTTTAACACAAGCCCAACATCATCTCTTCATTCACCAGACAAATAAAATTTCATGTTAGAAAACAGTAATGACAACAGTTAATATTTTCAGTAATAAGTTATCCTCACAGAGAGCACTTGACCTTCATTGTAATTTCCACACAGCTTGCAGTAAACCACCTGAGTGTGTATAAAATGTAATGAATAAAGAAATATTAAAAACGATAGAATGTTATTAAAGTAGGTCACAATTCAAACAGCACAATTACCAAAAAAACAATGTTTGAAACTACATCACTCCCAATCCTTCTCACACTGGATGAGCTACTCTATAATTTATTTTGCCTAACAACAGCTTCTGTCCATATTGTCTCTCTCTATCCCCAAAGACTCTATTAATGCAGCCCACTGTGCCACATGACAGCACAATGCCCACATGAGGCATGAAATGTCACAGATCACAGCTTTACACCTGGCCAACATAACATATTCATCAAATTCTTCCATGCAGTGGAAACATTTGTTGTGATTTTGTGGGTCAAGCTACAAGAAGCAGATGGAATGGGCACTTTATTTACAACGGGCGTCCCTAAGCACTTTCACTTTGTTTATGAGGGACAAAACCAGCCTTACACAGCTATCTAAGAAGCCTTGGAACATTGTCCAAGACACTGTTATTTTAAAAGATGAGGAAAAGTGGTTTCCTCTGAGGCTTTTGGACAATGATCATGATTCCTTCTGACCCTTAACATTATATTCCACATATTCTGAACATTCTTGAAAAGCTCAGAGTTGGGCTGTTGATTCACATCCTGAGAGGAGATGAGCATAATTAAGATCCACCTGTAAGTTAAAGCAAGTCTGACAGCAACAGAGTGGTGACTCACCCCTGTGAAATCCCACAAATTCTGTAGGAAATGCCCCACAGCAGGTCAGAGTGGTCAGCTCTTCAATTTCAACCAGAAATTCAGGACGAGTGGATGTAGATATTGGTTTTACCCATCATTCCATAGACGACAAAACAACCTAAACTGTCCACAAAGACACAAAAATGTAGAAAGAAAAATCCTGGGATACAAAATGGATCACTTGATACATTATGAATATTTTGAGTGATTCTGAAACAACACTTTAGATATATTGACATTGATGTTACCATGAGAGTTTTGGGGAAAATTCCTGTATAAACAGCAAAAATCTTTGCTAAGAGAAGAGTATTAACCCTGTTATATCTTAATTATTTGTGCTGCACATGAGTATCAGTGGCATGTGGGGGTTAGAAGCATAGCCTACATATATTGGATCTTGCAGGAAAACAAAATCTCAGGATAGGTTTTCCAGTAGAAAAATAAAGGGGGAAAATAAAGCATCTACTACTCCATTGCTCTTTTTCTTAATAAAATTATACAGTAAAGTCTGGATGCATATCTAATTTTATCTCCCAGCATCTGCCACTGCTTCATGACCTCTAAGATAGTCTGCAAGCATCTTGATAAACAGATTAAAAGGTAACTCAATGGATACAGAGCAATAATCTGAGTTCCCAGAATTATATTTGACTGAATCACACCAAACACATCATCCCTGAACCTCCAGAAGAAGAGGAAGCTCCCTCTCCCCCCGAGAAGCAAACTGCCATCCTACTGTTTCCCTTGCCTGAATACCAAAAAGCACTAATATAAAAACACATTTGTAACCAGACACTGATTTTTTACAGAGAAGAAGTGCCTGTTTGCTTGTTTGCTTCGGAAAGGATTCAAGTTTAGATAGCTAAATGGAAAATCGTGATTATAGAGAGGAAAATATTTTATGCATCAACTCCTTTCTCCTGGAACGCCAGTTTCAATAAGATTTATCACATTTACTATTGACAGATGATTCTTCCATCCTGTAGTCCTCATAAAACAGGGAAGGAACCCAGCAGCCTGGTGCTTAGGGGAGGAGGGAAATATGCCCATGGCAGGGGGATGGAATGAGCTGATCTTTAAGTTCCCTCCCAACCCAAAGCATTCTGTGATTCTGTGCCATGGCCAGTTGAACTGTAGGGAATCTTCTTCACATGAAGACCTTTTAAATTGGAATTGGGCTTTGATGTGCTATGCTGAATATTGGGATTTCCTTCTGACTTAACAGCTCAGGTTGAAGAAAACCTGTGGCCAAGTGGGATTGCCAGGCAGGTGTGTCCAGAGAGCCCTGACCCCCTGGGAGGAAAGCAGATTGACTAAAGCTACCCATCTTGAAGGAAGGCAAAGCATTCACTTCATCCTCATGAAGAAGTGAAAGCTCAGGCTTTCAAATGAGATGTCAAATAGAGCCCTGACCATTCATCAGCATTAAAGATCCCATGAAAATTCCCACAAGAGCAAAAATGTTAACTAACATGTCCTGGCCAATATCCAACTCGGATAATTGCATTCTGCTTCCTAAATTCCCCTTGCAGTTTCAATTGGATTAGTTTTTCTTCATTTCTCTTCCCTAAACCCCTCCTGCATAATGTTTCCAGCCTGGAATGGCTGCTGTATTCCACTCCAGAGGTGTGTGAATTATCAGTGCTGGGCAATCCCAACATACATTTTGGATATATTAGTCAGGGAAAACACTCTCTGAGCTGGAGTAATCCCCTCACCTCTCACTGAGAAGCATTTAACTTTACAAATGAGAAATCCCTCTGATGTTAGTAAGATTTTTTTTTTCCTTTTTTTCCTAAAATATTGCCCTGCAAGGAATGGTACCAAACCAGCCTCCTGCCAATTAGGAAAATCCTTTGCTGGGCCATATCCTCAGCTTGAGCAACCAGCTGCACTTGCTTTGACTTCATAGAGCTCTGCTACATTAAAACAGGAGTAAATATTCATATAGTGTTTTTTTTCACTAAGTCACTCATGTTTAAATGTTGGAAGAATCAAAGGAGTTGGCTGTTGAATGCATCAATCTGTAAAAGAGGAATATCAGAATGTATTCTAATCCCTTTTAACTGGCTTGCAAATCTTCATGCTATTTTAAAGGGAAGCTGGAGGTTCTTGGCATACTGATGAAAAATGAAAGTGCTGTGAAATATGAATCTCCTGGTGTGTGCTATGTTTATTCTACTGTAAATACTCACAATAGTGTAGAGGCAAACTGAATAGTCCTGACCCAGTGCATTTTATGAAACAGGAGGAGCAAAGGTGATTTATGTGCATAAAAGCAAAAACTGACAAGCCTTTGATTTTCTTGCAGAACAATCCCAAAATGATTGTCAAGACTGCTTAGGTTTTTTGCCCTCTGCACTTCCTATAATAGGACCATTTTATCCAACATGCTGTTTTATAGACACTGTGTATAGGGTCATTTCCACCTGCTATCCAGGTTACTCAAAATAATACTTCTCATTGCCCCTTCCAAGAGCTCTTAGCAGCAGTTGAGATTGGTTTGTTTTCACTTCAAGCCTGCTCCTGCATCTTGGTTAATAAACCTACAAATACACCACTTACTCCTCCTTTAGAGCTCTGAAAGCAGAAGGACATCCTTCAAAATCCAAGAGAGCAATTGTAGACAGGCTGCAGTCAGAAAAATGGGGAACACAGGGAATACACCCATTCTGGGATTTTCTCCTGAATATCTGTGTGATCCTAACCTCCTCCTTTTTCCCTTGTAGGAGGTGTCACTGTAAAGGGATCCCTATTTGTCAGCTCCATGCTGGGCTGGCTGCAACATCATGCTTAATTCTCTTGACAAAGTATGGATGGAACAGTAGGATGGGAACCTCCAACAGCATCCTACTTCTGCAGCAAATATGCCTAGTGTAGGGCATGAAATTGAGTGAGGAAATTAAATATACCAGAGGGTGAATACCAGGCACCAGCATGGCTGAGGCTCACCTGATAAGCACAGATGGATCTGCAAAGGGATTTTAGGTCAGCATCAGATGGTTAAAGAAGCACAGACTGTGTTCCAGATCTGCAGCACACATGAGTTTGAAAGGGGAGAGCTGACCACCAAAAATCACTGATACATTTCTTCCACCTACTGCCACTCTGAGTGCTGGCCTTGACCCCAGTTCAGCTCCTTTTGCACACAGCTGACATCCACATGGGAAATGACACCCATCCTCCACCACAGACTCCTCTGTTCCCATGGTTTTGCTCAAGTAGAGAAATGGGCTTGAGCTGGAGAACTTTGAGGTTTGCATCCTTATGATAAATAGTGTCAAGATTATATGGCATTTACAGCAAACTGAAATTCAAAAGTGTACAACTGTTCGTCCACTGCCTTGGTTTCATGGACAACCTGAGGAGAAAACTGGAGTAAAATGTCTCTTTCAGCCACTCCTTCCTTCCCACTTTTATTTCTTCTTAAAAGAAAAAGACACTCCACTGTGTGGAGTGGAAACACACCCCTGTGCTCTGAAACAGCCACTGCCATGACAATCAATAAAAATTAGCATGACTACAGGAACTACAGAAGCTTGGGATTAGCGAGATCCAAAAATGGATGGACTTCCCTACCCTCCTCTCTGCATCTTGAGGAACCCTTCCAAAAACCTGACTGAAAACATTTTAATTCTCTGACAGCTCTCTGGAGAAAATCAGTACAAAGGCAAAATTACAGAGCAGTGGGTGCCACTCTGCAATAAGTGTCTGTCACTCAAGCAGGCATCACCCCACAGTCACCCCCAGCACTCCCCTCCTCCCATCCAGAAAAAAGGGTGCAGGGCATGGAGAGCTTGCTTGGAGCACTGCTTGAGTGATCAGGACAAAGCTGTAATCAGCCAGTCAGTGGCACAATAGCTTAATTCTTTATTTATTAGTCTGTCTCCCCTCTCTGGTTCAAGCAGTTTATACACTTAATTCAATTTTAAGAGCTATGTGTTTGTTTACTAGAGCAAACAAAAACCAGTCATGAAGAGCTGTTGTTAAAAGAAAGTAACCAACCTGCTTGTCTTCTGCTCAAAATTAAATTTTTAGCACCAAATATTGACATTAGAAGTTTAGTTCCATGTCTGCTTTTCACACCTGCCAAGCACACACTAGAGAATTTGGTGTGAAATCACTGAAGGATAGATGCTGACCTGTGCTTTCAGCATGACATCCCAAAGAAATCATCTAAAACCTAGTGAGGTTCCTCAGAGCAAACTTAATCAATCAATTTGCCAAACACCATCAACCTCAGGAACCTTCTTTTATCTCTAGTCTTCCTTGCCTTCATTCTTTGCAGCATCAGAGAGAGTAAAACCTTACAGAGGAGAATGATGGTATCATCCACCACTGCACTCTGCTTGGAAAGGTATTTTAGCTGGAGACCTCTCTGCCAGTTGAAGGGAGAAAAAAAAAAAAAAAAAAAAAGGAAGAGAGGGAAAAAAACCCAGAAAACACCCAGAAAAACCTGTTGCAAAAAAAAAAAAAAATCATCACAAATAACGTCTTGAGTTTGGAGCTTTGCTTCTTTAGATTTTGGGTTTAGATTTATCACTCACATGAAAGTCTACAAGCAGTCTAACACCACAATTTAAGAAGCACAATCAATTCAGCCCAGATTCCTTAAATTCAACATAATCACTTCCCACAGAACTACCCAAGTCTACTGAAAACGTAGCTGCAGCATTAGAGGGTTATTTGCTCCAAGGACCTTTTTAATATGGCTGTATTGTAACACTGCAGTGCAAGAGCCTCTCCAGCCATAAAAAGAAATTTAGCTCAGAACCACAACTTGTGGGCAATGAAAAACACATTTGCTTCAATTTGCCATCATTTAATAATAGCATTATTTAACAAGATGAGTTAAAACAACCAGCCTCAGAAGACACAGAAGTGCACTTCTTCTCATGAGACTCCGAGGGCACTGAAATGAAATTCATTCTGCAAACCAAACATCCAAAGCAACCAGCACCACTAGAAAGACCATATTTAAAAGGGAGAAAAACATTTAGTGACTGACCAGAAAGAGAGAAGCCGTCTCTATATCCCCAGACATGCACATTTTACTTTGAAGCTGCTATATATTTCACTGGCAAGGAAAATAACAGTCTTCCCCTGGAAGTAACAGATTTGTCATTACACTTTCATTTCCATTCAAAATCAAGAACACACTGAATTTGCACACATGGGGAAGCAGCTACCAAGATCTGGGTGTATTCTGTACCACATCACTAGGCAAACCCCATATATCCTCACGTAATTATTTTCCTACAAGGTTATGCCTAATTGGCCACTAACCTCCCTGATTAATCATCTACACTACAAGAAGGCGTCGGAAAAAAGGCAGAAGGGCACCAAAATATTTATTCGGGCTATAAATATTAAACCAAGAAGGGACAGCTGGTTCAAGTTGCCCCTTCCCGGCTAGCACGGAGAGGTGGATGGCGAGAAAACCCTGCTCGAGAGTCTCACACACACACACACACGCATACATACAAATAAGAAAGGAAGCGGTGTCTCACGTTCATTCCCAGCACGGCTCGGAGATGCTCACTACGGCTCTAAGTTGCCCGTGGCCGGCTCTGGAAGTGTTAAATCCCCGGAGCGCGGCTCCTCCGCCGCTCGCATCCCCGCTCGCTGGCCGGCAGGCGAGGCGGCACCGCGCCGCCCGAGCATCCCTCCCCGCCTCCTCGCCGGCTCCGCCGCGCCAGCGCCTCCCTCCCGGCGGAAAAACTTTGCGCTCAACTCGGCCGAGCTCGGCGGGGCGCCGGGAGCCGCTCGGCGGCGGCTGCGGGAGCGGGGCGGCTCCCCCCGCACAGCCCCGCGCTCCCCGCCGCCTCCTCCTACCTGCAGCCGGCGCCGCTCCCGCAGCGCCCCGCGCATCCTCATCCTCATCCTCATCCTCGTCCTCGTCCTCCTCGTCTGGCGGCGGGCGGGATGCGCGCCCCGGTGGCTGCGGCGCTGCTGCGCGGGCGGAGGCGGCTCCGGGCCCGCGGCGGCAGCGCCGGTCCCCCCGCAGCCCCCCAGTAGCGGCGAGAGGGAGCCCCCGCCCCGCCCGGGCCGCGGGCAGGGGGCGGCGCCCGGCGGGGACCCCCCTGCGGCAGCCCCGGGCCCCCTCCCGCAGCTCCAGCCCCGGCCTCTTCTCCTTCCTCCCGCTAAACCCCCCGGCCCCCGCAGCATCGCTCACCGCGGCCCGGCTGCGGCTCTCCCTGTGCCCGTCCCTCCTGCGGCAGGCGGCTGAGGAGCCCTCCCAGCGCTGGCGGGGCCGTGCCGGCCATCGCTGCCGGCTTCAGGGCTGCAGGCACCTGCTGCCCGTGGGAAACGGGACACCTGAGCCCTCGGCCGGGCTGGGCAGCGGCATCGCTGTGCAGCCGTGATCAGGCAACAGGCGACACCTGGGGACACTCACGTGCGGGGGGCAGCGGAGGTTGGTCACTCACAGCAGCGAAGGCACCAAGAGGCGTTGTGGGCCCAGCGGGATGTGGCATCGCCCTTCCTTCCCGTGCTGCCTTCTCTTCTTGGGATTCTGCCTGGCTATCCCACAGGAGGCTCGCTCCTGGCTGCCATCTCCCCTGTGCAGGAAGGTGTCTGCTCCTGATGCTCGAACACGGACTTTGAAGGCAGAAATACTTTTGAGTGACAGCTTATAGCCACGGTAGATCCAACTTGCCTTGCTGCTCACAGATGGTTGTTAAGTGTTTCTCTGGCAAGCTCTGACCTAAGCCAGCTCTGTCAATAGGTGCCTGGCCCGCTGGGCAGTGTTCAGGAAGGAGAATTACAGTCTGTGCACGGATATATTTCTTGTTCTTCCTTGTCCACTCTTTCAATGGGATGTCACCAAACAGCAAAATTAATTCCTGGCAAGGAAGAAATTGACGCATGAGCTCGCAAACCACAGCAGTGAGACAGCGATTAAAGTTTCTGTCTAATTCTAGGAGATCAAGCTTGTAATAGCTAGAGAATGAGGCTTAAGCTGCTTTACATATTCCTTCATATGTAAGATCATTAAGGCATCTGTGGTTATTGTACCTTATGGCAGAGGGAGCTTTGTTGGAGGTTTTAGTAGTTGCAAAACTCAGTGGCTGTGGGCATGTGCTGTTAACCTTTTGTCACTGTGACCTGACACATTTGACTAAACCACTTTTTCTGGCCCCAATCTCTTACCTGCTCTCCTGTGTCACATATTTATTGCAGAAGTAACAGCTCTTCCTGCTTAATGGGCTTCTTCATGCAAACCCTGAGCTGTTTGGTAATGGCTGCCTCAGACATTTTGTTACCCTTAACTTGTGGGTGATAAAAGATGAATAAAGCCATCAAATATCCTATTGATTATGTGATTGAGATGTACCCTGACTGCCCTTCTAGCACTGAGTTTCTTCCATTCCCTTTCTTTCCTGGGGTTTGGGTGAGGGTGGCAAGAGGAACCAGACCTCTAAACCAGCACTGAACCTGCAGTCTGTCAACCCAGCCTCTTCCCACCCACCACATCTGTGTGAGGAATACAACTCTTGGCAAAAATATATATCAAATCTCAGGCCTTGCCTCTTTCTGGTGTTAAGCTATGGTGTCTCTGATTTCTAGACCCCAATAGTTTCCTTCCTGATGTCCTGCCTGGTTTTGGAGAGCAGAGTTTGGTAGAAGATCTGCCAGGTTCACATAACAATGAATAAAGCCACAGTTTGTATCACGGTGATACCGATGCCAAGTGGGACATGAGAGATTGGAGTTTAGTTCCAACTCCAGTACAGACTCCTCCCTGCTTGTAGCAAAAATACTTGCCAAATATTAGACAGGACCATCAGTTGGGTTGAAGAGCTTGCTGTTGGTGTGATTGACTCTCAGCTCTAGTAGAAAGGGCATTAATTGTGCACCAAGAGTATGGATGTACAAATCCTTCTCTGCAGCCCCATCCAAACAAAGAGATACAGTACGGGGGATGCTTGCAAAAGGTCACTGAAAGAAATCTCTATGCAAGTACCATTAATTTCCATTCCTTAAGCAGATGTGTGAGCAGAAGAGCCACAGAAGTGCCCGTGAACGCGACGCTGCAGAGCTCCCCCAGAGCCGCGGAGCTCCAGCCCCGCGGAGTCAGCGGGGATGCGGAGCCACAAACAGCTGGGCCAGCGAAGGACGAGCCCCGGGAGAGGGAGCAGGAGGCGAGGATGCTGCAGTGCTCAACTGCAGTGAGGGACTGATTATCCTCATCTCAGAGCAGGCAGAGTTTGAAATGGAAATGAGGAGGAGATTTCCCTGCCACAGTAGCCAGCAGCTACAGCAGACGCTGCTCTAAGACAACAGGGGAGCAGGCAGCACGCTTTGTTTCACCGCTATTCAGCTCATCTCAGAGCCCTCCTTTCATTGTTACTCAAGAAGTTTCATACAGGAACGGAACACGAACAAAAAACTCCTTCTACCTGCACATCTTGACGTTGATATTGAGGTCTCTGTGCGTGTGGAGGCTTCAGCATGTGTACTCAAAGCGGAGCAAATTAGCAGCTCTTTATACAAGTCTCATCCTTCTGGGCTTGGAAACAAAACACCGCCTGCGATGCCATGCGAAGGGCTCCGGAGCCAGGAATTCCAAAGGCGTCTGAGCTGCAGGAAGTACACAGCTTCACAGAATCACAGAGCCCCAGAATGGCTTGGCTTGGAAGGGACCTTAGAGATGTCCTCATTCCACCCCTGCCATGGGCAGGGATGCCATCAGGTGTGTCTGAGAACAGCTCAGGTGGTAGCATCTGCTCAACTCAAAATTCCTATGGGGAAACCCACCACCTTCACTGGTGTACTTGAGTGCTCCCCCAAAACTTCAAAACTTCCAAACACAAAACTTCCAGGTGAGGATCAATCCAATCATCTCACAAGCTTTTGTCTCTGCCCAAAAGAGAGGTTTAATTTGTCTTGTCATCATCCTTCATTGCTGCTTGGGGATTTTCTTCCTTATTTTTTATGACTTTAGGAAACTCCTGGCTTTCTCATATGCATCTTCTGGTGGCACCTAAAAAAATACAAAGAAAAACAAAACAAAAACCTCAGGTCTCTGTTTGAGTCATGACAGAGGTACTTAATCAAATATATGCCCAGGAATATCCCGAGTCTCTATGCAGAGGCAAATGTTCTGATTTTATATTGCAATATTTTTGCTTCAGCACTTTTATCCATGAATCTCATGGAGTTTCATTCAGGTGTCATTACCCCCATTTTGTCAGACAGTTGAAGGGAAGCAGCTGCTGTTTGACCAGTGGCACTCTCTGGAGGTAGATCAGGGATTTCTGAGATACTTCCCACTAAAATCCATTGCATCACTGAAGATCCACTACATGCACTAAATTCCAATATTTGGATTAATATTCAGAGATAAACATTAGTCTGGATCTACAACCACAATATACATGCCCACACCCTTCATCCACTGAAAGAATAATTTCGTATTTTTATACAGCAGTCACCTCCAAAAAAAAATGTTCTCCAAGGCAGAAGTCAAGCAAATAATACTAATAGTAATTGCACTATTTCTTCCTTAAAATATATTTATCCAAATGATTTCTCTAGAGGAAAACACAGAAGATATATTTTGATTGCCTTGTGTTCCCTTTCTAAAGCATTTGAGAAATCAAACTTGAGTAGTTTAAATATGGATTTAAAAAATGAATTTAAAAATTGAGAATCACATTGCCAAATATTATGTTGGGACATATTTGTACCAGTAGCAATACTGTAGCCATCCATGCAGGAAACAAAAGCAATACACATTTCTCCAGTCACAAATAAGCTAATTTCTAGACCCAGCTATTTCCAGAGTAGAGTTTATATGCTGTTCATAAAAATAGAAGGATTGATGGTGGTTTGAGGGGAATTCATACTTAAAACTGATTTAACAATAGATTAGTACAAAACATACAGAATGTGTGTAGGGCTATTTTTACAGAAATAAAGATGCTAAATTCACCCCAAAAATTGTTTGCTGTAAATTATTCACTTAGCCCTGTCAGTTCCTGAACCTTTATGAATGTTCTGTGGAAAGCAAGAAAAAAAAAAAAATCAAGCATATGCAAAGCAAAACAGCATCAGAAGTCAGAGAAGTCTCCAAGGGAGATGAACTTCAATGCCACAGTAGGGTAAACAAATGGAATTATTTACAATATAACAGTATCATTTGCAATGCTATTTTATACATTATTTAATCACACACTGGGTCTCCCTTGCAGCCCGTGGTAGATGACAGAGCCATTTTGTTCTGTCTTTCACCTCCCATGTCTGTGTGGAATGAGAGTTTATCTAACATTTGGATACATCACACTTACTGCCTCCTGCCTGTTCAAAACACACTCCTTTCCCTCCAGCTGCTCAGGGGCCACACAGATCTCAAGGTTACAAGATTTCAGGAGCTAAAAACGGGCTCAAGATCATGAATATCCTGTTTGTGGCCTTGCTTTCACTGTGTGCTGCTGGTTCTGTTATGCTCTCACGTTGAAGACATCTCCAATATTCCAGCTAGATTGCAGGAATCTCACAGTTTCCTTCACAATTTGCATAACCACGTGTCAATCAAGGGCTAATCTTAAACACCTCTTCTCTTAATCCCCTAATTTGCACAGGGAACAGGGAGAGGCTCCTTTCAGCAGTGGAAATCAGCCAAAGGAGGATACTGCCAGGATTAACCTAATCCAACTGCTACAACTATTCAATTTGGAGACTAAGGATGATAAAACCTATTTTCCTAGTCAATCAATCATTGTGATCGACTTGTAACAAAAAAAAACAAACAAAAAAAAAAAAAAATCAGTGAAAGTTAATGAAATCAGCAGAATTATGTCAAATGACAGTGCTGAGAAGATCTCATGGTAGAAACATCCCACTATTGCTGGGAAGGGAAGTCAACAAATTATAAGAATCCTTATAATTAAGAGCTTATCAAAGCACTTTATCCCATCAAGCACTACCTTACAGATACCAGGTATTACTTTCCTTAACACTTAAGGAAATTAAGAGCATTGAGGATGCTTGAAACATCACGAGGAGCGAGCCAGGAGCGGAAGGTGACATACCACAGAGCATCCTAACTGATTGAGGAGGTTACCCAGGGAAACAGCAGAAAAGGAGTCATTGCTGGCTGAGGCTGATCCCAGGCTCTGCTGTCACTGCCAGTTCCATCTGTGAGCAAATCCCAACCACAAGACTTCTGAGCTTCCTTCCTAATACTTGTGCAGTAAACAGCATCCCACCAGCCCTAAGAGAACAATTACATGCTCCATCTCCTTTCCTTCCTTTTGGATTGTCTCAAATAATAAAGGTGTTTGCAAATATTGTCTCACTAAAAACAAGGACCTTCAGCTGGTGATTGCTGAAAAGGAGGGTTTTGCACTGGAAGAGTGAGCAAACCTCTCTAACAAATGCAAAGCTACAGGCTGTGAAGAGCCCTCTGTCGTGTTGGGGGCATGTCATACTCAGTTTGACTTCCCTTGCCAAACTCATTTGATCCTGGTTTCTGTGCAGCCTAATGAAAACAGGATTGGCTTCATTTACTGTGGGTGATTTCTTAATAGCTGCTTCACGTTCCTCTAATAACCCATTGCCACCTTCCTCATCCAGGGTGTGCACGGAGCCAGCCGAGACTTTGCACAGGCTCTGACACTGACAAATGCCTGGTTTTGATCACCTGAGGTTGTGTGAATCTATCACACACACATCAAAATCAAACGCAACATAAGGGAAGCATTAATTAAACCATATCAAACACAGACTTGACAAGACTATGATTTAAGTATAAAACTGCCTGAAGAATTGTGATTCAATATTTTAGTTCATAACCCACTTTTTATATCATTGTAGAGAACTGGAAAAAAAACTGGAACACTTTCCCCCCTCCACCCCCTTCATCTGTTTTATTTTATCTTTCAACTCGAGCTGGCAGGGCTGTCTCAGCATCTCCCATGAAAAAAGGTGACATAAATTGCTCAGAGAGTTGAAAGAGAAGAAAACCTTGTAAACAAGTTACCTATTCTCATTCCCTGTCCCCTAACTCCAAAGAGAGAAACATGAGCATGCCTTGCAGAGCTTCTTCTCATTCAGATCCAAGTCTGAGGATTGCTCTGTGCAACAGTTCCTGAGATTCCTCTGAAATATTTGATATTATCCTAAATCACCAGAACATTCCACAAAGCTAGCAGGCATAGTTGGCTGGATCCTAAGGGAACAAACAGAGCTGACTTACCAAAAGTTTATGTGGTTGTCTTGAGACCCTTGAGAGATTTCTGATTACTCCCTGCTCCATGTTCAGCTGGAAGCTGGGAGTCTACGGGGTCACAAAATCAACAAAGAATAAAAATTGAACAAATCTCCGAATCTGACTACATTTATCTGTTAAAAATCACACAACCCCTCCTGTGGGCCAGCAAGGCAGAGGCAGCTGGGGACAGGAGCTGAGAGATGTGTGGTCCAGCAGGAGGAATGCTGGAATAGTGTCCCCAGTGATGCACAGGGCCAGCACTCTGCAAGCAAACGGCACCTCCCGTGTTCATTTAAGTCCTTTCCAGCCTATCTGCCATCCTTTAATGTCAGAAAGGCTTATGAGAATATTGAAAAGGCCACTCTGGCCTGACATTTGATGCTAGTGGAGGTCAGGGACTCAACCCCCAAGTCAGAGCCTGTTGGGAGGGCAGCTCCAAATTTCCTCTTATACCTTGCAGTTTCTTTTGTTTTCTTGGCTATAGGTATATCCTCTTTCTCCCTCTTAACTTCAGGCTAGACTTTTTTGGGGATTTTTTTACACTTCTGTGTACATAACCCTCCTCTGTTTAATAATGTCTTTTTTATTAGTGGGAAATCATCACTTCCACTTTCTGATAAACATACTCTATCTCATATTTCCACTCAAGTATCACTGGCACCCAAAGCCACCTATCAGCAGAGTTCTGTCACAGTGAAAAGTTGATCTTAAGCAAGAACAAGATGCAAAGTTTTCCCCTAGAGTGGTAAGAACCTTCCCTGGAAACTCCAGTGTTTGCTACAAGCACAAAGCAGGCCTGTTGCTCACTTTGTAACCTTCTGCAGCTGCCACAGCCTGAGGCCTTTGCAATTCCACATTTATGATGAATTTACTACCAAGTGATCTTCAACATGCTTGGATGAAATGGAAGGGGATTTCATTCACAGCAAGGCTGTTATTATTATTATTATTATTATTATTATTATTATTATTATTATTGAGCTGGATACATCTGAAGGAGCACAAATGTCACAGCATTGTTTCCATATATCCCTTTCCCTTCTTTGCTATCTGTTTCTGGAGCTGTCACTCACAGCAGTTTCTGCATTCTCCATTATTGCCTTCAAGTTGCTTCTGCAGATCCAGTTTAATTTCATATTTGCAGCCTCATGTTACTCAGCATGCAAGTTAATGAAGTTGGTGTGTGTCATTTATCTTACTCCTCCCTGCCTCCAAAATGTGTACTTTTGGAAATCTGATATATTCATTACTCTTTTTGACAGATCCTGGTGCAGCTTGAAAATTCTCCACCAGACTAATCTGCACTGGCCACATTGATTTATCAGATTAATTTAACTTCTTTGAGGAGGCTTTCAGTAATAATCAGCTCCATTGTATTCACAAAAGTAACTTGAAATGTTGAAATGTTAATTAAGATCTCGAGTTCTGATTTGGCTTATTGTTAAGATAAGGGCAGCTCTGAAATTCAGTCCTGTTTGGCTTTCAGGAGCCTGAAGAAGTTCAGAGGTCCCAGAAGCAGCAGAACATCTCAAACTCTCCTCTTTTCAAATGTGCAGCTTGTTCAGAGCTCTGCCCTCAGTCTTCCCTCATTATTGTAAGGACAGAGCAACATGGCAGTGACAGCATTAATAAGATAAAACTCCTTATTTCTTGGCACAGGTACCAGAATGGAGATGAAGGCTTCCATTCAGCAGGAAAATGCACAGATAGAAGAGACAAGAACATGCAGATAAAGGAGACTAAAACTAAACTAGATGATACTAGAAATGATGCAGATCATTCCATGCAAACTGCACAAATTGCATTAAAACCCAAATAACATTTAATTTTCCAAAGTTTCCCTGCTATTCTCAGTTAGTGCTGCCATCTCTAGATGCTTGATGTCTCCCTGATTTCCAGGTTAAAATTGGGATTGCTCTCCCAGGGATTGTCCCAGTGGAAGTTGTGTTTGTAAAACTCACTCAAAATGTCTGTAGATCATGTCCTTTCCAGGAATTTCCAGCCCCCAATGGAGAACAAGGGCTTGGATACTCTACTTGTTGCTATGGCAGCTACTAAAACTGCTGCTCACAAGAATTTTTGAATCTCTCTCTGTATTCAAACATGCTTTGAAATCAGGTAAAAAATGAACAGTTTCAGATCTATTAAAGAGATAATTACTGATTTAAGTTTTAAAAAAATAGGAAAAATGTATTTAACGTCCCCTTTGTATTAAAACTAGATTATGTTCAATCTGCAAAGATTTTTTTTAGTTAGAGATTTGAAGCAGCCCTTATAAAATTTAAATTATTTATATAATTAAATTAGAATGCACTCTTTTTCTTTACAGTTTTAGAAATGAGCAGCTGTTATAAATGTGAACCCTAGCTGGAGACAAGCTGTATGTCAAACAATACATTCAAGAATGGTACCAAAATAGGTTTTTAGGCATTGTGTTTGTAGATTGGAAGAGCAGCCAGGCTGCTCCCATGGGATGGTGTGCTGGACCACCAGGTGCACTTGTCACAGCCATGGGTGACAATGGCTCTGAGTGCACAGAGACATCTCTCCTTTCACTGAAGCATCTCTGAAGCAATTTCATGCCCACATTATTGTATTCATTTGATTATTATGGCTGATAATTAAAAAAGAAACACTGAAATTGGTGGTTTAGCCCAGATGGAGGGGCTGTCTGTCCAGGATCCTGCCCACTTCAGCCAAGACCAGCCCTGCAGTTTGGAGATCCAGATGGAAAGGGAATGGTTGGTGCTCAAATAAAACCTGAGATGAACATGCACTAAAGAGATTTCCCCTATAGCTGCAGAGAAGACAAAGCAGAGGGCACAGAACAAAGGCTGTGGTGTTCAAGGAGCAGCTTTGCTTTGCATTATTCTCAGAGGTTTTTGTCTGAATTAATAAACAGTGCCCAAAGGGAAGAGGTTGGAAGAGACTTTGGCAGGATGTTAGCCCTTCCTGAGCTGGGGAGACAAGCCAGCAGCCAGGCAGCAGTTATGGAATAATCTGCCCACAGGGAAGCTTCTTCTTAGCTCTCATTAGTTAGAGGTGGGGCTTTACCCTCAAGCATGAAGCACAAATCTAGGAACTTTAAAAGCATTAGTAATAAGAAATCCACTATTAGCATTGTTTCAGTTCCTTTTAATTGACCATAATGCAAATATATTTAAAATGTTTAAAGGATACTTGAGTGGAATTCCAGAAAACAGTCCTCTGTGCTGCTATCATGTTTTGATCTATTACAATTCCCGAAGAAAATTAGCTCACATCTTAAATAATTCATGCATTTATTGGGTCAGAGGCTCTTTCAGACCTGATGCTCTGCCAATAGAAATGGCAGAGATACAAATGGCAGATCAGACAAGAGCATTATCCATAAAGTTTGAAAGCTGGATCTAATCCCAGCCTTCTTGAAGGAAAATGTGTCCTGAGGGGAAGCTGTTTTTCTGCTTTCTCCTTGTGAAACAATGAAGGTTTTCCCAGCAGGTGCACTGCCTTCAGGTCATATCAGTTATAGGCAGAGACAGAGCTTAGGATAGTAATAACTAAGATTTAATTTAAGTTACCTGAATGCAAGCAGGAGTTTAAGCCAGACACAGCCACACCAAGTCTTTCTGCAGCACCAGTAACCAGCCAGCCCTGGCTTCTAGAGCCATGGACAGGTGATAGCAGCACTGGGAAGGTGGGAATGCTGCTCCACCTTTACAAAACCAGCCCAGCAATCAAGCTGGAGTCCACTCCATAAACCATCCACTTCCCCTTCCCTTTGCAAAAATTCTCAGAGCAACAGGAAAAGCAAGTAGGGTTTATTGAAGCAGGTCCAGAAGCCCCCAGATGGCAGGAGATTGCACCAGTCATAAGGACAAAATAACACAGCTAAGTAAAAATAAAGCTTACACAGCTACTGCTAAACTTACCAACAAGCCTCCCTCCCAGGGCTGAACCAAAAAAAGGAAGGACTATTTAGCAGCAATCCAACTGGAATGCAAACCCTAAGGACAAACTCAGAGCAAGAGCCTTCTTCACATAAAACCAGCCTCTGTGTCTATCCACAGGGGAGCAGGACAATGGGAACTCAATGTCTTCTGAATCTCAGCATCTTTTCAGAAATCCAAGTGATCTGTTAAGACAGAGTAGAGGTTCAGATGTTCTGCACATCTCATCTAGAATAATGATAAATGATGAAATCCTGAATATTTCTAGCAAGGCTGGATTTTCAGGTTATAGCACAGATTTTGCTCCTACAGAATCCATAGTTTCTAATGTCCACACCTGCAGAAGGAAAATCATCAGGGTGTGGGGAGGAGCTCTCAGGCAGGGTCACCAAGTGATTTTGTTTTTTAAAATTGAGATTTTGGATAGTTCTTGTTGGAAGGAACCTTCAAAGGTTCTGTATTCCAAGGTTCTGTAGGACCAGCTCCTGACCAGGAGCATTTGATGTTTCAGAGGGCAGTGCAGTGACAGTTTCTCTATTTTAGATTCTTCAGATACACCCCAGAAAATTCACTCCTCTACTGTTTTTAAAAAAGAAGGGCAAGATTCACCACTGGTAATGCCCATACTTCTGTAACAGCAGGGAGACCATTGGAATAGCACGTCCTAAAATACAACCCTGTCAGTTCCAGTCCTCTCCATTGAAAGGCACTGGGATTTTATAGCATGGCATGATGAATTGCTTAAAAAATTGCTGATTTCTCTAATCTTCAGAGGAAAAGCAGTTCCCCTTTCTCAGTGTTCCCTAGACATTTTGTTCAAGTAAAAAAACCAAAAAACTTCCAAATAAAATGTCATGTGTTTCTTCCCACAGCCTGTATCTTCAGGCCAGTATTTAAAGCACTGAAACATTTAATAGAAGATGTGGGAAACCAGTTCCTCTTCTGAGCATAGGTCTGTATTTTGAGTGGTACAATCTTTTCACATTAGTAATTGTGTCTAGATAAATTTTGTTATCCCAGCAGTCAGTTCTGGGACAGGAATGGGAGGAGGCTCCAAGTCTCTGGGATTTTGGATTATTTTTTCCTACCTTTCACACACAACCAAGAAATTGAAATCCTTCAGTGCCAATGGTGAATCAGCACTGGAGCACTGAAATTCTGAAGTCTCCAAGGATAGAAAAGCTGTTCTGCTCCCAGTCCTGTTATGGAGATGTGATATCAGGGTATGATAGCAGCTAACCTGCATGGTACTATTCAGATCTTCCAGAGCTTTCCCGTATTCATGCACCTGGCACCACTGAATAAGCACTGAAAATACTTACACAGCATATCTGAGCTTACATCTGTTCCTTATTCAGCCTATTATTGCTTTAACTAAGTGAAAGGCAGAAATGAGATGTCACTTAGCATGGATTCTCCTACACTTATTCCCTTGTAGCATTATCAGGGATTCACATGAATTCAAAGCCAGAAGATATGTGCTTGCTCTAGTAGATCTGACATCCTGATAAGATATGAGACATTTAACACATCAGCCAGAATGTTATACTGTCCTGAGTCTGAGACAATACCCAGGAGATAATTCCTTCTGCAGATTTAGAAATCTCAAAACCATAGTTCCTAATACCTCTCATCATTGCCATTTGGGGATGGTAAAACAAAAACCAAAACACAAACCCCACAGCCAAGTCTGAAAGTGCTGGACACAAACCCAACCCACACAGATGTTCTTTCCCTTGAACCCTTCCCGATCTCCAAGGACCAACTCAAGCAGCTTTGTTTAAGACCACTGTACCTCACTGCTCTTCTCCCACAGAGCATCTCTGGTTATTCCATTTTTCTACTGAGGAGGAGGTCACTATTTCAAACATTCATTTCCTTAGCCTAGCACATTATCATAGCCAATCAACATTCAAACTCTGAGTGAACAAACCTGATAAATGCAAGAGGGTTTTAATTTTGTTTCATGTGTTCTAGCTTAGTTAACACACCAGGCCACTCTTTCCCAGCCTGGTGCTCACCAGCAAACCAACAGCAGTAACTGAGCTATAAGCTGTGGGCCCTGAATTTTGGGGCAGCTATTTCAGACTAGCCCAGGCTGGATTTAAGTGGGCTAAGTGTCCATTAGCAGACAGATTAGGTGAACTCCTGGAGTGTCTCTTCTGACTTTGTTTCATGCTATAGAAATCCACTTTGTTCACTCCAAGAACCCCAGTGCAGTGAAGAGAGATTACCTTAAAAGCTTACCACTGACCTGAATTAAAGCATCAGGGTAAATACCCACCTGACAAGCAGAATTTCTTTTATGTATCCAAGCACTGTTTTGACCTGATTTACAGCACTACGTAATCCAACCCCAGCAGTTCCAGTTCCCCAGCATTAGTCACTATTCACTAATGAAAGAAATATTACATTAAAGAGTTGATGAAATGAGGTTGACAGGTAAGCAAGAAGAAAAGGATGAAATCAACTTACGGAATCAAAATCCTAGAGGCCATCAGTTACTTTTATTAAAATGCACATTGCTAAGAAAGAGAGAAAGTCAACATTTAAAACAAGATTTCAAAGTAATAAACTCCCATTCTTTTTTAAAGTTTATGCTGGCTTTTAAGTCAGCTTTTAAGAAATTAGTGCTTCAGTGAGAGCTGTGATCAAAGCTTCTCCCTCTGCAGTCAAGAAACAAGGCTGCTACAGCTTCCCTGATGATGGATGTGTTTCCAGCACTTCCACACTCTGTTCCAACCTATTGCCTGCAACTGATTTACAGCCTTTCCAGAATGGCTTTAACATCTGTCTTTGGGTTTTGTTTAGTTATTTAGCATCCAAAATTTCATTTTATTTCAATGCATTAATAATCCCTCTAGGGGTGCCTCTTTAGCACCTTTCAGATGTGGTTTGCAATGTTATTTAGAGATATAGTCTCATTTCTGCCAGAACGTCCTACCTTCTCCATTTGGTTGGATTGCATGGAGCAGTTATTCATTCCAGCTGCTGCTGGATGAACCTGGGATCACCAGTGATCCCTTGACTCCAAACAGGCTTGTGAACACCCAGGAGCACATGCTGCAGACAGGTTATTGGAAACAAGGAAGATAAAAGCCCCAACCATTGCTTTGGATGAATTCTGGCATAGGTAAAAAATTTCTATGAAGGTCTTAAGAATATACTCTAAACATAAAATCATCCCTGAGCTGGAAGGGACCCACAGGATCATCAAGTCCAACTCCTGGCCCTGGACAGAACACCCCCAAGAACACCACCATGTGCCTGAGAGCATGGTCCAAACACTCCCTGAGCTTGCTGTGCAAGCAAAAAGCAGAGGGATCTGTCCAAGGACAACCCAAGGTCTGTGAAAGGCTCTGTGATGTTGTGTGGATGAGGAGATGCAGCCTGGGAAGGGCACAACCTCAGCATGGAAAGACACACAGCATGCACTGAACACAGAGCATGCAATATAAATGAAGCCCACATGCAAGCTTTGCAAACAAAATATTCAACCACTGAGTGAGATAAGAAATAGGTGGATGCATAAGAGGATTATGCTGTATAAAGAAGAACTCTAACTGGAAGTGTTTTGGGGTTAAACTCCTTTCCATCTGCTTGATCCCAATTCCCTGGGGTTATGTTTGCTCACTGTCACAGATGAATAAAGGTTTGTCAAGTCAGTCTTGAGCTGAGCTGAATTTCTGCAGAGTCTGAGCAAGTTTGCTCCCCACTGTTAGTCCTGGGACAAACAGCAGCCCCCAGAAGAGCCAGGGGTGAGCAGCAGGACCCAGCAGCCCCTGAGGGAGGCACCCCTGGAAGAGTTGTCACACCAGGCACACACCCCACTTCCACCTAGGAGTGACAGCACAAGTGCCAGGGTTTTAGCCATTCAATACATTCAGGTTTTAGAATCAAAATTAAACCTGGAATTAGATTCCACTTGGTGTAAGTATATTAAAAAAATAAAAAGTTTCCATTAATCTATAGGATTCCATTCAAACTACATTTTTATTAATAAATCAGAACTATGGCACTGACATAACTGAGTAGTTAGCTGAAGATGTGTAAAATAAAAACCACCACAATAAACAGCTCCTCTTTCCACTAGCCAGAAAGAAATAATGAAAACATCTACAGAAGTCTTAACTATCAAAGGCACTGCTAGTGAAACGCCAGGTTTTTCTTGGGTATGGAAATAGGCAGTTATAAATCTATTTTAAATGTGCATGTAATTTCAATAAGCAAAAAGAAAGCAATCCTGACAATAGTGGTGTTATTGGATTGCATTTACAACACAAATATGTGCATTTCATAAACAGCAAGCAATTTGGTTTTGTGTTGAGATCTAAATTTGTCTATTGAGATTTATGCTGGAGAGGTCACAGATTAAAAATCCCTGAAATACAGAGGACTGCATATCCTTTATATACTTGGTACAGCATATAAGAAATCAGGATTTTAAAGAGGTTTTGGTGGGTTGGATTTTGGGTTTGTTTTGTTGTTTAAATTTTTTTTTCAAAAGTTACAACAATACAAAGACTCTGCCAAAACCTCAATAAAATGTCTGAAAATTACAAATACTGCATAGACTAATAAACAAGGGCTACTGAGATGCATGATTTTAATATGGCTGCTTGGATAAAGCAAATGTCACTTCAAGATGGCAAAGTAGAGAGGAAAACACCCAGCCTGCATGCGTGGCTGTTCAGACAGCTGTAATTCTTCCCAAGGAACAGCCTGAGCTCAATTTATCACTCTCTCCAGTTTCAAGGTGTGCTGAAGCAGGGATGTATGAGGAAGGAAAGGTCTTATTTTATAGAGTACAGACAGCTGGGCTAGGGCAGAGCAGCCTTCCAGCCAGGGCTGGATCCCATGGCAATGGAGGGAGAACTAAGATCAGACTCCTGCCCACACCTGCCTGGCCCAGACATTTACACCCATCCAGTGTGGCAGAACCAGAGATCCATCCTCCTTCCCCACTCAGATTTTCATGGGGAGCCATGTTTGTTGGCACCTGTTAGTTAATTTCCACCTCATCCAAAATCAGCTCAATCAGCCTCAGAACACTCTGTGACAGCCAGCACAACGTGCGTGACAAATCACAGGGCTCTCCTCCTCGTCTGGAATTACCACCCAAATGTGAATGCAGAACACAGACAACCTCATAACTCCTGTTGCTTATCCACTCATCTAACTCTTCATGAAATGAAAGCCAAAAACATTAAAATCAAGGCTCACTTTAACTTTTGGTGCTGATTCCCTCCCATGAATACATTTGTAACTGGATTTTCCCCTCAATTTAAAATGATACCCTGCAATCAATTTAAGATAAGCAGATGGATGCTCAATGCTCAGATACATCCTATAGTCAATTTAGACTCTATTATTGATGCATCTTATTTCATAGGTGTTTTATCACTGTTGTCAAGCATGTATCTCACAGGTGGCTGGTGCTGGTTTTCAGACTAAGAAAACCACTCCAAGTTCTTGCACACACAGAAAATGTTGGACTGTCTCATCTGATAGCAACTGCTCCGGGGCCATGGCAGGGTTAATGAGGCTGGTGCTGGGCTATGGCTCCATGAACAAACTGCTGCAGGCTGAGGCAGTGCAGCAGGACAGGGAATGAGCTGCTCCACAGCCAGCTCTTCCCTTGGGGTGCAGCTCTGCTCCATCTCTCCGTGTAGAAACTCATTCTTGTGGCCATAATCCCAGGAATGTGCTGGCATGTTAGCAACAGGGCAGGCTTATGGAAAGTGGGGGATGCTAAGAATACTTTGAAAGGTTAAGGATGCCAGCATGGCCTGAAAGGGAAGGGAAATGTACAGGTTAGGCTTTGAGAGGTGAATGCTTGGGCCCCTCTGAAGGTCCAGCATTGTTACTGGTCCTTGTGTGAACCAAGGCTGCAGCTGGGAGGCTCTAGGGCAGAGGGGTGAGGTACTGATAGGAGAAAATAAATTATTGGGCTCTTGAGGTAGCCCTTGATAGAGTGACAAGAGTCACTCAGACCTTCTGAGATCTGGCTCTCAGCAGGAGCTGCTGAAGGCAGATGGAGGGTGCAAGAGAAGCCTATTCTTACAGCTGTACTGACACCTTCCTTGGAGAAAAGCTAACAAATCACACAGACAGATTGCTCAGGCTGGACCTGGCCCACAAGCCATATTGCCAGATTTGCTACACAAAATATACTTGCACACATATATATACTATATATATATGTATATATATATACTTTACAACTATACCTGATAGTATAGCTGCTATCAGGAGAAAGACACTCCAAGTGTAACAAAGTACCAAGCAGAAAAACTTGTCCTTGAGGAAAGCAGCACAAAGGTCTCTGAACAAGAACCAAGTGGGAGACAACACCTTAATTCCTGCCATGTAACCCTGTGACATGGCTCAGCAAGGACAGGGACGAGCTGGAATGGAGCCCTGGGCTCCAGCTGCCTGCAGGGAGCCCCGGCCAGGGCAGTCAGGAGCTGCTGGTGCCTGACACGCTGGCCATGGCCAAGCATCCTTTCCCCCACTGCCTTTCTGTGGGGATGAGTTCAGCACCATCTCACTGGAGCACTGAGAGAAGCTCAAGTTTTTAAGAATTCTAAAACTTTTTCAAGAACGTTGGTGGCATACAAGTGTAATTAGCATAAACTCCACTCATCTAAATACATGCTTTAATTAAAATCATTTAAAAACCCCTTCAAAATAATCTTTTCCTGAGGTCAATCAACATAACAGCTCTTGATCCTGACCCTACCGAGACTGGCATATTCTCCACGCTCTGTTTGCAGTCCCATTGACTTTACCACTACTGCTAGGAGGAATTCTTATTAAGGCAATGAATCCCTGTCACTTTGCAGTGCTGCAAAAGAGGCCAGGTGCATCTTCCTCACCGCACGCTGAATAATAAAACGAGCTCTGTGCAGTTAAGCAGTCACCAGCAATATGGCAAAACTGATGTCCATCCCTCTGTGCTCATTCCAGCCTCTAGCCCAAATCTCCTGTTGTTCCAGATCCCCCTCCCACTTTGTTTTTCACCTGGGCTGTGCCACTGTCTGTGCAAAACCAAGAGGGGTGAGATCAAATGGAAAGGTTAAACTGCTTAACCCTGACCTGGTGCTGAGGGAAAGCTCCCTGGAGCTCTGGCCTGGGTTGCTGTATTTGATAGGTTGACCTCACTCCCTACTAAAATCCAAAATGGTCTTTAAATAAAAAAAATCAAAAACCCACCTTTAGCCATAGATGTCCATCCCCAGCTTGATTTTATAATGTTAACCTGATAGTTGAACTGGGTAGTTACATTTTCGTAGGTAATATATCCTGTAGGTTTTACTCTATTACTGCATATATTTATGTGATGTTACAGTGGGGATTCTTGGGAGGTGTTACTGTGGAACCAAGTGCTAGCAGGGCAATTGCTCTTTATTTTCCAAAGAAAGAAAAAGAGCTTAACACAAAAATAATACTCTTTCTTTGCACAGTAGCTTCAGTAATGAAATTAGGACTCCTAACACAGAGCTATAAAGAGTGACAAATCTCTCTTGCAATTCTTAATTTGCGTTAACCCCTTGACTCGAGCAGGTCTGGAGCTCCTGACATTAAGTGCTAATGCATTTAGCATTAAACACACATGCTAAATGCATTAGAATGATGCCATGCTAATGGCAGCGTTCAGGGCCTGTCACACAGGGCGAGGATTTGCTTTAGTTGGTGTTTGCTACGAGCAAGGCAGCGCTTCAGCATCAAAGCCTTGTCAGAAACTTTAATGATCTTTATTTGAAGAAATGGCACGGCACTGTCGTGCATTTCATTGGTGTTTTTTCTTACTTTTTACCAGCTGAAGCCTGGAGTTTGAAAGAGTGCTCTAATTAACTTTTTACCACTGGCTTGTTGATATGGAATTTATGAGGAACAAAAACTTGTTTTCTTACATCTCTGAAGAGGTACCTTTTGGATTTAGAATACAAGGAGCTTCTTGAATATTGAATACAACCTTAAGCACATTAAAGGAAGAGAGTCCTGTGGGGAATGCACTCCTTTTGGTACTTGAGCTCTTGATAAAATATTACTCCTATAATACATTATGAAGTGCCCTGTCAAACAAAATATCCAGTTTAATACCCAGTCATACAAGTGTGGTTTGCAGCATGTAGCACACTTACATAAATCTCTAAACACTGCTCTTCCAATTAATAGATATCTATATTCTCACATATATCACTACATCGAACACACATCCAAAACATTCAGGCTGAGTAACTTCAGGTTATATACAAACCTACATACTGAAACAGAGTAACATGAGTTTGACCCCTGCTCACAGACTGTACTGAAAATGGGACAGGTTATCCCTTGTATGTGGGGTGGGGAGGTCACTCCCAAGCTCTGGCTGCTGCAGGTCTCATTCTCTCCACTGTTGGGTTATCTATCAGCATCACTAGGCAAAAACATAATGCTCTGGAGAGTTTGTGTTTGCTTTCTGACTTCATGCAATTAAGTCAATTAAGTTGTTAAGCACAAATCATCCCCAGAACATGTTCAGTATTTCCTCTGGACTCCGGGTTGCAGGGGCAATAGAGATTTCAATTCAGACAGAAGTTGACACCTGATTTAGAGCTGCCACACAGACAGATTAGGCAAATGTCTGTGGGAGCAAAATCCAGGCCACAGCAAATATTCTGCCTGTGACATATTCTGAGGCTTGCCCAGAGCAGCAGCAGCTGAGAGCTGACAGTGGATGGCATCTGGATTTCCAGAACAAACCCCGGAATGTTTCTTGTTATTCACAGCTGAAGAAGCATCACTAAGACATGCTGCTTTTGATTTCTACCTGTCAGCCTACATTCCAGCCCCTGTGATGCATCCACCTGGAAAACTCAGAGAGACAATTTTATGATGGGAGAAACAAGACAGCAACTGAATCTTTGCAAATGAGAAAGCACACGGGCTGGTCTGCGTTGTTTCCTCCC
The DNA here is from genome assembly GCF_029582105.1 of Oenanthe melanoleuca. NCBI lineage: Eukaryota > Metazoa > Chordata > Aves > Passeriformes > Muscicapidae > Oenanthe > Oenanthe melanoleuca. Next base: position 3,314,941 of record NC_079342.1, on the reverse strand, counting down.
AACAGCTTTCCCCACAAGCCATCCAACGGCAATGCCTTGAGTAACCTGACTCTTTGCTTTCTTCTTTAACATGCTCTTTATGGTGAAATGCATTTTCATGCTCAATAATTCAGCAGTAAAGGTCCGTGACAAAACTGAAGAGAAAAACGCAGAGCTGGACTTGCACAGCACTGGCACTCACTGCTTTTGCTGCCCCACCATCCCTCAGCCCACGTCCTGTGGCATCCCAGGGAAGCCCATGGGGAGCAAACAAAGCTGCAGCCAGCAGGAGCAGACACAGACAGGCATTAAAATATTTGGTGGGAGGAAGTGTAGTTCCCCACACAACACAAACCCAGACCAAGGCAGGGGACAGATGCTGTCCTTTCCTCAGACAAACCAGAGTATCAGGAGGAAGATGTCAGTCTTTCTTACATGCTTTGGCAGAAAAGTCTCTGCTGTGTGTAATCCCCATTTGGATTTACAAACCCCACCCAAAATACATGGTTTTAGACAGACACTGACTGGGGCAGGGAGCATCTCACATTCAGAGCTTGGCACAATGGGCTTCCCTCTTGTGGGGCTCTGAAGAACAGCCCTAAACACCAACCAGTAATAATAATCCCCACTTAAGTTACTGGAGGTATTTTTAGGCTAATGCCCAGCTTAAAAGCATAATTCATTCACAACAATGAATAGAGCCAGCAGAGCATCAGTAATAATCCTCTCACATTACAGGAAGCACACTGGGATGTGAGAATAGCATGGTGCTGATCACTCCTCCTCATTCCCAACTGCGAGCTGCAATCTGTGAGATATCTTTTCCAGCATTCAAAAGCTCCCTGTTCAGAGCAGGCAGGGGGAAAAGATGGAGATGGATGCCTTACACTACTGAATTTAAAACCAGGGTGTTTACTGCAAGCAGAGAAAGCCAAGCTTTGGAAATGGTTGGTTAAAAAAGAAAAGGAAGAACCCCCCACACCTGCTCATTTCATACCATGGAAAAGAGCAACTCTGCAAATTCCATGAGTCAGCGTAGCAGCAAATAGTCTGAATAGAGAAGCAGAAGCTCTGTAAAAGGTGTGAAAGCTTCAGTAATAATCTCCTTCACACTCCCTCATCACTGTTTTCCCTTTCATTAGCAGGCAGAGTAGGCTATTTCTTCTATACCTGCTCTGGTTTCCTCCTGGATTTTCCAGTGTCTGCTTATGAAGCAGCTCCACTATTTCCCAGTTTTGTGGCTTTTGCTGCATTTCTGCACCAGGAACTACTGGGTGTACACGAAAAGGAGGCTCCATGGCCAAAGAACCACTAAGATTCACTGGAAAAACCATAACATATACTCCTGCTCCCCACCTCCACACACCCCTCAGCTTGGGTGCTTACCTCAAAATGACTTGTGCCACAGTGCAACCAATAATTCACATGTGCTGGAGAAATCTAAAATACTAAGGAATGACTGCAGCTGGAGAAGGTTGCTGTTTTCTCCTCACCCTGGGTGCTTCCTACCTGCTCCATTTTGAAATACTATTACTAAATAATTCATATTTTCATATGACAAACTCTTCACTCAGCCAGAAAAACCAAGAAATTTATAGATTAATAGCTAAATTCAGCCTCAAATAAGTGGGTTGCAGGAATGGAGTGGCACAGTGAGGTAAATTACTGCTGATTATGAATTCTGAAGAGGGGGATGTGCTAAAAGAGCACCAAGTTACCACAGGGAACACCCCACAACCAGTGTAGCCCATGACTGCAAAAACAGTAGAATGAGTTAAAACAAATTGCCCTCCGTTTGTAATGCCTGAAAATTCACACTGCATTATTCCACCACATACATTAGCAGTTTCTATTTTTTTCTTTTTTTATGATTTTCATCTGCATTAATGTCTCCTTGTCCTCTCTTTACCATGGGACCAAAAGGGAGGACAGAAGTAGGAGTCATTAGAAAGTGCAGAGCTCTGAGGATGCTGTGAGGGAAGGGACCAGGAAGAATAATGGGATGCAAGTCTGGTCACCAGTCTGGCAAATGAGGTGGCAACTCCAGCAGCATTTAGACACGAAGCTGAAAATGCCCTGCAGCACTGAGAAATTCTGCAGACACCACGGAGGAGAGGCAGGAGGGATATGCAGCCACAGCAGCCTGTTCTGCTTTGCCAGGGGTGGGAGGGAACCTTTGCCCTACCTTGACAAATTTTCACCCCAAAGTGAGGCAAATCCCACCAATCCAGAGTACCCAGTTTATGACTCTGGGAGAGAAACATTTCTGCCAGAAAGAAAATTGAGAAAAAAGCAAATGGCAATGCTGCTCTGTGTAAGAGGGCTCTGTGGTTAGTTGTGACATGTCACCTGTGCCAGAGAATGATTGGAAAACTCTTCTTAATTGATTTATATCATCAGTCATTTTCATATTGGAATCAAAACTGCCAAATCTGGGACTTGTGTTAATGGCACCTTCTTGGACATGACATATCAATGGTGCTGCCTGCAGAGCAGCAAGCATGGACACCACAGCCAGCACTGTCACAGAATCAGGCATCTCTAAAGAGTAATGAGGGGCTTTTGAAACATGTCATGCAAGAGAGTGGCTGATTAAACTTCATGAGGAAAAGGAACACGGGCTGCTTTGGCTAATCACTGTTGCCTCTCTCTGTCCAAACCCCAGTCATTCCTTGGGCTAATGAAGATATAACTGAATGTATACCTGAAATTAAAGTGATCTAATACACACCAGTAATTGCTTCCCCTCACTTTCAGCAAGAAGCTATAGATTAACTTGTTAATTCAAAAAGTAGCACATTGAACAGTCTTCCCTCTGCAAGGATGGTTTCAGGAAGCTCAGAAACAAACCAGTACAACATCTGTTATTAAACCTATAAGATTTTCTGAAGTAAACAAGAATCTGTGCAGGTGCTCCACGACTTTCTGTTTTAAGTTCCTAAAGGCTGTGGGCTGAATTTGATGAGGTCAATTCAACAATACAGACATCCTCAGCTGGTTTTTTCTCAAGGAACAAAGAGATGTGTATCAGGAAGGGAAAATTTACAAAACCATATGGATTCACAGATACACAATAAAAAAGCAAATGCAAGAAGGTAATAGACTTTGATGCTATCAGAACTTTATCCTGGTTTCTCTGTGTCTGCATTCCTCCCCAATCCATTACAGACCATTCTCATGATTTTATTTCTTCAAGATCTAAGAAACAGAATGGGAAGAAGGTCATTTCAATCCCTGCACCTGGGGGTTTCTACAGAGGTGTCTTAGAGAATAAGGAGAATCCCTATGCAAGAAAGTTCTGTTAGCTGGAAAAGAAATATAATTATAGACCATCATTTCCACAGGTAACAGTGGAGACCCCACCACAGTCTGCAGCTGAGTTGTGCTGGACAGAGCCAGGCACTCCTGGCTGCTGAAGGTGCTTTTCAAGGTAGAGCTGAAGAGAAGAGACTTCCCTCACACCCTGCTGCAGTTTATCATTCCTGTTCATCAACCCTTTAGGGAGATATCCACCCATCTCTATAGCTATGCGTACAATTTGAGGGGATGTACAGTTTCCAGAGCAGAATAAGAGAAAGAATTTCTTTCTGCTAATAAACCCAGCTGAGCTGGTGACTTAAGGCATGTCAGTAAATGTGAGAATTAACAAACCCCTACATTTCAAACTGGGTAATGACTGCTCCCCTCTCCACTGCTCAGGGGATTTATCCCTCTGCCTGCACACCTGTGCTGAGAATTCTCTAGGCAGAAATTTAGCTCGTTGCTGTCCTTTGTGTTGGAAAAGGCAAGCAGGAAGAAACAGCCTGGACTTTTTCCATGCATAATCAAGAAAAAAAAAAACAGAGCACTGGCATTTTCTGGGTTTGTGTCTAAACTTGCAACTGTTATATAAAGCAGATAGGACTGAAATCAGCATTTACAGAAGAAAATTAAAAAGGCAGGGCTCTCACTGGGTTTTGAGCTGTCTGCTGTTTGCAAAGGAAAGAGGGTAATCTGTCTGCTGGTATCACTGTAAATTTAATCCAGACACAATATAGCCAGGCTCTGGTTGCTCAGTTAGGAGCCTATTTTGCATTTAAAGAATATCCACTGTTTGCTCCACAAATTTGTCCTTTCTCAGAGCCTATATAACATTTTTGAGACATAAATGAAGCTGCATGAGGGTGTTGTACAGAGGCTTGGTCTTTTCTCTTAACTAATTCAAATCAACATCATGTCATTTTTCTCCTCCTACCTTCATATTTCAAGTAAAAACACATCAAAGAACATCAATGCAATCCTCTCCTTTTCTGATCACCTCTTCTTCTGCCTCTAAATACAGAAGTCTCTGCTAAGTGTTGGTTTCTTGATTATCTTCTTGGTTCATATGGAATTTATATCCAGACAATGGATATTTAAGCCCAGCACCATTCACTGCATCCTTCCCACCAAGGACATGGGGAACAGATGATTTTCTTCCTCTCTGCAGCAGTAACTTATCAAGACCCCCCCTTAAAATTAGTGTTTCAAAAACCTCATCCTAGACTCCATGGGTCTCCAGAGCTTTAGGGAGCAAGGCAGTTTCCAGTGATCTCCACAACAAGGCACATTTGTTTAGAAGAGGATTTAAGTATAAATCTCTATTACACCTTCTACTCTCTGAGCTGAATGGTTTAGAATTACACTAATCTTGGGCTGGGCTTTTTTTTTTTTTTTTTTTTTTTTTTTTTTTTTTTTTTTGTGTGTGTGTGTGTGTGTGTGTGTGTGTGTGTATGTTTTTGGGTTTTTTGTTTCTATGGGGTTGGTTTTGGTTTTATATGTTTTTTACCCCATAAAGATTGAAATGCTTGTTTGGAGTGAAACTAAATTAAGGTTAATAGAAAGATGGTGTTCAGCTAAAGACAGTGGTAGTTAAACAGCATTCAATTAACCTGCAGAATTTGACTCTGTGGGATATTTAGAGCAGGGCAGTCAGAAAAGAGCAGCAAGGAGTTTGGTGTTGACTCCATGCACAAATACATGAGCTAAACCAGCAGAACAATAGTGTCTGATTAGTGTTTGTATTTTAGGAGCTGAAGACAAAGACTGGCTGGAAACAATCTCATCTCTAGTTTTAAGCTGTTACATGCATCATCAAGGATTTCTGCATTTCTCCCCAGCATTAGGCAGTGATGGAGACTAAATGGATCATTGATCTGTTTCAATATTGAGAATTGGCCTAGGATATGAGGGACACATCTCACCACCTTATCTGCACAAGAATATAAGTGAATTTCAAGCCCTGCTTGGTAACCACATACACTGAGACAAAACTTAATTTTCCACCCTCCTTTTTCATATATCTTGATTTTCTCCCCCATTTGTCTCTGGAAATTTCTGAATTCATCTCTTCAGCTTTATGAATCAGACCTTAGAGGGCAAGGAGATGAAACCTTGATGATCTAAATTAACCCCTCTGATAATGCAGCTGCTGCTAGAAATTAGAACAGACCTTATCTCTAGAGTTGCTCTGATCTTGCAATATTTGCCTATTTTTTTAAAAACGATACTCCTAATAACAGCAGAATCCAATTAATAATTCATTTATAAATTTGCTGCAAATAGGGAGATGCCAGGGAAATGCCTAAGCAGATTGGTTTTGGCCACAAAAGCTGAAACATTCTTGCAATTTCTCCACAAATATTTAAAAATGAACATTTTCTCTTCACCTTCTCCCTGGAATATGTCCTGAGGGTTCCTAATTGGTTGATGAGCCTGTGCCACCTTTCTTCCCAAATAGGCAAGATCACTCACCTTGAAATTTGAGAAGTATAAAATCATGAGCAGCATGATTATGAATATTCTTGCCTCTCCTTGCTTTAATACCTCACTCCTCCTGTCCTCATCTCTTGCTCTTTTGCAGGGCAATAGCAATCAAATTTCCAAAAAAGCTGTTCCAAACCCTCTCCTTTGTCTTGTGCATCCCCTTCCTCCCCTGCACAGTTTAACACTCTGCACTTGGAGCAGAATTCTCTCCCAGCTACAAATTCTAATATGCCCTGATCTTTCCATTTCTACATCCGATCCCAACTGAAAACAAAAGCAATTTTACAAATAATAGAAAAGCCTTAGGTTTGGTGTGGAAAAGCTGAAATAGGCAAGGGGAAGATGTGATCTCTCTGTGATGCAAATAAGTGTTCTGCATTGTGTGCAACCAAAAATAAAGCTCCCTGAGGTAAATTTGCTACTTCAGACAAGAAGAAACATTTTTAGCATATAAACACAGAGTGCAGATTGAAATATTTCTCTGTCTCAAAATAACCAGGAATATAATTATTGTGGTTCTTGGGTTCAATTGTTTTTTTTTCTAAACAATCCAACTTTCTGCTGTTTGCATTAAAAATGTGGGCATGCTTGGGTGTTAGCACAAAGGTAGCACTGAGTACAATCAATCACAAAATGCAAAAATATTAAACCCTTTAAAGGCCTGAAATATATAAATATAATAAAGTCATGGTTAAAACTGCAAATTATCTCATGCAGTTTGCATCTAATAATGCAGATTTTCAGAAGTAACATGACTGCTTGTAAAAGGTGGGCTGAGATTCACAACATTTAATTAAATTTTAACAGAGATAATTCATTGAGTGATTTAGGGGAAGGGCAAGTTTAATAAATAAATATCTTAGGGTGTTTATCTTATCATAAGGTAGATTACTAGATTTGGTGGGTGAATCATGTGAAGGTAAAGGATTTTTTGGATTGAAGAGCAGAAGAGAATGAGTTGGCTGTACTGTCACAACTACTTTGATCCTTTAGGCAACTCAGTCTCACAGGCAAGACTCACAGAAAGCTAATATCCAGACACAGGACTTCCAGCACCTCTGAGATGAGTCAGTCAGGACCTTTGGAATCTCAGTCTATAACTGTTTCTCAGGGCTGAGAATCAATTTAGCCTGTTACCTGTATGAGATCTCAGGGAACTTAATGGCCTGTCAGATTTGGCTGAAATTAGCTGAGGCCTTCAAAAGAACGAACAGGAGGTTAAGTATACAGAGAGATCTAAAATTCCTCACTTTCCTGGAACACCAGACTGAAAATTTAAGTCTCCAGCCTTTCCAATTCCAGCTCTAGGCAGGAAACAGACCCCATTAAAAACAGCCTCCAAAGAGAGCCAAAACAGCAGCTTGGGAGGATGACATGTCACAGTCAGCTCACCCAGAGTCAAACCCAGACAGCTGAAGGTGACCATTTAAATTCCAACACATCTGAGCTTTAATTCTTCAGTTGATAAAGAGTGTGAATCATGGCTCTGTGCAATTCATTCTGAGTTGGTCAGGTGCAAGAATAACCTGTCTGTCCAAAAGGGCAAACATCCAAACCAGTCTCTGACAGCCCCACACTCACCCCCATCAAGGCAAGGTCAGGAGGAGGAGACCAGTGAATTCTACCACAAAAATCAGTCATAGTTTCACTCCTGTGAGCAGCTCAGCAGAAATTCTCACCTGGACCGAAGTTTTCTTTGCTGATCTTCTCTAAGATCCCATTGGGAACTATGTGCACGTGCTTGACTTCAATTGTGCAAAACCTTCTACAGTTTGTATGTTGGAGTTTTTTCAGAGTTACAAACTGTAGCCATAAGTGATGCTGTGTTGCTATCTCATATATTTACATTAGATGGGTGCAGTCTTCCCCCTGTCAAGGCAGATTGTGCATTCTGCACTGTGGTAAGATGGAGCCTTTTATCTTAACCATGTTACTTAAACAAAATCAGTGTCAACAAAGATCAAAAAGTACATAAATATCATTAAAACTGTTTTTAAAGCAAACTAGAGTGTAGGCAATAGTATCTAAATTAAAGTGCTTGTTGCTGGGTAAATATAGGTAAATGTAGAGGAGATTTCCATCAGCTTTTCCTTAAGAGAGACATCCATTACAAAATTCCTGACACCATCTCTGGCTGCCTAGTGCTGGCTGCTTACAGGGAGAGGATTCTGGTGAAAATGAGCACTGAGCTGAGCAAGTACTGACAGTTCATGTACTCCAGCAGTCAGACTTCAGAGTTTAAAAAAAAAATCATCTCCTTAAACCACTCTGTTTTCTTTGATGTACATTTCCTACTCAGAATACCTCTCTCATCCCCAAAGGACATCCTGCCATTCCCTCATTAAAATATAGTAGAAATGGGAATGACTAAACTCAGTTAATATATTTTCAGCCTGTTTATTCAATAAGACCCCTAAATTCTGTTATTGCCTCAGCTATGGGTCCATGCATGGGACTTGGCTGTGGGTCTGTATTTTAATTCAGATGTACTGAGCACCCTTGGCTGAAAGAAGCTCCTTTTGCAACATGTCAGCAGGAGACAATGTATTCAGCTCCATAATTATGTACTTTGGTACAATCACATAGCATTATATACAAAATCACCACACTGCTGAAAAAAACCCCGAGTCTGAAATGCTAATTAGTTCACAAATTAACATTGATTTGATTTAATGTTGAATAAGGGTTTGCAGCTTATACTTATGAGAGAACTTCACTTTCAGGCATGCTCAGACTCTCCTGTTTTAAATAACACTGCTCAGCCTGTGCCAGGTGCACAGTGGGCTCATTATCTATGGATAAAGAGGTATGACTTACTCAAAATAAAATCAGGCACAGACACTGCAGCACAATGTCACCCAGCCATACAACATCCTTTGGGGCTGAGCTACCAAGCAAAAGCAGAGTGTAACAATCACCTGTCTTTGTGCTGCATCATGTTGGGGAAAGGTGAACAGATCATATTTCCAGTGTAGTGCCCTTTCCTGTCACTGATGTCAGTACTGACAGGCAAAATTCAAAATAATAATGCATATTCTAATAACATTTTGCACTCCTACGGCACCCTCATGGAACTAACTCAGCTTTCAAAGAGCACTGATGATTTCAGTCCCTAACTGAAACGCAGGCAGAGAAATCATGCTCTCCTCATTCTGTCCTAATTCTGTTCATTCAAGGGGTGTTTTGACATTGACTGAAACCCAGAGAAAATGAAGCAGAGGGGAGTTCAAAGGAGGATTTTTAACAGGAGCTGTTTGAGCTGGGACAGAGGACCAGACCACTCAAAGAGGCGGCTCCAGCTCCGCTCCAGAGGCGATGCTGACCATGGCTGCTCTGCAGTTCAGATTCCAGCCAGGCACACAGCTCAGCCCAGCTCAGAGCAGGGCTCTGAGAGGAGTTAATGGGGCTGGAAGCTGCCAGCCCTTCAGTGCTGCCTGTCCCCAAAGGCAGGGATCCCTTTGGATCCAGCAGTGGCAGGGACACCAGGCCAGCTGTGCGCGGTTCATTAGGGAGGTGACACTGCTTGACAAGAGCAGCACACTCTGACCCAGGAAGGGGAAAAGCATCACAAGTGCCACTCTGTCACTGCTCAGGCAGGGTCTGTGTGCTCCTTACTGCAACTGCTCTGGCTGCTGGCAAGGAAAGTACAAGCTGCAGTTGAATAGAAACCCCCTCATCCTTTGGACATGCTGCCAAAGGGAGCAGGAAGCTGCTTTCTTACAGCTGGTGGCCTGGGGAGGCCAAGACAAGAAGATGTGGAGATAAAAGCAGACCAGGCCATTGAATCCTTCATTCTGGAAAGGTATGACAGGAGTAAAAAATGCCATGGCTCAAAGGGAAGCAGAAGGGGGAGACCAACTGACAGAGCTGGGCAAAACAGCATCAAGTGGTGTGAAAAGCTCCATTTTCCAATAGAAATTGGAAATGCTCCTTTAGGAAACCTTGGTAAGGTTGTGGGAATTTAATATCTTTATCTTCCAGATCAAGAAACATGAGATTGTGCTGACAAATGAAAGAAAAGGAGTATCAGATGTATAAGGATATGTAATGAATTTTTTTGGTTTACACCTGGAGTAAGATAAACATAAGTACTATGGGTTTGTAATCCCAGTTGAAAACATATTGTTTCCTTATTTTTTATGCTAACTTGACACTTGATATGAAAACACAGACTGGGTGTAGGACTATATTCAATACAACAGAGCAAATGTTAAAATTGGGACAAAAGAATCCAGGGATAAATTTATATTTGCTGGGATGGAAATCTAGATGCAAAATAAATCTGACATTTTTCCTATTCACAGCCGAGGATTAATTTTATTAAATAATTTCACAGTTTTCTGGTTCAATGAGTGCACATTTTTTGATAACTCCCCAAGAAGGAAAGTATTTTGTATCCAGCAACTTTCACTGAGCATTGCTTCATTGAAGCAGCACTTGACCTGCAATTCACTTAATTCTATTAGAGTTCATTTTTTCACCCTGTTTGGTTTGATCTCTTCTGCTTTTGCTTGACCCAGTAAACTGTTCAGCTCACATTTACCACACTGCACAGAATATAATTGTTGGGTGTCACAAATTAATACCTGTAAGTGACCAGCCCCACAAAATACGTAAAAGAGGGGAAGTCATTATTAGAAAGGTTAATCTTCTCAACTGCTGCTATCAGTTTGATTAGATAAACTCAGGACCTCTTTTTGTTTCTTTATGCAAAATGTCAGCTCCTGTAAACTGCTGCCCTGTCTGCCCCACACTAAACAGGCTACAATTGCATTATCATAAAGCATTATGTAAAACCAAGTGAGATTAACTTTCAATTATTTGGGTCAAAATTTATTCCAAATTGAAACCCATTCCCCTGCAGTGAGTCAGGTCAAAGAATAAAAGCTCTCAACAGCAGGATTGAAAACCTTGCTCTAACCCATGGTGGCTTCACAATTAGTGGCCAGCACCTATGGCTGTCACCTTAATGCATGCATAACCTCCTACCCTGGGATAATTTTATACATCCCTCCCATTTTCAACAAAAAGCAGCTCCATGCCAATGGCAGGAACTGGAAGGCATTTGATTTTTCCAGTCACTACACACTAAATAGAATTGCTAATGCAGTAGTAGCTGTTGCATTAATAAACCAAATCAACCAACTGCAGAACCCTCTTCCCTCTCTTCCTTGCTAACCTCACTGCAATGAGTCATTGCTTTTGGAGAGATCTACACTTGCATTTTCTACTAATAGACTCAGGATTTCAAGAGCTGTTATTTACTGGATGGTCACTGGAGATTTAGAAGTGAAGTAACCTTGGCTCTGATTCAGTATGTGCAGGACATGTGTAGATTTACACCCAACAAAAAAATATTTGTATCAAGCACAGAGAAAGATTTCCAATGCAGAACAGTAAATTTGACATTAAAACATATGCAGATGTGGCACAGAGCAAACATGCCTGATCCCAGTCATTGAACTGGTGTGGGAAACCAGAGGAGTGTCACCATCAAGTTCTCCTCCCAGAGAGAAAGGAGTGACAGTGAGCAGGCAGTGGGGAAAAGCCCTGGCACACACGGTCCTCTGGTCTGAATGTAGTGTCATCCTGGAATAAGGGCACACATCAGCAATTCCATGTGGATTACTGGTGGACAGCAGCCTGTATTAGAGTGCTCTGCTTCTGAGGAAGGGCAGCAGCACATCTCTGTGCTGGCAGACACACAGAACTCGAAATTCCTGCACAAGGGGCTCTTCTCGAGGCAGAAAGAGGTCAGGCATGGGACAGCACAAACAGCTGTAGCTCTCACCAGCTGCCTCAACCTTCACAGGTGTGTTCCCAAGTTAGTCACAAGTTCCATGATAAACACAATTTTAAAGCAGTGCAGTATTTGTGTAACGGGTTTGGTTCTGCCACTGGGCTGCATCACCCTCCTGCCCTCCAACTGGAGCACAGAAACCCCTGAGAAACAGCTCTGGAACTGAAGAATTAATAAGATTGCTGGCATTTTTAAATGTCAGTCAGATTTTACACAAGCTCGCTGCCTGTGGAAAAACGTGGCAGAGTCACAGCCCATAAGTGTCCAGCAGGAGTGTCTCTAATGAAAATGCTGAGCATTCATTTAGAGGATGCTCTGGAATGGACATGTTGTGCACTGCTGTCTGGGGAGAGCTCCCAGAGCTCCTCTCCAGCCTAGCAGGGCTGGCAGCTGGGCAGATGATGAGATTAAATGCTCTCCTTCCCCCAGGGCATGCAGCAGCATCCCCCCCTCCCCAGGGAGACCCAGCAATGAGAGGGCAGGGATCTCCAGGGCTAAGGGAACAAGGAGGTCAGGACTGCTCCTGACAAATCGCTGCCCTGGAGACAGCACTGTGGGGATGCACTGCTGCCCCTTGTTCCAGGGCTGGGCAGGGCAGGTGCTGAGGGCTCCTGAAGCAAATGTGCTTTGCTGTGGGAATAGTAAAAAAAAAAAAAAAAAAAAAAAAGAGAAAGAAATTTGTCTGGTCTCTAAGTCTCAACTTACAAAATTCCAGATATGATGGTAGGGGATCAGATGCTCAGCTCCTCTAAACTGCAAGCAAATTCATGCCTCAAAAACACCAAGTATTTTAGAAAACTTCAGTTATATTTTTAAAAAAATCAGGTAATTGCAGATGCTTAACTGTTAGTTTTCTTAGAGAATTCTTCCTAAAGTCATGCCATCAGCAAAGCTCTCAAAGCAGCCTGTCAGCTTATGCCTCACTCCTGCAGGGAGACATGTTATCAAAACAATCTAACCTTTTAATTCCTCCTGTTTTCATTTCTCAAAAAGCCCAGCAAGGACGAAACCCAGACAAACAGCAAGAAGCAGCAAGCATTGTCCATGTTCATGGAAATAGGGACACAGATTAATGAATGAAAAACACCTCTAACACAGTCAGGACATTGAAAAGCAAATGTGTATTCCAAGTCAGCCCAGACTCAGCACTAATCCTGCAGCCACGGGGGTCCCTACCTGAGGAGGGATATGCTGATCTTGATTGCTCGTGTGACCTTTCCTGCCTGTGCTCCAGAGCCACATGGTGAGCAGAACAAGCTGCTTCTGCACGGCATGAAAGCTGCAGGGTTAACCCTGGAGGCAATCAACACATTTCATCCTTGCCATGGCTGCCATGGAGTACATCACATGCTGCTGCTGGTGATCAGCAAAGCCTCTCCACCTCCTCATTTACATACCCACAAATTAATGGTCCTTATAATTTTTATTCCAATAAATGGGCAAGCTCTTGTAATACATGAGGATTTAAATTTTTCACACTCATTTTAGGTTTAAATCCTACCCAAATGGGCAGTGATGCAGTTTGACTGCAGGCATGGGACACTCCACAGCCTCCATCCATCCTCCAGCTCTCAGAGAAGCCAGGCAAGGAATGGAAACCAAATGGCTTCCCTTTGAGACACAGAGAAATTTTAGCCAAAATTGTTTTTATCAATTAAGTAAACTGCTCTCAACACAAATGGTCAATAGAAAATAGAAATTTGAGCAGTGGTTTCTGCAGTCACCTGGGAATATAACACCACACACCCTTATTCCACAGAATTCCCTCCTGGGGTTTGGCAAATCACTGAGGTCTCACTCTCACACTATAAATAAGTTGCTTATTTAACACAAACTAGTCCTTTAGTTGTAACCTGTAGGACAACCAAATTTCTGTAGAGCTAGAACTAGATAAAGTCTGCACTAAGTACAGCTTTGCTTAGCTTAGTAATGATAAATCTGCAGCACTTTGTATCCAGCAGGATTTTACACTATAAAATCTGTGGCTGTCTTTGTATGGTGAAAACAATTACTGTCTTCTCCACTGGCAGACAGCATAGAAACTGTGTCTCATTTAATAAAACTAATATTTGTTTGCTGTGCACATCTATAGGAAGAGGCTGTGCAGGGTTTCTGTAAGAGCAGTGACATTAGAGTTTGTGTTTTCCTATTCATTCTCATTTGAGCTTTTTCAATATTCTCAGCAGCATCTCCCCATCTGACAGCCAGCTACAGCATCTAGGGAAAAAGAGAAAACACAAAAAGCCCCAAAAAAGGCTGGCCAGAGACAAGCCCAGGCAAGAATATTTTCTGGAAAAATACAAAACATTGCTGGGTTTGAATTTAGGAGTATTCTTGTCCCCATTTATAGCCTGAGACCACAGCAATGATTGCTAATAGACCTCTGTGAAGAGTAAAAAATTATGTTGATTAGTTTCCAGCAGGGCCATTTGCCTTTGCAAAAGAGCCTGAAGTAAAATGAGTGCAAGAGCTTGTCCATGCTGTGTGAAGGGGAGAATTCAAATTCCACAGCTCACTGGGGAGCCAGATATAAACCCAGTACCTGTGCCCAGGGCACCCAGCTGAGTACCTGTTCACTGGGCAGCCTCTGTGCAAACTCTTACCTATATTTATTGTCCATTTTAAACCTGGGAGAGTTTTTTTAATGATGTTCACCTATTTTTCAATGATGGCAACAAAATCTGCAGGTCAAATGGTCAAATGTCTAATGTGAAACCAATTCATGCCAGCAGTGAAATGCTAAATGTGAATAAACCTACTGTTCAGGCAACACTGCCTGAAAGAGACAAATTTATATATTTCTTTTAAGATACAGGGGAAATTGATAAAAGAGAACTCTTATTTTTTATTGTATTATATATATATATATATATATATATATATATACATACACCACAAATGCTTTATCCACTGCATTTAAGTGATGTGAAAGGGAAAGGCTTTTTAAAGGCTTTTTATTTTTGCTTTACTGTCCATCTTTTAGAAAGATGCATTCACCATTCCCCACAGGAAACCAGAAGTACCAAAAGTCCAAGAACAGCCCTAAGTGGGAGCTATGTCAAGAATTAAATCTGCCAGCAACTGGAACTACCGAAGTCCAGCCTCAGCTGTGTGACAGACACAGGGAGGAACCTTTGCAATAATGAGCAGCTGAGGAGTGAACTCCCTCTGATCTTGATTTATCCTATGAGGATTCAAATCTGGCCTTTAGCCTCTCTCCCAGTCCTGCCAGTATCACAGTCTGGCCTCCCCAGGTCAATGCCATGGATTTTCTGTGGCCAGGTGTTCCTTTCTATTCCCCTGTGATAACTCTGGTTGCTACAATGATAATATTGGATTTCTCAACTCATGGGTGAAGCACTGGAAAGAAATGACAATTTTAACAACTTCTGTTCACTGATGTCAAAGTGATGATTTCATTTTACCATCATTCAAGATTCTCTTAGATCTTGGCATTTGCTAAGCCAAAAAAACCCCACTTTAATAATTTCTAATGAGATGATAAATACCTATATACACCCATGATTGCTGAAATGCTGCCCAATTTAATATTTTTCTGATATGAATAATTCCATGTCCTTAACAGAAACTTTGTCTGATTCCGGATCAGTAGCAAATGTTCAATTTTCTGTACTTTTGCTGGCTACACTCAACCAGCATTTAGCATTAAAATTATGACATTTGAAACACAATTGAAGCAGTCACTCCTGGCCTTGAATTTCATAACTATTGAGTTCTGATTACAAGATCTGAGCAGAGATCTGAATTTTCACAAGTCCTCTGCCTTCACAATGATGACCTAAGGCTCATCTCCAGCACAACCTCATGTAAAGAAGACCAGTCCCTGGTTTCTACAGCACAGAAAAACTGGCAGGGTGCAAGTTCCTGCTGCTTTGGGCTTCCTTGCAGAATATCCCCAGGATCCCCAGAATAACATCATGCACAAAGCTACTTGCACATCTATGTTTCATTAATAAGTCAGGGATTTAACAGGGGAAGATAGTACAGCAATCAAGCTGTGGAATTGAGATTCTTCAGTTCCTGTTTTCCCTCCAATCAAGATTTCTATCAGGCAATGTGGGATTCCCATGGTTTAACTTGGGGTGTCTAAAAGTTAAAGTTGCCACAGACTCTGAAAAAATTTTTCTCTGCCACTGATTCACCCTCTGGAGAAGCCAATTCTTTCTCATAAATATGAAGGGCAGTTACAGCTAACTCTAGATGCTTAAATTCAGTGGGATGAATCCCACCTTTGGGATCCAGTCTCCTATAAAGCAGTAATTTTATCCTACTACCAGCACCCTGCACAGGATCTGGAGCTGAATGAAAAAGGTGGGTTTAGACATTTCTTTGTTGCAGACATTCACTTCACCCAGGCTCTCATCTACAAATGAAATTAATTTTCAGAAATAGACCTGGAGAAAGGACCATGCACTGTAAGCATTAATGCAAATATTCCTTTCCTGCTGGAGGAAAAACCTTTGCTGACAAGAAAGGCCCTTTCTCCCCTGGGTGAGTGTAGTCTTGTCTTTGTCTGTGGAGACTGACATAGAGATTATTGCTTGAGATCCTGCTCTTTGTGCTGTGCACATCTGGGACAGAGATTAAAGCCACTGAGCTCATCTGACATACAAGAGACCACTAACACCTTGGAAAAGGGTAACAGACACCATCTGATGCTTTCAAGCCTTAAGGGTAAAAGTGAAGGTAACCAACTTATGGTTATTTAATAAATATGATCATTAACAGGCAGATTTGTGATTTCACAAGAACTCAATAGATACATATAATTTTCCTGTATACAAAATTAAGCCTTTAAAAAGCTATGATTTTTTACCAGAAATGTCAAAATTGAAACAGATCCACCTTAATACACGATTTCCCTTGTGGATGTTGAAAATAGGTTTTGCTTTTAATATATTATTGTAAGATTTTGAAGGTGACTTCCAGAGTAGTTGTCCTAGATAATTTCTTCCACTTCCCTAATTTCTGACAAGTGAATCAGAGGCCATTTTAAGGATTGTTAAACAATAGTTGTAAACAGCAACAGACACTAAAAGAGCCCAAACTCTGGACATACTAAAACCAGACAAGGCACAGGCCCTAAAAATTTTAATAACCCAAAACCAGACCAGGAAACCCAGTGATACCTGACAGCAAGAGCAGTGATCCCCTTCCTCTTCTGGCACAAGGATTCCCATCTCTAGCCTTCCCAACAGACAAATTCATGTGAAAATGTGACTGCTTGAGGTTTAAAAGCTGGACACATTAGGGAAGCACCATATTTTTAAGTAATCCCAGGTATTTCTTTGTGTAGGTTCAATCCCAGCAATTGACAACCTTAACTGGTGTGTAAAACCTAATGGACCTCAGTAGGCACCCAGCTGAAATAATAACCATCCCTTGAATATAAAAAAGCAGGAGCACAGAGAACCTCTAAAAATTGATTTACCTAGAAAATTAGGATCCATGTAATTAGCATGTTTTTCTCCCCCACAGACCCCCATCTCTAAACACATTGGGCCCAATTCTGCTTTCACTCACTGACCCTGTCAAGCTCAGGGGATTTATTCAGGTGGAGCCATGAGGAGAATCATGCTTGCTGTGCTTAGCTTTAATTTTAAAATAAATGAATTTTCCAGAACAGTGACAGTATTGACCTTACATATTATCCAAATAGAAATTTTAATGAAACAAGTATAACACTGAGTATAGCCATAATAGATATGCAAATATTGGTCTTTTCTTAAAGGTCTCCCCATCTGGTCACATGGATTTTTCTTGCCTATGTGGGGGTGAAGGCAGAGAGCATTCATTAGAAGCAGAGAAAAGAAGGGTGGCTGCACAGCCATGGAGAATCAGGCCATCAATTAGATTTCCATTCTCATTTCATGAGAATTCTCCTTTGAACAATGATCACAGGAGAGCTGTAAAATTTGCTCCCTTCTTAATTTCTTCTTTTTATGTGACAGCATCCACCTTTGCTTTGCAGACAAAAGTCCTGCAATTGTGCACAGCTAAACAAGGTAGTGGTGTAGGGAACAATCCACATGGCTGGTGGCTCATCCAATGTAGAAAAGCCAATTAAAAAAATTAACAAAAGAAACTCATCTTGGTGTCTTCCAAGGTTCCCAGCCCCAGCAGCCCCAAACTGCATTTTGCTTACTTTAAAGCTCAAAGACACTGGAAAGAGAACAGGAGGAGGGAACTTGGCCTGGATTCATGCATAAGAGTACAAAGGTTGGAAAATAGAAGGTTTGAAAAGCAATCAGAGTCACCAGCTGAGAGAAGTTTAAAATAACAGCCTAAAATCAGGAGCTTCAAAATAAAAGTCAAATAAAAAAGATCAGCTGAAAATAGCTAACAAATACATGATCTGAATTCAGATTTTCTGTGATTTCTGACACTAACTGAAATCAAATTACCTACCTACTACAACTGCCTAGTATTTCACTGGACCATGTTTACACCAGCCAGATGGTTAAAGGTATTTATGTACCTAAAGGTACAAAGAGCTGCCCCAGGGATTTGTCTCTTTTCCCAGACATCCAGACCCCATTTACACCATTTCCATTCACTGTTCTGACACCATGGACAGCAGCTGCATCACTCAGCACCTCTTAAAATCAGGACTTGTCAATGAGATTCCCCAAAAAGGCATACCTTCCCTGGTGGAACCTGTGAAGGATAAGATGCTCCTGAAAGCTTGCCCTGAGTTCTCTTGAAAACCATTTTCTCTTAGACATGCAAGTGGGGCACTTAAAATCTTTCTCTTCAAAAGATGGGTGTAGTAAAAAATCTATTTCCACACGTTTGTATGCAGCAGGTGCAGGGAGTGAATCAGAGCAGTGACATTATCTGGTATTCACAAATTACAATTGTCATTTGCAAATGATCCTCAGGATGCAGATCTGAACATTTTATAACTGTGCTGTGGAACGATGCTTGGGTTTACACAGGATTCCATAAGCAGGATGAGTTTCTCCTAGATTGAGCTCTTAGACCTTCTTAGAGCTTGTCTGAAACTCAGCAAAAGACAAATAAATCAGGGTAAGTCCTGTGCCTGGGAGCAAGCTGTGGTTAGGTCCTGGGAGCTCTGTCTCCTGCATTCCTTTCCCAGTTTCCAGGACTGTTGCTTGTGCTGCTCCCTTAGGAGCAGGAGGATCAAAAGGGGGATGGCACTGGCACTGTCCCCCAGGCAGCAGAGCTCAAAGCCTCCCCAAGAGTGGAGATGCCTTAGTCTGTCTTCTCCTGGGTTTTGCTCACTCCCTCTCTGCCCTCCCTTGTGGTCTGTCTGGCTCAAGGCACAGGTTTCCTCAGGGATGCTCCAGCCTAGACACCACTCCATGAATTCCAACTCCTACCCAAATCCATGCCATATAAAACCAATTGGTGATAACTACAACTGCATTTCCCCCAAATTCACTTCCAAATGTCGTGCTCCCTCCATGCACCAAACTCCTCTTGCTGTTTGTTTCCTGGTGAACCCCCTGCTCTCTGGTGACTTCTGGTGATGCTCCTCCCTCCTCTTTGGGCAGCTCCCAGGGCTCGGGCCGAGCTCCTTTCTCCTTCCTTTGTCTCAAGGCTCCCTCGTGCTGACGTCCCCTCTGTGCTGACTCACAAATCTTCCTCCCCAAGCCTACCCCACACACATAAATCTCTCTGCACATCATGCAGCATAACCCCCTGCCAGCTCAAGGGCGACTTGGACAAAACCGAGCACTCTATTTCTTACATCTTCCACCCTCCCCCTTCCTGCTTTTCTCTATTATTTTCTTAATTTCTCCTCCCTTCCTGCTCCCTCCCTTTCTCCCAGGCCAGCACTGTCAGCACTACCTTTTATTCTTCTGCCACTTCCTTCTCACATAAAATCTAAAAAGATTTAGTGAACTCTCTTCTCCACAATATTTGAGCCTTTATTTCAGTCCAACCAACCCAGCTGGGGCAGTTCTGGCACCCCTAACTCTTGTTAAACAGAGCACATCCTCTGTCCTTTACAGATTCCAAATGTGCCTTTGTCTGTCCAAAACAGGAAACCCACAACAAAAGAAGTTTTGTTTTATTTTTGAAGTAGTGGGTTTGATGGAGCTATTTACTGTCTCCAGAAACACTTTCTTGAAGTATGACAGCCTGTGCTGTATGGAAGAAAATGCAATGCTGGGAGGTGAGTTTTATTGGAAGAACAAAAATTGCTGCTCATTCCTGAAAAATGAAGATGATGATGCATTGAGACTCTTCCAGCTGTAGAGCTGGTCAGTGTAGTTCCATGTATATTTGAATTTGTGTTTAAAAAGAATTGTTTGATCATGGCATTCTTGAATGGGAAAGGGGAAAGGAAGTATTTTTAGGGTGCACCTGAGCCAAAAGAAGGGCTCCAGAACCACTCCTAGAAATGCCAGCATCAAGGACCATACTAGGCAGTCCCTCCAAGAGCAGGTTGCAGCAGGAGGCAAGGTGTGCAGAATGAGATTTGTTCCTGGGAACAGGAGGAGACTGGGTCTCAAAAATGTAGGATAAAAGGCAGATGCCACAGCTCCTCCTGTTTGGTCAATCAAACCTTTCATTTCCCTGGCTACTTTTACAAGACCTTGATCAGAAAGCATTTCATCCAAAGGTCAGAGAGAATGTATTGTATTGGATTAAGTGACTTCCTTGTTTTAATTTCAGGGTGAAAAACATAAGATCTACTTTGGTTTGATCTACACCAAATTAGTTTTCTTCAGATTTCCGTTTGGAAATTAATCAGCAAATCCTCAACCATTAGGTGAAAGCTGATGTGTTTTGCTCCCATTCCTCACTACCAGCAGTTTCAGTTGGCTCTTTTCATCTCAGTGGTATAAGAGACTTTTTTCTCAGTTCTGTCTGGATACCTTCCAAGTATATCTCATTTTTTCAGTCTTTCTCTGAAAAATGAAAAAAGGAAGTTCTGCAGAAAACTATTCTATAACCTCTCCTTTGAGTCCCTTCCCAACACAGTCAGTTCTCCGGATTCTCTGTGCTCTTTGTATTTCCCAGTAGGAGATGGTTTGGGGTTTCATGTTCTCCTCAAGTGCCCTAAGAATTCCTTCTCCTTATTCAGGACATTGAGCTGAGTCCTGTGCAAACAACCCTGATCTGCATCCTAGAAAAAAGCCTGGTTTGGCCCTAATGGTTCCTGAAGAATTTTCCAAAATAAAGCAAGAGGGAATAAACATCTCTTACATTTGCTCAGAAATGAAAACCCATCACAGTCACAGTTCTGCACATCCCTATAAGGCTGTAGGAATTCCAGACCTATGAGGTTTCCTGGTGTTTTTAGTGGCTTTCAAAAGGTAAAGACATTTTTCTGTATCCAGGGGAAATCCTGTGAACAATCCCATTGATGTCCCTGGGTCTGATGGCAATCCATTGTTGTGGAAGGCACAGTGTGTAAAAATCAGCTGTTAATACAATAAGGTTTTAGCCCTGTTTGACTCTTGAGAAAAGTTCCAGCATCTCTATAAGTATCAGCAAAAGAAGAAGCTGCAAAGGGAAAGAATTCCTTATGGCCAGGGCAGGAGCAGAGCTGACAGCAGGGAAGCAAACCAAGCTGGGTGTTCCCCAGCCACAGCTACACTCATCCTCAGATCCTGCACGGGTCACAAAGCAGAAATGAAGATGTTTTGCACAGACAGGTGCAGGCACTGCTGTGATTAATCAAACCATAATTAGGGACCTGTCAGCAGGCACTAAATATATGTTCTAGGGCTTCAACCCTCTTAGAAATCTGGGGCTGGAAAACTTGCCAGGCAGGAAATTTATAAAAAC
Source organism: Oenanthe melanoleuca (assembly GCF_029582105.1). Lineage (NCBI taxonomy): Eukaryota > Metazoa > Chordata > Aves > Passeriformes > Muscicapidae > Oenanthe > Oenanthe melanoleuca. The sequence goes on along the minus strand of NC_079342.1, from coordinate 3,293,592 downwards.
AGCGAGTCTTTGGATGATGAATGCATACAAGAAAGGAAACTTTCACCAGACTATGATAATGACAAGTCTCTCTATTGCTTCCCATCTGTAATTTTTTTCTTTCTATTTCTCTGAGTCTATTCAAGTATTTGAGTATCAATTGATGGCATGGTTTAGCAGATAAATCCTACCTCTCTTCAGTAAAACAGGCTCAGTTTCAGCTCCTGCAGAGGAATGCTGGTTTTACTGTTTTACCCGGAACCACCTGTGAGTCTATGGAACACCAGATACACATCAAGAATAAAACATGTCTCCTCCTCCACTGGCCTCACCTGCCATAGGTATTTGCACCCAGGTAAAGGTAAAATACCTCAATTTGATAGTGGGCATAGGGTAAAATGTGGAATTTTATAATCTACAGTTGAATTAGGGCAAAGTCAAGGCTTGAGATATTGTACTTATTTCTATGGAAATGTAATATGGGACCTTCCTTCACAGAGCACTACATCACCCTGGGGCTGAAGTGCTCAGGATCCCACTGAGGAAACTCATGGGGTTTGGGGGAAAAAAGACAAGTAAATCTTGCTTAGACTTGAGAAGTACCATGAGAGAGGACCAGGGGAAGTCCACTGAAGGAAACAAGGTGATCTGAGAAGTCTTAGACAGCTAATGCCACCCTTTTCAAGATACAGCAGCTGAGGGACTGATGTCACTGGTTTACAGCCAACCCTCTCACAGATTTTAAGTTTCCCCATGGATATTCTCCTTGCTCTGATCAATAAAACACATTTCTGTCTCTATATGAACCAGCTCCTTTACATTATGAGACAATTCCTGTGGGCTGCTCTGAGGTACAGACACATCTCAGCCACAGCAGCTCACGGATGAACAGTCAATAGCACAAAGGTGCAAGATGAGGAAAGTCAGTGCTTAACAAAGTGTCCAACCATTCAGCTTCTCAGAGGTTTGCAGCAGGTGCTGAATTTACAGCATTTTATTTTCTGGATATTGGTTAAAATATTTTGAGGAAGACAGAGTGTTGAGTGTCTGATTGAGCTCAGTGTTATTAAATGCGAGGGGAAGTCATCTAATGTCTATTTAATTGTAGCTGTCTTTGGTGAGTAATATTGATGATTAAACAATTGACCAAAGGGGACAAGCTGAGAGGGGGAACTGGGCTGAATCAATGTGCAGGAGAGGATGGGAAGTAAGATGGACTCTGAATCAATGGTGTTGCTACTTGCTCAGTTAGGCTGGAGATTGGGATGTGCCCTCTGCACGAGCTCACAAGCAATGCAAAGGGGTTGCTTCACAACAAAGACATTTCACTGCTTTTTATTTATATTGATTTCCCAGTGAAGTGTGTCTTGGCATTAGGGATTCCCACTGAGCAGGGAAGAAAGATCAGCTTCTTTCCTCAGAGGGTCAAGAAATCCTGAGTGATGACTCTTGTCTTCTCAGAAAAAGAGACAGGAGCAGAGGTGTGACTGTACATTGCCTACTAGAAAGAAAGAACTGAATATGTGTCATTAAAAGGGAGGAAAATATAAAAGTACCTGAAACTGAAAAGCTGTGATTAGGAGGGGCAATGTGTAAAAAAAATTTGAGCAAAAGACAGATTGATGAGGTCAGTGCTGTCAAAGGGATTATTATCTGAGACTGAAATTTGATTTTACATTTATTCAGGGCTCCTGTACTTCAGACACCAAAACATGACAGGTGTAAGAGCTTTCTTCTCAGCCTGCTCCCAGCTAAGCAGCAAATGCTGAGCAGAGCTGGAAGAAGTGCTGGCCTCTACTGGAAGGAATTCCCGTGGCTCAGCTGGGTTGGAGTCCCAAGTCAATGCTGGCAATCCTGTACCTGCTGCCAGAACAGGAGGGAAGGGAGCTCCACTGGGCTGCATTGCAATTCTGGAATATTGGGCAGAAACTCTAAAGCACCACATGGCTGTGGATTTGTTTCAAGACCTTCCCCCTTTCTTACTGATGGAGAAATTGGATTAAATACAGAATTAATGGCAAAACTAAGACTAGCCCTGGCATCCAAGCTCCTATAAAGTACCCAAACAGCCAATCCCTGCAGCACCAGGATGGAAAGAGCCTGAGTAATTCTGATAAATCATTCAGATAATGTTACAAATGAAGACACTGTTAATATTGAACTCTCCCTTGCTGATTTCCTGTACTTGCTGTAAGCCTTGGCTGGTTTAAAGGAGAAAATGTGACACTGCAAGTAAAACAGACCTGTGAGTAACTGTTCTTCCCTGAGGAGCTCAGGAGAATAAACAGAATGGGCTTGGGACTTTTTCCAGACTCTCTTGTCAGGTGATTTTCAACCTCTGGATAATCCTGAGGTCTCATATGTAACTTAAATCTTGCAGAGTTTGTGTGTTCATGCCTCCTGGAATATTTCCCATGTGGTAATAGATCCTAAACTTCTCCCTTTCAGCTGCTCCTGAATGTCATTCCACAGCCACCTATCCTACACACCAGAACAAATGAATATGGATATTTCTCTCCCTTTTTTGTTTCCCATCTGCATGAAACATATGCCATGAGCAGTGATTCCAAAAGATCAGAACAGGGTCTATAGTCCACATGCTAAAATGCGTAATAAAATATGCATGACAAAACCTTGCAGAGGAAATCACATTTCAGCCCAGGAAAAGAGCCCTCTGTTTTAATGAGGGTTTAATTAATGTCAGATGGGCTCAGTTGGTAACATTCTTGCCTCTGGTGTAGAAGGTCATGGTTTTGAGCCCTACATTAGGCCCTGGGCTCATAACCAATGCTGACACTGCAATGTTTTCCTGCTACACTGTTAGGGGTTCTGACCTTCAAATGAGGTGTTTAAACTGAGATTCCTCCTGCTACTCTCTGGTGGTTCTTCCAGCTGGAAGCTAAAGATGTCCTGGCACTTTTTAAGCAGCCCAGGGAATAGCTCTTGCATCCTAACTCACCCTTGCTTAATAAAGTAGGTTATTATATACAAAGCTACAACTCTCAGCCATTACTGACAGTTGACAGCCCCCACTAATGAGCCTGTTGTGTTTATTTATGTGCTGACTCCACTCAGCACCCAGGGAAAGCTCACTGCTTTGTCACAAAACAGTGAAGGACTTTTGCTCTGTGCTTGAAGAGGAGAAATATAGGGAAGATATTAAAATAATATTAAAGGAGATGATTTCCAAAATGAGTATGCCCTGTGTATTTTCCAAGAAAAATGGTACCACTTAGAAAAGGTGAATATTTTTGGCAAGGAGATACAGAGGAGATAAGGAAAAAAAATGTGAGGCTTAGGAAGTAGGTAACAGCTGTTTCAAGATTTCTTGCAAGGTTACATTAAAACCAAGACTGACCTTCAGCAGAAACAGGGTTAAAAACCTCAGGAAAATTATTCATGAAACAGCAGTTAGATTGGTGTCAGTCTGAGGGATCCTGCTAATCAGCTGTCATCACAAAAGTCATCCTACAAACCCATCTGGAAATTAAGATCTTTATGATCTGTCCATTCTGACCATCACACATGATTTAGAACTGAATACCAGAACTGCATTTCCAGCTTTGCCAATCCTCATCAGACCTGCCCTCCACCCCTCCTCCCACCACAAAAAATGTTCTGATTTCAGCTCCAATGTGACTATCTTACCTAAAGCAAGCCTGTTACTGCAAAGTATTAAACCAGAGAGAGAGAAAAAGCAACAGCAAAGCCCAGAACTTCATCTTGGTGTTCTCCCTGAGAACATTTGCTAAATCTTTTTTAAAATATTAGATATCAAAGCTACTGATTATTGAAACAAAATAGAGGCTTCCTAACAAGGACCTTTCTGTTTGTGGTACCCTGGTGTCCTGGAATAGCAAGCACAGAGTGCTGCAGGACAGATAATCTTACCAAAACAACTTCCAGCAAGACCAAACCTTTCCTATTTATTCCAGCTTGGCTTGGGAGAAAAGCAAAATGGGTTACAAAATCAGCTGGTGTACACTGTGCCTCCCACAAAACAACTTGTTGGGAATAATCGAATATAGTGCAACAAGCCAAAGCTTTGATTATCTAGAATCTGGTTTATGTCTGGGTAAATAAAATACAATCAATCCACATACAGAAATTTAATTGGATTTATTTCTAAGACATCCTGCCTCCTGCCTTTTGTTCACACTGCTGGGTTGCTGCCACTTGAGCAGAGAAAAATTGAAATGATGCCATCTACCTTTATGGAATTGCTTCTAAGATATTTACAGAGGATCATGTCATGGAGATGGACTTCTTTTTATTTGCCAGTAAATCATTCCAGGTCTTAAGGTAACAATTTTAATGTTACAAAGGCCTGAAAGTAATTTATGACTCTGAAAACCAGTGAAATTTGAAAAGAACATATATTTTTAAAGCAGGTAAACTATAATCCCACACATCCCAGCTGAGCTCCCAGCCAGCCTCCCGTGGGGATTCAGTCCCAAAGCCTTTGTATGCCTGTGTTATTCAGGACTCTGAGCAGTGATCATATTCTAATACTGATAGCATCTGTATAATTCTAGCTGTAGCTGGTCTTGGTGCAGGAAAAACATTGCTCCCAACTATATTTCCTGTGGTTTCATACATACATAGTGTTATATCAGCTGCTAAAAAGGCACAAGGTTCAAGCATGGAACTTTAATGCATGAACAAGGAACTTAAATGTGAAGTTAGAGAAGAATTAATCCTTGACTATTTAAGCTACATGGGTGGAGTGCAAATGGTATTAGTGCTGTCAGAGAAACTGGAAAGCAGCTTCCTGGAGCCACAGTGCCCCTCTGAGCAAGGCACAAACCCAACAGCCTGGGGCAGGATTTGGCCTCTGCTGATGAACTGTGGGCTGGCCAGCTGGCAAGGACATCTCAGGGGGATGTGTCTCACCTCATTTCTTAGGGCAGCAAGTCTAAATGAGCTGCCAAGAGAGAACAGGGGCCTCCCCAAAACTTTTCAGTCTTAAAATAAGTGGGGTGAATTGTTCTAGTAGCTGTCTGTTTCCATCCACTAACTCCCAAGGGAATCCTAAAAGGTAGAAAAAGGCCTTAATGACAAGTCTGAAGATAGCACATCTTGGTCCTATGCTAAAGAGAAGCTTGGCCAGCTTGGATGGGGTTTGGAGCAACCTGGTTTAGTGGAAAGTGTCCCTGCTTATGGCAGGGGGGTGGAACTAGGTTATCTTTAATTCCCTGCCAACCCAAACCATGCTGTCATTCTACTATAAAGCAGCAAATTTTCGGGAGAAAAATGTTGCCTTTTCCTTGTGCTCTTTCCTGCAGAATGAATTCAGTGCAGAAATGAAAATGCAGTACAGGAAACTCCAGGATTCTCAGCTTTGGACACCTGCCCCTTTCAGCAGTGCCTCTTGGACTGATGGAATCACTGGGGGCTCACAGATCTACTTTCATCCTTACAATGAAGTCTCTTTTAAGCAATGGCACATCCTGCTAAACTCCAGCCAGGGTTTCCCATGGCTTTTTTTTTCCTTTAGACATGGTAACTACAGCAACAGGAACCCAAACAAGTCTGTTCCCTGCATGAGGTGGCTTTGTTGGGTGTTTCTTCCAGCTGGAATTCAGCTGTGATCAAATGTCCAGGTGCAGCTCTGCTGGGGAGGTCTAACACACACCCAGCAGGACCTAATCAAACTGCAAGGAAGCCTGAGGAGATCAGAGCAGTGGGAACTGTGGGCAGCACAGATGGATTCCAGAGCACTGCCAGCCCCACACAGCACAGGGAGGGAACACATCACTGTGCACTAAATAAAGATTAGAAATAGGAGTTTCTTCCTCAAAGTGTGTAACATTAATCCTTTTTAGTGTGTTCTTTTATGGAAATGTGCTCTGGCTTTCAATGAGAGTGGCTGCTGTGCTTGTAAGCAGGGCCATGGGGAAGTGCAAAGGGCCATTTCTTTGGTGAAAGTGTGTAAATGGTTCAAGACTCTCTGCCTTGGTGCTTTTCTGAAGGCCACTGTCCCCACCCTGCTGTCGTGGCTCACTGGCTCTGCCTCCAGCAGTGAGCAGGGCAGTGCCTTGTGTTCATCTCTTGGGAGCAGATATTTATACAGGTTTTGATTGAGCAGGCTGAAGGACAGACAGACTGACAGCAGCCAGCTGCTTTTATAGTGTGGCTCACAAGCATGACAGTGAAATCTTCTTTATCCTTGATCATCACTTCTGTCAGTGCATTTTAAAGCAAAGTTACAAGATTGAGCTTTTGATCACCAAAGTGGGTTTAACATCCAAACACTAAAATTAAAACACATTCTAAAGCATATAGAATAAACAAACAAATAATTAATTATTCAACAATTCACTGGTATCCTCTAACAAACCTACAGGGCCTTTCACTTGGAAATTCTCTTTAAAAGGAAGATCTGCAGCTGAGTTGTTCTTCCCAGGCTGTGGCATCATGGCTGAAGGCTGAAGAGATTCCTCTCTGAAAGATGCAGCCAGCCTTAGATAGAATATGGGGCAAACACATCTTTCTTTGGAATTGAGTGGCCACACACTCAAACACTCAGGCCTGGAGTCTGGTGTCAGAAGAGAGATATCCAAAATTTCAAAAGATTGAGTCAAATGATCATATTTTTAAACTTTCTTTTAGAAATCTAAATCCCAAAGAGTAGGTAAAAAAGGGCTGCAAAATAGGGCAGCTGATTGGCTACAGAACATTCCTGAATATTTCCAGCCCTTCCCAAAAATAAAGACATATCTGGTCTGACACAGCTACTGCATAAAAAACTGCCCAAATCTCAGTGCACCTAATCCCACACCTTCAGCCTGATGCCTCCCTGTAGATTCCACAACACAGGGACATGAACCCACTCACTAAGCACAAGCACTACCCAGCCCCAATCTAAAGCAGCAAATAATAATATCAAATTGGTCATAATTGATACATAAAACTCCTGTTATGGTGTGATAATTTATTCTGCATTCACACTTGTAGCTAATAAAAATAACTTCCACTGATAAGTAACTCCTCCCAAGTTCACTCCAGTGAGAGCAGGTGTAGCTCATGTCCCCATTACCTAAATTGTCCTGGGGATGAGTTTTAATTTGCCATAAATACTTTATGCTGCATCCTTTACTACTGTATTATTAATCTTCTAGCAAAATGTGAGGTGGGTAATTGCACATGGGGAAAGACAGTAGACAGATATTAGCTGGGATTTTTTAACTTTTCCAGTCAGCCTTCAGGGTTTTCTGGAAAGCAGAAAAGACTGCTGCTACTGAGAGACAGTGGCAAGATCTCCAAAAAGTATGCAGGAAAGTTGGGAAAGTCTTCAAGGATTTTTAGTTCTGCTGATCCAGATAACAACAGAAAGTCAAGATGTGAATTATATGAGAATAAACTCCTTCAGCCTGGGAAACATTTCGTTTAGATTTCAAATATTCTTGCTTCAATAAAAACTCCAAAAGGAGTCATCATTTCACACTAAAAAAACCCTAAAACTATTCATTTACAAAAGTATATAACAGTTTTGTGTTTCTCCTCAAAACTTTACTCCAAATCCAACTATGCTCTAATGAACTACCAACTCAAAAGCTTCCCATCATACTAAATTTTTGTCATATTGTGAAAATACTTAGTGTGATTTGTTGATGTAAATCATTCCTTTAAGAACCCTTAAACTCAACAATTTGAACCTCTTGCTCTATTCTTCCTCAAATAATTTGACCCTAATAATCTAAAGAAATTTAGGCAGGTCACAGTGGAACAGTGAACATACCCCTGGACAGAAAAAGTGATTTGCTTTTCCAGAAGAAAGTTCTTGATTTAATATTAAATTTTCCTGACAAAAATTGCATTAGACATAGCTCAAAGAACAGTGAAGTTGTTTAGATTGGTTTTTATCTGATTATCAGGACCTAAATGGATTTCCTGAAAATAAAGTAAAATAAAATAAAGCCCTGCTGTTTCCTAACAAACAAGGAACCTTCAGTGATGGGGCTCAGAAGATGTATTAAAGTTGAGACCTTACAAAACACTCTCAAATCTGCTGCTCTTTCCCCTCTCCTTCTCAGATCCCTCTCCTTCCTCCTCTCTGGAAAAACTGTGAAGAGCCTCCCCTCTCCTGAGCAGTGTCACAGAGTCCACCCTTGTCACAGTCCACAAATCTGCACATCTCAGCTGGGCAGACTTTGGCAGCAGACAGGAAATAAAAGGATAATAAAAACAACAAGAGAAAGAAGGGGCTCCAGGATCCTGCTCCAGCCCTGCTGAAATTTGTTCTGTTTGAGCTAAAGGTGCAGGTCCTGTAAGATCTTTTCAGAATAACTGACAAGAACAAAGCCCACAATTATTAACCTTTCCACTTGTTCCCATAGTTTATTGTGACAAGACAATGCAATATGCTTGAAGGTAATCAAAAAGCAATTTTGTAGTAGTGAGCTTAAAATGACAAACCTTTCCTTTTCTAAATAAATCACCATTATTCCCACATGGTCCATACTTGACAAGTTTGTTTCCTTAGTAACAGAGTACTTAAACAGGGTTTGTGTGCAAAGATTATACCTTTAGCCACAGAAGTGAAAAGGAGACAATGGGACAAAAATTGGTCCACCTACCTGAGTGTGTGATTTCAGTGTTTAAGGACAGAATTCGAGGCTGTGCAGAAGCCCAGGGTTGCCCCTTCTCTCTGTGCATTTTGTGGACTTTCTGAATTGTGTGGACTCAGAGGGATTTTCAGCATCCACTACCTAAACTGAATGTAACACTCCCTGATGTTTGTTCAATAGTTCACCTAATGTTGAGGTCAGCTGTCTTATAAATTATTGAGCACATTAACAGTGTTAGGACTACAATATAAATAAATGGTATGTGCCAGGCAGAGAAGGCATCCAGGGTGTCTGGCTCAAAGACAAAAGAGGGAACAGACAGAAGAAAAGACTAATGTGCCCTGGATATGTTCAAGAGCTTTCTGTTTGCTTTCATCTGTAATTAAATGACTGAGTGCTTTGTAATAGTGAGTGTGTTTGACTGGGTACACAAAAACCTGATGTCACTGAGCTCAGCCCAATGCTGGAGAAAATCCTTCAGCCCACTCTGTTTGTCAATGCCTAATTCCTAACTTTTTGCCATCAGGAGTGGTCAGATCAAGTAAACACTCTATGGCCAGGCCTTAGAATAATTGAGCTTGCTCTGTAATTAAAGGAGGCCACCTTTCCTGGCCACAAGTTAAATAAGTGCAAAACAGATTGATTTTAAGTCTTTCAGCAATTTTTAATACATTTTCCCATTGTCAGCTGATGGGTTACAAATTCCCCTTGATGAGATCTAAGAGTCTCTACACTGCCAGCATATTGAAAACCCTAAATCAGATAATATGGGGTCTGTCATTGCTACAGTCCTACATTCTGCTCCCAGTCAATGTACAATGTCTACCAAAAATCCCCTGCATATCCAAAATACAATTCCCTCTTCCCTCCTCATCCAACCACTTCAGCAGCTGTCCCAAACAGCCAAGTCACAGCAGTTTGTCAAGTGCCAAGCAATTTGATAACAAAAGATCAAGAAAGGGAATTTCTATTTCCTGCATCAACGCCAACACTTGAAAGGCAATGCTGCAAACTCTAAGTAGCAAAGATTTTTTCTGCAGAGAAATTGTCTGCTTGAGTTTAAGCTGAGATTCAGAACTTAATTTCAGATAAAGCTGGTGAGATTGTCATGATGATGAATTTTCTCTGTTGTTTACAACTAAATTTTCTCAGCATATGTAGATGGGTGTTTATAAATTAATATTAAACTTTGATTTATACAAAAGTAAGGCAGTAGATATTCTTGCAGACACAGCTAATTTTAGATTTCAATCAAAAGCAACAGACTCCAGCACTCATTATGGCTTGAATTGATGTTCATCAACACTTCAAAATGACCAGGATGAACAAAATTCCCCCACTTTCTTACCCTTCCCAGAGCTGTACAGCTTCCAGGCTTGAACAGGCTCCTCAGGATTATAAAATGTGCTCCCACTTTCAGAAATACTGTAAATTCTACTGGCCAAGAGGCAACCAGGTGGGTGGGGATGAAGGTCACCTGATGGTTACTCTTCAGGAGAGGGTTCTTCTCTTCATTAAAGTCATCTGAAGTGTAGAGATGAGAAGGATTTAGGAAATTCACTTGTATCCAATCAAGAATTTTCCCAAAATTCAATCCCAAGAGTCACTGCTGAACATATCAGTTAGTCCAACAATCAAAAACTTATTTTCATCTTTCTCCTGCCTCTTGAGCACCCACTCTCCCTCTTGCATCTTTCAGTGTAAACAACATTCAGTACTGAGATACAGGATGAAAATCAATCCAGAGTTTTGCTAGTTAAACATTTTAGCTCTGTTCATGGGGAATAATGAGCCCAATTCCTTTAACTCTGGGAATTAGGCTGCTTTTTTTTAAATTTACTGAAACATGAAACTTGCTAAAACTAAATTACTGGCGTGATAATATATTTGCCCAAATACTCTTGGATGAAATATCAGTTTGGAAGAGCACCAGATTAGATTCATCAGAAAACATGTTGCAGAGGAATTTACAAAATATTAAAATGTCAGCTTCTCTCCAATCCTCCCTCTGAAATGCAAGAGAGGATTTGCTCAGTAATTCTATAGCTTTGTTTTCTTTTTCTTCTTCTCACATTATGTTCTTTTCTAATTGTCTCCTATTACAAGAGAGGAGGAAAATGATCCATTATTCAATGTTTTGCTGAGTGTTTTATCTTTACACTGTCTGATCAGGAGTGAAACTTTCCCTCCAAGTACAACTTCCATCTTTTCAAACCACCTACTGAGATTAAATTCTGTTGTTCTACACATTCAGAAAGAACCTTAAAAAATCTACATATTTTTTGAGAAATAAAACTTTGATATTCCATCTGTGACAACCCGAGATTTGGGAAGTCTTTCAGTAAGAAATCAGCATTCTGCATTACAAGGTTGAAATTGATAGATATAGTTGCAAAAAAAAAATTGCTGTTTGCACAAACTTTAAGCACTGCAGTGCAGATTTATGCATTTCCTACTGGTAATTTGCATTAGCAATAATCAGATGGAAAAGCAGAGGCTGCAAGAATGACATTTCCTTCTGCACTTAAGAAATCAAGTGTGCAAAGCTATTTCCTAGCATTTTTAAATCTATGATAATCAAAGGCACCCTCAAACTTCATGTCTAACCTGTGGTTTAGAATGCTTTTTCATTAACCTTGGTTTACTTATGTATACTATTTAAGGGAGCAGGTAAAACTGAATCTTGCTGCCAAGCAAAGACTCCAGGTTACCATTTCTCACTTGTTCCACAGTTGTCCTGTATGAGCTTTGGCACATTATTTCCCTTATCTTTAAACATGAATATTTACACCAAGTGACTGTATGTAAGAGTATTCAGTCCAGTAAGGGGAATCTTTAATCACAGGAAGGATAACCCACATTCAGATGGTCATCTGGAAGCCTATCAGTTCTACTGATAGGATTTAACCTCTGATACAGAAACCCTGACACAACTGGGAAAATAATAAGCTATTTAAATAGTAGGCCTGAATCTCTGACCCTTTGACTACAACCTATTGATGCCAGTAACAGTGTCAGGAGAGATCTCTCATGCAAATATTTAAACTGACAGAGGGCAAGGTTAGGATGGGTATTAGGAAGCAATTCTTGGTTGTGCAGGTGGTGAGACCCTGGCACAGGCTGCCCGTGGAAGCTGTGGCTGCCCCATCCCTGGAAGTGTCCAAGGCCAGGTTGAACAAGGATTGGAGCAATGTGGGATGATGGAAGTGCTGAAAAGTACTTGCACAGAAGGAAGATTCACCATTTTTGTTTGGGCCTTTGAACATACAGTGCCAGTTAGGAACTTCAGCATCCCATGGTGGGTTTTGTAAGCCCCTGTGGTAGGAACATGTCCCTGTCCAGTCAGTGGGAAAGAAACTGATTATGGGAGGAATCACTCAAACACTAAACTACTAAGGGACATTCCCTTGGCTTGCTGGCCAGAGAGAGGATAATCAGTTGCAGATTGAGTGCTCTTCTCCACCTCTTGTAAGACCAAAGGCAAAATCCTTTATTTACATACAGAGACATCTGAGATCTGCAAAGTTTTGCTTTAATCTCAGCCACTGTAACTGCACTTCACAGGAACTAAGGTGTATGACAGGAACTGAAGTTTATAGACAGATCAGGGGCACCAGGTTATTAATTACCTCCTGTCTGTGAGTCTCTTTGAAATGCAATGTGTAAGCTCTAAGATTTATTAATAAATTCCCAGTTACCTCGCTGATGTGCAGTTCAAATGGTTAGAATAAACTGTTACTCTGCTTATTATTCAAATCACTAGGATAAACTGTAAAACCCTGGAATAGCATTACTGAGTAGCTGGCTGGAATCTAATGTGCTTTACAACTTGAAGTCCTGATAATCTGTTCTAAATGCAACTGATATGGTGGTGTCCATCTGAATCTGCAGATACCTTGAGACACCAGTTCTGAGAGATGTGAGCATCCCCAGCTTCAAGACTTGTTCCTTGGCAGGTTCATCAAGGGGACTGGCACACACACACAGAGCACAGTGACATCAGCACTGCCAGTCCAATCCAAAGGGGCAATATTCAGCCAGTGGGGCAATTCCTGGGTCTCCCTGAGGCTCAGTGAGCCCAAACCAGAGGAGGATGCTGCAACCCTGCCTCTGTTAGGGACCACTGCAGCAGGGAAGGATCAAACACAAGTACAAGGGCTGAATCACTGCAGAGATCTCCAGTCTGTGGAGTCCATAAACCCTGAATTGCTTTAGTAATCACTTTAGACCCAACTGCTTTTAGTGAGCTCTTCAGCCTCCTGTGCCAGCATTTCTTACGCAGATATACAATATTAGATTAATTTCTTGATTAGAAGCTCATAGTTATCCAAGTCCTTTGCTCATCAGTAGTGTGACATTCACAATCTGCCAACACACCACTCTGGGAGATTAAGTAGAATAGATTTTAAATAGTGTGTTATTGACATTTCAATTATTTAAGTTTCAGTAGAAAGTGACCAGATGAGGTTTAGATCGCATGATTGTCTCACAGAAAAGTTCTGCTGGAAAGGAGCAGATGAAAAACAAGGGCAAGAGGTAGCCCAGGTACCTATAGATCATGGCTGAGGAGAAGAGGGAGACAAGTTGGAGAGATTCACTAAGGGATAGATCCAAAAGTGCTTTATTAAACAGTCAAAGGAACAGAAATGCTTTTCCTAAATACATCAGTAAGACAAAATACCTCAAAGAATAAGTATGAAGTGAAAGGGCATTACCAGTAAGAATGCAATGAAAGGGCATTATTTAGCCCCAAAATTATTGGTATAAATCAGCCACAAACAAAAAGAGGATGTTTGGTTCTGCTCTTCATGAGAAGACCAAGATTCTGGAATAACTCCAGTGGAAGCAAGACAACCTAACTACCTGTGAATGGGATTATAGCTCGTGCTTGCCAAGGACAGCGACAGGTAGGGCTCAGGAACTCAATAAATCCTTCCTAGCCCCATTTTCCCCAGCACTCCATTAACACCAACTATCATATTACTGTTAGGAAAGTGTGAAATGTAAAAGTGCAAGTGGTGTAAAGGCCTGAGATTCCTGCTCATAAAAATGAACAGAGGATATTTCAGTGTTCTGTGTGACAGCACCTGTATTCTTGCTGGAAGACTCCAACCACGAAATGTCAGAACCACTGAAAATCTGTCATTACATAAACTTCTCATGCCACAATCTGCCTCAGTTTCCTTAAATGTTGGTGTAAATATTCTGTGTTGTAAAAGGTCAAAACACCTGTCCAGCAATATTTGTATTCTTCTTGCTAATTATATGCTTACAATAGCCAGACAGAGTCAGATGGACCCTCTAAACAGGAATAAAATGTGTGAGGTTTTTGATTTTTATCTACTAGGGAACCAAATAAGCATAGACACACTGAACCTCTTGATGACAACTGCAGGGAGGGAAGAAGCAGGGAAGTATTTGGGGGTTTTGTAGTAATAATTATAATAATTAAAACTGTCACTGTAAGAACATAATGGCCAAAATGTTCAGCCAGTAATGTCTTCATGCAGACATGTAATTCCAAATCCAGCCATATGAGCAGGGGACTCTTTTTTTAGCAGAGCATCTCTGGTTTCTCTGGGGTTGATCAAATGAATCCCAATGATCATCCCATTTTTGAATAACTGCAAAATCACTTGTCTTTTCAGGAAAACACTTCAGCACATGCTTAAGTGCTGATATAAATTGGGACATTATTTGGGAAATTAACCAGAGTTTGGTGCCTAATTTAAGCACACAAGTTAAAATACTTTGGCATAAATTGTACATTTCTGCAAAGACACTCTTGCTCACACAAACAACAAATCAGGCATTTTTCTTATGCTGTAAAACCTCTTGCCAAAGTGTGAAGATGAGGATGTTCTTTTCAATTTTTAGAAAATATCTGAGGCACATTTACTGCCGGGCTAGGAAGAACACTCTGGCAAGAAAAAAGGAAAGATTTTCCAAATTTTCTTCCTGGGGAAAAGGTTTATCATGCTACCTGAAGCCATGAAAAGAAAACAGTAAATATAATGCAGCATTAACACCCATCAGGCAGCATGTTTATAGGCAATTGTCTGCTTCACACACCTTGAGTTGTATAATGAGACACAGTGAGTTTTACTACCTCTGAAGTAGAGCAATCATCCTCAAATGAGCTGCCTGGAAAGTATTATTGCTGTTATGAAATTGAATTTATATGTAAAAATAACAAAACAGATTCAAGTATTAGGTAGGTCCTTGTTGACATGACTGAAAACAATGAAGCCAGCCAAAACCAGCCTATGATTTATCAAAAAGGAGAGGGAGATCAGGGAAACCACTTCTCACTCTTCTACAGACCCTGAAATATTTATTTTTTATCTTGAACCTTCATTTATCCATTACCCTTGGGGCACCATGAAGTTTCCATTAGTAGCTAATTGCAAACTTGTCCCTACCTCAAAATTAGTAAATTCCTCTTTGGTCTTAGCTCAAACTGAATTTTTAGAAGCCTTAAAACAGGTTCACAAAGCAGCCAGTGAAGTGACTGCCAGTGTGAGAGACTCAGTCTCCAAGAGGTGCAGAAAGGTCCCCTCATATCCCCATCTGGAGAGCCTGGAGCAGGTCATGGACAGCAGCTCAGGACAAATTCAAAACTGGCAGCATCACAGGCATGAATTTAAGACAGATTTCAGGACCAGACATCACTTTCAGAGTTTTCTCCAGCAGGAGGATTGAGATTCAGGGGTGAATAAATGAAGGGGTCTGGGTGTGATGAACCAGCAGCTCAGATGTTGAAACCACTCCTCCCCTTCTCCTTTCCCCCTGGTGTTTCTCTCCTGTTACTCTCCTGTTGTTACAAAGCTCAGACACAGACAACCATCAAATGTTTAACCACTGGTTATTCAGGGTGTAAAGATGGGAAAGTATTTTCCTGCAAAATCTTCCCTTTGTAAGTGCAGAGAAATAAAATCTGGGATTGGGCTGCATAACAGATGTCTGATTCCATCTCCTCTGTGGTGAGTGCACTTCAGAGAGAATAACTAAGGGCATCTCTACATGGAGAGCAGCAGGCAAGTAAATATGAAAAAATGTATAAATGATGACATTTTGCCCCACATGTGGCACTCTGCACAATTACAGATTTTCTTAATAGGAATAGAAAAGGAACCTGAGTGTTCTGTGAGCTGGGCCAGCTGTCATATGATCTCATACATGCAGCCCTGAGGATTTGTTTTCCTAAACAAACTTGCAATCATCTGTCTTTTTAAATACAACTTCTGTGACACATAGAGAAAAATCAGAAAGCGATGCTGAAAGCTTTCTATGCTCTATTAATTTTATTATGTAAATCCACTCCCCAATTGATATTTTCATTCAAAACCAGCACAAGATCTGTCATTATTCCTGATGTAAAGGGAAGCAAAACAAGTAGTATTCAAGCAAGTACTCTCATTTGGATTATTATTTTAATACAGCAGTATTGTCTGTAGGTAATTTTTAAAGCATGTTTGCACAGCAATTCAAGGCTGCTTCTTCCCAGAGACTACTTAGCTTTGTCAATATTTATTAATATTGCTTTTGTAAATACAATAGAAAGCAGAAATGTTTGACTTAAAACTATTAAGTAGATCTTGAGAAATGAACAACATTGTTTTTTGAGTTATCTGTCTCCATTCCTAATAAAGCAGCAACAAAGGGAAAGCAAAGTCACAAAGACTGAAACCCCATGGAAACACGAGCAAGGCATCTTCAATGTTCAAACATTAGGTCTGCTGCCAGAGGTGAGCATTAAATAGCTGGTTAAAAACTGCTTTTAAGGTAGTTAATATGACACACTCACCTAGTCTGTGGATATACAGACAAGTGTGTGCATTTCCTTTAATCACCACATTCCTTAAATACTTGTAAGAAGTGCTCCACACTGTCCTGGTCTATTATTGCACTTGGTTTAAAGGCCAAACACAGAGTTTGACTCTGCTGTGGGTATTGGAGCTCAGTTTCCCAAACCAACACAAACATAAAGAAGTTAATTGGAATTGCCAACAAATCAAAGCAAACAGAAACTCTTTTCCCCTGCAGAAACATATTAGCTGTGTTTCCTCCAAAATACTGTCCAATTGTGATTCATAGTACAGAAGCACCAGCATTTTCAGGTACAGTTTTTGACTGAGCGTTCCAAATACAGAGCAGGAATTAATCCCCAAAGCAAGGAACTTCAAAGCAAAAAAAGACAGTAACAGTGAGGAAATCAAAGCAACACAAAGGCAACGTGATGTGCTCCAGCCAGGAACAGACCCACACACCAGCTTTGTGTGCTGTTTGTGACAATTGGGGAATCAAAGTACAGCTTGTGAATCACATTTGATAGTTTTAAACCCTTATAGATTTAATGAAGCCCAGTCTACCACGAGGGACAGGTTTATCATTTCCTAAGGGGATTTAGCAGCACCTGGCAGTGGCCATATCATGGATCTGCCAGGTTGTCCTGTAGGCTCCTTCAGGTACTGGAAGGCTGCAGTTAAATCATTCTGAAATTTCTCTTCTTCACTGCCATGTCTCCATTTGGCCCTGGGAACTCAACACTATCATATTCCCCATGGTTTTGTTTTCAGCTAGTTTTGAATAGAGCTTGGTTGTTTATAGTTGCATTTTGCTCATTCTTAAATGCTGTGAGCATTTTGGGTATCTGGATTTTATGGTTCAGTTATTTTCCTATGAAACAACTACAATAGATCCATATTTTACCAAAGGAATAAAAGCAAGTAAATTTTCTAATTTTCAAGGCAATGTAACACTTGTGTATATCATCATGAAGCTGTTAACAAAAATGCTACATTTTCATTAGCTAAAATGCTATTTATTCCTAATGAGTTGTTAAAGACTGAGGGCAAAATTCCACTTTCAGTTACACCAGCATAAATCTGTAATCCATCCATATGCCTCTGGATTTATATTGGTGTCAGTGACAGTAGAATTTGCCCTGAATGTTCTAAATGTTTCTATTTAAGAAAGTTATTATTCACCAGTAAGGACCAATCAATAACAGTAATCAAAGGAGCTTCTTCCCCCACTATTAGATTTAATGGGTCAAAGTATTAAAGAGAAGCTGCAGTGGCCAAGATTTCAAGAATCTGTAAAAAGATAAACTTTCAGATGGTGTGAACACTCTATTCACAATATCTGTTGCGAAGTCTGGTGGCTCTAGAGGAGACTAAAGCCAAGGATATTTGGCCACCCAAGCACTCCAGGTTGCATTTTTGGCCTTTGCAGAGGGCTAAGCAGCCTTTGGTCTTTCAGTCTGACCTTATGGCAGCCAACCTACAGGTCGGTTCTGTACAGAAAGTTTTGGAGGCAAAGATAAGGTCTGTTTGCTGTCCTGAATTCTTGTACAGTGATAGTAGTCAGAGTAACCTGAAAGTATCACATTCTTGCTTGCCCCAGTTTTTAAAAGCCAGCAGACTGTTGCTAATACATGTTTTTTCATTCTGTGATTGATTAATCTATTCATCTATTGATTCATCTATTCCTTTTATCTATTTCATATATGGAAGCATTTGCCATCAGTAAACAAATAATATGAATATAATTAAATACAAAAGGGAAGGGAGATGCCTTGCATTGTATGAATTATCACCCAGGAATACATTATAATAAGCATGAATAAAACAATGTTTACTGTGAAAGAAATAGAAACATGTAGCTGTATAAACATTTCTCAGTAATAGCAAAAGTATGATTTCTCACTCTCCTTTTTTTTGACTTAGTTGAGTTTAACTCTATAATCCCATAAACCACTAAGCCCTGGAGAGCACAAAAACAAGTAGAGTCACAGAGGGCCAGCATTAATTCACATTACATGGCATGGCAAAATATTAATTTACAATGAAACAGGGGGTTTAGGAATCAGTGAGTCCAGCCTGAATATCTGCATGGAGCAGATTGGGGGAAAAAAAGCCTTTTCAGGTGTGAGTTAAGAGAGGAGGTTCCTGTGACAATGACAGTATTTCAAGATGAAATGTCCCAGCATATTCCTCCCAAAATATTTTTTCCTTCTCTTGTTTTGATTGACAAGAACATAAAGTTGCAAGCAAATAGGGACTAATACCATGATAGCACCAAGCACCCTGTGGTCCTTGTCCACAGTAATCAGCTCTAAAATATGTTTTCCTATCCTTTAGAGGTAAGGAAGCAATGACACTTGCTGGAGTAGAACACAGCTACAGGAACTTGATTGCCTGGATTTGTCAGTAGGAAACCTGTGACAAAGCAATGAAATTAACCCAGAACTCTTGAGTATAATCCTGAGGCTGCTTCCACTCCCTGGGATGAAAGGAGGGAAAACAAATCTATTTCTTTGGTAGTCTCTAAGGAAGCAAAAGGGAACTCAGTACATAAGATCATGAGGTTTTGGGTTTTGGTCATTTGTGTTACTGGAGGGTTTGCCCACTGCAACAAGTTCATCTGTCACACACTTTCAGTCTTTGAAATTCACCTTTCTTTGGTTTCCACTTGCTCATTTATCTTTCTTTTCCCCTCACTCCCTCTGCCATCTGGGGTGTAGCCTTTTTCTTCCCTTAATTCACTGTTCTCCCTTTTACCATGTTTATCACATCAAACCAAAGAAGGAACTGTGCACCTGCTGCTGATGTGTGGTGTACATGGAAGGTAAAATAATCCCACTCTTCTCTGTGTCCTGGATATCTGAGTCAGGGATAAATAAAGAATTGAGCAATTCCTGGTTCTCGTAGCTAAATAACTTGTACATTGTGTTTTAGAATCCTGGGAGAATTGACTTTCTAATTCAAGAGGAAAAAAGCAGATTCAGTATTTCCTCATAAAGGAGAATGATATTTTAAAGCCACAGGGCACGAAGCTCAAGCCTTTACTGTTTCCAGGTTGTGATGAATAAGAATGTCACAGAGAATTAGCAGATACTCTATGGAAAGCATGAGGGAAAATTCAACCTTGAAAGACAGTGCATGAAAGTGTTACTGAGGACCTTATAAGCAAGCAAATGTACTTTAAAATTAATGTAAAATGTCAGTCATGACAAATAGATTTCAGAACTGCACTTGGGCCTGATGTGAACAGTGAA
Organism: Oenanthe melanoleuca; assembly: GCF_029582105.1. NCBI lineage: Eukaryota > Metazoa > Chordata > Aves > Passeriformes > Muscicapidae > Oenanthe > Oenanthe melanoleuca. The sequence goes on along the minus strand of NC_079342.1, from coordinate 3,273,981 downwards.
GTCTGGAATCAAACCACCAAACTAATTGTAATTTAACACTTAGAAGAAGATTTGACCCTGGGCCTCTCAAGCCAAAGACTAGTGTAGCAAATGACCAGTCTCTTATATTAGTTGTCTTCCTTCCCCATTTGCTTTAACTTCCAAGACTCCTGCGACCTTTCAAAAACATCATTTCTTCATCTCTAATCTTAAAGCACTTGCCTAGGCTTCTGAATGTCCTCAGTGCTTCATCAGCTAGCCAGGCTTGTTCCAAAGCATCATCTCAATCCCTTTTAGTTTGTGTCTCTCTACACTTACTTTCCCACTAATCCATGGGCCAGAATAAAAAGCAGGCTCCACTGAAAATACTCCCTGTACAAGTCCATGAAATGCAGCCTATTTCCCACTAGGATCTTAGCACATTTACTTTAAAAGCTGAATCCTATTATTGATATGCCACTGATTTATATCAGGAAGGCTCAACATCCAGATATAATTTATCTTAGCCCAGTGTTTGGAAAATGAAGCATTCAATATCGTGTCCTTTGACAAATGCACATAGGCACAAGATCCCAGAGGTAGCTCTAACAAATGGTCTTATTCTTGCATCATTCTAGAAATGCCTAAACCAAGCAGCTTCTCAGAATTGCTTTTGTAGGTTAATGCCAAGTAGCCTCACTGCTTTTGGAGAGAATTAAAATCAAGCCACTAACCCTCAAGCTCAAAAGCTGCAGAACTCATTTATTTTTAAACAAAATAATTAGAAGAAAAACACTAACCACAAAGACTTCACCTTCAGAGTCAAAGAACTTGATTGACTTTTTCCCTGGAAATCTTATAGCAGTAGGGGAAAAAAAACACATTAAAGCCAGGGTTTCCTTTCAGAGTGAATGTTCCATCAAGAAGTGAAAATCTCTCTTTCCCTTCGATGCAGTCATGTATCTAATCTCACCATAAATACTGCATGACTGTGTTAGACTGATTTAATAGCAGCTCTATAAATAAAAAAAACCCTGACCTAAAGTACAGGCTCTGCTGCTGCCATGAAGAGGCTTGCTGGAGCTGAAGGTGTGGGATAGAGTCACAGAGCTGTGTCCTGGCTTGGAGACAGGCTATGGACAGAGGAAACTCAGATCCCTCCTTCCCCAGTGGGTCAGGCTGAGCTGGGAGAGGATGGTCTAGCACAAATTTCCACATGGCAGGACAGCATTTGTGAGCTGTTTGTGAAATGCTGAGTGCAGACAGATGTGCACGGATTGCCATTGGGGTGTTGACATTTACAGCTGGCAGTGCTCTGTGCTACCCAGGTATTCAGGGCACACAGGGCATTGCAGGAACTCTGTGTGTGTTTCTCAGGAGGCTCAGGACATCTGCTCACTCATGTCTGATTGTTCTTGGCTCCAGAACAGCTAGGTGGGAGGACAGAGACACCTACATTCCACAGCATCAGGGGGATGGATTCATGCTGCCCAGCAAAACACAGGTAGCTTTGACCATGACAAGACACAACAGCAAATTCTCCACTGGTTCCAGCCATGGAGCAAGAGTGACAAGAGAAGCTTCTCTGCCTGTGTGCTGTCCCAGCTATTGCTGACCTGCACAATCACCTTTTCCAGAAGCCATTTTTCCCATACATATATGCTTTCTGCCACTGGCAGGGGGAGCTGAGTTCCAAGGATATAAAAATCCATTTTGTGATCAGCTCAGAGAAAAGGCTGGGCTGGGAAATGGAAGCTGAGCTTGCTGTGCAGCACAGCCATGTGTCAGCTGATGGTCCTGCCTGGGCATTAGCTCTGAATTCTCCAGCCAGCCTCGAAACACCTCTGTGGAGGTGACATCATGATATCAAAATGAAATGAGACTATTTAAATGCAAGACTATCGTGGTGCTGGTACAATGTGAAAATGAAACTGAGTCAATGTAATCCCACAGGGAGCAAGTTACAGTTTGAGAGAGAAATAAAACAATGTAAATGGATGTTACACTGGACTTAAAGAGCCCGCTGAGGCTAGGGTCTGTTACTGAATTTGTTTGGGCATTCAGCTTAATTTGTGCCATATATCTTGAGCTGGATGCATTGTTTTACTGAATAGCTATTAACTAAAATTAACATGCAGCCAAGTATGTTAGTGTGCAGGCACAGTTTGACCTAAACTGTGAAAAGCAAAGACACCATGGAAGTCTGGCATTTCCCTCCTAAGTGGGAAATGTCACTGAAACAACTCAATGATACAGAATTGACACAATTATGAGTATCCTGGCACTGTCAAAGAAAGATGTTTCTTTCATTGGATCATTGGAAACTAAAATGTGAAAGCATAAATGATTTGGGTGTGTTGGGATTCAGTGTGAATCAAGGCTGGATTCAGGGCAGGCAGGGGAAAGGGAAAAATGCAGTGTCATCATCAAGTATCTGAAGGGTGTGCAGGAGCAAAAAGCAAGTTTTAGTCCTTAGGGGAGTTATTGGGTGGTAATGGCACAAAATTGAGGATGAGAGCTATCAGTCTGATTACCAGAACAGCCCTGCATTAGTGGGATCTGCTGGGCTGTGACAGGATCTCCCTTGGAAACAGCAGATTCCATCTGGATGTCTGCAAGAAGTGCTGGGATTCCCAATACAGCCCTGCATGTTCCTGTGCTGCTGAGAGTAACAGTGCTGATGCCCTTGTGAAGCACATCCTGCAGCTGACCTAAGCAAGGGCTAAGAAACACAAGAAAATCTTGACTTTTTGGCAGCCATGTTTCAGGAGATGCTCTGGACAGTCCTCCAGACACCTGCAGGTGTTAAGGTCTGCCCAGGCAAAATCTCCAGCAGGAAAAAGGACAAAAGCAGGTAGATCCAGAGGCATGGACATCCTCCCACTGCAGTGCACCCATCACTCACTGTTTTTATATATGTCACAGCAACAAAAATGCAGACACCAGTTCCTCCGATGATCACAAACCTTAACAATTAATCGGCAACAGGTGTACAAGACACAAAAATGTTTTATTATAATTTTTTTAAGATCCTGAGATTTGTCAGTAGTCTCTCAGGAACAAGAAAGGGCACTAAAATTTCTCCTCTGTTTGCTATATTGGAAAAAAGGAGAAATGGAGAGATACATGAGTGAAATGTCCTAGGTCACCCTAATTCTTTCATTGACACTCATAACTGCAGTGACAGAATACAAATGCTCCCAAAGAAGTATTATATTCTACCAAGCCTATAATGTCAATAATCTTCAGGGAATCTGTACTCCAAATAACCAGGCTTATTTTAGCAGGTCCTAAAGAGCACTTGGTCTATAGCAACTGGCCTTACTGCAAAATCCCTGGGAAAATTTGGCTTAGGACTACATGCAGTCACTACACAATTCCTGATCTGTTGAAGTTAACTGTATCAGCTACTCATTTAATAAAAACCATAATCTTAAGAAGACCTGAAAGAGAACTCAGTCTAGATTAGGGATCAAAGATATGATCCATATTACAGCAGTTTTTAGGATACAGGAGACTAAAATAATGCTAACAATTTGCTTTGCTGTCCAGCATCATCATTATGAAACTCCTTGACTTCCCTGCAAAGAACTAAGAAGAAAAGCACAAGGAAACACAGCTGGAGCTGAAAGTACTGAACTGTAGGGGGAAAAAAAGAACAAAACCTTTCAGATCCAAACCAGTTATGGTTGGATTATCATTCTGACTGTATTTAAGGAACTTACTAAGGTACAGAAAAAAATGCAGCTGAAGACATAAAACAGTCTCAGGAGAGGATGTAAAGTCTTAGCTTTCTAGAAGGCAGAAATATGGAAGAAAATGATAAGCCACAAAAAACTGCACCTTGTAACTCACATGGTTGTTTGGCATCTAAGAGCTTGACAAAAACTCTGGCATTGGAGCAGGGATTCACTCCAGGTAGTGCAGCTTTCTTAGCACTTGTGCCTGGGTTTGCCTAGACATCAGTCCAAGTTTGTAACATGATTTCTATGCCTTTCCTGCAGCTCTCCTAATAAACACAGCACACTACTACATTGGAGAGAGAATTCCAAAATCAGCTAGTTAAAGTACCAGTATTCTTGGGTATTTCTGGAAAAATAAGGCAAAAAACCAGAGCTGCAGGCTGGTGCCTACCATGCAGCTTGGAGAGAACCAGACTTTCCTACTGCACATCTTGCACTGGGCCCAGCCTCCCTGCTCAAAGCAGCAAGGCTGCTCCCAGGCACAGCAAGCCTGTTTCCAAGGCCTGGATGGATCAAGCTCTGGGAAGATTCTGATCTGGGGGGATGTGACAGTAACAAATGGCCTGTGCAGGCCCTGTGACAGGCTGCTCACTGGGTAACTGATGAGCTGGTGTCCCGCCGAGCAGAGCCCATGTATTTAGCGAATGACAGAAGTGCGATGTTGATCGAATCTATGTGAATAGCAAAGAAAAGCAAATACAGCCTCTACACTAAATGCCCATGATGGATAGATTCCTCTTGCTGTGTGCTACTCTGATTCCAATGTATTCATTCAAACTACACATGTAATTTAAAATTTTCCTTGAATTTATTCTTGTTTACAGGAACTCTGAAGCACTGTGCTTCCAAGTGTTTGCAAATGACAAAGTACTCCACTCTGCTCCAGGGAAGGATTTGAGTCCATATCCTGAATTAAGTCTATAGCACACTCTTGCTAGCTGCAATAAATAAAGGGTAGGCTTTGATTTGTCTGCATGACAGTGTAAATCAAAGGAAGTAGAGGGAACAAAGCCCCAACCACATGGCACCTATGAAATGAGGAGTGGTGGAGAACTTGCTTCTGCTTCTACCACAAAGCTTTGGCCAAAATCTAATTGGCTTTGAAAGAGCAAAAAGCTCAAACCTCCTGCTTGGAGAGACCTCAAACTCTTCACCTTTGTGTTCCACACACACTGTACAAATCCACACTCTTTACTGAAATAATTAATCACAATACTGAGTTTAAAAAAATATATACTAAAGGAGAGAATTCTGGAAGATTTTAAGTTTCCTAGGTGACTAGTTTTGAAGCCCACCTGTGAGGCTGACAGTTACAGATATAGACTCATTTTTTCTTTTTCATATTTTAGTCTTTCCTTTCTATAAATCACATACAGCTTCATGATGTAACTTTGCACCAGAATGTCTGAATCATCAGGAAGCCTGTGGAAGCTGTTTTTTTGCCAAGGATTTGGGGGGTTGATTTTTATTTTTGTATTCTCAATGTAGGCAATTCTTGTAGAAGCAAAATCCTGTAATTAAATTGTCTCAGTATTGACAGTTTCTTTGTTGCATTTTTTCTATTCCCTTTTCACTAGGTCACCCTGATGGACTGGAGCAGATTAAAAACATGATCCCACTGAATTCAAGGAAGTACTGCAATCCAAACCTACCAGCACTAACCTGAGAATCATTTCTTCCATATTATTCAACAGAATTTTAAGAGATGCAGGATTTCCTAGCTTAGGAAACTAATAAAGATACAGAATACCTTTTTCCATTGAAAGCATGAAATAACTCCTCTCTGCTTCCACAGCTGGTTTCAGAATTGGGATTTGCACAGGCCAAGCTGCCCATCAGTGGCTGTGACCTGGCAAAGGTCCTTCTCTTGGTGGAGGAGTTTTCTGACCTCCTAAAGATGGGGGAATCACCAAGCAGTTCCAACACAAGCCTTTCATCCCTGACCTCCAGGCTGGATTCCTGCAACTCATTAGACAGTTACAGTGAAACATGCTAATAGATTGCACATTCAGAGTCACTGATGCCTCAGCACCCGGGGTGAAAGCCTCTGCAGGCAGAGTTCAAGATGCCATTACTTGCAGCCACTGCCACATGCCATGGGTTAAGTCACCTCATCTCACCTGGGCTCTCAGCTGTCAAAGCTTTTCTTGTTATTTGGAAACAGAGGCAGAACAAAGGATCAAATAGACTAATAATCTGGATTTAACTTTACAGTCTTCACCAGCAGCCAAGTTTAAAGTACAAAAGCAGGGTATAAGAAAAAAGGTTAGGAGGAAGAAGCCTCAGAGAAAGGCAGAGGTCACAAAGCAGCTCTGCCTAGTGGTAGAGAGGAAAAGCTGTGCCTACAGCTCCTGCAGTAGAGGATTAAGCAGGTGTGTTTTATTCTAGGAGGCAGAATTGTGTACATGCTCTATAAAAATGACACCAAGTCCAAATGACTGTAAGGAACATTTTTCTTGACATATGAAAATTTGTAAACCATTAGAGCAGAATGTTTCTACCCAAAGTTATACATGGTGAAAATGTGTTATTGGTGGAATAAAATAAGCAGAACATATAAATATTGTGCTGGGGTTATTTTTCCTCTAAAAATAATGATGCTTTAATTATGGTATCTTGGTGTGACCCCTCTGCTTATCAGCATCCACATCCCTTCACAGCCATGCCTGACTGCTGTTGGCAATGAGTTACAGCCTGACTCCACCTCAGTGGCAATAAAAGGGAAAGTTTAAAGACACCCAAATGTGGTATTGTTCAGGAAATTATCAGTATTATCAGGCTGAGAACCTTCTGAATGTTTCTTTCTGCCAATGCTGTGCTCATTTTATTGGTTGTCTTTTTTATCCGTATCAAATCCAAGGTCCTCCTTCCAAAGTCCTAGATGGATCAGGTCATGAAGGCCATTCAGAAACATCCTCCAAGATGTAATGCCTCTTGACATATATGTCCCACAGGCACTATGAAACATTAAAGTGACAAAAACGGAAGTACAAAGAGATGGAGATTTCTTCGGGGACAGCCTGATAGACTGGGACCTGCTCACAGAGAAAATCAAGAGGTCTGCAGGTGTCAGTGTCTTCTATAGCCACATGGAAAAGTTATTTCAGTGGATCCTCACTCTCACAATGCTGACAACAAAGAAAGAGAAGTCAGCATGTCAGAAGTTACTAAAAAAAAATTTGCCAGAACAAGAAGAGAGACCAAAGAGCCATGATGAATTGAAGCTGGAGCACGTTTAAGTTCTACACTCCAAGACAGCCATGAGAAGTTCTCTAATTCCATACATTGTGTGATGTGTGTGATGTTTGCTGTGCCCACAAACATCTCTGGTCACCAAAGCTGCAGCTGAGGCAGAACAGAGCTGTAACAGGCGTGTGATGGTGCAGGACCACTGCTGCCAGCAGTCACTGCTGAAGATGGGCAACTCTCTCAGCATAGCCCCAGGACACACTTCAGCTGCAGCAGAATGTATCTTTTCATGACAGAGATCACAACCCACTACAGTACCCAAAACTATGTCCATCAGTTATTCACAATAATAAAGGTTTCAGAGAAAGCACTAAAGCCTTGCACTTATTCAAACTCTGGCTTAAGGGCTGTGTGTGACCAGATTGTGCCATCATGAATCACATCCTGAAGGAGCACGGGGTGAGAAGTCCACATGAGAAATACCTGATATCTGTGACTCTGACACACATCACCAGCAGTGTGCAGTTACTTCATCTGGGTTCAAAAATAATACTCATCATTTGGGGACATGCTAGTTTACTTGTCACCAAATCTACATAATTAATTTAACCACTATCATTACAGCTGAACTTTCCAGCCCAGTCAAATGAAATAAATCAATTCCTTCTGTGTACTTTTTTTGGATGTTTTCCTTCCTCTGTGGCTAATTATTGAAGATTTTCTTCTAAGCCCTAATTCATGCCTCCTTCCTGCTGAGTGCAGATAAAATGTCATCTGTGCAGGAGCTCATAATCAGCTGATTCTGACAAGCAGAGGATAAAGCACAAAAGGAAGAATATTGTTTTAAGGAGGGAGAAATCCAGATCTAACTACTGGGACTTTTGCCAGGGATTTCAATGTGAACAGAATAGAAACCTCATTGAGACAGTGGAAATTAGACCCTGTTGCTTCTCAAGGGTTTTGTTTTCTTCTAGTTTTTTGGATGAAAAGATGATGAAACAGAGCAGTGTAGCCTCATCTGCAGGATCAAAGTAAAAGGAAGGTGATAAAGCTGAAGGTACAGCAAAAGGGAGGGTAAAACCCCACCAGACAGGATGCTAGCTGAGGTCTTGAGCACTTTGAGGATCATCTGCCATTTTGTTCAGGTGCTTAAACAAATGATGGAAACCTTCTCCAGGCTCAAAATCTGAACATGCTCTTCATATATCTAAATATATCTAAATATATCTAAATATATCTAAATATATCTAAAATATGTTCATATTTTAGTCTCTAAAATCTAAGTGATACATGTTCAACTCATTGAAACACCAAGATCAGTTACTGCCCCTCAGCTTCTTACTTCAAGGAATGCCTCACATAGAATGGGGAGGGAGGAGAGAGAACACCGAGCACTGAGACCAGAGAACAAAATCGGAGTCCTCTCATTTCATCCCTCCAGAGCAAGTAGGTCTGGCTGACCTCTTATTCTCTCCATATCCTTCATCCTCTAAAAAGCGAATTCTAGAGAAGAAGATAAGAATATCCTAGGCTAATACGTTCATTTTCTCCTCCTGATGTTTCGAGCTCGCTCTAGGGAGGAGTCACTGCCGTTAACACTGAGGAAAAATCGCCAGGCTCATTTACTGAAGCCGGACTGAACCCTGGTGTTGCATCCATCGGCCTGAGCCCGGCTCGGGCAGCCCAGCCGCCACCTGGTGACCGAACACTCACACTGCGTTATCCCCTCATTATTCACACTGCGTTATTCCCTCAGCATTCACTCCTTCATTACTTAATTCCAGATATGCATGGAATAAATATGACAATGTAACACAGGTTAGGAGTAAGGAGCTCGGATGGTCTACAGTTCAAATATACAATAGAGATCAATGTTGGAGGGAAAAAGAGATAAATTTAATTAACTCAAGTCTTAGTTTGCAGAGAGTGGTCAGAGAGGGAGTGGTTGGGTTGAATCTAAATTCAGGTACTAAAGAGCTTCTTCACATCTGTGCCTCCACTGACTTCCCACAGGAAGGAAGCAGCAAAATGACCACATTCCAAACATCCCTTACCCTTCCCTTTGCTTGTCCCCTGCAGTCCCAACTGGCACCACTGTCCTGAACTGTCACACAGACCTGATCTGAAAGAGGTGCAGTAAAAAGATTTGCAAGCTGAATGCTACAAAATAGATTTCTAGGGCATGGATTCTGGTGGTATGACCAAAAAGTGCTCTCAGTCAATATTTTAATAAGCTGTAAGAAAATGTTTAGGACCATCATTTTTAGAAGGCAATAGATACCAACAAACAGAACACTGCTTGAAAAATGTTTATGCTTAAAATGACTACTGCATATATTCTTTTCAACTTTCATGCTCTTGTCAATGTATTATAATTGAGCTCTACTGAATTTCTTTTCTAGTGGATAAATACTGTACACGTTGTACTGTGAAGAGACATCATGTAATGTATACTAATTAAGCCATTATATCAGTGGAGAAGATTGTATCTGAAATATCAAATTAGCAGGAATTAAACATCTCAGAGGATTAATGAAATGTTATGGAGCCATTCACTTCCAGGTCAACAGGTTCAATTTCAGCTTAGTTTAATAGTTATAATGAATTTATGTGCTGGAGATAACAATTCTCTGCATACGTCCATAAATCAGGGTAAGAGCCCCTGGCTTGTACCAAGAGCAGCAGGCTTGAACCAGCACAGCCAGAACAAGGGAGCCAGGAATATTCTGCTAGGCCTGGCTTTGGCACAGAGCCTGGGGCTTCAGGAGATCAAAGAGCACATTTACTGCACGGCTGCAATGTGTGCAGGCAGCAGCGAGCGACACCAGAGACACTCGGTCAGTTCTCTTTACAGACCTGCCAACAATTGTCAGCCCCAGCAATAAAGTTATCACAGGCACAACACCCAGCCCCATCTCCTCTTCGACTCAGTGAGGAGCTCCTTCTGCTTATCCTGATTTCTCTCTCAGCAGCCCTTGCTGTTTCCAGCAGAGACACCTGCAGCTCTAAGGTGGGGCTGGGGAATGGAAAAGGAGGAATTGTAACCAACTTTTACATGGCTTTATCTGACAGCTAATGTGACAATAAATATGCAAAGCAACCTCTGGTTTTGTTGTGGAAACACAAATTTGAGACCAAACTTTTTTTTGAGATTAAATAACCAGCACATCAAGAGATGCAGGCATCAGCTCCTTAGTGATGATGAGCGGTAAGTAAACAAAAACCAGTTTATGGATAAGAGAAATTAGCTAAGAAATAATCACAACAAGAACAAATAACTCTAACCTAGTGGAGTATGCACAAAGAGGCACCTCCAAACTCTGTAGGTAGACATTCAAAGAAGACAAACTTATAAATGCAGAGATCACCCAAAGCCCATCACTTCAATTCGCTGTGAGGACTCTGATTTGGTCACACACACACACACACATTGTAACCTGAGGAATGGCTCAGAATGCCAAAGTTCCTGCTCCAGACTTTTTTCTGAGTTTCTGAGGAGCTTGGCTAAAATCTCCATCTTACTGAGCTCCAATATCCCCAACAGAACTGCTAGAAGGATCACCTATGCAGGCATTATGGAAAAACTGTACTTATGAGGTGCTTCAGGTGATTTAGAAATGCAAGTTGTTAATATCAGTCCTTCCTGTGTGTTTAACCCAGCTCTGCAATATCGACAGGAAACCTAAAGAAGACACCCAGTACTGCTGACAGGAAAGTCATCCTGTCACCTCTACCACCACCACACTTTGTGATCATCCTGCTCCCCTTTCAAAAGCTCCTAAGATCTGGAAAAACAAAGATCTTCACCAGAGAGAATCTGGATGGCTGTAAGATAGCTTACACAGACTATTACAGAGAAAGTAGTTTTTCAACCAAGGGTATTGAGATACAAACATTACACCAGAAAAAATAAGCTCTGGCAGCCTACATAATATATGGAAAAAGCATCAAGCTTGCAGGATTGTTCTCTTTTACAGACTAAAAACAGAATTGGAGAACAAAGAGTATTCTAACAGCTGTTTGCTTTGCTTTCCTGACAGTTCTGCATTTCAAGTTTAAAGAAAAAAAAAAATTAGAAAAACAAACCTAACCAAAGCAGAAGAGTAAACCTGATAAACCAAAAGGTAAAAGAAGTAATTTTTATAGCAGAACTGCCTTGAATGCACCTCCCCTCCTCACAAAACCTCTCAGCATTTCCACTACAGTAAATGCATTTAGAGTGACATTTGTACCATGTATTTACTCTTCCAGCAGGAAGCTGTGAAGTGCAGGTGGAGGTGGAAATCCAGATTTTTACTGGTCTATCTTAGCTTTTTCTTTTCAAGAAAAAAAAAAAAAAAAAAAAGAAAATGCTTTAGCATTTAGGATATAGGCAGATCCACTATAGAGTATTCAGTAAGAATTGAAGAAAAAAGTGCCTTCCAAGGGGCAGATGAATGTAAGACATTTTCTGTGTTGGACACAAGAAAAGTAGAATGGAGAAAGCCTTTCCAAAGCACCTGAGAAAAGTATGAAGGATGAATTAAAATGTAAATTAAAACCTGGAATTTTCAGCATCCCACCTTATATGCAAAACTATAAATTTGAAACAATTTAAACAGTATTTAAATATATAGTGCTCTAGTGCAGAGGCCTAACTTTTGTGTATGTTATGTGTGCACTTTATATTTTTGTGTGTATATGTTTGTAAAAAGAGAGGTGTGTTTTATTAGATGAGTAAAGTTGGAAAAAATACATAATCCCCTTGTCAGTCCAATATAAGCAATTACCCCTCCCTTGAAACCTTTTCTCTCACATCACCATGATCATAGTTACAAGACTATTTACTTAAAATTCTAAAAAATCTCCCTTGGTGAACTTGAAAATTGCAATCTCCTGCCTTCAATTGCAGTACTTCAGTCACTTAAAACAGACAGCAGAAATATGAAATTGATGTCATTTCATACTTGATCCTGAATGCTATAAAAACTCTTGTTTGCTCTCCTTAGTCCTACCAGACACAAGTATCCAGTTGCATGTCAAGCAGCAGCCCTGGATATGGAAACAAGCTCTGACACTGAAGTAAGAGAGAGGCAACAGCATTGGGGTTTTGGTGCTGCAGGATAAACTCTGAGGTCCACAGGGAAATCTAAATGGTGTATTTTTCTGTTTACCTTCAGGTGACAATGTCCAAATGCTGCAACACATCACTGAGCGTCGGTTACAAAAACTCCTGTCATGAAGAATAAAAATGGATGGATGAATAATGGCCAGGCTGGACCTTCTGCCTCCTGGCAGCAGGATTGAGCAGAGATTTAAAAGCAGCTTGTAAGCAATATGCAGCCAATCTAGACCTATATAATCAGACCTTGAATCATCAGCATTACACAGACATCAACTTACCTCTGAATAGAGATCAGGGACTTGCTGGTGTTTCTCAAAGGACTCAGCTTCATCAACTGAAGTCAGTGAAAGCATTACTTGTTTCACAATCTGTTTTTTCAACTAAAGTCACTGACAGCACTGAATAAGTTATTTTTTCCTTCTTAAAAGCTTGCACTCAGATTTAATTGAAGAAACATGATTAAATCTACCCTTCTCCATACAGAAAAAGAATGTTTCAAATTAGAATACACTGTAAAATATTTTGAATGTTTTCTTCAAGTAAGACACTACCATTTATGAAAAAGATTTTTGTTTTGATCAAATGAGTAACAAAAAGCACAACAGCAAGTACATCTTAACAGATGAAGGAAAAGGATTTCCCTTTTTTATTTTCATTCACTGCCACCTCTTTCTACATCTTCCTTAAAGATCAACATTTCAGTATTTCCATTAACTGCAAAGCAAGGACAATTCAAACATGTGCAAACAGAGATTAACATGCTGGGTACAGTGGGTCACCCATCCTGAAAGGCAGAGCTTTACCTACATTGTCCATATTTGTCTCCAGGGTACAAAAAGTGTGGCTTCAAGGGGAGGGAATGAAGGGAGAGAGGGATCAGCATTAGATGCCAGTTTCCTGAAGAGAAGTCACCTTTCATGATAAAGTCATCTGCAAAAGCTGTGCACTCAGGAAACCTTGTATTAATCTCCTATGTTATATACTCCACATCAGCAATCATTTCTATCCAAATGGATGTATCCAAATCAAATGCTGTGGCAGCAAAACTGCCCTCTGATGAGGCACCATGATCATTTAAAAAAGAAAAGAGGCATCTTTGTAAAGCATTTGGTGCTACCATGATCCTTTCAGTGCTTCTTCCAGAAGGAAGACTCCCCTGAAAATTATTTCACTCCTTTTTTTAAACTGAACTTGGTGCAACCCTTTCAGGTTACTTTGAAGAAAAACGTTGAATCAATCCACATTCTAAAATGCCTCAGAAAGAAGCAAAATCCCAGCAGTAAATCCACCTAATTAAGTGAGGGTGTATCTAGCCCATAGCTATTATCTCTTCTCAGCTTAATATTTTTAAACACCCTGTATGTGGAGCAGGCAGTAAGCTCTTCTCATTATTTCTCAAATGAAGCTGAGTAGATCTAACCCAAATTATCGCAAGATAAACCAGACAACTTAAGTGATGAAAATTGTACTTTTCCCTTTGCTTTAGGGACACTTCTGGCTCATCTGTCCTCTGATCAAGGTGAGCCTGATAAAGCTGAAAATTACACTGTGTGACTGGATTGTATGAGATTATCTTTCCCCTGAGAAGTGATTTATTTTAGTAACTCTTAACGAATAAGAAACTTTCTACTCCAACACACTGCTCTTCTTGTGTGTGCATGGTTTCTTATTGCTTTGAGTGAGAGATCACATAAAAGAAATGGAGGATCTGAGTGGCTACATCTTCTTCATGGTTCAAAGACAATTTTGTGTCATAAGATAGACCTTCAGGGACCACCAGTTCCATAAAAAGTGAAAATTAATGTCATCGGTTTGTGGGTTTAACTGCAAAAGTCACTGGCATATCTTCCACTTTTTGAGTGTGAGGAAAGTCCAGTTTTGGTTTTGAGGGGTCTTGCTTTGTAGAATTTGGGGGTTTTCGACCTTTAGATGATTCCAGGAGATGTTGCATGTTAAGTCTGAAAATAAGGCGAGGATCCGGTCCAGAAAGAGATGGGCAGTTGCAGCTCTCTCTTATTTTAAGAGCCTGTGAACACATAGGAAAACAAATCAAGCTCATTCAAATAGGAAAAGCAAGAAAGGTTTTAGTCACTGACTTTGGCTTTCCAGTCAGTTTTGCATTTGCACATTGGTTAGTGTAATAATGAGCTTGAATTGTTACTGAACAACTTCTCAACAGAAACCAAGAATTCCTGTGACAAAATGTAGCAAGATGATAAAACAATGGGAAAAATGAAGAGTAAAATTATTTTCTCACACTGTGATCTCCAGGATGGATACTCCAAAAGGTACAACATAATTAGACAGGAAGTTCTCCAAAGTTTTCTGTGATACTTGTCCACATCAGTACCTTTTAATTTACACTCACATGTAAACTAAACTTTCTGTAACCCTTTCAGGCTACTTTGAAGAAAAATGTTGAATCAATCCATATTCTAAATTTCCTCAGAAAGAAAAATCCCAGCAGGAAATCCACTTAATTAAGTGGGGGTGTATCCAGCCCACAGACTATTACTGCACACAGCTTCATATTTTTATATTTATATTTACATTCAAATGTAAATGAAAATGACTGCATCAAGGAAAAAAAGGGCCCTGAATAATTTACTTCCTCAGATATGTTCTATTATTGGAGTAACTATATATAGATGTCTGACTCAAAGAAGGAGGGAAAATCTCCAATAACATAATGGACTTTTAACTGTTTGGCACAGAGATCCAGATGATTCATCAGTATAGTTAAAGTCCTGTTACACAAGTGATCTCATCTCCAAGAAGCATTTGGAGTATTCTAAGTTTCCAAGTGTTATGAGAAATTAATGTCACAATAAAATAGTGTGACAAGAAAATAATGTCTCTAGAATGTAACAATTTCTCTGGATAAAAAGATCAGCACTGAGAGACCAAACTTTAAGTTAGTCCTGCTTGCTGAGTTAGTGTCATTGCTTGCATCTGACAAGTAAGAAGGTAGGGGCACAAAGGAGCCAGAGAATCTCTCAGATTCTCTTAAATCTCAAAATTCATTAGCACAAGCACATTCCCCCCAGATCATCCTGTCTGGTTGGCAATCTGAGAAAGGTACAACAGTGGATGAATCTCATGTCTCAAAGGCACTGTGAAGAAATTGATACCAACCTGTTCAAAATCAGCTGTTTTAAAGGATGCTAAAGCTGTGTTCATTGTCACAAAGCTGAACATACCTCAATCAGACCACACAAACTGGCAGCTCCTGTGTTTGGCACACAACAACAGATGATGTGCTTTGTAAGCAGCTGTACACAGAACTACTCGTTCCATGGATCCTCCTATAACTCATTTAAACTAATTAAGGAAAGTAGATCCTATGTATCATATAGAAAATATTACATGTAGAACTTTAGAGGGTTCTACATCTCCACTGAGAACTACTTTTTTGCAATCTGGAAAACAAAACACCAAGACCAAAACAAGTCTGATGACTACCATTAATCAATGGTCAGTGTGGTATGGTCACATTTGTTCACTATTATCTGTCTTGGCCTCAATTAACAGCATAAACCATGGGCAGATTTACATCCAGTTCTGTTTTTAATTCTTTCACAGAAAAACTTGTTCAAATGTGCATTTTATTCCACTTCATAATCATGGATTCCTGAAAAACAGTGGCCAGAGCTGTCCTGAGTTGTAGCCAGGTGCCTCCTGGCCAGTACTTGGGACTGTCAGCAGAAAACACATACTGATTAATTTGTTCTAGATGGATTCATAAGGAGGAAGAAAACAACACAGTTTTATGCTAGAAGTCCTAGCATTGCATTGTAGACAGAGAAGAAATTTTTTATCTGCTTTATATCCATGAGCTTTGTCAAAGCATCAAATCAAATCAAATCTTCCAGTACAGCTCTGCATAAGTATTTGCCCATCATTTTGAAACACTTTGATATTTTTCCACAGGAGGCATTGAAAACATCTTACTACAGCAGATTTTAAAATAGAAGAGCAGAGCTTTTTAACTCATTTTTTTATAAGGAGGTTCCAAAACATATTTCTCCTCTAACTTTACTACAGTGAACTGATAGAGTTTGCTGTAAATGGCTAGAAACAAACAGAATTTAAAATTAACAGATGGTTTTGGGAAAAGATACATTCCAAAAATGTAGCAAGAGTTTCTCCAGTTGTTTCTTGCTGAAATGTAAAATTCATATTACTGGATACACAAGTCTGGACTGGGCATGCAAATATTGTTCCTGTCTGAGTTTTAAAAAGTATGACTAAAGCTTTAACAGCTAGTTTTTCTACAGCATGATCATCCATGTAGTCACCAAATATAACTGTACTGCTGAATATTTTTCTGGTTCAGTGGCCAATTAATTTCTAAACTGACATTTATGAAAACCAAGAGTTTTCACTTGTTCTCTTCTAGAACAGAAACTGCTCCAAGACTGCATTAATGACAAGCAGTGTTATTCCAGGCAAATGGGAATACAAAGATTTAGGCTGTATCCTGGAAAAGGCAACATAATCCTCTTTTAAACTAATTCAGCAATTTTGTATCTCTGGGATTTCCTGGCTATACAGTGCCTGACTTATTTCCACGGTTTCACTCACCTAAAGTTCCAACAGCAAAGATAAGAATCAGTAGTTCAGGTGAACATTTTTACCCTGTGGATGTCTGAGTTCCTTCTACACATAAAGTTGTGCAAGTGGGTAGAAAGCAGCTATTCAACATCACCTCACAAGCCACTGAAAAACTCCAGATATAGAAAGAAAAGCCATATTAACTTGTCACCTTCCTGCTCAGGACAGCTGTAAGTACACAATCCAGTGAGAGCAGCCACTTGCCTGCTTATTGGTTCAGGAGATCCCAAATAAAACATCCAAACTCTTGCTTGTAAGCTACAGATGTGAAGCTGTATTTCTTATCTGTGCTATCACAGTCACCTCCTGCAATGTTTGGGAGCAGGGAAGGCAGGAGAACCAAGGAGGTCTCCCTCATCCTTTTACCTTCATGTGAAGCTACCAGCAGAGACAAATAGAGAAATAAGTAATTTTTAGCTCCCAACATTAATCCTTCACACTGTCACAGACACCAGGCTACCTGCTAGGTCTCAAGCCCTTACAGTCTTAAAGAAGTAGCAGTAAAAAGATGATTAAAGGAATTGGTAGACTCTACTGGATAGAGAAGAAAAGCAGCTTATATATAATTTTAATATTTCCAATCTTCCACTGATGTTGGAATAGGAAAGAAAAATTGTGACAAAATATTTAATAACTTTATAGGGAGGATAGAAATGCAGGTCAGTGGTTTTTATTCTTGTATCCAAGTTGATAGGGCTTAATTAACATATTCTAGTACTCTAATTATCTGAAGTAACATTCACATCATAGCAAAGGGCAAATACACCAATCCACTTTTGAATAGGAAAGAAAACAAATGTATCTCCCATATCAAAAGGCAACAGAGCAAAAAGTATTAACTACACAAAAACTAATAAAAATAATAAATAGCCAATGTGGATTTGACAAAAATGGGTGTTGCCAAAGTAAATGAATTAACTTTTTTTGACAAGTGAAATGACTTAGCAAACAAGACAAGCAGTGCAATTGATATATCCCAACTTATGATCTCTAAATGATCTCACCATGGCATTTCCATGAGAAAGTGGAAACAGGATTTACAGTGAACCAAAACTGGAATCTGAGCCAACAACATGATGCTAAAAAAGGAAATGTCACATCAAGATGAATTTTTATATCACAGGCAAGGCTCAGTAGATAACCTTCTGCTTTATTCAGTTTAGCTGAGGCTTCCACTGATGTACAGTGCTGCATTTGAACAGCACACTTGGAAACAGACACTGTAGCAAGTCAGAGAACATGAAAATAAAACACTGAGATGAACTAGAAGATCCTGTATCTTCTCTCTGGCACTACACTCCCACAGACTCTCTGTTTCCAGAACAATGATCATCCTCTCCCCCTTATAAAAAATTATTTTAAGATTTCTTTTTCTGAAAATAAAATGCATCTCTCCAGCCTCCATGTAGGAATTCTAAGAGATTTCAGTTACTTATTTAAGAGTATACTCTGTTTTCCTGGCTTACAATCCAAACACTTCCCTGTCTGAGGGTAAATACTTTAAAAAAACAGCAAATTTTTTTCACTTGCTTCATTTCATTTTCAGGACAGCACCACTTTTTAACTGCTTATACCTCTCCTGTTCACTGATTACTCAGCATGGCTGCAGCTTCCAGCTTGCTCAGTAAACCAGATGTAAGATCTTTAACACTCATTTGATTAGGTCTCACTCTTTTAATGACTTGGAAGGGATCCCTGTGATAGTCCCCCTTTAATTTACACTTCCTGAGACTGTTCAGTCACCTCATTGAGATGTGACATTTCATTACCTGAAGAAAAATTTTCACTTTATGATTGCACCTTACTGTGAACCTACTTTAAAGTCTGTAGAGAAACAGACTTGTCCCAAAAAGCTTATCCCTATTTGTCCCAGCTACAGTAGCTGGTCTAATAAGAGATGTATTGTCCTGAAAAGCATTTCAGCTCAGCAGCACATGAAACCCAATGATGCTCATGATGGATCTGGCACTGAGTCTTAAGAAGTACCAGTTTCTTCACAGAGAGATACTAGAGATAAAAAGGCCTTTTTTGATAATCTGGCTTTTCTCCTGGGCTCTGAATATGTAATGACAATTACTATATGGTAAGCATCCTGTTCTAAAATGCTCAAAGTGTGTGAACAATGAAACAAAAAGGGGTTCATACTCAGCAACAATAAAAGCCTGGAATTCCCCTTCCACACCTGAAATCCAGCCTGAAGGCAGCAGCTCCCACAAGAAGGGCAGTCAATGCTTCAGACAAGAAGCCTCCCCTACACATTTTCTCCCATCTTTATTCCAGTTTTGTAGTGCCAACCTCACTTATCTTGTGAACTTGCTAAAAATAGAAAGCCTTCAGGCCCTGATTTCTCATCCTACCCCAAAGAATGTTTAAGGTAAAAGGCAAACAAAAACATCTCCCCTCAATTATCTTCCCAGCCGCCACTGCTCTTGGAAGTGAGAGTAGCTGTAAAAAGATGAGGGTTGCTCCACCTGCTAAACTATGAGAGATGAGACAGAAATAACAGTTCTACACAGTTGCTCAGTTATTTAACTTATTTTCTCAGGCCTAGGGTAGAACATAAGAAGTAATTTATTTTATTACCTCTTTATAAGCCAGTCAACAACTATATGAAAATAAACGATCCTGAACCCTTTATATTCAATCTAGCTAAAACTGAGGCTCCACAACAAAAATCATTTTCTATTCAGCTGCTCAAATGAGTTAGAAAATCCATCAAAAACATTCTCCCAGCCTGCTTTTGCAAATTACAGACTTTGTGTATATTAATCTGAAATATCCAGTCTAGCCACTCTTCAGCCTACTATCCCTAATGCTGACTTTGATTTATGCCATCATTTAAAATCATTCTCATCAAAAGATTCATGAAACTTTTTTTCTTCTTTGAAGTCAGCAAACACCTCAACATTTTAGTGCTCCCTCTGCCAATAAATCTTCAAGTGTCATTACAGTTTGGAACTGAGAAAGACTTAAAGTGACAGAGAGCTAAAAAAAAAAAAAAAGAAGAAATTACTAGTTGGTTATAAAAAGAGTATTTCCAAACATAGTTTAGCTTGCTGAAAAACAGTGTCGCAGTGGAGTGCTTTAACACTGTATTTTATTTTTTTATTTGCTACAAAAGCAAGAGAAGTCAAGACAATTTAAGGATCCAAGTTTAAAACTGTCTTTCCAAAATGGCAAAAAAATAGAAAGAGTGGATGAGACCTGTGGCACTGTCACATCTATATCAAAAGACCACTCAAAAGCAAAAATATTACGCTTTGATCAGAAACAAGGAAAAAAATCCAAACCACTTGGATTATAATTACATTTTATCTGTGCTATCTTACTTTTTCTTTATTTAATAAAACCTTTAAGGTTGAAAGCTTAGCAATGGAGAATTTCTGTAAGGATAAAGAGAAAGATAACCATGATTCTATCAGAGTAAATTGTGAATCAATACCAAAGCAGCTAATTAATTAATTAATATCAAACTACTTCTGGCAACTTTCCTGAGAGGAAAAGACACTTCCCTGAGCCCTGCTCACCTCTGGGATGAGGCGGTCCAAGTGCTCAGCTCTGTTTTCATGGGAAGGGTGTGTGGAGAGCCACTCTGGCAGCTTGGGCTGCCCCTGAATGGTTTCTGCCAATTCCATCTGCTGCCAAAAGACACTGCTGGCTCTGACATCCACACAAGCCTGAGAACAGAAGGGAAATGGAAACACCAATGTATGTTTAAAATAATAAATACACAGCCTAATTGATATTGAATTACAAAACATATCTTAAATTTTAAGACTCTAAAGCCTGTTTAGATGGTCTTTATACCTGACAGGAGAAAGCTGTTCCAAAATATCTAAAAGCAATAAAAAACTCATGCCTTAAAAAACACCTGAATTAAGAAAATTCAGGAGGAAGAAAAGGTTTACAATTTCTAGCATAGACTTGCTCTTTTAAAAAAAAGCTCAGCTCCAAATCGAAGTTATATTTACTAGAACAAATTAATCATCCCCTCAGATTTAGGCAAATTTACAGGAAGAAGTTGAGAAACAAAAACACAAGGTGATAATAATTCATACCTAAATATACCTAAAAAGTAACTGGAAATGCTTTTCTGTAATTGATTACACGGCCTTTCATGGGTGATCTGTGGAATCTATGACATAATAAAAGAGTAATTCTATAGAATTCCTGGATCTCTTCAAAAAGTATATATTTAACCACAGAAAGTCATAGAACTTTTAGAATTGCTTTTGTGTATCACCACAGACTCCTCTAAGTTTACATTTAAGTAGAGAAGAAAAATAAATAAGATTTCTTACACTGACTTTTATTTGCTAAGAAAATAAAAAGGAACAAGTAGTCAGAAGATAAGAAAATTACTTCTTCCTATTCCCCATCCTGGGAATAGACGTAGTGCTTCATCCTTTGAATTTATTTATTTAAATTATTATTATAAAAAGGTTATCTGCACAAGCAGAGAAATGCTCATATGTCACTTCACTTATTTCTTTCTGGTATGGCCCTATTTTTTCAGTATTAGAAAGCAGTGAGTACAAACATAGCAATTACATTTTTTAATGGATTGTATTATTCTCTTAGACAACTTACAAATGCAGTCTTTATCCGAGAATCAAAGTTAATTTAAAAAACCCTTCCTTAAAGAAACATTAATAATTATTAGAAGGAAATTTTTCTTATGAAATATTAACACTAGATGGTGCTGCTCTCACTGGTATCTCACACATAAGTCTATAGCACTTACCCAGGAATCAAAGGGTTGGTTCAGTTCCTTTAATATGGAATTAAATTCCACAGGGAAAAAAAAGTAACTGAAAAAATAAACTATGAAAAAGTGCTGAGTAGCTTCTGACCAAAGTTTTGTCCTACTTTAACAAAGTTGTATTGTTTTTATGGCTGTATTTAGCTTAAATCTTTACATATCATTAAATCCTACTTATGGAAGATCCCTACTCAGAGTTCTCCTGTTTATAAATACATGGGGTTTTCTTCTAATAGCAATAAACTACACAGAAAGGAGACTGTGCAGGTAATGCCCAAGTTTACACACTTCAATGTTATTACACACAATTAGCCAGAATGACTTTGTCTTTCCCTAAAAACTATTTTATTTCCCACCACTTCATAAAATTACATATCTTCAAAAAGTTACAGTTTACTTCCATATGAAGAATGAAACTCCTTCTGATTGTAACAGAAACTGAAAAGTGTCTGATACTTATTTTTTAGCTAATTTTATTTTTACTGCTAATAAAACCAATAAAACCAGTTGTAGTTACCTTTGCTGCAAACTGAAGTCCCACTTTATCAGCTTCAGCCTCCAGGGTTCTGCTGTAGGGTCTGTCAAACATGAACTGCAAAGAAACCCATCAAAGCTCTATTCCTTGGTTTGAAATGTCTATAAAGATAAAGCCTCATTGCTGTCTTTGAACCTTCTCGTAGGAAATGGGGTTTATCTATCATGCTCACATTGCATGTGATCAGTATTAATTTTCTTAATGCAATCTCTAATTCCATTGATCCTGCATTCAGTTGAAATTAATTCAAATTAGATATATTTTCATGGGCACTCTCAGTAGCCAATCTCATTTTGCAGCAACTGAAAGCTAAATACCAACTTTTCACCAGAATTTTTTCACTTCACTCTTTTATTGACATCAAGGTGTTTCTTGCTGCAACTGTAGGTAAAAAATTCCAGTGGTTCCCTAAACTTTTATGGTACCTTTAAGCCTGGTACCATCTATTTCATATGGCAAACTGCCCACAATAAGGAATGCAGCCATAAATACTTGCATGCAGTAATCATTTCTTTGCCATGACTGTCCCTGACACAAGCTACAAATTACCCTTGAGAAACCAAACTAGAAGACATAAAGCTGACCAAACTCCTCTTCCATTTTTCTAGAGCATTAACACACACTAAGAGACAGTGGTGGTTTTCTCAAATGTAATTCATGTAGATTTGGGCAGCCTTACCCTAGTCTGTCATGTTATAGTAAATTCAAATCAGGACTTGTTTAAACAGCCTGCTCCTGCAGAGATAAGGAATCTGTCACAACATCCTGGTTTAGTCATCCATTAGGAAATGTGAACTGAAGAATGGCAAATGTGCAAGGTTAGAGAAGAGAGAAAGGTTTATCAGCTCACAGAGGTTTTATCAGCTCTTTATCTAGCTATAGAAATTTGTCCTCCTTAGAAGTTTCAGGGGAAAAAGCACCAAAAACCAAACAACAAACCAGTTTGAAATGAAGAGCACAAAAGAAGTAGTCCAGTTCCTGGAGTGCATAAAGGTAACTGTAACTTCTTGCTGCTTTCCAAAGCAGTACTGATAGTTTTTCTTTCCTAAATCAAATATAGAAGCCAACCAAAACTGGCTTTAAAAGCCAAACATGCTGGTTTAGAAGTAAGCAGAGATGAGGTGACTTTCCAAATTCTTAGTTTCCGTACAGACCTTAAACATTGCAATTATAAATATATTTTTAAAATCCTCTGATGATAAAGTAATTCCTTGAAGTGGAATACATGCTTTTATTGCCTTGAAAAGTGCTCCAGGTCTGTTGGTGAACATATATTCACTAAACAGCAAAGAAACCCCTGGCTAGTCTGTCATACATTCCTGAAGCACCATTTCCTAGTTGGCCAGATAAACTATTTGACTAATTATTAAACACTTTTTAGACAGGGAAATTTAATCGGTAACCTAAAAAAGTCCTGAGTATCTAATATAAAGTGATATTCATCAGCTACTGAAAAATGAAATTGTTTCAAAAATATTTTGTGAATGTGCTGGAATGAAAAATTAGAACTTCAAACTCTGATCTAAAATCCTTGTCAGAAATTTGGACACCAAAAAGAAGATGAATTTGACTTTTCAAATCAATTATCAGAGCTGCCTGTGTATGTTGAAGAAAAGGAAGTTTCAGGGATGTTGACTACCCAAAATCACCAGTTTTCACATGAAATACAACTCTTGTGGTGTGAGGTGGACAAGAAAGGAGTATGAAGTACTGCATCTGTACATACTGGTGTGTGGGGCTGAGGAAAACTCAGAGTCATGCTTGGTGTTACTCCAAGAATAATTCCTAGGCTTTAGTTCCCATATAAAAGAACTTCTGCTCTATAACAAAGCTTCAGCCCAGAAATACATGTTTAAGGAACAACCCCAAATAAATGTCACAAGATAAGTTAACAATTTATTATGGAAAGAAAATCCATTAGTTTTGGGGGAAGAGCAGAACTGAAGCTCACATGCCCAAAGGCCTACAAAAAATCACTGGGAAACACTTAAAGTCAATAATAAAAAATACACAATAGTCAGCAGGTCAAAAAGTCAAGCCTCTAAGGACATAAGAGAAAAACAAATATTGAAACAGAAGCAAACACCACAGCATGGCTTAAATAACCCTTTCACAGAATGGGATGTTAAAGCTTTAGAAAGCAAACTATAGTTAAGGAAGAAGAGGAAGAGAAGCATCCTGAGAAAATGTGCAGAACAATTCACTTTCATGTAAGCACAACAGGCAAATACCGAATGAGGGAAACAGACACTGCACTCCTGGGTGACTAAAAAAACAAAAATTTCTATTCAGCTTCTTTTGTCTATTGGATGTAAGCTTTGCAAGTATTTTTATCACTTCAACATTACTGCAGTTTGATCATCCTTTTAAACCAGGATGGTATCCTATAGATGATGCTTCCTTTGCACAAAACTCGGAGCTTAAACCCAGATTCCCTTTCCAATCTAAAGCACAGCTCTAATTCATGATGCCAAAATACCCATTCTCTGTGGAGAGGAGAAGAGATGCTGACAGGGAGTTGAATCTTGCTGTCTAAATTATGAGCAGTCTCAGGATTCATTCACACTTTGTTTTTGCCAAATTCAGCTCTTCAAAATGCTGGCTAGCATTCATCAATGTATTGGTTTCTTAGCTACTTGTGCAAATATCCAAGCTCTTTAGAGATAATTTATGTTCAGAATCCACACATCTACCCATTAGCATAAGAACTACCAAAACAGATTGGTTATGTTTAATTTCATGTTTTTGAGAAACTGGAGGAAATCTCAGGAAAAGCATCAAGTCAAAGAAACCAAAGAGATCTTTCACTTTAATTCAGATTCCACTTTTATAATCTAAGCAAATTTCTATTTTAAAAACACACTTTTAAAAAAATAAATAGATCAGTAACTGTCCAGAGGGTAAATTAAACTGTTGAAGAAAACTGGCACTAGAAAGCCTCTGAATTTTACTTTGCTGAAATATGTGCTGGCTGAAAAGATTATTTTAGTAACTTGTACTATAGCATGCTTTATATAAAGAGTGTTTAGATTCTCAATTTTTTAATCTTGGAAACCATTCTTACCACTAGAAATATATTTGAAGAATCCCATATATTTAATTTGGTTTAGGAAGAATTTAACAACTAATTAAAATAAAGCAATGGCATTTTACCATATAAAACCTTAAAGGGCATGTTACCTTTCTAAAAGACAATCATCTGTCTTAATTGGCAAGCAAGGTTCCTGCAGCCTGTGCAACTAAATCCAGTCATTTAGGGAAACCTAAAATTTTCCAACATGACAAGTTAAAATCAGCATCAACTAAAGCAGAATCAGACCTATAAAAACATACCTCATTCCATAACAGATTCAAATATTAATTTTTGCCTTTTTGCCTTTTCCCCAAACTTACTATTTAGTGTAGCAAAAGATTAAAAATATCTTTCCAAGGAAATCAGGAAGGACAATAGAAAATGTCAGCCTTACCTCCTGCAACTTGCTCTGAATCCACTGGCCAACAACTGCCAAACTATCCCGAGGACAGATGGCCCAAATCATGGTGAGAAAGATGAGTGAGAGAAAATCCAAGAAGTGAACCAGGCTGGCTTTCTCTGCCTGCAAACAGAAATTGTCCCATTTTCATTCCTTACTGTCTGACATTTATTTAGAACATAACAGAATTTGGAAACACTTTAAAAATCACTGTGGGGTTTTTTGTTTTTTTTTCCCTATGGAGCCACAGGAATAGGGCAAGCACAACATTTCCTGCTTGTACAAAAAAGAAATAATAATAAAAAAAATCCAGTTGGATACAAGGTACTTTCAGGCCAGAATTCACATAAGCTGCATAAATATAGCTGGAAAAAATACATTCTGCCTATCAGCCTCTCAGAGATTCAAAGCTTGAGGTAGGATGGAGGCAACAAGCAGAAAAAGTTATTCACTAGAAGGTCAAGAAACACTTCAGTGTAAATGAAAAATCTATAAAAATGCCTCAAAGACTGTTCTTTACATTAATTTGAGAAGATATAAGACATCATTGAGACATGATCACTAATGGGATAAGGGGACACTACACACAATGTATTTATCTTTTATTTTCTGCTGCTTTCCTTTAAATTCAGAATCCAAGTGATTATTCTGTTTTCCAGACCTCTATTTGACACTGCAACAAATTGATCAGAGCATTTACAAGCAGGATCATGCAATACTTCTCTCTGAGCCAGCTGGGTGACACAGATGCCATATAAACATGACAAGTTCTTTTTTAATATCAGAAATATTTTTGAGAAGTTTAAAGGGTTGGCTGGCTGAACCGAGCCCAAGAAACCATGATGTGAACACTTGCTCACCCAAAATCAGACAAGAACAAGCTCGGGGTATTCTAGAATTTGACGTTCTAAAACTGTGCTACAATAATAACAGTATCAAGTATTTTAAGATACTTTTTAAAAGTGTATCCACTTCTGAAGGTAGAAACAATTACAGGAGTAAGAGAGTTGCTAGGTACCTCCAGTTCTTTAAGTCTGCACTGTAAGAGAGGGACCTGCAGACCAAGTTGCAAATGACTCTTGAAAGTGAGTCATAATCCACCTGTACAGCTGTGAATAAAGCCCTGGCAGCTTTTGTGTTAACAGAGACCACAGGTCTTCTGACAGTTATTAACACAAATAATAAGCATCTACTGTAGCAGACTACTCATTTCAAACTCAATCTTGCATTAATTAGATAGAGTCACACTGAAAACTTGGTTGGTAATGATAGGGAAAATTATAACTAGGGTAATTAGAATTAATAATTTAAGAATATTAGACTGCTTTCTTTAAATACTTACTGCATGTTCCAACACAGCATGAGCTATTTCATGTCCTAAAATAAATGACAGCTGATGAATATCAGAAACTGCCTCCAGTAACCCAGTAAAAACAAACACTTGACCATTCTGTAAATCAAGAGAATAAAAATTAAGTGGGAGACACATCAAATGCTGTTTCAATATTATTAATTTTTTTGTGTAGTGTACAACTTACTGGAAGCACAAAAGCATTTACACCTGGTTCATCTACCACGTGGATAACCCACTTGAGAGCTGAGACTTGAGGGACGTCCTTGTTGCTTTCAGACAAATGCCCAACAACTCTTTCCACAACCTGGTAGCGTGCATCTGTCTCAGGTAACATCTGATTTTTGAATTGCTCCATCCACTGAAAAAAAAAAAAAAAAATCACTGGTCCTAATTTTTAAGATGGACAAATGTATACAAAACACGTAATTTGAAAATATCCTTGTTCTGTTCTTATCTCATGTCTCTAACAGATGGAAATATGGATACATTTGGATATGGTTTATCAAGTTTCACTTTACAACAGGAAATCACAGAACTCAAAATTACAGGGACTAGTTCAATGGACAAGAAACAGTTAATAATGCATGGTATGTGCTTTGCAACCATTATGTGCTCCTCGTGGAAAGGAAATTCTAAAAAAGCATGGGGACAAGAGGAGGAGGAAACAGATGAAGGGACTCTGCAGGGTTCTGAGCATGAAGTTCAAAATTCATCAAGGACTATAACGTTTGTTTGTCCATCTCATTAACAGGACTATCTCAACACTAAAAAAAAGCAATGCTTTTTGAGTACTTTCAATTTCTTGTCTAAAATCTTACCATATCATATTCCATCTGTGACAGCTCCCTAAAATGCTCTTTGCCAAACACCAGCAGTCGAGCGCGCCCAGTGATGGGTGTCTCCTCCAAGTGGGTAAAATAAAACATGACAAACACAACTCCCAAGCTGCTGACACCCAGCAGGATCTTCCATTTGTTTTTTCTTGCACTTTCTTTGAAGAGTTCCCGTTTATTAGGAGGAAGTGCCTTCCACCAATTTCTTATGCTCCTGTAAGATACAGTGTTAACTTAGGACATAGGTGAAAAGGAATTTTTTACTGTATTCTTTATTATAGCCTCATCTCATGTAGGAGCTTATGGGGGGTTATACTGTAACAGGCTTCCACTCCACTGCATTTCTTCCCTCTTACAGGAAAAGAAGGAATGTCCCTTAGTGTCTTGGTTCATCTCCTTCTACCAGATGTAAATGAGGAGGAAAAAAGCAAAAAATATATCTAACATTTCTGATAATGGAAAAAAAAACAAAACAAAAACAAAAACAAAAAAAAACCCCAAAAAAAAAAAAAAAACCAAAAAAACCCAAACACCTCTTGTTGAGCAAACTGTCAGTCAAACAACACTACAAACACACCTGTCATCCTCTCCACACTCACACTTTGCATGATGAGTCTTGTGCTGAGAGGAAAGTAACACAGTATTTTACCTGCCAAGAATGATGGCAAATAATTTCTGAGCTGGCTTCACAATAATCCAGAAAAGAGGAACTGGTGCAGCCTGAAGTGATGCTGATGTGTGAAAAGACGCGTTGAACTGAATGTTCCAAGCAGGAAAGCGACATGGGGCTTGCCCTACAGAACCGATGAGGAGGGATGGGATCTTCTCCCCCAGTGGCTGAGAAGACTGGGAGAAAAACCTTCCTGAACTATGGTGTGCATTCCTGTTCACTTCCTGTCCACTTGTATGTGGGACATCCAAAAGACATCTCAGTTCTTTACCAAAGAAATTTCTGTAGGAGTCAGGGTTTCCAGTCAAAAACCAGTTTCTAGCATTTCCACTCAAACCCAACCTTTGGCATCTATTTCTGTCACCCTGAGTTCGGCACCATCCTGTGTAAGACCTAGAGAGATTCTTGCACCTCCCCTGCTTGCACAAAGAAGCCAAATGAGACAAAATACAGTTCCTGCTCGACACCTTTAGGCCACAGATGATATTCATAACTTCTTTGGTTGATTACCCTGAAATAAAAAAAAAATTTAAAAAAAAAAAGAGTAGACTGGTGTTAAGAAGGCCACCCAAACAAGAAACTCTGCATTGCTATTTCATTTTCCCTGAATGGATACTATGTATTAGTTTGTCAACATCTGCATTTCACAAAAAAAGGTCACAGTCACAACTGCATTCAGTTACAGTTTTAAGACATCAACCTGCTTCCGACTGTGAAAGGTATCAGTGTCTTGCATCACTGAGAAAAAAACAGGGTGATTTAATTTTTTCCTTTCACTTTTATTACCACCAGATCAGAGTGACAGCAGGTGGCCCTTGTGGGTCATCACCTTTCCTCATGGGCTCCTGCCTGCCGGTGTCATTCCTGTACATGAGGAAAACCAGGATCTGCGAGCACATTGCTCGTACTTCACTCCTGGCCTAGCAACAAAGCACAGCCAAACCAAGTCTCCGCCAGCCGGGAGCCTCTGGCTCACGGACATGGAAATGCCTTGGCACGGAGCAGACCCAGGCCCTCCCGCCTGAGGGGCCCGCCGCGGTCATTTTCACCCTCTGGCTCCGATCGCGGCCTCTGCTTCTCCCCAAGCCCCGCCACCCTCGGGGGTAACCGCGATTATCGTGACATGAGCTGATGTGAGGAGCCGAAGTGGGGTATGAGGGAGACGAGTCACTCCGAGGCGCCCGCCCGGGTAATGGCGGGCGGGAGGCGGAGGACAGCTGCGGCCGCCTCGCAGCTGCACGTCCCAGGGACCGGGAACGACCTCCTCCACCGGGCTCCCCTACTCACCACCGCGGGAGGCGGCGGCGGAGGGGCCGGACCGCGGAGCCGGTGTCGATACGGAGCCGGGGCGGAGGGCGGGATGCGGAACGGGCGCTGCGCCGCTGCAGCGGCCGCCGGGCGCCGCGCTCCTTCCCTCAGGCGGGGCCGCGCGTTCCCGCCGCCGCCGCTCCCCTCAGGCGCCGCCCGCCATTTTGTGGCGGCGCGGGGAGCAGGGGCGCCCCTCATCAGGCGCAGAGCCCGTTCTCGTGAGTGCCTTAACCCTAGCTGTGCCCGCGGTGTTTCCGTGCCATCGGCTGCAAAATGTGGAATATGTGAATATGTCAGGCTTATTTTAAATCAGGGTGTTCTTTGATGTAAGATCTTTGTATGCTTCCAAACCTAAATCAGGCTTCAGCCAGCTTCCCCTAGTCAAGGACATCCGGGAACTAAGGAGGTTTAAGGATGTAGCAAATCAAGGAGTTGATGTATGTCTGCGTATACATTGCTAACTCGGCGAGTACTCAAAGTTTGTTTACACTATAGCTGACCTATGATCATTATAATAATAAAAATCATACTTACAAGTTAAAAATACCCAGCCTAGGTGAAGACCCTTTCCCTGAGCATGTGTAGAACTCAGCTGGGGGGTTGTAACTTGTATATAAAATAGCAATCAATCATAATAGTGGGACTGTGCTTGGAAAGTTACTAACTCTGAATTCCTGCGTATAAATAATGGTGGGAAAAATCTACTGGTCCTGCTTGATTTGTGGACTCCAAGAATTGGAGTGCAACTCTGAAATAAAAAGTATCTCAAGTGTGTAATTATTGCCTTTTTGCACACCAGGTACCAATCCCATTTTGTGGACAACAACCACATGGCTGAGAGCGGACATGATTTCTCGCTTTTGCAACTCCCTGAAAGTAGTTTGGAGCCAGGTGGAAGTCAGTCTTTGTACCAAGCAACAAGTGTCAGGACAAGACAAAATGGCCTTAAGTTGTGCCAGAGGAAGTTCAGGTGGGACATGAAGATCAATTCCTCACAGAAAAGGTGACTAAACATTGGAATGGTCTGCCCATGGAGGGCGTTCAAGGAATGACTGGATGTGGCACTCAGTGCTCTGGGCTGGGTGACAAGATGGGAATCTGTCACAGGTTGGACTTGGTTTCAGAAGTCTTTTCCAACCCCATTGATTATGCAATTCTGTTTTTGGGCACCTGAAATGGGAAGTGATTCCTTCTGCCGAAGGGCTGGTGGCATTCCCAGGCAGGGAGCAGTCAGACCTGCTGCCATGGTGGGAGTAGAGATGATGCTTTTCCCAAGAAAATGGCAAGCTGCTAACTTAATCTGTAGCTCTTGTCCTACTCCTCTGGCTGACAAGCACCTCTTGAGCGATGTGATGTGAAAAACAGGTTATTTGCTGAGGGAGGGTGAGGCTGGGATGTGTGGTAATGACAGGGCAGCCCAGGCTGCACATAAGCCCTGGTGCCTTGAGTGTAAACAGAGGCTGTGTTGTTGTGGAAGGTAAAGAAACACAAATCCTTTCCTTCCAGAGCCACATCCTCTGTGTATGAGCACAGCTGAGTGTTGGTCAGTGTTTGTTGAGGTACTCCTTATTCCATGGTTTTTTTTATTACCAGAACCCTCCTGTGACAGTTCTTGAGCATTGATGTTGCCATGGGAAATATGAGTGACCAGTTGTAGCAGTCCAGGCCAAGAAGGAACTTCGTTTAGTGATAATCTTCTAATTTCCTCTGACACAATTCCTTTAAGAGCTGCCCAGGCTCCATTATCATAAGAAGTACAAAGAGTAAAATCTGCCAGTCAGTAACACAGCATTAATTTTTGTGACTGTCTGCTCCAGTCACAAAGCCAGCTGAGCTGTAGCAGCAGAAAAGCACTTTGTCTAACCCAAGACTTATGTGTCTCCCAGCTGCTAGGAAATGAAGAATTGAGATGAAAGTTCTTGATAATATCCTTGCTAGGCTTTGTATTTGCTTACTTTTCTTGTTTTCTCTATCTAGAATTCCTAGGCTGTTAGGGCTTTCTACCATTTCTTCTGTCATTTTTCCACCTCAGTGTATCTGCTTTTTATTGAGTCTGCTGAACACATACTGGTTTAGGATTTTTCCTTTGCATGTTTATTTTTGCAATTATTTGTTTCTCCAGTGCATTATTTAACTCTGTCTGTGTGAGGATATAGGAGCTATTCCTGCATTCCTGACTTGGCTAAATTCTTCTTAACATCAATGGATGTTTTGAGTGTGCAAGGATGGGGCTAAAAGTTGTGGTCTACGTTCTGCACCACTAAAGTTTCCCCGAGTATCATCGCTTGCAATTAAAACTTCAAAGCAGACAAGCAGCAAATGCAGCACAGGTAATTATAGGATCTATCAAATACCAGCACTAAATATATCTCTAGATGAAAATCTGGTAAACAGTTGAGCAATTGGAAAGTTGTAGAGTGGTTTTTTTTTCCTCTAAATAAATGTGTAGTGGAAAAAAATATTCTAACTTGTAATTTATATTATTGCTTCTCTTGAATTTTAATGAAGATGTGCATACAACGTTTTGTTTTTTTTTTTCCTTGAGGAAATAAAATAGAATATTCTATTGTAAAGAGAGGTAGATTAAGACAGTTTTGTAGCTGGCTTTTTGCTTACAAGCCTTATTTCTTCTACAAAAATACCCTGTAATTCTCATTAGAGAAGAAGACCAGAAAGCAAATCTAAAATTCCTAAGACTGCAGAAGACCTATTTAGAAGTCATAAGTGATTTCCCAAGTACAATTAAACAATTAACACCTTAACAGGTACAATTTTCCTGTGTGGGTGTATCCATTAGTATTTGTGTCTCTTTATATAAGTAGTTGTTCTAAACCAAATGAGGTTTTGTATATGTAGGAAATGACTCACACTCCATCACTTTCTGCAAGTCAGAAGTTTGATTTAATTCCACTTAGTCTGTTTAGCCAGTTGAAATATCAGAAGTTCACATTCATTTAAAAGATCAGACAATGCTTTTCATTAATATCAAGACTTTTTACAAATGTTGTGCACTAGATTATTCTGCCTTGATCCACTGAGTGTGTTGTCTGTGTACTAGCTGTCCTTTGACCTCCCCTTCCCCACTGAGGTACCAGTTGGAGGATGCTCTTTAAGAATTTAATAGGTATTAACTGTTGCTGCATATTATCTCTATTGCTGATATTTTTAAAGAAGTAAATTTAAAATCCAGAAAATGAAGTTACTGAACCAAACAGAAGTTTACTGTAAAACTGTTCCTCTAAAAGTTGTCATAAAATTCAATTCCAAAACACATGTGAAGAGGCTATAAATAAGGAGTGCTCTTTTCATTGCCTTCTAATTGTTCCAAGTAGCTTTTCTGGGTGCAACCAGAGCAGCAAAAGTTTTGAGATTTCTCACTTCAAGTCTTACAAGGACAAGCATCTATCTCAAAAGGTAAATTTCTCTCAAAAGAACCACCTGAAAAAGGTTGGGTGCATATACTACTGGTACTGCTGGGCCTACATGTAAAAACCTCAGTGGAAAATTAGCAGTGCTCATTTTCATAATTCAATCTTTCATTTAGATAATGCAAAGTCTCCCTAATTGTTTCTGTGGCACTTGATTGGTGCTGGAGTGGGGCTGTAGGAGTGTTATCCCTCAGGGAGCAGGGATCATCATGCAAATGAGATGTGGATCTTGCAAATGAAATTTTAACTACGTAAAGCCTGGGACAAGAGATTTGGTTAGAACTGCTGAAAAATAATAGTTAAAGTTCTAGAAGCTCATTTTTCCTGCTTTGATCACAAAGGTAATGACTAAAGATTAATTTTAGCATTGACAAAAAAAAAAGTAATTTCAGTATTTAAAACCCTGAGGCAAATCAGTGGAGATGTTTTGGAAAGGATAATTATACCTGCACGAGGAAGATCTGTTTAATAGCATTAACTGGCCCAATTAAGGAGAAGTGGAAGAAGGGCCAATCTGTTATTTCTTTACCTGTTCACTGAAAAAGTGATTTCAATATTCAAGCAGTAGAAATTGGTTTGGCTTTTTCCAGTAACATTCCAGAGGTGCAGGTGTTTCACCATCCAAACAAGAGACCTCAGTGTATTTACATGGCATCTGTTAAGATTCTCATCAGTAACCTAATCTGCATAATCCCAGTCTAAATGTCTCTAAGAGATTATTCTTGAGTGGAGGAATATGGGACAAAAGAGGATTCTTTGTTGTTCCACAACAGCAGCAGGTTTGACTGTTTTACCACTGATAAGAGCTGCAGGGTGATAAGTACAGAGGAGGATCTGCTGCCATGAGGTTCTCCCAAGGGCCTCCCTGCTCTGACAAACAGTGATGTGTGTGTTTTTAATGTAGGTGTGGAGCACACAGGTGTGTGCACACACCAGCACCTACAAACCAACACGGGCGTTTTGTGTCAAAGGATTCCAGGGTGCATACTTGGAGAGAGAGGCAAACATGGATTTACCAGGGGGAGTAGAGAGAACAGAGTTTAAGAGGGTTTTAATCCTTATCTTTCATTTCCTCGCTGTAGTGCTGCCATTGCTCCTGGCACTGTCCTCAGATCGTGAGTGGTACAGAAGTTTTAGTTGAAAGTGAAGGCCAAAGCTCACTGTGTGCAGTGGCCCAGGGGTAGTGGCACTGTGTGCAAGGGGCAGCACTGGCCTCTTCAGAGTTGGAGTGCAGAGAGAGGACTTTTTTTCTCTGCTTGTGTTTAATTTGTGCTTTCCAAGGCAGAACATAATTTAGGCAACAGGCAGCTCTGGCATTGTTAAAGCAAGAACACTCCTCCTTATAACCCTAGCAGGCAACAGCACAAAGGCACTGTCTGCTATCACCCACAGAACCCAGAATTCATTGCAGAGAGCACAGGGCCTAATAACTTAAATAAAATGAGCAAACATTCCATTAAAGCAGGATGATGTAATCAGGAAAAGGATGGCTAGAAATTTTAGAGTTAACAGCCTCAAAATCTGAATAATAAAAATCATTTTCATTTTGCAAAGTTTAAAGCTGCAAAAGGGCTTATTGTCTCATTTTCAGTGAGAACATCAGGAGTGATAAGCAAGTAGAACAGGCAGAATGTGATGGACTGTAACAGTAAAATACATGATCTGCCATGTGCAGAAAAGATTTGGCATGAGAGGTGGCAAGAGAGAAATGAGTACTGAGCAGGAGCAATGGGTCTGTTGTGTTTATTAAAGTCCACATCCCACAGCAGCTCTACACAGATTTATTCAATAGAATGATCTAGTCCAATCAGAGGTTCTCTGAGCCCTGCACTTCAATTAGTCTCATCCTATTGATTAACTGCAGATACCTTATCCCTCCTATTAACCAACCCTGGTGCATTTCCAGTCTCTGAACAGTGTGCAGTCCACTGGTGTTGAAGGACTAGCAAAGAAATAAAAAAGCATAACTCTTGGCTTTCATGGGGCAGTCCTTTAACAAATAATGAGAACTGGAATGGCACCACAACAGCCTCTCTTTTCAATCTCAGCTATTAAAAAGAAAAGCAGGAGCCAAAGAAAGATGCTGACACCCTTACCTGTTAAGATTTTTTTCAACTAGTCACTTTTGCCTCTCCTACTGAATGTTATGTCTAAGTGTTTATATTATAATATAAAATCTCATAATTCACCTTAAAAATATCTTTTCCTATGATGGAAAAGAGAAACATGCAAGGATTTTAAAAGACTGGTGAAAGCCACCATAGATCTCCAGAAAAGACTGTACATCTCGTGATTCCCAAATGAAGGACAGCACCAGCCTCTCAAAGACATGGCTTTGATCTGCTCTGCATAAGTTAAGAAATTTGTTAAGAAACATACTTGGAAAATTTTTATTCTCATCATGCATTTCTTCAGCTGAGGGCTGCTCAACTCTAGATTTTAATTTAGTCTGTTTTATAAACGGCTACTTGAAAATTGTGTGGAGTTAGGCTAAGTTCTGAGTTTTCCTGTGACATGGAAAGATCCAGCCTAGATCTCAAATTCTCATTTCATCTTCTGTCAGACAAGTGTGTGTTCCTGACTGACAAACAACCAGCTTCAATGTGTTGCTGTAAGGCACACAATGAATTATAGACCTGCTCTAAAACTGTGAATGTATTAATGCTGCTGCTGCAATTGCATAAAAATATTATTTTGGGAAAATAGTGATGCATTTGCCCCAAACTACGTACCCAGAATTTTCCAGCAGTGAAAAGGTGTGAGGTCAAATGGAAAATGGTGTGTGTTGAACCAAATGTTATTACCCAACAGCGTCTATCAACAAAGGCAGAAACAGAATCAAAGCCTCTACCCTTTTCATGCAGTAACTAGAGCTGAATATTTAATGGTTTGCTGTGGAAGTAGCACATTCCTGACTGTTAGAACTACAAATGGGCAACACTGAAACTAATTCAGAGAAGAAAAGGGCTGCTGGCCCCGTGGCAGTGCCCAGGTGGAGCAGGTGCTGCTGAAGGAAGCAGATGAGAATGATGGACTTAGACATCCATATGTAGCACAGAAAATGGAACTGACAATATCCCAACATTCAACAACCAGCATTATTTCCTATAAAATGTTCTTCACAGTGGATATGACTCTCCAAACCAGGAATGCAGCAGATGAGTAGGCAGCAAAGCAGTCTAGTTGTGTGTTGGCCAAATTCCAAGTTCAGTAATTACACTCTGCTCTTAAACTCCCCCCACAGCTCAGCTGGGATAAAGCTCTTTTTCAGCCTGTCCCAGAGCATTGTGTAGTGCTTCTGTGAAGCTGTACAACACTGAAAAATATCTCCTCCCATTAAAATTGCCCAGGGAATTTAGGTAGACAGAAAGCTATTACCAGAGTTGGAATGTGGGCAGAACACCAAGGTTAACTTACACTTGCATGGGGATCAAGGGATCTTTGCTGACGAGGAGTGTCAGACCCTTATTAAAGAGCACAAGTGGGAATAGCTCACTGTGCTGCCTGAATACAAACCTGCAAACTTGGGATCTCCTCACCTGGAAGTGACCCAACTCCTGGGATATTTCCTGACAAATCACTTTATAAAAGCCTCTGATGTTGCAGAGTATCTTATCATTACCTTACTTGGTTATTTAGTAATATTTATGAAATTATTTGTTGATAAAAAAACTTCAAGAAGCTTTTTTTAAGACCCCATGAACTAAAAACAAACTGCATTTTTAAAAAGTCTACCAAGAGAAAAGCAGCAAAACTCCAAATATGCTGAGGCAAGTGTTTTAATTTCAGTAAGTAGATACACCAAGAACTCCACAGAGTATTTAAGTATTTAAGCAATCTGAGCCAGGCCTGCAGCAGGAGTAAAAGCATTCTGTGTTATGTTAAATAGACAGCTGTAGCAGTTTTCTTACCCTCCAAAGTAGGAGTCATTTAAAATATTTAGGTAACTGACTCCCAAATTCATTTATAC
The DNA here is from genome assembly GCF_029582105.1 of Oenanthe melanoleuca. NCBI lineage: Eukaryota > Metazoa > Chordata > Aves > Passeriformes > Muscicapidae > Oenanthe > Oenanthe melanoleuca. The sequence continues at coordinate 3,237,040 of NC_079342.1, read as the reverse complement.
CCCAAAAATTTACTCTTACTAAACAAGAATAATTTAGAACAGTCACTGTACAAATTATTGTAGGAAGAAAAAATTCTAAATCCATCACGTACTGAGTATGTTATTTGTATTTTGTGTCTTTTTTTCCCCTTTTCTTCCTCTAGTTGCCTTTCTTCTTTCAGCTCAGGGCAGTTCTAAGCTTGGGGCTTTAATTTCCCTCATTTCTTTACACTCAAATTTTTTATACGTCCTTGTGCGCAGCCACCTGAGGAGGAGCAGCACAGCAATGCCAATGGCAGCAGTCAGGCCCACCACGGTGACCACAGCACTAATGCCAGCTGCCAGCTGCCTCATGCAGAACTCTGGGGGCTTTTCATCCACATAGTAAATCCAGAGCTTTTCAATAGCCAGAGCATCTCCATTGACCGAGACATTTAATTTACTGTTGGAATGAAATACTGAGTCATTGTTGACGTCTTTTTCAAAGTAATAGGCCACATCAGCTATATCTACATCCCACCTGGGCTTCTTGTTCTGGTCCAGGCGGATTTGGATGAGTGGAGGGTCGTACTTGATGGCTGCAATGTACTTGGGGTGCAGCTTGTACCTGCTCTCAAACAGCTGTGTCAGGGCCTTTGCCACATCAGGAGCATGGAAGGCGCTGGAGCTTCTCTTGTGTGTCAGCTCGATGTAGATCCACCTGGTGCGGACCAGCTCGCTGCAGTTCAGGCTCCTGCCTCCCCTCTCCGTTCTCCGCACGCCCGCAGTGTTCACACACCAGCAGCTGCTGGACTGGTTGCACTGCCTGGCTTTAAAGGCACCGCTGTCCTCGCAGTCGGGGTTGTAAATGCCATCACTGTCTGACACCCCGTGGGGAGGTCTCCAGAGGCGCTTCTCCTTCAGGGGCATCATTTCTGCCTTCATTAGGAAGCATTTAGAAGTCAGGGTTGAGCAGTCCACAGGGTGATCTGAACCTGCCAGCCTGCAGGTGCAGTTCCCAGGGCTGTCCTGGGCACACACTGCCCACTTGTTGGTCGCACAGGTACAGCTGTCGTGGGCTGGTGAAGCGACTGCCAGAATCAAACCCAGCACAACCCCAAAGAGAGGCTCCATAGTGCAGGAGAAAAGCACAGCTAAAGTCCTGAGCGACAGCAGGCAGCATTCAAAGCTTTAATCCACTGATGGAGGCTGCTCATTCGTACACACTGGCGTGCTGCTCCCTTTATTGATTCAAATCAGACCCACCAAACAGGTTCTTCTTCCAAAACAACTGGCATCTGCTTCCCAAATCCCAGTCAACAGCTTCCCAGCTCCCTGTACTTCTCGGGGAGTGGCACCTCCTCCAGCTGCCTCCCTCGCTCCTGATTGATGAAGAAACAACAGGGAAGAGACAGCAGCCAAGCTCCTGCCATGGGCTTCCTTTATGGATTAAAGACAAGCAGCTGGCCCTTTTCCTGCTTCAGACTTTGTATGGACTGGATGCAAATGGCTGTTCAAGGAGTTTCTTACACTTCTGCAGGAAATCCTACTCCTCCACTTCCATCACGGTTGTTCCTACTTCTTTTACTGCACAGCATCTCTGTCATTCCACTATCTATATTCTTATCAGTTATGGACTTTCTACTTTCCTAGCTTTATTAAATAAAGCCTTTGGGAGTTTAATGGTTGCTGCCTGGAGCAGCTGCTGTTTCAAGAGGAACCAGAGCTGACCAGGTTGATGGCTGCTCTTTTGCAGAGAGCAGCCTCATTTTCCAGCATGGAAAGGTTTTCTCTCACCTTTCCTTTGGCACATGCTCATCCCAATGCAGCACTAGAAATACTGATTTTCATGCTTATGTTACCCTTATAAAGTTGTTTGTTACTTCTGAAAAAATTTTTCAATCTGAACTCTAATAATGCTTTTCGCAGAACACTCCAGAGGCTGCCAAGTCTCCCAGTGTTCTACAAACCTGTATTACCATTTCCATGTGCTTTGGCAGAGCTGGCAAAGATTTTCCAGTTTGCATTAAGTGAGTCCCATTCATGTGTTTTGAACTCTGTCAGACTCTTTATAAATCATTGAGACCAGTAATGACCACAGAGCAGTGTGTGCCCTGCACTCACAGCCATGTGCCTTGCAGTCAGCTCCTACCTGTGTGCTGCTTACCTGAGCACTGCCCCACTTCCAGTCTGTGCCAGCTTCCAGTCGTGGCTCTGTGTGCACAGTGGGAAGGACTCTGCCAGCCAGGGAGTGTTCAGAACTCAGAATAGGTGTAAAATCAGAGCTCCACATGGCAATGGGATGTAAATACCCTCTGCCAAAGCAGGACGCAATCTGGATATTCCTTCAGGTAATAATAACTGTAGTTAACTTTCTTGGAAAATAATTGAGATCTACAGCTAAAACTATTATTAAAACTGCCAGGTAAGTCAATTTGTCATGTTGATGATTCTATCATAGTTTAGCAACTCTTTTCCCATTTCTAAGTCATTAATTTACCCACACTAAAATAATGTCCTTTTTTTTTTTTTAATTTTCACATCCCTCCTTCAAAGTCAAAATCCATTTAACTATCACCTACCTCCTCATATCTTGTCTATATTTTATTTTGTGCTATTTAAATGGCAAATGTGAAATATAGTTCAAAATAAAAGTGCACTTCTTCATTGACTTTTGCTTTAACTGGTGGATTTTCCCCTCTGTAAATAAGGAAGGAACAGAGTTAGATTACAGACAAGTTTTCCCAACTATATATATATATATCTCCAACTTATATATATGTTAAAAAATGTAATGCCTCTATGACATCCAAAAAGTAATATTTCTTTTAATCCACACTAAGCTGCAGCAGTACTACAAGAGTTAATTATTTACAACAGCAGGCTGTAAAAGGAATAATCCTGTAGGAAATGTGAAGTGCATTATTTCTTTAGTGATCTCTGCTTCCATGGAAACAATTTCTCAGCACAATTCTAAACCTTGTAAAAGTAGGGCAGTAGGTCTATGTAAAACAGCAATTAAACAACCCAAATACTTTTATCTAGGCCATTAAATACTTTGTCCAGCATCACATGTGATTACAGTGTTCAGTGGGAAGTTAAACCACATCCCGTGGGGCTGGATGAAGTCCTTATCCCTCACTTCCTCGGGGTGCACAGCACCTCTCCCTCCCCATGCAGACACTTGGGGTGCTCAGATGTGCCACATTCTCCTTTTGGGGTGCACAGCTGTGCCACATCCCTCTTTCGGGGAGCACTGCCTTCCTCCACAGCCTCTCTTCACCCCACACACAGTCTGGCCTCATGGCTCAGCTCTGCCCAGCACAGTGAGCTCTCTCCAGCACAGCAGGAAGGAATCTGGTACCAGAGCTGGGACCAACACACTTGGATCAGGTCTGGGGAGGGAATGGGGCTGATGGGATCTGTTGGGCACCTTCAGGATGTGCCCATGCAAACCCCTCCCGCTGCTGCTTCAGGACTGTGACACGCGTGTGGCAAACACTGGGGTACCACCCCAGCATCCCTGCCCCCAGTACCCCTGGATCATCTTCCGAGGGGAACTAAAGCACAAGGGGTGTAAAAGAAATGAGAGAAACAAGTCCCAAGCGGGGCGGTCCTGCCCTGAAAGCGCTCCCTGGCCCAAGTTTACACACGTACTTAAGAACAGCTCTGCTCCGAAGCGCTCCTGCAGCAGCGGGACCAAGCGCCCTCTGCTGGGACCGAGCTTAGCTCTCTCACTTGGTCATTGCCACCGGCACGGAACAAAGAAATTCCAGACCCGGCTCGGGAGCTGTTACAAATACGGACACATTTTTCGGGGTATTGCATGTACAGTCTTTATTAGCAGACTCTTGTCTATCATCAGTAAGAAACAGCAGAGAAGCAAGCAAAGGAAAAAAGTACTGAATATCAATGGCAACAGCATTAACTTTTTACTTGGTTATGGATTTTAGTTTTTTCAACTGAATTGCTTTTGGCAAGCTGGTTAGTTAAAAAAAAAATAAAAATAAGGATGTTCCCTCCCCTTGCACACAAGATCTGCATGCCTGTGAGGCAGCACTCTGGTAACTGGGAGAGCAAAACATGATTCTGCCAACAAATGCCCACAGGGAGGGATATTTGCCAGAAGTGACATCTCCCCTCCCACAGGGAGGGGAGGGGGGTTTGTTTGGTTTATATTGTGGGTTTTGTGTTAATTTATTTTTACCTTTTCTAACCTGTTGAATTCCAGTTTTAACTGCATCATTCTACTCACTACTCAACAATTTCTCATGTCCTGAGCAAAAACTTGGTAAGGTGTAACACTAGTCCTAAGGAAAGAACAGCAGATTAGTCCACACAGGTCCACTGAAAAAAAAAACCTGGATGGGAAAAAAAGAGCTTTATAATATAAAATTTTCATGCCTAAAATGTGTCTGGTAGAACTGGTATATTAGTCAAAGAGATTTTTATTTCCTGGGAAGCATGCAACTTCCAAACTCATATCATTAACCACTCAATGAAACTAAATAATGAAAAGTAGATTAGTTTATTTTCTTACCCTGGCTTCTGTCATTACTCAGCATCACAACTGTGCTTTTTACAATTCCTATAGAATTCTGTGTGCTAGACTGGATCCTGATGGTACAAGCATTGTATTTTCTCCACCATCACCCTGCAACAAACACTTGGAAATCTGGAGCCTTTATGTACATGTCAAAGGCTCAATCCTGCCTCATGTCCTCAGAAAAATCGCTTCAAAAGTCTGGTTATTCAAAAATTACCTTACATAACATCACTGTTAAACACAATAATACAACTCTGTGACTTTACCTCAGTGGTCATTAAAGAGGGAAGCAGCCAGGACCTTGTTACCACAAGCTGGGTAATCCTGACTGAGGAGGAGGAATGTTCTCCCACCTGGGGTGTAGCTTAGCCAGGAATCCATGCAACAGTGGTGGTCAGGAAGCCCCAAAGATGAGAGTTTACAGTAAATGCAGACTGAGTCAACAGGCCAGAGAGAGATGGATACACCAAGTGGTAAATCACACACAGCAGTGGGACCTAAAGCTGTGCACCAGCACATCTGAATGTAGAGAGAGCACATAACACACACCAGTGCTTTTGAGTCCACAGCTCTTAAATGTGGGAAAATCACTGAATTTCAAGGGCTCACATTTTCATCTGCTCAGGTTCTGCTCCTTCCCCTTTATGACAGAAAGAGACTCTTGAGGCCTGATAAAAACACAACAACTTCCTGTGAAGGAGTTACCTGCTTGGGATACAACTCTATGATTTTAAAGCTTTTCAAACTCTTTATACAAACAAAAAGTTGAAACATAAAATCTTAGAATTTCATGTATGTTATGTAGAACTATATATATATATATACACACACATATTTTCTTAAAATAAAAATTGGGTCCATTGTCTCCCCTCTAGATATAAATCCAAAGTCTTGCTTGAGACTTTCAAATATATTTTAGACTTCTCTGAGAAACTCTGCCCAAGACAAACATCTGTAAATAGTAATACCTTTAGATAAGTCAAGTTTCCTTAGTATTTAGAAAGCCACAATTAAAGCACATTTTTTCTAAAAAGATTCACAGTGATACAGTTCATGACCATTTCCAAGTTGCAATCAGGAAACTCCTCAATCAACATCAATCTGTGACTGATTTATCTAAATATATACCTGTATGAAATCATAACTGAGGAACTGATATAAACAAGTGTTTTTCTATTGAACTGTACATTATAGAGAAGACTCTAAATATAAAAGTGGGGATTTTTTTCTTCAGAAACACAAATCCTTTCCTGCTCATTGCACTCAGTTTGCCACCAATCAGGAGCTCTTGTTTCCACAGGAAACAGTGGCAATAGATGTGGACAAACCCCAACAATCTGGAGAACAACATAAAATCTTCCTGTAGAATGGAAGGTCAGAAAGAGGCAACCTGTAGTAAGACAGGAGTTATCATTTCCACTGGAAACAAGCACTGCCACTACTGAGGAGTCATGAAACTCATCAGCTTTTTCTCCCCAATATAGAAGCAGGATGGAAAAGAATGTGCCAAAAAGCTACTTGACCATCAGAATCATTGGGGAAAAGTAATAAGAAAAATAAAAGTAAAAAATTAAATTGGGTGATGTATTTTGCTACAACTGGATGAAACTTCTTACTGGACACCAGGAAAGTTTGGGCTACACAACTCTCATTTGAGCTGTTTCTCTTTTGTGAACTTACACTCTCTAAAGCAAAGGAATAAATTAATTCTGAGTTAGAGGTGCACTTGCAGATAAAAACATTAGAAAAAATTCCTAAACTGAAAGGCTTGAAAGAGGACAAACTCTCCTTGAAGTTGCACAGCATTCTTGACAGGGTGTCCTCCTTCCCAAATATCAGGCAGGTCAATCATTAACTCCATGGCACTCATTAGCATTAAGCATTCCTAGGCACACAAGTCACACCCATTAGGAGTTTTCAAAGTGTTTTTAAACCACAACTGTAAGATGACACTGGATTCTTAATAGTCACTATTAAAAGGAATAACAATTCTGAAAGAGTTGACATAATGTAGAGGAGGTGAAGAAATTAAAAAATGAGATCAAAATTCCAAAGTCATCACACTGGCAATTCATGTGAATGTTCCTTCTCACTTCCTTCAGCGTTTTTTTCACTCTTGTATGTGGAAAGGAATAAGTTTTCTATCTGAGTCAAGAACTCTTCAGCAATGAGGCAGTTTGTTACCTTGCCCAAAGTCTTCCTCATGCACTCCAGAAGCTAGGAAAAAGAAAAGGAAGTATGTTTTAAATAGTCATTTTCCCCTTCTTTTATCTGGTAAGTATTGCAAAGAGATTTTTACTTATTTATTTAGAAGGAACATTACAAAAATGTTTGTACATTATAAATTTAAAAGGAACAGGGTGATCTAAACCCAAATCTCTAAAACCAATTACTCAACAACTAAATTTCAGAGCATTCTACCAACTCGAGATTTACACTTTACAAGCAGAGATGTATTGAGAGGAAAGAAAGTAATTTGATGTGTGCAATTACTGTGTGCAAGTTTTCTGTTTATGTCTTTTGCTGTGGGCAGAGTTTCTGTCTTGTTTGTGCAATAATGGTACAGCTGCCATTAGTCAGAGCTCCAGAGCAGTGACTACACTGACTGGAAAATTAAAGTTCCTACTTATCCATGATAAACATGGCACATCATTATTTTACTGTTAGAAAAAAGGACTAGGAAGGTCAAATCTGCTCTTGAGACATGTGCAGGTCTTGACATTGAAAGCACACAAAATATTGAGAAGAGACCTGAGTAATTAATTGCCATTAATTCCTCTCCAAACTGAGGGTTAAACCTGGTGTCTGCACATAACCACACCCCCACCTCTCTCAGAGGAGGATCTTTATTTTCACTGTGTTGTAAGTAAATAAGCTGTGCCACAGAAATAATTTATTATCATTAATTTACATCTTTGATTTGTAAAAGTGTAACTCCAAGTGACTTCTGTTATGACAGATTTGCATTTAAAAAACCATCTAACATAAAAAAATTAAGAGAAGAAAACTTACTTTCTGCAAACAAGTCAGGTCAGAATCTCTATGAAAAATTTTATCCATGGGGACACTGCTGTTGGAAGAAAAACAAACAAGAGTGCTGGAGAAAGCAGTCACAGGTCTTGACTGAAACATAACAATAAATGTATAAAAATTCCAACCTGGCTGTTTGTAACAGAAAGGGACACATACCTGTGGCAAAATCTGTATTTCTCGATTATCCACTTTGTTTTTTCAAATATTAATTCCCACTGAGGCTCCTCCAACATCTGTTCCATTTCAAATTTGTAGGGCAGGCCTGTAATCAATTGAAGATCATTATTCAGTGTTTCTGCTACACTCCACTATTTTTTTCCTGTTTAGTTTAGGTGCAATCCCTTCCTTCCCCATAAATGTTCCTCATTTATTACTGACTACAGAAGCCTGTAGTTCTGTTACTTGACAACACTGAGGTTAAAAGATGACGTGTTTTGGATTCCAAATTTAATTCTGGTGGGAGTAGGAACAAATCTGTTCTGCTCCCTGTCCTTGCCAATTCCCATTCCATAAGGAAGGACACACAAATCTACAACAAACCCAGCGATGGAAAAATGAATTGAGTGTTTCTAACTTAGTTGCACTTTTGTAGTCTAAGAGTTATATGGTTATTAAATTAATAAAAAAGGTTTGGTTTTTCAGTATGAATGGGCTGATGGTGAAGTGCTGATTATTGTTTTCAATTTCAAAGGAATTTTACTCAGAAATGAAGAAATTCTTCTAGTTTACTGCAGGTGGGGGAAGAGAATTCTAGAAAATATTTTTTAAAGACCATCAGAAAATTATTTGCAGAACACAATTTGTTTACCAAAATCAGGGAGAAGATACTGTACATTTCAGTCAGTCATTTCCAAAGAGCCAGAGGAGATGGCATTTTGTAAAACCTTCAATTCAGGAGCTAAACAGAAATCTGAAATCCTCTGAAAGAAAATGCAGATGACTACAAAAATGTCTAGTTCTTGGAGTTTGTCAGTATTTTAACTCCCCCCAACAAGGGTGGGATGTGTAGGAAAAGAGGATAAAAGTGCAGGAGTCTCAGTGTGGTAAACAGGAGCTGGGGCACAGCTGTGGCCACTGGTCCCCCTGCCCCAGGACTGTGCAGTGAGGCTCCAGGCAGATGGGCTCCCTTGTCTGCTTGCACAGGAAAAAACAGAGGGAACTGTGGCTCACAAGGCCTCGGCCACTGCTGTGCCAAGAGAACTGGAAACCTTGGAGTGTGGATGCAAAAATCAGGACTTCATAAATGGAGGAAGGAGGAGAGAGAATGGGCAGCTACCAGAACCATCTACTGTTATCAGGGGAATTTTCCTCAAATCCATGTCAGGAAAAGAGCAGAAGATCTGATCATCACTTGCAATACAGCAAATTTTATGTGGTATGTGCTTAATTGTTCAAGAAAGGAAAAGATCCTGTTTTCATGAAATGCCAATGGTATTTTTAATCAGGAATTTGTTCCTTTAGGTGGGGGTCCATGCCAGCATCATTTCAGCTTTTGTGCCTTGTGTTCCCCTAGCACATTTATTTGATCCTCTGACCTTCTGAATGCCATGTTACTCAAAAATTAAGGATTTTTGACCACTATAGCCATCAATTCTCTGCTATCTACTTCTGTCTCCTCAAGCAGAGAATCTGTTCAGAACGTTGCAAGTAAGACATGGGAAGCATTTTCTAAGCTGCTCACATGGATTCTGTATATAACAGGGACCTGTGTCCCAACTCTTTCACTTCTTCCAGGAGTTCTGGGAACTACTAACACAGAAGATCAATCTTGTATGTATTTATGCTTGTCTATTCCTGTCCTGACGACACAGACAACCCACAGGTTTATTCCCTCAGTAAAATTCTTGGGTTTGTCCAGCACATGTTACCATTATAAATGATACAACTTATACAATGCCATCATATTACCAATATAAATACATAAATACTGATTTCTCAGGTTCAAAACCAGACACCTTCCCCGTAACACCCAAAAGGAGAAGGAGAATTAAGGCACTGGATTAACCAGGGGTACTTACGATAGGAACCGTCAGAACTGATCTCATCACTAATGACCAGACAGGTGATCTGGGAATAGGGAAGAGGATTATTCCTGTTGTAAGGGCTTATGATCATCCCGATGAACATGGCACCACCCCTGGAGAAATAGCTCTAAAAAACACCAAAAACACCACATACAAAAATCCAGTCTTACTCAGAACAGCAGTGCTAAAACCCAAAGAACAGCTTTTACATCAATTCATGCTGAGCTGATGTACGACACACTGGTGCAGCAGTGAGTTCCCCTGCAGCAGCAGGGAGGCTGTGGCTGTGGGTTCGTGTGCTCTGCTGAACCTGGTGCAGCAGTGAGTTCCCCTGCAGCAGCAGGGAGGCTGAGGCTGTGGCTGTGGGTTTGTGTGTGCTCTGCTGTACCTGGTACTTGAGGTAGGACACTCTGGTACAGCAGTGAGCTCCCCTGCAGCAGCAGGGAGGCTGAGGCTGTGGCTGTGGGTTCGTGTGCTCTGCTGTACCTGGTACTTGAGGTAGGACACTCTGGTACAGCAGTGAGCTCCCCTGCAGCAGCAGGGAGGCTGAGGCTGTGGCTGTGGGTGTGTGTGCTCTGCTGTACCTGGTACTTGGCCTGCGTGTCGATGTCGCGGATGGAGGGGCTGGGCTCGAAGGCGGGGTGCGAGTGGTACCAGCCGATGACCTGGAAGCCCCTGGCCGCCAGCGACTCCGAGGCCTGAGTCTGGGACACCGGGTCCATCTCACACTGCAGGCCTGTGCTCAGGCTGTTGCACGGCTCTGCTGCACACACCTGGGCAAAGAACCTCCAGCTGCATCAGTGCAAGGAACCTCCAGCAGTTACAGCAAACTTCCAGTTTTAAGATTCATTTACCAGATCCTCCTCATGATGCAACTGACAGTTGAATGTAAGCTTAACTCTCATATTTCAAGACTATAGTAATGAACTTCAGCTTTAATATATTAAATTAGTTGCCTTTTAGAAATAAGTTACATTTATTCAAATTAAAACTATGATTATTTCAGTTTTAATATTATAGAGAAACACTTACTTCCACAATTTTATCAGCTTCAGAGTACCTTCCACCAAGCAGCCCAATCACTTCTGCCAGAGACACGTGAGAGTGCTGGAATGAAATCAAACAAGTAGGAAAGTCCAAGTTGTGGGATTCCTCACAAGGCAGTGACTTCCCAAGGACATGTAGAAAGAAAACTCAAGGCAACTCAACTCTCAAATACCCAGTACTTCCAGTTAAAGCAAACAGAAAAGATTAAATTTGCTTATTATATACACACCACAGATGTAGTGCAAGGGTGCAACACTTCCATACACAAGGTGATGCTGGCTTCAAAAAATACAGCCTGGGCACCACTGAACAGCTGCACATATTTTGGTACAGCCTGTTATTCTTGAAAAAATCCACACACTGCTTTGCAAACACAAAATCAATTCCCAGACTGGGAGAAAATGAAGCCATAGATTACAGAAGGGCAGTCTGTTTCAGAAAGTAGCTTTAAGGAAATTAGATTTAAAGTATGACAGAGAGTAGCAAGTAGTAAAGCTCTCAGTAAAGTAGCAAAGCTCTTACTAGTTTTTCTAGAAGGTCAATAGTTGTACATTAAGCACAATACAAATCCCATTCATTTTAGGGGCTTTATTTAATACTAGATTCTCCTTGTAGGTCTGACTGGAAAGAATCACAGAATGGTTTGGGTTGGAAGGAACCTCAGTGATTATCTCATTATTCCCCCTGTCATGGGCAGGGACACCTTCCATTAGAACAGACTGGTCAGAGCTCCACCCAACCTGGCCTTGAACACTTCCAGGGATGAGGTAGTCACAGCAACTCTGTTTTATTTTTTTGGTCTTGTTAAGTTTTTCATAAAAAAAAGAACCAAAGCCACAGCATACACATCACAGCTTTTTGAAAGACAAACTTAATGCTCACCAAATCCATTATTAAAAGTGCTTCGGAAGACACTTTCACCTGAAAGGGCTCCTGAAATGATGAACACAATAATAAGAAAAGTAATCCAAGCAATGGAGCCTCCTGGGTAATTCACTCAGAGGTACATACCTGCTTTTCTTCTGTGAACAAGCAGCATGGTATCAGCTGAAAGGGATCAAAGGAACTATAAAATGAAAGAAAATTTCTCTAAAGATGAAGGACATCAGGAAACTTTTCAAGTTTCCCACTGTCTCCTTGGCATAGGAGGAATAACCTTGTTTTCTTCACTGGATTGTTTCATCCCACATTAGGATAGCTTCCACCAAATACAGAAATGTCACCTCCCACACTCCTGAATTCCAACACAGAACATCTAAAATGCATCCCTGCTATTTCAGACCAGGATACATATTAATGCAGGGTTCCAGCCTGACACTACACAGGACATTTGTTCCATTTCTAGCAGATCTATGTTTGAACATGATGCAATCAAATACCTTTTGATTTGTCTCGAACCTTTAGAAGATTTTGCAGGTTTCAGTTTTTCTTCCTCTCTCCTTCTTGCTAATTCTTCAGCTGAGAGATGCTAAAAAGATTTTTTTTTTAATTGAATGTTTCAGTGTCGGAAGTGCTTTTTCAGTCCTGATTGCAAAACCAGCCCAGAATAAATTCTTTATATCCTTGCCCTCTAAATATAATTTGTGTATTACAAGACCACTCAAGATAGAGGCAACAGCCATGGCAGAACCAAGCAGTGTGGAAGGAATGACAACCAGAGATCAAGTCTACAAGGTGCCTGATAAGAGAATTCTCTCACTCTCCAAATCATTCAAATTCAGTAAAATCCCATCCCACATCCCAAACCAGTTGTAAATCCAGGTGTGACAATCTGCCACATCTCCTTAGGGATGAATGTTCTCAACCTTCATTTCCATCCAAATATGTATTTTCCAGGAAGCGTTAGAATTATTAAGCCACAGTTACTCAAAACCAGGTAAGGCATGACACCATTATGGAAGTAATTGTTAGAGGTAATTACTGAAAGGTTGAAAATTAAGAAGGTTTTCTATAGCGGAAAATTGAATGTTTACAGTTCTTCACTTTTCGTATAATTTGTAATTGTAGGAATAGACATTTATTTTCTTTCCACAGTATTACTGAGGATATTGCTAGTAGCAGAATTAATATTAGGAACTCATTATCACCTACATAATGAGCACAAGGAAACCATATGGGACTGAAAAAATAACATTTAAATGCTATTCTCCCATCCCCTACCATTACCCCAAAGGCACTTAACTGAAAGTAATGGGTCATGAAATCTCCTACAAGACAAGGCAAAGAGTTTTGTGGGCATAAAACCCCAGTCTAAACCCCAAATGCAGCTGTATTTATCAGCACAAAGATGTACCAGTAGCTGAAGTACTTTCAAATTACACTTCCACAAGAGAGGTTAAGTCACTATGACACAACTGTTCACTTCTCTGTTTGACACAACAGTACCTGCCAGCAATTAGCAAGAATTGATGATTTAAGGTAAGTTTAAAAGCAGGAGGGTTACCTCAAATGTCTGTCCTTCCAAATCCTTCGCATCACACCAGTTTCCCCAAGGGTCCCGCACTCGCCGTCTTCTCGTGCGCTGAGGTGAGAAACCACCGTGAGTCAAACTCTTTACCCTGAAAAAACTGCATTTCCTGCATCTAGGCAGCCATAAGGGCCAAAAGGTCACTGCCCCAGGAATGGTACTGACACTCCAACATGGCCCCAGAAAATAAAGAATACCCTAGACTTATACAGAATTGAGTAGTTCACAATTTGCCATTAATTACTGTCTGTCAAGTTTCTGGGGTTTAAGGCCGTAAAGCCTGTTAGTGCTCCATGGAATATCAGCATTCCTGACAGCAATAGGGCATTGATATCCAGTTCTGAATTAATGCTCAGACAACACACAAAGCTGTAAACTCAGTATGTTTGCATTTAGTGTATGCTACAGTTCTTTACATTTCGATTTATTATTTTTAAAGTGGAATTGATTTAGTTTTCCTCTCATCAACTGATTTACTTTGCTGTGAAGTGCTTAAAAATGCTACATTAAGTGTGAATATAAAAATTAACTCTGGCAAGCCTTGGTAATTCATGCAGTTATAAATGAGTTACTGCTGCAATTAATTGTGTGCATAGGGCTCTCAGCAAGCCCTACATATACCTACTGTATTTAACAATTGAAATGCAAGCGACTTAATCACACAATACACTTCACTATTTTGTGGCTAATAAATTATGGAGAGGTGGGGAGGAAGGGGTTGAGGCTGCAGGGACAGCTGCAGTGAAGTACCTGAATATGTTGAGTGGGTATGAGACACCTGCACTGAGACTGACACCTGAATCACAGAGCACTGTAAGGAAACTGCAACCTGAGTGAGAGGAGAAACTCCCTGAGTTGCCCTGGCTGGGGAATGCAGGCTGGGAGGATTTCCCCCCCAGTTTGTGCTGCCCCAGGCTGTACCATGGACTGCAGGCGCTGGGCCAGCTGATATGCTTCCACCGTGTCCTTGGCCTCCCGGCAGCGGCTCCTGTCGGCGGGCTGGGGCCGGTTGTACACAGCCTGCTCTGCACAACACACAGGGGACAATGCCCTGTCAGCAGAGCTCAGGGCACTCAGCACTGCCACACACAGCAATGACACAGTAAGGGACAACAGCAAATGGCACAGGGAGAAAGGAAAAAACCCTCACAGTATAGTCGTAATTCTGGGTGATGACACAGCCCTCTCCCACTGCACTTTCATAACCACAAAACCTCCCTCTTGTTAATTAATTTTTAATAACTTTACTTCAGACAAAATGCATTTGCAGGACATTGCTCCTCTCCTAGGTGACTGTCATGCAGCTTTGGACCAAAATGCATCCAGAGCCTCTAAACCAACATCAAGTTACAGGAGCATATTGACTTTTAACAGGTCACCTAATTTTAACACTTGAATTGTTTAAAAACTAGCCTTGAGGATGAAGGCATTGGTATTTATTTAGGAAATAGTTATAATTTAGTGTGGGAAAAGAAACAATTACTTGAATTCTGCCTAGTAAGAAGGAGGACAGAATTTCAGACACAGCTGGTTTCAGGACACACAGAAAAGCATGAAACAAAACAAACATCCCATCAACTAGTGTGTAGTTAAACATGAGGAAAGGGAAATAAAAGGAAAAAAATAGAAGGTTTTGTGTAAATCCAAAATTCCTAATCCCATTAACATGTTACAAGCTCCTCTAGATTTTCCAAAGTTACCAGGGACAATCTGTGGGAAGGGCCTACCCAGCAAGAATGAATGTGCATCCTGTGTGAGCAGCACACTCTAAAGCTGGGCAGCCCTTCAGCACTGCACCAAAAGAGGCTCTTTATTGCCTCCAACAGAAATATTAGAAATCCACAGATATATTATCTTTACCACAGCCAAAGTTGATTGCTCCTATCAGCTCCAGGTATGTGTGGATCCTCCCGATGCAGTTGACATCCCCACAGTTCTTCAGGCCTGGACGCACCGAGGTCTTGTTCAGGTATTTGGGTTTACATCTCTCCCTAAAACAAAGCACAGCACCTGGTCAAAGAGCAGAACAAACCATGGGGGAAAGAAGGAGCTGGGTGACTTTAACTGAAGTCCTGTTTTCACTCTCTATGCATTTATTCCTTCCTTTAAACTGATATGGAATCTTTCAGTTCAACACCTCTCTGGTGTGGAATGGAATTTTAATCTCTCTTTCCAACTAGAAGCTGTCGGAGCACAAGACAACTGAAAACAGAGTTAAACTCAGTAATTCTTTCTACTTCAAAGTAAGCACAAACCAAAACTGGCAACCAAATTTTCTTGAGCCTCCTACCACAAATCACTACAGTTCCTTACACTGAATTTTTGGAGATGGAATATAAAACATTTAAGTGTACAAGCACCACTCCAAACTGATTCTTAATCTGAGGCATTCATTTGCTCTAACACAGATTATTACCTCTTGCTGCCCTTCTGTAAAGGCAGGGCTATAGAATTGATGTCGTTGGTTATTTTAAGGAACCATTTATTAAAATCATTCTGTGTATAGGATGGCAAAAACGGCAAGAAAATAGCACAGGCAAAATAAATGCAGCCTGTTCTGGTACAGGGCATTCATTTTCTTAAAGCTTCAAAGTATTTTCATTGCTCAGCTTCCAGAATGCCAGAGAAAAAATCAGGAAGATGCAAAAGAAGCATTAATAATGAATGCTTTCCACTGGCAAGCTACCACACAATTAATTTCACTCTATTCAGAAGTAAGCCATTAGTGCTAAGCAGTGTTTTAACTATATCAGACCAGCACACCTTCATTTCAGTAAAAGAAATTAATGCATCTCACCACTGATCCAAAATGTAATTCCTGATTTTCAAATAACGCTCTGGTGTTTTGGCCTGGCGCCCTTCAAAGAATTCAGGAATAGCCTGCTTTTCCTCTTCCAGAATGATGCTTCTGTCAACCTCCACTTCTTGATCAGGTGGCTTCAGCTCCTCTGCTTCCTCTTGATGATCTTCATCCACTTGGCAGGGAGAAGGAAAAAGCAATCCACTGTCAGCCAGGTCTCTTTGCTCCTCACCGAGCTCCTGATCGGCTCCTTGTGCAGTCCCACATGTGACTGGTCCACCTTGTTCAGCTTTCTCAACAAAATTATTGCACTGTTGGTAAACCAAATTCACAGATTTATCCCCATTCAGGTGCTGGGAACATGTTGCTGCCACAGCTGGAAATACCAATGCATCCACTGTCTCTGGCCTGGTGTGCTGAGGATCTTCTTTAGGCAAAGCAGTTGCAGTACTGTGGCCAGCAGATGAAAAACCTGGTTCCACTGCTTTTTTTTCTTCAACTGGACTTTCTGGGATAACAGATGATTCAGATTTTCCTGTTTCTTGCTGGAAGGCAGGAGTGAGTAGTTCATCCATGTCATCAGTTATGTCCACTTCCTCATCATCTGACAGCTTTTCGATTTTCACCGCGTTCAGGTTGGGGTCTGCACGGCCTCTCAAGTTCCCAGCTTCCACCCTTATCCCATCTTCCATGGGAAGGCTGCTCCCACACTGACTTTGCTCTTCTTTTTCTGAATCACCATTTTTTGCCTTAGGAAAACATAAAAGACTTTTAGAAGGGAAAAACAAATGAAAACCATCTGCCTTCCAAATAATCAGGACTGTTTTATTTGAACAGCATATATTCTGAAGCGTTTCTTCTTCAATTTATCCTTTTAATTTAGTTTAATCCATTGCACTGCAACTGACTTTTACACAGCATTATAGGTACACTTTAGGCCAAGTGTAAATTTACATATATTTCCAATCAAAAAACCCTAGAAAGTAGTTATTTCCTCTTAAAGCCCATGAAATCTCAAATGAGGCTGAAGCTAAAACTAAAAAGAGCTATGTAGCAGAAAACTATATTTTCAGACTAACAACCAGCAGTATAAGGAACCTCAACTATACTCCATTTATTCTTTAGTTACACCAGCAATAAGAACAGTGATCACTCAGTGGAATCTGAGACCAGGTGTGACTTCACACTTAAATCTGCAAATAAGGATATTCCACTTCTCTGAATATGGGAATGACTGAAGTACCTGTTTTGACAGCAGTGTCCTGAAAAGACAGATTAAAACCAAGCTACCCATTGGCATACCTGTTTTTGCCAGCTCCAGGCATGCTCCATTTACCTTGTTCCTGAAGTACTGCCGAGCATAGCTCTTCACTTGCAGAACTGTTCGAGTGCCAATCAATTTGGCAATTTTTGTCCACCTGCGGCCAAATTTCACCTGAAACAACAAAGCACATGGAAGTGACCCAAACTCTGACATCCCAGACATGGCACTGCATGTGTCAAATGAGTTCAAAACCTCATTATTCATTAAAATGCACACACAGTACAGCAAACCCATGGTAAAGAACCTCACTCTTTGCATTCTGCCAAAAAGGAAACTGCATCTAGTAGTAAGAATTATTGTTATTCTTAACTAAAGGATCTTCTTCACCTATTTCAGGCACTCTGCTGCCTACTATCCCAAGGAATCCTTGAGCTTGGCAAAGCAAACCTTTTTACAATTGGCACAACCATTTAATCTCTGGAGACCTTTCAACAGTAAAGGATTTTACTTTATTACCTGATTTGCCTTCAGAACACGCTATACTTCTCATAGTTACTGCAGCATTGTGATTATACAACATGCTTATTCATATCAACCACTTAATTGTTCAAGATAAACTCACTAATTCAATTTAAAATATTTTATATATATCTATATAAACAAACTCACCAGTCCTTGTTCAAACAGCTCTTTTTCTTCTGATGTCCACTTCAAGGAGCAGCCAGGTGATTTTGTAGGCGAACGCACCCTGGGAATGCAGGAAGCAGAAATCAGTGCTTTCCCAAATCCAGATGTTCTCCAATCCCAGTCACTCAAGGCACCTTCTGACAGGAGGGCTACTCCCCCATCTTTGGCAATACTCAAAGAATTGCTCTAAACATTAATGTGATTCATAAATAAAATACTGAGAATCACATCAGCTTCTCCACCATGATGGAAGATTTAAGGCAACACAATATTCATCAGTGACCAATGGCACACAAATACATTAAAGCAGGCAAGGGAAAAGTTCAGGTAAAAAGACAACTAGAATTAAAAATTTGTGCTACCAAAAACCTGATTCACTCTAGCCTCTTGTTATACACAACAATATTTCTTCCTGTTGAAAGGTCTCTTAAATAATTTTATACAGCCAAACAAAAGAAACTTTAATTTTTTAAAACAGTATCTGGTAACCTAACAAAATCAGACACCATACTTAGAAATGCAATTCAATCATTAAAATGTACGTACATGACTTTTCCAGTTTTCTTATGTGGGCTGCAAATGCAAGAGTGAAAATAAAAATTAGCAATTGTGCTACTGGTGCGTATCCTGCAAATAACCTTATTTTATTAGAACTTTTCATTTCTACTCAGCTAACTAAGAATTATTCCCAGACAGATCTTACCTTTTCATAGATCTTTTCTCCACATCCTTTTGGTTGAGCCATATTTTTTCAGGAAGGGATTTATTAGATAAATAATATCTGAAATAGTCATTAAGTTTTCAAAGCATCAGAGATATTTTTAAGTGTGAGAGTTTTACTAATCAGATAAATTACAGTGCTTCAGAATTACCCAGCTGTAGAAACAAATACTGCAGTTTTTACAGCAGGATTTCTGCAAACTACCTAGAAATTGATAGGGCTTCAGTCACCTTAACAGGGAAAGATTTGTCCAGTTCTTTTGGAAATAGGAGGTTTTCTAGCATTCTACGGGAAAACAAAACCAAATCAGCAAAAGGATACTCTTCTTCCAGCAACATCTTCTCAATGACAGCTCTGTTTTCTTCACTAATGCTGCTGTCCAACGTCCAAGGCTGAAAACAACAAAAATACATTTTAATATCTGAATTCTGTCACACTGTACTTGAGTACTGACAATAAATAGTTTCTAAAAGTTAAGAAGAAGCACTGGTTAAAAACTCAAAAGAGTATGCACATGGAGGGAAGAGAGAACACAGAAGCTCTGATAACCTTGTTACAAGCAGCATTGATTAAGAAAATACTTACAAGATTGTTGCCAGTTCTCCAAGATGAATCAAGATAATGGTCCTGCAGCAGGCTTGATGCTGTGTTTTCATGATCTCTGAAAGAGATTCCATGTTCAGAACCACTGTATTTTTAATACTGAATGTCTTTGTATTATCTCCACTTCACGTTTCTATATCTTACTCCCAATAAAGTAAAAGAATTTTCTTCTAAATGCAAACTGCTTTTCCTGCTGAGGAGAGCTCCTACTTGCACAAGGTTTGGTAGAATCTCCTGTCATAGGGTTGTCAGAACCATAGAATAAAATCCTGGAATGGTTTGGTTGGAAGATCATCTAATTTTAACCCCCTATCATGGATAGAGACATCTCCCACTAGATGAGGTTGCTCCAAGCCCTGTCCAACCTGGCCAGGGCTCACCAGCCTTACAGGCAAGAGTTTCTTCCCAATATTTAATCTCGTGCTCATACAGACTTTATCCAGTTTATATTTAATCTTTTCTGTAAATAATTATTAATTAGAGATCTGTCACTGATTAACATCATTGATCAACTTCCTTTTCTTTTCATGCATCATAAGATTTCCTTAATAATTCATGTAATTACTTGTTTTCAAAAATCTTTACTTCCAGAACATTCAGTCTTGTCTAAAGACTAATTAGCCCTATTTTCCCTGTAGTGCTACTAAATTAAACTCACCTACTCCTCTGAAATGCTTTATGCAGCACTTCAAACATCTCTTTATAGGATAAAGGATCAGGATGAATCTCCATGTCCAGAGATGAATACAAATCCTGCTTCTTTTTGAGCATACCCAGGAGAGGGTGAGATCAAGAGCCCCCTTTGCCAGCAGCCTGTCTGCAGCAGTGGCAGGGGATATTTGAGGGCAGTGTGTCCCTGGTACAAACCTCTCATTCTCTCCCAGCACCTGCAAGTGCTTGATTTGAGGCATTACAGTCACTGCATACTCACTTCAGCATCCCTTATCTGTGAATTTACTGAAGCCCAGAAAGCCAAAAGGATCGGGCTGCATCAAAAGCAACATGGCCAGCAGGGCTTTGCTCTGGTGAGACCTCACCTGCAGTGAGGTGCTGCATCCAGCTCTGGGGTCCCCAACATAAGAAGGCCATGGAAGTGTTGGAGCAAGCCCAGAGGAAGCCACGATGCTGATAAGAGCACTGGAGCACCTCCCCTACAAAGACAGGCTGGGAGAGCTGTTCAGACTGGGGAAGAGAAGGTTGTGTGGAGACCTGACAGCAAAAGGGCTACCTGAATATATAAAATACCTGAAAGGACTACAGGGAAACTGGAGAGGGACTCTGCAGGAACTGTAGTAGTAAGACAAGGACTAGTGGATACAAACTGAAAGAGGAAAAAATTAGGTTAGATATTAGGAAGAAATTCTTTACTTGAGGATGGTGATGCCCTGGCACAGGCTGCCCAGGGAGACTGTGAATACCCCAGCCCTGGCAAGGTTCAAAACGAGATTTGATAAAGCATTGAGCAACTTGATCTAGTGAGAGATACCCCTGCTCGTAGAAGGGAGTTGGGATTAGAAGATCTTTAAGGTCCCTTCCAATCCTTAACATTCTATGAACCCGTTTCTCACCTCCCTCTCAGCGTTCAGCTTCCTGAGCCTCGCTGCCTCCGCGAGCTCTCCAGCACAGTTACACAACCCAGCACCTTCTCCACGGGTATTTTAAGGATTCTCCCAGCAGCCCCGCAGCGCTGTTCCGGGCTCTGGGGGATGCCATGACGGCGGTTCCGCGTTCTCCTCACACCAGCGCTACCACAGCCCCGTTCTCAGTGCCCTTCCCACCATGCCCCACACCGGGAGCGCTGCCCCCTCTCCGCGGGCACTCCGTGACACTCCAAGGTCTCTGCCGGAGCGGCGGGAAGCGCCCGGCCCGGGCCGCCCCCTCAGGAGCGGCTCTCCCCTCACGATCCGCGCCCGCCGCGGGGGGACGGGGCGCGCTGGCCGAGCGGCAGCGGCACCCCCGCGCCCCTCACTCACCCCGGCGCGGCCGCAGCGTCCCCCTCGATGTCCACCTCGGGCTCCTCCGCCGCCGCCATGACAGCGGGCCCGGCGCTATCGCGGGAAGGGGCGGCGCGGCGATGGGCGGGAGCAGCGCCCCGACGAGCGGCCGCGACGGAGGCGGAGATGGCGCTGGGGTAGGCGGAGCGCGGGGCGGCCGGGGCGGGCGGCGGACTGAGGGACCGGGCCGGGAGCTGGGGGGACAGGCAGGGAACTTGAGGAACGTGGCTGGGAACTTGGGGGACATGGCCAAGAGCTGAGGGGACATGGCCGAGAACGGAGGTGTCACGGCCGGACTGAGGAGACATGGCCGCCGCTGAGGGGACATGGCCCAGCGCTGAGGAGTTACAGCCGGACTGAGGGGACATAGTGGGGCGCTGAGGGGACATGGCCGGGCTGAGTGAAGGGGAAGGGGGTGCAGTCAGGCGGGGCCTGAGGGATGCAGAGATGGGAAGCTGGAGCGCACAGTGGTGAGGGGCACCCTCAGAGATGGGTGCGGGTCTGGGCCCCTCACTGCCAGAGGGACATGGAGCTGGGGAAGGGCCTGGAGCACAAGTGGGATGAGTGGCTGGGGGGGCTCAGCCTGGAGAAAAGGAGACTCGGGGGACCTTTTACAACTCCCTGTCAGGAGGGTGAGCCAGGTGGGAGGGTCGGGCTCAGCCTCCGGGGAACAAGGGACGGAACAAGAGGAAACAGCCTCAGGTTGTGCCAGGAGAGGTTTAGATTGGATATTAGGAGAACATTCTTCACAGAAGGGGAGATTAAACGTAGAACACCATGCCCAGGTTGGTGGTGGAGTCCCCATCCCTGGAGGTTTTTAAGAAAGGATCGGATGTGGTACCCAGTGCTTTGGTTGACAGGGTGGTGTTTGGTCATGGATTGGACTCGATGATCTTTGAGTTCTTTCCCATCCTAAATGGTTCTGTGATCCTCTGAGCCCACACGGGCTGTGTGCCCCTACGTCCTTCAAGCATGTGGTCATGTCTGTTCCTTCACCAGGGCATTGCGAGGGTCAAGTTAAGTGTTGTCTTATCAATAACAAAAAATCGGTTTTTTGCATTCTTAAATCCATGTTTCATTTCTCAAAATGTGCTTGGGTGCTTGTGGTAGCTTGGTTTGTAATCTGAAGGGAAATGTAAGGGTTGATTATCATAATATAGGAAGTAACCCCAGAGAACTTTCTGTTGACTCAGAAAGCGTTTCTGTTTATGTTTGTGTTGTCATCTCAATACAAATATTTTGAACCAAGAAATGGTTGGAACCTTTTTATTCTGCATATTTTATCTTTGTGCTGGAATGGATTTGAAAATGAGATTAATAAATGGCAAATGCAATGGTTTTTGTTCTCTCTACTTAAAAATGCAAAATCTAGACAATGGTATGACAAAAGATAGAAAGAAAAATAATTGTTAATAATTGTTGTGGTCTCAGGAATACCTTGAGGAAATACAGACATCTTCCTATTCATAATAGATTTTTTTAAACTTGAATTTTTGATTGCAAACAATGCGTAATGAAGCTGTCCATGCAGGCTAATATTCACAGATATATGAAAAGTTATTTTCTATCTTTGTCTTGATTTGTACCAGAAGATTTAAACACAATCTGTTTAAGGCATTTTAAATAGGTCCCAAGTATGTGATTCATGAAAGAAGCAGAAGACTAATCAATACTTAAAAGTTTAACAGTGTCTTTAAGATCCTTTTTTCCCAAGATCACCTTTGCTAACTTAATTCTGCCAGCTCAAGCATAATAATGCTTTCATTTACTTCACTGATGTATTTTCATATCTTGGTGTAAAGTTTTGGCTCTACTTGCTTTAAACATGGATAAAAAAGAGCCTGCAGGCTCGTTCACCTTGAGAAATGAGTATATCTAAAACCCGAGAGTTCTTTGCTATGCATGTCCTGTAGAAACTCAGGACCAGCTTTTTTTCTGGGGTAAAAATACCATTTTCTATCAGCCAGTGCAGGAGCTGGTCTGGGTCATTTATGCCTTGTACAAATTCTTCTTTTTTAGTCCTTAGGACTTCAATTGCATATGGATTCGTAAACAGGCTTCTTGAATGCATGATCATGTTGCTAATAAAAAGTGAATTGAGGTATTGTTTGACAGTAAATAGGAAATAGCAAAGCAAGTTCATGTAATTTCAGTCTTTTCATAGAACTATGAACCAACAACCATTGTATATCAGTGATAAATTTTTAAAGAAATCAAAACTCACACACCTTTGAGTCTCTAGTTGCTAGAAGTCCTTTGATCTTCCTTTGTTCTTCCTTAGCAACAAGGACAGCTTGATAACAAAACAAAAGTCTGTGATATGGAAAGATGTTTCCCTTGGAATGCTTCTTCCAGATTTTTCATGCATAATTAGGGATTAAAAAAGTCCTTTTGTGAATCTGGTATTTGAATAGAAGATAGCTGTTAGTCGAGTTACTCTGTTCCTCTGGCCAAGCTGGTTCCTAAATGACCATTCAATTAAACATGACAAAAGAAAATTCACAGCATAGTTACTGTTGCCATGATCACACACCTTGTATGAACTGAAATGAAAGAGTGCACACTGCCAGCTATGCAGGTGAAAACCCTATAATGCAATGAAATAAAAGCATAAAGACCTAGATAAAAATAAACTGTATAAGCAGCTGGTTATAAAAAGTGATCCAGCCTTTCTAATATGAGCTATAACTCCAGTCAGGGGTATATTTAAGGCCATTTAGCTTGTCATTCCTGCTCTAACCCAGAGTCTGTCTGGAAGTTAATTCTTTTACATGAAGTGGATCAAGGTGTGTGATTCAGTGTGCAATATTTAAAGTATAATTAGAGCTTTGAATCTGTGTAGTCTTCCATATGGATGTAGGACCTTGGGATCTAGCTGTAATTAATTTAACTTATTGGTGTTTAAATTCCCTACAGAAGAGAAGGAAATAAAATAGTAATTATCCACACGTTTTGAAACCAATTGAGAGAGAAATTGAGATTACAGACTTTGGGAAAAGCTGGAGTTAAAATGAGCTGAAAAGCTGAAAGCTTGACCTTATTTAAGCAAATGGGAAATTTTGCCATCAGTTTCTTAGTTCAGTGCCCTTTCTGCTGGGTCCTGCTCTCTTTGCATGTATTTTCTTTAATAGTATGTACAAGGTGACTGATAAATTTTTAAAATTTTTTGCTGTTGACTTTAAATTTATAAGTAAGATCGCAAAATTTATTGTATTAAAAAAAAAGTTTTATTGAAGAAATAGCTGGGAAAGGCAAGACTTTTAATATATATTTTGAAAGCCAGCCAGTTACCAAGTCAGCGAATTTGACAGCCAATTTAAGAGCCCAGTAATTCCTCTGAAATGCAAAGAAGGGCATTACACCAAGAATAGCAAAACCTTTGTCATTTAGTTAATGATTGTTAACTCATAGCATGGAAAACTATGGTTTAATGTGGACTGAATGATGTTCCCAAATCTGCCACTGACTCAGTAAGCTGCAAATTATTGAGTCTTCATATTTGACTTAGCAAAGTCCTGAAGATCTCTCTGTACCTTGAGTAAATCAGTCTTTACTCAGTTTGGGGAAATGGGATCTTTGTGTTGTCATTACTATTCTTCCCATGCAAAACAGAAATGACAATCCTTGATCCCCTTCACAGGAAAGTTGTGAGCTATTGCAGTGGAAAATGTGCGTGCTGAGCAGAGTTATAGATGGCACAGGAATTTTTTGAACTCCTGGGAAAAATAAAAAAAGAAATGGTGATATTCTTTAAGTTTCCATCAGTATGGCAGTCATTTCCCAGTGTTGTGAATACAGGAATTTCCCTAGTAAGCAGGTCCTAGAAGAGATGGAAGGGTGCAGTTCTCCTCCCTGGCCTTGAGGAGGAACATTTGAACAATATTTGCAGGCAGCATCTCTTTCAGAACCACCTCACTTTATTTTGGAAAATAGCAAGTAGCAAATGATGTGTTATGAGATGTAAATCACAGTCCTCAAGATATAATTATGCATTTTTTTAAAAAAAGATTCTCATTATAAATACTTATGAGGAAATTCTGTCTTAAAGCAAGAATCATATTTGGAAATAAAATTTTGGAAGCTTGTTGTATAGATTAATTTTAATAAATTATGCTTTAAAAGCCCTTATTTTTTAATTATTATTTTAACCACTTTTAGAATTAAGCCTTTGTTCCAACAACGACTTCATAAAGAGATTCAAAATTACCTATTTGAAGTGTGCTTTTTTTGTTTATATCTTTTTCACTTACTAACTCACTTTATTTGACATGTAAATGTTTAAGAGAAGGGAAAAATATTAAGGCTCAACACCTCTTCTCTTTTAATTAAGTGCATGAGACCACAAATGTGTCAGATCAGCAGTAAACTCCACATTAAAAATAAAATTGGCAGTATTTAATATTACTAGAGATCTAAGAAAACAAGCAAATTGGAGAGAAGGAAGAGGCAAATCTTTGGGTTTCTTAGTTATCTTTTATATTTATTTTTTGTCAGAGGGGCATAAGGTAATTCACAGACCACTTTTACTTCTGCTGGCTTCTTTAGCTCCATGTGTCCAAGGGCTAGATTATAAAGCTATTTTAAAAGGGTATTTATTACATTATTTTAAAAAGAAAATTGTGAGCTTTACAAAATTTGTAGATTTGAAGGGCAAGTGATACCCTTGATAGGAAAGATATCAATTTTGGTGTCTGCTGAGTAAGTGTCTGTGCAGGGAACTGTTTCAATCTGGCTGTAGCTGGGACACTTGAGTCAGTTATTTCTGACATGCAATCTCAGTTTTGCTCCTAACTTGTGTCCTTGGGCAAATCCCTTAATCCCTGTTCCCTGTTTACACAAGCATTAAAAAAGGAAATTTTTTTTTCTACCTCACAGACACGTCCTAAGTGTTTATTACTGTTGGTGCAGTACTTTGAAGTTATAGAGTGCTTTGAAGTTTTTGTCCTTTGAAGTATTGTTTTCTGACTTCTCAGCGATGAACATTTATTTCTTAAATTAACGCATGCCCGTGTTCTCTAGCTGATTTTATGTTGCCATGTCATCATCAAATATACATTTAATTGTCTCTGTTTTAATTTCTGGAAGATGAAAGCGATCCAAAGTACACCTTGAGTTTGGTGGAAGGAGCCTGTGAGGGGCTGTGGCTGCAGGACTGAGGCTCCTGCAGAGGTCACCATTCCTCCACCGAGGCTCTTGCCGAGCTGGCTGTTGGGAACGTATCTCGCTGTGGAACAACCAGCCTGTGAGAGATAATACAGCCAACATCATTATCTAAACATTGTGAGGGGTGCAGAAATATCTCTGGGTGATCGAGATATTTTCCTTAATAAACACGGCTCATGAATAGAGCTCTGTTTTGGATAACTAGAAAGCTGAGTGTGGCCGAGCTGGTTGAGGTGGAGCTATATTTAGGCAGAGCTGGACTGGGAACCAGCAGTGCTGGAAGAGTTCATGGTGATGATTACAGTGAGCTTCACTTGTTAGAACATTGGGAAAGCTGAGCTGTCAGGATTTCTGCAAGAGGCAAAGTGCAGTGCTTGGTTTTGCCTAAAGATGAACTGCAGTAAATGAGGGAAGTCCAAAGGGGAGCTTTGATGCTGAGTGATGGGTTTGTGCCAGTCATATTTCTATGGAGAGCAGGCTTGGGGCCTTTCTGGCTGGTGTCTAGATAGGAGCTGTTCCCTAGGGAAGTGCCATCCCCAGTGGCACAGGCAGAACAGGGACCAGGGGCCTGAGCAGGACCTGCTGAGGGAGGGACAAGCTGATTTGAGCAATCTGACAGTATTCTGTGCCTGATTCAGGATCCCATCCCATCCCACCCCATCCCATCCCACACACCTCTTGGTGGCACAGAGCCACCCCTGCAGAGCCTGTGGCAGGCAGAGTGCTCGAAAGAGAGACCTGCAGAAGCCACAGCTTCCCACATTTGTCCACTGCTTATGGATGCTTTCAAAATACCAGCAATGCAGCAGCTGGTATAATACCCCAGGTATTTTATTCTATTTCCAAAACAAGCCACAGACTTATCTCAGCACTGTAGGGCTGTTTCCTCAGGCATAAACAAATGAAGGTCACGCTAAGCACTGCAGCCATGCAATGCAAACTGTTCTTTTTCCCGAAGATTAACGAGTACTTCCATGAAGTTCCCGAGCTGGGGTAGCTGTGAGTGGACAATGCACATCTGCAAAGTGCCACTGAGGGCTGTAAATGCCAGCAGAGCAGGCTGGCTGCATCCAGCTCCAAGAATGAGGCTTAACAAGTACATAACTCAGCCAAAGTGAAGATTAGGATTGTTTTCCTAATTATGCATTTATAAGTGAATTGAAGAAGAGTGACCAAATTACTTAGGAACCATTTTTTGTGTCATTTAGGCATTCAGGTTTTGAATAATTAGGTTTAAAGCATTTTTCCAAAGTTCTTCATGGCATTACTTGGCAGGTTATTTTCTAAAAAGCTCCATGGTGGAGGTTGAAGGAAAAAAAAAGTTGCTAGCTTAGCTTCACAGAGGTAAAGAAAATAAATGTTCTTGTTTCAGAACATAATAAATAAAATATAAGTTAGTTTGAAAGAAATAGAAAAATGTTCTGATATATTGAATAATATATTTAGCCACTGCAACTTTCATAATACAAAGTTTAAAAAAAATTACAATTTTTATGTCTAATTGATGAGTATTACTAGTTATTTGTTTCTACACATATTTATTCTGCAGACATATTTACTGTCACAAGCTTAATTTAAATTTAAGAACTAATTGTATGCCAATCTGTTGACTGAACCTGGACACCAATTGGTTGAAAGCTGTATCAATGTCATAATTTTATCTTATATATAATTTTAGAGCTTTAAATGTGTCATTTCAGACCAAGGTTAACAGAAAACAGCTATGGCAAAACACAAGCTCTCCTATCGTTAGGATAAAATGTAAATGATGTAAAAGTATTGAGTTACTAAATGCTGAGACAGCTTCAAGGATCAGCAAAACCAAGTGGTGAGAAGGATGGGGTTTTTCTCCAAAATGAGCAGTTTTTTTTGCAATGTAAACCAAACAAGCCCTTGTGATTTTGAGTCAGGAACATGCACTTTGTCAGTGCAATCTTACAGAAGAAAATACTTTATAGAAGTTCTGTTACTGGTGAAGATAGTGAAGATCTTCCTCACAGCCCCAGCATTGTTCCCAGAAGGATCTGGTGCTGTCACTGCATCTGCCACAGAAGCCTTTTGGCCAAATTTGCTTGGTAGAGGTAGAGCACTTCATGAAAACTATTCTGAAATTATACCAGTACCAAGCAGCATTTTGTTCTTAGTCATCATAAAAATCTATCACCAGTACATCTTCATGGTTCTATCTAAATCCTTCTATCTATAGCACTTTCCTAGTCTTTAGACAATTGGAATTACTCAAGGGGTTACTTGTAACCACATTTTTTAAAAAAATAGTATTCTTTTCCTTCCTTCTGGGAAAAAAAGATATGGAAGCAATTGCTTGTTCATTTATTTGTTTATTCCATTTGCCTTTATTATCATTTAGTTGTACTCCAACCTGATCAACTGGTTAAAATTATCTTGTATTTTTAGTTGCATTCAGTTTATGTTTGTTATACATCAAAATGAAGTTGAACTTTCCTGCTGTAGCAGGAAATCACAGGCCTGTAATTGTTTCTTTCTTATTAGTGTTTTAGTCTGTTCTCAGTTCTGTAATTCAGTATCTTTTGCTCAGTCTCACAGTGTTTCTCATTCAGAGGGATATAGAGTTGATTCTTTCATGTTATTTCCCCTTCCCAGTTCTGGCAGCTTCCCCTGTCCTCTGAATCCTCTGCCTTTAACTGACTATTTTGGCTTCCCCAGAAAGTGTCTTCTTGTATGTCAGGGTCTGGATTCCTGCACCTCACCTCAGCTCCAGTTCAGCAGAGGATATGGTTACACATCCAACTTCAGAGGGGTGCCTCAGAGGAGTGTGAGTTTTACTCCCAGAAACATCAGTAGGACATCAGCAACTCCTATTTTTTTCTGAATTCTGAATAAAGTTCTAGCACTGAGGACCTGATTGACTGGAGCACAGGCTCAGGACCTCAGCTGTCCTCCTCTCTGTTTGACTCCATGAGAAACACCCTTGTTGATTTGGAGAGCTCCCTAAATCACAAAGTCCTGACAACTCCTCCAGATTCATGGTGTTTGCTTTCCTTGGCATGTCCCAAAACACCCTTCTGTGTTGGGCTGCACCTGTGATATTCCAGCAGCTCCCTTTGTTCCCAAGCCATTATGTCTTCCTACTCAAATTTCCATTCAAAGAGTGATTCATGCAGCAGGGGAAAGGCATGACCTGGCTGCCCCCTCAGTTTCCATCGCTGTGCAGATCATGTGCAGTCCCATCTGAACTGGAGTTTTCATTTCAAACTTCTCTATTCCCATGCCTGGAACTAAGTCTTTTATTCCTTACTCCTCTGGTCTGCACTGGGAGCAGAAAATTATTTGCTGCATAAAGAGGCTTTTGAAAAAACACCCTAGTTATGGTCACAGGAGTAATGCAAACACAGCAGCATGGATTTTCTTTTCCCTAGGAATGTCTTTTCTCACAGCACACAGGGTTGGTACCTGTGCCACAGCTGCTCTGTGGACAAAGCACAAGTTTGACTCATTATTTCAGCATCCTTTTTATTTAATAAATAATAGCTTCCATAACTTGACTGGTTGGTTCTGATGTCCAGCTGGAGAGAGCTGCACACCTCCACCAGCAGTCTTTACAAGAGCTGCATCTCTTCAGGCATCCTTCCTAAAGCTTTTGATGTCTTCCATTGTTCCTGCGCTACTTTGTTTTTCATCCTTTGAATATTACTACCTTATGCCTTTTTGAGTCTCTTCCACACTGTCCCTCTAACCTCAACACACTCATTTGTAAATTCAGTTTGCTTTAATGTGCAGTTGAAGCATTCCCTGTTTGAGAAAGTTTTAGAAGTTTGTTTTGGTTTGTGATTTTTAAATTTTTTTGTTTGTTTGTTTGTTTGTTTGTTTGTTTGTTTGTTTGTTTGTTTGTTTGTTTGTTTTTCCTCTCCCTGTCTAAATAGCAGTTCTAGGTTTACAAGTCTATGAGGTTTAAATTGAGTTCTCTGAGACTTGTGGGACTTCTGTCAGATGAAATGGTAGATGCTGAACAGCCTCTAGACCCATTGTAATTTACCTGTAAATGTATTTATATATCCTATGGTTCACAGTGAAGCAAAATCCTTGGCTCAATAATAGAACAGTAATATGCCCACTAGGGATTTTCAAAGACCCAGATTAAGGAAAGAATAGTGATTTTTAATAGCTGGAATCAACCTTCTTTTTCTCTTGTGTCACAAGACATAGGGAAGTCTCAGTTTCAATTAAAAGTTAATATTGCATCATCAAAATGGGATAAACGTGACATTAAGAAGTGAATAGAAGGGATATTGTAAAGACAGCTCAAGTACTTTTAGTGAATTCATGTTTAATTCAATAAATTGTCTCTATTTAAACATTATCTGAAGCAGGCAGAGCTTGCAATGGAATTCAGAGCAAACCTGCTGGAAAGTGTACATGGCCATGGCAAGTTTGCTACAAATATTGGCAAATTGAACTTAATTGTGAGAGATTACATCTCAAGTTTCCATTTTCCAGTTTGGTTTGTTTTCTGTATTACTTTGATTTTAAGTTTTTCAAATTAAAAACATCTTTTGTGCTCCCTAGGTTTGGTTTTGTTAGTTTATTTTACAACAGGTTGCATCAATGTCATCTAGATGTGACTTCTAGTTTTGCTTGAATTGACACCAAAACCTCTGGGATGGTGTTTTGCTCCCCCCTCCCCTCTTTTATTCACTGGCATAATTTCCATCCAGCAAAGCTTTTCAAAAATAAAGAAGAAAAAGGCCTTCCTGTACAAGCTACCTGTGAATCCTATCCAAATATGAAAGACTTGTGTAAAAGCTTGGCAGGCAATCCCAGCACATGCCACTTAGTGACTTCCTTATTTTATGTTCTCATTCCACGTACAGAAAATGAATCTGAAAATCAGAGTAATTTCCATTCATTTTCAAATACAAAATTGTAAATGGTAAATTTCCTATCTGTGTGTAACACCCACATTTTAAATCAAAAGTCTTGAATGCTGACAGCATTAGTCATAGGAAATCCTGTATGAACATCCAGCACTTGAGTTGGACCTTCCCCTGGATCACACCATAGAAGGAGTTTGCAGGAAAACATTCTGTTACTCTCAAATCCTGTGTTGATTTTAACCCTTTACCTGCCATTGACTCTGGTATAACAGTGCTTTTTTTTTTTTTTTTTTAGAGGCCATTTGCCATTTTCTTCAAAATGGTATTGAAAAACAATATATTCCAGTGCTAAAACTGTCTGTATTTTAATAATACACCAGAGGTGCACTTTGACACCCTCCCTTACAAGCACAGTCTTCAGTATATGCTGTAATATGAATAAAAAAACCTATTTAGAATATTATATAGTTATATTAATATTAATGTATTAAGTATCACCATGAAACAAAGTGTACAGGTCAGTAAAAATGGAAAGCTAAAAAAGTCAACATAACTTTGTACATTAACCCATAACATGGCCAATGCAACACCAGTAACAAACCCAGCTGTGTTGCACAGGATCATTTTCACATTACATGGCTGAATCAACTGTGACAATTTCTTTGCCTTTATTTAAAAGGAGCCATCTCTCAATGGGCATACTATATCTTTAAAAATTAAAAAAAAAATCTGCTTATCATTTTCATCTAGTGGGAAAATCCCACACATGTTGAGTTACTGTGGAACAGCTGGCTTAAATTAAGGCTTTGGACTTAAGGAAGGAATCTTAGAACATAAAGTATCAAATAATAGCTAAATTCTAGATTAAGATGAAGCTTTTAACGTCAGGCATGGCAAGCAGATATTAGGCAAATGGACTTGAAGAATCTTAGGTTTTTTGTAATGTGGTGAATCTTAATACTCCAGTTTTACATCTAGAACCAGCAGTGTTTAAACATAGTTTAATCTAGTTTGATAAATAAATCAAAATTCATTTTAATACATTGTCATTCATATGGAACAGACTTTGGACTATGAAATACTGATGGATATGCACAAAATAAATAGAAATCCATTAAAAATTCCCAGTAATTGAGAGCTCTGCTTTTATTGACTCTTCTCATGAATTTGAAGAGCCTTTCATAGATTTTGTGGAGCATCATCATTTAATGATCATTTTTACTTGTAAGGCAAAAGTGGTAATTTTTATTACATGGAGAGTCTGTTTGTTTTGAACCTGTACTTATAAAACTTTTCTTTTTGAACTCATAGACTCATGGAGTCATTTAAATCAGAGAGTAGATCTCTGTGAAGTCTCTATCATTTTGAAGCTCAAAACAGATTCAGGATTTAGACCAAGACATAGTTGTTTGGTTTGGGGCTTTTCAGCTTTGTTTTTTAAGCCAAGACCTGGCCTGCCTGGAAAAAGGAGAATTAAGCTTGGTATTTCTACACTGCAGATCTCAATCAGCAGTTATGGAAAACTGTGTGTGCAACTATAAAGGAGCTCCTCATGTACAGCTGTAGCTGGAATTGGAACTCAAATTCATCACTGATTGTGCTCTTGGCTGGTGTGGTATCAGCTGAACCCCAGAAACACGGAGGAATCTGGGTTTTTTATTGTATGCTAATGGCGAGGTGTTGCTTGTTCCTGTTTCTGTACAGTTGTAAAGACAAGGAGTTTTATTTCTTCTTAATTGCCTTAGATCACCAGATCTAAGCAGCAGAGGAGTGAGACTCCTGGAGAGGCAGGAAGGGGTGAGATGGTTGGCAGTGCTTTCCTGGGTTGATAGGACTGTGCTCCTGTGCTGGGATGGGCAGAGTGTTAAAAAAGGATAATGGGAGCTTTTCTTTCTTCTTAGATTGGGCTGTGCAAGTGTCAAAACACGTAGAACTGAATTCCAGGAGGGAGCACCATTAGAAAGCCTACAGAAAATCAGGTGGCACTGAGCTGCTAGTGTTCCTCATTTGCAACAAGTTTGAGAATTGGGCTGTTTTCAACAGAAAAAGAGAGGAACTTCAGAAGGTATTTCTTTCCCTGAGCTCATTACTTTGTTGCTTTTGTGCCTATGTTGTCATTGTTACCTTTAGAGTTTGTTTGGAACCGTAGCTGGCTTTGCCAGTAGCAAAAAGGAGTTGTAGATCCTGAATGTGAGAGCTTTTCATCGTTGCCACATTCAAGCCACAGCAAAAACCATTAACATTTAGTTCAAATCCAAGCCTTTCTCATGTTGCCAGCCTGGCATTTCCTGTGCAGTGAAAAACACAGGAGCAGTTTCTGCACGTGAGGATGATAATGCAGCAAACGGAGGGGGCCAAGGAAATAGCTTCAAATTAATTGTGGGTGTGGTAGTGTACTTTGTAAGTAAATTCAAAACAGGCATGGAAGCCAATATCAGGAACATGTGCAAGAAATTCCATTTATTAGACTTGGAATAATAACCTCATTGCCCTCTTAAATAATTTTAAACATATATGCATAAAGTTAGTCATCTAACAAAAACAGTTTCATAGGCAGGTACAGTAATGTCTCACAGTTCTCATTCAAGTTAATGGCTGCATGAAAAATATTCCCTGGGAAAGTCAAACCATGTTTTATAGGTTTGTCCATATGGGAAGCTGAGCTTGTTTAACCAAAAGTGTGAATTCAAATTAAGTTAGTAAAACTGGTGCAAAATCTGTCTGGGCATTTTTGTACTGCAAGTTCCATTGAGAAGAATGAATTTAGAAGTTCTGGCTCGATCTGTGGCAATGTGGATATTGCTGTGAGCATTTCTTTCAGGAGATGCCACATCCTCACTTCCTGTACCTGCATTTCTGTTCCATCTAGAGCTACTTGAGGCCACACTTGGACCAGTTTGAAACCATCCCTTTGAAGGAGATGGAGCTGTGTAACTTTCCTACAAAATGAACATTTAGTCTGAGGCTAAGATGAGAAAAAACTCGACTCCTGCTATAAAGTGTTTTGCCCTTGCTCTTCCTTCCTTCCTTCCTTCCTTCCTTCCTTCCTTCCTTCCTTCCTTCCTTCCTTCCTTCCTTCCTTCCTTCCTTCCTTCCTTCCTTCCTTCCTTCCTTCCTTCCTTCCTTCCTTCCTTCCTCCCTCCCTCCCTCCCTCCCTCCCTCCCTCCCTTATAATGTACTCTTTCCACTTTTTTTCAGTGGCCTTATTTCCAAAACTGGGATATTCAGCATCTTCAGGACTTGTGCTGCTTTGTTGGTAACTGTCAGTATTTTGAGAAACAGCCAAATTGGTCAACTTCATTGTTACTTCTCCAAAATTACACGGAGCCTAAACTGTCAGTAGTTTGAAGTGTAGTGAAGGGCACTTCCCTAAACATACTGAGCTGAGGTAGTTTTTGGAGTGCAGAAGTGGGAAATAAAACCCAGAAGTCTTTAACTATGTTGATGTATTAAAAGCACAGATAAATCTACACAGAGAAAAGCTGCCTGCTTTTCCACAGGTCACACTCCTGAAAACTGGAATTTGTGCTGTACCAGAGATCTCTGGTACTGGTTAGAAATCTGTGCTTCAAAGAGGAGCAACCTGGACAAAGAACACTAAATTCTGCTTACAATACATCATTTAAAAAATGAAATTTGATGTTAA
The DNA here is from genome assembly GCF_029582105.1 of Oenanthe melanoleuca. Taxonomy (NCBI): domain Eukaryota; kingdom Metazoa; phylum Chordata; class Aves; order Passeriformes; family Muscicapidae; genus Oenanthe; species Oenanthe melanoleuca. The sequence continues at coordinate 3,202,234 of NC_079342.1, read as the reverse complement.
CTTTCTAGAGGTTGGTTATGGTCAACAATTTTGGAGACTATCTGCAAACTCCTGTACTGCCACTTCTGGAGTCAGCTGCACTTACTGTTTTTACATTTTTACATTGTTTTTATATAATTCTGCATATTAAAGCACTTGCTTCACTAATTAAAATATATGCACCTATAAATACTTTATCTTGTTCAGTCAGGAAACAGGGAGAACAGACAATCTGTATTATTGAGAGCAGAGCCAAACAAGAAAATTGGGGATGGATTTTGCCTGGAGAATTCAGGTTCTTTTTTTTCCCTTCAGGTATTTGGGTCAGACACTTGGTGATTATTAACATGATAAAGATCATATCTTGACTGGGGCCCTAAGACACCACTGGAGGGTTCATTGTAAGTCTTATTTTTAATTACTTCTTGCAAGGAGTTTTGCACAGTTAATATTTGGGGATAATATTTGGATAGGGAAAAAAAAGGTGCACATTATGTATGGGCTGCAGCAGAGTAAAGCTTTGCATATGGAAATTTGTTCATCACTAACACGTGGTGGATGTTTGCAGAAATGTTCTGTGTAGTGAATGTCTCCTGATTCTAATCAGGTAATTGTTGCTCCCTGGTTTCATCCTATCTGACTGGAGGCTCCTAAGTTAAAAAAAAAAACCTCATTGCAGAGGCACAGGCACTTCAACCAGCAATTTAGTTTATCCAGATCACTCTCTGAAGGGGCCTGTGCTTTTCTGTCATCTCTAAAGAGAACCTGTAGTACCTCCTACCCCAGTTTAGTTAGGTGTCAGAAGTTAAAGTGAATAAATCCTGAGCTGTATCTCTAAAGTGTTATGGATTTTTGTGTCTGATTTCTCAAGGTGAAAGTAAAACAACCTCCAGAACTTGCAAGGAGTGTGCAGCAGCTCACAATTTTTGCTGCTGTTTAAAGTTCTAAAACTACTTTTGGATGAAAATGAACTTTTCATAGTTGCCAAGGTAGTTTGATTTGCCATCACACAAAGTCAGCAGCTTTGAGAATCACATCACTTGAAATAGGTAGGCCCCAATTTTGGTAGTGCTTGGCCATACTTTTAAACTTACCAGTGATCTGTTCAGTGGAGATTCAAAACTCGTTCAGTTTTGTCTTTTCAGTACAGTGCTGTGTGAGAGAGAGAGAGGCTTTGTGAGTTTGGATAGCAATGGTGTTGGATCCTGCGTGTTTTCACGACTCGTTATCTGAGACAGAAAGGTGTGTAACAGCAGCCATCTGAAAGCCATGCCAGTCAAGCCATCACTGGGGAGGAGAATTCAGAAAAACAGCCATGGACACTCAGCTTGAACTCTTAGTGTCCTCTGAAGTAACTGTGGTTGTTCTATGACTAAAATCATGCAGAACCTCCCTCCTCATTGCCGTGATTATTTTAAGAATTCAGGAAAGCTGTTAAAATTATTCTGGTTTTAGCACATTTGTATGATAACAGGTTTCATCTGAAGTCTTTTTTGGCTACAACATCACCTAAGCAGAGGCTCCTGTTCCAGGCATCTGTGCAGCTGCTTCCAGGACCGTTTGCTTTTGAGCTCCATCTGCTGGAATTCTATCCTGTTTCCCACATCTTTGGTGTTATTATGCTGCCAGGTCTCACAAGAATTGGTTTTAATTAAAAAGAGAATAAGGAATGAAATTCACAGTTCAGAGGAATTTTCAGCAAGTTGCTTGTCCTTTTTTATAAGGGTTCAACTTAGAGATTGCTTGGAGAATGTAAGACTCAAAACCAGAAAAGAATTGTGAGACTGAGGAAAACAAATACTAAGTTTCCTCTGCTTTTGTTCACAGTTTCTAGGTATTTTATTTGTATTAATCAGGTCAGTCCTGACCTATCAAGTTCTGTATGAGATTTCAAAAACAAATTACTTGTTCATTTTGAATTAGGTTTTTGTTTGGTTTTCCCCGATGTCTGTTGTTACTCTATCACTAAGAAAATTAACAGTGTTTTCAATATTGAATTAACTTTTTAAAAAGCCATTCTTCCCCTTTGTAACTGTGCTTCTAGTGTTTCGGATATTTAGGGACAGAAGGGACCATGATGAAAATCTAATTTGATTTTTGTAGTTCCATTGTTTCTTAACAAAAAAGTACTGCAAAGAATAATGTGCAGAATTGGAAAAGAGGGCCCTGCTGTGCAAAACCACTCTAAAAGTGTTTCAGTAGTCAGAGGCTTTCACGGTAAATTACATGATGACTTTCTACAAGTTTCCTTTGTAAGGAGCACATTCTCTGTTCAGAGGATACATTATCCTGTTCATGTCAACAATAACAGATCTGTGTAGAATTAGGATGGCCACCAGCCCTTGGGTGCGGGCTCTGGTGTTGGCAGCGCGTGTAATTCCAAGGAACAAGCAGTTCTCTGGAAGAATTACCTTCCCAAGAAGCAAACCATCTGCATTTTGAAGTTTCATTTTCTTTACTTGTAAGGCTAATACCACCTTCCTTCCCCTGTCCCTCAGCTGGTGCCAGATATTCCTAAGGTATCTTCTCTTTCATAATGGGTTTGTGTATATGGTAATTTCAAATATTTCTTTGCTGTCCATCTGCCTGTTAGCAATAGTTTTGTGTTCACTCATGATGTTTGTAACTTTTATTTTCTACACAGCCAACTTTGCCTGAACTGGTTTTAGTTCTTGATGTGGGTAACTCCATGTTGTTACACAGGAGTCTTGGGAATAAGGGTAGGGAAGAAGAGGTGGAGAACAGAGAAAGTGCTAGGCTTGATTTTAAAGATAAGTTGATTTTTTTCAGTCCTGCCTTGTGCTTCTCCTGGACATGGCACAGCCCACGCCATGGTGCTCTCCAGTGGTGCCTGAGCTTGTTCCAGCCTGAGCTGCTTTTCAGAAAGTAATTATTGTAATGGTTTTCTTAGACTTCTGCATGGGACAGAATAGATTGGAGGGGTATTGTCTGGATTTCCTGACAGCTCCCTATAAAATAGAGATAGCTGAGGGATCTCTGGCTGTCTTCATTGTTAAATGACTTCATTGTTAAATGGGTATGTGCTGCCTTAGGCTGGTATTTAAAGTCCTGTTTTGAGGTTGGCATTTTTTAGACCTACAGATACACAGGGGTCTGGACAAACTTCCACTGTGTTGTGAGGCTGAAAGTCACTGGTAGCTCTAACTCTGTCCCACCAGAAAATAAGTTGAATTGTTCCTGTTCTTCCCTATAATGACAAGTAGTTTGGTTTTAATATCATTCAGTAAGCAATGATGGTCAAACCCCTCTTTGTAGCTCACTTCTGTTCATGGGATAGAAGTGTGAGGCTTCTATTGGTTTCAGTAGAGACCCAAATTCTAATTAATACTCCTGTGTCCCAAACATGTTGTTCTGATTAGAGGCTCTTTGCCCAGGCATTTCTGTGCAGCCTGCCCTGTTTGAAACCCTGCCTTTTTCTGACTTCACTTCCTGAATCCGTTGACAACACTCACAGCCAAACAAAATACATGTTCACAATGCTGTTATTTGCAAAATATTCCCTTGTGAGTACAGCTGGGGCAACAAAAAGAGTTTCTCTCTGAATCTCAGAGAGAGCTGCCTATTCCTTGTAGCAGTAAGGCCCATAGTGCATTAGGCAATTTTAGTCTTGGCAGTTAAGTAAGTGTTAAAACTTTGCATTTCACCACATATAAGTGCATGCAGGTCTTTCATTACCCTTGTGTGTATTGATCACGCAGTGATCTACTAAGAAATACACTGAGAGTACTAAATTTTAATCTAGGCTGAGGTGGACCAGATAGCAACAGGCTCCCAGCCCACTGCACTGTTTACAAAACAGATGGAGGAGGAAAGAATATAAACTTACTTTGCCCTCTTTTAGGCCTAATCCTCAAATGTGATGAGGGACCAATAAAAAGGTCCATCTTAAAGTGCTCCTATCTCCTTGTAAGCTAACTGGCACTAAACCCCACCTGTGAGTGGACACCAGTGAAATATTGGCATGAGAGGAACAGCCCAACCTGGTGCCCACTGACCCAGCAGTGCCATTGCTCAGGAACTCCTTCACCCATGCCACTGAATGTCACCCTGAGAGAGAACACACAACTGCACTTCTGAATGTCTGTGTGTGCACATGAGACTAGGGTGGAGCAGACTGTCACTCAGCTGCGTTTAATTAACATAGTATTTTATGTAATGTATTTATTTTTTACGTAATTAGGTGATTAAGCAAAATGCTTGCTAGTAACATCTCTTCCATAACCCAGCGCTGCTGAGAGTTAAACATGCACCTTTGCAGGTAATTAATCTCCTTGCCCTGCTTATTTTGCTAGTTGGCACTTGCTAAATCCCTGTAAAACCACACCCAGCAGTGCTGTGTATTATCCCTCTGCTGTCTATTCCTACATATGGGCAAAATCAACTTACCTTCCGGGTTGCTGACATCAGCAAAATGTACTCTTGGCAAACTTGGGAATCCTCCTAGTAACCCTTTGTTTGGTTGGTGTTGTTACAGTTGTATTCCTCTGACAGCAGCAAACACCCTCCAAACGGTACCTACCTTGACAGTGCTTGGGATGTGGAAGGACTCTACCAAATTAGAATATTTTAAACATTGAAACAATCCCTTGTGTGATAAAATCGATATAGATGGGGGCAAAAAGTTAGAGGAAGATACTCTCTGCTTCCTGTAAGGAACTGACCCACAGTAGTTGCAAGTTTCAGGGTATAATTTTGATAATAATAAAGGTATATATGTATAAATATATATATGGAACTATCTAGCCATTTTGTGAAGTGTCCTTAACCAACACTGTCACTTCAATTAAAATTAGGCTTATTCCAATTTAAGGAAAGAGATGTTTTTTAAAAAAATGCCTGCTTGAGAATAATGATTTTTTAATATTTTCTGGCAGTCTTTTGCTGTCATCTATTTTCTCTTAGCTGTTTGGCTCCAAACAGCAAACAGGAAAACATCTGGTCTCTTTCAAATAAGTTTATTAAACAAAATTAATTGGGTGCAGTGTTAAAATTTCTGGAAATAAAGCTGTTTCCCACCCCTCTCAAGAAAAATAACATGTTTCTGAGGTATACCTGTATATTGTCATTGTACTAAAAATCAGGATTGTTTCGTAAAAAATACCTGGGAAGTGCCTGAGAAGTTGCTATTTTCAGTAAATTGCTGGAAACAAGCAACACGAATTGCTGTTTTTCGACAAGTTGTTATTTTCATTTCCCACTAGTTTCAGTTTTCCCAGCTTTTCTATTGCCAAGAAGCTTAGAATCCAGAGTAATACCCAAAAGGAAAACAATTTAGAGGCAGGGGAAGGGTTATAAACTTATTTTACTGTTGACAGCAGCATTGTCATAAATATTAACAGACAAGAATCACCTCCTACCTGAGAAAACACAGGGATAAAGGTGAATATTTTTATTTTTGAAGCCTACAGCATAATTTTTTTTAATACAACCACCTGCCTTATCTTCTTGAGGGCATTAATTTAATAAAAAGCATGTCAGATCAAGTAGCCAGTTGCTCCAGTTATGGAACAATTTCATTCCCTGCCTTTCCACCCCTCCACAACCCTGCCTGAAGTCAGATGTCTAAACTGGGCCCCAAGAACACGGCAGGCGAGGCAGGCAGGCTGCAGCTGGGGACAACTTCAGGACAACCCCAGAAGTTGTAGGAATTTAGTGAGCACAGTCTGACTTCTCCCTCCCCTCCTCACAACTTCTCCAGGGCATGTCTGGAGTTATGGAGTAAGTTCAGCATAATCCCTACCCTTCAGAGTGCAGCTCAAAGCGCATTTTCCCAAGTCAGGTACTAGCCAAAAAAAAAAAAAAAGTGTGAGGGGAAAATACATTTTAATTATTTTATTTTTCTTAAATATAATAGAACCTTCTAGAATTTTTTCCAGAAACAGAAACATTAAAAAATTATACTTTATTACAAATGGTAAACTCAGAGTGCTAAAAAAAAAAGCCTCTTATTTACAAACAATACTGGGCAGTGCCCAAATAAACAACATAAAAATAACTTACAAAGTCATGAAGTAGTTTATTGACATTAATCAACTTTCATAAAATAAAATAAAAAAAGATATGTACATACACAATTTACTTGAAGGCAGGCAGAACAGTTCTTTTTTTTTTGTTTATCAGCCTCCCACAAACCTCCCTCCCACTTTTTTTTTTTTTTCTTAAGGAATACTACATAAAGCAATCTACAGTTTCTATTGCAGTTTAACCTTTAATACTGAATGATCATCGAATGTTAGGTCCATGCAGGTCTTGGTCAATGTTAAACGAAGATCTGACATCTCATCCGAGCAGGAACAGCACTTCCCGGAGCAGCGCCGGCCGCTGCACTCCCGGCTCCAGCTGAAGGCTTTGCCAAGTCTTTCCACACATGCGCTTTGCGGAGCACAGGCAGGACAGCCTCTCAGCTTTTGCCATTAGCTTTATGCCTCTGCCACTTTGGGTTTTTCCTGTTTTAGTTGTACCACAACACAGTTCTCGCTGAAAAGTCTCTTCAAAACGTCTGCAACTGCTGTGTGAGCATGAGCTGGCACCCGCTGTTGACGTGGTTCATGACCTTCTGCTTAAGCTGTGCAACCTGTTCTCTGAGCATGTTGGCAGTGGATGCCAGCTCTGAGTTCTGCGCTTTCAAAGTTTTCACTTTTTCTTCCAACCGGGCAATCCTTTCCAACTTCCTTTTCCGGCATTTGGACGCCGCGATTCTGTTCCTCATGCGCTTTCTCTCGGCTTTGATTCTCTCCTGTGACTCCATGTCAATGGGGGACAGGGGAGGAGTTTCCCCCGGCATTTCAGGTACAGTCTGCGGCTCCTCTTTCAGAGCCTGGAGCCGGGGATGCTGCACGGGCATCTGGGGGTTTATGTGATGCTGGGGCGCGTATCCCATGCTGTTGGCGTTGTAGTTGGGTGCGGAGCTGAGCGCATTGGGGTTGAAGTTGCTGAGGTTGGCGTACACCGGGGGCTCGCTGTGCAAACTAGTGTTGAAGCTGGTGCTGCCGGCCATGGAGGACACAGGTGCCATCCCGCTGGTGACAGGCTGGGCGGCCGAAGTGACGCTGGGCAGCGTGTTCTGGTTGTGCAGCTCCGCCAGAGCTCTCACAAAGCCCTCAGCGAAGCCCTCCTGCTCGTCGGTGACATTCTTGGGACACAGGAACTGCGTCGGGGTCGGCGTGGTGGTGATCAGCCCGTTGCTGGACTGGATGATGAGCCGCTCCAGCTCGGGCGAGGCCAGTTTGAGGAGCCCCACGTCGGGGGAGGTGAGGATGTCGGCGTTCTTGTTCCTCAGGTGCGGCTTCAGGTTGCTGGAGGGGTCGGACAGGTTCAGCGTCATGTTCTGCTTCAGCACCTTGGCGTTATTGTATCCGTATCCGCCGCTCTCCGGCGGCGCGAAGCCGGCGCTCAGCGCATCCTCGTAGAAAGTAGGCTCCATCTTTGCACTCATAGAACACAGTCCGGAGAGGGGAAGCTGCCCGGCCGCCGCTCAGCTCCCCGCGGGCACCCCGACCCTCCCGGGGAAGGGGAACGCGGAGCCGAGGAAGGAGAAACGCGGAGCCTTACTGGATCGCTGCTGCCGCCGCCGCGCTGAGAGCCCGCCCGGCCTGGCGGGGCGCCTCGCCGCCCTCCTCCTCCGTGTGCCGGTGGTGCCGGGACGCCGCTCCGCCGCCACAAGTACTTTCCCTGGCCGGCTCTGCGCTATTCCCGCTCCACCGTCCCGGCGCCCGCACTCAGCCGCGCTCGTTCGCTCCCGCCCGCCCCGCGCTCTGCGCCCGCTCCCGCCGTGCAGCCCTTCACTTATCAGCGGCCGCGAGCCCGCTAAAAATAGCGCATGATGTCACCCCGCGCGTTCCCCATTGGCTGCCGCCGCCCCGTCCCCGGGGGAGGCGGAGCCAGGGCCCGGCGCGCGGACCCGGCCCGGGTCGCCATGGCCACCCCCCCCCTCAGAAGCTTCTTGAGCGCGCGGAGCCTTGTGGGATGACGTAATGCCGGGGGGGCGCGCGCGGGGCAGTGTGGGCTGACGTCTTTGTTTTTGAAATATCTGGTTACCGCGTCCCGCGCGCGCGGCGTTGGCCGGCGGGGCCGCTCGGGCGCCTCCTCAGCGGGCGCCTCCTCAGCGGGCGCTGAACCAACCGCGGGGGTCCCGCGCTCGGCCCCGGCCCGCCGCTCCCGGTCTGCTTGTGCTTTGTTTGTTTGTGCGTTTGTCTGTTTGTTTGCTTGCTTGGCGGCCGCTGCCTCCGCCGGGTTTCGGGCTGTTTCCCCCCCTTCGCCGCTCCTCCCTCCCCCGGCGGTGGTTCGGCCCTTCAGGTGGCGCTCCCGGGGAGCCCCACGTGGTTTCCCCGTCCCGCCGCCCCCGCGGCTTCCAGGCAGCGCCGGGGGCGGCACCGGGGGCACCCCGCGCTCCCGGCCCTGGGCTGAGCCCCGCGGGGCTGTGGAGTCCCCGCTCGCCCGCCCAGCCCAGCCCAGCCCGGCGGGAGCCGCGGGTTTCGGCCGCGGGTGTTCGCGTACGCCCCCGCACCTCCGCCCCCCGGCGCGGCTTTGCCTTTAGAGAGCCGGGCGTCAATTCCCGGCCTCAGGAATAACCGGGAGAATACAGAGGGAAAATAAAAACCGACAGGAAAAAGCCGGGTTGCGGATGGGTTTCTCTGGACTCGTCCTCCAAGGGGAGGGGACAGCGACGGCCTAATTTTAGACAGTGTCCCACTATTGGTGTGGAAGTGCAGGTTAGTCGGGAGGGAAAATAAGGGCTGGAGCCGGAGGATCGCGGCGGAGGAGAAAAGTCTCTGCTGGCATGTTCCCCTCGGAGCAACAGATGGGAGCTGTCTGGTTCGCTGGAACTGCTCTGTGCGAGCGGCGTTCCAGGGCAGAGCGCTGATAAAAGCGATTCGTTCTCCTTACCTTGCCCCGCACACACCCTTCTCTCGGGCTGATGGGGATTTGGGACTGCTGACAGGCAGACCCTGGAATAAAGTGCAGCAGCTATTTGAGGGCAGACGGTGACAATACGGGGTGGCACAGGGACTGCAGGGCTGTACTTGTGTGTTTGATTGCCAACAGTGCAACAAGTGCTCCTTATCCTTCCAAAACGGAGCTGTTACCTGCTGTTCAGCTTTTTGTCAGTGTAGAACTTGGTCTGTCAGCTTCAGTCCCTTCTCACGATATGTGAAGCTAACAAACTTAGGTCCAGGTTTGAAAACACACTTTCAAATTCCCCAGTGCTATTTTTTCCTGGATATAATGACATAATTATCAGTTACCGTATAGGAGGGAACAGTGAAGCAAACAGAAACATCAGCAGCTGTGAAAGAAAAGTGAAGGTCCAGATCCCCTCTTTGAAGTCGTTGGGGTTTTTTCTTCTGCATTTTACCCCGGTGTTCCCACCTGACTTTGGCCACACGGTGGGCACTGGTGTTAACTGGAATGATGGAAATAATACATGCAGTGTGTTAACAGTTTGTGGCACAAAATGCAAAGTTTGGACTGGATGTGGGGGTTTGCTGTATGCTGCTGGTGTCTGCGCATCCTTCACAAAGCAAGCATCTCTCTGGACTGCAGGTAATTCAAACTTCAGCTGCATAAACTGTTCAGCCAGACAGCACTAAGTTACTGCACATGCATAAGAAAATCTCTGAAATTCATTAATGCAGTATGCACTCACAGCAGTTGTTTAATTCGTTTTTAATCTTTACATACAAGATAAATAGAGATCAGTGAGTGACTCTTCTGGCCCCAGAGCCAAGGGGCATCAAATGAAACTAGCAGGTTCAGAATAAACCAGAGAAATGTCTTCACAGGACTGTGGTTCAGCGCTGGAACTCCCTGGCAAGGGTGGGCTGAGGGATTTTAACGTGATTGGATGAATTCACAGAAGAGAAATCACTTAAGGTCTGTGAATCACGGATCTACACTGGCTCTGGAAATCCCGGAGCTGCAAATGACTTGTGCCTGGGGGAGCATCCCTGTTTTCTGTGCCTCCCTAGGGACCCACTCCTGGCCCCTGTCAGAGATGGGTATCTCGTTGGACCTGATGTGGCAGTCCTTGATATGTTACAACCCCCGGAGATAGCCCATAAATGATCTCTGTGTCACCTCACAGCTTTTATGTTTATAAAGGGCAAGGAAGAAAATCTGGAAAAACGCAAGACTTGAATTCTAAGTCATTAATGTATGCAGTTGTTAATTTTGAAATAAAGTATTTTAAATATCTCCCAGTAAAGCAAAAAAAAAGGGGGGGGGCAGGTTGTTTGTGGTTTCTGGTACATAGGAAGTCATGCTATTAATTTGCTGTATAGACAAACACTAATAAAATTTATTCCGATTATCTCTATGTATTTAATTGGTTGTGTTGTTTTATCTTTTGGGGTTTTCTGCTACATGTTTCTGTTGTCCTAGAAAGCAAAGTTCAGACTATGAGGAACATGCTCAGTGTAGCTTAAACCACTCTTTATTACAGATTTGTATAACCTGTAAAACTGCCTTTGGAGCCTACTGATATCAATGCAAGGTTCTGATTAGCTTCAGTGAGTGTTGGATCGGGCTGGAGGGATTAATTGAATTTAATTTTTTTCCCCTCCACCCATTTCAGCTCTGTACTTCCTTCCTCCTGCAGAGGCGGGGTTTCAGGAGCAGACATTCCAGTTTGCTGGAGACGTGTAGGAGCTGAGGCCCTGTAGCTGTGGGGATCACTCATTACTTTAATTGCTGCTCACTGGAGGTTATTTGGTCCAGGCTGCAATAGAGTCAAGGTGAAGCCTGTGAAGGTTGTGGGGAGCAGGAGAGCTCTGAAATCAAAGACAAGAGCTCTTGGCTGCTCCCAGGGGATTTTCTACCTAACTGGGGACCTTAGGGAGGACTTGGCTAAGATTTCAGTCCCAAGTTCAGCACCTGAGACCTTCAGAGTGGAGCAGGTCTAGAAGTGGGACCTATGGATAGTGATCCTTTGTGGCCATTAGCCAAGGAGCTGGGAAGTCTGGTGGCTATGCCCTGATTTATTAAACACCTATTAATTGCAGGCTTTTATTCTCCCTTTCCTGACGTCCTTAAGAAAATATTCCTTTGGTAGGATGAAGGAACACTTCCTGACCCAGGTACAAACCAGAGCCATTTACATGGCTCAATAAACAAACCTGTGGCTAGGAATTGCCAATCCCTGCCCTGTATTTCTGAGAGGCCAATGCATTGAGCAGCAGTAATGCACATTTTGATTTATAAACTTCTCTAATCAATCAATAGAAGCCTGAGTGAGGCAATCAGATAATCTGAATAATTAAATGGCTTTTCAGGGACAAATTAAAACTTCTAACACGCACCACATCCGTCTAAATTATATTTGGTGTCCAGGAATAAATGGGTTTGTTTTGTTTCACTTCTGCATCTCAAATGCTTTTGACTTATTTCAAAATCGTTTGGGAAAAAAAAAAAAAAAAAAAAAAAAGAGAAAAAAGAATAAATGTCAGTTTCTGATTTTTTTTTTTTTTTTATATTGGAAACAGTGCTCACAGAAAAAAACCCACCTTTTTTCCAAATACTATTATTACATGTATATTAAATATTTCAATATATAATTTTCTTTAGACATGTTGGACTATTTTGCTTTTTCTCCTCCTCAGAGAAGTTTCCGTAACATTTTTACTGTACAGAAAGCTATTATATAGATTTTTTGCCTTTTTTTTAAAAAAAACAAACAACTTCATGCTTTCTAAATGTGATACCCTTCTTCACATCTTAAAGTGAGTAAAACTGGAAATTGCTGGATTTTCACACAGTGCTTTCCACTTGCTTAAGGAATTACTGTAGACCAGATTTCTCCAACTGGGGGAGACAAGAGTTTGAAGAGTCAGTACTTTTCTGTTATTTACTCCATCACTAAAACATCATTTATTAAAGCATGGTAAAAGAAGGTGGGAGTGAGAAGGTACAACAAGAGTTTCCTTGGGCCAAGTGGAAGTGAAATCCTTCCCAGGTTCTAGTCCCAGTCCCTTGCTGTTCCTCAGGGCGTGTTTGCATCCTCAGTTCAAGTGGGTCCAAGTCTGCAGCACAGCACAGGCGTGGCAGAGCTGCCACCTCATCCACCCCCGGCTTCCGTGGCCTCTCCTCCTGCTCTTTGCTCCCAGCAGGACTCCTATGGCCAGGTGGAGATCCAGGAACTGAGTGTGAAATAAAAACAAATCAATCATTTGGGGACAGAGGGGAAAGGTGGGAATCACAACTTGACCTGGAGGACTCTGGAACCAAAACTCTAAAATAACTCAGCCAGTCTTGAGCGAGTCTTCATTTTGCACATGAAAAATGCTCTTCAGAACCACAGGCACTTGTAAATGAATATCGTGTCCATCTCCTCCACCCTCCATTAGTCATCGCATAACCAAGCCATACGCACTTAGTCCTTTTCATCTTCCTTCTTGTCAAGCCCTTTAGCCTGTCCCCCTCACCTACTCATCCCACCAATCATTTTAATTAATCTCTGAATTTCTTTGAAACTAATAGTTTGTGGAATGGGGGAAAATGAGTAGGTTAGAGAGACAAGATTGTGAATGATGGAGGTGGGGCAAAGTTAGGAGGCTTTGCAAGACCTGTTGGGTTACCTCTGAGGCAGGACAGCAGTGCTGTAAACACACAGAAAGGCTGCAGAAGTGAGGGAGGAACCACTAAAAACATTTTCCATTTTCCTAAGAATGCTGCCTGAGCATTTCAAACCCTGGATGTTGATGTGCAGCAACATCTGAATGAAAGATGTGATATGATTGTCTCTAAAGTGGATGGGATGACCACTCACTAGTTGTACTAAATTTCTCATTATTGTGCTATAGAGGACTTCAGTACTCGCTGCAAGTGCTCAGAAATATATTTTTAAATAAGTAATGAACTTGACAATTTTTTTACAAACACTTGTATGTATTTTTAAATTTTTGATCAAAACCCTGAGCAAGTAGAAGTTAATCACATTGTTTAGAGATGAGTCTGAAAGGAGCCCTGGGGCCTTGCTTCCTGTGATTTTTAGAATCCTGCAATGGCTGGGGTTGGAAGGGTACTTAAAGATCATCTTGTCCCAACCCCCTTGCCCTGGGCAGGGACACCTTGCTCTAGAAGGATGTTTGGGATGTTACAAATCTAAATGTCACACCAATAATTGTCTCTGTGCTCTTTATTTCTATACCACAGCTTAGCTGGAGAGTTGGGCAGAGTTCCCATCCTGTGGAGATTGCAGTCGAAAAAATCCTCTACACACCAAGAAGGATGGCAGAGTAGCAGTTGATCCACAGTGGGAGCCCAGAGGGGGAAGGTAAGCAGGAGAGGAGGCACTGGAGGACGGGTGGCATATGGGAAGCAGACGGCTCTGCTTGGCATTGGGAGCTGGCAGCAGGATAAATGTACCATACAAATAGAAGCATATTGATGCTGAGTGCTGGGGAGGCTGGTGAACACCTTTGAAAAGATATTTATTGTGTTCAGGGGGAAAGATCCTGCTGTAAGTGTGCATATATTCCTGTATTACTGAGCTGGGGTTTTGCTGTAGAGAACTGAAGTTAGCTTTGTGGTCTTTGGGTATTTCAATAAACAGACAGTAGTGTCAACAAAATGGATTTATTTGTAGTTGCCAGTTGTGACTGAAAGCCTCAGAATAACTGGATTTAACCATTCAGAGCCCTTTGTAAAATAGCTCAGTTTAGATTAGGGTCTCAGGACAGATAAAGAGGGCTTAAATCTTTAATTAATAAACAATCTGGCATTCTGTCAAAGTTGACACCTTGCTCTGTCTTAGCAGCTGTTGGCACAGTAGGCTCCTGGCAACCTGGGATAAAGCAGTGCTTGCAACAGGAGAAGCGGAGGAAGCGAGTCTGCATGAGACCAAAACTGCCCAATGAAAAGCAGCACAGAGCTCAGGGATTTCCAGGGAGCAATCAAGCTTTCCTGTTTTGTGCCGTGGGCTCAGGCTTGGACACAGACAGCAAGTTCCTGTCCTGAATGTCAGCCGTGGCTGGTGGGTGACAGATGTAAGGACACCTGTCTGAATTCGGGTAATGGCTCTGACAGGAGGAGCAGCAAACAGAGAAAGCATTCAAGAGTGAAAGTTGGTCCTGCAGGTTGCTCTTTCCCAGGGATTAATGTGGTGGAGCCTGTGGGGAAGTTTACAGAGTGCCTGCTCACGTAATTCAAATGGAAACATTCACTGTGGATGACAGTCATTTGTGTTGGAGTCATGGTGTGGGAGCAGTTAGGGTTGCCAAAGAGCCAAGGAAGGCAATGTGGGGAGGAAAGGGCACGGCCTGGGAAGGACAGTGCCTGGAAGCACAAGCAGAGTTCAAGGTTTCTGTTTTGGAGAAGGTGCTGCTGAACTGCTTCTCTCCCTCTGTCCCACCTGATTAATAAACAACAACCTGATCTCTGATCCCAGCTGAACTATCACACAATGACGCAGCTGCTCCTCCCTGTCTGGGCACCTCTGTCTCCTCATGGGCTGGGAATGTCCCGGGCTCACCCACAGCAGACCCTCAGGACTTCCACAGGACAAGAACCAGGATGCTCAACCTCTCAATATTGCTGTTCTGTGGTCAAAATTGTATGCAGCTGCCAACGCTAGAGCATCTCTATGTTCCCTTATTTCAGAAGGAAGAAGAGATGGGAAATTTAGCCCAGAATCATAAGGTCACTACCTGAGATCTTGTGCTTTACAATAGACTCAGGAGCACTGTTCCCGTGTGTGCTAGAGCAAGTCCATGAGCAGCTGGTAGTGCCTTTAGCAGATGGGTTGCTCAGCTCTCAGGACTGTTTACAGTCTGTTGAGAACATATGAAACATGTAAAAAGCCATAACATTTGAATATGTTAAAAACAAGTTCATAAGATCAAGGAGAATTTTCAGAATAAAAGGACAACGCTTAAGCAAAGGCCTAAAGGCTCTGATGGCTATGAATTAAAGTTCCGATTGATTTAAATTTTTTTTTTTTTAAATAGGAAACAACTAGAAAGCCATTCCAGAAGTGTCTGTGTGGTATTCAGAGAGCTGGGAACCAGCTGCAGCATGCAGAGATTTCCAGAGGTTTCTGTTGAGTGAGGAAAGGGCTGTGGGCTCAGGTAAGTCATGTCAGGGAGGTGAAGCACGTGTGTTGTAAGAGTTAATGGTACAACGTAGCCTTGCTCTACATAAGCACGTTTTGTGCTGATGTTTCCCAGTTCCTGCAGCGGTGTAGGAAAAGGTGTGTGGCTGGCAGAGCTGCAAGCCCAGACAAAGCACTTCTGGGTGTGGATGCTCCCAGCCCATTGCCAGGTGCTTCAAATAGGCATTTATGTCAGAGATCTGAGGTCAGTTCAATGATAGCCAATTTCAGCCCTGGATTATTACATAAATATTAATAAGAACAGGGTATATTTTCCATTTATGTTATTGGTAACCAGAGTATTCACCTAACCCTTAATCAGGACTGGTGGGGAATACATTTCCCTTCAAGACAACTAAGAAAACTTTAAACGTTTGGAAAAAAATTTGTTCACCTCTTTAATATAACCTTGTGAGTTTAATGAAAAGTAATCTTATTTTCTGTATACCCAAAGAGGAAAAACAGGAGAAAAGAGTCAACTCAAATGGGAATTGCACTCTTCCCTGCTTTTGCCTCCCTACTGAATGACCTTTAATCACCTTTAGCATCTTTGCAGCTTGATTTCCCTCCTTGTAAAATGGGCATAATGAGACTGAAGTCCTAGTAAAGCAGGCATATCTGAGGGGAATAAATGCTGGACAAGTGGTATGAACTACTTTTATTTTTTAAAATGCACTAAGGAATAGGTACAGGGAAGCAATGGATTTTCATCTGGAAGATGATCTAGGATGAACTTCTTGTATAAAATATTCGCTACTGTCCCCATTTGCTTTTAGGCTATCAATCAATGGCATTTTTATTGGTTCATGAGCCTTGTAATGCATTTTGAATCTGACCCAGGACTGTGTGGAGCATATACTGGCACTTGGATTTATGCCAGTTTAACTCTCTGGTCACTCTTTGACTTTTTTGACCAAATATCTTCCAGTTACTAAGGGCTTGCTTTTTGTGGGGGTTGTTTTGTTTTCTTTACATTCAGAGTCTCTGAAAATGATTTGGAGTTGTTCATGTAGGAGGAATTATCACATGGCAGCTTCCCAGAAGGGGGGATGCTGAGGCACAGCCACCAGCACCTCTCTACTTTCCCACTGATCATTTCCTAAAGAATAAGCCCTGTTCCTCAGTCCAAACTTTTGGCAAGAAGATGACCACGTGAAACACGGGAATTCTCCTGCTTTATAGCCCCCTTAGGGAAGAGGAGTGGGGCTTACAGCCCTTTGGCCACCTCCACCCACTAAATCTGCCCCGGAGCTTCCCTGGCAGTTGTTACACCGGTGTTCTGTTGTAAGCTGCTCTCCATCTAGCAATGCTTTTTAAGGAGAAGCGAGGAGCGCTCCCGAGCAGATGTAAATCAGCAGAGCCGGGAGTGACGTCGGGCTCGCCGTGTGCTCGGCCGGCCCTGCTGACACAAGAGCCCGTCCTGCCTTTTCCGGCTCCCACGCTGTCCCCTCCCTGGCGCTGACACAGCCCTGAGGTGAGCGCTCTTGGGAAACACGTCCCGCTCCATCCAGCCCAGCAAAAACCTCAGTGGCTGGGCAGAGAGGAGTTTGCTTCTTTTCAGGGTGTCACCACATATCCCGGATTCAAGTCCTCGTGGAACCACCGTGCGAGTGCCAGCCACTGCTGTCTGTGAAAGCCAGCAGCTTCCCTAGTTTGTCCCAGCAGCTCCTGGCTAAAAGAGAATTGTACTGCAGCTGGAATCTCCATCAAGCGAGTCTCAAAGCATTTCTTTCATCCTCAGCTGATGCTTAATATACCTTTACTCTGGCGGGTAGTGCTTCCTAAACCTTGTCAACATCGCAGCCGAACAAAGGCCCGTCTCAAGAGTGGTGTTGTGTAAATAAATCCTGCGCCTCGCAGGGTGTCACGGAGTTAATGGGAAGCCTGGAGAGGGGAGGGCGTGGGAGCAGCATGCCAGTGTTAACGTTCTGTTTTCTGCACAGGATTGCAACAGCATTGCAACAGCCCGGCCTATCTGAGCTGCTGCACGTCCCGACAGCGCGGCTCTGCTCCTGGATTTGATAGGGGTGCTGATAGAACAATGCACCTTTCTGGGAAATGGCAATGCACAGCAGGACTTCGGGTTAAGGAAATTCTGAATAAACCATAGCAGCTTTCTTCTCAGAGTGCTGATGGTTTTCAGGTGGCCCACCAGGCAGCTAAACAAAAAATATATATGGCAGTGTTCACTCAAAGCTGAAAGTTCTTGGGTAAGGAGGGGGAAAGTTGAAAATCCCATGAACTTCAATAGTTGTACTTCTATCTTTGTGGTAGCTCTTCTTCCTTCACTTGCTTCTCACAGATCAGTAATCAGGGGACAATTGACGGGAATAACCCCCCAGGTAAAAATATACAATTGCTTCTGAAACAAACAGCATTTCATATGCAAAACTGTGTGATAAAGGGCGTGCTCAGGGTGCTTTTTCAGGCCCCATGGAAAGTTTTACAGAGACCAAAGTACCTTTTAGCAAGTCCTTTTCTGTTAGTTTCAAAATCCTGTCCTGCTTTTCTCTGCAATGATTTTCCCCACAAAAGGTGACAGAAACCATAAGAAAAGTCTCAGCAGAGCTTATTGCTCCCCTATCCATTTCTTTTCCTCCCTCGTACCCCAAACACTGGGAGCTCTCAAAAAACATTTTAGTATCCCGGAGATTAAAAACAATGTCTTTAATTTGTATTTGTCTTGTAATAGCTCTGACTTTCACCGCCTTGTCCTCCCCTTTATTGGGAGTACATGTGTGAACACTCCCTCTAATGTTGTTTATACGCCTGCTGTCAGGTTCAATAAGCAGTTTCTTAGCAGGGCACCTTCCCACGTGAAGGAAATGTTTCCAGTTCTTGTCCCAGCTCCCGCTTCCTCCATGGGCAGCGTCATGGAATGGAACAACAGAAATGAGTATCGGTGATAACAGTAATTCTTAGCTGATAAATGGAAATTGACTCTAGAACCTCATCTACTGGCAGCTTAGACGGGAGGCAGCTGTTTAACAGACGTTTTATAGATATTCCATTTATGTGAGTTTTACATGGTGCCTGTCATAAACTGAGCCATTTTGTTAATAGTGGATCAGGAAAAATTTTGAGCTATAGGACATCAGTGCACCTTTTAGGTAAAACTGAAAAGAATGTAGTAATCCATTGAAGTATTATCTATGTAAATAGGAGTGTTGCTAAAGAGAATCAAGGTAAAGTGTAAATGTGAATAATTGCTCCTAAGACAAAGAAATATTGGCAAGCAGCCACGTGGAAATTGGAAATGTAAATTTAACTAGTTTTATGCCAGTAAATCACGCTGGTAGAGTCTCAGGTCTAGTCAAGTGAATGGCAAACCCGCAGGTAACTTGCAGGACCAAGGATTTCCCCTTCATGAATGGGTGTAGATAAGTAAAATTTCCCAGAGCAGAAAAACACTTTGTAGAAGCAGCCGGATTTTCAGCTTTGAAGTAGAAGAGATACTTTCATTTTCAGTATCTCCATTACAGCTTCTTCTTGCAAGACCAGGAGTGTGAACTCTTGTGTCTGAGCCAAAATTCCAACCTAAGCAGAATGTACTCATCTAAATTTCCCTTTTGGTTTCATTTGGCCAAGGTATTCCTTGGTGTAGAGTTGCTGTGTACTGTTACAGCAGTTGCTGTGTTGGGAGCTTGGGAAGGCGCCCGCCTGGAAGAGGTTACATAAAACCTAAACCATAATAAGCTCAGAGAAACCCCTGAGTGTGATGATTAAAATGAGAAAACGATTAGGGAAAACACATCAAAGAGGCTCAGTGAGAGTCCTAAAAGGAAAAATACTGATTATATTTGTTTTGCTTTTGTCTTACATGAGGTAAAAGGCGTGTGGTGTGTCCTGGGTCGCCACCCTAAGGGGTGTGTACTTAAAGACAACAGAAGCAGACTCCAAGGCTTCCATGGGGTTTATTTTGGTTGCAGGGCTGGGGAGATAAGATATAATTGTACCATATACATAGTGGTGCTATCAATCTGATGGATTACCCTTCCCATACACCCTGAGCACCTTGCCTACCCTCTGCTGCTAATCTGTGTCTACCAGGAGAACTTGCTTTCTGACCTTTCATGAAACTTTCAACTGTGATTTTTAAAACAATCACAGAAATGTTTTTCTTTCTCCAAACGTGCAGTTCCTCTCTCTGGTGAAAGTATTCAGAGGCATCAGATGGGCAGCATTGATTGCTAAAGCTGGTGTGCAAGTTCAGTTCAATAAATTGTGAATCTTGGGGGCTAAAATTGTTTAGCATTCCACTCTGGGTCTGGGAATAAGAGTAGACATTTATTGATAGTCCTGTTGTTCACACTCCACTGCATTTTGTTATTT
This sequence comes from Oenanthe melanoleuca, assembly GCF_029582105.1. Lineage (NCBI taxonomy): Eukaryota > Metazoa > Chordata > Aves > Passeriformes > Muscicapidae > Oenanthe > Oenanthe melanoleuca. The sequence continues at coordinate 3,182,817 of NC_079342.1, read as the reverse complement.
TAGAATAATCTTAGATTCACTTTTTGAAGTTTTTTTAGACTTGGTCTGACCTGGGAACCAGGTTAGAAAAGGTTTGAGCTAATAAAATATGCAAAATGTGGTTTTAGGACTCTCCTTTAATGTGGAAAGAGGAAGAAAGGTTTTAGTCAGTTATAGCAAATCCAGTAAGGGAACTGTTTGCTTAACTCTCACAGTTATTTATTTTAATTTAACTTCTCAGAAGTTTTCAGCTGGGTTTAGTTCATGTGGGCTTAGATGTTAAAGAATGGTTTTTACTGATATGTGTTTTTCAGTTGTTACTCTGACTTGTTACAGCTGTTTTCTTTTGGACATTCTGGTATAGTAGATCTCAAAAGAGAAAGGAAAATCACTGAAGAGAAATTTGGAAATGGAGAAATATAAAATATAATCCTTATAGACTTAGGATTTAGGTAGGAAGATAGCATTTAAGTTTGTTTTCCCATGAATATAGCTAGCATATATAAATTTCTGAGGCAATAATGCATATTATTTTCCTACATCAACAAAAATAATTGTAAAAATTGCAAGGAGTAGGAACACACTGTGTTGGTGCCAGTTGGGTGATGCACAGACTTTGCTGGTTATGCATATTTAACTCTGGCCTTGTTAGAGACTTCCTAAATATGAGTCAAAGCTGCTGGATAAATTGTCTTGTACTTTATGCTTTTGCACATAAAAAAGAGGCTGCTTGGAATAAAACATTCCAGGTGAAAGGTTCTTGCATTGTCCTTATATTCTCCTGCCATCTTGGTTTTCTGACACACGAAAATCCACCTGCACTCCTGGGACTCTGGAGAGCAGGAGGTGAATGGGCCAAAGGAGAGACACAACAGAGAAAGGTATTGGAGCAACATTTTCCCTCACACCTTACAGGCCTAGAAAACTTTTTCTCTCTGGTTTGCCCTGTCCTGGTAACTTTGGTACACTAACTTTTTGTTCAGCCCAGGAGTCTAACCTTTTTTCCCTTCTTGAAAGAACTAATACAAAGTCACTCTGTTTGTATTACCAGTGGACCTGTATTCATTTAGTTTTGATCTGATCCTCACAAAACATCAGAGCTGTTTGCAAAGCTAATAGCAGCATAATGACAAAAGCAGCAGTGCCAAATATCTCTGGTCTTGCCCTTTTTCTTCTACTTAATATCAAAGCTAAGAACATGGTCTTGATTTATATGCAGGATTACTGATGTTAAAGCTATATAATAATACATCTAAAGCCTAGCACAGTTTATAAATACACAAAACATGTAACTTAATAGTTATTTGTGCTGAATCTTGTATTTTCCTGCATACTCTGTCCTACCTTTGTTACTGAGGGCACTAATGCTGCATTAATGTAAGCAGAAACAGCTGCATTTATCTTCATTTTATTCTCCCAAGTCACAGCAACGTGCTGGAACGAGAGCCATTGTCTGAAGCAAACCTTCTGAAAGTCTTTTAAGGGCATCCATCTGGGCAGACTTTGTGGTTATAGAAGGGCTGATGCTGTAAGTATTCATCCCACTAATGGTCTCATTGATTTTTATTTACGCTCTTTGTAGGTTTCCCAGAGTCTCAGTCTGAGTAAGAACTGCAGAAGATGTGCTGAATTCAAGAACTGCAGGCATGTGTTCAACTAAACCCAGGTTTCTGTATCTGTTTTTAGGGTGCTTGATCGAAGTGGGGCCTCCAGAACAGCCTGTTCTGTCTGCAGAGAAGCAGAGAAGTGCAGTTGGTGAGTAGTGTTAAAAAACAGGTGCAGAGGTTTGAAAATGTTGATCCAAATCTCATTATTATAAGTAGCAGGGAAATGTCATGACTTACTGAGATTAAACAAAGACCTGCTTAGAATCTTGTGACTTCAGCTCATAAATGGATTTCATCACTCATTACAGCTGCATAAACAAATGCATGTGGTACATATGCATGTTTTGTTTTGGGAAGTTGTTGTTTTTAAAGTCCCCTCAGAATTTTGTTTTTAATTGCTCCTAATGAGCCAATGCTCCCTGGTTCTGGAGTGCTGCCTCGTGTACCTGAGCAGCACAGGCAACTCATTGCTTTTAAAAGGGAATAAAGTTTCCCAGCCTCTCTCCCCTTCTGGCAGCTGAACTGCTTTGGCAAGCAGGTTATTTTACAGGAGAAATTTACAATATGAAACCTGGTGTCAAAACTTTTATTCCTTTTATGAATGTAGCCTTGCCCTGGTGCTCTTTTGGAGCTGTGGAAATGTAATCCCAGCCCAATCAACAACTAGAGAAAGTCCTACACAAGTCTGAGCTCAGACTTGTCACATATTTAATGTATTAAATTCATGTAATTTTTCCTGTTGTCCGTGGCCTCATTTCTCTAGGAGTCCTAGAAATGGATGCCCTGTGATTACCCAGGGGGAATTAGTACTTCCCCCATGTTTTCTTGGCACTATGTTGCAAGTGGGATGTGGCAAGAGGAATCCAAATTTTGGGGTTCCTGCTGTGGTTGTTACCTGAAGGCACAAATGGGTGCAGTAGTTTGGGGTGCAGAGCAGACACTTCTTTGTGGATTTAAAACATTGTACAGATTAATACTGTCAAGCCATTCTCATATCTTTAAGTTTAAAGTAGCTGCTTTCAGCTAAACCCACACTTTTCAGCATCTCCAGGCAGGCAGTTAGCAAAGTTTAACCTCAAAAAAATTTAAGTTGGCAAAATATCTTGGAAATTCTTTGAATTTCAATGTGCCATTTCATAATCACAACTGAGAAGCTGGATTAATCCTGGGTGGGTAGTGTCTCATTTTAACTTTACACTTCAAATGATTTTTTTAACCATATCTAAAGAGAAGTTACTTTTTTTATTTCTCCAAAGAAAAATATTCAAGGATACTCCATTTTTGTGGCTATTTTTCTGATAAAGATTCAAATATCAATTTTAAAATGAATATTCCTGAGGAAAAGGGGTGCTTTTTTTCTATTTCAGTCACGGCCTCCTCTTTCTACTTATAAAAATCAGAGTCAGGAAAGTAAAAAGTGCAACAATATGGGAGAGTTCATGGCCAGGGCTACTTACATATATATCCTGTATGGATGGATTTGTCCTGAAGTGTTTTAGTTTGTTTCGCTCCATGGAAAAACAAAACAGGTAACAAGAAGAAATCTCACTGAAACTGAATGAAACTAGAACATTTTGGCTTTTGTGTCAAGCAGCCTTAATTTTTAGGCAGCTGGGGAGGAGTCTTAATTGTGTATGTTCCTAAAGATTGCTTAAACAAATTATTGAGTGTCTGAGGCTTTGGGTGCCCTGTCCCTCCTGTCAAAGCCCTTGAGAATCCAGTTGTTCCTCACCTCTGGAAACCTTCCCTCTTACGTAGGCAGCTGAAAAGATGCCTGACATTAGAGACTTGCGCTCCAAAATGTTGCTGTGAATGCCTTAAAATGTCACATTAATATCAAGAACAGTTCACCCACAAACCATCTGGCTTTGCAGATCTCAAAACCATCTTCCAATTAGTTAATTAAGCTTCCCTATTTCCTAATAAGGCCTATTTGAAATGCTCAGAGGCTGGGGACAGCGGGGCTGTCGGTCTGCACTGAGCAGGTGTGGCAGTGGCCAAGGGTCTCCCCTGGCAGAGGGAGATCCCGGGAAGTCCTGCCGGGCCTTACCTGGGTGTGCTGCCTGGGAAAATACCTGGCTTTGTCCTTATAAGGCCAGGGAACTGCTGCCGGGGCCCTGATCCTGCCCCACGCTTCCCGGCCCCTCTCAGCCACACTCCTAAAAAGGCAGTTCCTTGCTCCTGCTTCCCACAGCTGGGCTCCCCAGGGAGGACAGCACTGCCGAGCCAGGCACTGCACTACAGGGAGAGCCGGCCTTAAGGACTGTGCTGTTGCTTCTCAAGGCAGATGTTGTGTTTAGGGGCACTGCTGGGCTTCTCCTTCCTCTTGTTTAGTGAATAATGAAAATATAACAGAGAGCGGTGTCGGACGCGGGAATGTTCCCTGTAGGATCTGCACAGGGAAGGAGACACACGGTGGGAAGCGGCTCAGAGTCACAGTCTTGAAAGCATATTAGGTTATGGTTTTATAATAGAAAGTGCTCAGCAGCAATATGAGCTCTAAGCAATCCGTGTCCTTTTTCCTCCCTCCCCTGGCTGCCAGTCCTGCTCTTTGCTTGTGCTTGCTCAGTCTTTGTGGGGCCATGCCGGGCTCTTGGTTTCATTCGTGCTGAAAGCCAGGAAAGGCTTTTCTGCTCAGATTCACAGAGTGGCATCACAAAACACTGTGCTCGTGTAACTGAGCGAGTGGTGAGTAGGAAAGAGGGGGGAAAAGTTATTAATGCCCCATGCTCTTCCTATTGTGAAACCTTTAGGTGCTGTGCTCTCCTTCTGAATAAAAACTCTCCAAATGCTGGGTGTTTTATGAGACAGTTTTAGAGGTTTAATTGAAATTTTCTGAAGGATCTGATTATTGGCTTATTTATTTCACATGCCAAGTGACAAGCTTAGTTACAGTCTGATAGATTTTTAAGGACAAGTTCTTTACTGGAGCCAGATTTCAGAAGGGCTTGAATATGCTAATTCAGAAGGGGTATTGCATGGGATTTTTTTCTTTTATTAAATCAACAAATCATACTCCCTTAATTTGAAATAATAAAGAGGAGTGTTTTTTGAAATTTAAGATCTGTGAAATTCTGGCACTGAACAGTTACATGCTCATTTCAAAAAGGGACTGAAAATAATTAATTTTCAAGGGGGCTGTTTGGGAAGAGTCCCTGGATAGTGTGTGCTCTGTGGAGTGTGGGAGAGTTGGGGTGCAGCTCCTGGCTCTGAACACGTTGTACTCGGGCACAGCAGTTTGTCTGCACAGAGCCACATGCTTCCTTCCTTTATCAGGCTGCTCCTGGCAATCCTGCTCAACCTTTGGACTTTATGGCCTCTCTCAGGATGTAGCATTGGTTCCCTAATATCTCTTCTCTTGTCTTTTGCCAAGTTTCCAGCAGGCAATGAGGCCACGGCAACAGGGTCACAGGTGTTGAAGGAAGTCAGCAGCACAAACAATTATAAAACTGGATTCTGCAGTTACAGGGATGAAATGCTGCTCTTTATGAATTTGGCACACTATCCCCATCTTTTTTTCTGGGTTTATAACATGTTTTCTAGCTCCTTTTGTATCACTGCTAGGTGTGTTCTGTGGGTTTAGTAGGTAGGGTTAGGAGTACTGATAGTATAGATTAAAAAAGAAAAGAAAAAGGAGATTGCCATGCGTTCATTTAATGTATGTTGGTAGCTGAGATCTGGTCTATGTTTCTGATGTAGTTTTATGTTGCTGATTTCTGAAATATCTGTCATGTAAAACGTTAAAACAAGTTATTCCCATGTGTGAATGGTAGTAAAGGAAATATTTAGACAATAAGGAAGAGGGTGATTAGAGGGGATCGTTGATCGAGCAATAAGGAAGAGGGTGACAGACACTTTGGTACCACGAGGCAGGAGGTGACACACACCTATGGAATGGGATAATGTAGGAGGACTATTTACAGCTGTAGGCTTAGGACACTAAACACAGCAAAGAAAAGTTTAAGAAAACTGTGGCAAAGGGATGCTCCTGCCTCCACCAGACAAGGTAGGGTGTAGCCAGAACAGGTTGTGTTGGAATTTAGGGAATACCACTCAATAAATAAGTTGGTATTTGTGTTTGGCTGTTGGTTGTGGTCCCAGCATACACCCTGAACTTTGGAAGATGTGTGTTTTTGGGAAGACAAACACATGAAATGACAGTGGGAGGACTGCCAAAGCTGTCTTGAATTCAGGAAGTGCCCTCATGTAGCTTTTAAAGTGAAAAATGTTGCCTGTCTTCCATACTCTCTAATTAAGGCAGAGCACCTTTAGTGGTGTTGGTATTTTTTATATACTATTCCATCTGCAATCCTTTGTCTGAATGCAGTTATAGTGAAATCAAGGACAATCTCCTTCCAGTATATGAATTAAGTTAAACTGTAGAATTCAGAAAATATAAACTTACCTGCCAGGTTTAACTGCTTTAACTGATAAAACAGTGAAAAATTGTGATTTGAAGGTGAAATGTAGTAAACTTGGGACCCTTTCTACCACAGAGGTGTTCTGAAGTCCCATGGTATAATGGTAACCCTCATGTTAGCCCTCTGTGCAGGCTCAGCCCTTTCTTTGTTCATTGTCTGATCATCAATCTTCAGTTAATTCAGTGAGACTCGTGGTGGAAAAAGGTGACTAAAGGTATCTGAATTTGCCCTTTTGCCAAAGGAGGAATTCAGCTACTGTTCTGATAGCCCAGGCTAAAGCACACTTTAGAACAAGCCAGTGCTGTTAAACCCCTGCACAGAATCTGTAATCTGTGTTTATAAGTGGGACCATTATCAGGAAACGTCACTAAGAATCTAAGGAATCTTTAACCAATAGCTTATTGCTTCCAGGGATAGGCTCTGTGGGCAGCTTATAAAGAGCCAACATTTTACTGTTAGTGTGTTTGGCCAGGAAGCAAATACATTTTCCTGGTAAGGGTGTTTCTATGTAAACTGTACAAACCTGTGTGCTCAAGGCTGGCAATGGCATTGCCACTTGTGGAGAGCAAACTTAGAGAATTTCGAGAGTCAACCACTGGAGCTCAGTTTATTTACTGCTTTAGCAGAGCAGATTGGAAATCAGAGGAATTAGTGCTTGGGAGTCTTTTTCTGTTAATTCACTTCTGGTAGTCTGTGGACCATATTCATTGATATTTCAAAGGCTGTTATAATTTCTTTTTCACTAAGTGCAAGTTCTTCTGTTTTAGTGCAAAACCCAAACTCATGAATGCTTACAACAGGCATCCTAAAGGCAAATGGACCAGTCAGAGCCCTGAGTGACCTGGTCTGATCTCATAGCTGACCCTGCTTTTAGCAGGAGGTTGAACTACATGTCTTTCTGGGGTTACTTTAACCACGAGTTATCTTATGATTTGGTGATTTGTAAAAATGGTAAATGTATCTCTTAATTGTATCTCCTCTTGGGGTATCATACTTTGATCCTTTTTTGAGATGGTTGCTTTCCAGAAAAGACTTCAGCACTGAGCCCTTTCACCTGCCTAATTCTAGTCACAGTCCGTCTCACTGCAGTGAAATGCCATGTTATCCTTTGAACATGGTTACTCAACCCCTTTGCAAAGAGCACAGTGCCAGCCACAGGTCCCAGTGTTCAGTACATCACAGGAGCCAGACCATGGGTTTGTTATCCACTTGTAAAATGAGGTCTTAATAAAATTCACAGGGCCTAAGCTTTTTCTCATGAGCCCCAACAGCAATGTATGGTGTTCCTGAAGGATTTTACCAAAAGGAAGGTGGCATTTCCCAGGGCTCTCCTCACACGTGGATGCATCCCAGCTTTAAAGGTACTGACAAGAAACACCTTGAAGTGCTGGGCTATAAACTACAGCAGGCCAGATGCTGTTGTGCAAGCTGTGTAATGCTTGTGGTGAGGATGGGAACCTTAAAAATTGGGTAGGTAAAGAGCAGGAAATGGGAGCCATTACCTCTATCCCAAGGGAAGTGGTTCCCCCTGTGAATCACAGCCCTGGTTTTGCTGTGCTGCGTGGGAGTGGCGTCCTGTCCCAGGTGGACATTCCCAGCTCCTGGGGCCTGCCAGGCCTGACTGCTGCAGGGGAAAGGAGCAGGACAGCATCACTCCTGTGCAGCCTTCCCCCATCGTCTGGGGAGCAGTGAGGATGAGGATATGTCAAGCCCTGTGTGCTGCATGAATTGATGTGGTCCTTTGCTGTTAGGAATGGCCAGAGAGGGACAAGGACTGCAGTCCTTCACTCAGGAGTTTGGCCTTGTGCCACACAGTCCCTGGGTTATCCCTTGGAGAACAAAACCTGCTGCTGTGTGAGACAGCCCAGGTTGCCAAGTCTTGCCTCCCCCCGCCATGAGTCAGCGGCTCTGGCAGAGGCTGGAGCTGGAGCCGGGCTCGCAGTGGCACAGGAACTGCTGCCCTGGCTCGCTCTCAGCCCATCCTGGAGGAAACCCTCTGTGGGCTCCCTGCCTGTGCCAAGGGCTGCCACACCCCGCTTCTCCAGGCCTTCTTACTCACAATGGAGACACACACCGAAACCACACAGTGCCTCCTCTGCTCCCTGGGCTCTGGGGCTCCCGCAGCCTTTTCCTGAGCCCCTTCCTTTTGTTCTGTCTCTTCCAAAGCCTCTGCACAAGAGCTGTTTCCATCTGTTCTTGGAAAGAGAAGGCAGAAATGAGACAGATCCTGGCCATTGAGTGTTGGTGGTATTTATCCTTCCTGAGCCAAATAATGGGATAAGTCCCCAAACCTCTGTTCATCCAAGGCTGTGTGCATTTCCTGGAGCAGTACTATTAATGACACCAGCCATGAGTGTGTACAGTGTGAAGGGACAGAGCTGTGTCTTCCTCTTCCCTATCTTTCTGCTCTGATTAAGTGCACCTTCTTCCACCTCTGTTGCTGAGGTGCACAGAGCTGCCCCACATCTCACTCATGATGATCAGATAATTCAGAGGTTTGTATTGTTTGTAAATCGTGGTGGAGAGAAAGAGTCCCCAAGTCTTCTGGAAATACTGTGGCTCACCAAAGGTCTTTCATCTCAGTCCTTGTTTCTTACTAAGAATTTATGCTCATCATAGAGCCAGAGGTGCTTCAGAACCAATAATTTTGGGAATTTAGGTCTTTGATATAAATTGAAGATAATTTTATGATATTACGAAGCTGATGCAATGGAATTTTTGTGTCATAAGATGTCTTTGCAGCAGCAAAGTCTGCCATTAAATCTGAATGGCAATCCATTAAAGTGCTTGCAGTTTTGGACAAAAGGTGGCACTTATCTAGTAAAGTTAACAAGGGAGTGAAAGCCTCTAGGCCTGATAAGAGTGACCCAGGGCAGGTCTGTTGGTCTTTTGTGGATGGACTTCAGCTTCATCTGCTCATATGCCAAGATAGCCAGGTGTAAACTATTTATGTTAGAGAAGTTAAGTGTTCCTGGTAAAGCAGCTTGTGGCCTGAAATAATAATCCTTGCGAAGGGCCTGAATTTATTTAGTCAATAATTAGCTCATTAAGCATATAGCTGTGCCTGTGTAGGTGTCTGAAGTTTATGTTCCATCTGGTTTACATCCAGTGAGTTCAGGTAATTTGTAAAAGATAGTCCATGTGTACAGTGAGGAGCTGCAGAAAAGATTTGTAGAAGAAACAAAGGGGGGAACCACACATAGAAAGTCTCAGGCTATGTGGGAGGGGAGAAGAACTGAATGTAACTTTTCCACAGAAGGCAGATTTAGCCAAAGGGCCAGTTGTGAAGGTCAGCAAAAGGCCCCTAGGTGAAACAATTTCACTCTTACCCTCAGGAAGAAGCACTGGAAAGAGGATCCACATGTGTGCTTAGAAAAGCAAACGAGGTTATACTTGGACTCACACACTGTAACGTGGGTTCAGAAGTTGATGACATGTTCAAGTAGGGAAGGATGGTTGGATCTGTTGTCAGAGCCAGTGAGCATCTCTGGTTTCACTGGCACCTCAAGGAAGGTGCTGGCAGGTGAATTCCCCTCCTGCCTGTAAGCTTAGGTAAGAAAAAACAGGCACATAGCAAGGTCTTAATGATAGAAAGGTTCTTACAGGGAGCTGGAAAGCATGGAAGGAATTTCAGGGGTGGGAGTGCAATACTTTCTGAAAGGCAGAAAAAGACTTGTAAATATTGTGTCTATGCAGATGGAAATATGTTCTCATAGAAACATCTGATAATAATTTTTACAGTCAAATACAATGTCTACTTTGAAAGAATGAAGAGATACTTCTGCTTTAGATAGACAGAAAACAGCCTGAAATCAACCCCCTGATACCCCTCAGAAAAAGACATTTCTTTAGGTAATTGTAGCATCTTGGAAGTTTGAAAGATTGTCCTTCATGATAATAGGGGGACACATTTTATTTCTGAATAATAAAAATCTTCCAAAATTGTGATAAGGTTGTACAGTAAGTTGAATCAAACTATGTACTGAACACAAACCCCACCAATCTTACAGGGTATTTTGTATTTGTTATTTTATGGGTTTGGTAAAGACAAAATAGTCAGTAAAGTCAGGAGGGGAAGTGAAATTGCTTGCTACCAAATTTTAGGTGTTATTTTTAATGTAACAGTACCCCATTCCTGGATGGGGAATAGGCTTGGGGTGACAGGTGGATGCAGATGGAACACCAGGAAACTGGGAGGTCAGGTCAGGCCACTGACACCAGGAATTGAACAAGAGCTAGGGTTGAGATTCCCAGTAAACCTACAATTAGATATTCAATTTAATGAAGGAGAGGCTTAGCCTTAAGGACATCCTCTTCCTGGTGGTTTCTTGTATTCCTGGGTGCCAAGGCTTGTGGTGTTGTGAGCACAGATCTGCAAGAGTGACCTTAATGAGAGTAGTTCATACATCTCTTATCCATCCAGTATCACTGCAGCTTTACAGGCTAAATTAGCAATTCTGATCAGCCTCTGCTTTCTGTGCAAATGTTCCCAGGTGTTAATCCTTGCCTTAGTGTAATGAGGTAGAAAAGCTCTAGGTTGAAATCCAAGTAGCATCTTAAAATACAACTCATGTTTTTGTCATTGTTTTGACCCGTACTGGTCGGATTATTTTTCATGTAATCTGCTCAGACTCACGGCTTGTACCTTTTGTTTTATCTCCCAGAAGAATTTTTACAGTCTCTAGTTATCAGCTTTAAAACCAGTGTAGGTTTATAGCTGAAAGACTGGCAGATGTTTAGCTGTTGTGGGGAAGTTTAAATACAGCTGTTAATTTTACATGCTGGTATCATGTGAAGCTGTGCCCAAGACTGCTGTGTTATAAACTTTTGGTTTTTAAGGATCCTGGTACTCTAAGAAATTATTTCTGTCTCTTTTCTTTATACCTCTTTGTAATGCTTCCAGTGACTACAATCCTATACTTAGATAGAGCTGATCTACTGGAGCCTTACCCTGGGAATGAACTCCACTAATCAACTGCTCATGACTCCAACAGATGTTTCTGCTTATCAGACAATTGGAACCTCATGTTCTACTATATTTCTTAATTTTTTTTCCTTCTTTTGATACTGGCAGCAAATGCCCCATTACACATGTGAGCTTCAAAAACTTGTCACATGATAGCAGGAACAAATTGCTAAGCCAGTCAGCAAAGTTCAGGTTTGAAGTGGTGGTCCACTGAAGGCAACTGGGTCTTAGGAGCTGAAGGAATCATTTATGGAATTACCATGCTGTGGTTTTGTTGTAAATGCCAATATTTTATTTCAGCGTCTTGTATGAAATTTGGAAATGTAAGAAGAACTCAGATCACAACTCTTTTTTTCAAAGATTGAATCACTTTAGGATGTGGAGATAAAGTTAAGTGATTCTTCTGAGGATATGAGTATTATCCTCTTGAAACCACAGAAAGGGGATGTGAATGGTTTATATGATTTTGTTATATACAGACTTATCTCCCATGGCAGGTCAAAATCTGTGAATTTTCAGACATGGTGGAAATACAGATGTGAAGAATTTACTTTTTCCTTCAGTTTGTTTAGTCTATTGCATTGCATTTAACTTTCCATTTCTAATTGATAAATCACTGATGGATTCTTGATCAGTCAATACCTTTGTATGATTTGGGCAAAAGAAAAAATAATATGTGTAGAAAAGATGATAGGCTGTCACTCCACAAAGATGCAGCTTATTCCACTGCCAGCAAACCCTGAACTGCTTAGTGGAAGTGAAACACCTGTTACAAGAGTACAATGGGACCATACAAACTGTAGGCACTGGAGACACTTCTTGGGGATTAAAGCAACTCATTTGCAAACCATTCTTCTGTTAGCAGTGAGCAGTTAATCATGAACCTTCCCCTACCCACAGCTCACCCACGCTGCTGATTCAGGAGTCGTGGCAGGGCATGGCTAAAAGGCACAGCCAGGAGGTTTATCAGTATTCACACTTCATTAGCCAAGCAGGAGCCTCACCACATGTGGGAGACCATAACCAGAACTTGCTCCTTTCACCCTTTCCCATAGTAAATATCTTAACTTGCTGCTGTTGCTGGGCTTGGTTGGGATGACAAACACAAGTACAAAGAGCAGTGGGAGTTGGAAGCTCTTCTGTTAATGGGAAAGGGGAGAGTGAGGGTAGAGAGGGTCAGCCCTTCAGTACCTCTGAAAATTTCTTAGCTGATAAAGATGTAATCAGTTAAGAACATGGCCAATAATACCCACTGGGCATGTTGGCAGCTGTTTTCAAGCTGCCGATACTCTCTCTCCTTTAAGCATCACGTTTCTTCCCATTGTTTTGAAGCCAAACTCCAACCTCCTGGTGCCATTTGCAAGTGTTTGGTGGAACCCAAACTTGGGTTGAAGGTCTGGAGTGGAGAAGGATTTGTGTCTGCTTAGAGACACTGTAGTTTTTTTATGATTGTGGGTGAGATTTCTTCTTTACTTCTTGTGCTTTCTGAGTAGGAAACTGAGGAGCCCATAAAATATGGGGAACAGAAAGCTGGTGGATGGTCCTAATTAGAACATGTGCAGGCATGGTGGGAGTGGGAGAAGAGGAATCATTAGGGAAAGAATCATCTAAGCCAAGGAAGAAGAGCTTGATTATTAGTGCTGAAGTTGGCTAACAAGCTGAGGAGAGAAAAAATTGGGCATTGATTTGAAACTTTGCTAAGTGCCATTGGAAATTGAGAGAAGAATGATGTTGGTGAAGTGTCCTTGGAAAGGATTCAGAGAAGACAGCTTTATTCCATGTAACCATAACATTAAGAAAAGACCTGGGGGATGTAGAGAGATCAGAAATCTGACGGCCAGTGAGAATAATTTCAAGTGGTCCATCAGACTCAGGAGAGCTTGGTTCAATAATTCCCAAGTACACAGAGATGAGAGTGAAGGTAACTGGTCGGCCCAGAAGCAGCATCTCCCCTCCCCTTTTTGGGGCAAGAAGAGTCAGTAAACCAAAGCCAAGTTTTGCCTGTAACCCTAAGGAACTCCGGTAGATTTTTGGTGGGGTGTAAGAAAGCTTTGTTTCCCTCTGACCTGCTTCCAGCCTTGTGGCCGGAGAGATAGAGACATTCCTCCTTCCGGGAAGGATTTCCAGCGATCTAAAATCTGCTGTAGGGCTGGCTCGTAATCCCGTGTGTGTGTCCAAAGCACATGACCGGGATGAACGGGTGCCCTGGGAGGACGATGATGGGAGCTGTGCTCAGGTCAGAGCGGGGGTTCCGGGGTTAACTGGGAGAGTTCAGTCCCGGGGGGTCCGGGCTGGCTCCTCTCGCTGCGGTTCATGTGCTCGCTCACACACACGGACCCATCGATGAGCTGTCATGTGCCGGCTGCACGCCCACAGCAGGAAGGAAACGGCTGGTCCCAAAAAGTCAGGAGTAGTAAAAAAAAAAAAAAAAAAAAAAAAAAAAAAAGCAGCAAACAGCAGGCAGGCTGTGTATTGTCCCGATTCCTCCCGGACTGAAGGAATCCTTTGCCCCATGATTCATGCTGAGCTGTCTGCTCCATCCGGCAGGCACGGAGCATCCGGCAGCCGTGTCAGGCAGCCTCCCACTGGAACTGGGTGCTGCTGGCACCACAGCCTGCAGCGTTTCAGGATTCTTTTGTTAGTCAGGGCACTGGCACTTCCTTTGGCATTTGGCTCCAGGAAGGCTTGTGTGTGAGGAGGGGCGCTTTTTTTTTTTTTTTTTTTTTTCTTTTTCTAACATTTCTGTTGCTATTTTGTTCAGTTTCGCATTTGGAACGTGAAGTTTTGGTCCAGACGTCTCCCTCTCTCCCGGCTCTCTGTAGGTCGAAGTCTCTGTTTTCTGATGATTAGCCAATACCAGCTGTTCTGGCAATGAAGATGTCTCAAATCAATCCTATCCTGTCTGGCTTTCCAGGAAGAGCCAGCCCTCCCCTCTCTCTCCACAGCCCTTGTCATCCAGGATTGAAATTTATCAGAGCTGCTGCGAGCAGGAAATTAGCTCCTTTACAACTTGTTCTCCATTGCTTCTTATTCATTTTATTGTTTTAACGTTTTCCAGAAAATAAGGCAGAAAACAAACCTGCTTCCTCTTTAGAAGAGTTATGTTGTTAACCTGCGAAATGCTTATTTCTTTGGCAGGCTACAGATTATCTTTATAGCAGAACCACAAGATTAAAATCAGTTGAAGTTGAACTTAGATAATGAATAAAACACTGGAAAACATTTAGTCATCCTTTAGGATCCTGAAGATAAGGATTTCTACATATAGGGATCAAAGCTGTGATGAACACCATGGGAGGGATGGGCTCAGGAAAAATGGAGTGAGGGGTGCTGCCCACAGACTCAGGAATGTGCTTGTGAGGAACTTATTTGGGGGTCTGGGTCTTCAACATCTATATTAGAATGACTTGATTTTCCTGAACAGCTGAGCACCTGCCACTTCCATGTATGCAAAACTCATCTTAAAATTGCGTTCAGGTAAAGGAAAAGTGTTTTTCATTTTATACCTGACTTTATATACAGATATATTCATGTTTTAATGTTTTCTATGTGTCTTTCCAGCAGCTGCATTGGAAGATTATTTTTCTTTGAGATTTTCAGAAGCAAGACACTCTCTTAATTAGTGTCAGACAGTTTTGGTGTTGTTCAGCATTAAAAATAAATCTCTGCCTTTGCCAGAAGTAAATTTGGCAATTGTGTGCTCCCTGCTGCAGGAAAACAATGTCTCTCTTTAGAGCTCCAAACCAAGCTTTGGCAATGAAGTGGGGCCCAATGTCCATTGATCTCAATGGAAAACCTATTATTAGAAGGATCACTTTGACCACATCCTGCCATCATTTTGTACCCAGAACCACCACTGAGGTCAGCAGGATTTTTGTGCAAATATTTATGGCAGGATACAGCCCACTTCAGGGCATTCTGAGGGCTGACAAGCCCTCAGCTGAATTGTTCCTTCTTCCATAGTTGATCCTATCAGGCTGCTAAAATCTGAGCCATGGACAAGTCAAAAACCCCACCATCCAAGCTGGTGTTGACTGAAACCCAGTAATGCAGTTTGGGCAATTTGAACTCAGACATGAGGCAAGACTCTGGCATTGCACAATGTCCTGGTGGATTATGCCATTCCTTGGACACTGGATGGGTTGTCTCCTTCTAATTCCTCAAGAAAGCAGCAAGAAACAACTTTGATAGGTCTGTGGCTTGGGCAAGTGAAAACTGTTGATAATTGAGTAATTTAAGGTTTTAGTTTTCAGCAAATGCTTTGCATGTGTGACTAGTGCAGTGAATTTCCTGCTTGCCAAATTCAGTTCTATCAACACTTATTGGAACCGTGAGCTGGGCTAGAGGGGAAGCTCTATCCTTTATCCTTTTGATATGGGGAATAAATGAATTCTTTTCAGCTTACTGTACATCTGTGTTTTCACTGGACAGCAGAAAACTGTGTCACTGACTCACTGCTTGATCTTGGGTAAATAATCTAATCCTGCCTATCCCAGTACCCTCATGTGCCTAAATAATGTAATGACTCTCATCTGTCTTTAGAAGCTGTTACAGTAACTTGGTTTATGTAGTTTTAGCTTTACTTTAGTCTTTCCCACAATGTTTTATTGGTGAAAGAAGGAGGCTCTTACCCAAGTCAAAGCCAGAAAGTTTCTTATCCCTGCTGGGTGCTGAAATATTCACTATTCACAGGTTTAGATAATTTGAATAAATGACAGCATTTTATCTGAAGTGTTTTCATACCTGAAGGGCCAGACTTGAAGTAGATATGGATCTGACACTGCAGAAATTTCTCTGCTAAAATGGCAACCTGGCATTCTCAGCAATAGCTGCTGCAGGTGTCTGGAAGGTAGGAACATCCAAACTCTGTACATGGATTCCCTGTAAAAGGTAAAAGAGGCACAACAACAAATTGATCCTCACCTGAAAGTGGAGTTACCCCTGGATCACATGAAGAGTGTAGTTTAGGTTGAAGCCAAAAGCAAATTCAAATCTTAATAATCTTCCTGTGTATCAGCAGGAGAAACAAACAAAAACAAACCAAACCCAACAAAAACTCAAACCCAAAGTGTGGCTTGAAAACACAAATGGACCATTCTATGATACCAAGCCTGGAGGACATTTTCAATTATAGACTGTACAGAATGATTCTTTGTATTGTAATCTGCATCTTGAGACCCAGGATGAACATGGTCTATGTCCTCTTCCTCCTGCATTTTATGCCTGAAGAAAATGCTGATCTCTGGTAAAGAATGTCTTGCTTATATCAGAATTTTAGGTAGAAATGTAATAGTTTCAAAAGAACTGGTCTGTTGGAAACCTTCTTCACTTAGAGGCAAAACTAGTGGAAGGAGGAGACTGCAAGATGCAAAGATCTGAGAGTACAGGGGATGAGTGATATTCTCATTAAGAGTATTTCTAAGGGACAGGAGGGAAAAAGGTTTGTGTCTGTGATTTGATGGAAAAAAGGTCTACTCTTCTATTAGACCAATGCAAGAATAAAACTAAATGCAAAATCTCAAATATGGTTGCAAAATTTAATTATTGTTTTCCAGCCAGTTCTGATTCTGGAGGGAAAAGTTTCCTCTAACACAGGAAAGGTGTGACCCTGCAACTGTCCCTTAGTCAGAGCTATCTGGCTCCCCAGTGGAGCAGTTTCCATCTGATCCCACCCAGCATCCCAAGCACAGGCAGCAAGTGCCTCATGGACACAGCTCTGTGGTTAAAGTGCTGAATCAGGATTCAGACTGGCTTCAGTTCTGGCTTGTCCTGAGATTTCATACTTCATCTTGAGCAATGCACTTAATGTCTGTGCTTTGGTTTCCTATCCATGAGGGCTTGCCAGCATGAGGCATCAGGGACCTGCTTTAAGTACAGATATTTTCATTTAGTACAACCTGTGACCATTGTAATGTTAATTTAAGCTCTTTTTTTTTTTTTTTTTTTTTTTTTCATGGATTTAAGCTAAGTGGAAGTAGCAAATTTTTGACTCAAAATACATGTTTTGTGAAGGTGCATCTAAAAATCTGATTTAATCAAGGTAGTAAAACTTAAAGGTCCATTAAAAATATTTTAGGCAATCCTGGAGGTGTGAGTTTACCAACATGTGTTAGTTGGAGTCACACAGTCTTCCCCATCTGGCATGGGGAATGAACCTATATTCATATGGGTTTTGGAGGGAGAATGGGATGCTCAGACTTCAGGAAGGGCACAAAACCTTAGAACTGAGGTTTCTTACAGGGGTCTAATAAAAAAACTAAATCTTTACATTGGTCTCCACCACCACAGAGGCTAAAAAAGTAGGAAACTCAAAATTCAGTGATTTTTATGGCTGCCCTTTGGATGAAAATGTGCAAGTTTAGGCTACATGAAGAAGCTGCATCACTGGAACAAAAGGGAATCTTTTAACTGCTTCCTTCTATTGTCTTCTCTTACTACCTCCTTTGCCACCCATGTTCTTTTTCTCTTGGAATTAACACCATGGTTATTTTGTTTCTCAGGAATAATAATAGCAATAATAGAAAACTACTGCTTTGCAAATAACTGGAAAATACACACGGAAATCTTTAGGAGTGAAAATAGTTGCAATGAATGACAGTTGCTACTAGCAATGGAAATGTTTGTCTTAAGGTATGAGAAAAAAAGGCATGAAAAAGCATGTCAGTGCTGCTGAAATTTCATCTGGAGGACTAAGTGCATGATCTTCTCAGGAAGAATAGAGGGGAGATTGTCAATACCCCAAAGTCCTGACCCGCCTTTGTAAAGTTCTCCTTACCACAGGCACTAAGTGTTCTTTAATGCAAGTCAAGCACTGCAAATGAGGAAAGAGAGAAATTAGTCTGAACAGGAAGCTTCAAATATTCTGAGACTAATTGAGTTTAGATAATGAAGGGGTTTTAAAGCAGTAATTCAGAGGAGAATGGGAGGGGAGGACAGTTTAATTGAGATTGCCTGTCCATCTGTAAATTCTCCGTGCATCCTTCTGTGGCATGTTCCTCTTGTCATTCCTTCTGACCTGAAGGAGCTGATGTAGTTTGTGTTGACCTTATTAGCTGACAGCACTGCAGACTTCCCCTTGCATTTCAGAGCTGTTTGTGCCCTGCCTCTGGTGCAGGGCCCGTGTGACAGCTGCCTGTGCTGTCCTGCACTTTGAAATGCCCTGCCCTGGTGCCTTTTGCGTGTTTCTGGGGTCATGCTGGCAGTTGGAGGATGAGGAGCAGTGTTTGAAAGCTGCTTTGTACTTCAGTAGAGGCCATTCCATGTGTGTTGGAGCTAAGTCTTCATCTCTGCTGCAACAAGGCAGCCAAAATTGGAGTTCAAGACCCGAGCCTTTGCTGCTAGGAGTGGGTTGACAGTGGTACTAAACCTGGCTGGTTCAGGGAGAAGGTTCCCAATAGGCTTGCACTGACTACTACTAGGAAAACAGCTTTTTAAATGGATGTCAAAGTGCATGTGGGAGTGCATGTGCTCTGTCAGCTGCATGTGCACCATAGATCCCTCCTGAACTGCACCTCCCTGTGTGGATGTCTCACAGACCCACTGCCTTTAAATGCAGAGAGTGTGACAGAGGCAGATCCATGTGGCACTGTAGGCATTAGATTTGGATACAATGAGTATGAAAGAGGTGAGTGAGACCAACCTGTGGTGCAGGAGATTCCCTGGTTGTTGAGGATGGTGCCCAAGGACTCCCGGCCATTGACTCAGCCCCCTCAGACAGCGTGGGCAAACCTGGAGCTCTGCAAGCACAGTGGTGACATTTCACTTTTGATTTAGTGTCAAATAAATGAGAAACACGATGCTGGAGCAATGTCCTGCTCCACCATCCCTCTCTGAGGCCGTGGCCACCCTGCAGGCGAGTGCCGTGAATTCCCATTTCACTCTGACTGGTGCCCAGAGAAACTCCAGTGATTTAAAGAAGGCTGGCCCAGCACCATGCCAAATGTAATTGAGATCAAAATGCTGCTAAAGTTGCAGCAGGATGTGTTTCTTAATTTAGAAAGCTGCTAGCAGATAGTGAGAGGAAAGGCCTTGGAGCCTCTACAAGCCCTGATAAATTGTAATGCGCTTCTTGGGCTGTCATTGTTACAAGCAACTTGACTCAGTGCCTTAAGGACCTCTGAGAAAATGATAAAGGCACCTGGAAGTGGATTGACCATGGTTTTCTTCTTGTCTCTTGCTCTTTTACAAGTGCTGCAGTGGAGGAGTTGCAGCAAAGTATGAGGGCTCTTTCCTGACAGACCATCCTGCTTGCACCAGGAATCTGCTTGTCAAAAATGAGGAAACAAACTCCAGGATGTTTTCATGGGGAGAGCCAGGCAAATGCTCTGCACTAACCTGCCATCAGCAGGTGTTTTCCTAGTGATTGTCATTGTTACTGTCCCTCTGGGGCTATTCGGATATGGAAAGTGGAATAAATAATCAAAGAGGATGTTCCTAGCTGCTAATTTTCAGTCAGATTTGATACTGGTCCAAGATTTAACACTTCCTTTCTCTGCCAGCCACATACTAAAAATAACATATTTTCAGGATATTGGAGACCACTGGAAACCTGTAGTATTTGGCACTTGAACGTTGCCTTTCCTCTAGAGATCTCAAGGCAAAAAGTTGGAGCCTCATCACATCTCCTTGGTATTGGGAGAATTTGAGGCATTTTTGGAGCTGCTTGAGATGTAGGTAAACAGGAG
This sequence comes from Oenanthe melanoleuca, assembly GCF_029582105.1. NCBI lineage: Eukaryota > Metazoa > Chordata > Aves > Passeriformes > Muscicapidae > Oenanthe > Oenanthe melanoleuca. The sequence continues at coordinate 3,163,160 of NC_079342.1, read as the reverse complement.
ACGAATCTCAGAATGGCTCAAAAGGTCTGGATTTCCTTTTTGAGTGGCATCTATTTAAAAAATGAAAAAGCACTTTTACTTTGGCCTGTCTCATGGATCTTCTGGCTGTGCCCCAGAGCAGGATTGGCCCTTGCTGGAGCCAGGGGTATGCCCTTGGTGGGTGTAATGAGGAGACACCAACTGGGAGGATGGTTCTCTCTGCACAGATTGCTGCCCTCACTAAAGTATGGAGAGTAGTTATTCTTGTTAAGTTTTCTTTTCTTTTTGTGGTTTTTCTTTTTTTTTTTTTTTTTTTTTTTTTCCCTAGTTAATCAGGGCTTTGGATTGCCTTCCAATAATCAGGCTCATTAACTAATAATTCTGGCATAGGGTATGTTTTTCAGATAGAGTTGGGGTTTTTTTGTTGTTTTTTGCTTTCTTTTTCTGTGCTTTATTTTTCTCTTTGGTCTTAGCCATTGGTTAACATAGAGATTGTGGAAGCAACTGAAAAAATGAAAGCTCTGGCTGGCTGGCAGGGATGCAGCGTTTGTGTGGATGGGCTACAATGTCCCAGAGCCAGGAGGGTTCCCTGCCTGCTCTGCCCTGAGTGTGATGTGTCAGATGGGTCTTCTCAGGCCTTGGGAAAGCAGCTGCTTTTGCACTGCTGGAAAACAACACATAGGTGGGCTTCAGCCAAAAGTCCAGTGAAAGAGATGAAATAGAGACTGATCCAGCAGGCGGGCTGGGAGCAGGGCAGAAGTTCCCAAAGGAAACAGGATTTATTTGGATTCTCTTCTCAAGTAATTGAGTGCTTTTCTCCCAAGACTCAAAGTTGCTGCAGAGCCTCTTCCCTCTGAAGGACTACCAATAATTTCTGCTCATTTTGATAATTCATTTAAGTCTCTCAAAGTAGCTGTATTTTAATCAAACTGCCTGGAAAACAGCAGGGTATGCACACAGCGGGGTATGCACAGCTGCCCGTGGAGGCCCCGTGAAGCCACGGGATTTTATTCTTGTGAAAAGATGAAAATCTTGTGCCACCTCTCACAAAATAGAGGTGGGTCAGGCCTTGAATTCCTACAGGTACTGGGGTGTTTTCCTTACTGGAAAGGGGCTGTTCTTACTCTTTGATGTTGGTGATGTGATGACTTGGAGATAACTACAAGAGTCTCCATATGGTGAGCAAGCGTTTGGATTGTTTATTTGGCAGAGAGAATGAAGTCACCTGCCTGATGAGAGATCTAAATGTTAGTGAAATGTCAAAACTGCCCACATCTGTTTCATCTGCCAAGTCTCAGGGAAGTTATCATTCCCACCCTGCTTGGGGAAGCTGTTTTTGTTATGTTAAGCAGGGTGGCTGTGCTGCACTGTCTACCTGACTACACTAAACCAATCTGTTGTTTTCTCCTTGCCTTTTCTCACCCCATCCTGACAGATGTGAAGGAGTACAGGTGCATCATAGATTTTTTCTTTTTTTCCCCCAGTGTGGATGATAAAGTGCCAGGTCTGGTGAGAGATATTTCATGCCTGACTGTTGCATCATGCTTAGTGACCTTCAGACTCTTGCTTGTGTGGAGACTGTAGGGACCTTTTGATTTACAGCACTACTGAAGTGGCTGCACACCTTGGCAAGGGCCAAATGATTATTTCAGTTCAAGTCTGTGGGTGATGAGTGAAGAGACACATTTTGCACTCCTCTCACACTGCTGAGAGATTTATTTATTTTTGAATGTTACAGATTTCATTTCAAGTTAATTTTTTTTTCTATATAAAGGAGAAAATGCTTTAATTAAACATTTCTGTGTCTCTTTACTTCTCATTACTCAGGAGTTGCTTCCTCAAGGAATCTCTATCCCAGCTTTTCCTCCAATTCCTGATTGTTCTGGGCTTTTTTCTCCATGTTAGTAATTTCTGGCTTCTGCTTGGGCTTATTCCAGTACCCTTCACTTCATCTCCACTTGAAAAAAAGAATCTTTCCTTTGCATCTTGCCTCTCTTTTCCCTTGGCAGGAGACAAAAGGGAGGCACTACTTGTGGAAAAGTAACCCCTTTCAGACCTGCGAACACAAAATAAGGCTGAGAGAACCCATTGCTGGAGATGCTGTGCCTGATGCAGAGCTGAAGAGCTGAAGAGCTGTTTGGGAGATTCCTGGGCTGGGGCTGGAGGAGCAGAAGTGAAAGACAAGACAGCTGTGGTGGGGAGCAGGATTCATTGCCCGGCTCCCTGTCTGCACTCCGTGGCCTTCTCGGGCGCCGCCAAGCAGGTGCCTGTGGGCTGGATTGCAGTGGGTGTTGCACAAGGAGCTGCAGGCTGGTGGAAAGGCTCCAGGAGCCAACTCCAGCCTACGGACTGCAGCTTTGACTCCCTTAGTCTAGACACTCTCACGGGGATTACATCAGCAATAATTTGTCAGTCTCTATTTATTTTCCAGTGGCATGGTTAGTATTTGCTGGTGCTGAGATTCTCCTCACACTCTTCCATAGTTTATCATAGAAGAGGCACTTTGGGCAGAGCAGCTTTCTAGGCCACCATTTCCATGAGTTTTTGAATAATAGTAGTGATACTCATGGTTAGGAGAAGGAAGTGTACCTAAGTATCCATATCCCTCTGAGGGGCAAGAACATCTCTTGTGTATTTGATGCTGCTGGTTCCCTAGAAGCAGCAGATATTTTAGTCAGAATTGTACACTATCAAATATGTTCACCAGGCTTGGGAATAAGGTCTGAGCACACTTTGCTGTCACTTTAGGGAAAAATTTCTTCAGTCTCAAAACCATTTGTTTGTCACAATTCTAGTTTTTTACACAACAAACCTACCGCTTTCAGTAAATTTACACACAATCCATGGGGAATGTATCCATAACTCAATTTTAAACAGGGATGTTGGTGCCTAACATGAGTACTGTCTTGGGTTCTCTGGGTGGTTAATGAACAGATGCCTCTGAGCTGCCTTTTGCAGAAGCTTTTCAAGTAAACTGCTGCTCTGACACACCCTCTGGAATAATTTTCCTCTTCCTATGGACTGGAGAGAAGGACTATTATAGTCCTATTTTACACTAAAAAATTTATGCTATAAAATAATTTCATAGTATAAAAATTTATTTGGACTATTTTATATTAAAATACAATTTAAAAATAAAGCTGTGTGAATAACCACCCTGAACTTCCTACCTTCTTTTCACAACTGGGATTAAAGTTCAAGTGCTGACGACATTTTATGCCCCAACTTCTGGACTCTGCTCCTTCCATGACGTTTTGTCCAGACTCCATAATTCAGAGGGGATAATTGAAGGCTGTGAATATTAAAGATCTGATATGAAATATTCCAAGTCTATAAAATGTGAACTTCCTTGAGTGTGTTTAGTGGAAAGCCTGGCTTATGCAGCACAACAATACAAATTTCGCAAGACTTGTCTTTCATGTTTTGGATTTCCCGCCAAAGGACTGAAAGGGCATTAAACCAGTTTAATAAATAAAAAATAAAACAGTTTAACTCGTTGGTTGTTGGGGAAAGGGGAAACCCATAGAAAAGTAAATCTTTAACTCAAAACAAAAATCAAGGAACTTTCTCAAACTCCAAGGATCGATGTTGTTTTATTATTAAACCACTGTGCTGTTGTTCCCGTGGAAACAAAGAAACAAATACTTGAAGCTGTGTCACACCTTCCACCAATATTCCAATGAAGAATGTTTTGGAAAGTGTTTGTGTCAGTGACAGCGCTCCTGTGCTCTGAATGACGGCTTTGTGCAGCCTCCTGGGCTCCTGCACAGGCCACAAGGGTGAACTCCCCACTCGGGCTCCTGAACATTCCTTGTCTTTACAACTCTCTACGAGGAATTCATTGCACAGGAGCTCTGTACCTGTTACCAACAATGAGGTTGAGGCCACAGCAATGACCCAGCTGAAATTTGTGACAGCGGCGGCATTTGGTCGTTCGCTGGTGGTTTGGGTGTGGTTTTTTCATCCATAAGTTTCTACAGATCAATCCTATTAACATGCCAGATGATTTCACCTTGAACCCAGTGGGATCTGTTGAGAAATAGAAGGAAAAAAACCCCATGAAATATAACTGAGATTTTTGGCTTAAAATAATATTTACTTTAGTGAGATAATATGATCCATCTCCTCATTACCAGTGGGAAGAGATCATTCCATGCTGCCAGATATCTTTTACCTGAGGCACCCCATCTGTTTAGATTTGCAGGCTGGGGGGAGTGGAGGAAATCTGATCAAAGTTAGCAGGTGCTCCTTTCTCAATTTTTTTTTTTTTTTTTAATTAAAATGCTGCTCTTGTTTTCTCTTTGCCCACTTCTTTGACCTCCAGATCAACCATCACATTTTTAACTATTTTAACCAGAAAATTCTCCTGTTTTCCAAACATTTTGGAATTTAATTTTGGAATTTAATCCAAAGAAGGAGAAGTAAAATACATTGACTCTGGTATTCTGTGTTATGTTTTTTCAGTGAATATAAGGTCAAAACTGTAATTAAATATCTCACCACTGGGAAAAGCATCATATTTCTCATTTCCAGCATGGAAAATAGCCGATGATGTCTCATTAAGGACAAGCCCATTTTGCAACCTTTCCCTTGCTGGAAGCACTAATCACCCTTTTCTTGCCTGCACACATACCTATTTTCACACAGTTCATAGAAGTTTCATATCTTACAAATCTCTTCTGTGCTGTTAAATGTCTTTGAAATCTTTTGGTTGGTTCAACAGCTATTAAGGCTGGAAGGGGGGAAGGACATTTGCATTGTGTTTTTGCACAATTAGGGTGAAATGTACTTTTCTGATGTGTGAGGAGACATCAGAATTCAACTCTGTAAAACTGAGCTCCCCTTCTGAACCAGAAGGCCAGGTTGGATGGAGTTCTGAACAACCTGGTCTAGTGGAAGGTGTCCCTGCACATGGCAGGGGGTGGAATGAGATGATCTTTAATTTCCCTTCCAACCCAAACCATTCTGTGATTCCATTATTAGAGTTCCTTATGATGCATTTACTTTGTGTAGTACCATGTGTACAAGGGCACTGGAGTGCTCTGAACGTGAACTAAAACAAATAGTTGTCTAAAATTTTCTAAATTTTTATGGATTTTTTTCTCATATGTCCCTCCCTAATGAATGTTGGCATTTTAGTCCAAAACCTGTTCAATGTTGGAAGGTTTAAATTGTAACCAGCTCTAAAAATCATCCTTTTCAAATTACAGGCCAACTAAAAGATCCTAGCATGGGAAACTTTCCTTCACTGTGGGGTGAGTGAGCAGCTCAGATGCCTTTGATGGACCACACACTGCAATGCCTTCCAGTATTATCAAATAATAACTTGGAAACCCTGGGCCACGTGTTGTTTGAACTGAAGTCAGAGGCCATGTTTGGTTTGTGGTCCCTGGTATATATCGTGACAGGTGGAATATACTGAAAAGAGGGGCTGGGTTGTAGTGCTTTTATTTGTAAACCTTGCTTAAGATAATTACAGTGGTGTAGAGCAGAAGGAAACCTTGTGCCTGGGCTGGTGGTTATCTCTGTATCATGGCCCAGCACGTCTCCTGTGTAAAGGAATATGTAATTCAAGAAGTGTCCCCAGGAAAGGGAGAAGCAGCTTTTTTTCTCAAACCCAGCGTTGTCCTGATTGAGGCCACATGTTCCCTTGCAGCCCCTAATCAGTCTGGGGCTGATTCCTATTTAGTTCCTTTCAACCACTGTTATTCAAGCTTTATGCTGTTGGAAATCTGCTCGTTCTCATCAACTTGTACTGCAGGGATTCTCTGTGTCAGCTCTGGAGATCCTGATATTCTTTCTAATGCACTTTCACTGCCTTATTCAGGGGGATATTTTTCTACATAATGATTCACAGCAGCTGTGCCTCAGGCATTGGCTTGAGGTAGGAGGTTAAGCAGCAAAGCTACTTTAAAACACTGATTTTGGATTTTAAAAGATGTATGAAAAGGGAAGAGATTCTTGGGTGGATGATGAACGACACAATTTGACCATGTTGGAATACAGTGACAGATAACCCATCATCTTAGAGACATTGTGAAAACTCTTATCAACTGTACACTCAAATCAAGGTGGCAGTGCATTGGTATTTTATGATGATAGCTTATTTTTAAAATTTTGCTAGAAAATGTAGTTATCACTGTTCCCAGTTAGTTTTAATTTATCTGATGACCATAATATTTTCTTAGTTGTGAATGCATTGCTGTTTTATGGAATACTCATAATTAGATTTAGAATAAACAGAATTTAAAAACTCAAATCTAATGAAGATAATTGTTACCCAGGCCATAGGAAAGCTGAGTTCTATCCCTTTTCTCCAGAGAGGCTTGAACCTCCATCTCCAGCTTTCAGAAATGATCTTAACTGCAATAACACACTCCACAACAGCTGCTCTTGAACCCAGCACAGACGTATTTCAGCCAACGCAGTTGTGTTTAAACCAGTCTACTAATGACCAAATCCACAGCTTCTAATTGCAGCCAGTACATGGTGTAAACACCATGCAGATGACCTTGCTACCCTGTTAGCTTCAAATGGAAAAAAAATATAAAATAAAACTTGCTGGTCACTTAATTCTCTATGTGTAAGTCTCAGCCTGACATCATTAAAAGGCATTTGTTGACTGGGGAAAGGCACTAGGGTCTCTCTTCTTGCACTTTTTCTTCTGTTAATGTGATCATTTTGAATTTAGTGTTGGCTGCAGAATTTGCAGAACTTAAACATGTAATTTTTAGAAAAAAACAGAGTTGCTATGCAGTAGTAAAAATTATTATTTCTCCTCTAGCCCAAGTTACTCACTTAGCAACAGTCCTAAACTAGATCTGCTGAGCTTGAATGGATGTTTCTGTGTAGCTGTTTGCCTGTAAAAACATGAGAAAAATCTCTATTTTTTCATGAATGCCAGTAGTATCTTCATTTCTTAATTTTGAGACAAAATTTGTCCCAGCTAATACCTTTCCTTGATTAATCCACTTGAGTAATGAAGCACATGCCCAAGTACAGCGGCCTGAACAATATGACTAACTAGGGTGTGATTCCTCTTGTATTTAAGATACTGTGAATATTTGGGTGGGCTGGTTCATGCTTTAATGTGGTTTTTGTGAGGGTGATCAATTATATAATTTTTTGTGTGTATTTCTTACAAATTATCAGGACTTGGATAGGTTCTGTAAAAGAGGAAGGGAACACTTCTCAGGGGCAAGCTAAGAATCAAGCTTTTTATTCTGAAGTAAAGTGGTTTGAACCCTGTGACCAGTCTGCAAGGAGCTCTGGGAGGCAACAGATTTCTTGGCTGAACATGTTCCCACCTATGGTACATCTTTTCCCACATACTGTCCAGTAGTGCTGCTCCCTTTCCCAAAGCAGAGTTTGGAACAGAAGAAGCAAGCAGTGGCACGTAGGAGGAAAAGTGATGTTCAGAGGGAGCACTGGGGTCTCTGGCCACCTACAGAGGGGTCAGAACTGCCGTGGGAGTGCAGGGAAGATGATGCAACATCAGCTGTAATTATTGGAGTGAAGTATCTCCCCATCAAATGTAAAGAGATTTGAGACCTTGAAAGTCTGGTTTAGTTCTTTGTTTAGACAGCACCTCAAACACCAGAGTCTCTGACTCAGTCCTGCTGTGATATGAAAAGTGAAAAAATACTTTGAAAAATGCTACTGGGACAAAACATGAGATTCTCTGTGTTCCTGACATTGCAAGACACAGGAATCTAAGAATGTTTGACAGTCTGTCATTGTAACCACTGAAACCTTAGAGGTCCAATTAAAACCTCATAAAGAGTAATTCGGTGATGTTTGCATATGTAAAATAAAATGCTTTCATAGCTCAGCTTTATGAGCTTGTATAGACTCTAAGAATTCTAAGAACATTCATGTATTTTTATGAATGTCATGAACTCAAAATTATTTAGCTAATTTTGACACTTTTCTTTTTTTTCTCCACAGGCTTTCACCATTTCTTACAGCCCAAACCACAAATAAAGCATTAAAATTATTGATGTGAGCTAAACAGGAGGGCTACTGCCAAAAATAGCAGTATTCACTCAGGCTCATTCTGTGTAGCTCTGGAAAAATTATTCCCATGCTACAGCAAAGATCACATTTTTTCCTTTCTTCACTAATAGCAAAAATATTACCTTTCAAGTGGTCTGTTATTCCTGCAGCTGGGGGATAAGCAGGCTGGATGAAATTTAAGGTAGCTAAATGAGCAAGGCTTGCCGACCCAGCCTCCTGCTAATACAGTGAATGATTTATGATGCTTTTCTCTCCTGGTGCCTTCCCACCCCCTATTTTTCCCTTCAGCATGACAGCAAAATGAGGCAAACAGGCAAATGAAACCTCATAGTTGACCTAACTGCAGGAGCTTTGCTCTTTTTTCTTCCTACTTTAATGGAGAGCACAGGAGACCATGGTCAGGCTCCCAGGGAGGATGTTCAGAAGGGGTGTTCACAGTCCTGCCTTGCTCTGACCAAAGAGACACTTAAACACCAAAAAAAAAGAGGAATTTTGGAGTTTGAACAGAATACAGGTGTGTACATGTACAGGCTTGTGTAGTGTGTCCACATCCTCAGAGAGATTTGGCAGTGATGGAAAGACACTTTATCCTTGGATAAGAATCCCATGTGTGGTGCTCCCTTAAAGCCACGATCCTGTGTCTGGGCAACCTCCTCCCCCAGATCAGCAGCAGCTGCTGGTTGGTCTCTAAATGACCTCCACAGTCCTTCAAGGCTCCAGAAGGAAAGGAGCTGTTTTATGGGGTTCAAACAGCAGCCCTGGGAGCTGGAGCACTTTGTGCCAGTCAGTACCAGTGGCAGGAGAAGCCCATCAGGGCCATGGCAGGGGCAGTCAGGAGACCTGGGGACGCAGGTAGAATCTACAGAGAAATATAAGAAACCAAATAAAGTGATAGAAGGAAGGTGAGACACGTAAAGGAAAATTGTCTAAAAAGAATTAAATTAAATAACCTCATAATCCTGAGGTTTGTTATGGTTTTGAAGGGAATAAGAGGCAAAGAATTGTCCTTTGCAGTAAATTTCCTTCGATGGGTACAGCTCTAATCACTAAGAAAATGCATTTTTATACTTCCCTCAGTCAGTGAGAGTTTGGCTTTGTGCTAAGCAGTGCTGTTTTCTTCTGAGATTAACCAGAGCACAGAAACATGGATTTGTTAGCTGGTGCTCCAGGGGATTTAGAAAACTATTTGGGGAGCACATTTTGGATCTGGGTTCTCTTACTATCAACACACAGGTTTGTAAGAGCCTCTCTGCCTGTAGTAACATGAGTATAACCATTCCTTCTCTTCCCCAGATGGTTTTAAAGGCTACATTTATTTGTGTGAGATTATAGCTTTTGAGATCTTAGAACAGTATCAGTACAATGATCATTGCCAGTTTTAAAATCCATCCTGTAATCCATGATTCAGAAATAAAATTATAATAAGCAAAAATGCGAAAGAAACCTGTTACCTCTACAACATAAAGCTCAACCACAGAGAGCTCACCAGAGCTGAGATAATAGAGAAAATGCAGCAGTACTAGTGGTTTCAGCAGTGATCCTGGAGTCCATCCTGCCTGACTGAAAGCCAGGCTTTTGTGTCTGAAATCAGAAACCCTGGGTTGTACTCCAGCCGTGGACAAACAGGATGATTAAGAACTTAGTAAGCGTCCCTGAAGTGAGATTGTCGCTACCCTCGCTGTGTGTAAAAGGTTTCCTTCCCACTGGAGAACAGCAGCCACAGGAGGCAGGGAGGGCAGGGGAAGTGCACAGGAAGAAGCAGCAGAAATGATGCAGGTGTAGGGCTGGGAGAGAAAAGCTTGTTGAGCTAAGAGAGCAGGGGCAGTTAAGGGTAGGACCCACAGAAACAGTAGGATCCTGGAGGAGATGTGTATATCCAAGTCCCCTGCTTAATAATGAGGAAAGAAGCACATGCACATCATTGGTGTAGGAGTTTCATTAGATCAAAAGGACAACACCACAGCAATCTGTTGCTTCTGTAGAAAATGCAGTGTCCAAGAGGAGGAGGGGACACATGTGGGCAGCAAGAAAGCTCTTGGAAAACAGCTAAGGAGGCAGCAGGAAAGAAACAGCTCACGGGTGGGGTCAGAGCAGTCCCAGAGTAGTCGGAGAGGAATGAGCAGGCAGATGAGTGGGTGAGGACAGACACCCCTCTGAATGTTGATTGTGGCACAGCCTCCATCTGTCCTGCCTTGGTGCACCCACTCCTAGTGCTAGGAATAAGCTGTCATACCATGGAATCAGATTGCTATTTGTCGTGGTAAAACTGCTGCTGAGAAACATAAGCTTTGTCTCCTAGTGAGAGATAAAGAAACAATAATAACTGGTGTTTACAGGCCTGAGTTGTGTATCCCACTTTGCAAAAGTGCTCCTTTTTTCTCCAGACTGCGTTGCCCGTGGCATCACTACCTAGAGACTCTGTGAACTACATCCATGGGTGACTTCAGCTTCACTACATCCATGGGTGATTTACCTTTCACTACATCCATGGGTGACTTGCCTTTCTTAAGCTCCAGTAATTCGTGGCTGTGAGTCCAAGGCACTTTGATACCAAACAACCTCCACGTTAAATAACCACTACAGGAATTGATGCTAATGCAAAGCTACATCCAAGAATTCAATAACTTTCACTGTTGACAGCCCAGTAAAGTTTTGGGACAGGAACTGAAATTTCTGCCTTACTATCAGAGTAAGAAAAGAACAGAAAAGTCAGACCAAATTCCAGATCTCAAGTTGCTAGTGGATTAGTTCTGTCTGGACTTGTGTAGTTCTCTCTCAACTTCTCTTATGATGGCCTTGAGACTGAGGATGTCTCTACAGCTCCAGATGTCTGAATTTTGTGCTGCTGCTGGAATCCTGTTTCAAAGAACAATCCTGTTTAAAAACCTCAGGAGCAGCTGTGCAAAGGCACAATGAAATGTCAGCAGTAAAGAAACGTATTTTTATTTCAGCACTGAATTTCCTTTGGAAGTATCAGCAATCACTCATGGAATGGAATGACTTACAGCTTGACATGAGGGTGTTATCATGCCCTGAACCTGATTTTAATGTCAGGAGGGGTCATCAGCAAAGGTGGGCTGTGGTACCTTCCTGATGTAACAATATGAGGCCCTGGGAATTTCCTTTGTCCTGTTTAAAGTGAGAAAAAAAAAAGAAATCCTGAGGAAAAAAGGTAGCTAAATCTTTATGCATGTTTTGTTTTTGGAGGGAACACCTGTCTGGGGTAATCCTTCATTGTTTGCATTCATGAGAAGCAGGAAAGCAGCTCTATTTGCTCTGACTTCATTAGTGGCAGCCCAGCTTCTCAAATGAGCACAAAGTTTCTTTTTTTTTTTGCCAGCTCCAAACAGATAAAATTACTACATCATCAATTCCACATAACCTTTAAGGCTTTCAATCACAGCAGTAAATGCTACTGTGCCCCAGCTCCTGCTTTTACTAAATTGTATTATAAGCACCTTAATTATAGTCTGTACTGTCTGATGGGCCACGGAAAAGGTCGTCTTCCAGAAAGCACATGATAACGGGGGGGGAGCGATCCCGGGCTTTTTCTGTCTGTTGGGAAACAAAGGACTTTGCAGAGAAGAGGATTAATAGTAAACAATGTTAATCTAAATATATCTTAAGACACAAAATATCACATTCCTTCAGGCTTGCCCTCTCGGGGGGTACAGGCATTAACCGTGTTACTGGGGGATCGCTGCTCAAAGCCAGGCTCCTCCTCTGCCGAGCAGAGCTCAAAGCTCTGCTTTTGTTGTCATTCCGTGCTGAGCTGCAGCAGTACAATGAGGTCCCTCACTTGTGCTGCTTTTAGCAGGCGAGTTCAGGGCTCCCAGGTTGAGATCTAGTTCAAGGGCAGAGGAGTGAACAGAAACACTGGCAGGGACTTCACGGTGCTTGGAGCAAATTCTCCACGCCGCTGCCAAAGAGAAGCACCAAACCTGAGTCTCAGAAATGGATTAGTGCCCCTCTATAGCCCGCGTCTGCCTCTCTACTTATTTAATTATTTTTATAGGTCAGATCAAATATAAGTTGGAGGCAGCTTTTAAAGTCGGCTGCACTCAGTAGAGCAGAGCATCTGGCCGGGCAGTCGCTGCCGCCCCTGTTAATGGCACGGCTCTGGGCCTTGGGGCAGGCAGGCTATCCTTATCGCCTTGGCAGGCTGCCAGCCCCAAAGAATAATCCATTAACGTCTGCCCCGCTGGCATTCTTGCCAAATACAAGGGATATCTTTAAAATAAACATTGGCAGTTCCCAGTCGGAGGAAAGAGAAAGGGAGTAGAGGAAAAACAATCCTTGACATTTCAGTGACTTTGCAGGGCAAGCTGACACCTGGTACCACCCTTATCTGCGGGTGTTTGTGCAGAGCTGCAAAACAGCTTCTTCTCTTGGCCCTTTTGCTTTCTTTAAATAGAACTGGGAAGACTGATAATGGTAGGAATAACTTTCTTGGATAGGTGTTCTTTGCCTTTTCTTTTTCCAGGCTAGGGAGACCCTGTGTTAACATCTGGGCTCCTGTTTTCCTCCCAAGTATAGCAGAATAGTGTGGTAACTTTCCTGCCTCAGACTCTGCCAACATTATTTTTTTCCCACAGTTTCCCTCCCTAGTGGATTAGATACGATGTGGATTTACTTTCAGGGTGGCACTTTCCCACCTGGCTTCCCATCTCTTCATCTATCAAACTGAACAGCCACATGGATTTTTCAGGAATCAGAGCAACTGGGGCTCACCCCATTCTCAGCATTACTCAGGAATGTTTGTTTTCTGTTTGTTTCAACCATTTCACCTTTTTTTTTTTTTTTTTTTTTTTTTTTTTGTGCTGTAGCCAAACTCTCAATGACAGCTTGAGGGTTATTTTTCCAGCTGTTATATTTTCCTTCATAGCTATAAAATTACTTGTTTGGATATTTCATTGTATCAATAAATGAGCTGTCGAGGTTTTATTTTTGCAGTCCAGTTAATATCTGGAGTAGGATTCATTTGTCTGGAATGTGATTGGGAGACAGTAAAATATCTGATCTTGAAAGAATAATATAGGGACAAACCTAGAGTTTGCTACCCAGGTCTGAAACTGGATTTGCTTTCTGCTGGTTTTGTCTTGATTCACTGATTGCACTGATGCTGCCTCAGTGTTTGTCAGAGGTAAATGAGGGCATAAACTCTTTTATTTCATCTTTCTAACAAGTTAATTAAAAGATTGGACAGTTTGAAGGATTTCAAGTATTGATTGTAAGGATATTTTGGTACTAAAATCTCTGCTGCTAAGAACTTGGGACTTTGCAACTACTGCCTTGCCAACATTTCCTCAAAGTTCCTATCTGTAAAAAGTTGTATATTTGTATTGAATTTGCAGCACTGTATTTTGCTTGCCCCTTTTCATCTGAGTGTTGAAGCTATTCCTATCTTTCCCTCGGTTTCAAAATCAACACCACCCCCACCCACAATTAAACTTATAAGATTAGCACTATTAGTGAATTTTCTGCTGCAGCTAAAGTTTCCTCTAATGCTTTTACTTGTGTGTGGGATGGGGTAGAGGAAGCACCCTGCCTGCTGCAGGGGACAGGCTGACAAAGTGCAGAAAGCATTTTTTGACCAGATCCTCATTTTAGGGCATTAAGCTTTTATGTCTCAACACTTCCCTTTTTGAAGCATGGTGACATTTGAATATGTCAATGTGTTTTCAATGAAGATAACTTAATCACCAGCACAGGGAGCTTGTATATCTCCTAATTAAATTGGAACCAATCTGAATCTCCCCAAACCAATCTTTGCTGTATTTTTAGTTCAATCTGTCGCTCCACCCCTGACCAGCCTGTATATGGTAAACCTTCTGCTATTTCCTGCTCTGTTATTTAATGCTGGAGCCAAGCTACTTTCAGTTCCTGAAGTAGAACCAAGCAAATCAAATGTGGTTAGCATGGAGTTAACTGGAAACATTCCCAAAAGATAGCAGATTTTTTCCTAAACACATACTGATCCACCTACAGTGGAAAAGAAAAATCATTTGCAACTCATAACCTCTTCACTCTGGGTAGCTTCTGTCTGGACACTTGCAGACCTTGTTGATAATCTGTACTTAGAAAGGATTATCAACAAGACACTGTAGGCTTTTCACAAGCAGATTGTAATTGAAAATGCAGTGGAAGTCATTCAAATATTCCAACTGGTGTGTGAAAAGGGGCAAGAGAAGAAGTTTATCATACTGAGGGACTGCTTTAAAAATGGCAAATGCATATTAAGTAATTGTAGATCCCTGTACTGGATTAGGGTGACACGACTATTGCTCTACCTCCATTGTTTTGTTAGACTGTACCAACAGGGAGTGGTTTTTTTGGCTGGCCAGGGTGATCCCTAAATCCAGGTATGTTCCAGTAAGGACAAAGGAGGTAGCTGCAGTTGTTGTGTGGGCTAATAAAACCCTTCATTGGGCATGTATAGCAGGGAGGAGCACTTCATAGTCAGATCCATCTGAGTTCTGGAGCTGCTAATTGAGTTTAAATAAATCTGAGAGTCTTCTCCTTCAGGGGAAACAGTGTCGTTTCCCCCTGAAGTGTGAGGGTGAAGGGTAAATAAATACAGAATTGCTGCACACAGTAGAGGCTATTGATTAGTGCCAGGTGAGGCCTGTGTCCTGCTTTCCCAAAAGAAATCCTGACAAGTTCTGTGTAGAATACTCCAGTGGCTTCCTGTACAACTGTCACCAGCACCTGCTTCCCTGGATGGTAAAACTTGCAGGGCAGAGAGGATAAGGAAATGTCTGGATTTCTCCTCCAATAACTTTTCAACCTGTTCTTCCAATTAAGGGTAGAGGTCTTGAAAATAAAATCCCAGGTGTTTAGTGAAAATAGAAAGTTGAATACAGTTCAGAGGCCCAAGCTGTATCTTCCTTTCTTGTGCTTCCCCCTCTCCCCCTCTATTGCAGTAGAGAAAAAACACTTACTAGACACTGGGGAATCCACGTAGGAATTTTTCTTAAGGAACAAAATCAATAACAAATCCAGCTTCAGCAGCTCTTCTGTTCACAAGGTTAATTGTTTAAATAAAGGAATGCAGTAATAGAGACATTCTGCTTCAGGCTTCTCTCTTTCAGAGACCCTGCAAGTATTTTCTAACCCAGATTTCAAGAACAACAATATGTAGCTGTGCTGGAACAAGTGCTATTTTTAAGTTTCCTGTGGTTTGAGGAATTGTCAGATTTTTCTGTCTGAAGGATCAAGGGATCCAGAAAGCCAGTTCTGAGTTCCTGGTTTGAAGGTTGAAGGAATACAAAAATGAACAGACAGTGATTTTCTGCATTGTAGCAGATGAAAGGAAAGATGAAAGATCTCAGCCATGCTTATGTCAATCCAGAGCAGCTCCAGCAACTGCAGACTTTAGTTCAATAAATATTATTTAACCTAGTTCAGGAAAATCCCTCCACTACAACAAAACAAGTTTTTCCACTCTTAGGGGTCACGACCGTATCTACGGAAGCAGCCCACGCTGATAAACTGTTGCACAACTGATACTGAGCAAGTCTTCAAAGAGCAAAACTGCACCAGCTGAGCTGGGTCTGTTTGGCAGGCCAGGCCAGGTGAAATGATCTCATCTGCCCTCCCTGTGCTATTGAATTCCAGCCAGTTGTGCACAAGAGATGCCTTTTTTGGTGCAAGCAGAGCCAGTTGACATGCAGAGATCTGTGTATCCCAGTAAATGTCCCATTGCTCATGGAAAGGTGCTGTCTGTCTTCCAGCTGCATCCGTGGTGCTTTGTGGGTTTTTAGGCAATAGTTGAAGCTCTGCTGGCTCTCACAGGAGTGCCTGTTCCTATGTCTGTGTGTTAGGCCTGGTATAACCTGTGTTAAGACCACACAATAAAAGTAAATCTATTTTTTATTATTATAACACCATAGGTGCTCTTTAGGGGGTTGACTTGCTCCCTGTGCCTCTCTTGTTTCACAACCAGCAGTGCCCAGGAACATCACTCTTCTGCCCATGCCCCATAAATATCAATAGTTACAATTAAATGTAAAAAAACATAGTACCAGTAGTTGTATAAGGGAAGAAGAGGACAGAGAAGAGGTAAGTTTGTTTTTATGCAGACTGAAACATCCCAGTGGCAGAAATGATGGCACTTAACAGGAATATCACAATCTCTTGAATAATACAATTCCCTCACTGCCTGGAAACTTAACACTTAGGCAGGGATGCATTTGACCCTTGAGTAATTGCATAGTATCTCAAATGGGTATGATTTTTGTTTGATAAACATCACATTTTATGCCTTACAATGCACTGATCCTAGAAACAGACTTAAAAATCTGATCTGAGAATGGTACACAAATGAGCAGTTGCATGGTTTATAAATTGTGGTGTGGCTTTACCATGCAAAATGACACATCTGGCATCTAGCTGAGAGAGATTTTTCACTTTTTCTTTTTCCTACCCCAGGGGAAAAAAATATAAGTCAACTTGCCTGAAATAACACACTTTCAGTATTACCAGTAAAAGCTATCTGTGCTCTGCGCAAGTGGAGAGAATATCCCATATACAATCAGCACATTATGTTGTTGTCCCAAACAAAACTGGAAAATTTTAAGAACAACCACTGTATAATGTCAGATTATCACGGCATCTGGTTTTGGGAGCCTTGCTCTCTTCTTTGAGCATTAGTATGCCAACTTATGAAAGAGAAAACTAAATGAAAACCAAGAAAGATATCATTTTCCTTTCCTCCTCCCCCCCCACCTCTTTTCCTGTTGGGAGTGTTTCTATTTGTCTGCATAAAACTTACCCATTCCAATCCCTAACTACTATTTAAGGTTGCCTGCCAGCCTGGGAAGTTGTTATGCAGGTTGCACTGAAATAGCTCACGTTTGACTGCAGAGCACCTGTTGGTTGACTTGGAGACAGTAAAATTAAGGGCAAAGGCTTCCCAAACACAAAGGGTTGCTTGTGGAAAAAGACCTTGTTGATCTTGGATGGAGTTATAACCAGCACTTGATGCCTTTAGTGGGGCATTGTATGGCGCACTAAGTCTGTACATGTGTTTCTGTGTGTGAAAAAACAACACCTGAGCTAAACAGAGAGCGCAGAGCTAACGGGCTTTCTTCAGGTGTGTTTTATGGAGCACTTTTGAAAGGACTTTTTGTGTAGGGCCCTTGGAAACTCTTTTCAAAGCCCTGCTCAGAAGTGCCGGGGCCCGTGGGCCTTCCCGCTCAGGGCGTGCATCGTGTGCCTCACGTCTTCCCAGGGCAGACTTGGGTCTGTCAGGTAGGGTGTTCCAGACCTTGAGAGAGTCTTTTGCCTTGATGGGAGGTGGAGGAGTTTGAAGTAAAAGTTTTTCAGCAAAGTGTTCTCTCCTTCTGCCAGTCTCAGTTCATTCAGCTGGTACCACACACTGCACCCTTTGCTCTGCTCGCGCTCTCCGGAGGAATCACTCCTGCTCTTAGAGTCAGCTCTGTGTCCTGACTCATTCACTGCTGTGTTTGTGCTCATTTTGTGGGGCAAAGCCACTGGGATAACCTTGGGAAGATCAAAACAGAGTACTTTGAAGTGACACATGGGCACAGTATTAATTTTCAAATGCATTTGGGAATAATACTGATATTCATTTGTACTTTACAGGAGTGTGCTTGTTTGGAAAGATAGACAAGCAGAACTTTTCATGACAACACAGTTCAACTATAAAATAACTTGTTCATTTTCAGAAATTTAGTTTTAAAAATTTCTCTAAGATGCTAAGGTCTATGAAGGCATCAGTCTAACCCAGAACTCACAAGAGTCTCTGAACATCTTTTTGTTTTGCTGCTTGGTTTTAGTTATTGATACAATATGAACAGCATTTCATATTGTTTGGGCAATATGCCCAAAATGTTTCTGGTGAACCAAGCCATGCCACCGTGTTTTTGGCAAACAAGAATATAACGAATGTTTGCAGGTTCTTTCAATGACTGATGTGTCCTTCCCCAGCAGCTCTCAGGTGAAGCTGTTTGTGCAAAGGGAGATTTCATAAAATCAGACAATATCCTGAGTTGGAAGGGACATAGAAAGATCGTCAAAGTCCAACTCCTGGCCCAAATTTGCCAGGGGACAGGGCATCCTTCTCCATCCACAATGCCTCAAAGAGCCATGTAAGGGCTGGTAGATATTTCTTACCATTTGAGTTACTTTAAACTTTTCCTTGAGCATTTCAACCACCGTACAAGGCAGCACCTCTGCAATCCTGCTGAGTTTGGGATTTCCCACCACACACACCCCGTGCCTTTTACCCCACTCCAAATGCTAGAATGAACATGATCCATGTGTTTGAGGCATCAAGGCTCAGCACAAGGCAAAGCCAAACATTGCACTGATTGCAGGCAACAAACTGATCTGCTGCTGAAGTTGTTTAAAACCTGATTATTTGTGCAGGCCAGATGCTGGAACATTTGGTTTGGAGCTGGATAAGCAGGACTGACTAACTGGATGGTTGCCCATTACAGAGGCAGAGAAAGGAGGAGCCTCTGGTATCATTGAAATACTTGATTGGTCTTTTCAGCAGGTATTTTTCCAGTTCACAGCAGGCCACTGACAGCAGAAAGTGCAGCAGCCTCAGCCTCAGCAGTGAAACTGTTACAATGGGAGGGAGATAAAGTGAAGGATTTGTTGGAGGGGCAGTGCCAGGAAACGGCTGAGACATCACATGGCCGAGGATGTGCCCTCTGCAGCTCAGGGACTATTTACTTACAGGCGAGACTTCACCAGGCTCCACCAAGGGCAGTTCTGGCAAGTTGTTTGAATTACCTGACCCACTTGCAGTAGGAAGTCATTATAGAGATAGTAAATACATACCCCACCCCTGCTAGGCAGACAGACTCTTTGCCAAAATGGTCTAGCTCAGCTTCTCAGAATATAAAATATTGTACCTTTCTAGTTGAAACTGGCATTGCAAAGACATCAGAAACTGCTGCTGTTCCAGTAAACTGCTCCATTTCTTGGCATATGACCATTGTGGAGAGAGCTTCCAGGATTTATGTCTTACCACCACCTGGAGCACAAATAATATGCGAAGAGTAAGTTGGAAATTTTTCTTAAGGTGCAAATCTCTTGCTTCTCACATTGATGGGAAAAGCTCCCAGGCCTTCTGGCATTCAGGGAAGTCGCCTATGATGGAGATTCTGAGAGGAGCTTTACACAAGCATTCATTTGAAGTGTTAAATAGACTCCAACACTGTTTTTCCTAGACTTTTTTGCTTTACTTTCTTGTAGTGAAAGCTGCAACCAACTTAGCACACATAACGTAGAATCATGGATTTGTTAAGGTTGGAATAGACCTCTGAGATCATCAAATCCAACTGTCAACCCAACACCACCACTCTGTCCAGCACTAACATGTCCTCAAGTGCCATATCCACTTTTTTTTTTTTTAATACTTAACATACTTAGTGATTAATTATTGTTAATCGGTGGATGGATTTTAAAATTTCAAGGAGAAGCTTGAAACATTATATGCAAGTTATCATTTTTTTTAAAATCATGTTACTATTATAGTAAATTGTAACTGTAAATTCTTTCCCCCTTGAATTAATGAGATTTCACTGAGATCTGTGCTGCACAAAGCTGACCTTTAGCATAACCCTGAAAATTAGCACCAAAATAAGGTTCTAATCTTGCTTAGACCAGAATAGAGTTGGAGAAAGTCCATGAAAAGACAAAAGATTATAATAATGCAGCAAAGAGCTGGTCTGGGCCAAAATATATATTAATTTAAGAGGATTTGCTTCATATTAGAATAATGATGGCCTTTGCTTGGACTGTAAGAACAAGTGGTGACAGAAAAAGAAGAAGAAAAGAACTGTCATGCCTTATACAGCACGAAGATCTCAGCATAATTTTCCTTATATTTTGTAAGACTTATGTCTTACCCAGGACTGAGATGCTAGGATGGAGTGGAACAGAGAAGACAGAATACAAACAGAAGTAAAAATTTTAATTCCTTTAAAGGTCTCTGGTCAGAATTTAGGGGGTAATTCTTCATTTGAGAAACCCAGAGATGACCTTGCTTATCCTCTGCAAAGGTGGTGAAATCTTTGCTGAAGTTGATTTGATCTAGCTCTTCCCACCGGGCTCAGCTTGTGCTTCTCAGAGCACCATGTGCATGTGGCCTGGGTTGGGCTGGCTTAGGAGAGATCACAGCCAAGTTAAAA
Source organism: Oenanthe melanoleuca (assembly GCF_029582105.1). Lineage (NCBI taxonomy): Eukaryota > Metazoa > Chordata > Aves > Passeriformes > Muscicapidae > Oenanthe > Oenanthe melanoleuca. Next base: position 3,142,998 of record NC_079342.1, on the reverse strand, counting down.
TGGATTTATTCTCCTGTTCTCCAGGGGAATTAGTCATCTTTGTACAGTGTTAAGGACAATGTGTCATATTTTGTCACCAGGGGGTTTAATTCACTAAGGCAAAGATCTACGAGGGGCATAGGCACCCAGCTCTGAGGTTGGGATTCAGAAGCCTTAATTAGGGGTCTCTTGCACAGTGATCTGGGAAAATTCAGTGCCTACTAATGGGATTCACATGTACCAGTACCCCGAGTGCAGGCATTGAGCTGGAAAAGTACTGAAGAAAAGGATGTGTTTCTGTGCTTTGCTTGATACCTTGGGTCCTTTCTGGAATCTAGCCCTAATGCTGAAGCTTTGTGTGTTTACAGTTGCACTGAGTTTCCTTAAGGAAATAAATCAAACCAATTTTTTTTTTTTTTTTTTTTTTTTGTTTATTAAAGTAGAAAGTTGAACACCAAACTGCTCGGGAGGCCCAGAGCTAAACTGGAGCCACAATTCCCTTGTTTCTATTCTAGTTTTAAATGCCCTTCATCAACTAATCACTGCCTGGCACAGTATTAAATTTAATCACTGAACTCCTAAACATTGTAATGTGTCTACCTACTCCATGGTTCCATTTGGATGGAAATTTTCTATTCGTTTAAAGACTATTAAAGCCCTGCCTTTCTTGCTCAGAACAAAAGAGTATTGTTGGATTTGTTTTTTGTTAGGTTTGTATTCAACAAAAGATGATTATTCTGTCTGCTCAGTGCTGAGATCCCTGTGAACATGTAGACATCCTCTCTACTTGCTTTTCTTTCTCCTGGCTGACTACAAAATAGGAACATTTCCTTCTCCCAGAAGTGTACGGTTGAAATGCACAAAAGCAGATGTTATTTATCAAAACTTTCAAGGTTTTCCTAACATAGGTATTAATTAAAAAGTTGATGAGGCATAATTGAATAAAGAAGCAACGTTGCAAGGCACAGCAGGAGCAGCAATGAGATTAATACACATTTATGATTAAGAATTCATCTTTCATGAAACAAAAACTGTTGTTTCAGTAAAAAACCTTTTGACCTTTTAAGAGCAACGTGGCAAACCCACAAACCTGGAGCTGTTTGTTTGGGCCCTATTATTGCCACACACTCTAACTTGGGGAGAAAAGCTTTTTTGATCCTTCTGTGGGCAGGAGAGCAGGATTCTTGCTTTTGGAGAGCTCACAGCCCATTCACAGTGGGTTGACTTTTAAAAGACCCATTTATTGAGTGATGCAAGGTGCAAATTATGACTCACTCTGCATAGGTTAAGTTTGTGAAAAATCAACTTATATTAATCTCCTGAGCACCTACACAACTGCATAATCCATTTATTGTCTCTGGGGTCCCATTAACCCTTTGAAAGGAGGAAAAGTGATCTGCACAGCCCAGCCAAACTGATGCTCTTATCCAGGGAATTGAAATTTTTCTCTTATCAGATCTATTGAGGGACAGATTTTCTTCTCCCTGGCCAGGATTAGATCACAGAGTGGCCCAGCAGTCAGAGTTTGAACATTTCCTCCCATTCCAACAGCTCTCACAAAAAGTCCATCAATTGCTGGTGTTTGCTGATATGTGACACTGTTTTCCAGGCCTCACCCAGATGAACCAGATGCTCTTCAGTGTCTGAGTCCTCAAATGATCTCGCAATGGTACTGTAAGTAATTGTTGTTCATTATAAATAGCTTTTTAAGCAGAAGTGTGGTGCGAATCCAGCATGTTTTATTAGCTGAAACATCTCCTTGTCTTTCCCACTTGTATCATAACCTATTTTCCCTGTAGATTTGAGGGTTTGGGAGCAGTTTTGCTGTGTTTGCAGGGCCTTTCAAAGGACAGAACCACCTCTTCACCTTTCCCACCCATCTCCTCCCCCGTCTTCCCTCCTTTCAAAAGGAGAACACCAGGAAGTTTGGAGATTCAGATGTGGTTCCTAAACCTCTGTCAATGAGGAAGGTCTCCTATGCTGCTGGAAATGGTGAGCACCCACTGGTTCCTGTATTTCAACTCTCCTTCCTCTCAGGAAACCCAGAGTCCGAGGGAAGGAAAACCCCAAATGACCCTTGTACAGGTCATTGCAAAAAGTGGTGGTTGCTTAAGAAGGGTGTTACCTTGTGTGTGTGGCTTCATTTCTCCACCTATCCCTCTTCTACACACAAATAGTGGCAGCTGTTATAGACTGGCATTGTGGGATGGACAGTGAGAAATGAAGTGTCTCTTTCTTTGGCCCCTTGTTTTCAGTCCTAACTCAGCACAATTTTCCTTTCCTGGTAATCAGGCTGGGCTAGAGGAGGGACTGTATCTCCTCTTGTTACTGTGGGTGATTAAAATACTGCAAAAAGCTTTTCTCCAGTGTTGAATCAAATGCTGGAATTAATTTACTTCCTGTCTGTTCATAAATACTGTGTGTCAGCCCTTTGCAAGCCACAGTTTGCTAACCTACTCCCAGAGATTCCTGCAGAGAGGAAGTGGCAAAATTGCATGTAAGATTATTTACAGAGAACTAATGTGAAAAATGAACATTGGCCAGATACCTGTCTGTGTCTTTACTCAGGGAACACGTATTACCCTCTGACTTTCATGGTCAATCACAACTAAACATAAAATGTGAGTTTCACAGCCCATGTAGGAGATTGGAATTGAGTATAAAGATATATATGCTGTTGTTTTTAAGCCCATAATAAAACTTACTGAATACTCATGAATAATAGATGCATTTAAAGGAAATTACGATCTGCTCCTGTTTAATCTTTGAAAGAAAAAACCCCAACAAATTAGCTTATAAATTCTCTAATGGTTTATTCTTTGGGGCAGAACAATGGAGGCTTGGTATGAAACTCACTGGAATCAATAAAAAGACCCTCATTTTATGCCCCAAATTTGTAACCCACACAGAAGTCTGTTATGGCAGCTGCCACCTTCACTAACACACCAGGGTTCAGCCTGGGTTCCTCCAGGGCTACAGCAGTAATGGCCCTAAAGCCTGGCAGGAACAGCCTGATATTCCCTGTGGATCAGCACAGAGCTGGACCTGTACCATGCACTCACCTGTGCCTTACGTCAGTGAGTCTGCTATGTGCTGTTCCACGTGTGGCTCTTGTAAATGAAATGGAGAAAGCAGCAGCTTTTTGCCTGTGCCACTGCTGAAATGTGATCCCAGCCCCAGGTAGGCTCCAGCTGTGATCTGCTCCTTGCTTATGAACGTACACTTATGTTCTCAGGACGTTAGAGCTCCTTCTACACGGGCAAAAATTGTAAAAACAAAATGAACAGCCTTCTCTGTGTACAGTGGAGTTATTTAAAGTGCCTGAGGGTTTGAACATAAGCAGACACTGTGTTCACATACAATATAAGCAGGACTTCTGGGTTTTGGCATTTAAAATGACAATTAAAAATACAGCAGTCATGTTTCAGCAACTTTATGGGTTGCCATAAACATCCAGAAAAGGATTCCAACAAAAGTAAAGATTCACTGTAAGGATTGTTTTCTTTTTTTTGTGTTCTACCTCAGTTTTCAGTGTGATGTGTTGTAGCACACCACCAAACTAAAGGGCAGAAGGTGTCTCCTGCATTGGAAACTATTGTACATCAAAAAAATGCTTCTTTGGGAGAGTCAAAGTTTACAGACTGTTTGGCTCTATTCAGGTAATTGTTTCAGCTTCCTGGTCAGGAGTTTTCTAAAAAACCTTGAAGAGAAAAAGCGTTAGAGAAGTCTGAGAGGTGAAAAACACTTTTCTTCCTCAGCAAGGAAACAAACACAATAGACTCAAAATCATTCCCTTACACAATCCTGGGTACCAAGCCACTACCTGAATTTTCTTAGAAATATTTACCACAGGAATGACATTTCTGCATAGTCAGGCAGCTCTTCCCACTGTAGGCTCCTGACAGCTTGCCAAGGACGGGGAATTGTACACTCTATCCTGTCCCTTTAAGGAACACAGTGTTTACAAAAATATAAGGCACCTCTTGTTGTGTTTTAAGCATTAAGGTGAGAAGAAGAACCTGAATCTCAAGTTAAGCATTTAATTGCAAGGCCTTTCTTCCTCAGTAATTTTTTTGCTTACCACTTGTAAACCTTTGGCAAAAAGAATTCCTCAGCTTCTTTGGCTTGTGAACATGAATGTTTCATTAATCAACACCTAAATCTCCAAAATACTTTGAGATGTTGTTGTGACATTGAGTAGCATTTCTTCTGGGATGGTCAGCTCTTCCCAAGCCTTAAAATGGGAGATAAAGCACAGTTTGTTGTTAGATAGTTCTGACATCCATCTTTTCTCTTTGGGACACTTTAGCAGTGTTTCATTCTGTGCTTGTATTGAAACCCCATAGCCATCCCCTGACCACCTAAAACTGCTCAGCCAAAATAAATCCCCTGCAGCTTCCTTGGGTTTTTCTCAGTCTCCTCCTCACCATGGGAGTTGTGTGGCTCCTTTCTACTGAATGCCAGCACTGGGATTGTTTTTCAGGATTAAGTGAGATGTAGGTTCCTGCCCGGAGTTAAGCAACACTCTCTGTTAGTGATCCAGTGTCTCAATCAAGGCAGGAAGAAGTAAGGAAACTGCTTTATCCTCCTGAGTGCTCAAACCAACCCCCAGGGATTGGGAATGGGGCATCTGTCAGAAAAGAGGGAGATAGAAGGTATCTTAGGGCTGCACTTGTTTCCTGTGGCAGTGCCTTTGGTTTGTTTTGTCCCTTTCCTCTCCCCCTTACCACAACTCAGGACTGTGTATGAGCTCTTTTCTCCCCTTTACCTTTATTTATGTCCTTTACTGAGGCAATAATTTTGCAATCAGAGGTATTCAGAGCCAATCTCATTCTCCCCTTCTACCTTGCTGTCTCTTTTTCCTGACCCTGCCACAGCTGCAATGCCACGCTGTGAACCAAAACTCAAAGGTCCTTTTTGTTTGTTCGATTTTTGCTTTGCATTCCTTCCCTTTCCCTTGCATTCCTGCTCAGTGTAGCCCTAGCAGCTCTTTTCCCTCATGTGGAGCATCAGGCACATCCCCCAGGCCTCCTGCTGAAATCTTTCCCTCCCTGAAACATGACCTTGGGCTGGATCTCACCCCTCATGCAGGTGCTCAGCACAGAACAAACTTCAAATCTAGTTAAGAGCTATTTCAGGGGCTGAAGCAGGCATGAGATAAGGTACAATTTTAACACTCATCCTTTACCCAGGGCAAATTGGATGTTAATTGGAGTGACACTGCTGTGGTGAACAGTCCTTCTAGGTCTGAGTGTTGTGCAACAGCAGCTGTGTGACTTCTTCATCTGTACAATCAACCTGAAACTGTCTCGATTAAATCACATTTGTAATTGCTGCTACTATGAAAATCCTAAGGGGAAAAGCAGCTGCAAGAGGGCTCCAAAATCCTGTCTCCAACTCCTGTACCTAGTTTCTCTGGTGATGGAGACCTTGAACTCACCTGAACATGGAACAGAGTTGAATAATCCCTTTCACCCGTTGTACAACACAGGTTTGTTCCTTGCCTTTCCTTTGCTCGTCCTTTGGCCAAGCCAGTCACAACCAACAAAACTTCAGTTGTTTGGCCAAGTGTGTCACAAGCCACTGCACCTTAGTCTTGGGAAATTTATCTTGCTGTTCCAAAAATTCCTCACACTCCTTGACATTTACTCCTGTGGGTATTTGTAGACTGTTATGTCTGCCCTTACTTGTTGTTTAACCATTTAGCTCTGTCCTCATAAATCATTCCCCTCAGCTCTTCAGCTGGGCTCCCTGCCTGTGCTCCTAAGTGTGAAAACTCCAGGCTGAACCCACCCTTTCCACGTCTGCTCCCCACAGGATTCTACTGGTGGCACAAGGTTGTTGCTCAAGCCATGATTTCATTCCTGGCTTGTTGCATGATCCCTTGCTAACCAAAGGATCTCTGGTTCTCTGCAGCAATTCTCTGGTTTTATTTCCCAGGTCCTCCCACATTCTCCTAAGACTTGTTCCACCTCTTCCCCTGACTTAAAACCCCAAATTTAGGCTCCTTGCCCCTTCTCCCCAAGAGCACAACTTCTGGGAGTAGCAGAGGCAGGGAGTATCCCTGCAGTTTTCTGTTTCCACTCCCTTCATCCCTCAGTCTTTCCTGAAGGATTTCCCTGCAGCCAGAATCCATTTCCAGGGCCAGCTGGGAGATGGGCATGCACAGCACATTCCCAGGTGGATGTCTAGTCCCTGGAGCAGGTAAGGAAGAGGAACTGGCTGGATTCAAACCTCCTCTTCCCAGATGTGTGGCAGGAGCTGGTGGGCAGGAGCTGGGCCACGTGTTTACCACAGCATGGGAAATTCTGGCATTTTTGCCCCCTCCTGTGGCACCTGTCTGCATTCTTGGAGTCTGGATTTAACACATGCAAACTTCAGGAGCTTTGTGGTGAGGACATGATATACTGTTGATTAAGGCATCTTGGAAGCTATTTGGATCTTAAATTAATTGCCACAAAATATTACCAGGAAGAAGAGAACCGTCCAAAAGGTGCATTTATCCAGTTTATGAGGAGACTTACAATGACTACAGCAAGGATTTGAAATAATTAACAGTTGTGTAAGGCACAGGAATTACTTCAGAGTGCAAATGAGGCTTTGACTTTTAGGGAGAAGAAAGGAAGTTCTTGTGGGAAGATTTGCCCATTGCTGCCTATTGCAAACTTCCTTTTACTTTTTTGTTACATTTTTGTGCATGGTTGCCACCACAGATAGAAGAAGGACCAGAGAGATCCCTAATTTGGCACAGGGTATCATCCAATCAGTTTAGCATATTGTACCATCACATGCAAAGCACAGTGTTGTTCCCTTTTCAGCTGATAAAAAATTGGAAGTTGCAAAATGATCCCTAAAGCAAGAGACAGGATGTGATGGAAGACATTTATTTTCCTAAAAGCTCCAAAACTCTAGACAAGCCTCCAGTCTGTGCTGTGTTTCCTTCCTACTTGCACATTCATTTTATCTCCTCCACTCTCATCTGTCTTGTTCCTGTGTTAACTGGGGATGATCCCTGTAGTGTGGTCTCTTTCAGGGCTCTTCCATCTCCAGGTTGGAAGAATCATCCTTTTTCCTTGTGGCAGAGGAGGAATTCAGTTCTGAGTTTGGGATGATGTGTTGAAAAGCTACTTTTGTTTCCCCTCTGAGCTCCAGAACCACCTTTTAAAACTCTGAACATGAGCAAGAGAGTCCAATATGACCATGAGTTAAGTTAAATTGTATCTGGGAAGTTTAGTCTTGTTTAATGGCTCTGTTCAATTATTCTACTTGTTTAATTATCTTTACATAAACATAAAAATCATGCAATCTTTCTCATCTAAAATAAAGGAAATTCTTATAAGAAATTCAAATCTCTGCAGGTTTTTTTTTCTATGACTGTACACATGCACTTTTAAAAATTTTGTTGAATAACTCCCTTAGCCACGTTTTCCCCCTCTGTTTAAATCTCTTTAGACATAAGGCAAGTACAGAGGAAGAACTAAAAGTGTAAAAAAGAAAAATCTTGTTCCTCCCTCAGATCTCCAAAATCATGTCTAAGTGTTGCACGTTTATTTAAGCTGTTGTAGAGAAAGCCACTGGTGTTCAGCAAATTATATTAGATTTTCAAAACCTTGGCAATGGTTTTTGAAATTTTATTTTCTGTGTCCCAGATTAGAAAGAAGAACTGCAATAGTCCACTTGGAAAAGTTAGTCCCTGCCATGCCATCTCATGCTCTGCTACAAGGTTTTATGCTTTTTCCAGGCATTTTCACCAGGTCCCTGAAGTCTGGCCTCTCTTATTGGCTTCACATTGATACTGATCATGCTGGAATTATGATCTCTATAGAAGGTCCTGGAAATCTGTGCTTTAAATATTGAGTCTGCCCTGGCATGGGCTACACAGTCATCAGACTGAGCCAGAAAAAAAGCTGAAATCCCTTCTGAAAGTGAGGTTGAATGTTTAAAATGAGCCAGAGGAGATCTCTCTCAGAAATGTCCACATCATCACTGCTCTCTTCTTCAAAAAGCATGAATCAGGTTGTCTGATAGAAACAGGTTCTGCCCTGGTATTGCACAAACAAATGTGGGAACGCTGCAGTTTCAGAATTGATTTGGATCTGCAAAAATAGGCTGTAATCCCTCTGACCTCCTCATGAGCTGTGAGTGCCTTACAGGAGGAAATGTAGGACCAAGCTAAGAATTTTTCTGTTGGCTGTGTGAAAGAGTTCCAGCTTTCTCTGCTGGGGAAACATGGAATCCTTGGCTTAGGGTTGATCCCATGAAATATTCTCATGCCCACTGACTCAGGGCACTGTGTATAAATTGGGTAAGCAAAAGCCACCTGTAAATCATCTCTCCTCTTGAATCCTATGGGCCATTTCATCCCATGACCAATTACATGTTTTCTCATTTATGTTTGATCCAGCCTCCACGGAAGGCAGTAGGAGGTAATTTTCTGATTTTCCTGGGAAAGGAGCTGAACTCTGTCCTCAATGAGTGAGTTTCTCTGAGCAGGTGGATGCTGCTGAACAGTGCAGTCAGAGCAGGAGCTCTGCAGGAGCCATGGGCTGGTGGCAATTCTCTTGGTGCTGCCCAGAAGAAGGCCCTTGGCAGACCCATCCTCTCTAAGAAGCAGAAGCACACATTTCTGTGGCTTGCTCTGCAAGCACCTTCCCCTCAGAGATGGTGCATTTAGAGCAGCAAGAGTGGTGGGAAGTGCAAGAAGGTTTCTTTCTACTTCTCAGACCGTTTCTAAGCAATAAAAAAGAGCAATTAAGAATTCAGCTGACTTAACAATTAAATAGAATAGATTTTAAAAGCCATGTTTTCTTTTTTTTTTTTTTTTTTTTTTTTTTTTTTTTTTTTTTGAGAGCAAAGATGCACTTAGAAAATCACCTTTTTTTTAAAACACAAGCTTACACTGTGAGTTGTGGGCATAAAATTATTATTACTTTGTACCTGCAGCTGAAAAAGGAACCATGTACCTCTGGATGTCAAATGTGGCTTTAATCTGCTTCACAGCTTGTTTTGTTTTGTTTTTCTCTGTTTCATTTCCCTTTGCGGTGTTAAACTCTGACCCTGAAAGGTGAGGAAGTGAAGGAAATGGAAGAGTGAAATTTGGGGAGTCTGAGGCAAAAAAGCCAAGGGAACCACAGGGCAGCCTGTCTGGTTGAGAGATTGAAATGTAAGTGGACTTCTCAAATTAATTACTTTGGAACCCACTCACTTATGGATGTGGACTCCCTTAAGCACAAGTCTTGCATTATGTCAGCGAGATGGCATTTGGGGCTGATTTATGTTGGCACAGGAGTGGCCATAAAGTGCACATGTGTGCCCAGAGTAGCCCCTTTTCAAACAGAGCATGTTTATAGAGACAGGAAACGTGGCTGGAGCAGGAGCACCCTGAGCCGCTGCTGTGTCAACAGCATCACAAATACAGGTATCCAGGATCTGCACCCTGCCTGCATTTTCCATGGATTTCACTCTAGTCCCCAGCCTGGAACACAGTTACAAGAGATTAGTGGTTGGTGGATGGAGGAAAAATGACTTATTAGGTGAAATTTGCTGCACTAAAGATTCATATCTGACCAAGAGCCACAATCCACATTTTAATCCTTTACTTTCTTACTCTGTCTAATCCATGGCTGCTATTTTACAGTGATAATCACTCTTTTTTTTTCTCCTTGAACAATAAGGACACATTATATTAACTATATCTGATTCTGTATTCCCATAATTTATTTTTAATAAAGTATGTGATTTTTGTCTGAATTAATCTGAAGGCTTCAGGTCATGTTCAGGGAAGTGTAAACCCTTCACAGTTCTTTTATAGAACATTAGAAATAGTTAAATATATACAAGCACTTTTAGGAGACAGAAAAGCAGATATAAATTAAGATCAAAAATTGCAGAGCAGTTTTGGTGACTGAGAAAACTGTACTTTCTGATTCCTCAAATGCATTTATTTGCATATTCAGTCTTCAACCTGTTCTGAGTTGTGAGGTGTTATGAATATGCACAAATAACCAGCTTCATGATCTGTTTGGATCTGCTGTGCCTGTAGTGAACTGAGAGGGGTTTCATGCTCCCAGAACTCTGTTTTGCACACAAAGCAGCCTCCTCTAAGTTTCTAAGGAGAACCAATGGTGCAGGGGAATCCTTCTTCTCTTGTGGTGTACAGCCATTCTTCCTCAATCTGAAGAATCCTTGTGTCAGTAATGAAACAATTTAGGAGATTTTTTAGGGTACATGTGGTATTAGGAGTTGGAAGAAAGAAGATATTCCTGTTGTCTTGGGGAGAAAATGCTTGCGAATCCTAAAGCCCCAAATGCTGTGTCTATGAAGATTAACTTGAAATAGGAATCTGTAAGAGTCTTTTCCATGGATATATTTTACTCTTACCCCTTTAGAACTGACAGGAGGTGTAAGCACTGCTCACAGGAGCACATTTGTAGCACAGAGAGTGACAGCATTAAGCAGGTAACTCGGAGAGTCTGGACTATTCTCAGGTTTTACTGAAAAGCAGCAGTAACTGTGCTGCAGTTCTTGCTCAGGGGATGTGGCTAATCTGGGTCTAACTGAGTAGGCCATGGGAGTAGGACTGGTGTATTACACACTGAAGACTTACATTCCCTTTGGAGATGACGTGGGAAAGTATTTCTATCAGGGAAATACGGTTCCTTCATCAAGTGTCTCAGAACTTGTTTATTTACTGATTGCCAGTCAGATAAATTTGTCAAAACATTTGTAACTGCAGAATGAAAAGCAGAACCAAGCAACCTGCCCTTGATGTATTATTGCATGAATTATTTCAAGTCTGACTGCTGAGTGTAGCACTCAATATCGTGGCATGGTCATTACTACTGACAAACAGACAGGAGCTGTGATGCTCTGCTTGGTTTGGACTGGGATTTTTCTTCTTTTTATTGGAAAATTGCTTGCAGGTAAGGCTTTGTTTGAGTTCTTTGCTGTTTCATTTCAGGGCATGCTGGTGTGTTTGGGACAAGATTAGAACAGAATAACAGGAACACTTATCAGAGGGATTGGGAAACAGATACTGTAGTGCTGAGTAGGAGTCATGGGGGAGGGTTTTTCACTTCCCTGGATTAGTGCCCAGCACAGGGGTAGATGTAGGAAAAATCATGTCGGCAGAGAATTGCGTGTTGAGTCTCTGTGGGTGTGAGCTGAGGGCATCCCACAGCAGCCTGGAATCCCATCTCTGCTGTCTGGAATTGCAGGAATGGCAGCACAGGAGCTCTGATGGCTAAAAGGGCCATGTTCCCTGTCAGAACACTGTCCATGCAGGCCTTGGATGCAAAGAGATCTGTTTGTTAGAAATCAAAACAACTTCTTTCCCAAAGGTAAGAAACATAAGATTTTCAAAGTTCTGCAACACACTTCAGCTTTTTGGGAGAACTGTTTTCCTTCAAGCTCATTGAAGCCAGCACTTGTCTCTGTTAATGTTCCCATCTCACAGAATAAGCCTCTGAAGGACTTACAGCATTACACTTTACTGGGATGGGGAGGAGCTGCTGGCTCTAGCAGCCAGTTTGTCACATTGGTAAGGACTCTGAAAATTAGGAAGTCTCTGAAGGTGCATGTTAGAAGGTTGCTGAGAACCAAAGTTTTTATTTTTGTGACTTACCTTTCCTCTGAAATACAAGCTGTGGTGCAGTGTCCAAGTGCATTTGTGGAGTGGGAGCATGCTTTTAACACCAAGCTGGCCCCTAACAAATTCTCAGACTTTATAATCCTGATACAATTGTTTGTGCCCCTTGTGTGTACTTGAAATTAATGTACATGATGCACACAGAGCCATCAGAACAGGATATGAAACAGGAACCTCTGGAGTGAGCGTGAGCCGGACGCAGATGTAAAAGCCTTCAGGAGCACACGCTGCTTGCTGACGTTTGTCAGAAAGGGGATGGCCCAGAATCCCAGCCCAAGCAGATGTGTTGCAATAGGCACAGGAAGAGATCAGTCTTAGTGTCCCCTGATGGCTTCTTCTGGAGATTTGAGGCTATGCCAGCTTTTGCCTGTGATCTAGCCTGGATCTGGAATGAAGAATTTCTTCCCAGACATGATGTGTTCATGTTTTGGTGTCTGTGAAGTAAAGACTTGATATGAACCTGGACAGAGGAGCAGGAGCTTCTTATAACTTGTAACTTCTCTCTATTTGCATAAAAATTAGCCAGAGGAAGGAAAATATTTATGCTCTTTTTGTATGTGAAGTGTAGAAGCTGAAGGGATTCACACTGAGATTTCCCAGCTATGCTGTCACGGGGTTTTGCAGCCCACACTGCAAATTCACACCAGAGCATCTTCCACAGTGATCAGCTCCAGCCTCTGGTCCTGTGTAACCTCTTCCCTTTCTCCCTGCCCTCCCCCAGACCCTGGCATCTTCCTTATCTCTGATACCCCTCATCTGACCCCTCCATGGTCTCACAGTGTCTCCTTCAGAAGCTGGACAAATCAATAGGTCTGTCACGAGATGCAGGAAGGGAACCTGGGGTTATCTCAGTGTGCAGGTTATCAAAGGGTTGCTCTCAAGAAATGTATCTGGGAGCAGTCCAAGTCATCCCAAGCTGGAGACAAGTGGAGGCTGGGCTGGTGAGTTCCCCAGGACCAGCTGTCTTGTGGATATGGGGGAAAGATGAGAACTCTGAAAATAGTGATGGAGGCGCCCTGAAGGCAGAAAGAGGTGCCTGAGATTGAGAAATGTGGAAGGAGAGTTATTTTTTTGGTATGCATTTGGGGACTGTGAATTAGCTTCCTCTGCAAGGAAGGGCTTCCTGGAATTCTTTGACCGGTTTCATACCCAGAAGGGAATTCTTTGGCACTGGATTCAAGGCACACATGGGATTTCATTTTGCAGTGAGGCTGCCCTGTGACAAACCTCTAAAATGTACTCGGCAAAGTTTTCCTCAGGAGCAAACTCTGTGACTGCTTCCACTTTGGACTCCTGCTTGCTCATTCCTCGGCTGGTTTGTCAAAACTTCACAACATTTAGGCTGCTTTTCCTTGCAGTGCTGAGTCATTCTCTGAATGGAGTGAGAATTAAAGGGTTTGTTACTGTAAATTTTGCTAGCCTCTGTCTGAAATCCAACTGAGAAAAATTGCCATGTCAGTTCACTCAAAATTGAGCTTTTAAAAGAACCTTTGTCCTCAATACTTTTATATGTAACACTTGCACATATTTTGTCTTCTCTGTCACTTGTGGTCTCTTTAATTACACCACGGGAATCTGAACCGTGGCAGGATCAGACACAGAAAAAGTATGACCAAAGGAAAACAGAAGTTTTGTTGGGTTTAAGTATATTTTTCAATCTAAGAAGTGACTTTCCTGAAAAGGCCACATGACATCCCTCTATCTGCAAAGGTTCTTTTGCAGCTTAGAGAAGCTGTGGCTGCCCCATCCCTGGAAGTGTCCAAGGCCAGGTTGGACAGGGCTTGGAGCAGCCTGGGACAGTGGAAGGTGTCCCTGCCCATGGCAGGGGGTGGAACTGGATGAACTTTAAGTTTCCTTCCAACCCAAACCGTACTGGGATTCTGTGATTCATATCCAGGACACACCAGTGCACACAGGGACTGCTGGGGCACGTATGTGCTGCAGCCTTTTTGCTGGATACAACCAAAGCCATAATTTTAAGGATTATCCTCATGCACACAGAGGAAAAATCAGTTTTCAAAATTCTTTACTGGTGATGAAATGTAAGCCAGAATACTGTTGGGTTTTCTGATGTCAGTGTGAGCTGATGGAGTTGGCAATAAGAAAAATTATCCTTCAATTATAGGCTAAACATTTTTAAAAGAAGTCACTGAGACATAGATGGCATGGAGCCCCATATTACTATTATTATACTCAGTAAAAAAAGAGTCCATAAGCTCTTCTCTCTCCTCCCTCCTCTGTTAAAAAATTAGTGTCTTTGTCACATGTAAGAGCTGTACAAGTAACAGGAACAAAACATGTAGGTGTTATGAACAGAGTCATTAAACAACATTTGTTAAGCACACCAAGTTCTGGACTAATTCATTCTGTAGCTCTTCTGTTTCATGTGCTCAGGTGATAAAGAATTATGCAGAACTTCCATCAGTGGCAATTTTATTTCTTGCCTTGAATCAAATGGTGACTCAGAATGAAAATGTCACTGAGACATGGGCTGTGGTGAGACTCTGTGGCTGCTGTGAACAGAAGGGGCTCTGTTGGTGGAGCAGGAGCCCAGACCACCTCTGCAGGGATAAAGCAAGAATTAAACTCCACTTTCAGCAGAAAAGGCTGGAAGCTGATGAGCCAAGAGTTTTAAAATGTTACATTCAGTGGTTCTTCATAGAAAGGGCACTATTGATGAAAGAGAAACATTTTATGGTAAGAAGTCTCCCAGATGTTAAAATGGAATGGAAATATTTTCCCTATTTTTTACAGTCTTTTCTTCTAGATAATATTTCTAACTTCTTTCTGAGTCTTCTGTGATCTCTGATAATGGTATCATGTAATTATATGGTATAATAATGATACACAATATAAAGATTATGTATTAAATATTATATATTTATATATATAGCATGGCACTGTTTTTGCCTGTGGTAGCTGCCATCAGCACAAGTGTCCAGGAGGAACCATCCAGTCCTTAGGCACTGTTTATACACCGGGAAAGTTTGGGAACTTCTGGTCTTGGGGTTGGATGCACCCACTAGCACTGTACTTGATATGCACTCCCACTCAGGATTGAGTCTACCTACCTTCTCAGCAGAGTTTGAAATGCCACTGCTCTGAATGATTCTTCGCCCACAGAAGGAGGGAGGAATTCAAATCAGCTGGGGAGCAAAGCTCTCTCTGCTGGGAATAGGAGGAAAGAGGGCTTCTGGTGGTGGGAGAAGTGGGGGAGGAAATGAAACCACTTTTGGGGAGAAGTGGGTTCTGCAGTATGGGAGGATATGGATGAAGTGGGACAGGATGTGAGAGAACCAGACACTGGCACAGGGGAAAGGAAAATGGATGTTCAGCAAGCCCTAAGAAAAGGAAGAAGATTAAGGATAATGCAGTGATAGAAGAAACCCTAAAACTTGTTGGGTTTTTTTCCATAAGGATATCCAGCCTCATAATCTGAGGTGAGCTTGGCTTTCCAAAACTGCTCTCCCTGGTTGGAAGAGATGCTGCACTTCTGGCCAAATGCCTGCAGCCCCAGCACTGGTTTTAGCAGTGCCATCCCCTCTGGGAGTTGCTGAACACCCTTTCAGTTTCCTGCAGGAAGCAGGAGCCAGTTCTGGCACTTGGCACACATCACCCCTCTGTGTGCCCTGTGATTGTTCTGCCTGTAAAGCTGAGAAGCCCAAGCATGAGGTGGGACAGATCAGCAAAAGGAAGGGAAGGCTCAGGGAAAAGTGGCTCTGCTCTGCTTGTGTAGTTGGGTGAGAGTATTTTCATTGTTGAGCTCCCTTTTTTAGGTTTTATACTTTGCCATTGTCTCCTTTGCTGTGAGCTGAGCTGCTGCCACCCATTGCTCCCCTTCACTACAGTGTGATTATAAAAGATGCAATTTTGACCTCATCATGTTTTGCATTTGCTCCTGGCCTGCTTATCATGCTAAGTGAGGGTTTCTAGGGAAGGAACACCAATCCTGACTGGATCTGAGGCTCCAGGGATAAAATGACCTAACTTCTATTGTAGAATGTCAGCATTACCACACTTGTCTGTGTCAGGTATCCACAGACCTGAGACAGGCTTTTACAAGGTGTTCCTCAGATGCTTTTTTACAAATTTATTTGGAGATTTCCTTGTTTGCCTTCCTGTTTTTAAGTCTTGAGAATGCAGATGGGTTGGTTGCACTTTAAGGCTTCTTCATGCAATCAAGTTGGAGAAAAAATGTTTAGACTTAATTATATACCCCTAGGAACAGGATCTCATTCAACTTGCAGAATAGACCACAACAGTTAGTAGGACTGTACTGGACTGAAAAAGTCCAGAGAAGAAATATCATACATAAAATGCCTCACTTGCACTAGTTTCTGCTTATTTATATATTTACAGGTTCATTTACTGCACAGGTAGTGCAGAAGTATGACCTATTTTGTTTAGATAAAATCAAAACATGTTAATTCCTAAAACTGAAAGAATGAAATCAGATGGATTGTCATTGCTAAATTAGGCAGATTCACCATCTTTTTAATGCTGCTGGTTTAGGAAGGACAAGGTTGAAATGGAAAATACCTGCTCTTCATTGTGCAGTGGAACTGGAAGGCAGCCAAAGTGGACAATCTAGCCCAGCACTGATTGCTGGGCAGTCTAATCCAATCTAGACTGGTCTGAAGGGTGTCTCATTTGTCCCTGGAGCAGGGGAAACACTGCCTGAGCTGTCCACACTGTTTGGATACCGAAGAACTTTCCACATCTGCCCCCTCTTGATTTCCCTCCTTTCTGAGAAAGTTCTGAATGCTTCTTGAGTACATTCTCTGTGTTTTGAGATAACACGTGAAAAGGAAACTTCTTGATAATTATTTTTTTCTGTTAGCTGCTGGGGAAGTCTTTTCTTTTTTCCCTTCCCAGATTCACATGACTCTCAGGAGTCAAGGAGAAGATAGGTAAGCACTAAAAACAAACACTGAACCATCTGGTGTGTGGAGGAGGGATGACTCCCACACTGAGCTCAGCACTAACGCGCAGCATCTGCGCGGGGCAGGGGCGGCAGGGATGGGGATGTGCAGCACAATCAGCCACGGGAGATCTGGCAGCTGAGCACCTTGGGGGATGAAAGATGGTGCCCAGGCACCTTTCCACAGCAGCCCAGGGAGCAGGAACAGCCCCAGTGCAGAGGGACACATAGGGCCAAGTGAGGCTTTGCACTCTCACTGTGTTTTAAGTGTTGCTGTGTTTGTTCCCTGTAAAAAAGGGCAACAAAAAAATCAGGACTGGTTGTTCAGCCCAGGAGAGTTTCAGCTTCTTCCTGAACTTTTGTGATGGGCACAGCATTCCCTGAGGGGCTGAGGGGAGGACAGAAATTCCTCATGGTTACTCTCATGGAATTGTCTTCAGGCTGTGTTGATACCAGGAAAAATTGATTCCCTGTATTCCTTTTTTTGCAAACTGATAGTCTTGAACACAAACTAGCCCAAGATTGGGGCTGTTGCATGCAGCAGCACTGCCAAATCTGAGATGAACTTGCTAACTCCTCATACATCCACTGGGCAAAACTGACTGAGCTTCCAAAAAACCCTACTGCCTGTTTTGGGGTCATGTTCAGCCCTCACTTCAGAGCTACTGCTGAGAGAGACCTGTTCTTGCTGGGAGTGGAACTGCTGCTTTCTGAGGCTGGGATAAGATGGACTGTCACAGAGCCAGCAATAAAAGTGTGAGGCACATCAAGCTGCTGAGCAGTGCCACCCTACTCTGTGTAAAGTCTTTTACCTGCTCTTTTACTTCCCTTTCTTAGTGAGGCTAATGATACTACCTAAGGATACTCCCAAAGGCATAAGTGGTTCATATTTACAGCAAGCTTCAAAGACATAAATGGTTACAGAGTGGTAAAGTATCATTATCTGCCACTTTGGAGAGATGCTCCAGATTTGTAGAAAATTGGGCTGTTTATTCTACAATTCAGTGGAAAAATAAGTCTCTATAGAAACTACCACTTCAGAGGTATTTACATTTCTCTACTATGAAGCATCTTAAGAAAGAGCATTCCCATAAATAGCAAACTGAAGTTGTTACATTTAGTATAATAAGGTAATATTTACAAAGAACAGTGTATGTTCTAAGTATTATTATGGGGTTATATTTGTTAGGAGACTCAAATTTCCCAACAGGAAAAGCAGTGACGTGTAAAAGTAATGCGTAAAAATTCCTTCGTGCCCTCCCTGGTGATGAAGCTGCAGTGAAACTGAACATTGAAGCCAATATCTCTGGCAAAGCTGATCCTTTAAAAGTTCATTTCTGAGTAAGATTGCAAGAAAAACACCCACATTTTTAGCTGAAGGTGCCCTTATATGCATGTGCTTGCAGTTAGAATTTTGGTATTTGTTACTGGTACTGAGCTGGGCAGTTTCCTCCAGCTCTGCTGTTGTAAAGCACCACATGAGTGTGCTGGTCTGTAGTTATCTAATAGTGAAAATGATACAAAGAGAATAAAGAAAATAAAAATAGCATTTTTTGCGTGTTTGCAATGATGGTAAGAGAAGTAGATTTAGAAAGGTTGGTGAGAAGTGGATTGTGAGCTGTATCCATCCTGTGTCCATCTTTTTCAAGGAACAGATCAAGCATTGCAAAAACATTGTTTGAAAACACATCTGAAAGATTCAAGTGCCTGAACATCATTGATGTCTTCTTTTGGTGGTTGAATGCTCTGAAAAATGTCAGCCAACACCTTTTATTAGGCCAGTAGCAGTGGAAGTTTATGCTCCAGATGTCAATTAATCTCTCCAGTGATAAATAATGGCTGAAGTGATTCTTGGTAGCACAACATCTCACAATGGTTGCTGCAGGTGCAGAAGCAAGAAGCACGTAGGAACCAGTATTGTCTTTTCAAGGTTATAGTTTAAGTCAATTAACTAACAAATGCAACCCCCAAATAACAGCCAATAAAAAAAAGGAGGGGCCAGGCTGCTGCTTCCTAAATCGGATTTGTTCTCTGACTGAATTACAGGTCTTAATAACAATGAATTGTATCGGTGCTGTCTTGACCCATTTACTCGATCCTGGTGTCTCTCCCATGCCTTTGTTTTGTTGTTTTTCTTGCCCAAGATTCCCAGAAGCCTTGAATGCAAGACATAATGACACAGCTCCTGCCCTGGTAGCACTTTGTGCAGTCTTTTGTTTCAAGAACACAGCATGCACCCAGACTTGCTCATAAAATATCCATAGCAAAATCATGCGATGCCTGTCTCTCTTATACATTTTTAAGAGCTGTGCCCTAAATCCATTAAAAGACTGAGGCATGAATAGAAGAATAATCCTTCCTATCATGTGGGTGAGAAAGGAGTTGGGATCAAGTAACTGGACATATAAAATGAATGTGAATTTGCTGACTACCAAACTTCTGCTATGGGAACATAGGATCTCTTGAAGTCTAGCTCTTTTGTCTAAATGGATGAAAAGTGTTTTGCATAATAAAAATGTAGCTGGTGTAAAGAAAGGTCAGAGAAACAACAATTCAAGAGTCAGAGGATGATGAGGACCAAGGTGCCTTCTGATTTCAGGATAACTAAGGTGAGGGAAATGTGTCTTTATGACAAATTATTTTTGAAATGTGGTTGCTCTTACTCCAGAAATGAATCTTGCAAATTCAATTCTATACATTGAAAATAATGGCCTTCATTGTTTTATTCTTAGGAGAGAAGTAAGGAACCTAACACCATTCCACATGTGGGTGTTCAAAGGAGAAGGGAATGAGCCACTAGGAATGAAAGAGAATTGGGTATCTACATCCCTAAGGCTCTTTCTAAAATGATGTTCTACACCTCTTGTAAGGAGTCCTCTCATCTGATCTTTTCTGTAGAACTTATTGTCTTTCATTTAGAAAATTTACACTCCACCTAAGTCTTGATGCCATACTTCCATTACCTATTCAGTATCTTGCATCTTGAAATCATTTGTAGATGCCATCAGAGGTCCATTCCACTCCTTAGCCACGTCCATAGGATTTCAGATACATAGATGGGGCTCAGAAGCAGCTGCTTTTCCTTCCGTGGAAGGTGGGAGGGGATGAGGAGGGGACAGAGACATGGCCCTTACCAGGAGCAGGGTGTTGTGTTCCTGCTCCTGAGTTACTGCCCAGCATTGCAGAGCCCCTTGCAATTCCCAGAGCCTGTCCTCCTTAGGAAATGTCAACCTCTGTCCTGAGGCAAGGTATGAAAATAAATGGCATTGGAATTTACTGTTGAAGTTTACAGCTGTACTGTGAAATGCAGATTTCCATAACCCAGTGGGGGTGTGCTGACTGAGTACAGCCCCACACAGCCACGTCCATGGGTGCATTCCTTGGTGGATCAGAAACTCCCAAGAAAGCTGTACAGTGTTTTTTGGGAAAAAGTAGCTTCAGCATTTAGGAATTAATTTCTTTAGAATATCCTCCCAAGTTCTTGGATCTCTGGACTGTGGGGTGATGCACAAGTTCCTGGTGCTTTTGCACACTTGAACCCCAGGGTCAGGGGCTTTGTAAGAAAAAAATAAGAAAGCTTCATAGTGCATTCTTGGGAGTCTTGACTGTATGAACTGGGACTGCAGATTTCTGTTATTAATTCATCTTAGTTCAGAAACAGATAATGTATTTTCTTCACTTGTTGCTGGTGTCACTACTCTGAGCTTGGTGGAATTCCTTAAGTGAGCAGGATCAGTGTTTGCTGGTTAGAAACAGGCCAGAGGACAAATCAGCCTCCATATAGTCTAGGACTTCATTCTGAAGAAAATCCCTTTGACAGAATCTTCAGTAACTAACTTATCACATAACTTTAAAAGCACAGTTTACTGTAACTATTAATTTGGGATTTTTCTATTTTGGTCATCTGCTTTTTAAAATGACTTGTTACTAGAACTGCCTTTGCAACTTGTTACACTCTTTTCTACTTTCAGTTTCCCTCTGTACTGATTTGGTTGTAAGTAGGCTGTGGTTTTCTGAAAATGGATCTGTGATGTTTGCTGTGTTTTCCTATATAAGACCCATGTTAAAAAAAACAAACCCAAACAAAAAACCCAACAAGAAACCAAACCCAAAAAACCCAAAAACCAAGTGGCCACCATAAAAGCCAACCTAACCAAAACCTTAT
This sequence comes from Oenanthe melanoleuca, assembly GCF_029582105.1. Classification (NCBI taxonomy): domain Eukaryota; kingdom Metazoa; phylum Chordata; class Aves; order Passeriformes; family Muscicapidae; genus Oenanthe; species Oenanthe melanoleuca. The sequence goes on along the minus strand of NC_079342.1, from coordinate 3,122,286 downwards.
TTCTTTTCCCCAAGCATTTAAGTTACTACTTTTAAGAAAAATTTAACTCAGGCACTATAATTGCTTCACCAAGATACTGTATTCACATCTAATCTGAGATTTTTAATAATATTTTCATTGTTAAGGGGTCCTGTTGTGTGCAGGGAGTGTGTGCATAGGTCAGCTTGAACATATGATATGCGGATACTTGGCCAAACCTGCAGGGGATGAAGTTTTCACAATCGTGGTTTGCCTCCTTTCTTTGTTTGTTTTACAAATAGCAACCTCAATTCTGAATTTCTGTCCCTGGATCCCAAATAATATCAGGAGGCTTCTGTATCAGAGGGAAGCCCACCCTCCTGGTTTGAGAGTGAGGAATTACAATTACCAAAATACCCTGATTTGCAGCACTCCTCTCAGGAAGAAAAAATGTTATTATTAATATAGCCTCTGTATTTCTATTTTGACATCCCATCGGATTTTGATTTCATTTTCATATGGTAACTTTGATTCTTTTCTCTTTCCATTTTAAAATACCTCAGGTTACTTCAGGTACAGATTTTTTGGTCAGCTGTTGCTTTCATCAGCTAGTACTAAAATCAGCAATATCTACTTAGCTCACATTTCATCTGTTGAATGTGGTTAGAGAAGTTGGATTCCCAAATCAAGAGGATGGGATACTCTCCCTGCCTCTCTTCCTCTATTCTGTGGGAAGTTCCATCCTGCTGGGTTCCTGTTTTGGGTGAGGGAGTGGAGACTGAGCAGACACAAGCCATGCCCACTGCACATGCTGCTCTGGCATTTGCCTGCCAACACTCCTCCATCGCTTTCCTGCAAAGCTGTGCTTGCCATGTCAGGCCTGGCAGAGCATGGAATGAGCCATTTCCTTCACATCTCCTTTGCCTGTAACAATCTTGAACTTGTTGACCCATGTGCCTATTAATTATTGATATAATGATGCATTATTTAGGCTTGTTTCAGCAGACGGATACATTATTACTCGGCAGACATTTGCCAGACAGGCTGATAGATAGCATCCTAAAAAAAGTCTCCAGTTGCCTTTGTACAATAAAGGCCTGTAACTTCATTACTTTCCTCCCAACCCCCTCCTCTTTGTACCATGAAACCTTAATAGGAATCTAAGTGGAATAATGATCTCTTTAGACAATGGGCTTAATCTTGACTGTGTTGGAGTTGTGGTCCTGATGTTGGTCAGGCCTCAAAAATACAGAGAAAATCGCCTTCACCAATCTACTAAAGCTAGTTTTCCTAAGGTACAATGAAATTATTTTGTTTTTCAACCGCTTGCTGTAGAAAGGAGAACTGATTTCTCCCTTGGTTGCTACGAGCTGTTACAACACTCCAGAGCTGCAGGCAGAGCTTGATGTGTATCTCCCAGGGAAACCTGCCTTTGATTTTGTCTACGGACCCAAGGAAAAGGCATATCAAAATGAATTATCTGTAATTTAAAACATGCGTGCGGAGTGTTTTGGAGCCTTGCGTGGCTCCAGCTTCATGAAGGAGGAAGGAGGGAGCCCAGTGCTTGGTGGGAGCTGCGCTGGGATGAGGAGCGCAGTGCGCGGTCCCGGCCGGCAGCAGGGATGGGGACGGGACAGCTGCTCACGAGTGCTGCTGCCCTCCTTCCTTCCCTGCTGCCCTCCTTCCTCCCACTGCTGCCCTCCTTCCTCCTCCTCTGCTGCCCTCCTTCCTCCCCTGCTGCCTTCTTTCCTCCTCCTCTGCTGCCCTCCTTCCTCCTCCCCTGCTGCCCTTCCTTCCTTCCTCCCCTGCTGCCCTCCTTCCTCCTCCTCTGCTGCCCTTCCTTCCTTCCTCCCCTGCTGCCCTTCCTTCCTCCCCTGCTGCCCTCCTTCCTCCTCCCCTGCTCCTCTCCTTTCTCATCTGCTGCCCTCCTTCCTCCCCTGCTGCCCTCCTTCCTCCTCCTCTGCTGCCCTCCTTCCTCCCCTGCTGCTCTGCCTCCTCCCCTGCTGCCCTGATTCCTCCTCCCCTGCTGCCCTCCTTCCACCTCCCCTGCTGCCCTCCCTCCTCCTCTGCTGCCCTGATTCCTCTTCTTCTGCTGCCCTCCTTCCTCCTCCTCTCTCCTGCTCTCCTTCCTCCCTCGCTGTTCTCCTTCCTCCTCTCTCCAGCTCTCCTTCCTCCCTCGCTGTTCTCCTTCCTCCTCCTCTCTCCTGCTCTCCTTCCTCCTCCTCTGTTCGTCAGCCTTCGCTGTGTCGCAACCGCCCCCAGCTCTGATGTCAGAGCCGCGCTGCTCCACACGCCGTCCCTACGAAAGCAGAAGAGGCACAAAAAGAGGAAGGAAAGCAGACGAAGGACAAGAAATGCAGACTCGAGCGGTACAAGTCTGACAGGTCGTTTGATTTCCAGGGGCTTCCTCGTAAGAAACAGTCAGTTCTGGGGAAGCAATTTCAGAAAGAATCAGCTGCTGCTTTCAAAAGTGATCTGGCACGACTGCTTAATGCCGTGTGGGCACATCCTGCTGCATTCAGACCCACAGTGGGGCTCTCCTGCTGACACCTTGGGTGCCTGTGCTCAATGTTTTCATTCTTTGTGAGTCACTTCTGTCTCATTTCTGAGCCCCTGCTACAGCAGAGCCAGGAAAAGCTCCCTTAGTGCAACCCCGAATTGACCAACGTGTTCGCCCCCATTGCTCAGGGTCACCTCCCTCTCAGACTCCCCTCACTATGTGGTCACACTAATATTTTCCCTGGCTTTCAGGAACACCAGCCACACTGTTCCCCGTCCACAAAACCAGGATCTCACCCTCAGAATGTATTAATCCCTTCATTTCCCCCTGTTCAGCCACACTCCCAGAAGTCCAACCTTGTTCAGCAGGAGGGCAGCTCTTCCAAAGGCATCCTTTGGGTCTGTCCACAACTATTAACAACAGACCTGGACAAAACAATAACTGAAGAAACCTGCATCGATTTCCTGACTGCTGCACTTTGTGCTGCACAGTGCATTGTGTGTCTTGGTCAGCAGCTTCGAGATGTCCAGGTTTCCTCCAGCTCATGCCTTCTCCCCTGATTTATAGTCTGTCTTATTCCTGCTGATATTTTGTTGTTCTTTGTCGAGACAGCTCAGTCAGGGACTGTCATCGTCTCATTTGTCAACTGTCTCTTTCATCCAGTCTGTCCATCAGGCAACCATCATCAGGATCCACAAGACAGTTCCCAGCCCTTTAAACTTGTAAAATTATTTTCCTGAACATCTTTTTTTTCTTCTTTTTTTTTTTTTTTTTTTTTCTTTTTTTTTTTTTTTCCCAGTGGTCCTCCCCTTGAATAGATGAGCACCAGAGTTTAGCAGCCCTCTCTTGTAGTCCTGGATAAGATGGAAGAATTTATCCTGTCACCTGTTGTGGATTTTATCTCTGTGTAGGGACAGGGAAGCTGCTAACTCCCACACTCAAATCAAATTTTAAGTCTGACATGAATAAATTTGTAAAATGCAAGTCCCTAACACTGAATACACAAACTCTCTGTAGACTGTCTAAATTATTTCAGGCTAGTTTACTGAAATTAAATTACATAAAAGTCATACAAAGCAGCACATTGTTATGTAAAACTACAAAACAAGTGCTGTGATTTTAACTGAGTTGAACAAATAAAAAATTAAGTGTAATTTTTGTTCAGGGCCATGTGTTAGCTTTTGAAAACAAAAAGGAAATAAATGAACCAAGTCACACAAAACATATGTCTACAGAATAATGATAAAATATATACTGTAGCTGGACATCTTGGAAGTGTGGTTTTAATTCTTGCTGGTGTGGCTGGAGGCTTTTGTTGTGCAAAAAGGCTACCCTGTGTTCGTTTTACAATACAGAATGTTTTTTGTTCCTACTGCATTGGGAATAATGGAATCCTTTTGGAATAGCATGGAGGGTTCAGCTGAGACACCTTCCTGGGAAGTGCTGGGAATGTGCAAAAGGCTCACTGCTGCTGACTGTGGTCATGCCAGCCAGGGTATGGAGGAGACTGACTTGGGGTACCAAACCATGAACTTTGAGGCCAAGAATTCCAAAGAAAGGTTTAGCTGTGACCAGCTGGATTTAAGCAGCTTCACACAGAAGTTCTGACGCTGTGCCCTCAGGGCTGCTTTGTTAAAAAAGCTGTGTGAGAAGTTTCTGTGCTCCCTATTGTGTGCACACTGATTTTGGGAAGAGAGGAGGTGATGCTGGCTGTGGCCATGGCAGGAAGACTCTTGCAATGTCTGGCTGGAAGGGCACTTGCCTGTCTTGGCATGTTCCCATCGCTGAGTCCCTGAGTTCTGTGTCACGTCCCTGTCCCTCCCAGGGCAGTGCAGTCGTGGGGCGTTGCTGGCAGCGTTCAGGGCATGGGCCAGTGCTGGAACAGCTTAATTAGCTCTTCCTTGTTAAGCAGGATTTCATAATGTAGGTACACGTGTTTAGCTGTCAGCTCCATTCTTGCAACAAAAGGAAAGCCAAACCAGTAATAAATAGAGAATTGCACAAGCCAGTCTCCAAATAATGGCATTGGGTGGAACACGGGAATTAGGAGCTGTGGCTACAAAGCAGATTGGTGCTTCCTATTCCTCCTAAAAGCACAGCTCTTCAGACTGATGCAGCAACCAAGGGGGGCATGGAAAGCCTGGAGATGCCTTTGCTTGCCTCCTGGTGCTCCTGATCCAGGTAGAAGTGAGGAACTCAGCCTCATACCTCATCCTCTGCCTCTGAGAGGAGTTTAATTCCAGAGTACTAAGCAAAAGCCCTGCAAATTCACCCTTGCAGTTCCTGCTGTGAGAATCCTTGACACTGCACAGGCCTTTGAGCTCCCAGGTCATGAAGATCTGAGTAACCAGGCACTGACCTTTCAGTATTATTTTGAATGGCTGTAGAAAGAGATTTCTAAATGCACATATAAATTAAGCATTAAAAAGATAGGCAAAATTATTGAAAAAAAATATGGAAAAGTTACTTTTAGAAATTACCCATATCAATTTTAAAAGGTCTTAGATTTAGAAGGTAATGATTCATATTTGTGCCATTTCATTGTATCACATGAAATATTATTTTTTGGTGAAGGCAGGTTAACATGACCAGTAGATGCGTACATTTGTATTGAAATCAGTGAGTAACTGAAATGATTAATACCATTCCAGATTTCTTCGAACAACATTAAGCTACAAATGTCTTATTTTTAAAATCCCAGAGTTTTCTTCAGATGTTTATTTTTGAAACTGTGGTAGTACTGCATACCTAAAATATGAATGTATTTAGAGTGGTGGAATGTCCTCATAATAGAATATATTGTACATAGGCTTCTAAAATATAAAGGCTTCCATATTGCAAAATTTAGATTTTGAAGCATCAATTTCCAACAATACTGTCCAGTCTAGATTTAAGAAAAAAAACAAAAACAAACAAGCAACTGAATTTGAGTCTTTTTTAGAGATGTCACTGAGACAACTTCTGACTTCATTATTTGCATGCCAGCATCACAAAATTCTGGAAAAAATGAGGAGAAGGAGTTCTTTGGGACAGAGGTAGGAGATACCTGAAATACCAGTTCCAGGGTGATTCTTCTCTCCCCCAGCTTTGTTGCACTTTTTCCTGGGAACTTCTCTGCTTGGGCAGGGAGTTATCCTGATGGATCATTGTTGTGCCCCACAGCTGACCCCAAGCTCAGCCCTCCTCTGTCCTGAGTCACACACTGTGGATGGCAGCGTGTTGGGACAGAGCAGAAAGAAACAAAATCACCCAGCACTGTGGGGTATGAGACAAACCCAGTTTCAAAACCTTGGTACCTCCATTTTAGGGTATTTCAGCTGACAAGACCCATTTGAAACTCTTGTCCCTGACATGGATTTTTACAGAAGTGCCTGACACTTAATGATGGCACAGCAGTAATCCCTAGGACTTTCTTCCTTCACAGATTGAAGTTATGACCCCATTTTGCTTGTAAATTAATTTAGATTATCACCTAGGGCAAATAATGATCAAAATGTTACTGACAAATTTGTTGTTTACTTGAATCTAGACATAAACATGACCTTTGAACACTGTGAGGAAGAAGTTCTTTTTTCACACACATTTTTCACAAAAAACAAAAACTTGGAGATGATTTTATCCACAATTGTTTGCTTAATTGTGAACATATTTCTTAAAATGAAATGGTAATGTTTTGTGGGGGAGGGAGGGATAATTTTCTGGGCAGTTCTATTCTGAACTGAACCCATCTGACATGGATATAATCAAGATTTTACAACTACTTCAATGGATCAGTGCAGGAGGGAATCATTTACACTCCCCTGGAAGTGGGAATGCTGCACATGCACCATCATCAGGGACACTCAACTGAACCTCAGAAAGAATGCTATTAAGCTTTTTGCATTAATTATGCTTAAACCAATCTCTCTAGTGATACTGGGGCTAATTTTTAATTGATACCCTTAAATCAATTCCTTCATGGACAGGCGGTGGTGGATGATGAACTCTCGGGGAAGGGAAGCCAATATTGTCCCGTCAGCAGTCAGGGACATTATAGCTCTTGCTGTACATCTCCTCCTGATGTGTTTTGATGGTGCTCATTTCTCCTGGCATGCTTTTAGCTCCCAGGGATTCAGATGTGTCAGCTACTATAGCTGTAAGAAAACACTGATGATGGATTTATAACGCCCAGACTTCAACTTAGTGACCTGAAAAATGACTGTGGATTTGCTTTTGCAGCAAAATTGGTTTTACCCATACAAACCCCTTGCTTCCTAAGTTCCCTTATCTATATTTTAATGAAACATTTTATCCTGGTTATAATTCATGAGTCTTGTCAGAATTAGTTTTCTCAATGAGGCATAGTTGGGGTAGCTACTGAATTTATGGGAAGGAATCAACTTAATCTCTTTAAAAGCAAAGTTGTCTTCTGGAGTGTCAATTGAACTCAATAGAACAGTAGTTCTGAAATATCTCCCTGTCTGTGGGAAGGAGGGGTTTCTCTGGCAGAGAGATGCTGGAGCTCTGTCAGGGCAATGGTTGGCCAAGGTCGTACTGAGCCAGCCATTCCAGCATAAACCCTGGCAGATTATTAAATAATGAATTGAATGTATCTAATATTTATTTTCCATCTATGTTCTCCCATTGGAGGGACAGTGTCAGCTCTGGACTGTTCATACTAGATTTTTTGGAAGCTTTACTGAATCTCCTGAGAGAAAAAAAGAATCAGCCCAGCATCAATCCCATTGGATGAAGTTAGGAGATGTTGGGTCACTTTCAGCCTGACTATGGATTTTCCTGTGTCCTTGGATTAGCTTTTCAATCCGTTCTTTCTCAATTTCCCATCTGCAAAATGGGAATGACAGTATTTCCCTCACTGACAAGGAACAGGCCTCTGCTTAGGTACTATCCCAAACTGTAGGATAAGTCTGGGGTATGTTCTTAGACTTGTTGTTTTGTCTCAAGTAAAGAGGGTTTCCCATGTACAAGTGAAATGGGATCTGTCTCCTACAGCCATATTTTGAGGGCTAACTGGCTTAGGGAGGACAAGTAAAAGGAGCAGCATTTTAAAATTATATCTGTGCTGCAAATCAGTTTAAGTGCTTCAGAGTTGCATAGGATCATCCCCTATGGATGTCAGACAGAAGGAGACAGATTATTTGGCTTTGAAGTACATCAGAAAGTGGCTTCTTCCCCTCCCTTCACTGGAAATTCCTCTAATACTTCTTCCACCCCACAGGGAGAATTTAGCTCCTAGGACAGGCTTCCCCCAGAGCACCTCGGAGTGCATCCCTAACAGAGTCACAGGGATGTTGTAGCATATAATTCATCACCAGAAACACTTCCCTTGTGGACAGGTTCCTTGACACACCCTAGGCTGAGGGCAGACAGCTGTGGTTTTCCTTCGGTTTCGGGAAACTGGGATAACCTCCCTCCTGCCAGTCACTAATGGAGATGCTTGGCTGCTGGCAGCTGCTGCTGCAGTGGTGAGTGCAGAACAGAAATTACTGAGCAGTAAACAGGCAGAAATCAGGCAGAAGAAGAGCAGGATGCCCCAATGTGCTTCTCTCCTTGAACCTTTAGCATTCACTCTGTCCTTGGCCTCTGGATTGAAGCACCACTTACCCAGTGGGTTTAGTGGGATCAACCTCTCTGGAAGCACAGTGGGAGCAAAGGCAGTCAGTCAGTGGGTTTGGTCAGTACCATGCTGGTTTGGGTGTCCACCCAGTTCTGTGAGTTCTTCTCTCCTGGAGCAGACTGAAAGCATTTGCATCCTCACCAGGCATGAACGGGCCAGGGAGAGCAGAGCTGCTTCAAGGTGCTCAGCTTTGTAAGTGGTGCAGAGCCCTTGGCCTGAGGAGACAGCAGAGCCCAGAACAGGCTGCTGATGTTTGTGGGGAGAAGGAAACTGAGCCCAATTCTCTCCGTATCTCCACCCCATTGACTGAGCCCTTCCAGCTCCTCGCAGGGGCCCCAGTCACTGCTCTGCTCCGTGAGAGCTGCACCGGGAGTTCCTACCTCTTGTTTACAGCTCCCTGCTCAGACCTGGTGTCTGCTCTCTCCTCTCAGCTAATTTGCAGACAGAAGCCTCGAGGGCTTTGGGTTGGTGCCACCAGACTCCTGCGAGCTCCAGCGGTCGTGTTCTCTCCCAGACAATGACTTCAGTAGCCTGCGGGCACCCCAGAACCTCCTAACAAACATCTCTCCTAACTGCCTTATTAACTGATTGCTCTAGTAAGATAATAATTAACACCCTTACTTGTGCCTTGGCACAGCCAAAAATATTCTCAAGTGGACTTAGAAATGCATAAAATGAATAAATGATTTATGTTTACTATTTTTAATGGAGCTACTTATTAGCAGCGCTCTCATACAGAGCACCGTAAAAACACTCCTGGTTTCGTTACAGATTTAGAAGGTGGTAATGAAAAGCTGTAGGGAATAAAATGGGGAAATACTTCCTGAGCCAAATTCTGCTCTCAGTTGTATTTAAAGGTCTTGTTGAGTTAAACTCATGCGAGGATTTTGGCCAGAAAACCATTAAAATAGAGAGAAATCTCTGTCATCTGCTCATTGCAGCTCAGCCATTCAGAACATGCCCAAGCCAGGAGGAGGATGCCTGCCTGCCCAGTATAGACCCAAAAACCCGAGGGCAGGATGTGTCTCTGTGGAGCAGATCAGACAGGCTGTGTTTACACTTGCACCCTGTGTTCCTGACTCTACCAGGCACGAGACAGTCAGAATTTTGCCATGGCAGCCTGCAGGAGTTGTGCTGGCTTCAGGATGCCTCCAGCACCTCTGACTTTGGTGGGAAAGTCGGAAGGTTCATGCTGCAAATTTTCACTAATTTATGTTTCTTCTTACTAAAAGCACTAATTAGGATGGTGTAGTGGACAACAGAGAGAGCCCTGACACAGTTTTTGGGACATGAACGCTGTGCCTTGTGCTATTGTTATCTGACAAGAAATGCCACCCTTCATCCATATCCTCCTTGTCCTCCACATGGAAGTGAAGGTGCTGCCCTTTGTGTTTAAGGTCTGGGTGCATTTAGGAGCCTTGACACGTGGGAATGGGGCAGGTGAACTCTTCACATGGGTGAGTTTAGTCTGATTTGATTCTCCAGCCACAAACTGTGTTTACTGTAGTGTTGCTGAAATGAAGCCATGGGCTCCATCCCAAGCTGCCATGACACACAACACACACAGTCCCCACATTTATTTGACAACCACCTCAATCACATTGTTTTATTCCAGCTCAAAGAGGAGTCCCAAGCCCTGCTTCCCACTTGTTTCCCAAGCTCTGTGGGTTTCTGTTCAGTGAAGGTAGTGGTACAGGCACGTATCCAGCTGCTTTATACTGAGGTCCATATTTAACATTTAGCATGCAACATCTCCTGTTGTATCCACTCTACCCTAGAAATGCTCATAAAACACTTCTGCAAATACCTTTAAATACCTGCAAATATTTTCCTGCTCTCTTTGCTCACATCTACTTTGAGAATTCAGTTCATCAGCTGAAGTTCTCCAAAGAATTGGCAGTGCCTGATTGTTGTCTGGACAGGACAGGATTTCGGTGCTGCCTGAGAAATCAGAGCACTTTAAGGTGCTGGAAGTGCCAGATCATTAATCTCTGGAGATCCTAAAGAATTTCCCAAGTTTCCATTCTTTCACTACTGTGTAAATGAACATCCTGTGGCTATTATCAGCATTTCTGGGACAGTACTATCAGTCAGTCCCATATGAGCTAAAGGCTACAGACCTGCACTTGTCATGAAGAAATACTCGATTTTAAGATAACTCCCATATTGACCCTGCTGATGTTTCTTAAAATGATGTATTGCTCTATTTTTTTTAAATTTTCAGAAATAAAAATGAGTTTGCTTCAGGGCAGAGACAGTCTAAAAGCCTGTGCTAATAAATCTCTGCAAGTTTAGTAGCATTTAATACATATTCTGCTTCAAGTGCTTTTTAAATGCATTATCACCTTTAAGTAAATACAGTGGAAGGCTGCCAAGTGGCTGGATGCTGCTCTCTGTAAATTTATGCATCTATATCATTAATGCAATGAAATGTTTAAACCTTCATTGAATTTTGCTAACTGATTTGCAGTTTGAATGGTAGTAATTTTATGCAGTTATCAATTACCATTTAAGTAGCTGCTCTAATATTTCTGTTTAGGCAGGCGAAGCACATTCACTAAAATACTTCTCATCTGAATTAGATTTGGGGTGAAGGAAAACAGAGGATATAACCAAGGTGAAAAGAGTTCAGAGCTGCTTGTTCTTGATAGGAAACAGCATTGACAGGGACAGGGATCAGCAGTTTGAGTACTCCCACCTCCAGCAGATGCCAATATCCAGCAGCAGATTATTTTCCCAATATTTTAAAATCATACCCTACCTGTTCAGAAGCTTTTCCAGACTTAGATATTATAGAAAAGTAATTTTGAAAGTGCTGTGTACTGTCTTTTAAAATTTATACTCATTTGCTAAAAATTTTTAACAAGATATTAACATATGTGTTAAAAATAGTCTCTAATTCAGAGCTGATCCACATTAGGGGATGATAATTCCTCTTAAATTCTTGCTATAAGAGAAATTAAGAATATTATGATTCTGTATCTTTTTTTCTGCCTGTTTTGCTCAAGTTTCAAGTTTAGAAACAAGCAAAGAATTGACCAAGTGCCTAATTTGAAGATACAGAAAAACATTTCTCTGCTCTCACTTGGGTTTAGTTATCCAGAGTGACTAACAAGAAGGTGGTGATTGCTTCATTAGCATGCACTGAACTGAGTGCACAATGTAATTATATATTTCAGTTGCAATTAGGACATTTAATTGATTTGTTTTAACTAAATTAACAGACATTAGGAAAAAAAACCAAAGATTTGTGGCAGATTTTGAAATGTTTTCCACACAGCCAGCTGGGTTCAGCTGAGCAGAAAATATCTGTTTTATTTCTGGATAATGTTAGGAAGATCAAAAATCTTGTTATTGAGAAACTCTTATGAAATAATGTTGCATTTCTTCAGCCCTCTCCTTTATAGGCCAAAAATTCACCAGCTGAAATCCACAGCACTCTTATGGATACCTTTTGGGGAAAGAAGAAGTGAGCAATGACTCCCAAGGAGATGTTTCCATACATTGCTGTGAGAAACAGGGTTAAAATGCAGATTTCCTTTTATTGCATTGGTCAGTTGGTAGCTCTGCTGCCCAGCTAGACAAATACAGGCAGTATTTAGAAACATCTTCTTCCTCCTTTTTGGTCACCTACTTCCCTCTGATTGTTTTCCTGGTTTTGCAACCTGGCTCCACACTTCTTGATTCTGGGTTCTTCCAGCAAGATGCCTTTTCACTTCCAGTTTCTGGCCTGAACTGCTGAAACAGCAGGAGAGAGGCTCAACACAGCACAGCTGATCTTCTGCAAGCATTGCAAGGCCTCTCCCATCATTTTACCAACATTTTGGCATGGAGAAGAGGGAGAATGTTAAAAAGTCTGTAAGTTGAAATCCAGCTCCATCCAGCCAGATGTTTTATTCACATGGACAACTTAATCCACAGGACCCACAAATGCACCCAAAACTACCCCTGACCCTCAGGCTGAGGGGGTTGGACACCCCAACTTTAAAAGTGTTTGTGTGTGAACTCGTATCTTTTCATTTCTGTTTCTATTGCTTGTGTCCTATTTCCAATTTTCCCCATTTCAGTACAGCCATGTTGCAAAAATAAACAACAGCCTCCAAATCCATCCCATGGGACTTGTCCCAAGAAAAATGCTGCAAATGAGCATGGAGACAAGACATGGCCTGGAGGCAGCCGTGGTTTGCTGCTCGTGCATATCTGCAGAAGTTGGCTGTGAGGAGCAGTTTAGAAACCTCTGGGGTGAGAATGAGGTGGGGCAGCTGAAAGTGCTGTGGTTCCCACATTTATTCTGCTCTTGCATTTACAAGAATACATGGAGTTGAGTGTGTAGCTGAACACACAGGGAACAAGAGAAAGGAAAACTAAAGGAAAGGCCAAGCTCCCTTCTGGTAAACCCTCTCTGGATTTAGGAACAGCTCATAACTCACTGTTTACAAACAGCAGCAACATCAATCTACAGCACAAATTACTCATAGTGAGAAAAAACAAACAAAAAAAAAGCAAGCAAAACCCCCAGGTTGCCACTGACACTAAAAATAGGCAAATTCAGACTGGAAGTCCCATCAGGGCAAACAGCTCCCTTCTGGTCCTGAGTCGTGAGGGACTCTGTACTAAAGGGGGGAAACACAATTTGTATCCAAAATGTTTTTCTTTGAAAATATGGTTTCATTTGAACTAAGCATTTCTTCAGGAACTTGTCAGAAACAATTTAATTTCATTGAAAGCTCTCGAGGCAGAGAGATCCTCTGATAATGTCAATCACTTCATGTCAATATTTTCAGAACGTGCCCTGCATATTTTTATTTCAAGTGATTGTTCCTATTTACATATTTTTCTGTTCCTGCAAGAAATGTTTAGAATTAAGGTTGGAAAATAAGGATGAGATTCATTCATTTGATCCAACGGAAATAATTTAGTTGACACATAATTCCTTTCTATTTTTAATGACTTTATGTGGGAATAGCAGAATTTATTGCAACCCTGATAACACAGACTCAAAACCTATGGAAAAATATTTGCTTTAACAGCAATATATATTACCAGGAAGTCTTGAAATTAATGGTTTGTTCTAAAAACCATTTTATGTTAAGTATGTTTGCATTGAGAGTGTTGGCTGAATCATTATGGTTCTGCTTTAGGAATGAAAACAAGTTTTGAACTAACAATTTTAATTAAATAATAATTAAAGGGTTTTTTTCCAAGCTGTAGGAGAAAGCAGAGTTCCCAAACACCCTTTAAAGTGAAGGATGTTCCGAGCTCTGCAGCCAAACCGAGCAAAAGCCGTGGGGAACGTGGGGAAAACTGCTCCATGTGCTGTTGATTTGCACAAGGCTTGGTTGGGCTCTGCTGAGAGCAGCCAGCTCGACATTTAGGATTTGGCAAAGCCCGTGGGGAGCAGGGTGTGCCCAGCCTGGGCAGGGCCACAGCTGCATCAGGGAGATGCTGCACATCCACAGCAGGATCAGCCCGGGATGTGGGTCCTGCCTCTGCCACCCCTCCCCTAGCCTCAAATAAAATCCTATTTTTCAGGCTTTTAGAATGCTTGTTACTGTAGTACAACAACAGAATGTACAGAAGCTCAGCATCTTCCAAAATATGACCTTTATACGATGTCATATTTCCATTTCCAATAGTAAAATGAGGAGATGGAAACATTTTCTTATTCCTTGCCCTCTCCCATCAGGTTAGATTATTGTCTAGCTCATGCTAGCTGTCAGGAATCCAATCTCCATCTATGTCTGCAGCTCAATTATAGTATTTTTAGTATTTATCTATTATGCTTTTTTAGAAAAATATAGCAAAACAGGGAAGAATTACATATTTGGATCATCAGCACATCAGGATGATTCATTGCAAGGAAAGAGCTGGGCTATTTCATGACATTTTCTATCACTTAGTAGCTAAAATTCATAGTCTGTAAAATATTTTCAATATCTTACATCTTTAAATACAAGTATTTCCTTTTAGAAAGATTTTTTAAAAGAGTGTTGCATTAGTTGTTTGTTTCTTTGCACTCTAGGAAAACTAAACTTTGCATTTTGGAGCCATATTGCAAAAGGAAGGGAAAAAAAGTCTAAAACCAAAAAGTGAAAGCACATCAGCCCATTTTGCCTTTCATTTGGGTTAGAAATGCAAGCTTTTAAAGCACAAAAAGTAATCAGAGCTCAACTTTTCACTTTTAATGAGTATAGATTCCACAGCCAAAGAGTAAAATTAGAGAATAGTCCCATGTGCCCTTTTAAAAGTTTGAAGTTTACAGTCTTTTTATTGTAGGAAACCAAGAATCTGTTTATTATCTGTTTATTATACAGCAAAAACACTTTCAAATGAAATGTCTTTGAATTAGAAAAGACTAAACCTCAAGTTAAATTGGGAGAGTTTGAGTGCACTGTTGAACTCCTGCCTTCAGTTAGCAGAACACAGGAGTTTCTGAAATCTGAAGGGAAATTGCTATAGGAGTAACTGTATTAGTAGTAAATTACTCATTCCTTAGGAGCTACAATATGCCTGAATATGGGGCTCCAATATTCAGAGGATCACAGCATGATTTGGTTGGAAAGGACCTTAAAGATCATCTCAGTGCCCTTTTCCACAAATGTTTTATTTGCTTTAAGCCCTTGGGTTTGGTGTTTCAGAAGTGAAAGCTGCTTGTCCACAAGCAAATTAGCTGTGGTAACTCAGTTTTTGAGGTTTTTGGATAAAGGCTTAGTTCATTTTTCAGACAATCCCTTCAGTGGTCAGTTCAAAAAGGTCCAAACACCTTGCACAAGCATTACTGGAAAATGCTTAATATCATTTTAGTTCTGCCCATTTCCAGGGAAGTGTTGAGTCTCACTGGTATTGCAGTAAAATTATGTCTGCTTTCAAGCCCTTCCTGAAAGTGTCACATTCATCATATCAAGCTATCATATCAAATACTTCAAACTGAGATAAAAAGTGTCTTTCTGGAGAATGGTGAGACTCTACAGAAAGGCACAAATCTTTGTATGTGAAAGAATACTCTTAATAACTCACACCCTTCCAAGAAATGTAAGAAATGAATCTGCTGGGTTTTGTTGTTTAAATCAATGGAGTGGTCTGTATGGGTTAAGCTTCCTGGCTAAATGATGAGCTGTAATTAAGCTAAGAAATGCCAGCCAAAGCCCCCAGTTTGTGTTGAGGGATACCTGGGATCTGCAGCAGAGGAAGAATACACATTATCTGGGGCTGGCTCATGGAGTATTTTACATTTAGCATGAACAGCCTTCAGGCTACTCTGCTGTATAGATTCCTAATCTCCTTTAATTCAATTTCCTTTCCTCCTGTGGGCAGCTATAGCACCTCTTGCAGCAGTGAAGGGCTGTAAATGCTGCACTCACACACTGAGCTCCTCCTTTCCCCGGGGCTGGAGGAAGGCTCAGATCTGGGAGCAGGGCTGAAGAGTTAATCTGAGGAAAACTTGAGCGGCCTGGGCTGAGCTCTGCACTCGCTGTGCTGTCGAGCCAGGGCAGGACCAAGCCAAGGAGAGCGTTCTGGCATCAGCTCCTGGGGGTTACAAGAACCTTATGTATCATTTTATGTATTTTCTTTTCATGTGTCTATAATCAATTCCAGTGGCCAGGCCTGTGTTTTGGTTCGTGCAGCCAAGCCAGGCAACGCGCTTGGCTCCATTTTCAAACCTCTTGGCTTGCTAAATGTCAGAGCCTGAGCTGGGCTCCTCTTTGTCCTCCCATCTCATACAATTGGCCTGAGTTATGTGTGTTCCCTGAGAGCACAAGCACGGCCCAGAATACAAATCAAGCCTGCTTGGGAGCCAAGCACAGAGGTCAGCGAAGCAAATATTTGTGTCTCCCCAAACTACCTTTCCTGCCTCCTGGCACAGCCAGGCGAGGCCCTGGCTGCACAGCTCTCAGTCCCATATGCCAAGAACTGAAAATGAAATAGAGTAATCATACAAAGAGTGTAAATGCTTCAACAGTCTCTGATCAAGTTGTTCAGTGACTTACTGGATTCTTGCACCTAAGGGAAAACACAAATTCTCTGGAAAAGGGAGGCACTGAAGGTTTTGGGTTTGCTTATTTTTTTTGTAATGGTTTCTTCAGAGTGTTGATTGGCTTAAATAAAGTGCTGGAGAATAAAGACTTCTGCACACAAAACTGATCAGTCCACCATGAGGTATTTAAATCTCCAGTAATACCTAGGAAACACTGAGACAGCACACAAAAGAATATTTAAAGGATTATTATTAAATATATTATCTGTAGAATACTCTTACAAGCTTTAAGTGAAAAGACTGACAGATGCAATTTTGCAAGAGTTTTATTGGAGTGTGGTCAGAGATGCTGTTCCAGTTGCAGCTGAACTGAGTAAAGAAACTATCAATCTAAAGATGAGCTAGCTCAAAAAAAAAAAAAAAAAGGAAAAAAAAAAAAAGCCCAAACAAATAACCTACTAAAAAGTACTTAAGCTAAGCTGGATCCTTCTGAGAGAGCCAGATCTGGGAGTGTCCACAGATGTGGTTATGAGGCTCATGGAAAAGGGTGGTAACCCCTAATGGGGGGCAGTGGATACACAGCTGTGGGCAGGCTGGAGGTGAAAATGTCTTAACCTGGCTCAGCTGCTGCTGGAACAGCCTGGGCTGTGCCCTTATTTACACAACACTGGGATTTCTTAAGAGGGGAATTCTTAGATGGAAGAGCAAGCTGCTGTCCAAGTTCGCAGTGGGATGTGCTGCATCCCAAAATCTGTGCATAAATATACATCCCCCAAACGTGTGTCTGAAGTGAACATTCAGTCCTTCAGAGCACCAGCACATAATACTGGCTCCAATCCCTCCCATAGCCATGGTGGTTGGAGCACAGGATGTTCCAAACAGCACATTTTGCTGCAGGAGTCTCAGCTGTAGATCTCGAGCAGAGAGAAGCTTCTATTAAATGCATCTGTACTTGTGTGTCTTTGGTCTGTATCAGATTCTCCTTAGGTTACTTAAACTGCTTCCAGATTAAGCTCTCCTATGGCCCCACTGCTCCATGATATTCTTAACCCTCTCCTGCCCTGCCACCCATCCATCAGGACGAGCCACTGCTCTGAAGTGAGTGCTGAGCCCAGCCTTTGCCTGGTGGGAAGAGGGATTAATTGGTTAAGTGTGAAGCACCCGGGCTGCAGATGAGGCTCCACCAGCCCCTCCAAACACGGGAGGGACGAAGGGCTGTGCTCTGCTGAAAGGTCACGCTGAGCTCACGCCACAGGACGGCTTTTGGGCTGGACCCTCCCTGGGTGGAGGAGCTGCCTGAGTGTTCCAGGCTGGCCTGGAGGGAGGGGAAAGCCTGACCACACCAAAGGGAAGAGGGGTGGGGGGAGAAATTGGATATGAGGGCTCCAAGCATTGGGTTGGTTTAGATTTGATGCAAAGAGATAGAAAGATGTGGTTTACCACATTTATTACCTTTGTTTTAATTTTTGCCCCCAGAGCAGCTAGGAAGCTGTGACAGGGTAATGATGACACCAATTGTGGTTTATCCTGAGATTATTCCAGGGACTTTTTGTCTCACACGCTCTCAATCTCTGCTGCACTGCAGGATCACAGTGTCTGTGGTTGTGTGGATCACAGAGATCCTGTAGCAATTAGCCCTGGCCCACTCCTGAGAGTCCCAAACCCAGGGCTGCCAGGCCTTGGGTTTGCCACATGGAGCTCCATGCTTGGCTGAATTCTGCTGTGTCCAGGAGAAGGTGGGGAAGGGAAAATCCAGTGTCACACTGTCCAGTCGTCCTTCAGGCATCTCCCTTTGCTCCTGCATTCAGTACCTGTCAGGAAGGAAGCTGGGCAGCACTGGAACACTACCTTCAGGTGCAGCTATCATGTCCAGAGCTCAGCAGGTCTCTAAAGCTCACAACATTTGGCATCTGTGCAGTTTAATAAACCCACATCCCCTCCATGGTGGAGTGGTCCTCTGGTATTATCCTCCTGTTTAGGAAAGGGCAGTCTGCCTGTGAGACAAAAATTCCATGTTTATTTTTTACTGGTATGAACCTCTATGGCATCAATTACATTTTCAGAGGGAATGTTTAACACTGCTGGGATGGGTCTCAGGAGAAGGGTGGAAACCAGACTTCAAATTCTATATTCACTTAAAGTTTTGAAGATGAAGGTTGTGGATTTAGGGTTGGTCTG
This sequence comes from Oenanthe melanoleuca, assembly GCF_029582105.1. Taxonomy (NCBI): domain Eukaryota; kingdom Metazoa; phylum Chordata; class Aves; order Passeriformes; family Muscicapidae; genus Oenanthe; species Oenanthe melanoleuca. The sequence continues at coordinate 3,104,058 of NC_079342.1, read as the reverse complement.
AAGAATGCTGAAGAATGCCCTCACTCTTCCCACCTGGAAATCCTGCCCTTGTAGCCCCAGCACCCTTCACCTCATGCAGCACAAAGTGCAGGTGCCAGACCTAACTTTCCTGGCTGGTGTTTTTTAAAATAAATAATCCTAGATAGTTTTGGTGATTCTTAGAAAAAACTTGTGTCATTCAAGCCTGCTGTGCTACAGGACTTCCCTGGCATTGCTGGACAGAACCAGGGGCTAGAGCCTGCAGGGGCAGAGAGTGAATCAGCCTGGCCCTGCTCTCGGGCTCTGGGTGTCCTGCTGGGAGAGGAGGATTCCCTGGTATATACAATTTTAGAGGATCAGATAGTCATCAGAGTGGCTTGAGAAGGGCACTGAGACAAATCTTCAGGGTGTTGGGGAAAGCAAACTATCAGGATAAAGCAGAGACAGTTTCTTTTCTCTGCAGGGTGTCAAATGTATGTAGTTCTTGGCAGAAGTTTTCTCAGTGACCTTAGCCTAGTGATATAAATTTTAATTGCAACTTTAAATGACGCTGGGACCAGATGGATGAAGACTAAAGGAACACTGTTAGCTCTGCCCACCCCTTCTCTGTCAGAGCTTTGCTTGGAGAGTATGGAGAAAGGTTTTGGGAGAGGCCTTAGGTCAGAACCACTTGGTTTAGGAGTAGAAGCAGAGCAGGAATACATTATCCCCATCACTTTGTATGTGGTTGAGAAAATGGCCTCAAGTTGCATCAGGGGAGCTTTAGGTTGGATATTAGGAAAAGTTTCTTCACTGAAAGTGTGGTCAGGCATTGGAACAGGCTGCACAGGGCGGTGGTGGAATCAGCATCCCTGGAAATGTTCAAAAAACATGGGGATGTGGCACTTGAGGACGTGGTTTAGTGGTGCTGGGTTAATGGTTGGACTTTATGATCTTAGAGGGCTTTCCCAACCTCAGTGACTCCATGATCCTGTGGCCAGCCCAGCTGGGGCTGAGGGTCGTGTTTGCTGCTGCCCCAAAGGACAAACTGGGCTGTTCTGCCATCCCACACCACCAATTCCCAGAGATGCAGGAGAAGCCCTCTCCATGCTGGTTAGCTGCTTTCTGGGAGTAGCTGCTTCCAAAGAAAATGAAAGATTAGGAGCTTTGGGAGAAGTTTTGAGCATCTAATGGGGTGGAGAGCAATTATTCCACGGCACAGCTCTCCCTTTGTTAGCATTTGTGAGGCAGGAGGGTTTCCTATCCAATGGCACGTTTTGAAGGAATGGGTAGTTTTTATTTCATACCTAAAATTTAATGGTGGTTGCAGCTAATTTCACACAGCAAATTAGACAAAATACTTGAGCTACTTCCACAGTCTGAACTCGACAACAAATGAAAACAGCTTTTGGGAGAGTAACTTGAGAGGGTTAAATGTGTCTCACCGGTGCACTCAGTTTGACAGGCTGATGCACTTTGTCTAGATGATAGATATGAAAAACTAATATCTCAGTTTTCAGAGGGGGTTCTGAAACCTGAAATCAAAACCAGATGTGCAGTAAAAAAGAGCAGTGTATATTACAAAGTGTTGTGAAATAGCCCAAGGGAGGCAAGTAAGCAAAAACAGCCCTGTTCCTTAGCAACCTGCAAAACAAAACAAGTAACAGCTTGGTTGGCATCTGACGGGGCAGGTTTGGTCTTTGCAGTGGAAAAGAAGACTGGAGAAAATGTGGAATAATTCTGGAATTTTTAGTGACCCGGAAACACCTCTGTTTTCACCAGAGTGGGTACCTGATTTCTCTCCTTCCCTGGACCTCCTGCCTGTAAATGCACAGCAGCTGAGAAACGTGGGTGTGCTCTTCTTGTCTTTCCTGTCCTGCTGTGGATCATGGATTTCCCTTACCTCCCTGCTTTCCCTCTAAAGTCAATCACACCCATGGAAAGTGGGTGAAAAATGGAAGTAACAGCTATCCAATCAGAAGAATTTTGAAGGTTTTACACAACTCTAAATCATGGAGTCCCTGAATGTTTGGGTTGGAAGGGACCTTGCTCATCCAGTTCCAACCTCATGCCATGGCAGGGACACATTCCACTAGACCAGGTAACCCAAATGTGGAGGAATCGTGGGATTTGTCTGTGTAAGAGTGGAAAGAAAGTTTCAGTAAATAAAAAGTTAAATACATAATTAATGATTTCTAAAAGAGTATTTAAATCAGTTTCTGGAAATGGTGCTCCTTTTTTACTTTGAGTTCGTTAAGTTTCTTAATTAAACTAGTGCACTCTCTCAGCCTCACAAATGAAAAATTCAGACCTCAGATCCCAAAATGTTCTTAGCTACAGTTTAAAATTCAGTCCTGAAAGTGAGAGAAGCCTTTGCTCACATGAATGGGTGTGATGATGCTCACTGGAAAGCCCTGCAGGCAGAGCTGCCTCCATGCAGAGAGTGGGAAAGTCCTCCCTGGACTGCCAGGTGTGGGATGGGACTGGGCTTCCACCTTGAACCTGCCCATGTGGGGAACGAGCTTATTCTGCACTACAATGCCCATCACAGCCATTTGCCAAGACAGATGTACTGGCACTGCAGTCTGGGCCAATTCTTTCTGAGAAAATCCCTTCTGGTGTAGGAAGTCACGGGGTGTTCCTGTAATCAGCCCGACTCCGGGACCTACAGCTGGAAGGGAAACCACAGCGTGCCCTGAGGTTTGTAATCAAACTGTGAGAGGTTGCCTTTGTGATGGAGAGGGAAGGTGGATGGATTTGACTTGGCTTGGTTATTTTTAGAGAGGTGGAGGCTGCCAGGCAGCCAGGTTTTGTGTTTTGGGGGTTTTGTTTGTTTTGTTTTGTTGGGGCTTTGAAATTTATTTTTAATTTTAACCGAATAAATTTCTTCTTGAAAATGCTATTTTGGCACCAAAGTCAGAACTTTGGGGAAGTTGATCTTGATGAAGTTTTCAATGGAAACACTGATACTACTTGAGATTGAAAAAGCAACTTTCATTTTGACTCCATGTTTCAGAATTCAGCTCTTTTCAGCTTCTAAAAATTACTATGATATTAAAGATTAATTATAGATATGAATGGTTTGACATTATCAGACAGAACTTCTTAATGAACTAATTTTGATCCTTTCACTAAAAATAACTCAGAGTTTCCATCCTGCAAAATATTTGATTATTTTGCTTTTCTCTCTGGTTACAAGAAAAGTCTACAAGAAAGATGGAGACAGTGTATTTACAAGGGCTTGTAGTGGCAGGACAAGGGGGAATGACTTCCCACTGACAGAGGGTAGGGTGGGTTGGGATATTGGGAAAACATTCTTCCCTGTGAGGGTGGGAGGCCCTGGCACACGGTGCCCAGAGAAGCTGTGGCTGCTCCATCCCTGGAAGTGTCCAAGGCCAGGCTGGGCAGGAAGTCCAAATGAACTTCCAGGTGGAATCCCCTGATGGAGGAAGTTTTCTGATTCTGTGTTTGCCAGTTTACTCTTTCTGCTGATTTCATCCAAACAGGAAGTAAGGAGGGCAGGAAAAGTTCTAAGTGCAGCCCAGGTCAAACGTGGCCACTCAGGCAGTGCAGGTGCTGTTGCTGTACATTCCTTTTTCTAACTGTGGAGAGAAATGTGGGCATGTGAACCATTACCAGTGCCTGAAATCCACACTGTTTAATAACTTAAAACCGTTCTTTTCTAATTGCAAAGGCTTTTACATTGACTTGCATTGGCCAACAAAGTCCATTAGTGTCTGAATAAGTGGTAATTAGTGGTAAGAGTTGCAGTCATTAGTGTGTCTTACCCCCCTCTATAAATCACAATTGGCAACTGTGGGATTCTTCAGCAGCACATGGGGCAGGAAGGACAGGGCTCCATGGGAGTGTTTGGGAAGTGGCTGTTCCTGGTGTCTTTTTGCAGGGTTGGAAAAAGGGAACCCATCAGACAATGTGCTTTGAGAAACTAGGAAACTTCAGGAGAGGGAGTACTTGGGGGGAGATGGCAAATCTAGAAGTTATGGGATATCCATTGTTCTTCTTTAGTGTCCAAGATGCACTGAATTCACTGCAAACCCGGCTGTGTAAAATAAACAATTTTCTCTTGAGGCAGCTTTGTCTAAATAAAGCATTGATATACATATTTTATACAAAAGGACCCTGTAATAATTTTAACTAAGTCATCAAAAGTCAGGCAAGAAGATGCTCGAGGATATTATGCATTGGTTGTGCTCTTGCCAATCCTGTCTGAGTGCTGAGGGTTTTTCAGAGTGGAAGGCTTAGACTAAATACATGGTGATTGGTTTCCTTATCCTCATTTGAAAACAAAATATTTCTGTCCTTAAAAACCCTGTTTAAGGGATGGCAACCCCAGGCACTCTGTAATGCCAGTAATTGCCTTCTCTTCATACTGGTGAACTTCAGCATCTTTGGTGATACAGTGCTATCAGTGATCCTTCCAAGAAAGATGAGCCAAGAGATAGCCAGCCCTCGTGACTCACTGTACCACTGTTTATCAGATTTATCACCCCAAAGCCTGTTTGGTGCTTCTCATACCTGTCCCATCTGTGAGAATGCACAGAGATGGACAGATGAGAAACTTGCAGTCACTTTGCAGCTGTGTTTTGTCACAGGATGAAAGTGTGCGAGATACAGATCAGATACAGCTGCTGAAAAACAAACTGAAACAAAGAGTCTCACAAAGAGAAGGGCTGCAGCCAGAGTTCATAAAAGGGCTCTATATGCTTTCCCTTGTAATAAGCCTTTATTCTCCCTGGCTGGCCCTTTTAGTAATCATAAGAGAAAAACTGACATCTCTTTTCAATAGGAAAGAAGAACATTTATTTTATTCCTAACGGTTTTAACAAACCTCTCCATGATGAATTATATATTTATTGTAACTGCATGCTGCACAGCCACAAATTCCTGCAGTCTCTTTCCAGCTGAAAGCTCCAATGAAAGACTTCCCCAGACAAAGGCCAGAGGATTTGAGCCATGGGTTTTGTAGTTAGATTAATTCAGTTACTCTGGATTCTCTGGAGTGGAGATTTCACAGGCTGGATGAGTTAAGAGTATTGTAAATGTAGTTATAAAATATTTAAAAAATAGTAATTGTGGGGCCAGTTGCCTCAGCTTCCACTAGCTTCCTTCCTTGACTTCTATTTTCTCAGCCTTCTCCCTAGCTATGGTTTATCCTCTCTTTCAGTCTCCTTTCTTCACATAGCACTGGAAATTGCATCTAAAAATGCAGCCATGAAAGATACTAAGGGTAAAGGTACATGTCCATGGAGGATAGGAGGAAAACAGGTTTCCAGCTGTGAGCAAGGAGCCTGACTCCAGCTCATCTAGTCCTGTTTTGTGCTGGGAAAGAAGACCTCATAAATAAAATTTCTCTGGACAAAGACCTGACACTGTTCTGCAGCTAATGGAAACATCTTAGAAGACTCTGAATGTAGGCCAAGTATGTGGGTCAGTAGAGAAACTACTATTTATATTTGGATCTGCCTGTGAATACAGTAAAACATCCAGCTGTTGAAAACACTAAGAGAAGTTGCAGGAAAGATTTTTTTTTTAGGTATAAAATGCCAAAGACTTTGTCAGGTGATGCTGCTGTTAGAGCTGCAACTCTCCTTTCATCTCCTGTGAATTCAGTGGGCAGCTTCTTGAAAGTTCCCTTTTGGCAAGGTTATCTTCGATCTGGTGAGTCAAAAGGATCTGCTCCCTAAGTGAAAACTGTGCTGAGCCACAGCACAAAAGTGAGATAGGAAATAACAGACACCGAGAGTGAATTTTGCTGTGGAGATTTAAATATTTCTACTGACTTTTGAATTCTAAAAATTATCTCTCTCTGCTTGCTGGCTTGTCAAATCCACTTCTGTTTGGGAAAGTTCCCAATTGTATGTTAGAGGATCTTGAAAATTTTCACTGAATTTGACCGTGCATGCTACAGGCGAGATGTGTCCACTGCAAAGCCAGGGATTTTGAAAAGCCTGAGCTCCCTACCCACACAACACTCATTGTAAATTATTCTAGCCTTGTAAAGAACATCTGTTATGGAATTTAGGATATGATGCACCCCTCATAAAAAGGGAGAAGGGGGAAAAGGTTGCAGGAGTCACTGATGCTGTGAAAAAGGGTGTTCATTATAATTTCACAGTGAATGTTTGGGGACATCTAAGGCTGAGCTTCATTTTGGAACAGGTTCCTTAGTGGGAGTTTTCTGTTGGTGGGGTGGACTTTGACTTCCATCAGAGCTGTGGGGTCTTTCTTGATCCTTATTATAAAAATGTATCACGCTGTGTTCTCTGCTACATCCACTGATGCAGGACAAAGGCTGTTCCAGCCAAGCTGGCTGTAAGTTTATGTGGATTTTTTTCTCTAAGTTCTTTTATGATCCAAATCTGTAAGAAACAGCCAATGTGTAATTCTACACTCATAGAAAATTACTTTTTTCCCCCCATAAATGCAATTTAGACAGTAATTTGAGTTAGCAAAACTTAGAAGGTGCAGCTGGAGGGGGAAGCAGAGTGCCCTGTAGAAGGGTGTAGCTGAGTAAAATAAAGCCTTTCCAGAGGACACAGGGGCCTGGAAAGGGAGAAATTGGATGTGAAACCTTCCAGAAAAGGCCAGAGGGCATGTTTACTGCAGTCTTTAGCAGCCTGTATTGCACTGGTGGCTGGAGCTCCTGCTGATGGGCCAAATTTTGCTCCCTACCTCCCATCTCTGTTGCTGAGCTTAATATGCAACTTACCTGTAGCTGTACAGGTGTGACTTGGTGGGGACAAATGAAAGCAGAGTTAAATTCCAGGTATTTAGATATTAGATCTATCTGAAAGTCTTGGAGACCTGCAAATAAACCCTTTCTGGGAAGTTAGAACCAGAGGAAATGATGTACAGGGGAGGTCAGGCCAGCAGAGCGAGATGACAGGGTGAGAGCAAGGTCCCAGCCAGGAAACTCCAGACTGCTCCCAGCCTCAGTGCACCCCATATTTCATCCTGCTCTGGGGAAGTGGAAGCAATGATTTCATAATCCCTTGTCATGGGGTTGGCCATGCTGCAGGTCATGGACAAAGCCATTTGTTCAAGTAGCTTGACCTGAGGACTCCTCAAAAGCTGTTGAAATCTCACGGCCTCTCGTTCCTCAAAGGAGCAAAGTCCTGCATCCAAACTAAATAGGGATGGCTCCTTCCCCTGAATCTGAACTGAATCTTGAGTGCTGACCAAGACCTGCCTCCCTCTTCTCAATGGGGTCTTTTGTAGCTGAGAGATTCTGCTGCTTTTTCCACAGCATCCTTTAGGCAGAATAGGCCAAGATGAACTCAAAAGTCATCTTTCACTCTGAAAATTTTCAATTCTCACAGCTTGTCAAACCTTTGAAAAGCAGAAACATCAATAATATTTGGTGTTGTGGCGGTTTGGCTGAGTCCCTCACTGCTGGTGTTGTTGTTGGTGTGTCACTGTCAGTATTTTGTACTGAACTATCTAACAGCTGTCTTGGCTTCCTTCCCCACTAAAACAACTGCTGCTTCACAAAGAACACAGATAATTTTGTCTTCCTTGATATTAACAGATCAAGAGAGGCCTTTGCCAATAAAAACTCATCTTTTATTTTTGCAGTCTGAGAAAGATCCTTGGTAGAATTTGTTGTTCTCTTTCATTCTGTACTCAGAGACCAGTTGCCATCTAATCTTTTCATTTCAAGTGATGCTGAGTGGGTGGGACATCCAGAGGGGGAATGAAAACTCTCACAAAAGAATCCCAAGTTAAAAGGATTTTAACCCAAAGGCAAAACAAAAAGCCCTGCACAAGGCACCAAAATGAAAGGGCTTGTTTAAAGGCAGAACAGTGACAGCACAGTGTTGGTCTGAGCTTTAAAAGGCACTGAAATGTGAGCTGCTGCCCTAGGATCAGTGTTCATCTCCTGCCACAGCCACCCATTCCCTGTGTGGAAAGGGGAATGGCATCAAACACCAAGGGAGAAATGCTGAAAGCCAGACCTGGAGCAGGGTCTGCAGCACCCTCCTGCATGCTCCTCCTGCCCTACAGAGTGCTCACCACAGAGGTGTTCATGGAAATTTGAAAGTAATGGCAGAAAATTTGATGTTTGAGTTAATTTTGGGATCTAAAATAGGGACAGTATTTGGGGGCTGAATGTCATTAACAGCAAATTCTGGAGGATGAGCCCTCCAGAATGGCCATGGGGATTTTAGATGGTGAATCTCCCAGTGTTAAAGAGGTGACTTGGGTCCTGTGAATAACCTGCTGAGCACCTTACAGGCTCTGTTTGTGAGAGCTGCTTACTCTCCAGGGAAAACAAACCAGTTCAGGTTTAGAATTCCAAATTCAGGGCTTAGCCTTAGCATACATCCCCATGCATTGTCATGCATACACACATACATAAATGCCACTGGTCTATTTACCTCTTTTGTAAGTTTTACCTCTTGGTAAAATTTTACCTCTTAGTAAATTTTGTAAATTTTACCTCTTGGCAGAGTTGCTCAGAGATTCTTACTTGCCAATTATCTTCCTGCAATCATGATGGCAAAAAGGTAGCACAGCAGTGAAGGGAATATGCTGTTTCAGAGCAGCTAGGTAGGTAAACAGTAATACTTCTCACTCCCACATATTATGAGTAATTTGTTTTTTAAGAACTGAAATTGACCCCAAATCAGAGCATCTGTACCACACTAATGTGTTGTTGGAGAAAGAAGGTTCATAATCTGAATTTTCTATAAAATGTAATAAGATGGAATTAAGTGGGGAAAGGATCTCATGTGAAAGATGTAAGAGGTTATTTTTAAGGGATTACCAGAGGGCACCTGGACAGTATTACCTGCTGCCTTCCTGGACTGTATTACCTACTTGTACGTGTATAATAAGTTGTTTCTTTACACCTGGTGTTATTTTTGCCTGCCTGGTTAAGATGCCTGCCCATCACATTAATGTTTATTTAATGACCAGTGCTGGGTAGCAAATGAGCAACAAGCAGATTGTGTGATGTAATCTGTGTAAGGAGCAGTGTGTGTTAACTGAGTGTGCTGGTCACCAGCAGGTCACCCCTGACTGCAGATACCACACAAAGGTTCCCCAGAGAAGCTGTGGATACCCCTGGATCCCTGCAAGTGTTCAAGGAGAGTGGACAAGGCTTGGAGCAACCTGGGATAGTGGAAGGAGGCCCTGCCCATGGAATGTGATGAGCTTTGAGGTCCCTTCCCACCCAAAGCAGTCTGGGATTCTGTGAATGATTATCTATAGCCGCTGATAAGCACTCAGAATAGTTATTTATTTTTCACCTTTCAGAGAGTACAAATTCATCCCTAGCCTAATGGGATCCTAAACCACTTAGACACATTCAGAATATCTCCTGTGACTCTTGGGTTAGAAACATTGACTCATGAGAGATGTTAAGAGTTGAGTGGTTTGAAACCAGCTCAAGAAATCTAAGACAAGAAAATTAAATATACTGAAACCTCTTCATTCCAAAACCCACTAATCCAAATTACTTGAATGGTGATGTGTTATCACTTCTACCACTCCTGCTGCCATGGCTGTATTTTGCCTTAAATCAAAACTTTGACTTTAGGAAAAACAGAAACACAAAAATAAAAGCAGCACTCTGGTATGTCTGACTACCTACTAATATTAGCAAACATAAACTTGAAATAGCATCACTGTTCCTAAATCTGAGCACTGCTTGAGTCCAAAAATGCTCAGATTACTGACGTCCTCTGCAATTTTCTTCCCCCCAGCACTGTCAATAAGTCTTAAACCAACTTTTGAATGTACTATTTGCCTCAAACTGCTGTTAGGCAAATAAATAATTCTGTGATGCAGGTGAGGGAAAGAAGCTGGGTTTCTGAGCACATTTCCTTGGACGTTTTCCAGGCAGCAGATGTGTATATGCCCTCATTTAGCTGTTTACAGGTTTTATGCTACAGGACTTTCATAATGCATTTTATACCTATAGGTAGAAATGTAAGGAAAATTTGGGCACCCTGGACTGTTCTTCAACTCATGAAGTCATCATAGAGCTCAGAGCTCACTCCATCTCTAAAGTGGGGTTCATGGTTTCTTAGAGATGTTGGAAGTACAAGGAAATTGTACCTTGGGAAATGAAACATTTCAAAGAGGCGCCTTTTCAGCCTCTGAAAAGGAGAGCACATCCTTGTAAGATTTGTTTGTACAGATTTTAAGGAAATGCTGAATTGTGTTACTTTGTCTCCAGAATGTCTTCACTTAGCCTAAGAAAACAATCTGTAGTTGTTAACTTACATACAACTGTGTTTTTCCTAATTAGTATTTGTGAAGTAATTCTAGACATCCATATATAGAAAGTTATTTAAGATTTCAAAATTACTGTTCTTCCTAGTGCTCTCTCTGCATCAGCTGCATAAATAGCTCCAGAACATTACTAGTAAAATTAGAAGGCAAAGGCAGAGGAGACTTGGTTGTGCCTGGCTCAGCTGTGGTGGATGTCCATGGTGGGTTCCTTGGGATGACAACGGAGCCCTGCTCCCACATTCTTCAGTGTTCCTTCAGAAACAGAATGTGCTCCTTGCTGCCACCTTCCACCTGCCCTGGAGAACTCAGACCTGGCCAGAAGGGACACAAATGGTCTCTCAGTGACTCTCAGGAGCTCTTAGTCAGTCAAGGATTATAAACAGAATGAATATGATAAGCAATGCATGTGGTGTTCTTTATAGTTTTATGAAATGCACTCCAGACTTTGTGGTCCCATTTTTTTCTAAAACTCTGGAAACTGGAAGAGCTGATGGTTTCATTGAACTGAACAGTTCTGGTGACACCCATTGACTGGTAACTGTTTATAGAAAGAACACCAGGTAAATGTACACTTAGTGAAAAGTACTTTAAATATAAATGGCCAGTTCTCACTGCAAAAAGAGACAGTAACTGGGCACTTGTGCTTACCTCTTGTTTTTCCCTGCAATATATAACAATTCTGAGGTCCTTCATTTCAGCAAATGCCTCTTTCTGATTTCTGTAGCTTGCTGATTTTTTCCTGCATTGGCTTTGGAGTCTTGGATCCCTAAATGGGAGCACCATGGGCAGCCATGAGTCACTGTGCAGGAGCTAAATGTCAAAGTTGAAGTGGAGTTTACTGCCACAGTTGGTGTGAGCAGTGTGACTGGTGTGTCATTCCCATAGCACGGATGTCTGGGAGTGCTGGGTGCCCCTCTCAAAGGAGACTGTGATTTGACAGAGATGCCACCAAAAGCACGCCTCAGTGATCTTTAAAATGTACATTTGAGGGGTTCAGCAGACCTTGAAAACAAATGGGGTGACCCAAAACGATCTGTGGGGCAAAGTGCCCCCCAAGGCAGGAGAGAGGCCGAGTCTCCGGCGTGACAGCGCCGGGCCCAGCGGGATCCCGTGTCCTCCACAACAGCTGAGTATGGAGAACTGAGCTCAGACAGGAGCTGCCATGCAGGAGGCTCTGCTGGGCTCCCTCCTGCAGCCTTGCACTGGAACAGAATGTGAAAATTGTCTCTCAGGTCCTGATCCAGCCTCTTCTTAACACAATCTCTGTAGCCTCAATGGGAGAGCCAAAGGATTCTGATAGAAAACCCTCCCTGGGTGCTGTGTTAGGAGGTAACTTCAGGACACTTGTTTTGGCTCATTCCCTGCCCTAATGTCACCCCTGCCATCGTGGGCTTTCCTTCTTGCCACTCACAGCATTGAAAATAGCAGAAGATGGAGGAGTCACTGTGACTTTGCAGAGACTGGGCTCTTTCTGCTCCTGACCTGCCTAGGAGCTCCAATAAATTCCTTCAGTGTGCTACCACTCTGCTTTGTCTTCTGAAATCAGGGAGAATGAACCATTCTGAGATCAATGGCTGAAGCCTGTTGTTCCCAATGAAGTGCAGAGGAAGTTAAAGAGGATATGTTAAGCAGAGGAAGTTAAAATACAAAAATGAAAAACAAAATTCAGAAACCAAAGTTGCAAGTATGCCTTACTACTCAAATTCTTGGAAATCAAAGATCATTCTTTCTGAACACTAAGCAAGTATCAAATGATGACTGTAAAGAGTTAATAATGGGTTAGACCATGGATTTGTGCCACTGTTATAGGAACTCATCAACAGTTTGATTTCTTGGGGCATTAAAGGCACACAGCATCTTTCAGTTTGACTGTTAGGTTTTTCTTTTTCTTATCTTGGCTCTAAAACTTCATTCCCATTCAGTAGAAACAAAAACAAACAAAATCACTTTACAAACCTCAACAACTGAAAAAAATGCCCTTTTGGTATTTTTAGGTCTTTTTATGAAACCTTGTTTATAGAATGTTATTTATAGATTTTTTTTTTATATGCTCCCAGCTAACCTGCCCTGCTGGGTCTTTGCAGGAGCCTCTGCACTACCACAAGACACCCCTGGGAATGTCAGCATTCATCTGCAGAGGTGTCACTTCAGCAAGGACACCCAGCTCAGGAGGTACACATTGTCCTACTTAAAGAGCCAGTGCTGAGCCTGTTCCAGTTTTAGTAATTCCCCTTGTCTACATCCAGCTTGAACATTATAGATAAGGATTCGTTCTCCTGCTCACAGTCTGTAATACTTCCTAAGGAAAGAAGGGAAAAACTGGGAGAAGGGCATCATAGAATAGTTTGTGGAATGAAATTCGGAGCAAGAAGGAGAGTTATCTGCTAGAATTCCCCAAATCAAGGTGAATTAACCAAAACTTTTTAAATGGGAATGAGACAAGGTAGGGCTCATGGTGGGAAAGCATCTTGGTAGCAAAGCCTTGGAGGATGCAAACAGCAGAGATCTGGAATTCTGAAGCATGTTCCAAATCCAGCCTTTCCAAGCACCAGTGGTGGTGGTGGTGCTTTGTGGTGGTGGGACTGGCTGGGCCCAGTGTCCCTGGTCACTGAGAGGTGCCAGCTCACAGCCCCAGCCTTGCTGAACTGCAGCAGCTGCTCTGTGGCTTCAGAGGCTGTCGGGATATTCCACTTGGCCACCAGGCTCGGAATGTCACATGGGGTCTCTGGGCACTCCTGGCCTAAAAGAGCCAGGCAGCCCTTCTGGGACAGAGTCCTTTCCACAGACTCAGCAGGAGCCAGCTGTCATGACACCGAGAAGGCTGGAGAGCCATGGCTCATGGAAACAGGGCTTAGGTTCAGCTGAAGGAGGCATGTCTGAGAAGCAGCTTTTCCCAAAACTTGAGGAAAGGTCAGAGCACGTGGAGCTGGCACTCTGGGACAGTCCTACTGCTCGTAACTCATGTAACCCTATCTGTACAAAGCCATTCCCAGCTTTCACCTCCTTCCCAGGAGAAACTGAAACTAGTTCAGCTTTGTGAAAGTGCCTGAACATCACACTTACCTTATTGTAGACCACTGACACTTTCACCTCTTCTCACCAGACCCTAAAAATAACTAGTTTTTGTCTCCAAAGCCTTAATATCTCTCCAATCTTTGCTCTTATTGCTTTTGGACCTCCAGCTCGTGTGAGTCATATCTGCAAATTACATGGCTCGGGTTTCAGTGGTGACCATCTCAAAGTGGCTGGTGGAAAAATTCACCATTAGTTCATGGGGTTTTATTTGGTCCAGGGCATTGCTGTGGTGAGCCTTTGCCATGTCTCTTTTAGCTTTTAAAGACATTTAATTGTATATTGGCATTCAGGTCCATTGTAAGGAAAACTTTTCTCTGACAGCCTTGAAGGCTTTATCAACTTAAGTTGTTGTCCTCGAAGCAGAAACAGGAGTTTTAAGTTCTGTGTGAGGTGTGCAGGTAGCAAATAACTTGAGGAGTGTGGCAGGCGGAGCAGGGGTGACAGGGACAAGCTGTGGGAAGCACGGAGGTGGCTGCAGCTCTGCCAGGAGCTCGCAGGGACACCCAGACAAGATGCACTTGCCATGCGGAAGGTGACACAGGAAACATTACGTTTCCCGGAGCGGTGGCAGGGAATGACAAAGAGTGTCCCCTATGAGCTCAGATGTACAGAAAGGAAAGCATTTTGTCAGCTGCAGCTCCCGACAGAATGAGGATTGTGGGCTTCTGCATTCAAAACCAAATTTCCTTAAATTGGCAAGCGGCTCCTAGGCGCTGCTGTGGAGAGTCCTTCCAAAGCCGGGGCGAGGGAATTGACACCGTGCTGAACAGCAATGAAATCACCCGGCTTCCTTCCCCCGAGCCAGGCTTTGTGCTGGCCCGGCGAGCCCGGCCCGGCCCCAGCCCGCGGTAGCGGCCCCGCGCACGCCGCAGGCACGGCCCCTGCCCGGCGCTGGTCGGTGGCACGCAGGACACATTCTGATGTGTCATGCTGCAGGGGGAGAGGAAAGCGGGACGGGGTCATGAACAAAATGGAATTTGCTTATCCAATTTCCGTCTCTTTCTGAGTTGGATTGGAACTCGCAGTTGTCAGGCCGTGTTTAAGTCTCGTCTTTACCGACGCCTCCTAAACTGCGGAAGGTCAAAACCAATTATTGTTTTGCCTCCGGGGACTTTCCTTCTTCAGAGGGACCTTGCAGTGGATATGCTCTGAACCCTTTTCCTTCCAATTAAGGCAGCAAATTCCTCTTTTTCTGGGTTTTTCAAGGGGCGAGGGGGACAGTAATCGGGAGACTGATAGATTTATCAATAGACTTGAAAAACAAAGCCTGTATGTCTCAGGAAGCTTGAAGCCTAATTCCTTTCAGTGACTTTTCTCACTGTGCACTTTAAATCTGTCGTTTCATTACACCGGGAATGGAAAGTCCCTAATTTTCCCAGGCTACACATTTCCTCTGTTTTTTAACCTTCAAATACCACATGGATTTATGTCTCTGAGTACCTGCTGGTTAAGTTTCTCATGTAGATAAAAATGCTGAAGTTCTGTTTTTGGAAAGAATTTACAGCTTTATGGACTGGGGGCAATTAAAAGAGGCTGTACCTACATTAGCAACTATAGTCTGACTGGTTCTGAAGAAACCTTCCAGGTTTTCAGTGTGAAAAAAGAAAAACATCCTGCTGAGATAGTTTTAGAACTTTTTTTCCTCCTTACTTTTTTTTTTTTTTTTTTTTTCTGACAGCACTGTTTTCACTTTTATTGACAGTATCTCTTCTTTTCTCCAATCCATTGATATATCTAGAGCCTGTGTCAGCAGATGGATTTTTAAAACTTCACCTATGTATCAGATGCTGCTGTACTTAGTCCTTTTTCCATTGGAGGGGTTAAATCAACTGCTTCCCCTGTATTTTTCATGTACCATTTATTGTGGGAGAGGTGAGCAGCAGAGCAGACAGAAAATAATGTCTGCTGCAAGAGAAAATCCGATGTAAGGTCAGGGGAGGGAGGCTGTGGAGGAACAGTGAGTACAGGAAGCAATACTTTGGTATTGCAATTGGTACAACACGTTTCAAAAACACTTTGTAATTGTTATTTGTATCAGGATGAACTGTGAAAACACAGTACAGGTGTGGGATGTAACCCCTGCTCCTCATCAGGTACTTCTGGGTACTGTAATGTTTGGGTGGTTCCTGGCTTGGCTGCACTGGCTGCTCCTACAAAAATACTGGATTGTGGACAATATTGAAGGAAGTCTGTTTTTCTGGAGTGGGCAGATTTAAGACCCTTGATTAAATGCATTCACAGCTTTTTTTCAGAACTACAGAGCTATCATGATGTGATTATAGGGCAGCTGTGGTCTGGGGGACTCAGAAATTAGGAAATATGAATTGTCTTGATCTGCCACAGTCTGTTTTGTGAGATCCTGGGCGGGTCACTTAAAATATTTTGGCTATCTCTTGTCAGACCTACTTTGGATATTTACTGTTTTTGAAGGACTCAGCTCACTCCCTTGACTGTATTGCCCGCAGAGAGTGTGAACTCATTGGCTGAGATACTCAGGCTTCCACCCCAGATGCCTGCATTCAATCACATAATGGGGCTGATGAGTGCCTGTTGGTTTATAAAGGGTTAATCTATTCAGAATGTTGTGATCAGTCATTCCATACCAACTTAAATAAGTTTAGGGGGTAAATGATAAATGATAAATGACTTGCCATTTACTGTTCACTCTGCAACGTGTGTGTAACAAGAGTCAGCCAGGTATTAATCCTTTCTAAAACATTTGTAAATAAAACTTGAATACCGAGTGTGGCTGAAATCCCTCAGGTATGACAGAAAGCAGAGGTGCAGAGTGCTGTTCTCCTGTGACACTGCCCTCAGCCTTGGCATCACATCTGGACACACCTCACAGCAATGGTACCCAGAAATAATTTATTGGTTGAAAAGAATGATTCCCTTTTTACCCAGAGTGAAGAAAATCATCCAGCTCTAATAATAACTCGCTAATCTCACCCCACTGGAGCAGCACAGGGAGAACATCGGAAATTTCCTTCCCAGCTGCTGGGAGAGCCTGTCCCCAAAGAGGGCTTTTCTTTTGATAAGGTGCCTCCTCTGCCGGGCTGCTGAACCAGCCTGAATCAGCACGTCACCCTGGAGTGCAGGAAGATCCCGGTCTCCGCCGCTGAGTCACATGAATAACTGGAATAGTTCTGCTTTGCAGAGTTAATTCCCAGAACCTCTTCAGGCATATACCAGCAGGCACATGCTTTTGCTCCAGCATTACTTTACAGCTCTGTGGTGTAGTGGAAAGGACACTACTGATATTTTCAACTGAGATAAAGCAGTTTACCTGGTGTTAAGAGTGTTAAACCTTACTTACAAGTTTATTGTTGACATTCTCCTGCTTCCAAGAAGATTTAGGAATAAGCCAGGACATAACAGAGCTATTAGGGTTAAGCTCAAATCAACTGTGCAATGACTCAGAGCTTGTAGTCCTTTCAAACCAAGTGCTGGGGGGAGAAGCTGCTTATTATTAACTGTTGAGTAGCTCGTGGTTTGTGCAGCCTCTTTAGCCAGCAAAGACATCTATGGAAACTCTCTGGGGGTTTTGATCTATTACGCTGTGAATAAAAAAGTCTGATTTACAAGAAAACCAAATCAACAGCACTGAGATTGTGGTTTAGCAAAGTCCTTACACTGTGTGCTGGAAATTTGGGCAGAAATTCTCTATAGAACCTTTCAGTAAATGCTGCTGGTATGTTAAAGAAATGAACTCATCTGAAAGAGGGGAGTGAAGCTCTGTAGCAAAGGTGGGATCCAGGTGTTGCTCCAAAAAGTAGACCAGGGTGGGGAGCTGAAATAGGGAAATAGGATGATAAAATCATAGGAGAGCAAGGAGAAGGTTGCTTAGTGGTTAATGAAAATTGTTGAGATTTTTTTTCCACTTAAGCTGTGTTTTGGTATCTGAATAATGATGATAATAAGCTGACCAGACACACAGAAGAAGCATTACTTGTACTTCCACCTGATGCTCTGAAATACATCATAAATGAATACAGGATAACCTGCTGGGCACTACAGCATCAATGATAACAGGAACTGATTACATGGCTTTGATTTCTTCTCTTTCTTCATTGTTCTAGAATATTAAAATCAAAGTTTTTGCCATTTCTCCAGAAAACCTGAAGTGAGGTTACTCCTGACCTTTTACTTTGAACAACCATCACAAAAAAATTAATGAAATCTAGAAATTCAGTGCAATTGGGAAACATTATTGAGGATCAGCTCCAAGCCCAGTCTTTAGAAGCTGGATGTTTATACTTTATATTTTGTCCATGATGAGTTTGTGCCACTTCCTTGGGCTCCAGGTCAGTACCTTTCCCCCTGGTGTATCCGAAATGAACGTTCACCAAACCCAAATGTTATTTCCGACATCTGTTGCTTGTTTGGATGGCAAAATTTGTGATAACAGTCAGAAGAAAGTAAACAGTCCTGTAGCCGTGGAAACCTCATCCCGTTTTTTTCCTGTTTCTTTTTCTGCTTTTTGCAGTGAATGAGTGGGTGCTGCATCCAGCTGGACAGCAGCCCAGGAGACGGCCGTCCCCAGCTCAGCCACGGAAGGGACAAACCCTTCCAAAGCCAGGAGCTTTCTCTTTGCACACTCTCACCAAAAGACTTCTTTCAGGGAGAAGCTTTTTCAGGAAGAGTAGTTCAGTGCCTCAGGAAGGGTGACCATTTATTCCCTGGTCTCTCTGGCTATGGCCAGAAAATAAAATAACTCTAACACAGTGTCTCATGACTCACATCCACATGGTTCAACTCTTTCCTCCCATTCCTGCATCCCAAGCAGGTGGTCTCATCCAGACAGTCTACAGGGAACTATCCTTGGACTTTGATGGATTCCAAGGCATTATCTGGGAAAGCTGGGACAGGCCAGTGCCATGTCAGGGAGGGCTCTAACAGTGACACAGCCTGGGAGATCATGGATTAAACTGTGCCCTTCTCTTTCTGGATTTGAAGTATAGGTACAACCTCTGTGAAGGCTGTGAACAGGGGCTTTATGGTTCTGACAACAAATCTGGCTGAGCAGCTCAGTTTATGTTCCAGAATGAAGGACAGGTATTTATTGTAGGAAAGCCCCCAGAGTTCCACAGTTAGTGGAATGCTTTTTCTATAAAATTTTACAACCAGCTTATAGAATTCCACAGAGAAGATTGTCAACATGCAATCTTTATTATACTCCAGCCCAAATCTCTGTGTGGCTTCTAAATGTGTGCAGTAAGTGTGTCTCTAAATGGACTTGTACCTGGTCACACAGGCACTGTGTCATGCCAGCATTGATATCATCATTGGATTACCCTCGTTAGCACTTTGAATCTCTGTAATGCACTTTGAAGTCTTCAGAGGAAGAGCTTCATGGGAATATTTGGAGAGCCTGATTCAGTTCTTAATTGGACTGACTCATGCTGAGTCACCAGGATATCCATTAGCTGCATCTTTAAAATCCAACATGGAGATTTCCAATGGTCTGTGAGGGAATCAGACACCCCCAGCAGCTGCTGAGATTCCCTACGATTGGCAAATCTGCTTCCATTGTAGAAAGTGCTGAGTCCTGGTGCACCAACCAGCACAGCTTTGGCTGCCAAGTCATCCCATTTCTGTGCTCTCCTGATGCCTGGATGACCAAGTGCTTGCCAGGAAGCTCTTGGAAATATCTCCTCCTCCCTGGCTGCAGCATCACTGAGCCCACCACACCCACACCTAGCACTGGGCTACCAGAAGCAAAGCTAGAAATGCATTCTCCTTCTCATTTCTAGGAAAGGCTTTTTACTCTGTCAATGCTCCGTGAACAAAACAGCAAAAGGCAGTGAGTAAGGCACCTGATGACTAAAACAATTCAGGTTGTGGGAAGCAGAGGATTTGATATTGAATACAAATCTGTGTGGTTCACTTCTCCCAGCTCGAGCCATCTGAAGTTAAGCATTCAGCCTAAACAAGGCACCAAGTCCTGAGCTGTTGGCAGAGAGGACAAGCACCGAGAGCTGACTCATCCCCCCTCACTTTGCTCTGCTGGGCTGAAATGAGTTGTCCTTTGAAGTTGCTTCCTAATACCACTTCCTAATACTCAGCAAAACATGTAGAGAATCTGGACAGGGCAGTTTATTGATGTTAGACAGCTGAAGTTAGGTAAGATAAAGCTAACACTGATACATTGCCATGTGCCAAGGACTGCAGGTCCATGGGATCACAGATTCCCCGATTCCCTGGATGCCAGCAGTGGTTCACTTAACCTTGTTCCAGTCTGCCCATAGAATCAGAGTGTTTAAGCAACTTTTTTGTCACTTTTTGGGTGGCATTTGTAGCAGATTTTTGGCTCATTACTACTTCTTTTGGAATAGAAAAAGAGGAGACAACTACTCTACAGACCATTTTGGGAATCTCTGTCCTGTGAATCTCTTTCCTAGAAGAAAAAATACTTGCTTCATTCTGTAGTAACAACAGGACAGAATGGATGGCAGAGGAGAGAACAAGCAATTCCAACTTTTGAGATAGTGAAGGGAAAAAATTTGGGCCACTCAGTCATAAAATTAAACTTTGGCAAACTTGGCTGTACCCTTATCTGTTCTAGACCTACTTAACTTTTCTTTGAGGATGCAAACCCTGGCATTGTGATGGGACTACTGAAGTTTCCATAAGGTATATTCAATATGGAGCAAGACTTGCAAATCTTTGGTTGATGCTGTGAAAAAAATCCCAACAGGGTGTTTGCAAAATTGTGGGTAAAGTACTAATGCCACAGTCTTACCTAGGGTGTGATTTTCTTTTTCATTTTGATAGATTAACAAGTCTAAAGCTAAGAAAATGAGCTCTTAGGCTCACTAAAAAAAACCCAGTGAAATAATGTAAGTGATCTGTGACAACTCTTTCTGAGCACCAGAAGATTTGAGAATAACTGTGAGCAATTAAATATTGAATGTAATGAGAAGAATATTTTCTTTGTGTTTCTTACGACATTTCTTGGTTAATTATATCATGCATCTGTTGAATATGTAAAATTTGCTGCTAAAAATGTTCCACTTCTAAAATTAATAAAAGTATGTCAGAGAAGGAGATGTGTTGTGAATAATACGAGAAATGTTACAAATAATGACGACTATGGAGCCAACGGGCTTACTCCCACAGGCAGAAATTGTCAGGGATGAATAAGAATTGTGGGATGACAGCTGTAGTACTTTCAATCTTTGAAGCACTTCACACACTTTCACCCTAGAGACACCTTGAGACAACAGCAGGGGAGGGATGCAGGAGCTCATCCTGTGCTGGTACATCCAGCAGCCCTTTGTGATGACTCCAGCAGGGCTGGAATCAGACTGTGGGATGGCTGAGCTGAGTGTCAGGGGCAGGATGAGCTCAGGCTTCTGCTCTCCTTCTCTGTGCGCTGTCCATGAGGGCTCAGACCACTTACATGGTGTTATCTCTTAGCACAGAGGTGATTGTATAAATTACTCCTGCCTTCCAGCTTATTATAACGCTGCCACCATGCTGGTAAAGAATGCATGTGGAAAGAAGTAGAAAGTTCAAAAATGAAAGAGAAAGATCCAAATGAAAAGGCAAAAAGATGCAGAGGTGGCAGGAGAGGGGATGAGGGAGGGATGCTGAGAAATGGTGCCCGGACCAGCTGGGTGGGCAGTAACTCCTGGGCCTGGCTGAGCTTTGGGACCAGAGCTTTGTGGTTGTGTCAGAGCAGACAAACAGGCAAAGGGAACAAGTAAGGGAGGTCTCATGTGCAGGAAATGCAGTGAGGAGTTCATCTTCACAGCTGCATTTCCCTACACGTGCTGTGTCCTGTTATAACCACTGCACGACAAAGCTGTGCTGGAACAACTCTGAGTTTGTTGGAGAAACTGTACAGGGTGGGACTGGGGCACTTCCAGCTAAGAGTAGCTGGGTCTGCTCCTCTGGGCAAGAACCATGGGTATTTGTTCCCTGAAATAACCCCTTTCCCTTCTTATGCTTATCTAGACCTTGTTCTTACTGACAGCAAAGGGAGTTTCCATTATATATTTTCAGTTTTTGCTGGGTTTTCACATCTTACTCTGTTCAGATATCAGAGGAGTTCTTTTTAGGGCTTACTTCTTAACAAATATTTATCAGAACTGACTTTTAGTGCCAAAGTAATGTGCTTTGTGCCTCTCAGTGAGAAGGGGAAGGTGGGCTGTGAACTCCCAACATTTCAGCAGGTTCTTGGTGACTGCCTGGATGTTCATTTTCCCCTTGGAAAATGGAAGTTATCTCACTTCTCTTTTCCTGAAGGCAGATTATTGTATGTCTACTGGAAACAAAAGCAAAGCACTGAAACCATTATAACAAAATCCTTCTACTCTTGGAAGTTCATTTCTGCCCTCGTGCTGCAGGTTCCTGGCTCCTCTTGGTGCCAGTCCAGTAGTGTGTGGAGCTGTGCTTTCAATTAGATCATGGACATAATCTGGGCTAAGGAAGATGGTTTTGTTTTTTGTTTTTTGCTTTTTCTTTTTACTTGGGTTATTTCAACGATCCAGTTTAAGTATAATTATACATTTTGGCAAAAGTAGCTCAGATGCAGAAGCAAAGGTTGGGGAAAGCCTTGCTATTGTGATAAGGTATCACTGAACTCTGACAGTGTGTGCTCCCTACCCAGCAGCTGAAATGCTTCAGCTTCATCCTCTGTCTTACCTTTTTAAAACTGCTATCTGTATTCCCAGCTAAGGCTCACTGGTAGCTATTGGCTGTATCTTGGGAAATCATCTGAAATTGTTTCATGGAATAACTTCAAACCTCACTAAAGCTTTTTTGACTTGAAGACCTGAGCCTGCTTCCACTGTCAGAAATGACAGAACTCTCTGATAGTCAGGCTGCCATGAAATTGAAAAGTCACTGTAAATGCTTTAATACCAGTGGATTTAGGGATTTCCTCAAGCACTTTATAGTTATGTTCCCAGCTTTGTCTGTGTTTCACTGTCAGTTGTGTACTGTTTTCCCTAATCCTCCCTGGGCTTTCTGGAGCTCTATCTTTCCTTCCCGCTGACAGATAAAAATTTATTGTTGCTACCTGCAATGTTCTTGACATGCTGAGAGACACTCCTTTCATGTAAACACAGGAATGTTTTGGTGTTTTAGACTTGAATTCTTTAAGATAATTAATTCAGTCTATTATTCTGTTCCCCTTAGCAACCTAACATCTGAGTTTTAATTACTCTAACCTTACTGTTTAATTAGTTAAAGCTTCCTCAGCCCTTTGAAAACTGAAAGTATGAATTACTTTTGCAGCATGATTATTTTATATTTCTGAAATATTGGCATCTGGATGGTCTTATTTCAATTGACGGAGCAGTGTCCCTTGTCACTTCCCTCCAGAAACCAGAGGTGTAGACCAAAACCATCCATTGAGTAAGTTCTGTAACATCATTTGACTTCTGTCAGGGAGAGATTTAATACCTTCTTTCCCTCTGCATTCCCCACTTTCTGCTATGGATCCTTTTCAAGTTGTTGCTTAAATGGATCCCAGAAAGACTTGGGAATGGTGCTGCTGATGCATTTGCCTGTGGCAGAACCCACTGCCCGCAGCAGGAATGCATTCATGATGCACTGGTTTTCATTTATGCATGGAAGGACTAAAATTCCCTGCACCTTAGCTGATTCTAATTACAGAACTCTATCTCCTACAGAACAGTAAATGTGGAGAAGCTCTCCTGTGCTGGGCTTTGTCAGGGGAAGGAGAGCAGGCAGTTACACTTCATGAAGCTCTGTGAATATTCACCCTGAAGAACTAAACCCCCCTCAGCAGCCAGTTTTTGTTAGGACAACGATTTTTTTTTAAATTTTTTTTTTTTTTTTTTTTTTTTTTTATTTGAAAGGGATGTAGACCTATTATCCAACAGCAGTCATCAAGTGATTCTGATATCTGCTCCTGTGAATCACCAGTATTCTCCAGGACTATTACTTTTAAATGTCAGCTTTTCACATCCCTGCTTCTTATCTGCCACCTCAGCCACCACGGATTGTTTCCTAATCACCATCGGTTAACTCCCAAACCCACAAACACTCACTCACCGCTTCAGGAAGGATTTTTTTTTTTTTTAAATTATTTTTTTTCCCTGAGACTGATTTATGCAAAGAGAGTTGTGTGAATATTCACAGCAAAGCCCTCCTTGAAGTACTCCCTCCTTCCCTCCTGTGAGTCTATTGTGAACGAAGTGAGAATTTGGTTGAGATAAATGTACCTGTGCACGTGAACCTTTGTGTTACAGGTGACACCAGAGTTGCAAAGAGGTGTCAGTGAGAGAAATATTTGAGTTTCTACTCTACACTAACTTTGAGACATGGAGAAATTATGGCAGTAATAGAAACAGGGAGTCCTTCAGATTCAATTTTCAAGAAACCATTAGAGATTTTTTTTCCTGATATAATTCCCAATCTTTTCCTACTCAGCTTTGATAATAAATATCCCTTGAGGACAGCAAACATGAATCTACTGAGAATCTTAGACGAGGGGTTTTAATGATTTCATTTAAAGTGCTGTTCATTCAGTTCTTGCAATCTGCCTGTCTCTTTCCTCCATTTCTTATGTTTTTACTCAAAGAATTCTCCCTTCTAATTAAGTGAATGAAGCTTAGAATTAAGTTAGGCTGTCATAGGAAGTAAAATGAATATGACTGATTTTTATAATATAAATTGGAAGCAATTACCAGTTTTCTATCTTCATTTTTGCTTGGAAAATTTACACTTAACCCAGCAATATACCTTAATTAAAGGCCTATCTATCTAAATATGTAACCTTCTCTTTCTAGCAGGAGTCCTTCTGCGGGCTGTATTAAATTTACTACAGTTTCATCTCTTTGTTAATAACCTTTTCGTATATTTTCAATTAAGTTTCTGGTCACATTATAGCACTGAGGTAAGAGCTCTGGCTGACCTTTAATAGGATATGGATAATAGAACATCTTTGGCTCATGTTCTCCTTTGGTAGCACAACCTTGCACTTCTACTGAAAACACCTCTGGAATATGCAGACAGCTAAATGTGCTCCTTGCATGAAGAAATTCTATTCCAGACTGCAGTAAAACTGGATGGACATCCATCCACACTCCCTGAGACCAGACAGTGCTGAAACAACCTCACTTTGTCCTGGTTTTATGGCAAACACCAGTGGAAGATCATGAATGGCCTTCTATGTAAGATAAAAATACTTTACTTTGACTGATATGTTCCATATGGCAACTCCTGCTTCTCCCCACATGAACCCACAGGACTGTGCAGTGGGGTAGAGGCTGATAAGGACCACTTGTATCTGCACTCAGAGTTCAATGCTCTGTAGCTGGACAGAGTAGGACTGGCAGTTAATGATGTAGAATGATAAGGGATGTTTGTGCTCCCTTGAAGCCCACAGGATTTCAGGGTGGGAAGGGATATATTTGATATCCAGCCAGAGTTTTGTCAATATGAACATCTGAACCAGCTGCTTTTCTTGCTGTTCTCTCATGGTTGGATTGCTCTGTTTTTCTTTATGTCTTTGTCCTTTTATTCTTTTAATTTATAGCTCATGATGCTTTTATGAATTCTACTTCCAGACTATCACATATTTGTCTTTTGATAAGGGATTATCATTTTACTTCCTTGAGTGTGGAACCCCTAGCTCTTCTTCAGATCCATTTTTTGTCCTCAAATCAGCCTTTCCCCAGTTTAGTTCACCAAATCATACAACCAGCCTCAGCTGAAAGCTGGCAAAGCACCGAGGGGACATAGCAAGTTAAATGTGCCAAGGTGACATCTCTCTTAATTCCAGCTGATATTTCCATCTCCTTGGGTGAATGTTTAGGAAACCTCATCTGGCATGTCCACACAAAGTGATGTCTGAAAATCAAGGCAGTAAATCTGTCCCATATGAGGGAGAGCTTGGTGTTTCAGCTGGAGAACTGGATCTGAGGCAGACTGGAATGGATGAAGAGGGAACAGCTCCGGGATGGGCTCGGCTCAGGGGTGCCACTCCTGCACGATGTGACTCAGGCTTATTCCCACATGGGTTTGTCCCATTGTCTTGAATGCTTTGTTCAATGAATTACTGGTTGAACCTGCTGCTAAATGTGTCATATCAAAGGCTTGTGGAGCAATATCTTCCCCAGGCAGATGCTTGGCTTCAGCAGTGCTTTGGAAGTGGCTGAGATCCCAGATAACCGAGGTTTCCGAGGCAGCCCTTGCCCTGCAGCAGCAGAATCTCCCAGTCTGGGTTTCACCCTGAGTCAGTCCTGTTCCATCACTGTGCAAACTGAAAAGAGACTCATCATCATCATCATCATCATCATCATCATCATCATCATCATCATCATCATCATCCTTTGTTCACCTGTCACGATACCACCTCCAGCTCTACCAGTATTTCCAGCCTGGCCCACCATTCATCAGCTTCTTCCACAATTATTTCCATCCTTCCTTCTGTGTCACTCTGTGTGAACTCCCTGATTTTTTCCACTAGGCTGTGAATCTTTTAATATTTAGTCTCTCTTAAATACACATTTCAGCTTGTTTTCCTATAGAACTGAATTTACTTCTACACACATCAGGTTTTGTTCCCACTCAGCTCCACACTTTCTACTTCCCTTTCTGTCCTGAGAGTGTGGGATAAGGAACAATCCCTTGTTTAACATGCAAAGCATGCAAACACATGCTAAATAATTATGCAAATATTTTTCAATTGCTTTCATCGTGATTTTTATTACCATTGTTTTGGTCTCACCATGGAAAATGGAAGCCAGTGAGCCGAAGTGTCTGAGTGGAGCTGGACTAGAGCGTGAATTTCCTGATCTCTGTTCAGACTACAGCACATGGCTGTCTCCTCTGTATGCTCTCCTGTGGAAAACTCTTATTTACAGAAACAGAAGATCTGGAATTTGCATAACTTTGTAGCAGCAGTTCCTGCAGTATGCTCAAAATAGTTGTTTTTTTTTTTTTTTAGAAACCTGAATTCTCGTGTTTTCTTATTACATGAGGCTTTCAGCCTCCAGTGAAATTCCACTGGTTCTTCAGGTCATTGAGAAAACCTTCACACAAAAAATCCAGTTTGGGAGGCTGAAAGCCTGGAATGAGCTGCATCCCTTTGGATGTTGTGCGGGTTCTCAGTGCCATTCACCATGTCCCTTCTCTGAGCAATCTGAGCTGCCACACGTATTTGGGTTTTCAGGCCATGCATTCCACCTAAAACGTGGTAGGTCTGTGGGAGGAAGATGGAACAGCCCAGAAATGGCAACATTTTGACACATGGAAGACAGTGATTCAGTTATTTCACAGGTACATGGACTTCTGCAAATATGCAGCTCATAAAAACCTTGACAGTGTTTGAAGAAGAAGTTTGGTAGTGTCAGACCCTTGTCACTCTGCCAACTGGCCAGTTTGGTTTCCATATAAACCACGGGCTGGAGGAACAGGTGAGCACTTGGTTGGCCTGAGGAAATATCCTGTCTTCTAAGGCAGCTTTGTGCATGAAGCTTTAATGTGATTTCTTGATCTGGACTTGTTCTGTGAATGAGGAGAGGACCTCATTCTCTGCAGATGCTAATCCAGCACTTCTTGCTGACCTAACATTGACCCACATCATTTAAACCAAAGTGATGTGCAGGCAACACAGTTTCTGCTGAGAAAGTGCAGCACTTGCCAACACTTTAATATTACACTTTTTTCTCAGTCTGTTTAACCCAGTGTGAATGAAGGGAAGAAATGATATGCAAAATATTCCTTGCACCAAAATCTCAGAAAATAAAATATAAATGTGTGAGCATGACACAAACTCCCTTTCTGTGAACACACACTCACCGAGTTGTTGGAGTTGCCAAGAGCACAGCGAGCCAACCTACGGCGTGTACGTCTGTAATTTACTGAAGGGAGGGGACAGGTCTAATTTATGCACTTGGCCCTCAGACCAGGGTTTACCTCAATGCTTTTCAATGCACAAATTCTGTAAATCTTTCTGGGAGAAGGAATGTCAGCTCCAGCCAGGCTCTGGACATGCCGAAAATGTCGCTCGCACAGATGATGACTTGTGTTTAATTTGCTGTTGTGGATGGGCCTGAACCAAACTCCTTTTCTTGTTCCAAACATCTCTAAATTTAGGAGGTTTTGGCAACCCAGTCCAGATATGAGTCAATAGTTCTCTGTGTTCCAAAGAATAAGTATTAGGCTGCAAAGGTGGGAGTCGTTATGTAAATGGGATAATATAAAGGAATATCAGTATTAATACCTTTGTTATGCTCAGAGCTAGAGGTTTGCCAAGGCTTAAGTGGACTCAGGATGAGCTGGACACATCCAATTAATATAAGTAATGTGGCTTTTCTTGAACAAATGTGACTTCTCGGTGCACATTACAGCTGCTGAGTGTTCCAGCTCTGCTGCATCTGGTCCTCAGAGGGTTACAAATGTGTATTCTAGTGCTACAGCCTGCTCTTATTTCTGCATTTGTTTGGTACTAAATAAATGGGTTCTGATTTTCAGTGCTTCTGTCAGGGAAGTAAAAATATTGGCGTGGTTTACTGATGGATATAAAAGCCCCAGGGAAAAAAACACAGAATATGAAATTAAGAATTATGTATCCACATGCAAAGTAAGTGTGCTGTATCTTCCATCCCTTTCCCTGATGTCACTGCTGTGTTCACAAATTCTGCATCAAGTTAGTGTCTTCTAAGGTTCTTCTCAGTGAGTGCTTCATCTGAATTTTTTCCACTGATACCACAATTAACACTGACCATGTTCTGCTGCTCCTCTCTCTTGTCCAGAGGGAAGCCATCTGTGTGTTTATGGTGGCACTGGGGTGCTGGCTCAGGCAGGGCAGGTGGGAGGTGAATTCCTTGAGCTGTGCAGTTGTTTTGTCAAGTGCAATTCTGATCAGTTTCACGAAGAGAAAACAGGATTTCCTTCCACAGTCTCCTATAGAACCCTTCATTTTCTTCAAATGTTTTGTGATTCCCCCATCATCATGTACCAGTCTCACTCCAGGATGTCTCCTGAGCAACTGGAATTTACCACTGGCAGATAAAAAGAGAGAAACACACTGGCACAGAGGAAGATTATTCCAAACCCTCTTCTGGCTTCCCAGGCTGGCAAGAGTGGCAGATCTCCCTGCTCCTCCACTGCTTTCTCCATGGCTCACCATAATCTGCACCTCCACTCCCTTACTGGAATTGTCCTTTCCCCTCCAGTGCTCCCTTGCTGCTCTGCACCATGCTGCCTGTTCCACTGTGGGAGAAGCAGGTCTGTGCCTTTTTCTGTGCTGACTGAAGTGCTGAGCACTCTGAATTAACCCCCCTGGAAGCAGTAGGCAGAATGATGGAGCAGGCACAATGTGCCACATGAGCATCAGCTTAGTGAGTTGGATCAGTGACACTCTGCAGCAGACTAAAAATTGCTTATTCTCTTTCCCAGCTGTTCTCCCAAGCACTTTGAGCATTCATTTGCCTCAGCATGCAGGAGATTTACGTATTTCACTTCCATTGACATGGCAGAAGAGACCCTCCTCACTTGCAGATCTCTTCTTTTAATAGGCATTCAGCACAACTGGGAATTAAGTACATGTGTGTGTCCAACAGAGAGAAGACCAGAACCAGCTGTAGGCACAAAGAACTGCTTAGGAGGCCCATTTTTTGTGCTGATTTGGTAACTCATGGGACAGCCAAATCTTCCTTTTTAGGAATGGGGAGAAGAGGGAAAACAGAGGACCTCATCTTCAGATTGTATCACCCGTAGAAGGGGAGAGATAGCAGGGAGAGAACTCTCCACATGAGGCTCTTCTCTCCCTGATGGAGCAGCTGGAGCAAATAAGGTTCATTGTGGGCAAATGTGAGCTCATGGTGCCTCCACTCTGGGCTGGCAGAGCCACCGAGGTGTTCTGGGCTCTGAGTCAGTGCTGTGATATTTTCCTCGTGTGACTTCCTAATTGAAGTTAGAGATCCTAAAAGATACTGAGTGACTGTGGCACAGATGTGCTGCTCCCAGTCTGAGCTGTCTCCAAACTCCAAACCTCTTCAAATAGTAGATCTTATTGCAAGGACATCATGGATTTGAGGAGAGACAGATAAGGCTCTTTAGCCATTCTCACCTGTACCATATAATGACAACACAACCCAAGGAACACAGACCTCAGCAAGGTCCCTTTAGAATCAGCCACACAAGAAGGTGAATCTTAAAGACAAAAGGAAATGGAATGAGGAAGAAGTGGCAATGACCAGGGGCCTTAATTTGATGCCAACCAGTATCTCAGAGAAAGCAATTTCCCAGAGGATTGTCAGAGATGTGAAATGAATTGTAAGAGCTGCTTTACAGGCATTTGTGGGCACACACACCTGCTTACAGCAAGGGAGAAGACAGTGCGTAAATGTCTGGAATATTACATAAAAGCTGTCTGGTAGACTGGGCAGAGCAATTAAAATCCATCTCGCTTAAACGAACCCTGAGTGCAGGTCAAACAAATCTAATTTTTATTGTTCCTTAAGGAGATGTCTGTACAGGAGACAAAAGGGGGATGCAGCCGTCAGGTTAAAAAATCAAGATGCCTTTAAAAAATTAAACGTTCACAATAGTGCTACAGCAAGCTGGATAAATGATATATTACAGTGATGGTTTAAAACTAATTGATGACTAATGTTGTAATGCATTTGTAGCTACACTGATCTATTATATATCTTGGCCAAGCTGAAGGGACACTTCAAGGAGAAAAATTGCTAACTGTTTTAACCTGATGGAACTCGGGGAAAAAATAGTTACTTTACGAGATAAATGGAAAGGTTGTGACCTCCTAATGTACATCTGGGTCTTGCAATGCAAAATCAAATTATCATTAAACAGAATGTGATCTGTGGTGGAATTAAAGCAACTGCAAACCAGCACAGAAGTTGCCTCAGAGAAACACAATAGCCCAGTTTGAGCTGGGAGCAGTGGCTGCAAAGCTGCCTGGCTAAAGAACTGGTGTAACAAGTTGGGATGGAATTGTTTTGCTCTGTAATGAAAGTTGGTTTAATTGGAGAGTGCAGGAAAAAAACGTAAGCATCTTTACAGCCATTTGCATATGTAAGCCATTCTATAAACATTACTTAATTAGTGTATAAATCATTAACAATTTACCCTAAGTCCTGAGTAACATGTGTCTCTGGCTCTTGCAGGGGAGACAGGAAGCCTCATTTTCCCCTCCTCATTTTTGTCATGCCTGAGGCTCATGCCCTCTGAGTTTTACCCTTACAGTTGGAATTTGGAGATGTCAGTCAGGCTCTGCTTATTTTCACATCTAATTCATGCAAAAACCAGGTTTCCTCCTGAGGCAGAAAACTGGCCCACATTTGCTTCAAAGTTTGGCCCAGGTTCAGTGAATGACTCACTTTAACTAAGGTACATCCATCTTCTTGGCTGGAACACATGCTGGGAAGTGTTGTCAAAGAGCAGAGAGCCCCTAGAACCACAGCTCAGAGCTTTAGGACCTTGCAAACCAAAAGCAGTGGCTCATTCCAGCCCCTGCTTTCCTGTCACCCAGTATTAAGGACACCGAGTGGGTATCCCAAACATTGCTGCTCAACTCAGAGTCCCAATGTAGGGTTTTGCAGGCTAAACACACTGCAAAGGGCTGGGAGCTGGGCTGGGAGGAATTTCAGCCTCTCTGGTCCTTGGATATGTGCAAAATGCTATGCAATAAATCTGGCAATAGGTAACAAATGGAGATACATTGTGGGCCATTGCCAAAATATGGATTACCTTGAACAGGCCATGATGAAAAGGGTAAAAATACCACTCTTAACCTCTGAATTGGTTCCCTCCAATAGGAGTATGTAAAATGAAAGAGAACAAGGTAGCCAGGACACCCCCCACCACAGCTGACACTAATTTTCTTCTGCTTGAGAATAAGTTAATGTAGCAAGGACATGACCAGCCTGTGATACTATCTGAGAGCAGCATATTCCTCCATGACAGATTAACCTTCCAGTGGGTAGGGAAATGCCTGCAATACCAAACTGCAAAAATGTGTTACTTTGAAGGGTTTGATGTACCAAACCCCCCGAAATCCTCTGTATACTTTAACTGCTGTATATCAGGCTTCCTCCTCTGCTTTCACTCAGTTTGGTTTGAAGCCCAATATGGGCAGCAGCTTGGAAAAATAGTTTTATAGCTCAAAATGGAGCAGTTGGAGTTTTAATTTGGGAGGTCTTTCTTTTACTGGGGGACAGTACTCTTGGTTCAAAACTTTAAGTTATTCATGGTATTGGTGTCAATTTTCAACACTGGAAATTCAGTTGCACAAGTACCACTGAGCTGACTTAGAACACTTATTTTCTCAAAGTATGGCAAACCATCACATCCACAGCTCTATCTGGGATTTCTTTCCTTCACTAACATTTAAACGAAACAACTCAAACAAATAGCATGTGAAACAGTTTTAGATGAAACTTTGAGCTGCCAGTTCATTTAAAAGCAATAAAATAAACCAGAGTTAACTTGAAGCAGGGCACTCAGCATTCAAGGTGGCTGTGATAGTGGTCAAGAAGGATGAGGTTGTGTTCCTGTGCCCACTATGGCAGAGTTGTACTCTGCACATGGATTTGCTTCTTAGCTGCTGACCCTCAGTGGCCAGGATTCCATGAAAGGAAATATGGGATAATTATCTGCCATTCTAATTTTCCAGTCCCATATGTCCCAAGATAATGACTTCCCAGTGTACACTGTGACCATGGGGACGAGGTGTCCACCAGAACATCCCATGGCATTTCCATGACTGCAACAGACTGGGGTAAGGAAACTGTTCTGGTTTATGGTTTGGATACACTCATAAACAATGATCCCAGCAATTCCTGGAGAGGGTGGAGTAATGTACCCAGTCACATATTCCTCCTCATTTTGAAACAATCAGACATAAAATACTCTAAAATAAGAATGCAGTTATCACTTATTTCCTTCCTCAATTTCTTATCTTGCTTTATCACAACATTTGTAGCTGTGGCTGACAGAAATGGCAAATATGTCTAGTATTTCTGATTTTTGTCATGTCTTGCTTTTTATTTCATTTTCAGCTTTTCTGACTGGCCAGTGATTCAAAAAGTTGATTAAAGCTATGATGATTTTATCATGGCTTTGGAAAGGCAAGCTGCAAAATTCACAGGTTACCAAAGCAGAATAGGATTTTAAAGAATGCCTGAAGCAGGTTCATTCTGCTGCCTGTGCAAACTGCAGCTGTATCAAAGTTTTTTGTAACTCTTGTACACACATTAAAATATATTCTACACACATTTCCCTATATATTTTAATTTACTGAGAACATTTGTTCCATTTGATTTATATTAAGGCTTTATGATTATCAGATTAGTGTAAGAATGCAAATAGGAAAATTAAAATGTACCTTTGATTGTCCTATCATTTTTCCATGTTCTTT
Source organism: Oenanthe melanoleuca (assembly GCF_029582105.1). Taxonomy (NCBI): domain Eukaryota; kingdom Metazoa; phylum Chordata; class Aves; order Passeriformes; family Muscicapidae; genus Oenanthe; species Oenanthe melanoleuca. Next base: position 3,071,399 of record NC_079342.1, on the reverse strand, counting down.
CAGATATTATGTCAATAGTCCAAAGGAGTTTTTGGTATGATGCACTGAATATTCTGACTTATTCATAAGAGAGCTCAGCATGGGGCACATCATTTACCAGCTCACTGCTGTCACAAGATACCGCATCCTTCTTCCCTCTTGACCCAAACTCGATTAATCTTTCCGTACTTTTGGTTCTGGTATGGTTTTGAAACAGTGTTGATTTTCCCAGGAAGCTTTAAGAACCTGAGCATCTGCTTCATGCTGTCTGGGCAGCTCAAACAACTGCAGAGGGAAGGGAATAATCTCCCCCAGACCCTTGACAGCATCACATTTCCAGCCCGTCACGGTGCCCGGTACATGCAGCGCTGGCAGGAAGAGCTGGGGAAACTCCTCTTTGCTGGGCCATGACCTGTGGAGCTGCATGATTTTAGGAAATACCAGGTTAGCTCCAGGAGCAGAGGAGTGTTACAGCTCTTTGTTCATGCACAGAAGTTTTCAGCATCAGTGAGAGCATCAGTGTGCGGATTCAGATTTCCATCTCTCATGCAAAGCATAAATCCAAAGCACTCTGTGAGATCAGTCACACCCAGAATATTTAAAGTTACCTGAAATGTTGGTGAATTAACATCTCACATTTTTCTCCAGAGTCCTGAGTGGTGCAGACATTCTGTTAATCATATATTGCAAGCTCAGGCAATACATTAAGTATAGAAAATAGGTTTATTTAACAAAGATGAGGCAGAATGAGATGGATCCACAAATGTCTTTCTACTCACTCTGTCTATAATAATTTCATTACATCTCTTTGGGGTTTATCCAGTTTTGCTGTGACCACCTACTGACTCCATCTCTGAAAGGAAAGAAGAAAAAGCACGAAATTCTAACGTGCAAGACGTACAAAATAAATGCTGTGACGTTTTCTAATATGGGAATGTTCCTAAATGCCAGACTAAAACATCCCTCCAACGGTTTCTTTTACAGTCTTCCCTTGTTCCAGAAACTTGGCCTGACTTAGGAGGAAACCCCATAGCTGTCCCTTAAAAGTTGAATTGCATCAGTGTGGGCAAGAGATTGGGCCAAATTCCTTAATGGTGCAATTCCATGAAAATCAGAAATCCTACACCAGAGCTGAATCTGCCCTGTGGTATAAAATGATCTCCCTGGAGGCAAGACTTTTGGAAACAGTATCATATTTTAATTCTAAACAGACAATTTGTTTTGGGTTGCATACAGAGCGTGACAATCTCACTGCTATAGGAACCAGCTACATAAAAGGTGACTTTATCCCCATTTCTTGGGCTGTTTGGTTTATCTGTGTGTGATTTGCAGGTAGCTACATGATCCTACAAACTTCTTTTTATGTAATGGAATGAGCCCCTGTTCTGTTTAAGATTTTAAAAGATTACAGAGCTGGTGTTGGAACATTTGTACATTTTGCAGTGAGTTAAGGAGAAAGGCTGCGTGTTGTTTATAATCTGGGAAGTACAGATCCCAGTTAATCTTACCCTTGGAGAACAGACAGTTATATTTTTTTACAAATTAACAGATCCTGACTGATTGCCTCCCATGACTGCATTCACCAGTTTTGGAATTCAAAGGGCAAAATAGGATCTGCCTTTTGTAGAAGGTGCCAGGAATGGCATCAGGACATCAGCTGCCTGGAGGGTGGCTGAGCCTTTTCAATCCTCCCCACACTGACTGGATTTGGCACCACTGTGTGATATATCACCACTGTAACAAAGTACTTCATGCAAGCTGGTCATATCCTATGGAAAAAGTCTTGATGCTGCTGAAAAAAATATTTAACCTCTGTTCTCCATTTTTCTGGAGATGTAAGGTATTGTGAAATCTGAGGAGATTTTCACAGCTTGGCTTGTGAAATTCATTTCCAGCTCGGCAGATTACACGATTTTGCACATCTGGATTTTGGCACTGGGCGGTGGTGGGAGATGTCTCTGGCAGTCTGCCTCCAGGACAGTCTGTTTGCTCCTGGGCAGTGAAGAGTCCAGTCCTGGCTGAGCTGTCACCTGCCTGCCCTGCCCTGGGCAGTGTCTGTTCCACAAGGGAAAGGCTGCGCAGTTGGAGCTGGCTCTGACATCAGTGAGCTCAGGAATCACTTGAATAAAAAAAATTAATGATAAAGTAATATTTCTAAAATTCAAGGAGTGCAAGCTATAGGCAAAAAAAAAAGTTGTAGGGGTATCTGTAATGTGTGTTCTGGGAAGCAAACAACATTTTCACTTGCTGAAAACACTGTGTGCACAGACTACTGAGCACTCCCTCTGCCACACTGCACCAGTGAGCTGCTTTTCTGGCCAGGCATTTTGGGAGGGGGTCTTCTCCTTCTGGCAGTTTTCCCAGAGGGGAACCAGTTGATGAAAACAGGACTTTAAGCCAGGATTTTTTCAGCATTCACACCACAGAAGGAGATTTTACAAAGGTGGCAAGAGCCATGCGCATTTTCCCTTTGTGTATCACTGTGTGACAGCAAAGTCATCCTATTTTCCCACCAGTATCACACAGTGTCACAGAACCTCACTTATTCTTATGGCATTGGAAGTGTGGTTTCAAAAGAAAAATCCCCTTGCAGTCTGGAATGCTCAACTGTTGGGTACCAGAGTCAGAAAACATCCTGCCTGCCACGAACGTTAGGAAAACAGAGCAGCCCTGACTCGAGTGCCAAGTGGTTTTTTGGAAGGCTGACTCCCCTGAGAATAAAGGATATTGGTGTCCAGCCAAGTGGGCAGGCAGGAACAGGCCCTGGGCAAGACACTGGAATTTTGGTGGAGCCTGAAATATTGTCTGCTTGTTTGTATCAGCTTCTGACTTTGGTATTAAAAGATGAGCTGCCCAAAACGTGAGGAAATGGGCCACAAATTGATAAAATTGGAATTATTTTTCTAGCTATATTTAGAGGCACTTAAAACGGGGATTTCCCTTTTTGGCCACTCCAGTGTCCAAGAGTAACTTAATATTTCTGTTAAAACCAGAAAAAAATCCCCCAAAGGAAATTTCCTTTTTTTTCCTATTGTACACTCAAAAATCCCTTCTGGTTGCAGAGAATTCAGTTGGTTTTTACTTCCCCATTTCCCTGTTTAGATGAATAGTCCTGGTCTAATGGCCCAGTAAGCACTTCATCCAGAGTATTCCCCAGCTTCTACTTCCTATAACCCTTGAAGAAATGCTATACTTCTTCAAATGAGATTAAAACCCACCCAGGTGCTTGTATGAACTGCCTAAGTACACACGCGAGCAGGAACTTTAATAAATATCTTTTTCCCTACCATTTTTATGCTAATAAACATCTAAATGGAATTTTTGGGGTGCTCAGAGGTCCATTGCTGCTTGACATTCACCAGGATTTTGGGATGTTGGTGCAGAACTTGCATCCACTGAGCTCAAGAGACGTTTTTGTGTTGATCTCAGCAGAGTGGGGCTGGCTCTTTATTTCCTCAACAAGGCTGGAAAATTTTCACTCTGCCTCTTTCCCCTGCACACACATATTTTCTTTTCTCTACAGAAGGAGTCATTTGTCTTTATCTCACCATTCACCTCTCTCTTTGATTGCAGTTAATGGAATTGTCACCTTTATGGACTCAGGCTCCATTTCTCAACCTGTCTGGACTTTGGCCTCCAAAGGTTACCATGGCTAGTGAAGTAATATGATTGAGTCTTTTTCGACAGATTTATGCAAGATTTCTTCTCCAGCAAGTGTCACATCTAGTCTAGTTCTGCAAAAGAGAATATTTCAAAGATGCCAACTGTCATCTAAACCCACTAAATTGTTCTGTGGGGTTGAGAGGACTGAGGGCCATCTTGGGCAATGCTGATTTACACTACCTGGAGCTGTATCTCTACTGGCTGAAATATGTGCTCTGGTTAATCATGAAAAGAAGAACATCCCTGTCTCCCAGAAAGCACATTTAAAATGGAATTTTCATTAGTTACTCTGTAATGAAAAGGCAAAAGGGTGTATTTTAAGTGAATCTGTCCAGAATCTTGGAAGAAGGGTGGAGGGGAAGGAGGGGTTATTTGTAGGAAAACTACAACAGCCACACGCTAAACAGGAAAAATTTGTCTTGAGTTCCATTTAAGGCACATACATCCAAAGACTATTTTCAAGTTTATAGAAAGATTTGGGAATTATAAAGGATTCATTGCACATGTATCTGGTCCTCCTGCATTTGATACAAAGCACAAATTAATCATCGTTATTCTGCACTAATATAACACCTCTTAACCCTCAGCTTTCAGAATATTTCAAAGGAGCAATGAATTAAGCCTCATGTGGGCTTGGGAATATGTGATAATCCAAATTTGGATTCTTTAATAAAAAGCATTTTCAGGACTTTTATTCTGGAAGTTGGAAACTTATAATTGTTCTTTAAAATATCTTCCTTTGTCACTCACTTGGAAAGAAACCATGTGAGTACAGAGAAGTGAGATGAAATGGAAAAATATATTAAGCAAAAGTTAATAAATTTGTCTGTACTTATTTTTGTTATTTTTTGAACCAAAAAGACCTGGGTAAATCGAGGTGCTTATATGATATAGGTGTATAAAAGGCAAATTGGATACCTGCTGTCAACTAAAAGAGTGCAGGGGGAAATAATGTTGCCACTGTACAAGTCTCTTGCAAGCCATCATTTAAACATTACACAGTATGTCAGACTGATCACTCATGCTCAGAAAAGATGAGTTCTGAGTGACAGAAGTGCAGGAAAAGCTATTAGATAATCCACAGATTGCTGTTATGACAGAAAATAAATGATTAATATTTTACTTGGCAAAACAAATAAGGGACTTCAATGGTGTCTACAAATACATTGTGGGAGGAGAACAAGTCTTATACTAAAATAAACTATCACTGTATGACTATATGGAGGGCAGAAATAAATTTGTTTTTAATGAACAGAGGATTGGAATTCTGGAACAAAATCAGGTCCATTTCTTGGGGCTTCATTTTACTGCTTTTCAGTTGAACAAAACATTTGGGTATCTCCCCAGCCACGGTGCCTTGTTATAGGCCACTGAGCTAATGTGAAACAGCTCATCTGTGTGTCTGAACTTTACACTTTCTCTGCATGGAGCACTTCCCTGGCCAGAGGGGTGGCCCTACACTGGGATTTGTCCCCACGGGCCAGGTCTGACTCAGATCGGGATGTGCACATCTCAGAAAAGAGAAATTTAAATCTCACTGCACCGCAGACCTCCTGGGGAGCAAAGCAGAGCATGAGGGCACACATTCACACCATGCTGTAAGATGACTTGGAATTACAGTCAGGAGGGGGTATTTATTTTTTAATCTATCTATTCAAAGCAAAATATTTGGACTAATGCAAGAAACCCCCAAACACTGCAATTTGGGCTGAATGTCCTTTCTAAGCCAGACCAGACACAAGGTATTCCCAACGGAAAAATTGATTTTCACCCAGATTTCAGTTTGGTATAAGCAGTGTTTTCCATCAGAAAATCATCCCAACGGAAAATTACTAACTGGTTCTAGTACAAAGTGACTAGCAAAGCTCTCAAAATGATTCAGTGGCAAGGCTGGAATGAGAACCCACAACCCCTGACCACGAACCCTGTGCACTAACCACGAGACAAACACTCATCTTTCCCTGAGCAAGGTTGTTCCTGCAGCATTTCTGCTCGGGCCGAAGTGGGAATACTCTGGAAATGTTGCAAGAGGACTTTTTTTGCTGCCAGATTTCCTGTTGTAGAATTTTTGGGGGGTAACGGGAAAAATCCCTGGTGGCTCCCTGTGGCCAGAAGTGTTTGGACATGATGGGAATGTGAGGCTGCCATCAGCTCCTCCCTGCGTGGGTTGAGGAGGGTCAGGCAGGGGTGTGCTGGGATCTGCTCCCAAGCCGTGGAGTGCTCAGCCATGCCTTGGACTCGATGATCTGAGAGGTCTCTTCCAACCTCACTTTCACTCTGCCTCTGTTTTCCAGGGAAGCATTTAAGGGCATCCCACTGCCACATCTTCTCTACATTTTAAGCAAACCTTAACTAAACCCAGGGTTTTCTTCCTCCCATCAGCAATTCTCCAATTTTTCAGGTAAAACTCTCAGAGCGACCCCACGCAGAAAACCAAACTCATGGCTTGCAACCCTGTTTTATTCATTACATTTAAGGAAACTCAGGGTGAGAGATATCCTGAGCCGTGACATTCCCTCGTGTTTATTTATTCTTCTATATGTTTCTACATATTTATTTGCCTGCATGTTTTTATTTATTTATTCTTCCATACTGTATACGTTCTTCTCAGCGGTCTCCACGTGGCTTCTCGCACCGCTCCAATGCTTTTGCGACCGCCGATATTTCGCAGCGGGGCTGGCAAACAGGATTTATCACCTTTTACCAAACCCGCCCTGTTGCTGGCTCGGGCCCGGGCAAAGGCGATTCCGTCCCCGGGCCGCCGCTGCCCTCAGTCCCGGCGGGGCCGCCGCTGCCCCCGCCCGCCCCTTCCCGGCGCAGGCGCGGCCAGCCCGCCAAGGGGAACCGGGCGGCTTTCCCGGCAGCGGCGGGCTCAGGGGACGTCCCCGCCGGAGTGTGCTCGGCCCGGGCAGTGCCAGGGGGCACAAGTAAGTGATGGCTGCACGAGTAAGGGAGGGCGCTGGCCGGGGCACGGCGGGCCCGGCCCTGAGCGCGGCCGTCCCTGAGGGGAGCGCGGCGCGCGCTGCCTCAGCGCGGAGGCGGCTCCCGCCCCTGTCCTTGTTCCTGTCCCCGTCCCTGCCCCTTCTCTCCGCCGTGACGCCCGAAGGATTCCGTCCTCCTGCGTTCGGGCTCGGATCCCGCTGCTGAAAGGAGGTCTGGCGTTCGTGTTGTTGTTTAATCACCAGCGCCGCCTCCTTCCCCAGGGAGCCCCTGGCCGCAGCCGCGGGCCCCGTGCGGCGCGCCCCGGCCGTGCGTGGGCTGAGCGGTCACATCGCTCCGCATCAGCGCAGAGCCTGCTTTTCGTGTTGCCGATGGGATTTACGTCCTGCTGGCTGTTCCAGGTTGTCTCCTCCTGACGTTTCTCTGCACACGGCCACGTGTAACTTGCGCTGTAATTCAGTGGGAGCGGTTCTGCCCTTCTCGCGGGGTGCCCGGTGCCAGGGGAGGCGCTTGAGGCTGCCCAGGGCTGGGGTGGGCGCACGGATCCTCCCAGTGCCTCCTGTGCTGTTGGATCTCCGTTATCCCAGCCACCTTCCCATGTTCCTCAAATACAACTTGATGGTGAGGGAAAAAGGAGAGGCACACACTGATTTTTTTCGTGGTGCCGAGTGACAGGACACGAGGGAATGGCCTGAACTTGTCAGGGGAAGTTGAGGTTGCATAGCAGAAGGTTTTCCCCCAGCGGGTTGTTGGGCACTAGAACAGGGTCCCCTGGAAGGGTCACAGAACCAAATCTGCCAGAACTCGAGGGAGCATTTGGATGATGCTCTTGGACACATGGTGCGACTCTTGCGGTTCTGTGCAGGTCCCGGAATTGGGCTCAGTGATCCTTGAGGATCCTTTCCCAGCTCAGCTTATTCTGTGATCCTGTGAAAGGGCAGCGCTCAGGCGACCTGACCTGGGCAGGTGCGACATGCACATCACTCACACACTGGCCTAATCCTCCATATCATCCCAGGAGATTTCCGTAAATGCAGTCTCCAGTCTCGTCTCTCTGGTACTGCTGTCCTGCTGCCACCACTGCCTCCCTCGTCCCTGTGCAGCTCTCCTTTCTGGCACCTTCACAGCCTTGTCTCCTTGCCGTGCCCCTGTGATCCCAGCGGCTCCTGGGCTGGCACAGAGCGCACCCCAGGAACCTGCTGGAATTTACTCGTGCTTGGCTCCGGACCTTCCAGCACGGCCGTGTTCCTGGCTGGTGCCGGGCTCTGCACCGGTGAGGAGCTGGTAACTTGGAAGATTCCTTCCCTGCTGAGGTGCCTGGGATTTGTTAGGAAGTTTAATAAACTTAGCACCAGTGCTCTTCTCTGGAGAGCGCTTACGAAACAAATTCCAGGGAAGTAGAGGAGAGGGCTTGGTCATCTCATCTCAGAGGTTTTTACAAAGTAATAAGCAGACACATTGCTGGGAGGGTGTTCTTGTATTTCATCCTCATGTATTTTCTTATCCTGGAAAACCATTTGCTTAAGTGGTTGAGGTGAACTTTTTTCTAAGTGTACTTAAATATAATACAAAACAATGAAATTTTAAAGACTCTGTAATGCTAATGGTCCCTTTCCTTCAGGAATGTATATGAGCATATGGAAAAAAAAAAAAAGAGGCACTTTGTTTTTTCCTGGGAAGGGTGTCTGGAATAAGAGGGTGAACACAGAGAGAATTGGTTGCTTGTAGGGACAGCTGTTCCCAGCTATAAGAATCATGGCAGAAATAAATTTATAGTGGCAGGAGAGACTAAATAAACTAGTTCTATGCTAGGAAGTTTTTATGTATATTCTTAGCCACTTCTGTTACTCCATTCTGTGTTTCTCAGTTAAATTATCATTTTAAAATGTTGGTTCTTTTGAATACATAAATAACTGGTTTTGTGCAGAATTAGTGTTTCTTTTAAACTAAGATAATGTACAACCCCACTTCCTCTTAAGTAGTTGTGACAGGAACTTCGGGGCGAGTGTTTTTGGAATTGCAGCCCAAATAAATGTTTAATTTTAAACTGACAGATTACTTGGGGCTGTCATTCTTCTCAGGCTTTTACTATGCAAGAGTGAACAAATCCTGTAAAATAAACCGTGGATTGGGCTTATGGACACATGTTTGCTTCTGGGCTGAGCATCTTGAAGTGGTTTGCAGCATGTCTTTAAAAATTTATTTCACTGTTGCATCTACTGCTGGCCTAAGTGCTCCACTATCTGCCAGGAGTAATTATAGGCAGTTGGTTCAGATGTTGCTTAAATGTGTAAGCCTTGATGGGAAATGCAGTGGATTTCAGCCAGAATGCTAATTTTGATGTTTTATCATTTCATAAAACTGTGAACTCAGAACAAATTATTTTTATACTGATCTGCTGATACGTAATCACAGGGTTAGTGCCAGATTCAACCGTGATGTAGCACCAGAATCTAAAGATGGGATTAAAGTTAGAATATCAGCATTACCCTAGGTTGGCTAATTTGGTATCCACAGTGTCATGATAGCTGTATTTACCCATGTACCCTGCATGGGAGCATCTGGTGCCAAGGCTGCTTTGTTACAGGAATGCAGTTTAAAGCTGTTGTGTGAATTGTAATTGTGCCTTTTGAATTGCATTCTCCTCCAAATTACATTTTATAACTTAAACAGATATTTTGCAAATTCACATTATTGTGCTGGGCTGTGTTTACAGTATGCTGCTTTTTTTATGGCATGTGTTTTGTTCGTTGTTCAGGGTTTTTTATTTGTTTCTCCATTTTCATCATAACATAGAGTGAAAAAAAAATCACAGTACATGAATCAATGTTACAGGCAAAGAGCAGAGATTATTCTCTCTGTCCATCGTGGGTAGGTTAAAGTGATAGAGACACAGGGATATGAAAGGTCTTCCTTAGCATTAGATTGATAAGGTGGTGGATCCAAACACTTGGGTCCATCAGTCATTTTGGAGCCTGTTACCTCTTTTCAACTAGTCATGAAGCTGCTACAGCCAGAATTTATGTAATAATTAGATGGCATTTTTTCCCCCCTCAGTCAATGTAAACAAGATAGTGTCTTCTTTCAGGGCTTCAGGCATTCTGCAGTGTCATTTGGGACACGTCTGTCTGCCAGGTCATTAGCACAGCCTTTGGGGATGTGTGCAGCTGCAGCGTCAGAGCAGGGAATGGATCTCAGGAGCGTGGTGTGCATGCTTGTATCCACTGCTGTTGCCAGGCTGGGGAAAAGAAAGGGTACTGCTATACACCCCCCTTATTCCTTAAGTTTTCCTTCCTGGGAATTGTGTCCTGGCATTAATTGATCAACATTTCCTCTGCTGGACAGATTGGAGGTTATGGCAAGAGTTCAAACTCCTGCCGCAGTGTGAGTGCACCTGTGATGTTCATGAGCGTCAGGGGTTTAGTCCTGAAGTTCTGATAATGCCTGGGAAGTTGCCACTGATGGATGCAGGATCAGACCCTGCCTTTGAAATGCTGGCCCAGTCCCAGCAGGGCCCAGGGAGCTCCGGAGGGAATTGGAGCTGTTGGTTTTCCCCACAAGGCTGTGTCTTCTCATCTAATGTTGTGCGTCCTCGCAGCCCTTTCCTCAGCCTTCCTTTTTCCTGAGAGCTCCTCTCTGCAGCTGTTTCCTGCTGTTCCCGGGGTTAGGTGAGCTCTGGAGCAGGGGGAGCTGCACTTGTTTCCTTTGTGTGGCAGAGTTCCAGGCCAGGGAGCACCGGGGCAGCCGGGTGTGCTCGGCGTGGGCCTCGTGCTGCTGCCATGCAGAGCCTGTTGGGGAGTGCAGCAACCTCAGCGGGCCAGGGAAAACCTTGAGCAGTAGCCCCAGGTCTTCTCCAGGCATGTGGTTGGAAGGAGCTCCTGGATCCCTCTGTTGTGAAGTCAGTGTTTTGGGACCTGCCTGAAATGGAAATCCCTGGCCAGTTCCCTGCTCCTGAGCAGCGCCTCTCAGCTGACACCAACACTTCGTTTTCCTGCTGCAGCATCTTTGAGCAGTATCTCCACTTGCCCAAAGTGTCCTTTGCATTATTTCATGCTGTTTATTAGTACTAACTACTGCAGTGTGTTATGGTACTTGTGTTACTACCACATCCATGAGCACTCAGAGCAGGAAAATGTTTTTTGTCTTACCTGACCATGTAGAGATTATGAGTTCAGCTCAGTACCCATGGTCTGTGGATAGCTGCAGTGAGGCCTTTGGGGGTGATTCAGAATGCGATGGAATCGTGACTGCATGGAGAAAGTAAATACACAGCAATTGCTTAATGTCTCCTCTAGCTCAGGAACTCAGACACATCAAACAAAACTAGCAGGTGGCACACTCAGAACAAACCAAAGGGCTTTTTTTTGCATTGTTTACACAGAACTTTATAACTCGTTACCACAGTAATTTGCAGTTAGAAAAGTTTCCCTGCATTCAGAAAGAGCACAAACAAATTTAGAGAGGAAAAAGCCTTCAAGGTCTGCTAATCCTAAAGATAAAATTTCTGGCTCAGGAAGTGCCTTTACTATAGATAGCAGGAGGAAAGGTGTCCTGGGGAAGTTCTGCTGGATGAAAAGGGCAGGCATATGCTTTTCTTACGGCTTCTGCTGTTTGTGGAGGATCCTGGGCTAATTGGACCTTTCATCTGACCCGGCACAGCCATGCTCTGCTCTTTAATCAGGGGCCAGAATGCCACTGCTCTTATTTGATCATCAGTACCACAGGCTGTGTCTGCCTGTGTGAGCTGAAGACAGGAACTGGAAGGAGAGCAGATAATTCTTCTGTTTAGTACAAACTCTTCTCAGGCAGAAAATAGAGAAAACCAACTCTGTTGTACATGTAAGAGCTTGGTATTTACTAACACTGGTCATGCTGACATCCTTCTGCTGTTCCTGAGTGAGATAATATGGCAGTAGAGGCTGAAAAGAAATAATTTTTGGATTTAATTTCTTAGAATGACTTAGTCATTTTCACTTCTCCACTTACTGGTTAAACCAGGATAAACCTGAATATGCCTTGCTTTATGTCAGAGCAGGTAGAAGTAGTTTGGCCTGAAAGTATTTAAAATCCAAAAGATAGAATTAGAGGACAGAGGGCAGCAATGAAGTAATGACTTTGTCTTGGACACTGAAAGCATGGGGAAGAAAAAAGATCTGGAGAGACATTACAGCAAATTAGTACATAGTGAATTATTTATAGAGAGAAAAAGAGATACTAGAAAATAGTAGAATATCATCAGTCCTGCCTGTGCTGGGATTTATTGACACTACATTACAATGTCAGGGGGACAGGTAGGAAGGTTTTGGTAGAACAGTTTGAGTATTATAGGACTGGAGTCAGGTTTGTATCCCACTGCTGAAGGCTTCCATTATTTGAAGCTGTTTTTACAAGGATAAGATGTGAGGAGGCTTCACAGAATGTACCAGAGAACATGAAAGAATCTAGAGGTGTTTGGTTTTCAGTGAAGAAGCATATTTCCCTAGCTCCATTTTTATTTATTCCAGTTTTGTTACTGTGAACACAGTCCTCACATTTCTAAGACAGAGATCCTGTGTGTACATGTTTCTGTTTGGGGAAGGGAAGAGGGGAGGTGAGGTCTGCTTTTGTTCCTTGTGCTTGTTTTGTTTGCTGTGGGGTAGCTGACAAATAAATGCTTGTTGATAGTTATAGCACAGTCCCTTGGGCATTTAAGGATATTTTCTATATCAGTACTGCCCTTCACCACAGCGTTAGAATTCCCCATCTGCTCCTGCTCTCCCACACAGACATGTGCTTTCTCTCTCTTTCCACATTCAAACAAGAATTACAGAAGCTGGAAGAGCAAAGGGAGTTCACTGTGTTCAAGGAGATACTGCCACTCTACCACCACCACTTGTATTGGTTACTTAATTCCAGCAAGCCAACAAAGTGCTGAATTTCCAGTATAATGTCAAAAGAGCTTGTTTTGGTTTATGTCCTTTCTACAATTGAAAAGCAGCTTTTCTTTAGCATATTTAGATCTTTTCACACAGAGCTTATGAAGCCTAATTTGAGCCTGTTAATCTTTTTCTTGGTAACCCATAGAAAAGCACAGCTGCACTGCTAAAAACACACTGTTTATCCACAATCGCCAGGCCTGGGCTGCCTGCAGCGTTCCAGAGATCAAAGTTTAAAACAGACATGCCAGTCCTTCCTAATTCTTTGTGTTTAAGCATACAGCACCACAAAGTCTAAATTGCTGCTGCTGAAAGCTTGTGCTGAGCTTGGGCCTGTGTTGATGTGAGAGTGCAGCTCCTCCTGCACTGACTTTAACAGAAAGGTACGTCCTGGCAGCTCGATAACCATGAGGTAAAGTGGGACAGACAAGTCTAACAGTGCTCATGAAAAACTCATCTGGTTACTTACTCATTCCTTTTAAATTAAAGTAAATAATGTTAAGGATTTTCTTTTTTTAAAAAAAAAAATTTTTTTTGCAACTGAGTTTCACCCCTCCTTTTTCTTTCTTCATTGCCTATGTGGGAAAACTAACACATTTGTATAAGGATAAACTGGGAAGTCTGTGGTTTCCAGCATGCACATTTTGAATAATATTTATACAGACTATTCTTTAATAGGCCATATAAATATTTATAATATGCTGTAGCCTTTTGATCATAAATGCTTGTTTGAAAAGCCATTCTGTCCCTGCTGTGATTTGCAGAGAAAGAGGCCGTTGCTGGTTTAGTGCTTGGAGGGGATTTTGGCTTCTTGTCCTGACTTAGCAGTTACAGTCATGGATTAATATGGTCAAGCTGGACATGTCTTTTAATTTTACTTTTTTCCTCTGCCCCTCTCATTCTGTTTGCAAATTCAAATAATTAGTTGAAAATATGAGGCTTAAATTCTGCAGTGGACAGACAAGGCTGTATTGAAGTTCTGGAGTAATTTTTTCTTGGCTGCAAGAAGCCAGGCTGCCTGAGTTTAGATACTTCAGGGATTTAAAAGGTACTATCTCCACTGCTTTCCACCCCTTGGAAGACCATGAACATGCATCATCCATGCATAAAATATTTTAGTATCATGTTAGGAATATTATGCTTGATGAAGTGAACTGACTGGACTTTTAGGACATTTTATTTCAGTAATTTTTCTGGTTCCGTTTTCCTTATGATTGTATTGCCTGCAGAAGCTAACAATCCAGCACATAAAAAATCCAAACCAAAGTTTTATTTGCACAACAGTTTTCTGTTCACATGGCAATGAATGTTGGTGTACAAATTCCAAAGCAAGAAGCTTGTGCAGGGACCTTCTACTACCCCTGAACTCCATTAAAGAGTTCCTTCAGCTCTGATTTGGAGCTTCCTCTTGAACCAAAGGAATCTTCTGGAAATAAAACAGAATGACAGCATTCCTCTTTAAAATTCTTATCACTGTACTTTGGCTAAATATTTTCCACCAACTTCTCTGCTGAGTTCTTAGGTTCTCAAGAAATACCCTTGGGCAGAGTCCATAATTGCTGACATTTATGACCTAGAGATGACAGTGCTTTTTGTGGATGGGGTTGATAAGTAGGTGGCATACCAAGTGTTTGGTATTCCAAAAAAACTCTTGGCATCAAATTATATTTTTGCAAGCAGATCAGATACTGTTGCAGAGACACTTTACTTTGAACAGACACTGTAACTTATTGCTGGCTGTTACTGAAAAAGCATTAATATTTACTTTTAGCCATTTTTTTTCATGAGATATGGAGTGCTGCTTTGTGAATCTAGGTGAGCTTTATTCAAAAAGAGCCCAGTTGAAATAAGTTTGGGGTTCTTGGTTTTGTGTTGTCACTTAACTCTTTCCTGTTCCCACTCATTGACAGCAATAAACTAGTGAATGTGCAAAGGCTGATATCCACTGCTTGAGAAATAAACAAACTCTGCTTCCTGCCCAGTCACTCACTCAGGCACATCCTGGTTGCTTAGTAAGGAAAAAAAAGAAAAGTAAACATTACATGGGCAGATTGGGTTCCAGGTTTCAAATGTTTGTGGGAAGAATCCAATGCAAAGCCATAATTTCAAGTGCTGAGTAGGAGGTACTGTGAGTTTAATTCTCTAACATCTGCTAAGCTTGTTCTCTAAGTAGCAAAAACACATTAATGAACTAAAATCAAGGCTGCCATACAAGGAAGAGAAATTTGGAGTAATATTGTGTGTGTGAGCAGGAGGCAGGATATAAAATACTCCTTTTGCTATTTGTATTTTGTGAAAATCAAGTAAGAAGGATTTGCCTATGTTTAAAAAAAATAATCTAGTTTGCAGCTTGTGGTTTATTCTCAACTTTTTATGAGTCAGCAGCTAAAGGCAGAGTCGAAATAGGGGAAAAACAGGGAAATTCGTGAGATAATATCAGGAACAGTATATTATGTAATGTCTTTGTAGTAAAATTTCTCACAAGGAGCTTGCAGCACCTGCAGCCAGTCTTGGGAGCTTTGGGGAGGTGGAGTGCAAAATTAAGAAGTAAATACCATGTTGAAAAGAATGTCTTAAAACTGCTTTTGCAGCTAAGAGGGAGAAGCTGAGTGCTGTCACCCCCCAGGTGACAGATGCAGTATTAATCACCCATAGCAGCAGAGTTGTCCTCTCTGGCAGAGGGATTGGCTTTTGTTCCTCTGACCAGGTCACAGAGCCAGGGCCAAGAAAATAAAGCAGGCTTTCTTGCCAATATTCCTAGGTGTTAGACTCATGGCACACCATTATTTTTAGCTGATTGCTCATCGCTTGGACACATGACCTTGCTTAACGAGATTAGTGTGTGTTGCACTTTATCTGCTGGGCAGAACCAGCATGCTGGAGGCAGCAGCCAGGATTTCCAGCAGGACCACAATATGCTCTGTAACTTGGAGTTTTTTCTACTCTCTGACATTCTTAGAAGCTGATGGTCTGTGTAGCTACCCTGGTGACCCTGCACGGTGTGAGCAGAATGCAGTGCGGTGACTGCACTGCTCTGTCCCTCGTGCTGGCCAAGCAAAGAACAAAACCAAGGGCCCTGGACCCAGCAGTGGGGTCTGGGCATGAAGTGCCAGATTGAGGCAGGAAAAAGTGATTGTGATAACAGCTCTCCACAGACTGACCACATTTCCATGAACTGTTTAAGGGGTGGGAGGAAGGGAAACCTCAGTTGTTTTCTTCAGCCAAGCTGTTGTTTTATGCCATTTTCAGTGCAAATGAAACTTTGTCCTAATTAATTATTATCCAAAATTGGAGTTTTCTGAGATAGGGAGCTTCTTTTTTTCTTCTCTGTATCACCTGCTGCCTTTAACCCTCAGTGACTGTAGATTTGTGATATCCATCAGCAGCAGTTGTTACTGCCAGCCATGGATGTGAAAGAGACCTACATTGTGCCAGTCGATCTTAACCTGTACTCAGTGTTATTATTAAGAAAAAAAAAAAAAAAAGAAAACAAAAATTAATTTGAAATGCGAATAATCATATTCTGTTAACCAGGACTTTCCAAATCTTTCCCCTTTTGCCTATACTCCTCACTCTAACCACCCCATATGCCATATCCAGAAATTATCCAGGTCACTTCTCGAGGAGAAGTGGGCTGTTTTTAAGTAGAGCCATTTTGATGCTTTGTAAATACCATGTGTTTTAAATGCCAGTTTATCCATTCATTTTCTGAATATCAGAAGCTGTGTGTCAGCTAAGTTTTGTATGTTTCAGAGATATAAAAGGTTCATACAAGCACTAAACGTGGTACTTGTCTGACGTTTCAAATACTTCTATCAGCTCTTACTTAGCATTCTCACGGCTTGATTAAAATGTAAATGTTAACTATTAATTAAGAACAAACTGTGAGAAATTAAGAACAGTGAGTTTGTCACTGTATTAAATGTCAAATAGTTAAACTTAATATAGTGAAATAAGCAACTCATTGTGAATAATTAAATCAATTAACTTAACCTCACTTTGTTCTTGTAGGATGTCAGAGTAGGCAGAGATTTCACACCATGCTCTCATGGCTCAACACATTTTCAGAAAATTATTTTCTGAATCTTTAAAGTGGTGTGAATTGATGGTGGAGAGCTCTTGAAAAATTTGCTTTATTTATTCTTTTTTTCCTCTGGGTAACATGTACCTGATTGTCATGTAGTTACTTTATAATTACCAGCATCACACCATAGGTGGGATGTTTGGCTTGGTGGGGGGCAGCAGCTCTTGGCACTTTTTCCATTAGTCATTTTATCTGCTTTTAACTACTTTTCTTGTCTTTTCCTTCCCCAGGTTTTATGAAAGATGCCTGGTGAGAAGCAGACTGCAGTGAAATACTACGTTGGAGTTGACGTGGGCTCAGCCAGCGTTCGCGCAGCTCTGGTGGACGGGTTTGGGACGGTGGTGGCACATGCAGAACAGCCCATCCAGGTCTGGGAGCCCCGGCCTGACCACTATGAGCAATCCTCTGCAGACATCTGGGCTGCCTGCTGCTCTGTCACAAAGGTGGGCAAGGACAAAAGGAAGGATTTGTGTTGCAAGTTTTGCATTTTCACAATCCTGCAGTCCCTCTGCCTGTCACTTCCACTCCGGTCTGTTCATGCTGTGTAACTTGTGACCACCCTTGTGCAGTAAAGGCACCTTGAGGCTGATGCAGCTTCACAAATGTCTGTTTTACTGGTGAGGAGTTGAAGGCCAAAGTGAAAAAAACTCATGCTACAGTTGCAGATAGAATGAAAGACCTTTCTTTGTGCTGTTACTGCAGAGGGAGGATTTACCCACTGCCTTCAGGTCTCACATCTGTGAGCTTTGTTTAGCTGGTGTATGCTCTACCCACGAGACACTTCTTGGAGGAGTCAAGGTTGCTCAGAACCTGGCAGTGTATATATTCAGAGATGTTCATTGGGCTGCTCTGGAGTCATAAAGCAGAATTTATAATAGAGAAATTGTAATCTGGTTTGTGGATGGCCCCTAAAATAACACTTGTCCTCATTATAAGAAGATCCAGTATTATAAGACGAAAATAAATATTAAATGTCTGTGGATAGTATCAAGGATAAAACCAGACTGAAATAGACTTTACTACAGGGGAAAATTTGTACCCTCTGATCCAGGACTCTGCCTGTACATGCTGGAGATAAAGGTAAATTAGAGACCTTGCTTGCAGTGCACACAGAGGCCATTTCATCTTCCTCACTATAGCCCCTGCCTGCTGCATGTTCTAAGGTTGGCTTTTTAAATATTCATGATAAGCTTGGTAATTTGCAGATGGACTGTTCACCCATTGTCTTGTTATTGATCAGCCTTTTCAAACATTAATGAGCTTGGCTCTGCAGAAATGCCCTGAGATGGAGGAGGTGAGTGGATGGAAGGAAAAGGAGGGAGTACAGGAGTGATAGGGAAAAACAGCTTAAAGCAGAGAAGTCTTCCTCTGCTTATTTGATTTTTTCTCTGCCTGAGTGGCTTTGTTCTTGCTCTAGACCTCTTTAAATGCAATCTCTTATATTTAAGCAATAAAATAGTCTCAGAAACTGCAGTTTTACAGTGCCAGTAAGAGACTGGCACTGTGCAAGTCTACTGAAAGTCTTTCCTTATAGTACTAATTAAAATAATGATATTTTTATTGTTGCTGAGAAGTGGCAATTTATTACCATGCTACATTTTAGGTGTCTTGCAACCTCATTTGGCACTTAATCCTTGTGGGTGTTGTGTTTTTTTTTCCAGTGCTGCTGGAAGCCATGAAGTTCAGGCATTTTGGGGCAATGGTTTGGTGTTTTTTTTTTTTAAAAAAAAAAGTGTGCTATTCACACTCCAGCTGAGTAAAGGTGTGCATTGCAGAGGTGTTATCATTGCTTCAGGTTTTGACCAACTTTAGTTTTGGCACCCTTCTGTTTTGCAAGACAAACACAATATTACCAAAGCAATTCTAGAAGATTGTTGCTTCCAAAGGCAGGAAGTCAGTGAAGTAACTGATGGAAACACTTGATCCTAATCCTTGTCCATGTTTCACATCCAGCTCAGCTCCAAGCTTTAGAAAAGAGACAAAATTAACATTGCAGGCTTTCTGCTACCTTTATTTGCAGATATATTTGTGCTTCCTGCTTTTGTCCAGGACTGTGGATAAAGATGTCTGAATTTGGATTTGAAGCACAAGACTTTCTGGTAATTTGATGTGTTTATGATTTGAAGTTTTAAAGAGCACTGAATTTAGGAAATTTCAGAGTTTGAGCTACCTTGTAACTCGTTCTGTATACTCACTGGTTCACATGGCACTTGCACATGCATGGATATATTTGTGTTCCTGTGTGTTTGTGTATTTTCAGGAAGTTGTCCGTGGAGTGGATGCCAGCCAGATCCGAGGGATTGGGTTTGATGCTACCTGTTCTCTTGTTGTGGTGGATAAGCAGTTCCAGCCTTTGGCTGTCAACTCTGAGGGTAGGGCTCCACACAAAACGTGGTGCTACTGTGTGAGTTCTACCACTTATGGCAGGGAACTTTCCATGTCCTCCAAATGCCAAGTGGTGGGGCTGGCTCTTGGAGATGGAGATGACACAAACTCTTTTTTCTAAGAGGATTATTTTGCCTGGTTTTACTGTTTTAATTTCACTGCAAAATTAAATCTGAGATGAGAATTACTTACTGTTTAGTTAAATATTTGGCATCCTAAGATCACATTCATTCATCTTGGCTCTGAGAAATTACTTCTTAGGGAAATCTATGCTCATTTTTCTTTTCGGCATGTTTTCTTCTCCTTCAGACTGCACTGAACATGGCTTTCATAGTGTGTATAAATGCCCATCCACACTAGCTAAAGGAATGTTAAAAATGTTAGTGTTAGTGTAGTCTAACTGCTTGCTCTGTCATGGAGCTGCAGGCAACAAGTTCAGTTTGTGTATTTTATTACACTGGTTTTCTGTTTTTGTCTAGGACAGTGCTAAACTTCAGAAACAGTCTGTGACCCTTTTCTAAAAATCTGGGGGGTTTTAATTAGTTTTTGGGTAGATGATTAAGAAGACTCACAAAAAGTTTGCGCAGCACTTCTTTTACCCAGTGAATCCCACTTAAGATAAGGTGTGGGCTATATCAGTAGTTACAGAGACAAAATCACAATTCTCTGTATGTTCCCTTTCTTTTCTCAGATGTGTTTGTCATCTCCTCCTATCCTTCTCAAAAAAACAGCTTTTCCCCCAAAATGTCCTTCTCCAAATTTAGATCAGATTATTTATTTTTCAGTTTGAGAGTCTCTTACAATCTGTTCAATGCCTAATGATGTTTGGGACTATTTTGGGTCTAATGAGTCAAATTCAATTCTCATTTTTTGTGGTCTGATATTCCTGAGAACTTTGAGTTTACACGGTGGTGGTGCTAAACAACAAGACAAGAATTCACTCAATACTGTAATGCTGTGAAGAGTCTTGCAGTGGTGGTGTTTCAGAAAGTTTCACAGTTCTGAGTTGTATTTCAATCCATTTTAGAAATATTGATGTGCCTCACACTTCTGCCTTGTTTTGGGCTCTGTTTTCAAGATGATGCTTGAGTGGCTGTGCTGTGGAGTGTGCAGTGTACTTAGCCAGAGAGGAATCTGCAGTGTCACCTGGATTACTGTTCCCTCTGTCTGGCAGGTCCTCTGGAGGTTAATTTGGATAAAATGTTCTTTGCTTCTTGTTCCCATTTGTGTGTGATGCAGACTTGCCAAATGCTTTTTCCTTGCACATCCAAAATAAAATCATTTCAGCAAATTATCCCCCTTGAAACAGTATTTCAGGAAGGAATTAGAGTGGTTCTTCTCATAACCATAGAAGAGGAAAGAGAATCCCTGTAGCTGATTGAGTTAATTTCAATTCACAACATAATTGTTCAGATTTTGTCACATTTTTAATTTTTATGCACCAAAATGTTCCTTTATGTTATTTAACTAAATATGCCAACTATTTCAGGCAGTTTGGGTTCTTTGAGTGAAATACAAGAGAACATGGTTTTTCACAGTTCTTGGATGCTCACAAGCCTGATTTCAGTTCAGCATTCTCAGTGCTCACATGTCCTAAAGCTGGCTCAGAGGGCTAAAATTTTAGTTTTAGATACCCACTGTGAATTATTAACACCAACAGAATTTTGAGTTTTCAATGTAGAAGTGAAACTGTGAAGCAGTTTAGAGCCTAGTAAGTTAAAGTGCTGAGCTGGGGTTAACCCAGAGGTAAAATAACTCTTTTTTCTTTTTTTCCCCCAAGGACAGAACCACAGGAATGTGATCATGTGGATGGACCATCGTGCAGCGAGCCAAGTCGAGCGCATCAATGCAACCCAGCACAGGGTTCTGAACTATGTAGGGGGAGCCATGTCTGTGGAAATGCAGCCACCTAAATTGCTCTGGATAAAGGAAGTGAGTGCATTTAACTCTCTGGTGCATTTTTACTAGTGATTAGTGCCCGTGTTAATTCCTGAGAATGAGATTTCTAAAGCAAAAGTCTTCAGTCTTCAGTCTTAGTATTGAATGCCAAGGTGTGCAGGGTAAGGTCAGGCTAAAGTTGTGATTTAAATCTTTTGAGGTTCTTTCTTCCACTCAATTTTGTAGAAATATTTTATTGAAATAGAGTGTTCCCTGACAGAAACATTCCATATGCCTTCCTTACCTAAAATTAGATATACATACAAATAGAAGTACAGATAATAAATGAAGTATCCTAGGATTTAGTTATGGAGGTGTATTTCCTACTCTACCTGGAGCCTGCAGTGCCAGAGGAGTGCCTTTGGGGCATCCAGCAGTGCAGGGTGTGATGGCCTTGGCTGCTGGTAGAGGAACCCTCCACTTCCAGCTTCAGTTTAGTTCTGTCCCATCAGTAGAAATAAACCATGTATAGAGGGAAGGTGCCCTGTGTGTAATGTGGAGCTCTACCTCTGTCTCCTGTGTTTAAATTTGATATGTTACAATGAAGTATGGCCTCTTAATAACAACTGTCAGATAAGAGGAGAGACACTTGCCACTTGAAATTTTTATAGCCTCCTTCAGTCTGGTTTTTTACATTTGGCCTCAATGATGCTCACAGTCATTTTAACAAAGCCCAAATATAAATTACTTGCTGCCAGTTTCAAGCAGTCAAATTCTCCTGTCCCTACAGACATGAGACATTATATTGTAACAAGGTGCAGATTGGGGAAAGTCAAAGGAATTATCTGGTAGAAGCAGGTACTGACAGATTAATAGTAATAGAGGGTAATGAATGTTGATAGTGAAAAATGAATATCCATCTACTATTTCTTCCCTTCTTGAGCTATGAGTATCATACATCACTCTTTTTATAAATAATAAAATGTAAGCTGTAAAAACATTAAATGAATCCTTTGCATTTAAAGCATTTTTATATTGCAAGGTCTGGGATATCAGTACCTAGCTGCTCAGGAAATCCAGATTATGGGGTGTCCAGATGTGGTCACATGGAGGTATGAGTCTGCTGTGACCTCAGAGCCCTGTGCATGATTGCTGTGTTACAAAAGGGGGTGCATTTCAGGGCTTGTTCCCTCCATGAGCCAGTGAGTGGGTCACAGGATTCTCCTGACCCCAGGTGCCAGCTAGCAGCAGGGATTTCCTGGCAGAAGGGTGGCACAGAACAAGGCTTGTTCACATGTCCCTTTTCAACTCCTGACATACCAGCTAAGGTGATTATTGTCCTTAAGAAAGGGTTTTTTACCTCAGTGTCTGCCTGCTGAGCTGCCCACTCGACAATTCCTTCGTCCTGACTGCTCTGGGCATGACTCACCATTAAACTGCTTAAGCTTGTCCTGCTTAACTCAGGCACCTCAACACCCACAGCAGCACCTCATCTGCTCAGGGGCAGTGACATTATCCTGGTGTGGGCTGTAATCTGCTGAGATTTGGTTAAACCTTTCAGCTCTGGAGAGGTGTGGGATTGAGTGGCTTTACTGCTTCTGTACTCCTTGCAAAGTAGGAGGGGGAAAGGAATTAAATTAAGAGGGAGGGTTTATTTTGCATCCATGGCTTACCTGACATCAAGGGCTGTCAACAAAGGATCACATTGGCCTCTGACAGCTCTAACTCAGCCTCATGTAATGCAAGTGTCCTCACCTTTTGCCAAGGAAGGCAAATCTTACAATAACTTTGAATGCCAGGTTGTTCAGATGAAACCTACAACAGCAGTTTGCACATCTGTTGTTTCTCAGTGAACTGTCTTGAACTGGGCTGCAAATATAAATTATTTAAGTCTCTTCAGATTTTTTGTTATCAACATTTTTATATCGATAAACCATGACACAGATATTACAGGTATGGTCAGG